>NC_046667.1:5000000-6250000 GCF_004382145.1 Drosophila mauritiana
GGGTACACAGTATTTTCGAAATGCCCGCCCATTTAATATATTTATGAAAATAAAGGTATTATTTAGCACAATATTCGCCGAGTAATCGGCTTACACAAAACGAAAAACATTGAGTTATCGATTGCACATCAACTTCGCGTGCAATGCCCCCTGGTCACACCTGCCATAATAAAAGAAAAACTTAGAAAAACGGCGATTAATTCAGCGCTGAAAATCATACGCTTCGCGTCTATCCGCGTCGCAATGCACAGTAGCAGCTTGCTGCCAGATCCGGCTGTCTATCAGCCGGACACCCTGGACCTTAACACGGATGAAAAGGCGGCGGATTACTGGTTCAATTGCTTCCGCGACATGGTGGCCAAGTTCGCGAAGGTGGCGGTCAAGTCGCAGGAGGAGGATCACACGGCCACGCAGCGGGCGGAGCAGTTCCAGGCGGCGTATCTGCAGCAGCTGGAGGAGCACCAGCGTAATGTGCCAGTCAACAAGGGCAAGATGATTCTGGGCACCAGTGAGCTTCTCAAGCTAAACGAAACCCTGTTGCGCCGCTACGGATTTGCAGATCCCTGGCTGAGACAAAAGAGACTGGAAAATGCCTCGGCTGTGGCCCGCCTGAAGCAGCGTCTCCAGGAATTGGATGCCCTGGCGGATGAGGACACCAGGTGGACGGAGCTGGTACGCGGTGTCCTAGCCGGCAACATGTTTGACTGGGGCGCACAGGCCATATCTAACATACTGGAGCAGGACAGCAATTTCGGACTACATTCAGCACTGGATCGCATTGAGAAGCGACCGTGGCTGCTGGACAACCTGGACAGCTGGTTGAATCGCCTCAAGGGCGAGCCCCACAAGTGCGCCGTGGTCTTTGTGGACAACAGCGGCGTGGATGTGGTCCTGGGTGTGCTTCCCTTTGTCCGAGGACTGCTGAAACGAGGCACCAAGGTGCTGCTCTGCGCCAACAGTGAACCTGCTCTCAACGATGTGACCAGCGAGGAGCTGAGATCCTTGCTGGACGACTGCTCGCGGGAGTGTGAGGTCCTGGAGCAGGCCTGGTCACAGGGACAGCTACTGGTCTATGCAAATGGACAGACTAGTCCCTGCCTGGATATGCGCACTCTGCCCAAGGAGCTGTGCGACGCCATCGCCGCCAATGAGACTGACCTGCTTGTGATCGAGGGCATGGGGCGCGCCCTGCACACAAATCTGAATGCCCGCTTCGGCTGCGAGACCCTCAAGCTGGCCGTGATCAAAAACAAATGGTTGGCCAAGTACCTGGGCGGCGAGGACATGTTCGCCGTCGTCTGCAAGTTCGAACCGGCTGCGCCCAGCTAGTCCAGGAGCCACTACGTTCATTGTTATTCCTTGTTGACAAACAAACGATATCCCCGGTCCTTGTTCGGTTCGAAATCATTGTTACCGCCACCCCTAACCCACAGCCCACAAACTAATCCCATCCCTCGATCTACCGATGAGATTCATATGTGTATAAATGTAATCCTAATGCAAGTGCTTTCGTGGTCACCTCACCCATTAACCGCAAAAAAACTTTTAATAATTAAAAACAAGAATATATAATAACAAAGCCTTTTGTTTATCATGACGGCGGTTTATTATCGGTCATGGTTATATGGACTGCAATTTTGATAAGCGCCGAATGGTGTGGATTACGCCCCGATAACGTCCACCGTTCGCTTCCAACGGGCATTTCATCAGCACGGAGGGCTCAGCCAGCAATTTCCTACCCATAAAACTTGGATACTGTCTGCTTGATTTACATAGAGTCTGCCTTTTTTGTTTGCGGCCTGCGGTGCGAGTGACTATCTCATTTATCTCTCGATTCGTGATCGAAATAAAACAACAAAGTCACCGTAATAACTGGTTGATGGTTGATAAGCAGCAGCGAACGAAGCCGAGACCAGGAAATGCATGATCTTAAGCTAAATTCGAAATTAATTCGATCAACAGATTTAGGCATGAGAAACTTGCGAACCTATTAATATAAAAAAAATAATGAAATCCAAAAATAAACACAAGAGGGAAAATGCGTGCAAATATTTGCATTCCATAATGCGCATATAGAGTAGTGATAAAAACATCAAATAAAAAGAAATTAAGCATTTAGTAGACATTTAAGGTTCCTTGAAAAATAACTCATGAATGAAATAGCATCCAAAATTCCAAAAATAATAAATCCATATAAATGTAACGGTCTTTTTAACAGCGTGGCGTTAACAGCGAGGTTTCCAGAGCGGGCACTGTTAGGCGGTGGCGCAGCTAACATCAGCTGTTGGGCGCGCGTGACACGAGCTCATCACTTCAAATCGTCAGTTGTCAGCTGTGCTGTTGTCAGTTTTTCGACGGTCGTGTGAAAATTAATGCAAAAAAATCCCCAATAGATAAACAATAAATAGACGTGCGGAAAAAGGATAGCCGGGACAAGTTGAAACTCGCGTCGTTTTGGTTCTTTTAGTTTTCCTTAAACCACTTTGCTTTGCGCACAGTCAGAGATTTTCCGTTTTCCTTTCGGCCCCAAGCAATTATCGGCGTATCAAGCAGCAGATTATGGATATTCTGAAGAAAATGTTCAAGTCGGAGGCGGAGAAGGAGCCGAAGTGAGTAGTGGATGGTGGGCGCTACGGATTTGTGGGGATTATGCAAGTTTTGAGGGCGCCCAATGGCCAGGGAACGTAGTCTAAAAATATTGAGGGGGGGCCAGCAGCTATGCGGCGGCGTTTTTCAGGCGACAATGGATCGATAACCAGGCACCTGCCATTATAGATACATTTTCGCCAGGATACACACACGCACGCGGATAAGGGAAAGCGCCCGCTGCTCTCCGTGGACACGGAGGCTGCGTATTGATGCACCCGAGGGTTGGAAGTCCAATTCCCCTTCTCATCCCTGTTCTTTTTCCCATCTCTCGCTCTCCGACTCTCTTCAAGCAGCTCTTCGGTTTCCGCTTCCAACAAGGACGAGTTCCGCAAGCCGCAGTGGTTCGAGGAGGCCGAGACCGATGACGAACTCTTCGACGACGATCGCAAGTTCGCCTTCCAGGTCTTCACCAGTCCGCTGGAGATGCAGAAGCACTTCGAGAGCCAGTTGCAACGACTCCTGGAATCTCTGAACGACAAGGATGGTAAGTGGGGCTATCCAAAGGATTTTTATTCCCTTTTTGGGTTGTAAATTACAGTCTAAACTTCCTAAAACTGGCAAATCCAAATGCCCTTTTTCAAGCAATTTGTCGAAGAAAATCGATCTATATAAACAAATTGTAATTGGTCGACTCACTTGTTATTTGCTAAATGACATAAAACCAATAAGTAATTGCAAACCTTCATATTCGAGTCTGAAAATATATGTACAGTGTATGCTTTAATTTGTTAGATGACTAGGTTTCTTAATTATAAGTATTATATATTATTTATATATAATTATTTACTATATTTGACTTATACAGATGGATTTGAGCGCGACTTGAAGGAGGACTTCTTGAAGCCGGGCTTTGAGAGCAAGATTCTGAAGAAGTTTGAGCAGCAGAAGGATTTCTCTTTGGATACCGATTTGGATGGCGAGTAAGTAAACATACTTAACCAGCCAGCGAGATCACATTAAACCATTAATTTCTTTTAGGATCTATGCCGACCAGCTGCACTCGCTCATCCAGCGTCTGAATCCGGAGGAGAATGTGGTGTCGGGCGACCAGGTGATTGGCAACATCTTGCCATCGAATCAGCATGGCTATCGCAATGGCGTCCAGCGCGCCAAGCTTACGGATGAGGAGATTATCATGGGCCGGATTCATGGTACCATCTCCGCCGACGGGGAGAGCCAGTCGTACGCTCGTCCACCGCGTCCGCCTATGAACAACAAGCCGGACATCATGACGCCCATGACTCCGATGTTGCCGCGTAGTGGTATGTCTCCATTCGGAGGCGTATTCGACGGCAACTATCAGGTGGGACAGATCTCATTCCCCCTACAATAAACAATCATTTATAAACATTTCCGATAGGGTCCCAAGCTATTCAGCCAGAGTGTGATGACCAAGACTGTGCGCAAGCCGGATGGCAGCTATGAGACCACCAAGGTTACTCAGGATTCGTCTGGTCACAAGACCACCACCGTAACCCGGATGATAGACGGGCGTAAAGAGACCATTGTCACCCACGATGGCGGAGCTCCAGCAGCTGGCATGGGTGGAAAGCAGCTGCAGCAGCAGCAGCAGAAGGAGGAGTTGTCCGTAGCCCGTGGCGAACGCAACATATACGTGACAAAAGAAGGCTACGCCATGCCACGGAACCTCTGGTGACCAGTGGTGAACAACTATTGCCCCAATCAGGACAAGCGATCTCTGCTGCAGCAACAGAAACAACAGCAACAGTACGAAGATAGGCTAAAGCGATTCGTCGGCAACATAGTCCCGCATCCACACAACATCCAAATTAGAACCTACTACATTTTAGTTTACATTCTCCTTAGTGTTTGGTGTTTTAGATGAAACGCACTTGAGACAACAGATGACGACGACGATTATTGACCATGATTTAATTGACCAGCGATCAGCGATCCGCTGGGCATATATATTATGTGAGACTGGCGCACCACCCGGCGGCGCCGCACTTTCAGTTCCCAGATCCAGGGCTCTCTGCAGGCCAAGCTCGAACTCCCGACGGTTGGAGATGGAATTGGTATCGGAGATGGCTCGTGTTGAGCGGTGCGAACGTATGATTCATTTCGGTTTTGTGAGCAGCAGGAGCAGGCCACACGGATGGAATGGGCGGGCTTTCGAGTCGTCCACTCCAATTCCCGCAGAGCGCTGGCTGGCATCCAAAGCAAAAGGCAACCAACAAACAATCGCCCCAACGGCGGCAGTTATTGTATTATTGTATTGTTTCTTCGTGGTACTATCTGTGTCTCAATGCTGCGATCGTCAGCATCTAAAGTGCCCGTAGTGATTTAACAGCGAAAAATGATAAATTGAAACCACTATACAATACATTACCGCTTACCAGGCAAACAAATCAAGTTTATATACTATGTACTATCTACGATTGCGTTAACTTTCTTAGTTTTACTCAACATATTATACACTTAAAACACAAAACACCCGCGTGGTGAATTGATCTGGCTTCTGCCCAAGCAGTCGAGTTCAACTCACAGTATTTTGAATTACAATTCGGTTTTTGTTTATTAGTTTTACTAAACTTTAATGCTTAAGTTGATTTTGATCAGATTTAACTTTCAAAGAGGACACAATGCATGCACGCATTAGTAATCATTCAAGACACATGCAAATAAAGTGTAGTGCAATAAAAAAAAGTGACTTTCATTTCGGGAAAATATTGCTTTTAGCTGATTTATCCATCAAAATCATTTTCCAAAGGAATAGTAATAATTATGGTACTTCTCCACATGATTAGCTTTTTGGTGTTCTAAATTTATTTAGTTTAGTTTAGTTCAAGCTAGCGCAACAGGATAGAAAGGTGTTTCAGCTAAAGACTATTGGCCATTATGGTTTCCTCAATGATGATGGTCATCTTTCTTGACGAAGCGCAGGCCGCAGTAGCCGCAGATGTGATTTCCGGGTTTGTCCTGCAAACAAAACATGATCCAATGAGTCAAATGGATGCGTTGGTTGGCTATACAAATCTCACCAGGTTGATGTACACCTTGGGATGACCCAAAGGACCATCACCGCCGTCGCAGAAGACAACTCGTTCGGTGCACTCCTTGGGTGGCACCTCCTCGATGAGCTTGATGCCCCAGTTCTCGTTCACATACCGCTTGGCGTTCACGAACCGGGCATTGCGGTAGTCTTCCTTATCGAACACCTGAAATATGTATAAATTTAGATATTTTCGTACATATTCCACAAAATGTTTGCGTAATCGCAGGATGGTCGGATCAATAGTTCCGATTTCTCTTACTTGTCCGGTGTGTGTGACCTTTTCGATGTCGCCGCGGCAGCTGGAGTGGCGAACGCTGGCCAGGGGTGACACCCAATTCTGTCGCGGAAGGCCGAGTTTGGCCAAACTGTTTACCAATTGCTTGCTGGCCATTTTTTACCACAAAAATTTGTACGCAAAATGTATTGTGACACGAAACACCCTGTAGCTGTCAGGCTGACAGCGTCAGCTGGCCTAACAGCGAGCTAACAGCGCAGATGTTAGTTTACATTTACCGATCAGCGGTCACACTGGTTATTTAAAAATAGCTCACTTGACAGTTTCTTAAAATGAATTCGTTTAAAATAAATTAAGTACAAATAGATTAATTTAAAGGAATACTATTTTTTAATTCATTGAAATAATATTTAATATTTAACTCAACGGATCTGAGTTTTAATACTCTCTTAATCGGTTTTTAGTAGTTCAAAAGATGTTATAAGTTGTACAAATATTCTGTCAAATTAGTTGGTCAATTTAAGCAATGAACTTGATTTAAAAAAAAACTCTCATACAGACACATAGTGCACTTACTTTTTCTAGATTTTTTATATTAGGAGGCATATCATTCTTTTTTTATATTCCTTTAGAATGCCAAAGTTTTTGCGCTACTTTATCGTTGTTGTTTAGAATAAAGGGATGTAAACAAAAGACGAAGAAAGAGAAATGTTTTTCCTTGCGGCACGATCCACAAAAAGAAAAGCCGGCAAGAAATGCCGAGAGCCAAATCTTCGTGCGCATTTCCCGAAGCAGCCAGCATTTCGAAAATTTTCGAAATTTTCCCAAAGATCGGGGATGTGCCTCCTGGCGCTTGGGGAGGCAATTCAGTTAGTGTTTCGTGCTCGTCGAGTGTTGTTCTCGGTTCTTCCTCTACAACATCTAAAGTTCTTCATTGAAAAGTCTTCTTTCCGGCCATTCATGCATATATACACGCCTCTATATATACGCATATATAGAAATTGAAATTGGAATTGTTCGCGCAAAGAATACTGGCGTAAAATCAAAGCGAATTTACGGTGTGTAATGTTACAAATTAATTGCTGTGCCTGTGTACATTAGTACATCCCATTGGAAAAGCTTCGAAAAATACACAAATTTCCACGGATTACATAATCGGCAGTGAAGTGCTCGTTGGAGAAAAAAAAACGTGTTTTTCCACGTTTTCCGGTGCGAGAGAAATGGAACGCAAAGAATATTGAATGTGTGCTCCGGAATAATAGTGAACCATAATCGCCATAGCATGGATATCAAAGTGGGATACATCCCACCAAGCGGATGGCAATTAAAAGTGGTCCCAGAATAAAGTGAAGCATGCGAGGCTGCATCTTCTTTGCTCTCGCCATGGTTTCCTTCGATCCGAGCGAGCCGAAAGTTTAACGAACTGAGTTCATTTCTATTTTTGAATAATTCGAAAGCAACCGACAACCGCCGCCGCAAACGCAAAGTGAAAAGTCTGCATGAGTTTTCCCTCGTCGCGGTGGTGCGATCGGGATTCTTGAATTGGGGGACGTGTGCTTTTTAAGTGCTGCCGATGGTGGAGACGACTGATCCACACCGCACACCACCCAAACCGCCTACACTGTGCAGTTTTTGGTTTTCGTTTTGGAGAATCCATAAAGGCACTGAAATATTGAAAGCAGATGACGAACAAAGTGTGCAAAAATGTTGGAAAATTTTCCGAAAAAAATTGACAGTAGTGATGACAGCAGATGAGCATTGAATTGCATTTTAGTTGCAAATTTGTATCTAGTTGTGCATTAAAATGATTTTTTTCAATATTTCATATGATTGCAGAATAGAACAAAAGTTAAATCTATTAATTTGACACAAGTGACTTGTCAGACAATCATTTCAATTTTCCGCTTTGTACAGAATGTTTTTGAAACTCAGCTAATTTCACTTTCCAATACGAAATCAATGTTTTGAGACATTTTTCCAAGGTTTCCACACACTCTGCGTGGCATATATCATAGACTTATGGGGCCTTCAAACAATTTTGACAGCAGCTAATCCCCAAAATGCCCACTTTTCTCCTCGCTTTTCTCACTTTCGATCTTTAGCATAATGTAAATATGTATTGCTCAGTTGTGAACTATATATGTTTTTGCTAATATATGTGACAACTAAATGAAATAAATGATTGTGCGCGGAAAACACTTCTTGGCGACTTGAAAGCCGCATATACTCACGTCAGTTCCATTTTTAAAGATTGTATAAATGTTTGGACCACTTCCGTTAGGATCCATATCTATATCTATATATCTATATTCCATATCTGCGTAGTCTGGCGAAATTAGCTGACTACCCGTTTTCGTGAATAGGTCATGATTTATTTGTGATTCTTAGCTTATTTCAGTGACATAATTGGGTTGGATGTTCAGGTGATTGTTTTGGCTAATGAACAAATGATGATTTATGACTTCGGACAGCTACGTTGGGTAGTAAAAAATAGGTCAGCAGATTCTTCGTTAACTGTTTCGTCGTCTTCAGTTCTTTATTACAATATGCTTCTCAAAGAAAACCAAACTCTGTGTAGGTGTAGGCCATTTAAAACTTAAAACAAACTTAATAAGCAAAAGACGAATTTCCCATAATTTGATAAATTTATTTTGATATTCAATTTAATAGTAATATGTGTTAAATTCTTCCTTTGCCAGTGTAATATGTTAAATTAAACCCATAGCCCCGTCCAAAAGTCTTTGTGAAACCATAGCCACCCCGCTCGTAAAATCGAAATAAGCCCAAACCCAAAGATCTCGATCCGCGAAGATGTCTGGGCAGCAACCGCCGCCGTACGGGAATGGACCACGTGGCTGGAATCCGCGTGCCCACAATCCCGCCTCGCCGTCGCCCTCGTCCTTTCTGTACCGTCCACCGTCGCCGTGGACAACGGCGCCCAGTCCGCCGCCGATAATCTCGGGACCCCGTCCCTACGGACACGCCATGTCGCCGGCGCCCATCAACCAGGTGAGGGGTCAGCGCGGCAGCACCAATATACCCCATCCGCGGCCCCAGTGGCCAGGTGGTAACCAATCACCGGCGCCCTACCAGCAGCCAGCACCAGGCGGTGGTGGTGTCTACTACGGCGGAGTGGCGTCCAGTGGTGGCGCTTCGCCGGCACCGCGTCCCTATCGGCCGGCTCCCCTGCAGCACCAGAACTCGTATGGCGCCCAGCCGACCAGCTCCTTCCAGCTGTCGCCCACGCCATCGCCCATCGTGTGCCAAACTCCGAGTTCGGACTTCAACTATAGCAATCGACAGACGCCACTGTCGCACCACCAGTACCAACAGGCACCACCGCAATTCTACCAGCAGCAGGGAGCGCCAGTGATCCCGCCACAACCGAGACAACACGGAGGACAAGGAGCACATGGCGGGCACGGACTGGCCCAGGATCAGATCGATTTCGTGGGCGTGCCGCTGGAGCCTCCGCAACCTAAATCCTATGTGATTTACGATGACGAAGAGGAGTTCGGTCCTTCGACAGCCGAGATCATAGCGAATCAATCGCAGGACTACATCGACGAGAAGCTTGCCGAATATCAGATGACGATATTGCAGTTGCAAGGTGAGTTGCGATATGATATGATACTATATATAAGAAATTAACTGAAGAACAAGTTTAGTTTAAAATACTTTATGCTTATTATACTTAAAAGCTTCATATATTATTTGAAAGGGTTTTCTAAGAAAGAGGAACAGATTTTTTTAAGTAATTTCTTTCATTCATTTTTTAATAAACTTTTGCTCAGCATTATTTCTCTCAGTGCAGCTGAGTCATTCTAGCATTTTAGTGTGCTAATGTGACAACCCCTTCGGCACACGAATAACGTGTAAAATATTTGATTTTCTCTTGGCTAGCATTGAACTTTGTTGAATCAGAGCGCTTTTCTTTATTGTGCCGCGCGGGAAAAGCGAATGTAAATGTCATTCGAACTTGACCCAGACACCCCCTCCTCCTCCGCAGCACCCGCATCCTCCGAATCTTTCGATTCATCGGAATCCGCCGTATCCGCATCGCACTCCTGACATCATCGCTCGAAAGTAGACTATGGCCCAGATACTTGAACTCGGGTTCACCTTTCGCCTGCAGTTCCGAATGCTATTTTGGGCCATTTTGGTGTCTTAGGTGCGATTGGCCAAAAGGTAATGACATAATGCTGTCGCAGAAATGGAAACGGAATATATGTTTTTGGCAATAGCGCAAATTGCAATCGCCAATACGAGCCAAACACATCGAATGCCAAATGAATCGATGAATTGTTATGCGCACATATAGATTGTACATATATATGTGTTTTTAGGTGCTTTTTGACAATTTGCAAGTGCCGAGAATGAGATAATTTGTTATTTAATATTTGGCTATTCTACGTAGGTGGGTCTAGAAAATATTTGCAAAGTCCATTTGCATTGGCAATTTGAATACTTTAGCACTTTTGGTATCACTTGCAGATCATCAAATATAGGGAGTTGGTTACTAAGCAAGATCTTAAATATTTACAATTATTTAAAATTATATTTAAAGCAGTAAAATATATGAATATATCACTGATTTCTAACCACAAACTTATGTTGAATATTTTTTTTATTTTGCTGTGAAAAACAAGCTCCCTTCCTTATGAGATCTATTTACATGATTTCATTTCGTTTTTCCTTGATATATATTTTATATGTCTACATTTATAGCCCGAACATATCCTGGACAATATGTAAAACGGATTTCCTTTTGGCCATAATCACCGGCACATGCCATTTGTGATTAATTGAATGAAAGTGGCTGATAGGCGAGTGATTTGAATGCGATTGTGAGCCTTTTGTGCGGCGTACTTAGCCTGTTGAGTGGAACGGCAATGAGATCACTATTTTTTATTGAAACGCAGTCTGTGTCTGTGGCCTATAGACCCCACTATGGGATTATTCGGAAAAGTTGTTTATAGACTGAAGCACAACGCAGTGTTGCGAATGCCTTTATTTTTTTTTTTTGCCATTTTCCAATGGTGATGATGCCAGGTCCGGTGCTGATGTCACTGTGGAAATGGCTTCATTATTTATTTATACACTGCATTTGTCTGAAACTGTGTGATTTCATGCCCATTGTCTCGTTAGCCAACACGTTATACCAAAAACAAAAGGAAGGGAACATACTTGGCTGCATCTTGATTCAATTTTGGGCTAACTTATTTTTAGGCGCTTGTTTGGCATGAAATGGGAATCTCAAGGGACGGTCTGCGCTATTTTCGTCTAATTTTCTCGCCCTGCTTTCTGGTTTATTTTCAAATTTAGCCGCATATTTTCTTTTTAATCATATTATCCCTTTTGGCTTACACTACACTACTCGAACTTGCCTTGTCACGGCGAGAAATGCGATTAAAAATAGAGTTTGTTGAGTTTTCTGGGATTTTCAGCTGTTTGGTTTGGGTTCTTCTGGGGATTTGGTTGTGCAACATATGGATTCATTTGTGCACTCTGAAATACAAAAAATATAAGGTATCATTATTTAGTAGAAGGGCTTATATTTACTTAACTTTAACTGAGTTAGTGTTGAAAAATACAGACAGCTTTGTTTTTTTCTCCCACAATCAAAATGATTAATTGCCCACAATAAATCTTTGCAATTGCATCATAAAGTCAATCTCGTAAATATTTTAAGGTTTTTCTGACTTGATTTCATTGACCAGCAATGCATATTATTTTGTAAAATATAACTTGTAATCCCCTGTCATGTTTTAGTTGCTATCAGCTTAATCCAAATGACACATTTAATTTAGCGCTATTATATAAGACAACAGATATCTCTTGCCAATAAATTTTGAGGGGAAGCAATCTTGAAATTCCGTATTTTAAATTTTGATCCAACTGTTTGTTAATTTATTCGATTCTGCTGCAAATATATATATTTTACAATAAACGTTTTGGCGAAAACCCACGCGTCTCCACAAAATGTGAAACATATGAGCAGTTCGCATATACTTTGTTCTATTGGTGGATGTATAATTCCTATAAATAGGAAATTCTCAAATTAATTTTATCATTTTTCGCACGTAGAAATCGGGCATGGATGATGATATCTAGACATATGCAAATGCCTCAATTCAAACAAATCAAAATCGTTGACAGTAGCCGAGTTTGAGTTTTTTTTTTTGTCAAATTGCTTTTCAACTTTTGCGAAATCTGGTCATTTCTAAAATGTATGTGCACTCAAATATTAATGGCTAATAGTTTATACCGTTTACATAGCTTAATTTTTGTGCAAATAAACATTCTTGGCCGATCTCGAGAGGATTTCATATTTCTTTAATTGCCATTTGGGCTGACTAATGCCTCTGGCCAAAAAATGTGTATTTGGCTCTTTCCACTAGATGAATTTCTGTTTAGAGAATCGATTGTGATGCCTTGAAGTCAATATTTGAAGACCAAGAAGCTCTGTGTTCGTTTGCCTTGCCATTAAACTGGGCAACTTTATGGATAGGTGTGAAATAAATGAGGAAACATCAAATACATATATCTTGGATCAGAAAAGATATGGCACTGAAAGTGCCGAAAACTCAACTTTTCGAGAGCGGAAAGCAATGTTTATGCGAAATAATGTTTGCCAAAAGTGCTGGAGATGTTTTAAATATAGATGGTTTATTTTAGGAAATGGTTGTATATAATTGAGCTACTCGATCATGGGTTTATATTCAAGGCAACAGTGAAAAGTGCTCAAGGATACATATATTACAGATATTAACTTTTGGTTTTTAAGTGGATTTATGTGATATAATTATATCTTTTAATGGGAAACCATGTTACAACCAAATTAGCCATGGCCTTTCAAGTGGCTGCCACTTACATTTTACAACCCGCACAGTGGCTCACACCCTCGTAAACAAAATAATGCTATTAAATCAAATTGAACATGTGAATTCTCTCAAGAAGACGCCACTTTTTTTTGGGGGCCAGCTGCAACTGCCACCAATGTTTACTTTTATCTTTGATGAGCACACATGCCTTACATATTCGAATTTTACACGATTTTTCAAGTGGCGGTCGAAAGTGGGGAAATTAAAGTTGTCTTTAGATAAAGTATTATAGGGTTTTAAAAATTCATAACCTAAGCATGGAATGGGTGCATTCCATTCTATGTAGATTTCCTTTCGATATTATTTAAATCCGTTGACCTTTGTCCAGTTCGCAATTAGAATTCGTCTATGAATAACAAATTAAATTGCGTTGCTAGCAAATTGCTTTAGGCCATTTGAAGTGCAACTTTATATCTCAGGGCCAACTTCTCGGCGCGACAACAATAAAAAACATATACATAGATACACATATCAGATGCAATCACCACAGCGTGACGTCATTAGTCTAGGCTTGAAAATACACGGCAAACTTGTTTAAAACTGATTACATAAGCCGCAAACACGACGAAAAAACATTTGTTTTGGTTTCGAATCCATGAATGACTTTCATTAAGTGCAGCTGTAAGCTGAGCTTTGCCATGCGCTGTCCCATATTTTCAGCCGCTCTCTCAGTTTCGCAGATACTGTAAATATTAGTAAAACAAAACGATCCATCGGGGCTGTAGTGAATAATCATAATCAAATAGGCATAAACAACCACCAGCCAAGGGCTGTGTAACTGATATTTTCTCACGCTCCATGATGTCACGCAGCAAAGGTGTAAGTAAGGTAAGGTAAGAGGTTTAGGATTTCAGGCCAAAGGGCGCTACTTAACCAAATCACTTGAATGCCACCCATTCATGCAGAAGAGCAGAGAGAGAGAGAAAGGTAAACGTAGCGAGAGAGAGCGGGGAGAGAGCTTAGGTGAAATGCGAGACCACGCGTAACTCTTATCATTCAAAACTTTACCACCCTATAAAGGCGAACTTTTTGCGTCGTATATGATTTTTATTGCAAGTGGTCTTTAAAGTGAAAAAAAGTACATAAAATATCACATATTCCTTTTAATGGTTTTTTTTGTTAAAATTAATGTTTTTCTTGAAGTACTGCTAATATTTGATTGTACGTTGAAAGATCAATGGAGCACTAAAACTACAAAAAAAGATGCAGGGATTGTGTGAGCTAAGAACGTTGACCTTGTTAAATTGTGTTTCATTTAGCTGGAACCCCCAAATATTCCTCACCCCCTTGAAAAAAGCCGGCTACTGCGCCACTGACCCCAAACAACAACAAAAGCTGTTGTTCAAAAGCGGAGAGTACGTGTGGTAAACAACATCCATCAAAAGTGGTACGAAATATTGCGTATACTCCCGTTTTGAGTCTCTGATTCTCTCTCGGATTTTCGACCACATCGTTCCAAGACTCTCTCTCTCTTGTCTTTCGAACGAAATACCAACACACATTGGGCAGCACAGACTCTGAGCTTTACTACGATTACTATGCAGCTCCTCTCTCGCGACTTTTTGGACTGGACAAGGCGTAGCACATTGAACGCCAGTGGGTTTGGGTTCAGTATCGAACCGGCTTTCTACGACAGCGGATTGGAAACGCGGAGCGACGAAGTCGCCGGGTGATAATGTGATATAGCCGGCTATGTTCAGCAGTCAAAACTGAAATAAAAGAAATAAACACACCGAAAGCCCCCGTATTCTCGCATCTTCTTGTGGTGGGGCAGCGAGAAGAATTGCGAGCGAAATACTAATTTCCTTACCTAACTGCGTGAGATAATCTCCGGTTGGCATTGTGTGTCGCGCAATAAAATCCCCAAAAGCCCAAAGCTTCAAGTGTTAAATATAATAAAATAGCGAAGAAGCGTGTGTATTTGCATTTGGGAAAATTAAAGTTGAATTACGTGGGCCGAAAAATTAAAGACTGAAGGCCATTCAAGGGTTGTTCAAAGAGAAAATTCGGTGAAAAGTCACCGTGTGTGTGTGAGTGTGTGTGTGCGTTGCGTGAGAAAAATCAATTCTGCATTTGGTGGAAAGCCGAAAAAGGAGAGAAAATTGGTGGAGCGAGGAGAAAAGGACACGAATTAAAGGCTGGTTTTTTGGGGCTGCGAAAAACTCGTGACCGATGACAATTTGGCTTGACGAGGGTCTATTAGCGAAATCAATGCCATTATGGCTGATAGTGGAGGAGCAGGATCCAAGCACATGGATCCAACAACCATAGATGCCGGCGGGGGCGGAGCAGGAGCAGTCGGAGGCGATGACGTGCCTCCAGTCCCAGCTGTTCGCCGGCGTCGTGCGCATGAGCAGAAATCCTCGAGAGAGCAGGTGCTGGAGGAGGAGGCGGAGAGCCAACAGCTGGAGACATCGACGGTGACGAGGACCTACATGAAGACCATCACCACCTCCCTCACCACCTCGAGTAGCTCCAACGTGGAAGAGTTTATCCTGGGGGAGCACGCAGCAGGAGCAGCAGCTGCTCCATCGCCCAACCAGCAGCGATTGCGTCAAAAGGTGGCCCAGTATGAGAAGGTCTGGTCGGATGGCTCCAGTCCCGTGAAGCGTCCAGCCGAGCAGAGCTCTGATGAGCTGCGTCTGACCGACGACCAGGATGAGTATGATGCCGAGAATCCATTCGAGATCGATGTCCATGAGATTGAGCGCCGCCTGCGCCAGGAGAGGCAACGTGGCTTGGCCGAGGCGGAGGCAGCCAAGCTGGCCTTTCAGCAGGTCCAGCTGCGGCACACAACTCCGCCGCGTCGCGTGGAGGTGACCAGTGACCAGGTGGCGAGTCCCTTCAACGTGACCCTGCGGACCACCAGTCGCATGAGTCCCGGTGCCGAGCACGGCAATGTCGAGGAGCACCTGGCGCCGTTCAATGTGACCCTAAGAACCACTCGAAGGACCAAGAAGAAGGAGTTCAAGGAACTGGAAAACTTTTTGGAGGGCGAACGAACCGTAAGGGAGGTGCCATCTGCGGACGGTGTGAGGACCATCATCACCTCCTCGATGACCAGCGATGGCGGCTATGCCGAGGAGAAGATCTATCGCCACGGCGAGGGCTATGTATCGCCCAGAGATTCGCCGTCCTGGTCGCGTTCCAGTTACTCCAGCGAGCGATCCAGTGTTACGCCACCGCGGAGCGTGGATCTCACCGCCGGCGGACGAAGGATTCTGATCAAACTGGAGCAGGAAAGCGAACTAACCGAGGAGAACCAGACGAGGGACGAGACCGACCTGTCGTTCGGTCGGCAGGAAGTGGCCATGGCAACCGGCAACATTGACATTACCGTCGGCGGTAGCAACCCCCGCCGGCGTTTGTACCAGCAAACAACTGTCCAGGTGGGTGGCGGCAACCGCACCAGCCCTCAGGACTCAACACCCCAAAGACCAAGGGACTTAGACCTGGCCGGCGCCACGAAGACAATGCTAACATCCACGCCAATTGGCACGAAGGAGCAACCGCAAACGGGTCCGAAAACTCTAGTTAGTCCAGCTGCAACGTGCCAATTGCGCGGTTCTTCGACGGAAGAGCCCCGGAAAATTGTAAGCCACAAAACGATAACCAGCACAACGACCAAGTCCACCTCATCCTCGACCTCGACCTCCGCCACCTCCTCATCGTCCACGTCGCGTAAACTAATCGAAACGTCGCCGGTGGTCGTCGGAAATATCGCGCAAATACGCACCGGGAAATCCAACGCCAGTGACAACGATATCGACATCGATAACGATTCGGACACGGAGGGCAGACCCGCCAGCAGTATAGTGATTGTGTCCACGCCCACGCGTCCCACCACACCGGCATCCATATCCGCATCCGCAGTAACCCCAACCGCATCCATATCCGCAACAGCTGCCCACGCCCTCAGTGGCATCGGCACTTTCAGCAAGAGTCTGCGCCAGGATTATCAGACTCTGGCAACGCAAAGTGGCCGCAGCAACGAATCACCCAGCGACCAGGAATACCAGGAGTTCCAGTCCACCATGGCGTCCATCAATTACGCCCGCAGCAATTCCCAGTACGATAGCCATATCAAGGAGAAACGAGGTAAAAATCGGGAGGAACATGGATGGGATATAGCCATAATGCGTGGGAAAAGTCGTGTCCAGTGTCAGGCTACTAGCACTATATAATTCGTAGCCATCTTTTAAGTGTATCTAATGTATCTTTATGAAAGTTAGTATGTGCAAAATCAGTTACATTCCGTGTACTCCTATCTTACACCATACATCCCAGTTAATCCCCAATTTGGCCTATTTTAAGCCAGATCTTATCTCAAAGATACCCACCACCTGTGGTCTTCAGATAACGGAAATTGCAATACCCGTTCGGAAAACCATATATCTTTATATAATGGGGCAGAAGCTACAGTATATAGAAGATCCCATAGAATGTCAAGGTCAGGCGGCGCTACTTTGTGGTTACACCTGCTTCGAGAGACATTTGTATGCTTAATTAATTATTACACAAAAAAGTAAAAAAATCGATAAAAAAAACTGCCGAAATGACATCATCCGTCGCTTTGAGACGCAGCAATTCGAACTTTAACTTGTTTAGCGGACTTGTGTGTTCATTGGGGCTGTCGTTATAAGTCAGTCGGTCGGTTGGTCGCGCCCAGAACTTCTATACTATCTGGCGATTTATATTATTTATATACTGGCGCACAGTGCGTTTGTTATGTATTCGCCCCACGCCATCGACTGTTGGCAAGCAGTTTGTTACCTCTTTCCTTGCATCGGTGGAAAAAAGGGAAAATTATTGGCAGCGAAAAGCACTCGAGGCAGAACTACCCCCAAGATCATTTCGATGGGGTTGGGGATGTTCGATAGTTGGATTGTTGGATTGCTGTCTATTATGTGACCTCCTCGGCTGTTATTATGTTAAGCACAACAACCAATTAAGTGTCTGGCAGGCTGTCTGTCTGTCTTGCCCTCCTTGAAATAGCTGATCTAAGTGGTTCGAAGCGTCTGACCCCCGAATGACTGGCGCAATTTTTGGGCTGCACTTGTGGTATATGCAAATATTTTCAGACACACATTTGTATCTATAGATATGTATGAACTGACTGCCGGTTGTGTGTTTTGTTAATATACGAGCATTATCTTTTATATATGATGATTATCGGAGGGGAAAGTCCTGTATTTTATGGGAATTGATTTTCCATGTTTGCCATTTCAACTTTTATTAGCCGATTAAAACACTGGGATAAGCTTGAAAGTAAAATATCTGTAACCCATTTAAGCAGCTCTTATTCCTAGGGTATGCGCTAGACCTTAGTTATTCGCTGATAGACGTCTTCATGTGACAATTAGTGAGCATAAATCAAGTTTGCGTGAGCTAAAGTATTATATTTTCTCCTCTCGGATCATCGTCAGTGTCAGCATAACGGCTGGCTGTCCAATATTTTGACGTTGCGTGTTTTACCAAACTCTTCGAATGCTTCGATAAGTTTGCTTGACAAGCCGGCTAAATTTGGCCCAAATGTAAGCCATATTGGCACACAATATCTAGCATATCATATACATATAGCGACATGGAGACAGAGCTCTATATGAATTTATAAGGCAGCAAAAGTACGTCAAGCGTTCACTAATTGATGACATTCACATGGATATATAGTATAGTAAACTATTGATTGCTGGCTCTTGACTTGCTTTCAATACATGTCCTCACTTTCCCAGCAATTAACATTAATGCCATTTTAATGGCTGTGCAAAAAGCCCATTGAAAACAAAAAACTCTATCCATATTCATGGCTTGCGGTACATCAGCTATTGAGCTTCATTAGGCCGCGATTCAAAGCCGAATTTGACTATGGCGATGATTTATGACAGATATTGATAGCTAAACTCAATGAAAATGTTTTCAAAACAAAGTGACAGCCTAGCGTTATCTCAGTGGATTCGACATTGTAAGTAATCCACACAAACGGAACGAAACAATCCGTGCAGCAGCCGTACAACTGAGATAGATCTATCTATCTATCTATCTATCTGTCAGCTCACGAATATTTATAGTGCATGTAGTTTAGCGGCTTTTAATTGATGCCTTAAATGCGGTCCAGAGAAGTTGGCTGAAATTTGACCTGAGCTCTGTAAGTTAAGAAGCGAATCAAGTTTACACACAAAGCCGAACTTGAAGCATCCACAAGTTTGCTCTTAACCCACAAAGTATATATGGCTTGGATGTGGGGGTGTCCATTCTTTTCCCCTCCAGATGTTGCTCATGTGGTCGAGGAAATTAAAAATTTCCAATTTCGTGGCTTCCACCTCCCCGGTTTTCAGTTCTGCTCGTGGGCAGATCTTTTGAAGATCTCTTCTGGAGAAGCAAACAAAAAATATCTCTTGGTTTTTGAAAAGTTTGCTTGTTGGCTTATTTATTTGTCTAATGTTTTAGCTGCTCAATCATTGAGTCTTATCTGCTGGTTTAATGTGCTTTATAAATGACAAAAATAAATAAACAGAGTACATATAGTTAGTTATGACGCAATGCCTCCCCACTTGACTCTACTTCAATATGAATCGCGCGTATCGTATTTGCATCTAATATTTTCGAGTATCTGTGAAATACCAGCAAATGGTTGGGGGTGGCGTTGTAAACCTGTCGAAGGCAGTGGAGCGTAAAGTTAAGTAATGGCATCTATAAGACTCTTCAACATGTTGACTGCGGGCAATTTATGCGACATTTTTGCTGCTCACTTGTCGCCGCAGGTGACAACCACAAGTGCAATTCGACACACCTCGCTGGGTTTCACTGTACTGCGTTGAAATGTGAGTTTAAATTTAAACGAAATTTAAACAGTTGCTATTATGACCATGCAGCCTATGCTGTGGTGTTCATCACATGGTTGATTGCCAATTGGGAAGGTCAACATTATGGGCACTTCGTTTTGGTAGAATATCAAAATATCTTATCGAGTGGCACGAACTTTGGAGTGTAATCAACTAAGTTGGTGTCAGTTTAGGTTTAGATAATTTTAAGGGGTTTTTGCGATAGGAATGGCATTTCCGATAGATAAAGTGTGTAAATTATAAATTTTTGGATGGTTAAAGGGTTAAGAAATGCAAAAGATTCCAGTGATTATGTAACCCAGTTGGTCATACCCCTAATAATTAGGCAAATAAACATTAGTGTTTGTATCATGGAAATTCCCTGCTCCAAACATTTAATTCGACGCACTTCCGTTGAAAAAACCCAACATGTGCTCCAAATCGGCCTGCATTCTAGAACCCATTCCCCAACCAACGATTCGATTGCCTTTTGTTTATGCAAATGTACAGGAACATATATCGTATTTGGTGTGTTTTCCCCTTTTTTTTGGGAGGGCAGGCCAAACAATTAGCTATGCGTGAAAGCAAATAGACTAGTTTAACCGAACACTTCTTGTTTTTTGTTTCTATTTATGTTCTGTAACTAGGCCAACTCAGACAAATGGGCGACGCTGTAGCTGAATATAAAGCCAACTGACTGGCCTTTCAGTACTTGACTTCTTTCTGTTAAGATTTTTTTTTGGTAATTGGTAATCATTATTAACGGTAAGAAAAGCCCATAGGTTTCCATTATGGCATTTTCTAGGAATTTCTATATACACTTTTTACTATTTTCCCGTACGTTTTCGACGCGCTCATTAAACAACAAGAATGGCGAAATAAACATAAATAACAATCTACCGACTTATCAATATAATCACCATCATTAACTCACTGACTGACTGAACCATTCATAAAAGATGAAGCGAAACAGAACAGAAGAACCGACAGCCGAAACAGAAGAAGTGAAGAAAACGATTTACCGCTTCTGAAATTTCTGGAGAATCTATAATGGGCATTTCCCTCGGGTATCTTGTAATCATTTCAAACATCATTATTGAAATGGAAATTGATTTCAACAAACCTGAAAAGTCATTCAACTTGAACGTTACTCACTGGCCCGATTTTGCCCCCCTTGTTAATTGTTTAACGCATAACGCGGTGTGTAAATTAAACATTTACATATGCTTTTACTTTTTGATATTGCTTTTATTTTGCTAGACTTTTCGAAAGTCGATAAATTGTATATTTGAATAATGCTTTAAGCACTTAAAATTGTGTAATTATAATAGCTGTTGCCTTAATTGGAAACTATACGTTTGTTTACCAAAATTACTTATAAGTAGTGTTGGAAAGGTTTTAAAGTCAGGATTTTTTATAGCAGCAAAAGTAAGAAGGAAAATATTGATTGTGTAATCGGCCTGGTTCAGAAAGTTAAGCACTAAGTTTGATTAGCTTGACCTGCATCATGAGCACCATATTGTTATACTTTAAGTTCTTATCAGATTCCACAACTTCAAGTGCATTAATTCTTATCTCTGCAGTAATTGGCATTTTTTTGCTATCAGCACATTGTGGTGCTAAAAAAATACAATTACCAAAAATTCACATGATTTATGGCTTACTAAAAATGTTAACTAATCGACATGTGTCGCGCATATACATTTATTTTTGGACAGGCCAAGACCGAAATACAACAAACTTAGCCACCTTGTTTTCTAGGGGAAATTAATTCAGTTAGCCAAATGCGGTAGTTATGTTAATATATTCGCAACGCATTCACGATTTGTTACCAAAAATATCAGGTTAATTTTAAACGAGTTTTTGAAGCGGAGTCCGATGTTTTTGGCCAAAACAACTTAATTGTTTGGAAAGACAACAATCGATAAGGAAAACAAATAAAAGTGCACTTAATCGGTAAATTTTAATTCTAAGAAATTTTTTTGAACACTGCTAGAATGTCAATTAAATTAGTTTAAACGAGTTATTCCCAAATTAAGAACACATGGATTTTAATTAGGTATATATGAACAAGCAAAACTGGTTTATATAGGTAAATTAAATAACTTGAGATAAGAAAGTATATATTGAAATGTTTCTAACCAAACAAATACCAAATTTAAAATGCCACATTTGTGGTAATTTATTATTGGACCTGCTACATCGAATCTTTACAAGCCATTTGAGCATTTTAACGTGTCTGAAAGGAACATAAAAATGGCCATTAGGTTAGGATTTGATGCTTTTACCTTGCCTCAAGTTCATCTAATTGCATAAATTTGTCGGTTTTGCGTTGCCGAATGTTGGCTAAATTATTTCTTTCATTTTAGAAAGATTAATGCATATATATATTATACGTACACGACTTTCAGTTGGTTTGCAAATTGCGCAACCTTGAACTAATTTCTATTTAAATAATCTTTTGTCAACATTTCAGAAATTGCGTCACTCAGCTAGCATTAAATGAATGAAAATTCAATTCGAGAAATGGAAAACTTAAGAGATCCCAAGTTGTGGGGATCATTTAAAATTAATTATTACAATTTGTTTTCGTGCTTTACTTTGTAAAATTGTTTTGTTAATTGGCTGAGCGTTTGACGCTTTCATAGGCTGCCTCGATTTATTTTATGTAATAATTCTTATTCCAAGCATTCCTCTTGTCTAACTGTAGAAATTTTCCATTTTCGAAAAATTGAGTATTTCTTATTTATTACGGGAAATCTATTTTCGTTCCATATTGTTGGCATGCGTTTGGCCAAATGCCAGGCACTGTATAGACCACGCACTGGGCCAAGTATTCTTGGAGCTGAATTCCCAATGGGCTGGATTTGGCCTGCCGTGGATAGGATTTTCACCAGACAGCTGCTGGCCACCATTTCCATTTTCATTTTCCATTTTGCATATTCATTTCCATTTCGACTGCACTTTTCCATAATGACTACGCTTAATGCGTTTCTTTTTCGCGCTCACTTGTGTATATTTTGATAATTGTTTACAAATTGATGTTTTAACGCCTTGTTTATTATTTCAATTTGTCGGCTAAAGAATGAAATTGAGGTAATTAAGCAACGCAAAAAAAAAACTAAATATTTGCTTTAGCAAATCTGAGAACTCGTGTTTACAATTTGCGGTCTACCTCTTTGACGCAAGTTAAAGGGTCAACGAAATTTTAAATATTACTTGCTTAATTGTTTACGACTTAAACATTGCGTTTAATTATCAAGAAAATTTAAGGAATGCAGGTTGATTTTAAAAGTAATTGTTAAGAAACTGTGGGCAAATCAAAGCTTTCCACTTCATTTTAAGTTTGTTAAGTTTATTGAGGATATAAACCTTTTGCGATAATATAGCGAACTCAAACATGATGTCATTGTGTTAACTTAGTTTTATACACCGACTTAACTGATAATTAAGTTAAAGTCAACATCAGGCAAAACGAAAAGCTGGTGTAGGTGGCATACAAAGAAATGTATCTTATCGGTTGCTTTCGGTATCTTTGGTAGTATCGTCATGTCTCTTTTTTCGCCTTTTAAGTATCTTTTTCCTCTTTTCTGCCGCCACTTGTTTAACAATTAATTGCAAATGAACGAATTGTATACCCCATTTACTGACATTTACCTTTTCTTCGTCTTTTCTAACATTTTCAGAGGAGCAAGAACGTGTGCAGAAGAAGACATTCACTAATTGGATTAATTCATACCTATTGAAGGTGAGTCTATCTTGTCTTTGTCTATCCCCCTGAAAAGTCTCAATCGATTTGCTATTCTGCAAATAAGTTTTGTCTACAACACAGTGGCATTGGAATTTGCATATAGATTTGCATTTGATAAACCAATCGTGAGAGGTTTTTTCCGAGTGTGCCAAAAAAACTGAAAACAAAAATGGGTTAGGGGGCGTGACATGTCCATCACTTTGAATACAAAATCGGAATTTAAGCGTGATAAGCTTATTTATTTGTACAGTAATTATGATGGAATAATAAGCGAAAAGTATTTGTTCACAGATCTGTGATATAACAGATACTAAATGCGTGAAATTTGAAGGTTGCTTGTTTTTGGGGCTTGTCATTGTCAAGTAAATTAGTGAAAAGATTTTGAAAGCTGAATAATTCGACTGCATTTTTTAAGATTATTATTATTTTTGGTGAATTTTGTGTTATTTTTTCGGAGCACAACCTGGTGTTTGATCTTTTATGGCCGCAATAAATCCTCGCAAAAATCTTTAAAGCCTTCTGGTTTTATCATTAGCATTATGAGTAAATATGTACCTACAGGTTCTGGATAAACATTTGTCATGTCTGAACATATTGGAGTCACTCTTTCTCGCTGGTTAGCTTCCAAGAATATCTTATGAGCTAGAAATTCCTCAACACATTTGTCTAGGTGCTCTCCATACTTCAACACTTCAGACTTTGAACAATGCAAAAAAAAAAAAGAAAGAAAATTGTTAAGAAAATATTGAAAGAAAAATGGTTGGAAGAAATCCAACCAAAGTTGCCCGAAAGCCAACAACCAGCGAGTTGCATTAATGCCAGACAGTTCCGTTTCTGGCGGGGATCGGCGGTTGGTGGCTTCAATAGCATTGCCATTAACCCGGCCAGAAACCCACGCGACGCCTACTGACTTACTTTCATGCCTCCAGATCGGAGGTGATTTAATGCACTTTTCAGTCTTTTCAGTCTCCTCAGGCTTTCCAGGCAATCTCCGGCCAAAGTCGCAGATTGAGTGAGCCATGTTTCGTTTGGTGTCTCAAATGCGTTATCTTTTAATACCAACGGCAATCTGCAGACATGAGCCGGCGATTTTTTGTCGCCCACATTACTGTGGTTTTAATGCTGGAAGATATGGGAAAATTTTCAAAAATAAATATAATCTATAAAAAGAATGTTTGCATATTCAAAGAAAACTATATTCAGGAACCTTATAGCCTTACTTCCTTATTATAAAAGAAAAAGATAATGAAACTGGAGTTCAATTGTTATTTAATAATATAATATTATTTTATTTTATTATGTAATAATTTATATTTTGAAGCCTATAAAATTCGGCTTTAAACTTAATACATATATTTTTTTGTGAAATAAATTTTGTTACAACCTTTTTCAATGACATTTTCTCAACCAAATTAATTTTATGAGCCATTATTATTAATTGCAGACGCTATTACAATTTTTTCCACTTAAAAAAAGTATCTAAGTGCATGTAGGAAAAACTGTTGCCGGCCGGCAAATCTTCCAATACAATCCAAATTCAATTCGAAAACCAGTTTCTCGACTGGCAGAGTGTGCAGCTCGATAAGGCTGCCAGTCAGCTATATAAGTATGTATTCCACATAAAAGGAGCAGCTGAAATGCAGGGGTATCCGTCTTCGAGTCGAAATGCAGAGTGCGTGGGCTGGGCTCTCCAGATTGAAGTCAGACATTTCAGGCGTCCAAGGAGTCGCAGATGCAACATCTACATCAAGGAGTTATGCAATATGCAAATGAGTCATTTAATGTGCATAATGACAGGGCAAATTGCTGTAGCTGCCTTTGCAATTGCACAACGCGATTGGCCTGACTCGTTTTACTGAGGCAATAAATAATGCTATTGCCGTTGCAAATAAAAAGTGATTTATTTAATTTGCGTTTACCTATTGAAGATTCGTTAGACCCGTCAATTAGCAAGCGTCTTCCATTTTCCGCATACTGTATCCACGTATCCGACAGATACACACTCGCATGTAAAATCATTTGATGGGGCAGCCGAAATTAAAAAAATGTTTGTTTAGCTCAGTTCAGTTCAAGGTGAACGAGGTTTTTAGTTGACTGCGCTGACGACCCAAAAACCCGCTCCCAACGTTCGCTTTCCATAGAATTTGATTAAAATTTATGAATTAATTTATACGCTCGCGGTGGGTCCGAGTGACAAAAAGCTCGTTGGATGTTCAATTTTTGAGTGGCGGTCCACATACCCAGTTGCCCAGCTCGCTTTCATTGCTCTATGACATAATTGATGGCAACGCCCGGGCACGAGTCGTGCCCTCCAGTTGGAGCACCCGCATGGGGAATCCATATCGACGCGTCCAGACCGCCATGAAACCAAAGTGAAAGGATTCAGCTATTAGAGGCGATTAAATTAGAAAGGATTTGGTGAAGGGGAAAGTGGGTCACGAATGCTGCAAACATTTGTTCGGTGCTCGTCTAATTGCGTGGACAGGTGACGAGTGGAAAGATTACAGAAGATTTACAATCCTCTAAGCAACTATTCACCCATGGTGTGGAATTATGGTTATGACTGAGAAGTAGGTAGCATAAATAATTAAACCCCTTGCACGTAGAGTAAAAGGGTATACTAGATTCGTTGGAAAGTATGTAACAGGCAGAAGGAAGCGTTTCCGACTATATAAAATATATACATTATTGATCAGGATCAATAGGCGAGTCGATTTGGTCATGTCCGTTTGTCCTTAGGTTTGAGATTCAGCATACAGTTCCCCAATATCTACGGAGTAAAGAGTATCTGATAGTCGGGAAACTCGACTATAGCACTCTCTCTTGTTTTAATTGGAAAATGCTATTCAAGAAGATAAGTAACATGCTTATTTTAAGCTCCGTTCTTACCTAGAACTTTGTTAAGCTTATCAAATTAACCCAACACAATTATAATACTTTGGCGGCTTCATCAAGGAAAGGTATCCATTAGGCGATTAGCTAGTAAGACCCATTTTTCACCGATGTCATGACCGTGGAGTATTATGTTCCTAGGAGACAACCAGGCAACGGCTTCAATGACATATGTCTGCCCGAAATAAACAGCGGAATGGGGTAAAAGTTTTTTATATGAAGCACTATGACACCATAAATTCCGGAACTAAGGGTAAAAAAGATGGGCGTATCTGGTGGAACCGGAAACGGAAGCATTGAAATTGATTTCGCTATGTCTGTTCTGAAGCAGAATTCACACAAAAATGAAAAGTTTTTGCCGTACAAAGTTTTTTGCGATTGTCATTGTCTTTTGCATGTTGCTGCTGGCAGCAGTTGAATAAAGTTTTGCAGAAACTATTTACCCACAAGAAAGCTCAATTAAATGCTACACTCAATTACAATGAATTTTCGCCGCTTTGTTGTTTGTTTAGTTAGTTGGTGGTTGTTTGTTTTTGGTGCCACTTCCGTTGCTGCGGCCTTAATGGCATTACCTTAAAAACTGTAATCTTTTGCGGTGGATTGAAGTTAAATGCCTGCTCGTGCCATTTGCCAATTTGTCTTGGCCCACACTGGCAGTATCACGGCAAATTATCGCATCGCAATTTAAACTATTTTAATTGATTTAATGCGCCTCGAACGATTGCGTGAGCTGCATTTGATTGATTAACCGAAAATAAACTTATGGAAATCTGTTAAGGCAGTCGAAATTGTCCGAATTAAATCTATTCAATGCACCCCATTAAGTTTGTATATATTTATGGCATAGTGCACTTAATAGCATCATAAAGAGCTCCGAAAATTACACTAAAAGCACTCAAGATCCATTGTGGGCTACTTAACTCTACTTGAGTAAGAGTTGTAATTTAAACGAAATTAAATTTATCAAGCAGAAACACTTTAAATAGAAGTTCACCCCATTACTTTGGATGGATTTCCCTTTAGGTTGCATCCGCATCTAGTCGAAGATTAACCGTTTAGAACACCTTTTTTATGACTTTAGGGTGAAAGTTTAAATAGTAGCATATGCATGTAGGATATTTAATAAAGAGATGACCGCACACGACAACTTTCGGCTTTAAGATCTTTTACCCACACAACTTTCAACTCTCTTTGTTCTCTTCGACTCTCTCTATGCTTGTCCTATTTTCTTATATCTACTTGCGCTCACGACGCTACCCTTTGCGATGATTATCGATCATCGCATATCGATAACTATCGTTACATATATTCAGTTAGCTGTAAACTATATTGTTAATATTGTTATTTTTCAGCGTGTTCCACCGCTTCGCATCGATGACTTAATCAATGACTTACGCGATGGTACGAAACTAATCGCATTGCTGGAAGTTCTGTCCGGCGAACGTTTGCCCGTGGAGAAGGGTCGCGTTCTACGGCGTCCACATTTCCTCAGCAATGCCAACACGGCCCTGCAATTTCTGGCCAGCAAACGGATCAAGTTGGTCAATATCAATCCCGCAGATCTGGTGGATGGGAGACCACCAGTTGTGTTGGGCTTGATATGGACGATCATCTTGTACTTCCAGGTAAGCATGCCTTATATACCATATATATTATATACACCGAGTGCACCAGTTCACGAATTGAGAGCACCACCAACAATTGGTTGCTAGTTGTACACCTTCTCACGAGGCTACCACCAGTAGAGATGTACACTCCAAGTCCAAATGGCCAGCAAATTTTGAAACTTTAAACGTAATTAACCCTATGAACCTTCTTTTCTATATACTTTTTTATTGATATCATAATCCTAACACGTAAACAAGCTTCGTAAAAAGAGGCGGAAAAACTTAGTAGTAGTTATAAATTATGCGCCACAGGTGGGTCCAAGTTCGACGTGTAATTGTTGTTTTGTCGTGTGTACCTCATTTATTTTTGGGTAGAATATCGTCTTTAGTTGGTAGCCAAACCTTTTTGAGGCACTTCCATATTTTAAGTTTAACCATTACATTGCCACGCATGCGGGAAGTATCGAAAATGTACTAACTCAATTTTATATTCATAGATCGAGGAGAACAGCCGCAACCTAGAGTATTTGGGTCATGGTATTGGCGGTTCGGTTAGTTCCCTCGACAGTGTTGGCAACCAGAAGCACGGCGATCTAAAGGCTGAGAAGTGGAAGCAGGGTGCCAGGAAGACCCTGCTCAACTGGGTGACTAATGCCTTGCCAAAGTGAGTGGACGAAACCTATACTAAGTTGTTCATATTCATAATCAATACCCATTAAATAGGGACAGTGGTGTGGAGGTGAAGGATTTCGGCGCCAGCTGGAGAGATGGCGTCGCTTTCCTGGCCCTCATCGATGCCATCAAGGCGAACCTGGTCAACTTGGCTGAGCTCAAGAAGACCAGCAACCGTCAGCGTTTGGAGACCGCTTTCGATGTGGCCGAAAGCAAATTGGGCATTGCCAAGCTCCTGGACGCTGAGGATGTGGACGTACCCAAGCCGGACGAGAAGAGTATCATGACATATGTGGCGCAATTTTTGCACAAGTATCCCGAACCAAAGGTGAGTTTCGCTGGGAAATTCATTTGATGTTTGTAAACTATCTTTGAAGCTTTCGAATGCGACTGGAGGTGTGGACGTTTTTACTTATCCAATCAAATTTGTTGCAGGGTGCTTCCCGCGACCAGTCGCATGTGCAGCAGGAGGCGGACGAACTGCGTCGCTTCCTGGTGGAAAAGACCACTGAGTACGAGCCCATGGTCATGATGAGCTCGTTCCCACGCGATTTTGGTGAATATTTACTGGCACGTTCTGAGGTCGATGCACATTTGGCGGCCTACAATCGCTTGAAACAGCTCATTGAGAGCCAGAGCGGATTCCTGCAGGTCTCCCGCCAATCCTGGGAGGAGATCAACGAGCTGTGGCAGCGCCTCCAGTACCAGATGATGTACTGGCTCTGGCTGCTGGATTCGGAGCTGCCCGGCGACTTCGGCACCGTTGGCAAATGGTTAGCCGAAGCTGAGAAGCTATTAATGGACAACGATATACCCAATGCTATGAATGAGGAAACGGCCGCAGTGATCAGCAGGAAGCTGGAGGAGCACAAGCTCTTCTTTGCCGACCTGCCGCGCATTTTGGCCATGTTTGACAATGCCAAGCGGTCACCAGTGGCCCAGCAGATTCCCCTGGAGCAGTTGCGCAACATGGAGCGTAGACTTCAAGAGGTCGGACCGAAGGCAGCGGAGCGAAGGATTCGTTTGAAGTTCCTGGAGCACAAGTGCTGTTTGATTGCCTTCCTCAATCTGGTGGAGAACAAGATGCGCGGATGGACTGGAAAGTATGGTCACGAGGAGAAGGTGGCCCAACAACTGGAGCAGTACAAGAACTTTGTGTCGCGCAACAAGATCTTCCAGGAGTTCCAGAAGGCCTTTGTCGATATGCAACAGGTGGTGGAGGAGTACAAGCGCGATGGCAATGTGCCGCGCAAGGAGATCAACGACATCGATCGATTCATGTATGAAACCGAGGAGCGCTGGAAGCGCGTCTCCATGGAACTGAAGTGCTGTCAGAACTCCCTGGAGGAAGTGGTCAACTGCTGGCGCAGCTGGAACCAATTGGCCCCCACCTGCGAGGAGTGGCTGCAGCTGGCTGAGCAAAAGGTCAACCAAAGCGAGGATGAGCGTTTGGACTTCTTTCAGGATATACCCGTTTGGAAGGACAAGTTTGATGCCCTCGCTAGCTCGGCTAACTATCTGATTGCCTCCTGCGAGGAGCCCATTGCCCAGCAACTGCGTCAGCGCCATGGAGCTCTCTCTGAGCGATTCGAGCGGCTGTTCGCCAACACCAAGCAGTACATGCATGCTGGTGACATTATCCGATCCCGACAGGAGTACAAGTCGGGCATAGAGCAGCTGTCCAGATGGCTGCGAGGAGCCGAAAGCGTTCTGGACCATCGACAAGTTCTGGGCAACAGTGAACAAGTCAAGCAGTACGGCCAGCAGTTGCAGCAATTGGCCAGCGAAATCGATGACAACGAGGAGCTGTTCAAAACCATCAGCAGGAACTTCCAATCTCTGATCCAAGACCTTTCCCGCGATGAGGTGGACAAGATGATGAAGCTACTCAAGCAAGAGAAGGAATCTCTGGTGCGCATACGTGCCCAGTTGCCTGCCAAGCTCCATCTGTTCCACCAGCTTCAAATCCAACAGGAATCCCTGGAGGCTGGACAAAAGGAGATCCACCAGTGGCTGAGTGAGGCTGAGCAGCTTCTGGGAACCCATAATCTTTCCGGAGGCCGTGATGCCATCAATGAGCAACTGCACAAACACAAGACCTACTTCTCGCGCACTGTCTACTACCGATCCATGCTGGAGAGCAAGAACAAGGTGTTCCAGAATCTCTTGAAGGCTGTATCCTCCGATGATAAGATCGATACTGCTCCTGCTTCCCAGCAAATGCAGCAGCTGAACGAGCGTTTCAACTATGTGATACAGAATGCCCAGCAATGGGAACAGCGCTTGGATTCGGCAGCCGGTGGATGGAGTAACTTCAAGGACAACGAACGTGTGGTCAGCGAATGGCTAACCCAAGCTGAATCCATGTTGGTGGAGAAGCACATCGAATCGAAGACCACAATCGAGACACAGAAGTATTTCTTCGAGCAGGTCAACGATCGCTGGATGAATGATCTGGTGCAGTCGGCTCAACAACTTCTGACCACATTGCCCGCCCAGGAGCAACCTGCTGTGGTGCAAAGTGTGGAGCAGTTGCAGTCCCGCTGGAAGAATGTGTTGTCCCAGGCTCCTTTGCATCTACTGAAACTGGAATTTAGACTGGATGAGAACGCATTCTATCAATCTCTGAAGGATGTAGAGAAGGAGTTGCAGCTGGAGCAGCAGGCCCTCAATCGCAATGAGGATGTGGACTCTATACTCCAGCGCAACCAACAGTTCCTTCTGCAACAGGATGTCGTTCCTCGTCTGGAGCGATGCCTCCAAAACATGCAACGTTTGGCCCAGGCCCACAGGCAACAACAGCCCGGTGACATTAGTCTGGATCAGGCCTACGACAATGCCAAGTCGCAGTGGCAACTGTTGTCCAACAAACTGGGCGATATGCGTCAGACTCTCCAGCAAATCCCGGCCCAATGGCAGGGCTATCATCTGAAGTTCAACGACATGGTCGATTGGATGAACGGCGTGGATCAGAGCCTTAAGAATATTGTGAACGAAGTTAATACCATGGAGGAATTCGAAAAGGAGAAGGTGGTCTTCCAGGTAAGCTAATAATAATGATCTATAAACATTGCATTTCGATCACCTATAAATAATCCTCTCATTACCCATCACGCATGCCCTGAAGCTGAGGGAGCTAGTGGTAACTAATATGCTTTTATATATCACCTATGTGTACTTCAATTTGAAAAACCCATATCTAACTTATTATTCTTATCTTATGACAGAAAATCTGCCAGGATGCTGACAACAAACGCGAGGACATGAAATGGTTGGTCAAGACCTTGGACTCTCTGCTTAGCTACGCCACCGAAGATGAGGCTAATCTGGAGCAGAAGAAGCTGGAGGATCTGATCGCCCGCTACAAGAACCTTATCCCCACGATTGAAATCACCATGGTCAAGACGGAGGTCTTCTCGAAGTGCTACACTTACCGCAGAGAAGTGCACGAGGTTGTGTGTCTGCTGAGCAAGGTCAAGGATCAGACTGCCAATATACCAGCTCCCGATAGCCTGGAACGTGTGAATCGCCTGATTGAGGAACAGCAGTATGCCATCAACCAACTGGATCACCAGCGTCCGCATATCATGTCCATGCTGCAAAGAGGACGTGATCTCATCAAGGATGTCCATGCCCCGGCCTTTGTAAATGCCGAGGTCAAGAATCTGGAGACTGGATGGAATCAGGCGTACACAGAAACCTCCGACAAACTGCAGGCCCTCAAGGGCACCCAGGCCGTTTGGAGCGAGTTTGTGGACCAGAAGAACGATATTTTCTCCATGCTGCAAACTGCGGAGACGGAGCTGCGTTCCCTGACACCATTGCAAACCGATCCCAAGAACGTCAGTCAGGATCTGAAGTCCAAGAGAGATCTTAACGTACAACTGCAGCAGGCTTCCCATCAACTGTTGCCTAAGCTGCATGCTCTCAAATCGGAACTGGCTCCTCTGGCCGCAGCCGATAAGCGTCCCATCCTAGAGAAGGAAGTGACCGAGGTGGAGAAGATGTTCTTCAACACCATGGAGCACGTGAAGGACCGTGTCGGCTATCTGGAAGACTACAGTGCCAAGTGGAATAACTACAAAACCCGTCTCGCTGAGCTGCAGGAATGGGCTAACAAGGTCGCGCCCAAAAATATCGAGGCCCTTCAATCGGAGGACCTCACACCGGAGGAACGTGTGGTCAAGGTGCAGGCCTTCAAGCGTATCCTTGGGGATCGCATGAAGCAACTGGATCTTCTGGCCGCCGATGCCTCCGAGTTGGCGCCCAAGGAGGGCAACATTGCCGAGGCCAAGCGACTGAAGGGAGAGATTACCAAGCTGCAGGAGGTCCTCAGTGCCATCAATCGCAACGTGGACCATCAGGCGCAGGCTGTGCAGGAGGATCTTGTCAACTGGCAGCAGTTCCAGGCCGGTCTGCAGCAAATCAAGCCAGCCGTGGAGCAGAGCGAAGTCAAGGTAAATAATGTAGTTTCTAAGCCCATCTCCCTCGAAGAAGCCGTTGCCATGCAACAGAATGCCCAACAATTCGAGACACAGTGCCAGGAGCAATTGGACAAGCTCCATGGCATATCAAACATCAGTCATAAAATGTTATGTAAGACCAATGCCCCCGACGAATTGGACGCCATGCATTCGCGTTGGACTGCCGTCCATGAGAACGCGAAGCAGGCGAGCGCCAAGCTCGAGAAGTTGGTGGCCAATTGGAAGTCATTCGACGCCGATGCCGCCAAGCTCGAGGATTGGGTTGGACAGGGTGAGCAACTAATGTCCCGCCGTCCAGCTGTCCTCAACACCCCGCACATTGACAAGCTCGAAAAGGAGCTGGTCAAGCTGAAGTCGTTCAACAACGAGATCTCGCAGCAACAGGCCAAACTGGTGACTCTGGGTCAAAATGCCGATCAAATCAGTTTGCACTTGGCTCCTGAAGGAGCAGCCGCTTTGAAGGATCGTGTTAACCAAATGAAGGGCAAGCTGCAGAAGCTTTCGGAAGCCACTCGAGGTCACATCAACGAGGTGTCCGACGCAATTATCTCCAGGCAGGACTTCAATGCCAAGTTGGTGAACTTCTCCAACTGGATGGAGCAGCTTCGTAATCAGGTCACTCAGGTGGAGGAGATCAACCCGGAGCGGGTGGAAACCAGTCTCCATGTCATCCACGCGCTACTGCAGGAGCATGCCGATAAGAAGCCAAGTTTCAATGCCATATATGATGAAGTTAAGCAATTGGCCTTGGGCGCCACTCCCGAGGAGTCGAATGCGCTGAACGATGCCTACACCGCTTTGGTGGTGAACTATCAGAACCTCGAGACCAACATGCTGCAAAAGAAGACGGCTCTGGAGAAGTGGACGGAGCTGCTGGGCTGGAAGAATGACACCGAATCGCATTTGAACTACCTCAAGCATCAGCTGGACAAACCGGAAGGACCTGCTGCCGAGGAGCTGTCCAAGGTCATTGATGAGATCGATAATTTGGGTCAGGGTATTGGATACTGGAAGGGTCAGGCGAAGGAGATTGACGAAAACCCGGCCATCCAGTTGAGGGATGCTCTGTCTCGTCGTCCACTGATTGCCACCCAAATTGTGAACGATGTTGAGAATAAACTAGAGAATCTGAAACTTCGCTCGCAGAACCAGCAACAGCAAATCCAACAGATGACCGTGCGCAAAGATAAGTTCCATGCCCTGGAGCACAACTTTGGACAGGCACTTCAAGAAAATCGCGCTAAGCTGGACGAGATTCTCAGACAGCATCCGACTTTAAATAACATCGATCAAATCATTGCCGATTTGGTAGCTCTGAATGATGCCCTGAAATACCAAGCCGATCTGAAGAATCGCATTCATGACGAAGGTTCTTTGCTGATGCGTGAGGATATTGCTAGCATGCCCGCCATTCAGGAGAGCCTACTTATCATGGACAAGAACTACGATTCTCTGCAGAATGAAATAGCTGATCGCATTCAGAAGTACAACCTGATCAGCCAGGCCCTGAGAGAATATGCCGATTCCAAGGACAAGTTCTCCAAGGAACTGAAGAAGGCGGAAGATCTTTTCAATGCTATACCTCAACAGCCACGTGATGAAACCGAGCTCCATCAAGCTTCCGAGAAGACCAGAAAGACCATGGAGCAGTTGCGTAAGTCGAAGCTCAGTTTGGATGAACTGGAGCGTCGGGGCAACAATGTGGGCAAGCTCTTCAGTGCCATTGGAGAACCCATTCCGCAGGAAGTGCCACAGGAGGTCACAGCCGCCAAGCAACACTGGCAGGATCTGCACGACAAGACCGCCAAGAATGCGCATGTGTACGAGACGGAAGCTGTTATTTGGTCACAGATCGAAGATGCCAAGAAGGATCTGCTTCCCTGGCTGTCCGAAACGAATCAGGGACTCTGCGATGCTGCGGATAACTCAATTGAAATTGAGTTTGGACCCATGCGTCTGAGCAAGTACCGCACGGAGTTACCTTCGTATCAGGCTCTTAAGGATTCGATAGTGGAGAAAACCAATGATTTGGTTAAGATCAACAAAGGTGCGGAAATTCCCGCTCTATCTGCACTCAACAAACTTCTGTCTGAGCAGTTTGCTGAGGTTAACAACAATGCAGATCGCCTAAGTGCCATAACCACCTCATTCAATGACCAGGAACAAGAGTTGCGCAGACGTTCGAAGGAAGCTGGCGAGCGGGTGAGCAAACTTCGTGAGCAGCTGATCAAATGTGATGACATGTCCGGTGATAATAACAAGATCATGGAGCGTCTTCAGCAATGCCGTGCCCTGCGGGGTGAGCTCGACAACAGTGGAAACGAAATCGACAACATCAAACAAAAGGTTGACGAGCTGCGTAATCTGTACCCAACTTTCAGTGAGTCCATCATACCCAAAGAACTGAACAATGTGCAGAAACGCTATGAGAACGTTGATCTTTACGCCAAGAAGATTGAAAGTTCTCTGCTGCAGTTCCTCAAGAAGTTCCACGCCGATAAGGTGGGCATGCTGAAGCGTATCATTGCCACTCAACGCGAAAAGGTGGCCTGGTGTCAGCCGGAGTCCTCCAGTGACAAATACAACCTGGATGTCAAGAAGTCCTCTCTGCAGGAAGTCAGCAAGAGCATTGATGACTGCAAGGCGCGCCATGCCGAGACCCTGAAGTCCTTGGAGATGTTGAAGGCGGTAGAGTCGCCACAGAACCTGGCTGAACTCACCAGCGATGCCGAGTTACTGCGCAAGGATATGCAGGCTCTGCAGGACAGCTTTGACAAAATCAAGGGAATCCTTGACGAGAACGTCGATTTGTGGTCGCAATATGAGCAATCGAATGAGCAGATTTCCAACTGGCTGCGTGACGTTGAAGGACGCGTTAAGGCAGAAACTAGCAGCCAAGTTAATCTGTCCGAGGTTCCTCAGAAGCTTCAGGAATTGTCTATCCTCCAGCAGGATGTGTTGGCCCATGAGCCCATTATTAATAACCTTGAGCAGACATCCCAACAGCTAATTGAAAAGAATCCTGAGGCAAGAATTGGTCAGTTTGTCACCCACTTGGTGCAGCGTTATCAAGCTGTGTCCAAGGCTTTAACCAGCTACATCGATAAGATCCGTGGTGCTCAGTTGTCGAACGCTAACTTTGCCAAGGCCGCCAAGGATTTCAACGAGTGGTTTGGAGATGCCAAGATCGAGTTCCAGGAACTTGCTCGCATGGGCTCCCCCGGATCATCCTCTGCCACAGCTCAGCAACTGCAGACCGTCAAGAATTACATCAAGACCTTCGACAATGGTCAAATACTCCTGAACAATGCCGTCGATATTGGTGAGGCTCTGTATCCAGTGGTTTCGCCCGACAATCGCGAACGTATCCGTGCTGATCTTCGCCAGATGCGTGAGAAGTTCGACTACTTGCGAGATGAGGCCAATGCTTTTATGCAGCAAGTGGAGGGTGTTTTGATTCAGAAGACTTCAATCGAAGAAAGCTACACTCAGGTTTCTCACTACCTGAACGAATCGAAAGCCAAGGTGCCCACCAGTGACGAATTGTATCCCACTTTGGCCACCAAAAAGGCTGCTCTCCAGAACTACAAGACCCAGCTGCAGGAGATCACCCTGCACAAGAATGCTCTGAAGCAGTTGCACGACAAGGCTGTGACCCTTTGTGATGATGAGTCCGAGAGGAAGACCGACGAGTCCATCCAGGAGTATAACACGCTCTCCAAGAAGATTTCCGATAGGATTACAACAGTGGGAAATCATGTGGTCAAGCATGAAGCCTACGATCAGGTCCTGGAAAAGGCACAGGACTGGCTGAATACCATCAAGTCCGAAGCCATTGATATCCTCAACGAGACGACATTTGAAAAGGAAGGCGCCGAGGAGAAACTGCTGGTTGTCGAAAATCTTCTGCAACACAAGCCCGAGGGTGATTCCATTTTCGATACCTGCCACAAGTTATTGGAAACGGTGCTCACACAAACCCATCCCAGTGGCCATCCAGCTCTGCTGAAGGGTTTCGAGGAACCGAAGCAGTCCTGGGAGGACTTTATGACTCTTTGTCAGGATTCGTTGGTAAAACTGAAGCAGCTTTGCTCTAAATGGGATGAGTTTGACACGATCATTGAGGAGCTAGACAACTGGATGAAGAATGTCGAGGCGGTGGTTAAGAACCAGAACCTCAAGAGTACGGCGGAAGCCAAGAACTCCCATTTGAAGCAGCTTCAGGATATTTCAAAGGACATCGAACGTCGCGGTGCGGCCATCAATGAGCTAATGGATCAAGGCCGTGAGATTGAGGGTGAAACCGATTTGAACCTTAAGTTGTCTCGCCTGAATACTCGCTATCAGACCCTGAAGAATCTGTGCAAGGAATCGATAGCCAAGTATGTGAACTATGTCAAGGATCACGAAAGCTTCGACAAGGACTTTGATTCATTCAAGAACAATCTTCAGTCCTCGGTCGACGAGCTGGCCAAGACCAATGAAATTGTGGGCGATCAAAGCGTGCTGCAGGATCAGCAAAATAAACTCCGTGAGATGTCCGACAAGCGCATTTCGGATTCCACTCTGTTCGAAGGACTCATCGATCGTGGCGAGAAACTCTATGGTCACACCAGTCCGGAAGGCCGTGAAATCATTCGTCAGCAATTGCGTGCCCTGCGAACCCTTTGGGACAACTATACCGATGATTTGAACTCGGCGACGCAAAAGATCGATCAGTGTTTGCTGCAGTTTAACGAGTTCAGCATTGCCCAGGATCAACTTACCAAGTGGCTGAAGGATGTGGACAAGGCCATGCAGAGTCACACCGAACCCAAGACGACGCTGCAGGAGAAGCGCGCCCAACTGCAGAACCACAAGCTGCTCCATCAGGAGATCACCACACACAATGTTCTGGTTGATAATGTCTGCGACAAGGCACAAATACTGGTCGACCAGATCAAGGATAACTCATTGAATGTGTACTTGACCTCGATCAAACAGCTTTTCCAGAGCATAGTACAGAAGTCGGATGAAATCTTGCACAATCTGGAGGATTGTGTTCAGAAGCACAATGAATTAAACAACGCTCTGTCCTCAGCCAAAACTTGGATTTCGAATGAGAAGGCCAAATTGCTGGAGTGCGATGATGCTTATGGTGAGAAGGCGGACATTAAGCGCAAGATCGAAACTTTGGGACAATTGGCTCAGAACAAGCCACAGGCAATGAAAATAATCAGCGATATCCGTGATCTCTTTGAGAAGGTGAAGGCTACGACCTCCGAAAAGGGTAATGAAGTGCTGGACAAGGAGATCGAGGAGTTGGAGACCACCATGAAGAGTCACTTTGATGACATCGAGGGCATTGAAGGCAAACAGAAGGATGTGCTTGCCCAGTGGGACAAGTTTGAAAAGGCGCTGGAGGAACTTACCAAGTGGTGCCGCAGTGCAGAGGCAGTGTTCCGTGAACAGCAACTGCAGTCCACGCTCCATGAGAAAGTGGAGCAGCTGGAGAAGTACAAGATTCAAAGGGAGTTGATACTCCAGAAGGAGAAGGAGATCGATGCCTTCGGAGATGCTGCCCACGCTCTGCTTAACAATTGTGGAGCCGATCGTCTAAAGACTCTAACCACTCAGATCACCAATCGGTATCAGCTGCTTCAAGTCCTCAGCAAGGAGGTTGTTAACCGCTGGTCAAATCTGGTCGATGATCACCAGTTCTATCAGGATAAGTACAACGAGGTGGACTTGTGGCTACAACCCATCGAATCGCAGATGGCGAAGGTCCTTTTGGATGAGCCAACCCAGAGTTCTAACATTTTGCAAGTGCTGCTGTCTGAAAAGGAGCAAGCGGAGAGCTTATTTGCTGCTCTAAATGCAGCTGGAGAAAAGGCTCTTCCAGAGACATCCACTCAGGGTAGGGAGAAGATCCGCAAGGACCTGCGCGATATCCGCGATCGCTGGGACAAACTGGACGAGGGCATTCGCAACCTTGAAAAACGCCAGGAAGCGCAGGGAGTTCAGCTCTCCAGCTACCAGGATATTCTTAATCAAACCGTCAACTGGTTGGATCAAGTGGAGAAACTGATCCACAATGAGAACCCTGCTAGCTGGACCAGTGCCCAAGAGATCCGCTCCAAGTTGTACAAGTACAAGGCCACCAACCAAGACATCAATTCGCATAAGCGCATAGTCGAGGCTGTGAATGAAAAGGCAGCAGCTCTACTGGGCAGCGCCGCTCCAGCCAATGCGGATGAGATCTCCAAGGCGGTGGCTGAGGTGAACAAGCGATATGATCAAGTGGGTCAGGACTGTGCCAAGTTGGTTGCCGATCTGGACGGAGCTTTCGATGTGTACCAGCAGTTCAGTGAGCTGCAGAAGGCTCAACAGGACTACCAGAAGAATCTTTGGGATCGTCTTACCGGCTACTCGGACTACTCAGGCAATAAGGCAGCTCTGCAAGCACGTCTCCAAAAGATCAACGAGATCCAAGATGCTTTGCCGGAGGGTGTGGCCAAACTCAAGTCCCTGGAGGATCACATTGAGCAACAGGCCAGTAATATACCCGCCCGATCCAAGGAGGCAATGGCCCGTGATCTGGCCAACTTGCATGCTGATTTTGAGAAGTTTGGCGCTTCGTTGAGTGACGTAAAGAGTGGACTAGAGAATCGTCTACAACAATGGAATGATTACGAAATCAACTTGGATCGACTGATCACTTGGTTGGGCGAGGCTGAGAATTCCCTCAAGAACTACAATCTGAAATCCTCGTTTGAGGAGAAGGAAGAACAGCTGAATGGTTTCCAATCTTTGGCTCAGAATTTGCGTCAAAACGAAGCTGACTTCGACAAGGTGAAGGACGACACCTCAGAGTTGGTCCAGAGTTCTGGTGAAACAAGGATTGCTGTCAATGTGCAACAGGTTTCGTCGCGGTTCCAATCGATACAGGCTACAGCTAAGGAGATTCTCAAGAAGTGCGAGCAGGCTGTCCAGGATCATGGTCACTTCAATGACAAGTATAAGCAGTGCGCCGACTGGTTGGCTAATGCTCAGGCCCGTTACGATGATTGCTGTGACTTGTCCACAGTGGCATCTCGAGACGATCTTCTCAAGAAACAACTGGTCATCCAGGAGCTTCTGGCGCAGCAGCCAACAGCTACCCAGCTTCTGAATAGCACCGTTGAGCTGGGCGAGAAGTGCTATGGGTCCACAGCAACCGAAGGACGCGAGGCCATTCGTAGTCAACTGGATGATCTGACATTCGATCAGTTGTTTGACAACATTGCCATCACGGCAAGAAAGATTCAGGATAAGATCGCCAAGTGGTCTGGCTTCGATGAGATCGCTGACAGCCTGAAGAGCTGGTTGGATGAAACGGAGAATGCCCTTCCAGCTGATATTGAGCTGAAAACCACTCTGGATGAGAAACGCAATAAACTGCAAACCTATCGTGACATCTTGAACGACATCAACAATCACCAGGTGGAGTTGGGCAATCTTCAGGAGATTGCCGCCAATCTGCCAGAGAAAACAGACCTTGTGGACCAAATCCTTAAGGATATTGCTGACCGCTTTGGAAAGCTGCAAAAACGTGCCCAGAACTACGTGGAGCGTTACGAGGGTATTGTGAGTGCACATCAGCAGTACTCCAAGGCTGTTATGGATGCTCAAGAGTTTATCGATGCTACCCTGAATACTGTTCACTATTGGGGCGATCTGGATCTGGAACAGATCTCACTGCACACGAACCTCGATCGCCTAAAGAATCTGAAGGCCAGCTTGGCCGATGAGTTCCCGCGAGTTGATCAAGTTAGGGCTTTGGGCGAGAAGGTTATTCCGGGTACAGTGGATGTGGGACAGGTGAACATTAAGTCCCAGATCGACACCACCCAGCAAGAGTGGGAAAGCTTGCTGACCACCATTAGCTCCACAATTGAAGCGATTGAAGCTCGTCTACAGCATTGGTCGGAGTACGAGCAATTACGTGACCAGTGTTTGGCCTGGATTCGTGATACGGATAACAACCTTCATGCTATTGATCTGAAGGAGGATCTGCCGAAAAAGCGTGCTCAGTTGGATGCACTGAAGGCCCTCCAAGGAGATGTACGCGCCAAGGAATTAGAGGTTGATAATGTCACGGAGAAGGCCCAAACCCTTCTGAAGGGTCCCAGCAGCAATCGTGCCTCGGGTCCTGAGTTGGTAACCAAGTACCAGCAGATCTTCCACAAGGTCAAGGAGCTCAACAACCGCTGGCAGCAGTATGTTACCTCACACGAAGATTTTGATAACGCCATCTCTGATTGCTCCTCTTGGATCAATGACATCAAAGAAAAATTGGACTATTGCTCCGACATGTCATCTATGAGTCCCAAAGAATTGGATAAGAAACTGGCCACTATTCAGGATGTTATCTTGCTGAAGGACGAAGGTTCTGCGCGTGTTTTGAAGATCTTAGAGCAGGCCCAGCATGTTTTGGCTAACACCGCGCCCGGAGGTCACGAAGCCATCAATAAGGAACTTACAGATCTTCAGGATCTCTGGTCCGGCATCGCTCTGCGCATCATGGATGTTAAGTCAAATCTGGATGACTCCATTACTCAATGGTCTGGTTTCCTGGACCAAGTGCAAAATGTTCGCAAGTTTAATGAGTGGTTGGATGGTCAGGTAAAGGAGTTAAGTGAGCATCAAACAACCATGACAGAGAAGCGAGCTCAATTGGATCGGGTTAAATCTACGGAGGAGAAGGTGCGCGTAGAGAAGATTGATGTGGATGCACTCAAGATCCAAGCCAAGGAAATGATTGCCAGTGGTCAACAGAGTCAGGCAGCCTTCCAGGCCCAAAAAGTTCTGGATACGTTCGACGAGCTCTTTGCCAAGACCCAGAAATTGCTGTCGGATCGTCAAGATCAGTACAGGGATCATCGATTGTTCAAGGAGGCCTACGATGATCTGGTTAGCTGGATTGGACGAGCCCGGGAGAAGTTCCCGTCGTTGAAACAGAGCAGCTTAAGCGATAAATTGGCCATTGAAAACGCTGTCCAAGCTACGGAAGCTCTTCTCAACAAGCAGGCACAGGGTGAACTCCTAGTGGAGCACTTGGTCCACACTGGAGAGGTGGTGCTGGCCAGCACATCTGCTCAAGGTCAGGAAATCATTAGGAATGATATCCGTGCTCTGCGCGACAGCTTCGAGGGCTTGTTCCGTGAAATCAACCAGCAGAAGGAGAACCTTGAAGTGACCATGGTTCAGTGGCGAGCCTATAAGGAGGAATATGAACGTCTGATGGAATGGCTCCAACAGATCGACATCCTTGTGAAGAACCACAAACTGAACCTGTGCCCCAACCTACCCGAGAAGGAGAAGCAGGTGGCTGATATGAAGGATGTAATGTCCCGTCTCGAGAAAGGCAAGGATGACATCGATAAGTTTAATGCTTCGGCTGCCAGTCTGCTAAAGTCCCATTTGGATACTTATGTAAACAATCAGCTAAGGCACTTGAGCTCCGTGTATCAAGTACAGGTGAATCTGGCCAAGGATGTTCTCAAGAAGGTGGAAACCAACCGGGATCAGCATCGTGAATACGATGCCAATATGAAATCTGCCAAGGATTGGATAGCAAATGCTAAGGCTACAATTCAGTCGGCGGGTGAAGGAGCAGGTTCCAAGGAGGCCCTGCAGCGTCGCCTGGAGCAAATTCAGGATCTGATTCGCAACCGTGAGCTTGGCCAGAATTTGGTGCACACCGCTATCAATAATGGCGAAAAGATAATAAGGAACACTCGCTCCGACGGACGTGACGCCATAAATACCGAGATGAAGGAACTGCAAACCGAATGGGATCGCCTGGTGAAGAAAATGTCCACAGCCAAGGTGCAGTTGGAGACCAATCTGTTGCAATGGGCTGACTACAGTTCCAGCTACTCCCAGCTGCAGCAATGGATTACTGACAGGGAGGCCAAGTTGCAGCAGGCTTGTGAGCAGAAGATCGTTAAGTCCAAGAGGGGTCAACCTGGTCTCAGCAGTGGATTGAGCGAGCGCAAGGCCAATCTCCGCCAGACGAACAACATTGTCCAGGATATTGTGTCATTTGAGCCCATGATTCAGTCGGTTACCTCCAAGGCTTCGGTTCTTCAGCAGGGTGCTCCGGGCACTGAAATCTCCGATAAGTACGAGAATCTTACCAAGCAAGCTAAGGATTTGTACGAGAAACAGAAGAACACCATCGAGAGCTATCAGTCCTTGATTGACGCGGGCAATGAATTTGCCACATGGTTGAGAAATGCCAAGGAACGATTGAGCAAGTGCTCTGAACCCACCGGTGATAAACAAGCTCTGGCCGAAAAGACCCACCAGCTGAAGATTCTGCAGGGTGAGCTGCCGGAAGGCGCCCAGAAACTTAAGAATGCTCTGGAACAGGGCGAGATCGCTTGTCGCAGTGCCGAGCCCGAGGATTGTGAGATCATCGAGCAGGAAGTGGCTCTACTTCAAGAGGAATTCGATGCCTACAGGGAAGCTCTTAATAAGGCCAAGGATTACCTGGAAGTGGGTATTGTCAAGTGGTCCGACTACCAGGATCAGTACACCGAAGCTTTGGAGTGGTTAAGTAAGACCGAAGCTTTGGTGCAATCCTACAACAAACTGCAGGATAGTTTGATCCAGAAGAAGGTTGTCCTCGAGCAATTCCAGGGTCATCTGCAGACCCTATTCGACTGGCAGAAGACTTTGGATGATCTGAACATGAAGGCGCAGGTTCTACTGGAGACTTGCTCCGATACAAGAATCAGCAATGCTATCATGCAACTGACCACCAAATACAATGCTCTACTCACTCTGGCCAAGGAGGTGATGCGCCGACTGGAGATGCACTATCAGGAGCATCAGCAGCATCACAGTCTGTACGAGGAGTGCCAATCATGGATTGAGAAGACCCGTGAGAAGCTTTCCGAGTGCGAACAAATTCCCGGAACTCTCAACGAGGTTCAAATCAAATTGAACACCGTGAAGAACCTTCGCCAAGGTTTTGAAACCGGTCAGAATAAGCTGCGTTATCTCTTGGAGCTCAAGGAGAAGGTGATAATGAACACCGAACAAAATGGTGCAGCCAAGATCCAGGAAGATACCGAAGCCCTAAAGCAGGACTTTGACAAACTGTTGGTGGATCTGAACGATGTTCGCCAGAAATTGGCCAATCGTCTTGCCCAGCTGGAGGAGATCTTCAAGCTGTACAAGATCCTGGTTGAATGGCTGGAGGATGTGGAACCGAGTGTCAAGACCAGTGATGAGTTCCTCAATGACTTGAGTGAGAAACGAGCTGCGCTGGAGAAGTTCCGCGTCATTCAGCGAGATATCAATGGACACAATGATATTGTAGAAAAGATCAATCAGCGGCTTAAGGAGGACAACAGTTTGGACCTTAAGGATTTCCAGCCCGGCTTGTCCAAATTCGATGACCTGCAGACCCAGGTGAACAAAATCATCGAGTCGCTGGAGAACCAGGTAAACAGCCACGAGAAATACAAGCAGGCCTACAATGAGCTGCAAGATTGGCTGCGTCGCACTCGCATTGAGGTGGAGCAGTGTGCCGACTGCCATGGCGAGAAGGATCAAGTGGAGAGTCGTCTGAATCGATTGGGAGATATACAATCATCATCTCTGGAGGGCAAAGCCCTTCTTGAAGCTTGTGAGGAGCTGAGTCAGTCGGTGATTGCCACCAGCGGAAGCGAAGGCCAGGACAATGTGGCCCAGGAGATCAAGCATCTCACCTCGGAGTGGGAGACCCTCCAATCTTTATCCCGCGATGCTCGCGGCAGCTTGGAATCCTGCTTGGCCGCCTGGCAGACCTTCCTGCAGAAGTTCAACAAGATCAACCTTTGGATCGAAACGATGAACAAGCGCGTTACCAAATCCCAGGAAGGCGAGAACAAGACCCCCGAAGATTTGGTTAATGCCAAGGTAAGAACTCTTCGTCAAGTCGAGATCTCGCAACTGTCGCACGCACCTCTAACCAAAATAAAGTACTAAAAATGTAATCGAATATAAATATAGCCAAAGCGTGCACTTTAAGTAGAACTCACCGACAACAAAATTTGTATCTAAATATCTCGTACCGTGAGAAATTAAATCATGTACTAAACCCTCACTAATCACTACTGCTAACTTTTCAGCTAATCACCTATTTGTATAATCAATTGCAGCTAATCATTTACACAGACACCTGTCTAATGCCTAATTGCTTTATGTGCTCTAAATAGCCAATGTTAGATCCTGTGACTAAATATTATTTCCTTCCATTAGAAACTGCTTGAGGAAGTGCTGGCCGAGAAGGACAATGTGGAGGACCTGAACGACAACTGTGAGCTCCTCATGGAGCAGAGTGCCTGCACTCGCATTCGTGACCAGACCATCGAAACCCAGGCCAACTACACCAAGCTCTTGACTTCTGCTCAGGGATTGGTTGCCAAGATCGAGAAGAATCTGTCCGATCACACCGAGTTCCTCAACTATAAGAAGGAAATGGACGCCTGGATCGAAAAGGCTCAACAGGTCCTCGACGATTGCTCCACTGATGGCGATGCTGCCATCATTGCCCAAAAACTAGATACGGTCAATGTAAGTTTTTTGCATTTATCATAAAAATATTTATAATTATTTCAGATTTTTATAATATCTTATTATATTTAAAAAATAATTATAAAAATCTATTTCATTTTACAGTCCTTGGCTTCTCGTCTTCCCGAGGGTCAGCATCTGTTGGCCTTGGTGCAGGATGCCTACTCGAAGGCTTCGAACATCACTCCTGAGGATAAGCAAGAGAAGCTGCGGGAGCTGATGACCAAGGTTCGCGAGGATTGGGATGCCCTGGGACTGGCCGTTAAGCAAAAGTTGAGTGACCTGAAGCAGGCGCAGACTCGTTGGAACGATTTTGCTGCCAACAAGGATAAGCTTGAGAAGTGGCTCAATGAAACCGAGACGACTCTCAAGGTGGCACCGGAAACTAAGGGTGAACTGAGCGAAATGAAGACCCTGCTGGAGCGTTACAAAACCCTTTCCAATGAACTGAAACAGAAGGGTAACGAGCTGGAGCAGCTGCAGTCGGAGGCTCGCGACCTGGGCACCGAAGTGGATGCAGTGAATCGCTTGCAATCGCGATGCGACAAGCTCAAGAACGATTGCTCCGCACACATTACGGCGCTGGAACAGGAGATGTTCGATTATAATGCCTACCACCAGAGTCTGCAGGATGTGGAGAAGTGGCTGCTGCAGATTTCCTTCCAGTTGATGGCTCACAATTCGCTGTTCATCTCGAATCGTGAACAGACGCAGGAGCAGATCAAACAGCACGAAGCACTATTGGTTGAAATTCAAAAGTACCAGACCAATTTGGATGACTTGAATGCCAAGGGTCAGGCGCAGATCAAGCGTTATGAATCCTCAACACCAGCCATTCGTCCCACTGTGGAGTCACAGCTGAAGAATATCCAGGATAGCTATAACTCCCTGCTGCAAACCTCAGTGCAGATCAAGAACCGCTTGTTGGAATCGCTGGCCAAGTTCCAGGAATACGAGGACACTTTGGACAGCATAATGCGTAATCTGGAGACATATGAACCCATTATCCAGACCGAACTGGATGCTCCGGCCACCAGCCTGGAGTTGGCTCAAAACCAATTGAGGTGTGCCCAGGAAATGCAGAACAAGCTGAACAACGAGAAGTCCCGACTGGCAGCTGCCGTTCAGGCCTGTGAGGCAGCCACTGCCTCCATCAGTCGACCCAGTTCTCCACTGGAAACAGCCATGCAGGCTATTCCCGAAAGGGAGCTCATTGTGCGCGCCAAGCTCGAGGATCTGCTGGATCAGGTAGGATAATGTTCAATATCTTGGCGATGCATTTGTAGAGTTGCGACCACTTTCAATAGTTTAAAGTCAAGCAATTATATTGTTTAAAATGAATGGAAGGATCCTTTTGTAGATCTATGTTGTGCTATCATATTTTCACAAAACCTTTCAGTAGAGATTTGTTTGGTTCAAATCGAAATGTATTGAATTCCACCATAGTTATTCTTCCATTCTATTTTTCTTTTATCACTATTATTTTCTAACCAATGACTTGTTCTTTTTATTAATCCCTTAACCCCACCAACCCAACACTGCCCTAACCTTTGTTGATTTGCCACTCTGCCCGTAAATGTTGTAAATTGCACTACCCACCAAAAAATTGCTATGCCTTGCGCTTTGTTGCCACAAAGAAACCGCCTCCAAAGACTCGGAGCTCAACCAGAGGTGTCAACAGAGATGATGATGAGGACGAGGATGATGTTGAGATTCAGGTTGAGCTCAGCGATGTGAATGAGGCGCTTTTGGATCCCATTGCCCACGAGCGTGTCATAAACTATCGTCGCATAGTTCGCTTGAATAGCGCCCATGTGGGCAAGCTGAATGACTTAGTTGCTAAGGTAAGAGTAAGGTCTAATCCTACACAGGATCAACCAGGTGGCGGTCTGCATGGCTATGATGTTTTAAATTGCTTGTTATGCTTACAATTTAACGTGTTAATTAATTAATTAATTGCTTGTTTGTTTTTGCTAGGTGCAATCCCACTTGGGTGGTTTGACTGCATCCGTTAGCGAACTGGAGCAACAGCAGAAGCAGCGCGCCGAGCTGCAGGATTGGGTGAAGAAGCAGCAGAGCTCCGTCTCGGATTGGATGATGCGTCCTTGCAAACTGCGTCCGGAGGCAGCTCAACAGGAGCTGGTGTCCATGAACGATTTGCTAAACTCCATCGGTGACAAGCGGTCCCAGTTGATGCTGGAAATGACAGGATCATGTAAGTGTTAGGTTTAAAATAGACTGTAACTAATAGGTTTCTTGTAAAGTTTTGATCCTTGCATCAATCCTGTGACTCCCCTCATTTTATTATATAATTTCCCTTACATTAGTGGGTGACGAGGATACCGATTTGGATGATAACATTGACAAGCTGGAATCGGAACTCATGGATGCCATTGCCAAGAAGCAGGCTGGTCAGAATGTAATCGATGGCTATCGCCAGGGAATGGCTGATGTCCAAAACTGGTTCGATACCCTGATCAAGCGCATGGACGTTTTGGATCGCGGCTCGGGCTTGAATTGTGCCCAGAAAATGGCGGCCATTAATGAGATCAAGAACGAATATGAGCTGCAGGGACACCCCAAGATTCAGGAGCTCAAGGGCAAGGCAGCGCAGGTGGCGGAGGTCATCAGCAATCTCGACGGTCAGCAAGTGGAAGAGCAAATGAAGTCACTGGATCGTCGCTTTGCTGATCTCGGCAAGCGCATCGATCGCAAGGCTCAACTCCTGGATGTGACCAACAAGGGTGTGGAAGGAGCCAAGGGCGAGATCGATCAACTCCAGAACTGGGTGAAACAACAGATTGAGGAGCTGCAGGCACCCACACCATTGGGTTACACTCCCAAGGATGCCGAGGCACGCCAGCAGAAGATTAAGAGTCTGATGAAGGATGCCGAGGCCAAGCAATCCCTGGCCGATGTCCTTGAGAAGCGTGTGGCCAACATGCAGCAGGAATTGGAACCCGTTGAGTACTCCCAACTGGAGTCCGCATTGCGTAATCTCAACACTGAGAACCGCAATCTATCGGGAGTCCTAAAGGCTGAACTGGATCGTGCTCTGGAGGCCAGCAAGGCTCGAAAATCCCTGGAAAACGATCTGGACAAGGCACGCCAGTGGCTAAAGACCAAGATCTCCGAGGTGCGCAAGCTGCCCGTGTATCACCCACTTACCTCTGCTGAGATCGAGAAGAAGATCCAGGAGAACCGGAAATACGATGACGATGCCAAGCAGTTCAATGACAGCGTTTTGACTGATGTTCAACGCCAAGCGGCCAACATAATGAAGGATTGCGATGATGCCGACAAGGCTGCACTTCAGCAGATCCTGGACGAAATCGCTGCCGACTATCAGACCCTCAAGGATGAGAGCAGCAAGAGAGGAAAGTCTCTGGATGATCTTCTGCAAGGTCGCAAAGCCTTTGAGGATTCCATGAAGAACATGGGCGATTGGTTGAACGAAATGGAAACCGCCACCGAGGGTGAGCTGCGCACCACCAGTCTTCCCGTTTTGGAGGAGCAGCTGGCCCATTACAAGAAGCTCCTCAGTGATGCCGAGAACAAGGGTGGTCTTATCAACGATGTTTCGGAGCAAGGAAAGAGCATCCTGCCCACACTCAGCAATGCCGATAAATTGAAACTCAACGACGATATCAAGAACATGAAGGATCGTTATGGCAGAATCAAGAATACCATCGATGATCGCGTGAATGCCTTGGGTGATCACATCAAGAAGTACAAGGATGCCAAGAGCAGGTTGGCCGAGTGCAGTCAGTTCTTGGGCAATATACAGCAGAAACTCAGGGAACTCAACCGCCCGATTGGGTCCAGGATCGAAGATGTCCAGGACTTGTTGGGTGCCTATGAGGGAATACTCAAGGAACTCAAGGACAGCAAGAGCAAAATGGGCGATATGCAGATGGATGATTTGCCCGAGTTGCAGAGCATTTTGGCCCAGCAGGATGATATGATTAAACTGATTGAAGATCAGTTGGCCCATCTTCGCCAGCTTCTGCTGCTCCGCGAGCAGTTTATTGCTTTGATTAATGAGATTATTGCCTTTATCATGAAGTACACCGATGTTATCATTGACATTGAAAACTCACCTGATAGTCTGGAGGATAAGATCAACAAGTACGATGATGTGATTGTGAAGATTCAGGAGTGCGAAGGCGTCTTGGCTTCGGCCAATGACAAGGGCCAGAAGATTGCCTCCGAGGGTAATGCTGCCGATAAGAACAGCATTACTGAGCAGTTGCAGTCCCTGAAGAATCAGCTGCAGAATCTCCGCAAGGCGGTGGAATCGCAGCGCCAGAAGCATCAACTCCAGCTGGAATCCCACAAGAAGATGGCCGCCGAACTGAGCGAAATCCTCGACTGGCTGCACAGCCACGAGGGAGCGGCCAAGTCACGTCCTCTACTGGATCGGGATCCCGAGTCTGTGGAGCGGGAGCTGCAAAAGCACCAAGCTCTCAGCCAGGACATCGAATCCTATCTGAATAAATTCAACAAAATCAATGATGGTGTCAAAACCGAAATTGGCATGCCAAGTTCCCTGTTGGAAATGCTCTCTGAGGGCAGATCCCTGGTGGCTTCACTGCCCCACGAACTGGAGGAGCGTGAAAAGTATCTGAAGAACAACCGCGACTCTCGCTTGGAGTACATGCAACTGGTGGCCAAGTTCAATGACTGGGTCCATGAGGCCGAGTTGCGCCTGCAGAACAGCCAGCATGGCATCGACTACGAGCACTTGGTCCAGGATCTCGACGAACACAAGATCTTCTTTGGCAATGAGGCACCCATCCGTAACCTGGTGCACAAGCAGATCCAGGAGGCCGCCGACAAGATCTGGTCCTCGCTGAACAACTACGAGCAGTCGGAACTCTCGGCGGAGTTGGCTCAGTTCCAAACCAAGTTGACCAACACACTGGCCAATGCCAAGACCCAACAGAGTGAGCTGGAGAAGGAGGCGGAACGCTGGCGGGAATACCAGCAGTCCATCGATCGCGTCAAGGCCACCATTGAACGTACCAAGTTCGTTGATGAGCCCGTCCAGAATTTGGCTGGACTCCACTTCAATATCCAGAAGCTGTCGCACGCCATTGGCAATGTTCAGGTGAGTTTGTTGATGAATTATTGGGTGTATTTGTATAGTATATAAGTTTAATCTAACCCTTTTCAACGAAAGAAAATTCACTACTTATTTCACTTCAACTTTTGTCGTTACTTAACATAAAAACCCAACATATGGAAAGCTCTTTTGTGTGTATTTAGGAAGTCTTTTGAATAGCCATGAATATTCAGCTGTTCGACTGCATGCTGTGTGCATATAAGTGCGCAGTCGAAGAACCAGTTTTCCAAAAAATGACACATTGCACAAGGATGTGCCACTAACTTACTTACGTACATATGCGAATGTATCGCCTTAAGAGCAACTTTATGGAGTGGCACCATAAAAAACCAAAGGGCAATCGTTTTGTATCTTTTGCGTTTCGTAGCAACGATTTTGCCGGCCGGCAAAAGCAAACAAAAAATGCACTCTTGACTCACATTCAGTTGCATTTAAGTGCTCTTCTCTTCGTTGGAAGGCCTCCTCTCTTATGCACACTAAATATAAAGAGAGATTGCTTTATTTCTGAACTGATAGTTGTTTATTGAACACGTTGAGTGCCCATTTGTTTACTTTCGTAAGCTTTTACCTTGGGCACTCATTAAACTTTTAACCTACTAGTTCACTATTTGTCGAGCTTATCGTTCAGTCGTCTGTCGTCGGACTTCCAGTTCGATTATTATTATTCAAGGCACTGGCTCGATTTTTATGCTCGGCAACTGGAAAAAACAGCTGTTGTTGTTGCTGCTGCCGCGGAATGAATTAAGCTCATGACATCATCAGCAGCGGCAACACTGTATCAAGCAACCAGTTTTGAGCCAGGGATGGATGAATCCTCAAACTACAATTTGATAGTTAAAATTTTAGGATTTTAAATGATTACAATTTATAATTCAAAATACATTTTCCAATTACATTTCTGTAATATTTTGCATATTCAATTTTGTTGTGACTTTTCAAAAAGGGTTTTAAATCTTTTTAAATAAATATACATATATTTTATATAATTTATTCAGAGCCTCAATATTTTAGTTTTGGTTTTAGCCCTGGTTTTTCAATGAGATATTGAGATACAAATGCTAAGTGCACGTTTGTTGCTTTTTGCTGAGTGAGCTGTAAGAGCACCGGCCCTTTGTCCTCTCTTTGGGCTCTTTTCTACACAGCTGTTTGGTTGTTGTACTTGTTGTTCCTTGTTGTTTTTGCCTAGCAGGGCATGCCGGCAATTGTTGTTGTTGCCAATTGTGAAAGAGAGAATGGCCGCAATACAGAAAGAGAGTGACGTGTACACGGTGGCGTATGCGTAATATACATATTATATGTGCGAAGCCCAACTTTGACCGCCCACGCCCACCCAAAAACGATGTTCAATACACATGCATTATGCGAAATGGTTGAGAAAAAAACGTGTTTGCCCGGCTTTTCTGCTCTCTTTCGACCCGTTCTCTGGCAAACTAAGAGAGATTCTAACTCGTGCTTATTTGCTTTTGCCTTTGGGGCTGTTGGATTTTTTTTGAGTTCCGACGAATTCACTTCAAGTTGAGACGTTTATCTGTGCGGTTGGCAGCGTGTTTTAGACTCGTATTCGCGATTCGTACCATACATATATGTGTATAGAAAGAGAGCAGAAGAAAGAAAGAGGAGAATCGCTACATTTGTTAAATTTGAATTACCCGTTTCGTTATAAAAAATTCGCCATGTGCTTTCGGCAAGGCGCAAATTGAAATTGAACAAAAGTAAAAATACAACAAAATCGCCAACCAGATAGACATCGATATCGAAAAGCCAACGGCTAACGTCATCAGCCATTTGAAATCTATAAAAGACCAATAGGAAACCAAACAAAATAAAATAAAGGCCACAAAAAGAGGCTACACTCGAGGTGTGTGTGTGTGCGTGCATGTGCGTTTGTGTTTGTAAAGAAAAATCTATAAAATTTATATATGAATTAAGCAACGTTTGCCTTTCAACTCTGTGGGCCAGGCATATGTCAGAGTTGAAATAGGGCACACTTAGCAAACTCTAGAACAAGACGTTAAACCGGAATTTCAGATATACCACTTACATATATGTATATATATTTTGTACAAATCGCGATTCCGGAATCGTCGTTACGTCAGAACCAATTTCATGCCGTTTGTTTTTTTTTTACCTTCGCACATTCACATTTCAGAGCCAAAACAGCGACTTATCGCTAGTCAACCAGCAGGCCCAATCGTTGATCCGCCAGGCGGACGCCCGCAATCGCCAGCTGATCGAGCAGGATAACGCCGGACTGAATAGATCTTGGCAGGATTTGGTGCGCAGCCTGGAACAGCGACGCGACAACCTGCAACAGTTGGCCGAACATTGGGACGGCTTCGAGAACAGCCTGCACGCCTGGGAAAAGGCACTTGGTCGACTGGAGGACAAGTTCCGCAATGTCGATCCGACTGTAAGATCCCGACGTCACTTGGAAGATACGAAGAATGCCATTCAGGTGAGTTGCGACACTGGGAAAAGTCAAGCAGACTGTATTATTTTAAAGGGGCTTGGTTAGGATTCAACACATGAAAGAGTAGATTTCTTTAATTTATTTAAAATGTTTAAAAATATCCCACTCTTTCACACATTTGATAAAAATTCATGGGTTCATATCACAGTGTGTTTACACATGGAAGCAACCATTCATTCACTCAGTTTCGTTGTGGCAAAACCGCCCTCCCTTGGGGGCTTTTATGTTTGTCAAATATTTTTACCAATATCCATGCATAAACACATTCCGACAGATATGTAAGTGTTAGATATATATATGTACGTATACTGTATAGCCGTGAACAGCGACATCAAGTTCATGGTCACGTTGTGGACCGGAGCTTGCGCTCTCGCAGTTTGTCACGCTCTTTGCACTCTCTTAAAACGACTTAAGCCTCTCATGGAGCAGCTGAGTTTTCGAGGCAGGTCCAAAATATACATAGCCAACGATGTGTTGTGAATGATTAACACGGAAAGCCACTAAATCACAGTAATCAAGAGTGCGAATAGCGAATAGCAACAAAACAACACATTCTAACTTTCGGTTTCGGTGGACTCTTGATTTTAGCTAACCTACAGAACCAGAGATACTCCGATGATTAATGAGCCATAAATAACTTGTTTGCATACAACCGATTTTATTTATATTTACATATTAATTGCATTATTATATTGTAACTTCACTACACCAGCAATTATCATTTGTAGTACTTATCAGCAATGTGATTTGAGTGATTTGTAGGCGAGTGAAATCACTTTTTGGAGCGATAACAGCTTTGCGCGCTCGTTTTCAATCGGTCAACTAAAAATAGTACGAATACACAAATTAAGCAACTAAAAATGGAAATACCACCTCGCTTTCAAATCACATTTCAATTGAAGCAATTTTCAGCCATAAAAGCTAGGCACGTCCAAATCAAACTAACGATGTTGTCATACATGTGCCATATAAAGCAGCATTCAGCGATAACGAAACAAAAAAAAAATAAAACCATCGAACTTGCCAATGATAAACAAAGGCAAACACTTAGTTAAGGTTTATAGTTTGTCTTTTCGAAAGGTATAAATTGTATATCTTTTTTGTTTCATGCTTAAACCACATATTTCATCTTCTCGATCAAATAACCTCAAGCTCCAAAAGCTGCCAAGTCAAGTCAACAAATTTATTTACTTTTATGCGGCGGGGTGACCTTCCCAAAAAACTGGAAATGAAGCCGAAATTGAGGGAGATACACAAGAAAGAGATCAAGAATATATAGCATTACATAACCACACCAAAAGAATCATAATTGAAGGAACATTGTAATTAGTAATAATTTCTATTTTGTAGGAACTACGTGAAGAATCAAATCAACTTAAATCATCACATAAAGAAATCGAGGCGCTCTCTAAATCCATCCTCACATTCCTTGGGGAAGTACACAAACCCTCGGCGGAGGCCATACAGGCCAAAGTGGATAAGTTAGTTGGACAGCAGGCCAAGTGAGTACCCAGTGAAATAACCAATTACCAGAGCCATATACTACCATATACCATATAATGTGCCTAACTACGCGTGACTGGGGACCCAAAAAGTGAAAAAAAAAAACGAAACCCCAAACAAAACACAAACAAAGCTTCCAATCGAAGCGTTTAATTCCGGAAATTGTATTGGCTTGCATACATTATATCCAGCTGCCAAACTTGTTGCCTAATGAAAATGAATGGCAATCTAGAGAACTTAACTGGTTACAGATGAATATCATATCATGTTTATATCACACGCTCATATTTAAAGCGCTATGTAGTAACTTTCTAACAGAACTTTTTACAGCTAAACTACATAAGGTTTATAAGGTTTAGTTGAAGCTCTTAAGAAGAAATGCTTCTCGGCTTTTTGAAATCTTTTTCCATCTTATTGTTATAGTTGAGTCGAAATCTGACGTCAGACCAAGTGTTACGCTTCGTTGTCGGCGTTGTTTTGTGTGCATTACGTAAGCCGAGGCTTATTGTTTTTTTTTTTACCCCTCGCAGTCTGCTATTTCCCGAAATAATTGTTATTTTCATTGTTCTGGGAAAGAGCCGGTTATGCCGGAAAACTCTTTATTTTTAAGCACTTGTTTTTTTCTTTTTGTGGCTATCCCGGTCTTCAAAGAACTGTGCCAAAGCTTCCGTCTTATCAAACGTGATAGGGGTCTTAGGAGCTATATGATATATATGTCGCAGATCATTTAAATGAGACGTAATTTCGTGTTTCTGCTTGGCACGCGCCATGCAGGCGCCTCTTTTTATTTTTCTGATGCGCGGCAGACAACCGTTAGAGTTTCTGCCGAACGTAGCCTGGTCGCGGGTAGGAGCGGGGGGAAGTAGATGTCTGTACGAAAACGAGAAGCATACAGAAGAATGCGGTGTGCATAAGTATTGGTGTATGCGGACTAGAACAACTGTTATAATTGTGTTGGTATTGCATGTAAAGTCAAGGACTACGCATAATTCTGATTTTGTGAAGAAGAGATCAGTCAGTCAGTTTTCGATCGTTGCGCATAACAGACATGCTTCGCTCAAGCGCCAGGAAACGTCGCGCGAACCATAACGAGTGTAGTGAAGAGGGAGAAGGGCATCCTGATGACTCTTCGACATATATGTATATATATTCGCTTTTGTGATAAGCTACACAGCAAAAGAAGAATTATTTTGCCTTTTTGTCGGAAATGCCTGTTATTTATTTATATTTGTTGTTGCCTGGCGCTAGAAAAACACAGAAACTGTGCCAATATGCCAATTCATTTTATTGCTCTTGTTGTTCATTGTTTCTTTGAAATTCTTGTGGATTTTCTTTCGCTAATTAATCACGTGCCAAATGCTTGGCAACATGTTGCCAGCAACATTTGTATTTGTTGATAGGCCACGATGATACTCGGATCACGTAAACACTTTTCCGTTGACAGCGCCCCACTTTTCTCCCATTTGGCCTTTCACACTGACACAATTTCCCCCCAAAACTGTTTTGTTTTATTTTTACACACAATTTGTTGTTTTCTTGACAGCAGTCTGCTTGAAAAACGAGAGCGCAGCAGCTGTGTCTATAATTTTCCTCAAATTTTCACCGCATTTTCCCTGAAAATCAACCGAAATGTGCGTAAGTTTTCAGTAGGCTTAAAGCGGGTGAAATGACAAATGTTTTGACTGCTGCCAGGCGATGACGGGTTCTATACAGCAAGTAAAAAATCATTGGATAATCACCTTTTACTGTTGATTGATAAAATAACAATCAAATATCATTTCGATGTTAATAACTGAATGATATAATAATGAAATAATGCCATTACTTTGATTCACTAAAGTATTTCTTCCTTTAATTGTATTCACATTCAAATGTGGCTGTCCCAAACTGAACAAATAAACTATGCCATCATCGCGCCGAAAAGAGTGATCTAATATAGCTCCAAGCGGCATGTCATCGATAATTATATAGACACAACTGAGATACATTGTATATCCTAAAATGCGTCGCAAAATTTCAATGCATTTACACACTTGAGATATTAAACACATTGTTTCGGCATGCAAAAATCTAATCAGCAGAAATACATTAAGTCACTTGCGTTTTGTGGGGATTTAATAATTTATTTTTAACAATTCGCGGCGTTTGTGAGCGTGTTTATCTTGAAGGCGACAATTAACTCCATTAGCGAGTAAATTTGATTTTTGCACAAATACTATATAGAGATTCTAAGGCAGAATATATATAGGTATATGCCATTGATGAAATGCCTGAGAGGAAACAAGCGAGGCAATGTGAGCAGAATGTAAACAAAATGCCGAAAAAATCATAAAGAATAAGTAAATAAAAAGCACAAGTGAAAATTAAATTTTTTGCTTGAGTTTTGGGTGACTTCATCAGTAAGAAATGGCAAAAGTATGAAGAAAAGGTGAACTAAAAACCATATGTGCAACTTATTAAGGTGAATGACAAACGAACTATGGCCGATTCGAACGAGTAGCTTGCAGATTTACCAACCTTATCAGGTGTATAAGACATCATTAGGCAGCCAAAGAAATCGCAGTTTAATCTCTGATTTGCATATGCTATTGCATGAACAATTTGTCATTTGGGTAAGGCCGAAATAAAAAGAGAAAATCACAAATAACAGACAACAACAGAAGCGAATAATAATAAAAAACTTTGCCCAAATGAGGTAATCGGGTAATAATAAGTTTATTTTCGCCACTGTTAGCCGTTAACAGAGTGCTGTTAGCTTTCTCGTTCCATTCAACTGCTTTGCTCTCTTTTTCTTTTTCCGGTTCTCTCGTGTGGTAAGTTTATTGCCGGCTTTTCTTATCTAAACCGGCGAATTGGCATTATGGTCTTATCAATAATCAGCCCTGCATTTTGTGTACTATGTTGCCCTGCAAGGGTGAGAAGCATTTCCTGCTAAGTTCGTTGATTTTCAGCAGGTTTATTCAATGTCAAGCGATTTGGCCATAAAAATAATAACTTTCAGTTGGGGCTCTTAGCAGTATTCGTTCTTTTATTTCCGCAGCGCCTTCGTGCGCCATTAACGATCGACAGCCGACGACAGCCGAAGCAAAGTTTTTGGCAGTTTTTAGCATTGAGATTCTATTCGAATCAGTTTTTATTTAGAGTTAGTTGCAAGCGGACGTGTTTCTCAAACTGGATGGCTGGAAACTAAATGAAAGAGCAAACGAACGAAGCGACCGCAATACATATACGCATATTTTTAAATCAAATTAATTAACTAAGAAGTAGTAAATACCAGAGAAGCAGCAAAGCAAAAAAAAAAAAAACACAATCAACCGGCGCCCAAGAATACAAGAGAGAGATGTATGACAATGGATATATACTTTTGGGCCAACGGCTGCTAATCGGAATTTACATTTCTTCTCCCCTTCGATTCTTTCTATTTTCATGTTGAAGTTTCGAACGCCGCTTTGTGGATTACCAGGCGTATACGTAACGAGCGAACAGCAACGAGTCCGGGAGTTAATTTTCCATTTGCAGCGTCTGCTTGGGTTTCACCGCAATTCCGCTTACGGAATTGAGGCACTGGAAGTCAAGCAGAGTGCTCGCAAGTTCCAAAAGTTGAGCACACTTCTGCCTCCAAAGTTACAGGAGGTCCGAAAGTTGTCGCCAACGAGCCAAAATCGCAGACAGAAGACTGAGCAGCAATTAAAAAATTGTAGCTAACTGCCGGCCACTTACGCACACGTAGTTAAAGTCGTGAAAAGCATAAGGTGATTAATTTTCCACACAAGAAAGAAAAAAGAACGAAGAAGATTTGAATAGCGTACTTAAACGAGAGCTGGTAGAAATTTTCAAGACTTGATTAAGTCATCGTAGATATGCAAAACATCACCGGTCTCTGGTACTCGTACTCGTTTACCTGCCAGGGTCGTCAGGTGTGATTGTTTTTGTTATTCTCGCTTCATTCGATTCGCTAGAGAATCGGAGAGAAAGAGCATATGAGTCGCACGCGTTTCTACTTTAAACGATGACGTAGCCAAGGCGACAGAAATAGCCAGACCCAAATGCTTATCGTCGTCGCTGAGGGAATGATTACATTCCTACTGCCGCCACAATTGATCAAACTATTTTTCGCAAATGTTTTCGTGAATTTTGCGATTTGTTTTATACACACTCTCGTTTCGTTTTGGAGCAACACGCGCCACTTTATACCAATACCATTCGCCTTTCACTTTCACTTGCGCTCGCCACGGCATTTCTAGCATATTTTGCCATTTAAATTAGAGCCGCGTACTAAATTTAAATCGTTAATTTGTACAAAATGGCAGCCGACTGAAAATAGCGTAGAGGAAAAATAATTTTCTAATTTTTTTTTTTTTTGCTCTTAGATTTATTTTGCTCGCCTGTCGGCGGCGGCGGCAATTCAAACCCAAACAAAATTGAGAACTCACTAGTTCGATATTTGTTGGCTGCGAAAAATGACGCCGAAATAATTCTGGCTAGTTTATAGACGAGTATCGTTTATTTCCGCTGCCCGATTTTCTCAGTTTCGGCGCAGCGCATTTAACAATTAAATTTGAAAATGTGTGTTCAGCCGACTTTTCGGCCAATTGGCCAAGAGCCAAATGTGAGTTGACTTGGCCTCATCTTCGCCAGCATTTCGCTACGCCACTCGGTGGCTGTAAAGGGCAACAAACGTTCCATTAACGAATCCGTCATTCCATGCCAAGTGCAATGGTTGGACATGAAAACAACGAACAAGTATGAACAACGAGATGCTTGAAGTATACCTCAAGCGCTTTTGCTTTGGGCCACCAGGGCGTATGAGTGATATGCGTCATATGCTGGAAATACGGAAAGGAAATACATACGATCCATGTTACTCATTGATTCATTGCGTTCACTGCAACGCCCCAATGACGTCAGCTTGTCTGCGGCCAAAATGCAAATTGAAAAAGCAAAAAAAAAAAAAACATAAATAAATGAGGGGAATATAGATTTAAACATGCGCCGCTTTTAAAAATACACCCAAGCTAAAACTATAACAAAAACAAGACATTTTGAAAGTGGTGCGTGTCCAAGAAGCGCTAGGGAATACATGTATTTAATTTTTTCTTTCTTTGGCGGCTTTTAAATGAAGAAAAGTTTCGCTCTTTGGCTCTCAATGGGATCAAGGCGATTTCGAATTATGAGAAATGTACGAAAATCTTTTTCGAATTTCGAAAAATTGCCGAGGCCCAAGCAAATGTGCTCGAGGCATTTCATTTAGAAAACTCTCTTGTAGTGAAACGGCAGCATTCATTTTTCACGGAAATCTTCGCAGCCTCGAGGCCAAAGCCCAGTGGATTTTACACACACAAATATATATATATAGCGATTTATATATATATGCGCAGCAAAAGAACATTGAAAACTTCAGAATATTTCAGCCTTTTGTGCCAGCAGAATAACTTTTAGCACCCCAAATATCTCTATAGATAGAGGTCTTTCAGATCTCTACGCGTGTACGGAATAGAACTTGGTCTACGCCATCAGGAACCGCGTGGTCTTCACACTGTCTCCCCAGCCACTGCATGCCATTGAATAACGTGCCCCTGAAACTTAAAAAACCGCTCTCTTCTTTTTCAGATTGAACGACACTCTGCGCGATAAGGAGCAACAGGTTAGCAAGGATCTCGAGGAGATCGAGCAAGTCTTCCGTCGCATCTCGCAGCTGCAGGACAAGCTAAACGCGCTTCACGAGCAACTGCAATCGGTTCACGTCTACGACGAGCACATAGCCCAAACGGAACAGCTCCTCATCACACTGAACAGCCAGGTGCAGCAGGCAGCCGAGGAGAGCAAATCACTGGTGGCCCAGACAACGGCCCACTACCAGGCCAAACAGAATCAGCTGCCCAGCGACATTGCCCAGGAGTTTACGGCTCTTGAGCTACTTGCCGAACGCGTCCAGGTGACCATGGAGACCAAAGAGAAGGATTTCAAGCGGGCCAAGACCGTGCGCACCGAATATATGGACGGTGTGGACGAGGTGCAGCGTTGGCTGCTCCAGGCAGAGGTGCAGGTGCAGGAGCGAAGCCTCACACCCACACAGATGAAGGAGCTGCTGCAGCGCATTAACCACGAGATAACCGCCATCTACGAACGCTTCACCCTGGTCAAGACCAACGGCCAGCTGATCATCGAGAACTGTCGCAACAGCGAGGAGAAGACGCTGGTGCAGACGACCATCGATCAGTTGGCCGCATCGCTGGCCCAGGTACGCGGCTGGCTGGACGAGAAGAAGCAGGCGGTGGGCGATAGTCTGGACGCGTGGACGAGGTTCATGAACCTCTACCAGATCGTGATGTCGTGGGCATCCGAGAAGCGCACCTTCATCGACCAGACCATCGAGCTGCGCACCCTGCCTGAGGCACGCAACAAACTGAACGACTATGTGACGGCTGTGAAGAGTATTAAACCGATTGTGAAGCATCTGAGCGAAATGGACAAGGAACTGGAGCACATTGGCCAAGTGACGACTGTGGGCGATCTCAAGGACAAACTGCAGGAGGCCGAGGATGCGAAGATATCCGTGGAAGCGGTGCTGCTAGAGAGGGTAAAGTGGCAATCCACCACCACCACCAGAGTGGAGCAATCTTTCGAGAATCCAACAATTATTTAACTATACTCTCCATATTCTATATTTTATCTTGTAGAACTCCCTGCTGCAAGAGGCCTGCGAGGAATGGGACCAATGTGAACGCAAGATTAAGGATATACGCTCCTGGCACGAAAAGACGAAGCAGGGACTGGACTCCTCGCAGCAGCAGAAGAAACCGCTGCGCGATCAGCTCGGCTTCTGTGAGAAGACCCTGGCCGATATCAATGTGCAGAAAACGAAACTGAGACTGTCCATCGAGAAACTGGAGGTGAGTATTGGGGGCGACGGCATGGCTAATCCCTGCTTACCATTTCGTTCACAGGTTCATTTCCGCAATGGCATGGGCGGTGATCCGCGCCTGAGCGAGAACGTCGATGATCTGGTGCGCGTGCTCGACGGCCTCGGCGAATTGGTCAAGGCCAAGTCGCAGAGCCTCGAGCAGACGCTGGCCCAGATCGACGTTTACCAGCAGCAGATGCAGTCCCTGCGCCAGCGCATCATCCAGGAGGAGCAGCAGCTCCGCCTGGTGATGGCGCCCACGTACTTGCCGCACGATCGCGAGCGCGCATTAGCCGAGCAACAGGTACGTACCGTCCAGACTTTGATAGATCTAGTTAGACCCCGTTAGCAAACAGCTAGCAGCTAGGAGTTCAATTCAGTTGTAGCAGATACATATGGCTCGGATCTCGTTAGTAAAGTCGGTTATGCAATATTGAAGTCCCACCCCTTGTGATATCTATCTCATTTCTTCATTGCTGTGAACGATCCTTCATCGCTATGAACAAACAGTTGACAGAACAACCAAACAAAGTTATTAACCCCATACCCGAATCTATAATATAAACTTGATTAATCTTTGGAAGCGTTTTGACCCCTACGCTTTACTGTGTGCGGGTAGGTCTGAAGAAAAACAGTTGCACGGTGGCTGCGTATTTAAGTTATTTTATTTAGTTTGTTTAAAAACAAATGAAACCAAGGCGCCTTATTATTTTCTTATTTTCATTTCATTCTATTTTGTTCGGCTAAATTCTATTACGTTTTTTTATTTTCGAATTCGTTTTGCGCCATTATACCTCACACAAATGCTCACACCAATCATCATTCATCATTTACATTTCATCCTTGTGTTTCCTTATGTTCAAACATCATACATCTCTCATTTACCAACCGTGCAGCTCACAATCTCAAAACTCATTGCTTTCACACCGCTCTCATTGGGCAAACTACCCACAAAATTATACCTCATCAATATCGGATCTTCAAGATCTTCAAGATCTTTAAGATTTCTCATCATTACCATTTGTCACGTGCCGAAAGCATTTTGAATGCCAGGGAAACAAATAAGTTCTTGCTGTCAAGTTTAGGTCACCCAGATGAGAAAGGCGAATTCCTCCTCCAGATAATCACACGTACTATTTTTAGAGCCACGCTGCTTGCCATTGTTTTTGTTGTTCATAAACAAAGTGATTATATTTAGAACCAGGTGGCCTAGCAGCAATAGGTTAAAATCAAGATTTCCCTAGTTTTTTAAATAGCTCGTAAATTTATTACTAAAATTTAACTTTACATTGCGAACTGCAATGTCGGCGGTAAGTGGCAATCTTAGAATTCAATTCAATTTGGGGCAGTAGCTAATTTTGATGATATTTGTTGGGGCAGCTCTTGCTACGAGAACTTTTTGATTTCCCCTCACCTGACCTCTCACACACATACACACACACCCAAGAGAAAGTACAGTCATCACATCGCATTTAAGTCGTCACATCTTATGGCACATTATGACACATTAAGCTTTGGCCTAGACATTTAAACAATACTTTTGATTTGATTTTATTCACTTTTTATTTTAGTTTTATTTGATTTATTCATTTAGTCAGCTTAGCCAAGCAATCATAATATTCTTCACCAAGCAGCTCTCTTTTTCTCTATAAATCTTTCTATATCTTTCTGGTATTGTAATAGCGAAAGTCGGTTAATATTTAATTATGGTTACGGTTATAATTTGATTTGGTATTTTATTTTTGACAATTGTATTTCTTTTTATCTTTTCTCTACGTAACTTTTGTTGAATATAAACAAAAAACCTGGTGTCGTTGCGCTGAAAACAATCGAAAAACAAACATGCAAAAATTATTAAACACACTTCATAAACATTGTTCTTACTAATCGTATATTAAACCAATTACAACTTATCTTGGGCTTTGCTCGCTTGCTTGTTACGCTACTTACAAAACGGTGACTAATATTCAAATCTGCCCCATTCCGATTTAACCTTTAACCCCATCGAATAACAACCCCTTATCACACACACACACATATATATAAACACACATGGGTACTGCTTACTTCTTCTAATAAATCGAAATATCGAACATGGTGAATGGTCGCTTTTCCTGTATCTATCCCACATGGCGTATGATGTGCTCGCTGTCTTTGAAATACCATAAACGAATCTCAATATATATGCTGACATCTCTTGTATTTCTTCTCTATATATATACAAATATATATCTCTGCTCTCACGCCAACCATTCGAACTCTTTCAAAAACATGCACCATCTATACCCTATATATGAACAATAGGCATGCCGGGAACGTGTCAAAAATCTGCATTCGAAAATAACTGCACGTAATGAGCGCATCAAGTTGTTAATACATCGCGGCACGCCGGACGATGCCAAGCTAGAGATTTAGGACGCCACAACCTTAACCATAAGATAAAGCCAATCTAGGACTAGATCAAAGCCAAAGCAGCCACCCCGGCGTCTTCCGTTTGTCCCTGCCACCGATCTCCTTCTCCCAGGAACGGTGGCTACGGCACAACTGTCAACTGCCGTCACTACTCTAATCAATGAAACATGACCCGTGTTTAAGAATTTACTATTATCTATATATACATACATATATACTATTTTAAAGAATAAATTAAATGACCGAATTATATTTTTAAAACGCAAGCCCCATTCGAGTATAATTTATGAGGGAGTTAGGATTGTAACTTTTTTACTCTTAGGTAGCTTAGCCTTGTGTCCCCATTTTTCAAACCCCTGCAATCATATCAAAGCTAACGTTTTTGGCAAATCTTCCCCCCATCTCTCCCACTTTCTCTCACTCTGATACGTGAACCGTGATGATGAACAATTAGGCAATGCGGGAATCAATCGATGGCATGCAGCAAGTCTACGATGCGACCGCTCGAAAGTCCTATGCGCTGGATCCCCATTCAGTGGTGACCACTTCATCGACTGTCTCGTTGCTTATGAAGCCAACGGCGGCAGTAGGTCTAACCTATGCTGAAGTGCTGTCGGGACATGCGAGTCCGGTAAGCAGCGGTAATGAATCGGTAACCAATTCCCGACCAGAACGAGACCCCTCCACGACGACAACCACAACGACAACACGGCAGCAACAATCGAACGATACTCAGAATCGGACCACTATTACAACCATTAAGACTACCACAACTACGACTACGACTTCGAGAAGTACGCACGGGGATGACGATCAAAGCCAGGAGAGACAAGAGCTCAATGGCGGTGGCAGCACCATACCCACAGCAAACTATAAGCGCACCCAACAGGTCACACCACCCAGCGAGAATACCTCAAACACGGTTCCTAACACAGCTACGACAACGACAACCAATCCCAACACCCAGTTCATCGAAAGCGAACAGAGACACCAGCATCACCACGCGAAAACGGGTAAGAAGCTTCAGGCACCGCGGCCAGAACGCCGTGGACGATCTCCCAGACGCCGACCTCAACAGCAGAAACCAGTGGAATCATCTCAACAACCCTCGATCGAAATTCAATTGGAGCCACAGCAACCACAAGAACAGGAGCAACTCTTCTTGCCAGCTGATGACCGAACTAGATCCCGCAGCCCCATGTGGGTACCAGGATCGACTTCCTACGCTGAGGTTCTTCGCGGACTGGAGCTGGAGCGGATCAGGGCCGAACAGCAGGCCGCCCAGGCAGTTCAGGGACGTTCCGATCTGACCATTCAGGATGTTGTGGACGCTAGCGCAGAGGTTGTAGGCATTACTTACATACCCCAACCAGATCCAGAGCCCATCAAAGAAGCGCAGCAACAGCCACCACAACTGGAACAGTATATCACCGAAACGAGCACATTACTTGACTACTCTACTCCCCAGCAACAGGAACAGAAGCCCCCACTTAATTACGAAGTCCCAATGACTGCCGAAGAGATTGCAGCCACCTACTTGCAGCCCGATCCGCAGTTGTATCAGACGATGTACGAAAACGTGGCCGATAGCGGTCAGTGGGGTTATGTCACGGGTTCGGCGACGGATCCACAGCAGCAGCAGGCTCCACAGAACTACTACGAGCAGATAATGCAGATGCAGCAGTATCCCATACAGTATCAACAGGTGGCTGTCCCACCTGCCACTACGCAATATCAGCTTTTACAAGGTTACTATCAGCCGGTGGCTCAGACGGAGGCCTATTCCACGGTGTATCCGGCGGAACAAAATCAAATCTATTACGCACCGCAAACGACGGAGTACTCACAGGAATATTCACAGCAGCAGCAGGAGCAGCAAGTCGAGCCTATGCTTGAATACCAGCAGGAAACAGTGGATCAGACATATCTGCTTGATCCATATCGCGTGGAGAGCACTCTGCCCTCGACGACCGGCAACAGCGTGCTGGATCGCGTTGTTACCACACTGGCATCGATCGTTCAACAGAGTGCTGAGCCCCTGACCACCAGCACCCAGCAAATCGAACCTCTTGCTACTGTGGTCCAGAGCGAGCCGTACTATATTGAAGAGCATGTTCAAATGCTGCGACCCGTGGAGCCGCAGGAACTTGAGCTGGACGAACCGCGACCTGATATCACATTTGGTCAGTTTGACGTTGATGCTATTGAAACCATACCATTGGATGAACCACAAGCTCCACAGACCCAAGTCGAAACACAGTCGCAAGTCCGTACTCAACAAACTATTACGACAACCACCTATGTAACAGAGACTTCAACTGTCTCCGAACAGACACAGCAGACTCAGGAAGTCATCGCGATACCAGATATCCCACAAATCCCCACGGAAGAGCCCACAAATATTGTGGTGCACCCCCAGCCTCAGAGGCGAAGCAACCAACAGGTCCGGCCCCAGGACATTAGCACAGGCAGCACTTACGCCGAAGTCCTCTTCGGTCTCCACCACAAAGAACATCCAGTTTTCCAGCCATCCAGTCAGCAACCGACCCCAGTGCGCCTCACGTCCTCGCCGCCTTTGCAACGCAGAGCAGAACAGGCTGGTACTATCAGTACCACTGCTTTTACCAGTAAGACTACCCAACCAGGCCGACATGTCGAGAAATCGTCGACATGGGAACACAAGAATGACAATGTGGACTCACGAAACTCGCGAAGTAAGAGAGTGAGGCACGAAGCTCAACCGGAACCACTACCGATTAAACAGAGTACCAGGAAAGACGGTAGGACGGTTAGGAAACCCCAGTCCCCGGATACAAATGGTGTTGCCTCGGTCGAAACCAAAGTTGTTGTGGATGCTCCAGCTCCCAATCCTGTAGTTGAAGAGACTTCAAAGCCTGAGCCAAAGCCCAGAAAATCGAAAAAGTCTAAGAAGACTACTGATAATGTGGTTGAATCAGCCGTCGCTATTTCAGTGCCATCTAAGAAAGATACGCAATCGGTTCTTCCCTCTGTAGAGAAAAAGGAAACTGTGGTCGAAAAATCTGTGATAAAGAAAACCGTTGAGCCATCCGTTGAGCCAGTAGAACCAGTTCCAGCTCCCTCGAAGAGAGAGAAGAAGCAAAAGCTGGTCAAGGAAAAGGAAACTCCTCAGTCAGATGTACCGGTTGTTGAAGTGGCACCAGTCGCTCCAACCAGAAAAGAGAAGAAACAAGTCAAGACAGTTGTTAAGGATGTTGAAACCACCATTAGGAATGAACCATCGATTGAAAAGGAGACTGCTAAGCCAGCTGAAGTTCCAAAGACACAAATAAAGCAAACGAAAACTATGGTCGAGACGGTAGTTGAAAAGAAAGTTCTCCAACCAGTCCTTACTGAGGACGTAGAGTTAGAAAAGCCTCCAACACCGACAGCGCCTTCGAAGAAGGACAAGAAAAAGAACAAGACAGTTGTTGAGCAAGAAGTGATTAGGAAGCCAATTGAGACTGTTATTGAAAAGGAGGTAGTAACGCCAACTGTGATTGAAACAACCGATGTTTCTCAAGTAAAGGAACAACCAGCTTCTCCTACTTCTTCGAAAAAGGAAAAGAAACAGTCCAAAAAAGTTGTTGAGACCTCTGTCATTGTCACAGAAAATGTGGAACCGGCTGTTCAGCTAGAGGCTGCTCCCGCAGTGTCCACAAAGAAGGACAAAAAACGGGCTAAGAAGGAACCTAAGGAAGATATTGAAGTTTCTTTGACATCGGAACCGTTAGTTTCTGTTCAGGAAACCGTTGAAAGAGTTGAAACCTTATCCGAAACAATTCCTGAATCAAAATTAGAAGAAGAAAAGGTGACAATTCAATATGAAAATGGTTTTTCAGATTTAGCACCTACAACAACCAACACTGTAACCGAGGATTTGGCATCTTCGATAGAAGTTGCACCCACCAATATAACTGAGACCATTATCGAAGGCGAGCCCACGGTTACCACATCGACCAATACCATCTCAACGGAAAGTGGAACTACAACTATCACAACGCGAACAATAACCAAGCATATTACCAAGCGCATAGTGAAGCGTATTGTGGATGGTAAGGAGGAGATAGTTGAGGAAGACGTCATTGATGATTTGCCGGAAGAGAACATATGCGTGGAGCAGTACAATCTACCAACAATCGAAACTACCACCAATGAGGTGCCCATCGATGTGACAGGATTCGCTACAAGCCAGGATACCATCGTGCAGCAGGGATCGATAACTAAGACCGTTATTACCAAGACAAAGCGCATCCTGAAGCGCATCACCGAAGACGGAGAGGAAATAGTTGAGGAGGTCTTTGAGGATGAACCCGAGGTGGAGCGCGACATTACACTACTGCCAACTACAGTGGTGACTTCGTTGGATGTCATTAAGGATGTCGCCCATAATGTGGTCGAGGAAGTTATTAAACAAGCTGAGGAAATATCGCAACCTGAATTGCAAGAATTGATCGTGGAAAAGCCTGCTAAGGTAGAAAGTCCCGCTGAACCAGAAGTTTCCAGCGAAGTTGTTGTTGAGCAAGAACAAAATAAGCCACAGAAGCCTTCGAGAAAGGACAAGAAGAAGCAAAAGGAGACCAAACCTGAAACTGTAATCGAAACGAAGATTGTTGAAACTGTCAAGCCGCAACAAGAAATCGCAGAACCCCAACAAGAAATCACAGAGCCCCTGAACACAACAAGTGCAATTACAACGGATAATAATCAAACCCTTTCGTCGGAGCAAACAACTGTCAGCGATGATAGCGGCCTCATTAAGACTACAGTTATTCGTACAACCAAAATCGTAAAGAAAATCTCAAACAATCAGCAGGAAAGTCAGGAGATGACCTCTTCCACCTATTCAGATGCACCCTCGTCTTTGGAATCTTACGATTTGGCGGAGGAAGCAAAAGAACCAGCCAAGATTGAAAAATCAGAGTCGAACAGCCGCGAAATTAGCGATGAGGGCGTGGTTAAAACCACTAAAACCACAACTACCAAAACAATCATAACTCCCAAGGTAGAAGAAGTCAAAGAGGAACCAGCATTGGAAGTGACATCCACTGTGTCGCCTCCAATTGATACTGAGTCTGAGGAGGGTGGCGTAATAAAAACCACTATTGTGCGTACCACCAAAATTGTCAAGAAGATTTCCAATGAGACCGAAAATGTCAGCGAGACAAGCAGTGAACCCGAGGTATCTCTACCAATTGTGGAAACAGTCATTCAAGATGCACCTGTAGTAGCTGAATCGGTTACAACCGAGTCGAATAGCGAGGGTATAACCAAGACCACAACGACGCGGACTACAAAGGCTGTGGCCAAGACTGTCAACGAAAATGAACGAGAAATCCTTAATCTACCGGATGTTCCTGTTGGCCCTATTGACCCAGAGAGTACAACCGTTTTGGGTGTAATTGAAACCGTCGAACTGCCAGAAGTTCCGGAGGTCCCTATTGGAGTCGAGGACAAGCTTCTAGTCACGGCAACATCTACTAAACGTTCCCAGGCTAGTCAAGAAAAGTCAAAAATTTTGGACTTTATTAGCGCTGAACAGAATGCGACTGATAAATATACAGCGCCTGTGAAAACCGTCAAGGAGGTTCCAGTTATCGAGGAGCTTGAGAACAGTTATCCGATTGAAGAAAGTACGGCCTCTGAGCCAGAATCTTCAGGTGTTGGGGATGTTGTCAAGACCACAATTGTTCGAACAACGAAAATTGTTAAAAAGGTAACCCAAAACACGGAACAGAGCGTCAATGTGATCATCGATGCTCCTGAGCCGGAGACTGAAAACACGGAACCAGAAGAGCCTGTTGAGGAGGCTAGTGGTGGTGTGACTAAGACAACAACTGTGCGTACTACGAAGATCGTGAAGAAGCTGAATGAAGATGGAGAAACAACCACGGAGGAGACCAGCACTGCCAGTGACCCAGTGACAGTGCGCGAAGCTTCGCCAGCTTTTTCGGAAGTTCCGAGCGATACTTCAACCACATCTAGCCAAATCGATGGTGCAATTATCAAAACTACGACGATTCGCACGATGCGCATTACAAAGAGGGTTTCCAATGACGGACGTATTCACCTTACGGAAAGCGAGAACCCAAGTGATGTAATCGTGACTTCTAGCATCGAAATGCCCGACCAACGACCAATTAGTCCACTTATATCGTCGAGGTCATCCTCCCCTGCTGTGACGCCTAGTTCCGAACTCAAGCTAGATAATTTGGGTGCAAATATTCAGTTAGGATTGAAAGACAGTCCGACCGGGGTCAAGGTTATTGGCATCGAAACCAGCACAGAGAACTTGCCAAAGCTTTCTGAACAGCAGTTCGCTACAAGCAAGACTAATGGGGACATTAACGAGACGGATAGCATTACCACTACTACGACGACTACCAAGAATACGATACTTACGACTACGCAACGACGAAGCTTCGAAACCGAAGATGGCACAAATGTTCTTTTCGTGGGAGAAGGCATTGACGGTGCATATCCACCGGGCACAGTTCAAAAGATTTCCCTTATTACCCATGAAGAGAAGCTGAAGACACCTATTGTGAAAATGCATCTTGATTTTCCGGAGGTTAGTCTTCGGGTGACCGAGACTGTGACTGAAAATGTGGAATCCCTGCAAAGAACAGCCGAAAGTAGTGAAAATTCCGTGATTGAAGTAGTTGAATTGTCCAAATCTGAAGTTCCAGAAGCAATAGAATTAAAGCCAGCTCCCGTTGATGATCATTCTACCAATTTAGACGAACTAGTCAAGATCCCAGAAGCGACCCCAACAGTTTTACCCGAAAGTAATCCTGCAGAACTAAGCCCTGAAGAACAGAAGCTTTTCGAGGATATTCAGAAGAAATTGTCTAAGAAAGATAAGAAGAAGCGCCCCGCCATTCCAGAAGAATTTATTAAGCAAGAAACGGTTCAGGTTATTCTAGAAGAAAGCAAAGGTAATGATGCTCCTAATGTTGTCCCTGTAGTTGAAGAACTAACTGATGTCGCTGAACCCTTAGTTAAGCAGGACCCTGTTGCCCCGACTGTAAAAGTAGAAATAGTTTCCGAAGCTCCACTTGTTTCCACCACTGATGACGGCGAGGTAGATACTAAGCCGATCCCTGTTCCAGAGTCAGAGAAACTGCTCAACATTTCTGAAGACTCGTCCCTAATCTCAACCTCTAAGTTAATCGAGCAAATCAATTCAGAAATTCTTTACCACGAGTCTATAGTAGAAGTTGTCCCTGTTTCTACCCAAGAAGAAGTGCAAGTAGAAAATCCATGTGAAACTCAATCAAGTCCTGCTCCTACTAATATCGCTAATGAAATTGTTCCTGATAAACCAAGCGCATTAATTACTGAAGCATTTGTGGCTAACACGGTAAGCACTTTAAGTATAATCACTAATATTGAGAAACTTTCACCTTTAAACAAAATATTTGAAATTCCCAAATTTGACATATCCAAATTTACTATTGCTGAGGGTAATTATCACATTATAAATTCTAAAGCTAAAGCAATTGAGAAGTTAAGTCCTACCGAACCTGATCCTGTATCGCCACCAAAGTCGGTAAGCTTCGACATTGACACCGAAACAAAAGTGGAATCTACCGTCACCGACGTGGGTTCAACAACAACACAGGTTTCCAATGTAGACCAACAAAAAGATAATATTCCAGCTATATACCACTTCGAGATTCCCAAATTTGACATACTGTCCCTTAGTAAGGCGGAAAGCAGACAGAGAACTCTACAAGCTTACGAGCTTCAGGAAGCTCCAGTTCAAGACAAATCCGAAACCATTACATCTGCCACTAAAACAGAAAATGCGAAGTACTCCAGCGAAACTTATATTCCTGAGGATCCCCAGAAACCCGAACCAGTTCCTGAGCCTCAAAATGAGGAATCTGTAACAGAAGAATTCGTCAAGCCAATAATTAAAGCTCCACTTGAAGATGAAAGCTTTATAACTGAGACCACAACAACAATAACGACCGAGTCTGTGAGCAATACTTCTATTCCTCAGACACTAAATGAAGTAACTGTTGTCGAAGAAGTAGTCGAGGTTAAGCCAATTGTTGGACAGGAACCAGTTCCTGAGCCACTGAAGGAAGAAACTCCTTTGAAAGAAGAAGTCGAGGATAAGCCAATTGTTGAAGTTTCTGTTAACGACGAATCCAAGACCATTACAACAGTTACGACCACGACAACAACTACCGAAACCATAAGCGAAGTACCTATTTCCGAGGAACCCAAGAAGGTAGTAGAACCGGAGAAGAAACCTGAAGAACCGAAAAAACCAGCATATGCCGGTCTTCCCGTCGATGACTCTTCTAGCTCGTGGATGGATGTCTTGGATGAGCCCATGAACTTCTCTGACGACGAAGAGGAACCAGTTCCTGAGCCACTGAAGGAAGAAACTCCTGTGGAAGAAGTAGTCGAGGATAAGCCAATTGTTGATGTTTCTGTTAACGACGAATCCAAGACCATTACAACAGTTACGACCACGACAACAACTACCGAAACCATAAGCGAAGTACCTATTTCCGAGGAACCCAAGAAGGTAGTAGAACCGGAGAAGAAACCTGAAGAACCGAAAAAACCAGCATATGCCGGTCTTCCCGTCGATGACTCTTCTAGCTCGTGGATGGATGTCTTGGATGAACCCATGAACTTCTCTGACGATGAAGAGGAACCAGTTTCTGAGCCACAAAAGGAAGAAACTATCGTCGAAAAAGTAGTAGAAGTGAAGCCAATTGTTAACAATTCGGTTGTGGACGAATCCAAGACCATTACATCAGTAACAACCACAACAGTAACTACCGAAAACATTGAAGTTCCTATTTCCGAGGAACCCAAGAAGGTAGTAGAACCGGAGAAGAAACCTGAAGAACCGAAAAAACCAGCATATGCCGGTCTTCCCGTCGATGACTCTTCTAGCTCGTGGATGGATGTCTTGGATGAACCCATGAACTTCTCTGACGATGAAGAGGAACCAGTTTCTGAGCCACAAAAGGAAGAAACTATCGTCGAAAAAGTAGTAGAAGTGAAGCCAATTGTTAACAATTCGGTTGTGGACGAATCCAAGACCATTACATCAGTAACAACCACAACAGTAACTACCGAAAACATTGAAGTTCCTATTTCCGAGGAACCCAAGAAGGTAGTAGAACCGGAGAAGAAACCTGAAGAACCGAAAAAACCAGCATATGCCGGTCTTCCCGTCGATGACTCTTCTAGCTCGTGGATGGATGTCTTGGATGAACCCATGAACTTCTCTGACGATGAAGAGGAACCAGTTTCTGAGCCACAAAAGGAAGAAACTATCGTCGAAAAAGTAGTAGAAGTGAAGCCCATTGTTGAAGCTTCTGTTGTGGACGAATCCAAGACCATTACAACAGTTACGACCACGACAACAACTACCGAAAACATTATTGAAGTTCCTATTTCCGAGGAACCCAAGAAGGTAGTAGAACCGGAGAAGAAACCTGAAGAACCGAAAAAACCAGCATATGCCGGTCTTCCCGTCGATGACTCTTCTAGCTCGTGGATGGATGTCTTGGATGAGCCCATGAACTTCTCTGACGACGAAGAGGAACCAGTTTCTGAGCCACTGAAGGAAGAAACTCTTGTGAAAGAAGTAGTCGAGGATAAGCCCATTGTTGAAGCTTCTTTTGTGGACGAATCCAAGAGCATTACAACAGTAACCACCACAACAGTATCTACCGAAAACATTATTGAAGTTCCTATTTCCGAGGAACCCAAGAAGGTAGTAGAACCGGAGAAGAAACCTGAAGAACCGAAAAAACCAGCATATGCCGGTCTTCCAGTCGATGACTCTTCTAGCTCGTGGATGGATGTCTTGGATGAGCCCATGAACTTCTCTGACGACGAAGAGGAACCAGTTCCTGAGCCACTGAAGGAAGAAACTCCTGTGAAAGAAGTAGTCGAGGATAAGCCCATTGTTGAAGCTTCTGTTGTGGACGAATCCAAGACCATTACAACAGTTACGACCACGACAACAACTACCGAAAACATTATTGAAGTTCCTATTTCCGAGGAACCCAAGAAGGTAGTAGAACCGGAGAAGAAACCTGAAGAACCGAAAAAACCAGCATATGCCGGTCTTCCAGTCGATGACTCTTCTAGCTCGTGGATGGATGTCTTGGATGAGCCCATGAACTTCTCTGACGACGAAGAGGAACCAGTTCCTGAGCCACTGAAGGAAGAAACTCCTGTGAAAGAAGTAGTCGAGGATAAGCCCATTGTTGAAGCTTCTGTTGTGGACGAATCCAAGACCATTACAACAGTTACGACCACGACAACAACTACCGAAAACATTATTGAAGTTCCTATTTCCGAGGAACCCAAGAAGGTAGTAGAACCGGAGAAGAAACCTGAAGAACCGAAAAAACCAGCATATGCCGGTCTTCCCGTCGATGACTCTTCTAGCTCGTGGATGGATGTCTTGGATGAGCCCATGAACTTCTCTGACGACGAAGAGGAACCAGTTTCTGAGCCACTGAAGGAAGAAACTCCAGTGGAAGAAGTTGTCGAAGATAAGCCAATTGTTGAAGTTTCTGTTGTGGACAAATCCAAGACCATTACAACAGTCACCACCACATCAACAACTACCGAAACCACTAATATTTTGGAAGAGAAGAATTCCCATCCCGCGCCCGCTGAACAGCAAATAATAAGTAATGTTGCAGATGAAGTCAGTCAATTGGAGAAGCCTCTAGAGGGGCCCATTGATACATGGTCCAGCGTTTTGGAGGACACCATTTCTAATACTGGAAACATTGGTTTTACCTCAACCTTATCGGCGGACGCACCTGAGTTTACTCCATCTTATTTGAGACATACCTTCTCCGACCAAACGCATACATTCCTTGCGAATGAAAGGATATACAACGAATTCATTCCCAGGAATAGGTCAGAACAAACAATTGTTCCACACCAAAAGCCTAAGAAGGCAAAGCCTTCAAAGCGACAGAACAAGAAGGTGGAAGTCCAAGAAAAAATTATTGATGTCCAGCCTGCTCAAGAAGTATGTATTGTTGAACCGGTACAAATTGTCGAAGAAGTGGAGAATGTTTGGAACAAGAACCGGGATGGTAAATCGTATGCTGACGTGCTACTCAACTCTGGAGTTACAGGTGACGTCCCATCAACTGAGTTACAAAAGGAAGACCCGCACAAAACAGCCATAGTCAATACTAAAGTCCAAGAGCGAAAGAAGAAATCGAAGCCAGAGAAGCGTCAGGCAGAAAAGGTTATTGAACTGTCCTCAGCAAGCACCGAAAGCGAAAAATCTAAGCCGAACAGCGACAGTGAGCAGTCTAAGCCTACGACAGAAAGTGAATTATCCAAACCAACGACAGAAAGTTCCAAAGAGCCGTCTTCCGATGAAAGGGATGTTTCCAGCACATCCGAGTTGACTTGGTCAGCCCTTGTGCGAAGACCCGGCGAATGGTCAGATGCAACCGTAATTAAAAAGCAGACTTCCCATACGGCTGTCACAACTAAAGAAACTCATTGCCAGAAAGAAAAGGAGGAGCCCAAGAAGACTCCAAAGGCGAAGAAGACAAAGAAGTCTAAGAAGCCCGTTGTAGATCCCGTCTCGACAACATCTGAGGACGAGCAGCCCGATACTGTACCCGAGGCTGTGCCCAAGGCTGTGCCCGAGACTATGCCCGAACCAGTAGAGGCAATGCCTGCACCAGTAGAGGCAAAACCGGAGCCTGAAGTTGTTCAGAAGCAAGAGAGTAGCAACGCCTTCTCCTGGGCCTCACTTGTAAAGAGACCAGGCGAATGGATTGACAACACTGTTACTCACATTAAAACCGCTGTCACCCCATTGTCTGATGTAAAAGAACCAACCAAAAAGGACAATAAAAAGCCACAAAAGCCTAAGAAACAGAAGGCAACCAAAAAACCAACTCCCGTTGCAGTGCCCGAAGATGAAGTAAGCAGTGAACCGTCTGAGGAAATAGTTGTGGAGTGTGAGGTAGAAGAGAAAGAAACTAAATCTATCAAAAACACAGAAAACTCCTTCTCTTGGGCGTCCCTGGTAAAGAAGCCTGGCGAATGGGTCGATGATATTGCATCGCGTAAAAAGCCAGTTGAAATCATACAAGAGGAGCCCAAGGAGGTCCATCCACGGAAGGAACGTAAAATTTCAAAACCTAAGCCAAAACCTCAGTCTGAAAACACCACCAAGCGTAATGACAAAAAGGAAACTCGTGAGCCCATAATTGTTCCTTCGACTTCAGAGGATAGTGATGTGGTTGAGGCAGTAGAGCCTACAGATGAAAATACAATTACTTGGGCTAAAATCGCCAGTCAAATTGATCATATGGCTGACTTGAAACCAAAGGCTAAACAGGAAACAAAGCCGAAACAAGGAGAAAGGATAAAAGAGCAAATAAGATCCGATCGAATTGAGAAACATCCAAAAGATCATGCTATATCTACAGATCTAAGTCAACAAAAGAACGAAGCTGGTCATTCCTGGTCATCTGTGGTTAGTCATCAAGTCACTGATTTTATTGAAGCTGAAAGTATCAAACCAGTTCCTAAAAAGTCTGTGAAGAAGTCGAGTGGCAATACCCAACCAAAAATTGCTCCAAAACTGGAGGAACCTTTGCAAGAACCTGTTCAAAAGGACGTAGAAAGTACGCCCCTAATGTCATGGTCTGAAATGATTGACGATGGGGCGGACGACGTGGTCGTTGAACGAAAATCGTGGAAAGAACTTATAGAAGACGAAATAGAAATTCCTCTTCCTCATGAGAATGGAGACGAAGCCAACATCAACAAGATTATTGAAACCATACAGGAAGTACAATCAACCAGCGAAGAAAAACCAAATAACGAATCCAAAACAATTACAACAGTAACCACCACAACAGTTTCTGAGCCACTGAAGGAAGAAACTCTTGTGAAAGAAGTAGTCGAGGATAAGCCCATTGTTGAAGCTTCTGTTGTGGACGAATCCAAGACCATTACAACAGTTACGACCACGACAACAACTACCGAGAACATTATAGAAGTTCCTATTTCCGAGGAACCTAAGAAGGTAGTAGAACCGGAGAAGAAACCTGAAGAACCCAAAAAACCAGCATATGCCGGTCTTCCCGTCGATGACTCTTCTAGCTCGTGGATGGATGTCCTGGATGAACCCATGAACTTCTCTGACGACGAAGAGGAACCAGTTCCTGAGCAACTTAAGGAAGAAACTCCTGTGGAAGAAGTTGTTGAAGATAAGCCAGTTGTTGAAGTTTCTGTTAACGACGAATCCACGACCATTACAACAGTTACCACCACAACAGTAACTACCGAAAACATTATTGAAGTTCCTATTTCCGAGGAACCAAAGAAGGTAGTAGAACCGGAGAAGAAACCTGAAGAACCCAAAAAACCAGCATATGCCGGTCTTCCCGTCGATGACTCTTCTAGCTCGTGGATGGATGTCTTGGATGAACCCATGAACTTCTCTGACGACGAAGAGGAACCAGTTCCTGAGCAACTTAAGGAAGAAACTCCTGTGGAAGATGTTGTCGAGGATAAGCCCATTGTTGAAGCTTCTGTTGTGGACGAATCCAAGACCATTACAACAGTTACGACCACGACAACAACTACCGAGAACATTATAGAAGTTCCTATTTCCGAGGAACCTAAGAAGGTAGTAGAACCGGAGAAGAAACCTGAAGAACCCAAAAAACCAGCATATGCCGGTCTTCCCGTCGATGACTCTTCTAGCTCGTGGATGGATGTCCTGGATGAACCCATGAACTTCTCTGACGATGAAGAGGAACCAGTTTCTGAGCCACTGAACGAAGAAACTCTTGTGAAAGAAGTAGCAGAGGATAAGCCCATTGTTGAAGCTTCTGTTGTGGACGAATCCAAGACCATTACAACAGTTACGACCACGACAACAACTACCGCGAACATTATTGAAGTTCCTATTTCCGAGGAACCTAAGAAGGTAGTAGAACCGGAGGAGAAACCTGAAGAACCCAAAAAACCAGCATATGCCGGTCTTCCCGTCGATGACTCTTCTAGCTCGTGGATGGATGTCCTGGATGAACCCATGAACTTCTCTGACGACGAAGAGGAACCAGTTCCTGAGCAACTTAAGGAAGAAACTCCTGTGGAAGAAGTTGTTGAAGATAAGCCAGTTGTTGAAGTTTCTGTTAACGACGAATCCACGACCATTACAACAGTTACCACCACAACAGTAACTACCGAAAACATTATTGAAGTTCCTATTTCCGAGGAACCAAAGAAGGTAGTAGAACCGGAGAAGAAACCTGAAGAACCCAAAAAACCAGCATATGCCGGTCTTCCCGTCGATGACTCTTCTAGCTCGTGGATGGATGTCTTGGATGAGCCCATGAACTTCTCTGACGACGAAGAGGAACCAGTTTCTGAGCCACTGAAGGAAGAAACTCTTGTGAAAGAAGTAGTCGAGGATAAGCCCATTGTTGAAGCTTCTGTTGTGGACGAATCCAAGACCATTACAACAGTTACGACCACGACAATAACTACCGAAACCATTAGCGAACTTCCTATTTCCGAGGAACCCAAGAAGGTAGTAGAACCGGAGAAGAAACCTGAAGAACCGAAAAAACCAGCATATGCCGGTCTTCCCGTCGATGACTCTTCTAGCTCGTGGATGGATGTCTTGGATGAGCCCATGAACTTCTCTGACGACGAAGAGGAACCAGTTTCTGAGCCACTGAACGAAGAAACTCTTGTGAAAGAAGTAGTCGAGGATAAGCCCATTGTTGAAGCTTCTGTTGTGGACGAATCCAAGACCATTACAACAGTTACGACCACGACAACAACTACCGAAACCATTAGCGAACTTCCTATTTCCGAGGAACCCAAGAAGGTAGTAGAACCGGAGAAGAAACCTGAAGAACCGAAAAAACCAGCATATGCCGGTCTTCCCGTCGATGACTCTTCTAGCTCGTGGATGGATGTCTTGGATGAGCCCATGAACTTCTCTGACGACGAAGAGGAACCAGTTTCTGAGCCACTGAACGAAGAAACTCTTGTGAAAGAAGTAGTCGAGGATAAGCCCATTGTTGAAGCTTCTGTTGTGGACGAATCCAAGACCATTACAACAGTTACGACCACGACAACAACTACCGAAACCATTAGCGAACTTCCTATTTCCGAGGAACCCAAGAAGGTAGTAGAACCGGAGAAGAAACCTGAAGAACCCAAAAAACCAGCATATGCCGGTCTTCCCGTCGATGACTCTTCTAGCTCGTGGATGGATGTCTTGGATGAGCCCATGAACTTCTCTGACGACGAAGAGGAACCAGTTCCTGAGCAACTTAAGGAAGAAACTCCTGTGGAAGATGTTGTCGAGGATAAGCCAATTGTTGAAGTTTCTGTTGTGGACGAATCCAAGACCATTACAACAGTTACGACCACGACAACAACTACCGAAACCATTAGCGAACTTCCTATTTCCGAGGAACCCAAGAAGGTAGTAGAACCGGAGAAGAAACCTGAAGAACCGAAAAAACCAGCATATGCCGGTCTTCCCGTCGATGACTCTTCTAGCTCGTGGATGGATGTCTTGGATGAGCCCATGAACTTCTCTGACGACGAAGAGGAACCAGTTTCTGAGCCACTGAACGAAGAAACTCTTGTGAAAAAAGTAGTCGAGGATAAGCCCATTGTTGAAGCTTCTGTTGTGGACGAATCCAAGACCATTACAACAGTTACGACCACGACAATAACTACCGAAACCATTAGCGAACTTCCTATTTCCGAGGAACCCAAGAAGGTAGTAGAACCGGAGAAGAAACCTGAAGAACCCAAAAAACCAGCATATGCCGGTCTTCCCGTCGATGACTCTTCTAGCTCGTGGATGGATGTCTTGGATGAGCCCATGAACTTCTCTGACGACGAAGAGGAACCAGTTCCTGAGCAACTTAAGGAAGAAACTCCTGTGGAAGATGTTGTCGAGGATAAGCCAATTGTTGAAGTTTCTGTTAACGACGAATCCAAGACCATTACAACAGTAACCACCACAACAGTAACTACCGAAAACATTATTGAAGTTCCTATTCCCGGGGAACCCAAGAAGGTAGTAGAACCAGTGAAATCACCTGAAGAAGAAGTCAAACCAAAGCCATTGTCTTCTAATATATGGGAACAGCATTCGTCATATGCTGATGTCTTGCGTCACACTGTGGACTTCATAAGTTTAGAAAAGAATAATGTAGAAGTCCCAACTGAATCCAATTTAGGTAAAGTGCAAACAGTAAAACAGCCTGCTAAACTTCCAGAACCTTTGATTAAATCAAAGGCAAAGAAAGAAAAACCGTTAAAAAAGGAAAAGGAAGCTAAAATTTTGACGCCTAAAGAAGAAATTATACCAATCGAAAGTGAATCAGCTAAGGATGAAACAAAAACTTCGTGGTCAACAATGGTCGATAAAGATTTTGATGAAAACGTTCAAACAAACATACTCAGTTCCGATAGCACTTTGTGGTCTTCAATTGTCCGACAAGGTGTCCAGGAACCTATTACAAAAATGACACAATCTGCCGACCATGATGTTAAAGTGGTAGAACCTGCATTCCAGAACTCGCAAGAAATAAACAAATTCATTTCACACGAAAGGAGCTCCGAAGTGGTTGAAAAGACAAAGAAACAAAAATCAAAGAAGGAAAAGAAACACAATAAGATGGAATCAGTGGTTGAAGTGGGTTTAGAACCATACGTTGATGGTACTATCATGCGCGATGATCCTAAAACACAGCAAGATGCACAAATTCCGTCCGTTGTGGAAACTTTACCAATTCAACCCATGTCTTGGTCATCTATCGTCTCACAGAATATGGATGTCACCACAAATGTAACAGAGACTCGAAACACTGCTCAGCCTGAAGATAAGAAATCCTTAGAAGAAAAACCAACCAAACCAAAAGCAAAGAAGGAAAAGAAATCTAAGGTTGTGCCAGCTTCGAAGCCCATTGTTGAATCTGCAGTTCCTGAGGCCGTTGTTGAACCCACTGTTGAACCCACTGTTGAAGTGATTTTTGTTGAGGAACCAGTTGTTGAGGTGACCACAGTTGTTGAAGAAGTAACGCCCGAGCCACAACCAGAACCCACTCCAGTTAGTGAGGTGGCCCCATCGCAACCACTATCATGGTCGTCTATCGTTTCTCAATCCACGGAAGTTACGACAAATGTAACAGAGACTCGCTTCACGGAAGAACCTAAAGAGCAGAAACCTTTAGAAGAAAAACCAACCAAACCAAAAGCAAAGAAGGAAAAGAAATCTAAGGCAGTGCCAGTTTCAGAGCCCATCGTAGAGTCTCCAGTTCCTGAGGCAGTTGTTGAACCCACTGTCGAAGTGACTTTTGTTGAGGAACCAGTTGTTGAGGTGACCACAGTTGTTGAAGAAGTAACGCCGGAGCCACAACCAGAACCCACTCCAGTTAGTAAGGTGGCCCCATCGCAACCACTATCATGGTCGTCTATCGTTTCTCAAACCACGGAAGTTACGACAAATGTAACAGAGACTCGCTTCACGGAAGAACCTGAAGATAAGAAACCTTTAGAAGAAAAACCGAAAAAACAAAAAGCGAAGAAGGAAAAGAAATCTAAGGTGATTTTGGATCCAGAGCCCATCGTAGAGTCTGCAGTTCCTGAGGCAGTTGTTGAACCCACTGTTGAAGTGACTTTTGTTGAGGAACCAGTTGTTGAGGTGACCACAGTTGTTGAAGAAGTATCGCCCGAGCCACAACCAGAACCCACTCCAGTTACTGAGGTGGCCCCATCGCAACCACTATCATGGTCGTCTATCGTTTCTCAATCCACGGAAGTTACGACAAATGTAACAGAGACTCGCTTCACGGAAGAACCTAAAGAGCAGAAACCTTTAGAAGAAAAACCGAAAAAACAAAAAGCGAAGAAGGAAAAGAAATCTAAGGTGATTTTGGATCCAGAGCCCATTGTAGAGTCTGCAGTTCCTGAGGCAGTTGTTGATCCCACTGTTGAAGTGACTTTTGTTGAGGAACCAGTTGTTGAGGTGACCACAGTTGTTGAAGAAGTAACGCCCGAGCCACAACCAGAACCCACTCCAGTTACTGAGGTGGCCCCATCGCAACCACTATCATGGTCGTCTATCGTTTCTCAATCCACGGAAGTTACGACAAATGTAACAGAGACTCGCTTCACGGAAGAACCTAAAGAGCAGAAACCTTTAGAAGAAAAACCGAAAAAACAAAAAGCGAAGAAGGAAAAGAAATCTAAGGTGATTTTGGATCCAGAGCCCATTGTAGAGTCTGCAGTTCCTGAGGCAGTTGTTGATCCCACTGTTGAAGTGACTTTTGTTGAGGAACCAGTTGTTGAGGTGACCACAGTTGTTGAAGAAGTAACGCCCGAGCCACAACCAGAACCCACTCCAGTTAGTGAGGTGTCCCCAGCCACCTCGCAGCCAATATCATGGTCGTCTATCGTTTCTCAATCCACGGAAATTACGACAAATGTAACAGAGACTCGCTTCACGGAAGAACCTGAAGAAACGAAACCCTTAGAAGAAAAACCGAAAAAACAAAAAGCGAAGAAGGAAAAGAAATCTAAGGTGGTTTTGGATCCAGAGCCCATTGTAGAGTCTGCAGTTCCCGAGGCCGTTGTTGAACCCACTGTTGAAGTGACTTTTGTTGAGGAACCAGTTGTTGAGGTGACCACAGTTGTTCAAGAAGTAACGCCCGAGCCAGAACCAGAACCCACTCCAGTTAGTGAGGTGGCCCCATCGCAACCACTATCATGGTCATCTATCGTTTCTCAATCCACGGAAGTTACGACAAATGTAACAGAGACTCGCTTCACGGAAGAACCTGAAGAAACGAAACCCTTAGAAGAAAAACCGAAAAAACAAAAAGCGAAGAAGGAAAAGAAATCTAAGGTGGTTTTGGATCCAGAGCCCATTGTAGAGTCTGCAGTTCCCGAGGCCGTTGTTGAACCCACTGTTGAAGTGACTTTTGTTGAGGAACCAGTTGTTGAGGTGACCACAGTTGTTGAAGAAGTAACGCCCGAGCCACAACCAGAACCCACTCCAGTTAGTGAGGTGGCCCCATCGCAACCACTATCATGGTCATCTATCGTTTCTCAATCCACGGAAGTTACGACAAATGTAACAGAGACTCGCTTCACGGAAGAACCTGAAGAAACGAAACCCTTAGAAGAAAAACCGAAAAAACAAAAAGCGAAGAAGGAAAAGAAATCTAAGGTGGTTTTGGATCCAGAGCCCATTGTAGAGTCTGCAGTTCCCGAGGCCGTTGTTGAACCCACTGTTGAAGTGACTTTTGTTGAGGAACCAGTTGTTGAGGTGACCACAGTTGTTCAAGAAGTAACGCCCGAGCCAGAACCAGAACCCACTCCAGTTAGTGAGGTGGCCCCATCGCAACCACTATCATGGTCATCTATCGTTTCTCAATCCACGGAAGTTACGACAAATGTAACAGAGACTCGCTTCACGGAAGAACCTGAAGAAACGAAACCCTTAGAAGAAAAACCGAAAAAACAAAAAGCGAAGAAGGAAAAGAAATCTAAGGTGGTTTTGGATCCAGAGCCCATTGTAGAGTCTGCAGTTCCCGAGGCAGTTGTTGAACCCACTGTTGAAGTGACTTTTATTGAGGAACCAGTTGTTGAGGTGACCACAGTTGTTGAAGAAGTAACGCCCGAGCCACAACCAGAACCCACTCCAGTTAGTGAGGTGTCCCCAGCCACCTCGCAGCCAATATCATGGTCGTCTATCGTTTCTCAATCCACGGAAATTACGACAAATGTAACAGAGACTCGCTTCACGGAAGAACCTGAAGAAACGAAACCCTTAGAAGAAAAACCGAAAAAACAAAAAGCGAAGAAGGAAAAGAAATCTAAGGTGGTTTTGGATCCAGAGCCCATTGTAGAGTCTGCAGTTCCCGAGGCCGTTGTTGAACCCACTGTTGAAGTGACTTTTGTTGAGGAACCAGTTGTTGAGGTGACCACAGTTGTTGAAGAAGTAACGCCCGAGCCACAACCAGAACCCACTCCAGTTAGTGAGGTGGCCCCATCGCAACCACTATCATGGTCATCTATCGTTTCTCAATCCACGGAAGTTACGACAAATGTAACAGAGACTCGCTTCACGGAAGAACCTGAAGAAACGAAACCCTTAGAAGAAAAACCGAAAAAACAAAAAGCGAAGAAGGAAAAGAAATCTAAGGTGGTTTTGGATCCAGAGCCCATTGTAGAGTCTGCAGTTCCCGAGGCCGTTGTTGAACCCACTGTTGAAGTGACTTTTGTTGAGGAACCAGTTGTTGAGGTGACCACAGTTGTTCAAGAAGTAACGCCCGAGCCAGAACCAGAACCCACTCCAGTTAGTGAGGTGGCCCCATCGCAACCACTATCATGGTCATCTATCGTTTCTCAATCCACGGAAGTTACGACAAATGTAACAGAGACTCGCTTCACGGAAGAACCTGAAGAAACGAAACCCTTAGAAGAAAAACCGAAAAAACAAAAAGCGAAGAAGGAAAAGAAATCTAAGGTGGTTTTGGATCCAGAGCCCATTGTAGAGTCTGCAGTTCCCGAGGCCGTTGTTGAACCCACTGTTGAAGTGACTTTTGTTGAGGAACCAGTTGTTGAGGTGACCACAGTTGTTCAAGAAGTAACGCCCGAGCCAGAACCAGAACCCACTCCAGTTAGTGAGGTGGCCCCATCGCAACCACTATCATGGTCATCTATCGTTTCTCAATCCACGGAAGTTACGACAAATGTAACAGAGACTCGCTTCACGGAAGAACCTGAAGAAACGAAACCCTTAGAAGAAAAACCGAAAAAACAAAAAGCGAAGAAGGAAAAGAAATCTAAGGTGGTTTTGGATCCAGAGCCCATTGTAGAGTCTGCAGTTCCCGAGGCCGTTGTTGAACCCACTGTTGAAGTGACTTTTGTTGAGGAACCAGTTGTTGAGGTGACCACAGTTGTTCAAGAAGTAACGCCCGAGCCAGAACCAGAACCCACTCCAGTTAGTGAGGTGGCCCCATCGCAACCACTATCATGGTCGTCTATCGTTTCTCAAACCACGGAAGTTACGACAAATGTGACAGAGACTCGCTTCACGGAAGAACCTGAAGATAAGAAACCCTTAGAAGAAAAACCGAAAAAACAAAAAGCGAAGAAGGAAAAGAAATCTAAGGTGGTTTTGGATCCAGAGCCCATTGTAGAGTCTGCAGTTCCCGAGGCCGTTGTTAAACCCACTGTTGAAGTGACTTTTGTTGAGGAACCAGTTGTTGAGGTGACCACAGTTGTTGAAGAAGTAACGCCCGAGCCACAACCAGAACCCACTCCAGTTAGTGAGGTGGCCCCATCGCAACCACTATCATGGTCGTCTATTGTCTCTCAAACTACTGAAGATGTAGCAGAGGCTCCTATCACTGATGTAGCTGAAGATCAGAAACCTTTAATTGGAAAACCGAAAAAACTTAAGGCAAGGAAGGAAAAGAAATCCAAGGTTCAAAGTGTTGAAGAGTCAATTGTGGTGTCTGATGTTCCAGTGTCCGTTGTTGAACCGATTATTGGATTTACCACTGTTCAAAAGGATGTAGCACCAATATCTGAATCGCATACGTTTTCCTGGTCGTCTATTGTTGCTCAGTCTGTTGAGGTTCCACCAACACTTCCGCAGCATGTGGAATCAAAATCGGTCGAAATTCAAAACTTTATCGACCATGAGCAGAATCACTCTACGGTTGTCAATGATTCAGTCAAAAAGCTGAAACCTAAAAAGGAAAAGAAAATAGTGCAGCCTATTCAACAGCCAACCGGTGAAAGCGTTCCTGTCCGAAAGGATCACTTGCGAGAAGGAGTAACTAAAGCAGTTCCTGAGCCACAAACTTTGTCTTGGTCGTCAATCGTTTCGCATAACATCGATTTGACGCCAACGTTTACTGAAAATCGTGTCATTGAAACCGTCGATGAGATCAATCCCGATGACAGCAGTAATCAGGAACGTGAACATCCCACTCATGTTGATGAAAAGAAACAAAAGCCCAAAAACGACAAAAAACGAGATGATGATATTGAAAGTTCTGTTGTCAACGAAGAGATTCCCGAAACTGAACGCGTAGCTGTGTCTTTAGCTCCTGAATTCAACATTCAGTTGCCGGCACCAACAAAACCATCAGTATGGTCATCATCAGACACCTATGCCGAAGTTGTTAAGAAGTCTGGTTACAACAACAATACAAACATTAAATATCAGAAAATTGAGGCAAGGGAACCCATCAAGAGTGAACCAAAACACACTTTTGTCGAAGTACAGGCACATGAAGATCTTCTGGAGTTCCCGGACCCTATCATTCCTGCCATTGAAGGAGATGAAGCACTTGAGAAACCCTCTCAGCTATCGTGGAAAGACCTTGTAGATGAGGATGATGTGGAGCCGCTGGAGTCTTGGCATAAGGAAGAAACAGATGCTGTAGAAATAAAGACACAAAAACCAATACAGGAAAGACATTCCCGAGTGAGCGTAAAGCCGAAAATTCAAATAACCGAGGTAGTCACTGAAACTCAACCGCAATCCGAGACTGACCAAGAATTCTTGGAAATTACTTCAAAGAAACGAAATCGCTCACGCTCACGTTCGCAACAGTCACAGGCTTCGAACTTTGATGAAAAGCCTCGAAACAAAAAATCAAAGAAGCCGAAAAATAATGTACCTAAAGCACCAGCTCAACAGCCTACGGAAGCTCCTGAGTATGTCCAGCCACCTAAGGAAACTGTAGCATTTGTAGAAGAACCGTCTCCACCACCAGCTCCTTCTCCTTATACCTCTGGTATGTCATGGGCTGCTATAGCCGCCCATAATGTGCCAGAACCAGTTCAACATATTCGACCCCTTCAAGTTGAGTCCAAACCAACTGTCGTTGAAGATGTAAGGAAATCAACAAATGAGCACACAGTAAACATTCCAATCACTTTTGAAACTACTGAGCCAAAGACTAAAAAGCCAAAGCCAAAGTCTAAACGAAAGTTGCCAAGCGATGTGGTTGATTTCATTAATGCAGAAAAATCAGTTCATCAAGTGATTGCTTCTAAACCTGAATCAGTTTTAGAACCTGGATCTGTAATCGGTGAAGACGTCAACAATACTTTAACGTCAATGGAAATAAAAACTCCACTTGCTCCCTTTGAATTTGTGGTCGAGTCTGAAGTTGAACCAGTATCTGAGTCACATACGGAAGAACTCCTTGTCGAAAAGGTTTTAAAGACGGAACCAATTGCTGAATCTACGGCGGTGGACGAATCCAAGACTATTACAACAGTAACCACCACAACAACAACTACCGAAACCACTAGCGATGTTTCTATTCCCGAGGAACCCAAGAAGGTAGTAGAACCGGAGAAGAAACCTGAAGAACCCAAAAAACCAGCATATGCCGGTCTTCCCGTCGATGACTCTTCTAGCTCGTGGATGGATGTCTTGGACGAACCTATGAACTTCTCTGACGACGAAGAGGAACCAGTTCCTCAGCCACAAAAGGAAGAAACGATCGTCGAAAAAGTAGTAGAAGTTAAGCCAATTGTTGATAATTCGGTTGTGGACGAATCCAAGACCATTACAACAGTTACCACCACGACAACAACTACCGAAACCATTAGCGAACTTCCTATTTCCGAGGAACCCAAGAAGGTAGTAGAACCGGAGAAGAAACCTGAAGAACCCAAAAAACCAGCATACGCCGGTCTTCCCGTCGATGACTCTTCTAGCTCGTGGATGGATGTCTTGGATGAGCCCATGAACTTCTCTGACGACGAAGAGGAACCAGTTCCTGAGCAACTTAAGGAAGAAACTCCTGTGGAAGATGTTGTCGAGGATAAGCCAATTGTTGAAGTTTCTGTTAACGACGAATCCAAGACCATTACAACAGTAACCACCACAACAGTAACTACCGAAAACATTATTGAAGTTCCTATTTCCGAGGAACCACAGAAGGTAGTAGAACCGGAGAAGAAACCTGAAGAACCCAAAAAACCAGCATACGCCGGTCTTCCCGTCGATGACTCTTCGAACTCGTGGATGGATGTCTTGGATGAGCCCATGAACTTCTCTGACGACGAAGAGGAACCAGTTTCTGAGCCACTGAAGGAAGAAACTCTTGTGAATGAAGTAGTCGAGGATGAGCCCATTGTTGAAGCTTCTGTTGTGGACGAATCCAAGACTATTACAACAGTTACGACTACGACAACAACTACCGAAACCATTAGCAAACTTCCTATTTCCGAAGAACCCAAGGTCGAACAGACAGTCATCAAAGTTGACGAACCAAAGAAACCAGCATATGCCGGTCTGCCGGTTGATGCCTCTTCAAGCTCTTGGATGGATGTCTTGGATGAGCCCATGAACTTCTCCGACAGTGAAGAAGAACCCGTACCAGAGTCACAACCTGAAGTAACACCCTTGGCACCATTTAAGGATGTAGCGAAAAATATCACGCAGATTGTAGATGCTGTTGATGAGGTTCAAAAACCAGTCGAAACAGTTAATATATCTATTGACTCTGGAAATGATGAAGCCGAAAACACTCCCCTGGCGCCCTTCAAAGAAATTCCTGACTCTCCTTCAGACGATGCCTTTATATGTGAGACATCCTACTGGTCAGCAACCCTCAAGCCGGGTCAAAAACCTACGGCCACAGTTGAAACAACCGAGACAAAACCAGAAGAAAGCCAACCCATTAAAGTAAATATTCCAGACGATGAAGCCATTGACGAAGTAGCGGTAAAGTCACCCACTGATCAGCCAACAACATGGTCAGCAATTGTCCAAACCGAGACAACTGTGTTCCCAACACCAGATGTACAAAAGGACAATGAAAGGACTCCTGATTGGTCTACTCATGTTGTGAGCAAAACAACCGACTTCCAGGAGCCAAAGCCTCTGAAGAATTCGGAAAACATAACAACAACGACAACAACATATGTGACCACAACGGTGACCACACATAAGGATACACCTATCGTGGAGAATGAATCCCCACCAACATCTTATGTGTCCACTGTGGTAACCAGCCATAAAAATGAACTGGATTTGGAACCAGAAACTTTTGAACTAACTAAGCCGGATAACCTTATTGAGAATCTTCATCGCGAGTCGTTCAAAGTGCATCCCCAATACGAATTCTTGCAGGGACAATACCAGCAACTGAAGCTGGTAAATATAACGAAAGAACCGTGTTTGGAGGAACCCAAAGAAGATGTTCCTTTGGTAGAAGATTACGTGATAATTGAACCCGAAACGATACCTGAAATCAATTCCGAAATCCTTGCACTTAATCTTTATCTTGACCAAACCTATATATTGCCCAAGTCTCGTATAGATGTCGACAACATTAGCCAGTTGCTCACCCTTGAAAAGTCATCTGATCCTATTGTAGAAAAAGAACCCGTCCCGGTGGAAACTAAGAGTGTAGAAATTCTTGTCGAGAAATCCATTGTAGAATCGCCTATTGAACCCATAGCTGATGAACCCCTGGTCATTGAAACACCTCAATCCCAGGCAGAACCCAGTGAACTGCTCTGGAACCTCAGTCAAGATGATTTCCTCAAACTTATCAATCACTATAGGCAAACGGCAAGCGATGCATTCGCATTGTTGCCAAGGACAACCATAGACACGACGAAAGCTCAGGAAACTCAAGACGATAAGCAAAAGACTGACGGCATTACAGAAACTGTAGTGACAACCACGACGACCACGATAACCGATCGCGTTGTAGAAAAGACTGAACCAGATGCATCGTCATCACCAATCATTCCTACCGCCCAGCCATTGACGGCACCATCGCTTGGCAACCTCGATCAGTTGCGTCTGAATCTATATCTGGACGATTGGCAGCCAGCTAGTGTCGATGCACATTTGGCCGACGACTTGTTCGACGGACTGAAACGTGCTGATGTCGTCAGTAGCGAAGCGGAACTCGACAAAGACAAGAACCAGGAGCAACAACCTGACGGCGATTCTAAAAAGCCAGACGGTGTTACTGGAATACCAGACAAGGACGAACATGACAGTGACGATGATGACGACGACGACGACGATGACGAAGAGGGAGGTAAGCCGACTGTGCCAGAAATTCGCAAGCCGAACGACGACGATGATAAACCGAACGACAAGGATCCTGGTAGCGGTAGTAGTGGTAATGTGACCCCCACGCCCGAGCACGATGCCCAGTACGGTCAGAACCGTAGCTGTTCATCGGAGTATAGGTCCACCGATCTACCGGGCGGTGTGGGTCATTGGCGTGACGACAGTACTTATCTGGCTCTAGAAGCCGAACAGCCTCAGGTTAAACTAGAAAGTGTACCACTGGCACCCACTATATCGGGTGTTGAATCTGTACTAACCGAAACTAATACCACATGTCCCGCCCCCGCCCACGACCCCGTCTCAGCCCCTGAAACCAGTCCCAGTACAACTACTAGTTCCCTAAACGTTGCAAACGCACTAATCCAATTGGCAAGCGCCACAACTCACACGCTGTCCGCCAAGGCGAACGCAGCAGCAACAGCAACACATGCAGCAGCGCTGGCAGCAACCGGTGCTCTACTTCCGGTTGCAACGGCCGTAGTCGATAAGCTAACAACGACAACAACAGCAGCAGCGGAGACACCAGCAGCAACATCGGATGTTGCTGCCGTAGAGCCCGATGTTGCACGTGCAACACCGGCAGCAGCAACAGTAGCAGAAGCAGCAGCAGCAGATATACCTTCGGCAGCAACTCACACCGAAACGACAACAACTAGCAGCAGCGGTGGAGAGGAGGTGGCATTGCCCACCGAAAATACCGGTGTGGTGCGACGCACCACAACAACAACCACAACCGTAACGACAACAACCACAGTTGACACGCCATCGACAACTAGCAACACAACGACAACGACAACAACCACAAGCAGCAACGAACTGCCAGAACAACGCCAGAAGGTGAACATCACATTGAGCCTTCGTTTATTCATAATTCTAATATTTGCAGCTTTTCTGTGTGGTTTCGGTATTTGTTCATGGCTTTTATACGGCAATCGTTCGTGTTGCTGTTGTGGCCAGGTTCCGACCAACGGATGCTGCTGCGGCAACACATTGCAACAGGCAGCAGCAGCAGCAGCAGCAGATCCGGGAAATTGCCCGCCGTGAAGTTGGTCCGGGCCTGGCCATAATGGCAATGGATAATGCAAATGCCTAACTACTAACGTAATTCGATAATCGAGAACATGTTTGATTTTTATGTTTTACTTAAGTTTTTTCATTTCTATTATATTTGTATTGTATGTGTTGTTTTTTGCTAAACGCATCCAATAGGCTTATATTTTGAGTTTGTATACCTGAACGAAAAAGTTACTATACCTTTATAAAAGCACCTAACTTAGACGTAACCAAATATGTAGATTTGTTGTAACTTAGTTCCTTCTACTAATTGATATTAACCTTTGTAAAAGCCCAGTAATCAGAGACTACTAATGGTAGTGATAATAATAAAATCTATATTAACCAACTTGCACGTTTTAATACCGAGCTGATCTATATACCCAGCGTATACGTAGTTTTCTTCGCAGATTTTTCACACACCAGAGCACAAAACACAAGCACACAGAATCTCACGCATATCGAGCACTTTTCCTGCCACCACCCCCCACACGACACAGTGCCGCACAAAAGTGTGTGTGCACGCAATTACCGGGTTGCCAAATGCAGAAAATGTCCATTATGTGTACCGCACGTATATACGCGTATATGAGTTCATTGCCTCGCCTACCGCCCTGCTATCAGGAATTTGCGCGCAGAGTACTCCCTGCCACAGCTATAAATACCCTATCCAACCGTTCAGATGCGATCCTATCCCATGCGATCCGAACCATGCGGTGCAGGCCGTCTTATTTGCTCGAAAATAGTCTCCCGTTCATTTTAGAATTTTTAGTCTGCAACGTGCAATGAACGCGTTGGGTTTGACTGCGAATCCCCAAGAAGTATTTCAAGAATCTAAATGCTTTGTTAGTGCCAATGTGTGTGTGTAGTGCAATAAAAGAGTAGGTAAACAAGTTTTGAAAAGAGTTATTTCGAGGATTATTCAGAATTTGTAAATACAAGTATAACGAAAGAAAGTAAGTCTCTTTACCATTGCATTTAATTTTCCAACATTACCTAAAGACAGGCAGTAAGAACCGCATATTCTGGTACTTTTGTCTATCCGCCTACCGCCATTTAAAATAAGATAATTACTTATGCCAAATGCATGTGTTACGCTACTTTAAACGAAGTTAAGTCTTAGAGCTAGTGTTATTTTTAAAAGCATTTATTCGCATTCCCTTAAAAAAAACATCTTGTTGTATGGCTGTGCATTGCATCCATTTGAATTTTATAAATACCTACATATAACTTTTCTACTTCATGTACATATGTTGTATATGTGTATAGAAGCCGGCCACAAATATTTACATCAATTTCGTTCTCTAGCAATAATCCTCCAAAAATTGCAATCTTTATTAATATTAACACACTTTCTACAACGTCTCCCCCCCAAAAACCAAATCACTCACAAAAACTATAGGATCTAATTACGCAAGAGCTCGACGAACTGCTCCAATCGCTTTCGAGCGTCGAGGATGGCATCGCCAACATGAACCAGAGCAGCCTGGATGGCATGCTACATGGATTGAAGGTAATAATATTATTAATCTAAGGCCGAAATAACACCACCTTTTTTGGTTGCTTGATTCGGCATGTAAAGTAGCTAGATTAATTTCAATTAAAATATCTACTCACACCTTGTACATAACTTTTGTAAACGATTATTGGATGCTGGCGTGTGTCAGAGAACTTTAATAACTCAATCGCATCACTCCATAAAGAATCGTACATATTTTTTGTCAGGCTGTTATTTTTGTACCCACAGAATATCGTTTAGTTGTTAGTTTTGTCCAGTTGTAGTGGTCGAACCTTTGTCTGTCTAAGTAATACACATTTTTGTAGGCCCGAAATCCAATCGTATTGTTATGTAGATTTCTATATTTCGAAAGAACATATTTCTGAAACACATATTTTACACGCCCGATGTGCAGCTAATCCAGAGCAATCTCGAAGTACACGAAAGGGACGTCATCGAGTTAAAGAAGCAGGCGAAGACATTACCCACGGATCCGGCTACCGAACGGTTGCTCAACGACACCGTGGACCGCATCGATTTACTACTACGCCGCACTCAGCAAGGCATCACCATGATAGCGGTGAGTGGTTAAGATCTACGTCTATAACTATCCGTACTAATAATAATCCCACATTCTGTTCAGAATGCTATGCATGGCCAGAAGAAGCGCCAGCAGGAGATCGACGAGTACCAGCAACATCTGCTGGAGCTGGAGCAATGGATCATCGAGGTTTCCGCCGAGCTGGCTTCATTTGAGCCCACCTCGGACAGCAGCACGGATGAGCAGGTGCTCAAATCGCAAGTGGAGAGGAGCCAGCAATTGCTGCGCACCCTCAAGGATCGCCAGCAGTCCATGGAGGATTTGGTGGAGCAGACGCGCCAACTGCAATCCCATCCCGATGTTTCTCCCTTGGCTGACACGCTGATGGAGCAGCTGCAGAGCATCATTACCATTCTGCGGGAACAGGTCACAGTGGCCACCAAGCGCATCTTTACCATTGAAAAGCGCATCGTGGATTTGCGAAAGGCCAAGAGCGATGAGGCGCAACGCCAGCGTGTGCTTGCTGATTCACTCATCAAGCCACCAACCGAAGCGCCAGCGAGTCCAGAGGCGCATGAATCCATCGAGTCCAACGAGAACACCATCGACTCGAGCTCCATGCCCGAAGAGGAGATCAAACCGACTGGAGTGTATGTGGAGACGCAGACATCGCTCAGCCTGCAGCAGCCGCCAGTTCAGTTGGTGACCACCACGACTGTGGAGGCGCAGACCAGCTTCAAGGAACCAGCTGTAGAAACGGCTGAGGTGGCTCTGCAAACCCAAAAGGAACGTTCGCCCACCGAAAACATTATGGTAACACAAACGGTGCAAGATGGCCAGGAAACGATCCAGATCGACACGAGTCGCAACAAGGAAGTACCGGATGTACCCGAAGATGTCCAGATTGAGGCTCGCTACCATCAACGACCTAAGGGCGATGTAGACCGCGCCACCGAGCTAATCCTTAAAAATGTACCTCAAGCATTCGAAACCACTTTCGTGGAGCCAGATGAGACGACCACCGAAGTGGTTGTGGGACCTGATGGCACCAAGCACATAGTGCTCAAGAAAGTAACCCGTACCCGCCAGCAAGTTGTACAGCAGCAGCAGATCAGCTCAATTGAGACTATTAGCGATTCGGATGGTAACATCGAGGTGCATTCCACGGGTCAGATTAATCTGGAGAATGTGCACACCACGGACACCAAAGCTGATCCGGAGGAGGGCAGTGTCCACACAGTTATCACACAGCAAACGCGTGGTGCTCTTGTGGATTCAACGCAGCCCGAGGGTGTGATCCTGCAGGAGTTTGAAACCGAGCCAACTATTGAGACGTACGAAGAAGTGATAGCCCCAGGCTCCCAGGCGCAACTGATTCCCATGCAGCCGGGAGATGTGCAAACCCAAGGCACCATCCGAGCAGTAGTTCAGCAGGTGACCCGTAAGGTGATCCGCAAGACGCGCAAGATAATCAAGCGAGTGGTGATCATCGACGGGAAGGAGCACATCACTGAGGAAGTGGTCGAGGAGCCAGAGGAAGTGGAGATCACCGAGGAGGAGACAGCACCGCACATCAACGTAAATATTGTGCGAACCGTTGACGGAAAGGTGGTGAGCGAGGAGGAGTTCCAGCGAATGATGCAGGAGCCCGGAGTTCTAATCGAAGAAGTTGCCACGGATCTGCACAAGCCGAGAGCAGAGCCGCAGCAAGAGGTATTTGATATTGAGTCTACCCAAGTCACCACCACCACAAGAACTACAACCGCAACCACACAAGAACAAGAACAACCAGAACAACAGACACAACCAACAACAGAAACGACTAAAGAAGCACCAGTAGAGTTGCCAGCACCTCAAGTAGATGTTGAACAACCCGTAGTAGTTGCCACTACCAGTCCCGTTCATGTTCCAACAGCGGATGTAGTCGAGCCCAAGGACTCCTCACCGACATCCACTACCGCAGCTGTAGTAGATGTCGAAGCAGTGGTTGAAGATATCAACGAGATTTGGCCACTGGAACATCACCTGAAACCCACCAACATTGACTTCTCCCAGCACGTCGAAGAATTGGCAGCACCAGCAGCGGCCACAGCGGAGACTGAAGCATCCATGCCAGTAGAGGAAATTTGGCCGACAAGTCCAGAAACCGGAAACTCATTGACCCTGGAGCAGTACGAGTTTGAGCCACAATCACCTCATGAAGAGAGCACAAAATCTGATCTAGTTAAGCCCCAAGAGACTGAACCGCAAGCTGTTGCTGAAACTAAGCCAGAAGCCATTACCACTGGAAGTATTACCATTACCAAGACTACAACCACCATCACAAGCTCCACAGAAGAACCGGAGGAACAACAGCCTCCTGCAAACAAAATCAAGACTGACATTCAAAGTTTCCTTGAAGCCGAACAGACTTTGGCTGCAGCTCTAAAGGAGCAGTCCTCAACTCCGACGGGAGCTTCAGTTGCCGAAGATGTGCAGGCTCAGCCTGAGGAAATTGTTCTTGAGGAGAGGACTGTTGAAATTTCAACCATCAAGACTGAAGAGCCAGTTACTGTGGAAGAAGTGAAATCACTCCCTGTAGAGCCTGAACCACTTGAACCAGAGCTGGAGGAAGTGGCCATTGCAATTGTTGAGCAGACTGAGCAAAAGCCAGAAGAGCCCGTTCTTGAGAAACAACCAGCTCCTGGCCAAATCGACCTGCGTGCCGCCACTCAACTCTTCATCTCTGGAGAGGCCGCAGCTTCAACGGCTCCACAGAAAACCTTCCAGATCACAGCACCCTCTCTGGAGGACAATGGCGCTGGTGTGCTGAAGGTTGTCCTGGGCAAGGAAAGCACCAACGAAGAGGATACCGCAGCTCCGACTACCGGCAAGGTTAGCATGACCATCATTGAGACCGCTGCTGCTCCCGTCGCCGACGCCAAGCGGCGTCGAAAGAAAAAGAAGAGAAGAGATACAAAGCACGAGGAGGAGCTTGAGCAAGAACAAGAAACTGAGCCGGAGCCAGTTGCCGTTAAGGAGCCTGAGGTGAGCTCTGATGTGCCCGTTTCTCCGGAGGATTCACCACGCGATACCGTTCGTCATGAGTCCATTGTTGAGATTAGCCCCGATAGCGATTTGTCCAGCATTGAGATTGACACGAAAGTGAAGATTGTGGAGGATGCCATTGTTTCTTCACCATCGGAGTCGCCACGAACGCCAATGGTTGAGCTGGTTATTCCCACTGAGGTTGTTGAGTTGGCTTTGGTCGAGGATGAGGAACAACAGACCACACCGCGTATTCCATCGCCCACGGAAAAATCGGAAGTCGAGCAGGATATTAAATCCGTGCAGACTTCGCCACAACATCAACCCAAACTGGATGAGACTGCAGTGCAGACGAGTCTTGAGGTGCAGCCGGATAACCAGGAGAATGAATCGCAAACACTGATTGTTGAGATAACGGAGACTGAAGCACAAACCACTCCGCGAAGCGAGGAGCAGCCGGTGGCTGTTGAGATTTCCACCACTGAGATTCAAACCGATGTGAGTGGCCAGCCAGCTGAAACTGTAGAGATTTCCAGCCAAACTACCGTGACCACCACCATCGAAAAGGAACTGCAGACCACACCGAAGGATTCTCCTCGAGCACCAGAGGCAGGCAGCAGTGACGTGGTGGAATCTCTGGTGCAGGATTTAGTTAAGGATATGACTACCGATCTGCCCGTGCGTACAAGCGAACAATCTACCGTGACAGAAACTACCACAACCACTGAGACCCATGTGCAGACAACCACTCCGGAGCCAAGGGAACAAACTGAAGTCATTAAACCGGAAACTGTCCATGAAGAGACCTCAACCGTTGAACTTGTACAGTTCGCGGATGGCGAGATGCAAACCACGCCTGCTGGAGATCAGCAACCCGCATCTTTGGATGATAGTTCTCTGACTGCCACTTCGATATCCGTTTCGGAACCTTATGAACTGGAGGTCAAGACTACGGTGGCCATTCCCGCTGATTCGGATACATCTGTGGCTGAGCCAACGGTCTATGAATACACACAGACCATGCAGCTGCCGAAGCAGGAGAAGAAATCCAAGAAGGACAAGAAAAAGAAGCAGAAGAATGTGCCTGAAGTTGAGCAGCAGCTGCCAGAGGATCAGCAGATCAGTGTGACCGTTGAAATCGCACCAGAGTTACTATCTGAGTCCGGCATTGTCGTATCTACCAACCAGCAGATTGAAGATGTGCCACATGTTACACCCGTGGTGGAAACTCCCATCGAATCCGAAGAAGTGGAAACGCCCAAAGCTCAAAGAGTGCAACTTCAAATCACCAAGACCACTGTCTACGATGAGTATCCCGATCTGCCAGTGCACATAACTGAGCAGAACAAGGTGCTGATTGCGTCCCAGCAGAGCAAGCGATCCGGAGCAGGACCCACATCCTCAGCGGTGACCATCGAAGAGGTGGGCTCACCCACGGAGGAGCTGGTAGTGCCCATCACCCCGGGACCGGACAATCTGAGTGGCGAGCCCCACAACATCTGGTTCAGTGACACCACCAGTGTGGATAAGACACCCATTGAGCTCTCCCAGTCCTTAATTATGAGCGAGAGTTTGCAGCACTATCCAGGACAACAGCAACTGACCCAGCAGCCAATCCTGATTTCCACCAAGGAGGCCATTGGCGACCGCATCAAGCAGCTCAAGCAGGCGTCGCCCCAACAAGCCACTCCACTGAGCAATGTGCTCCACTTGGCCACCTTATCTGAACAGATTAAGGAACTGCCCACCGAGCAACGCATCTTGGAGGTCAACGAAGGTCTCAAGGATCTTGATGTTGCCATTAAGAATGGTGACAAGACTGTGATTCAAACCACTGTGATCACGGTTATCGAGAAGGTGTCAACTTGGTTGGAAACCATCGAGTATCGCGTGTACCTCATCAGGCAGAACTCCAATGAGGGACCCTCCGTAGAGAAGCTGGATAACTATAACCAACTCAATGACGAGCTTAGCACCATCAAGCAAAATGTCGTCCAACTTGAGCGACAGTTATCCAAGACTGAGCCGGAACCAGAGTTGCTGCAATGCGTGGATAGCCTGAAGGAGCATGTCGATGCAGTGGAGCAGGTTACACAACAGAACCAGGTGCAGGACAGCAATGATCTGGACAAGTGGCACAGCTTCGAGGTACTTCTGTACAACGTCTCCTCCGTCTTGGCCGACCTACAGCAGAGCTACGATCTTTTGATCAATCAAGAGTATCCCTTGTCCGCTAAACTGGCCCAGTTGGATGAGTTGGAGCAGCAGCATGAGGCGGCGCAGCAGCAACTTGCGCAGCTCTGTCAAAACGCTCGAGCTTTCCAACGCGATTTCCCAGGCAAGAAGATGCCGCAGGATGTGCACAATGCCTTCGAGACCAGCAAGAATATTGCCAACAACATTCAGGCAGAGCGGGAGCGTGTGCTTCAACTTCAATCCCTAGCGGAGGAGTACGAGCAGACCCTCAAAGAGTTCACCAAAATCACGGTTCTTGCCGACAAGCTGGTGGAGAGTCCAATTGTATCCAGTTCCCTCGAGCAGCTAAACAACGAGGTGCAGAAACAGAGGAAGTTCTTCGTAAATCTCAGCCACTGTCGCGCCATGCTGGAATCCCTGGAGGAGAACATCGATAGTGAGACCCGCGAGAAGCACTCGGAGTTGCACAAGGAGCTCTACAACAGGGCTACCAGTCTGCTGGACAAGGCATCGGAAAGGTCCTCCAAATTGGTGCAAGCTGCATCCCGTTGGACCGTGCTGGAGAAGGGCATGCGGGATGAACTTCAATGGCTCCAGGTGGCTCAGCAACGAGTTCCCGACCTATCAGCCGTAACTTCCGCAGACTACGATCAATACACCACCCTGTACCAATCCCTGAGCAATGATATCTCACATCACTATGTGAAAATGACGCAGCTTTCGGGAATTGCCAACAAGTTGCAGCTTTTGGTGCAAGCCCCCAATCTCGTAGAGGAAACCAATGAGGCGTTGATAGTGCTACTCAAACTCCGCGAGGAGGTTGCTCTCTACCTTCACCGCCTTCTGGTCTTCAAGGAAATCTGGGTGCAGTACGAGCAGCAAACGGATAAGCTGGAGGCCTTTGTACGCGAAGCAGAGCAGGAATTGAGGAACATCCAAATACCCTCGCAGCCCACTCACCAGCCCATCGAGCACATGCGTCAATTCTGGGAGATTAAGGCCCGTTTCGAGCTCCACAATAATGTGAGAACCGATACGGGTCTAAGCTTTGAGAAATCCCTGCAGGTCATCCCCTTGGCCGACGAGATGCTACAGCGGCAGTTCCATGCCCAACTGGAGGATCGCTGGCAGGCGGTGGCCCAGGCCATCGAACTCATTCAGCACAACATTGTGGAGTGCCTGTCGTCGGAGGATGTGCCCGCAGACGAGAAGCTCAAAATGGTGGAGCGAGAGCTGCAGGAGATCTACCTGACCATGACCAGCATGAAGGGAGTCATCAAGAACGAGGAGGAGCTCTGTCTGTACATCGAACGAGTCCAAGTACTCCGCACTCGCGTCGGCTTCATTGGCAACGAGCTGGGCAGGATTGGACTGCAAGAGCCTGCCATTGAACCGGAAAAGGTGGGTGAGCTATTCTCGCTCTCACACAAGATAAGCACCCAGATCGCCGAGGAGCTGGAGGGGGCATCTGTGCTGCGTGACCAACTGCAGGCCATCCAGGAGGGCATTAGCAATCAACGCAAACACCAGGCCAAGATTTCGGTCATTTTGGATGAATGTGAAGCCGCCGAGCGCCAGGGAGCAGATGTCCTCGAAAAGGCCGTTGCCGATTGCCAGGCCGCCGGCGAGGAGCTGGTGATCAGCTGGCAGGAGATTATGCGAATCCGCCAGATGCTACACACCCTGCCCATGCGCCTCAAGATGTCCGTTTCACCGGTTAAGTTGGAGAGGGATATCTCCCAACTGCAGGACGACCACGCCTTCCTCGAGAGCAAGTGCACCAACATTATGGCCATCCTGAGGAGCCGCCTAGCCGTCTGGCTGCGCTATGAGCGTCAGCTGGAGCTGGTCCACGGATCTGTCCAGGAAACCGACTTCATGATGGAACTCATCCGGGTGCACGGTCAAGTGGACTACGAGCGCCTGCGCAAAGCCACTGAACGTTTGGAGGTAAGTTTCAGCCCACAATTTTATGACTTTGTTTACGGGCGCGTTTAGGGATCGATTTGTATCTCAGATACATTCGTATCTTTCTGCCTGATCCAAAACGCGCTACCTGCTGAGCGGAATTTTCGCGAACTGCTTATCAGCTTAGTTTTCCCAGAGGAAAATTAGCTACAAAATCCGCAACATTTTCGTAACGCGCCTCATTCATTTTTCGATGCTCGAAACAGAAACATCTATACGTTTTGTTCTAAAAAATCTAGTAAATATTTAATTCGTTGTAAAATTCATTTGTGAAATATATAATTTAATCATTTAAATTTGAAAATTGATTCAATACTATTTGCCGAGCAAAGATTCTCATGTAATTTAACTTATTTCGGGTTGCATGTAAATTTAAAAAAGCTATCGGTCGTCAAACTTTCCCCAAGCTTTTTCGTAAGCTCCCGCCGCATGTGGGGCTCTTAACGTAGCAAGTTTATTGCGGCCCCAGTTGACGTTAACTTCGAACCGAGCGCGTATCTCCCGTCGCGGTCGGAATCCCATATACAACTCGACTAATCCATCTTTATACGGGCAAATTAACCCATCGCAGGGACTGGCTGGCGATCTGCATAACCGCGAGCAACTGATCGATGAGCTGAAGGGCGCCGCCAAGCCGCTGATCGAGAGCTGCGATGTCCAGATTGTCGAGCAGATCGAGTCCGCTGTCCAGGAGGCGGTAGTCGCCTGGAATGACACCAGCGAGAATCTGCAGCAGCTGCGAACCCGCTACCAAAGAGCCGTCGAACTGTGGGACAAGTATCGCAACGCCTCAGCGGCCGTCAAGAACTCCATTGACCAGCAGATGGATGCGGTCAAGTCGCTGGAGCAGCCCCTGGATGCCCTGCAGCACGCCAAGGTGAGTGCCCACAAATGCCGTGACCCGTCCGGCAAACGGGTCGTATGAGTGATTTATATCGCGTGTGGGCGACAGTGATGCCAACGACCTGTTTGTCACATAGGTAAAATCGAACCGGAAAAATATAATAATTGAACAAACACGAGGGACAGAAAATCGGTTAATATTTGTACATTCTAAGTACAAATATATCGATTGGTTGCTATTTAAAGTCAATTAATCTAATTTATATTTCAAGTGTAATGTAACATCATTATTAGTCATACATTTCCGGTTTAGTTTTTATCGAGATCTTTTGAGAACATAAGTTATCTAGTTATCTAAAACTGATAAATCCGCCTTAGGTGTACATATCTTTTGTTTTTTTTTTGGCGGCAAACTAGGACAGAAGTGGTGCTCTTTAATTGGCCACTGGGGACGCGGGTGTTCCAACTAGTAATTACATTGATTTTCTCCGTAGTGCTCGCCCTATCAATTTTTTGGGCGCGTCAATGTAATCGGTTCGTAATAGTTCCGCCGTGAATGCCGCCGTACATATATGAGCTAACTTGGTCCGGCTGTGTTTGTGTCATAAATTATGCTTTGGGTAAATAAAAGCGACTTCGACGTACGATTTCCTTTTCGGCATTTACTTAAAAAATTAACGCATACTCGGGTCGCCGTTTTGTGTTTATTGATCATTAGGGTCATTATATTCGATGGTGTAATTATATTTTCGGACAGGCGACCAACTGTCATTTCACACAGGAGAGTTTATCAACCCGCTGCTGTTGGGCGGCTACATTTTCGTATTATTATAGTATTTTTGTATACATAGCAGCTTTATCAACAGCAGCAGCTGAAAAACAGCGGGAACAGGTCCGCAAATGCCTTGAGCTCCGCAAGAAGATAAATGTGGAAGAAGATAGACAAATCTATTTCTTAATACCTAATCTATGTTGGCATTTTCAATGCCACTTCTCTAAGCGTTTGTTTGCTTATGTAGCTTCGTGATAAAGCATCGCCAAAATACTTGCCAGATGATATCATAGGGCGGACATTACAAAGGGCATTAGAGAAGAACTTATGCGACGACAAGTGGTGACCCGTTTTCCCCTCGAATTGAAATCGAAAGTGCGCCGGGCACTCACAGCCCTAATTACCATTGGCGAGCAGGGAAATGCACTCGCCATCACAATTGATAAGGGTCTGCGGCACGAAATGGAACACCAGCCCGGCCGGCTTGGGCTAAATACATTCCGTCGTCGTCGTCGTCGAGTTAAATATAAACCAGTGACATTTTGCCAGGCATCCAATATAATTGGGGTATGTTTCATTTAGAAAGAGCTTTTCGGTGGCGAGAAAGAACAGAAAGTATTAGAAATAGTTAGGCAAAAGGCAAAAGGAAATGTTAAATGAACACAATTGATAGATGACTGCTAATGAGATGGTTTCAAGTTGACTATTTAAGCTAATAACTCCATCTCTCTACATTCGCACAGGTATGCCAAGACAACCTGACCACCCAGAATGACAGAATCTTGGAGCTGCGCGACATTGTGGCCAAGATCGCCGCCGATGTGGGCCTGGATGCCTCGGCGCTCATGCAAGGTGAATTGGATGCACTGGGTCAGCGATTGGCCGAGTGCAAGGATGCCATCACCACGCTGGCCAATGTGGCCGAGACGCAGGACAAGGAGCGCAAGGAGCTCGACAAGGAGGTGACTCTGGCCAAGGCCTACTTCAACAATGTGCAGCAGGTGAGTGAGGCGAATGAATGAAATTAGGATAGCACACGGAAGTAGGACGTGTATCATCCCACTGGGATTAGACCCAACCATCCTGACCAGCTATCGATTGTGGCGTCGAATTGATGGATATTTTGCATATGCCAGCTTGGCTTTGGCGTGTGGAAATTCCCACACTAACGAATACCGATTAGCCGGCAAGTGTTTTTGCTGTTGTGCTTGTAGCTGGTAGTTGTTAATCCAATACGAAGGACATGCTATTTTAAGTGGGTTAAAAGTTGAAAAAGTTTTTGTGTACCCTGGCTGGCAGCCAGACCGCTCACCGTGGTCCCAGTGCTCCCTGCCCATCATTATTGATTGATAAGAGGCGTGAATATAATTTTTGAGAGTACGTTTCCCCAGTGAAAAACTTATGAAATCGTAATTGACACTTGCTGCCCCGTGGGAAGGTTGGTAAATATTTAATGACCATATGTGCATATATGTCCTATGTTTTGGTCTTTGGGGCTAGAAAACTTACTGCGGACTATCTCGGTTTTGGTCTTGTGGTCATCATTTATCAAACAACTAATTCACTTCCCCGGGGAAACGGAAGTTGAGCATTTTATGAAATTACAAATAAATTAATTCTTTGATAAGCGCACTCTTTAAAAGCTCTAAAGTGCTTTCCCCTTTAAATCAAAGCCACCATAAATATAAACGGAAGCTTGGCTGATTAACGATCGTACAGTTTTACGATTCATTCAAAAAGGGGCATAAACAAGTGATTTCATTGATAGGTTGCATACAAGTGCCTTTACAAATTAACGTACCAAATTGGGCATTTTTCGGTGGAACTTTCCAAGCACCTTGCACCACGGTGGGCTCATTTGCATGGCACATGCCAACCAGTTTGGACTCCACTCCCAATCCAACTCCTCCGCCCACATTTGCCCCCCCTCATCGACGCCTCAGACAATTGAAGTTGGCCACTGGGTGCGCGTGTCGTTGGCATGAGGTCATTGCCAGTTGGCGGAAAGAGTTGCAATGTGCCACACCGATTCCCATTGTCTTGGAAGCCATGCAGTGGACAGACGGACGAATGGTAACCGGAGACATCCGAGCAGCCATATTAGGGTCAGGCCAATTAGCGATGCACGAAGCATATTGAAAGCTGACCACTGCGAATGAATAAGTAATAATATTTTTGTTTGCCTCCTTGCAGGACATTTCCCGAGAGGCACCGCAAAATCCCAAGGAAAGCGAGGAGCAGCTGGCCGCTTTGCGAGCCCATCTCCAGACTTTGGCCCGAACGGAAGAGCAGCTGCGTCAGCTGAAAGAGCGCCATCAGAACAGCGAAGTAGCACCATCGGTGGCCGGCAGCGATGATGATGGCATCCTGGAGGTTCTAGCCCTGTGGCAGAAGATTTTCCAGGACACCTTCCAGGAGTACCATCGCCTGTCCACGCGACTCGCCCGCAGCCAAAACAGCTCGGAGGCTCTGCGATTGTGGAGGCAGTATCTGCAGCACGTCCAGTCCTTCCTGTCCTGCGCCATTCCCGAGGATTACAGCAGTCTGCGAGAGCAGCAGCAGCTGTGTGCCATCCACCAGAACTTGCTCATCTCGCAGCAGAGTGTGCTTTCCGAGACACCACTGGAATCGGAGCTATCGGAGCAGTACAAGGCTCTGACCAACCTGCACAATGAAACCCTCTCGAGGATCATGCAGCGCAATGGTGAGCTGGAACGGCGGGTTAGTGGCTGGAATGCCTACCGCCAGCAGCTGGCAGCCCTTTTGGACTGGCTGCGTCAACGGGAAGCGGAACGCAATGCCCTTCAACTGCGCTACATTCACCTGAAGCGAGTGCCCCACCTGAAGCACCGCCTGGATGCCATGATCCAGCAGCTGGATCAGGGAGAACAACAGAGCAAGGCTTTGCAGGAGCAGCAGCAGGAGCTGGCCAGGCATTGTGACGACGCGCTGGCCACCGCCATGCGAATGGAGCAGGCCAGCATTGGTCAGCGGATAAGCAATCTCCGCGCAGCCCTCAAGACCTGGCAAGGATTCCTGCAGCGCGTTACCCAGCTATCGGAAAGCTACGAGCAGCGAGTGAACCAGTTGCAACAGGAATTCGGAGCCGCTCAGAAGCTTCTGGATGCCAACAGCGAATCCCTGCCCACTCAGCCAGCGGCAATTGAGCAACTTCTGGGATCCCTGCGTGCGCAAAGGGTCCAACTTGGTGCCCAAGTCTCCGCTCTGGAGAGTCTCACTGTGACCCAGGAGGAGCTCAAGGAGTGCATCAGTCCCCACGACATGAAGACCATTCGCCAAAGGAACTGGTTGCTCTGGCAGCAGCACGCCGATCTGGACTACCAGCTGGCCAACCTGATCAACTCGATCGAGGAGCGGCTGTCCCTACTGTCCAACTATCAAATCAGATACGATCGCATCTCCCAGTGGCTGCACCGTTTGGAGCAGCGTGTGGAAAAGGATGCTGATGTCACTGCCATGACAAATCCCGAACAGGCAGCCAAGCAGCTGGAGCAGCAAGTGAATTCCGAGCTGCAACTGAGGGACAAGGAACGGGAGTGGCTTCTATCCACCAGCCGGGAACTGCTCACCCTCTACTCCGAGCCAGAAGTGCGATCCCAGGTGCAACAACAGAGTGACTCCCTCATCGATCGCTGGCAGCGTCTCAAGTATTTAGCCAAACAGAAGGCCACCAAGATAGGAGAGCTCAAGATGACACTTCTCCGTTTGGAGGAGCGAATCGCCCTGATCCGCGCCTGGCTTTTCGAAGTCGAATCCCAACTGGACAAGCCCTTGAATTTCGAGAGCTACACACCGAATGTGATCGAGGCCAAGCTGAAGGAGCATGAGCAAATCCAACGCTCCATTGAGCACCACAGCAGCAATGTGGGTGAAGTCCTAAATCTCGTAGAGATGCTACTCAACGATGCGGACAGCTGGCGCACGCAGGTGAACACTTCCGGATTAGCTGCCTCAGCTCAGAATCTGGAGCAGCGCTGGAAGAACGTGTGCAGCCAGTCGGCGGAACGAAAGGCCCGCATCCTGAGCATTTGGAATCTTCTACAGCAGCTCATCAAGCTCACTGCAGAGCACAAAAACTGGCTGGGAAAACAAGAAAGCCAAATTGCCGGCTTCGAAAGAGATCAGAAGTCGCACAGCAAGCATAAGCTGGAGGAGCGACAGAAGGAGCTGAGAGCCAAGCTGGAGGAGCTGGATAGTCAGTCGGTGAATCTTCGCCAGCTGGAGCAGATCTATGCTAAGCTGACCATGAGCGCAGGCGTCGAGCCGGAGAACATCCAGAAACTGACACTGCCCACCAAGGTGATGGTGAGCATGTGGCGCCAGTTGACTCCACGTTGTCACGCCCTATTGGATGCCATCGACAAGGATGCCAAGCTTATGCGAGAGTTCAACAACGCCCAATTGGAAGCCACCAACTCCCTGAATGCCATACAAAAGGCTTTGGAACAATTGCCCAGCGCGGAGGACCAACAGACCTCCAAGGCGGAGCCGAAAGCGGTGCTCCAACGTCTGGAGAGCCTAGAGAAGAAGTTGCAGGACGCCCAACAGCATGTCCAGCAGGCGGATAACCTGGCCCAGGAGGCCAAGACCAGGACCAAGCAGCAACCCCAACTGAAGCAATTGCTGGAACTTGTGTCTGCCTATACCACCCTTTGGCAGACGGTCCAGACCCGCATTGTCACCCTCAAGACCACTTGGCTGACCAGAGCAGCGCAGGCAGCCGCCTCTCTGCCGGTCAGTGAGGCAGCCAACGCTGCCGTCCAGGTAAACACCCTATCCCAGCGGAAACTCCGCCAGGCCCAACAGATGCAGCGGGAAACCTCCATCACGGCCAAGGATGCCTACATCATGGAACTGCAGACGGCCATCACGGAGTGCCAGAACAATCTGGACGAGCTGCAGCGCACGGTGGTGGACAAGACCCGCAAGCCGGGACCCCAGAAGATCGCCAAGCTGATGGGCAACGCCCAGTCCTCCACCGAGTTGGTGAAGCATCTCAGCCATCTACTGATCACCGAGTGCAAGGCGGATGGCCAGGCTGCCGAGGTGGACACCGTGGCAGAGCTCACGTTGCGCTTCGATACACTGCAATCGCAGTGGAAGGCGCGACAGCAGCACGATCAAAATGCAAGGTAAGATTTTATACTAATTATCTATATATTTGTTGGGATATTTTTAAAGATACTTGCCAAATCAGAAAATCATTCGGATACAATTCTCTCTTGGAGTCAAAGTGGCATATTTGGGAATATACCTTCCCAATTGTGTCTCAAATACTCCAAAAACAACTATGTAATAGGGACGAACGGCATCCTGAATAGTGCATCATACTATAGCAGATGACTTGTGTTCGTGCACATTTAAAAGTTTTCTAAATTTTAAATATATCAATAGAAAAAGTATCCCTTTTCGGCTTGGCAAGTTCTGCAACATTTTCCGCTGGTGATTTGGGCCTGTTCTTGACTAACCAATTGTTTTATTGCTTTCCATTTCGCTGTTGCCTACTTTCTCCTTATGTCAAAACACACGCACACGCATAATCACACTCGATATATAAACTTACCCATGCTTAACTCGAACCTGCGCATTCATGATGATACCAGGTGCCACCTACCTGCATCCTACAAGTACAACTGCATCCAGTAAGTGTAACTACCTGTCGGTGGGCAGTTCCGACCTCCGACCTCCTGCTGTTCGATCCTTTGTTACATGTTCCATGTGGATTTCCACTCGACAAAAGCTGGCAGCGGACTACAAATGGCCGCCAGTCTCCAAGGTGGCGAACAGCAAGAGGTCGCGGAGTAAACGCCCTAACTACCTAAGTTAACCTTAAAGCCAAATCAATGGACTTTGAAAAGGCGAGCTTAAGCTAACATTTAATCAATTACCATCTTAATCACTGTCTAGTATGATTATTCAATTACTAATTTCTCCACTTTTATGACCAATTCTAGCGAGGTCGGCCGGCTAACGTGTCCGCTCTGCACACAGCGAAACTGGCAGCAGATCGACAACGATCTGTGGCGCCTGGAGCAGTGGCTGCAGTTCGCCGAGAGCACCCAGAAGGCCCAGTCAGCTCCGCCCTCGAACATCGAGCTGCTGGAGGACGTCACGCAGGACCATCGCGAGTTCCTCCTGGATCTGGAGAGTCACAAGTCCATCATATCGTCGTTGAATGTGGTCGGTGACCACTTGGCCACGCACACTTTGGATACCGAGAAGGCGCGACAGCTGCGATCTCGTCTAGAGGCGGACAATGAGCGCTGGAACAATGTGTGCATCAATGCCACCAAATGGCAAGGTCTTCTCCAGACCGCCCTGATGGGCAACAGCGAGTTCCATCAGACCATCGATGAGCTGGTGGAGTGGCTGCAGCGCACCGAGCAGAACATCAAGGCCTCCGAGCCCGTCGATCTCACCGAGGAGCGCTCCGTTCTGGAGACCAAGTTCAAGAAGTTCAAGGATCTGCGTGCCGAACTGGAGAGATGCGAACCTCGGGTGGTCAGCCTGCAGGATGCCGCCGATCAGCTGCTCCGCTCCGTCGAGGGCTCCGAGCAGCAATCGCAACACACCTACGAGAGGTAAGGTGTCCAGTGGGCCAGTTCCGAGGGCGGAACGAAACGATTCGTGGGTGCCGCTTGAGCTTAGGGCCTGGAAGGGTTCCAGAGTTAGTTGGGCGGAAAACAATTAAATTCTATATATTTTATATGGTTTTAGTTGGTATTCTTAGTTCATTTGACTAGTTTTAGCAATGATCATTTGGAAACTGTAGATTATCTGTGCTTTTTTGATAAGCGCCCTTTCTTCCCCGTAGAATCCAGATATTATTAGTTTCTTATTCCTTACCCAAGAGCTTTTCCCTATTTCTATTATTATCTACTATTATCAAGTAATGTTTTTTACTATGCAAATATCCCAAAACTCCCACTGTGCACTATCCACCAAAATCCTTTTCGGTAGTTCCCGCTTTAAAAATTTAAATCACCTTCTTTCAAAATTATACTAAAAAATATCCGCAAGGATAATTAAGCCTTTTGGAACCTTCCACAACTAAACCTTATATAGCCATTTAAACTAGTAGAACGTATTTCAGCTATATACAAAATCAATCGTATCGATCGATCATTTATTTTTTGCCTCTACACATATTTTGTGTTGCCGTTTTTGTTGCGTATATTATTTTGTGTTGTATTTTTGGTACTCAAAATTCTTTCGTCCGCCCATTCTAACCCTCCATCAAAACATACACCGCCAAGAGCCCATGCAAATGTTTTAAATGCTCCAGAACCCTTTCCAGATTGACCGATCTCCGGCTGCGTCTCCAGTCCCTGCGTCGTCTATCCGGCATCTATATCGTCAAACTAGGTGCCGTCCTCGGCTACGAGGGCGACAATCTCGGCGTGCCACTGCACATGTTGTCTAGTGAGGTGAGTCCAAGTGTCCCGTCCATTGCCCAACACCTTGGTTTCCTGTTCAAAAAACATGATTTGTCCCAAAAAAAAAAAAAAAATGGAAAATAATTAAATTTTTGATTTGTTGATTTGTGACCGCACCAGAAGTAAGTGAAACCAATTGGCAGTCGAACGAGAAAATATGAAAAGAATTGAAACTTATGATTTTATTATTTATAATTTATTTGTTTTTCCTTCTTTCTTTTTTCTGTATGGCAAATATAGCTTTTGGATAATACTACATTATCAACCTCTTCCATGCAGGCCGCCGCACCCAACACAGAAAATGCAAAGTAAATATCTATAGAAATTGATTTTAAGTTTTGATTCTCACCATGCATCGTAGTTGAAAACTATTTATTGTTTAAACAACTTGTGCACTTTATAGTTGAAACTGAAAAGAGCACGTAGCTTGTACCCAATTAGTTGCATGATTTGCATAGTGTTTTCAAACATTTTGAACATAAACTAATGGAAATATTATTATTATTTATTAGCAACACCGATGGCGGCGATGCTGTCGATGGCGATGTCATCAATACCACGGTTCTGGCGCGCGGTGCACGATTCCTAGGCCGCGTTGCACGTGCCTCGCTGCCCATTCAGGCGCTCATGTTGCTGCTTTTAGGTGTGGCCACCCTGGTGCCCCACGGTGAGGACTACACCTGTATGTTCTCCAACACCTTCGCGCGCAGCCTGGAGCCCATGTTGTCGTATCCCCACGGACCGCCACCCACGTAAGGTTGTCGAGTTGCAATTGGATTAGTGCAATGAAAAACGATCAAGAACAAAGTCAAGAAACCCTAAACCCTAAGAAAGAACCCCTAAGAAAACACCCAGTTTAAAGATGCCTTTTGAAAGCAAAATTTGAAGTAAGAAAAATTTAAACAAAAAAATGTTGAATATCGAAAATGGAAGAGTTGTACATTTGTGTAGTTTATCACATTTTGTAATTGTATGTAATTTTTATAGTCATTCGATAGCTAGAGGCATTAATAAAACAACCAATTTGTATATAACCTACAGAACCGAACAGACTCGACAAGCCGAACATGAAACACGTAAAAGAATTGAATAAAATTAAAAATAAACAGTATGAACTAACTATTCAAACTAACGACACGTAACGAAAACCTTTTGTAAAACGATATATACATTATACATATATATTTGCACAGCAAACAATTTATATATTCATATATATCCCACGTATATGATCCCAAGAAAACTATAGAGAACCCAAACATTTTGTATATAAAAATATCTAAGCTAAAACGAAATCAAAATACGCACACGAACATTTTACTCATCGACGCACGTTTTCGCATTTAGAGAGATCCTGGGCATCAGGAAATTGCGATCAGCATCCTACCAATTTCGTGGAACATTTTTGCAGGATATGATCTCAAGTTCCTGCTGCCAGTGATGGGCTAGAAAGGCAAACGAATCCCAAGACAAAATCATGACCCACATAGACCAATCGCTTGGAGATCCTCATGGCAAGCAATGTCCCTAGTTTGCAGCGCGTCCTTCTCCCAAACTCAGGACGATGCTGTCAACAGTGGGCAATGACCTCCATTTGGACTCCAGCTCATAAAGAGCCTCCGTGTCAAAAAGGATCACTCTACCCAAGGCCAAGATCTCTCCCACGGCCGAGGGTTAGATGGTAAAGCAGCCAGTGCGCCAGCCACAGGACACTGGGCTCGAATCCAATCCTTGAACTCCATCCCAACACTGGGGGCTAGACATTTCAAGCATTCCTGATACTCATTTCCAAATTACCAATAGACATTGACCATCGAAGCCAGCTCTCAAAGAAAAGAAAATGGAAAACGTGCGTGCCACGAGCATTGAACAAAACGAAGCAAGTGTCCTATGCCGGTGCTAAACCAACCTACAAATTTTCTGTATAAAGAAAAAATGTAAAATGCGTATACAAAAACAAAAATATTATGAATTCATAAATGAAGAGATTAATTCTTTGAAAAAAAAAATCGTAAAAATGCAATTTGCATATTGACAAGTGACGTAAGTCCATCCAGTAAAAGATACCTATTTTGTTGTTAATATTTTTTGATAAACCTAATTATATTTGCCTTATACTTATCCAACTTGTTTATTACAACTATTTTCTATTATTTAACGCTTGAGCAATTATTATTGAGAAAATACATACATTTATTTATTAGACCTATGAACGATTTACTATGTATAAAATTAAGTTTGATTTAAATGTTAAATTTGTGTACTTTGCTGCTTCTATCTGGTTATGAAATAATTAGCCGTTATCGAGTTAATATAATTTATGTAGCATTTTAAGATTTCCTTTCTTGTGAACAACTGTACCTTTATATGCATTATGATTATTAAAAAAAAAACAATAAAACATATATTGTTTATTTTATGGGATGTATGTCTGCAGCTCTATTGACATGACTGTATACGATTTGATTTTCCAAATTTGCGGTTTTTTTTTACCCATTATTTTTTAATTGACTTGTCAGGCGAAACAAGATTATTGCAATCTGACTAAAAAAAATTAAACTACTTTTTAACTACGATTAGATTGCTTCATGCCAATTTTTCGGCATAAATATAATCGCTGCGTTAATATGTAGCTCATAAGTATCCTAGTGAGTACAGCTCTTGTCCTCGTGCTAACCCTATTGATGCTGGTCTACGTGTTTCTAACATGGAACTTCAACTATTGGAGAAGTCGTGGCATCAAGACGGCTCCCACTTGGCCATTTGTTGGAAGTTTTCCCAGCATTTTTACAAGGAAGCGTAATATTGCCTACGATATTGATGATATCTATGAGTATGCATTATTAAATTCGGTATATTTAACAAGATTATTGCAATCTGACTAAAAAAAAATTAAACTACTTTTTAACTACGATTAGATTGTTTCATGCCAATTTTTCGGAATAAATATAATCGCTGCGTTAATATGTTTGCGAACAAGAACGGACGCACTGTGCACTTGAAACCCGGAGATGTGGTTACCATACCCGTAAAAGCTCTGCACCACGATCCGCAGTATTATGAGGATCCTTTGACATTCAAGCTGGAACGGATCCTTGAGAGCAATGGAGGTGGTATGAAAAGTTACAGAGACAGGGGTGTATACCTAGCCTTTGGCGATGGACCTCGTCACTGTCCAGGTTGGTGACTGAAAAATTGTATCTGAAAATCACATACTAACTCGATCTCTTCATTTAGGAATGCGATTTGCGCTGACTCAACTCAAAGCAGCTCTGGTGGAAATCTTGAGGAACTTTGAAATCAAGGTTAATCCCAAAACCCGCTCGGACAATCAGATAGATGATACTTTCTTCATGGCCACCTTGAAGGGTGGAATTTACCTGGACTTCAAGGACCTTTAAATAATAGCAATAATCGTAGTAAGCTTTGAGCTGAAAAAACTGAATAAAGAGGAGTTATTTACTCGAATTAATAAAAATCAAAATTAAGCCCAATTAATACTGACTGAGAAAAATAAAATGCAGTACATTTTTCACTCGATAAACGAAAATGTTGCGGATGATCTACAACACGGTTCGATCGAGCACGGTTCGACAGTGATGTTGCATGCGCAACAAGTTCGATTGCTAGTGCGCAACATGTTGGCTGTAGGTTGGCCATCCGATTGCAAGATACAAGATTTAATTGAGATTTTCTAATATGAAGTAATACAAATTCTAAAATTGTTTAAATTGTCTAAAAAAAATTTATTTATTTATTATTTAAAAGAAGACATCCATGTAGAATAATAGGCATCCCATTTGCTTTCACTCAGTGGAGATCGTAAGAATTTATGACATCAATGTAAACCCCAAGACGCGATCGGGTAATCGACTGGATGACACCTTTTTTATAGCCACTCACAAGAAAGGCTAGAATTTAAGGAGCGATAGTAAAATGGCTGAAGTGTTGTTATAATTGTTGATAAGATAATATACCAATTAAAAATCATAAATAAATTTGATTAACCACTTAGCCAGTTGCTATACATATTGTTTGTCAGACTATCTATACCCATTACTCGTAAAATGAAAATGGGTATGTTGTATTCCTAGAAAAGTATGCAACTGATAGATGGACCTTCTGGATACGCCACATTGTTTTTTGTTTTCAGCAAGCATTGCATTTGGCAATTCTACTTTTTTATTCAAATTTAAGAGTACTTGAGAGTCGAGGCATTGCTATTTTTCTTTTAATTGTTTATTAAATTTCTCTATGCTACTAAAACCGCTCCCTTAAACCACATATTTATCTGCGTGCTATAGATACAGATGCCATATACTATGATAATAAGTGTAACCACTTTGCGAAATGAGTGGCTGAAAAGTTCTGTTTCATCGTGATATCACAAAATGGCTTTTATTAACAATTTTTGTACTACTACTTTGTGGCTCACGACCTAGGGGACTAGGTATATAGTAGCCCCTTGATCTTGATAACGAAATCAGGCATTATCACCAAACGGTGCAATTTTATTTACGACAACCATTAACAGCGGTGGTGAAGGCAATTTGATCAATTTGTTTACTGGGTGAATCCATCCACTTGACTACCGCGCAAGTTCAATTTAAATGACTGCGGCAGCTCAATTGAGTTCCAGTTGGTTTTCATCCGCGTTGGCGAGAAGTTGTGCCATGTGTCCGATTTCCACGGCTCTTTTTGTGATTGCGGCCATTCTGGCCTTGATCTATGTCTTTCTGACTTGGAACTTTAGCTACTGGAAGAAGATGGGCATTCCTACGGCCAAGTCATGGCCCTTTGTGGGCAGTTTTCCCAGCGTTTTCACCCAGAAACGGAACGTGGTCTACGACATCGATGAGATCTATGAGTATGTGTATGGAGTTAGCTACGCTATCTGCTTACTGATTGCATTCTCATTAGGCAGTACAAGAACACCGATAGCATCGTGGGAGTGTTCCAAACCAGAATTCCACAACTAATGGTCACAACGCCGGAATATGCGCACAAGATATTTGTTAGTGACTTCCGCAGCTTCCACGACAACGAGATGGCTAAGTTTGTGAGTAGATGGTAGATACATACTGACCTTAAGAGCCCATCTCATAGGATAATTCACACAATAGACCGACAGCAAGAAGGATCCCATTCTGGCGAACAATCCATTTATATTGACCGGTGAGGCCTGGAAGGAAAGACGCGCCGAAGTTACACCCGGACTTTCGGCAAATCGGGTAAGCTTAGGTTGCCCTCGAATTGTTTATTCAAAACTTATCTCGTGCTAATGTTTGTTTTCATTGGGTGCCCTGATACCCTTATCAATTGAAGTGCTCCAATCAATTAACGCTCTGCCTCCCCAAAAGGTCAAAGCTGCCTATCCCGTCTCGCTGCGCGTTTGTAAAAAGTTCGTGGAATATATAAGGCGACAGAGCCTGATGGCCCCCGCCCAAGGACTAAATGCGAAGGATCTCTGCTTGTGCTACACCACCGAAGTGATTTCCGATTGTGTCCTGGGCATTTCCGCCCAGAGTTTCACGGATAATCCCACACCCATGGTGGGAATGACCAAGCGCGTCTTCGAACAATCTTTCGGCTTCATCTTCTACTCGGTGGTCGCCAATCTATGGCCACCAATCACGAAATTCTACACCGTTTCGCTGTTCGCCAAGGACGTGGCTGCGTTCTTCCATGACATCATGCAGAAGTGCATCCAAGTGCGGCGGGAAAGTCCGGCGGCACAGCAGCGAGATGACTTCCTCAACTACATGTTGCAGTTGCAGGAGAAAAAAGGACTGAATGCGGCGGAGTTGACCTCGCACACAATGACATTTTTGACGGACGGATTCGAGACCACCGCGCAAGTGCTTACCCACACACTCCTTTTCCTGGCCCGCAATCCCGAGGAGCAGCAAAAGTTGAGGGAGGAGGTCGGTACCGCCGAGCTGACCTTTGAACAGATAAGTGAGCTGCCCTTCACCGAAGCCTGCATCCATGGTGAGTTTTTGGCGAAACCTAAAATTACGTGCATACTGAAATTGTATCTATATCTGTAGAAACCTTGCGAATTTTCTCACCTGTCCTGGCTGCCCGCAAGGTGGTAACTGAACCCTACGAACTGACGAACAAAAACGGAGTGAGCGTGAAACTGAGACCCGGGGATGTCGTCATCATTCCTGTGAACGCCTTGCACAACGATCCCCAATACTACGAGGAGCCGCAATCCTTCAAGCCCGAGCGATTCCTGAACATCAATGGCGGAGCCAAGAAGTACAGAGATCAGGGCCTATACTTCGGGTTTGGCGATGGACCCCGTATTTGTCCCGGTGGGTAACATTATTTTTTGGAGCAATTTAAGTTATTTCAAATTTGATGCATTATTACAGGTATGCGGTTTTCACTCACCCAAATCAAAGCTGCCCTGGTGGAAATCGTGCGAAACTTTGACGTCAAGGTTAATCCCAAAACGCGCAAGGATAATGAAATTGATGATACCTACTTTATGCCTGCCTTAAAAGGCGGTGTTTGGCTGGACTTTGTTGAACGCCATTAGTCATACAACAATGTTTCGATTTTATATTAAATATAGTTTGATCAGTTGCATACATGTTATATTTCGAAACACTCGTAATACTTTAATTTTGTAACTTAAAACCACACTTTTAGTCCCGACTTAGGGCTAGTTGCACTAGGGGCAGCACCTTGATAGAGGACAAGTCTGCCAGAATCGCTTCGATGCTATCCAACGAGGCCACCTGCATGATGCTCTCCTTTCTAAAGCTAAGAATGATGATGGCGAATAGAGGAAGGATCTCCAAGCTATCAAAGCCAAGGATCTGAAAAGGAAGGGATAAGCAGTGCCAATAAGGTCGAAGGTGTATTTCTTACCAGATCCCAGAGGACCAGCAATTGATCGGGGGGCAAATGTCCGGAAAACGCCCGCATAAGCCATTTGAAGACCACACGCAGGCTAGGGAAATAGATGGGTGAAATAGCTGTCTAACGGAAAACCCAATCTCAACTCACGGTTGTATCTGAAGCTCCCGGAAATGGGACCATAACTGCGGTTCATAGGTCTGCAGCAGCTTCTCGAAGAGCAGGCACAGACTGACAATCCCTTGAGGGTGCGTGTTGATGGTGGTCAAGCGATGGCAGTAGCGGATATAGAAGGCCCGGAATGTATAGTACAGGCTCACCGGCGAGTCATACAGATAACAAAAGGGGGCGGCAAACATGCAGATGCCGTGGAAGGGCACCACACCCGATGGAGGACCTTCGTAGGTCTTGCCCTTCACCGGAAACGACTCGTACTCCACACAGCCACCGATATCGGTGTCCCGCGAGAAGCAGAGCAGCACCTGGTAGAGCACGTCCTCGAACACAAAGTACTGGTCGTCGTTGGAGGCCGTCAACTGAATGTCCTTGAAGACCAGCTTGTCCACGATGTGATCCGTGGTCCAGACCGCATTGCGCAGCTTTTGCCAGTATTCAATATCCTTTGGGGGTATATAGATGTATTATGAGGTTATTGATCCAAAAATCAGTAGTTACATAGTCATGAAGCTTGCTGTCCAGGACCGAAGCCCAGAGGGCTCCCCTATAGGGTGCGGGTGTGCAGCCCTTCTTCAGGAACTGCTGGCACATGGGCGCATGCCGGGCCTCCAGAATCCTCTGGCACTGAACCGTAAGATCCGGCACTCCCAAATAGCTATCACTTCGCAGCAGATCCGCATAGTGGGCACGCAGCTCGAATAGATTTTTCACAGGAAGTGCAATGTGGGAGAACTCCCATTGGGGGATTTGACTAATGGTGTAAATGATTATTTACCCAAGTGACTGATATAACCCAAAACTTACTCTGTATTTTCCGTGGTTTTGGCGGGTCCTTTCAGCGAGAGCAGCACCTCTAGTAAATCCTTTGGAGCGTAAACAGGCCTATAGTTGGCCAGATCTAGGAGATTAGCCAAGGTTAATTGTTAACTCCACTGTTTACGAGATGCCTACCCATATTGTAGTTGCTCAGTTCGTTCCACTTGGCCATAAAGTCCTCGCGATCCGCACTGATCCTTGGTTGTCCATGCAGTGGAACCTTCAGTTCTGTGCACATGGCATTCAAACTCTTCCGAACCCTTCGATCCCAAAGCACACCAGCTCTTTTTAAATATCCAAGTGGATCACTAACGGTGGGTTTCTATTGGAAATATATATATAAGTGAAGAGATTTTGGATTCATTTCCCCTAGCACTACATACTAATGTCCCTAGGGCTAACGAGTTATTTGACAACTCTATAGTTGTGGCACTTCGAGATCTCTCGGTATTGTGTAGCATTATAATTTGTATTATAAACGTTAAGCTATAAAATAAAATTTTGCACAAAGTAGGAAATGATAGGAGCAGCATGGAATACTATTAAATACCAATCCAATTATTCTAAATTCCATTACAGGAATTTTAATAAACTGAATCTCAGAAGTTGTACCCACCGCTCCCTGTTTGTTGGCCAGGTTTTTGTCATCTGTTCTGGACAGCCGCGTGCGGACCAGGTTGTAGACAATATTCCGGATCTCCGTCTCCAGTCCGGCGCTCTTGATGGCATCCTCGAGGGTGTTGCGCATATCGTGGGTGTCCACGCTGGGATTGCAGACCAGCTTCTGCAGCTCCTTGTAGATGGGCTCGTAGCTCTTAGTGTTCTTGATGGCCGCGATTACCTTTGCGGTCATGTGGTGGATGCTGGCATCCTGCAGCTCCTCCATGCCGATAGCTCCTCGACCGTTCTTTCTGCGTAGCACTCTGCCGCTGACTACCAACTAACTATTTACACCGTTCTGATACTGATTAGCCCCCAACTTTGGGCGCTCCTAACTCCGTCGTTTGACTTTTATCGATCAAACTCCGTCGCCTGCTTTGATTTGGAGTCGATTCGATTCCGAGTCACATCCTCGGCTGTCGTCGCTTCTTGGCGACGGAATGCAAGCACTTGTTTGGCTGCTAGTTTCGCGTTAGTTGCGATTTGATTCGTTCGTTTTGGCCGCCCCTCGCAACCAAGAAATTCCATTATGTTTCGTTTCGAATGAAAAGCCAGAGGCGCGTGAAATTGCTTTCCATATACATTTATTTTCACGCACACCGAAACACACTGAAACTGAAACTGAGTGGCGGCAACTTTTCCTTTTTCTTGGCATCTGTCACCTGGCCCAACGAGTTGTTGACGTGGTCGTCGGCGCGGCTCCTCCTGTTGATTGCGAAGGTGGGCCAAACTCACCCGAACATGTCAGAGTGTCGAAAGTATTTCACCTGAATATTTAGACCAGGCCGAAATATGATTTTGAAAGGGTAAACATTTTTACACGAGAATAGAGCTATAGTATGTTATAGTTATAGTATATGTATGTACATTATTCCATGTTTATTTATGAAATAATAATATTCTCTTAAATAACTGGATAGCATCCCTTACTATGATTCAATCATTTTATCTATAATATCATCGTTCACGAAAGTGCGACCTTTTAGCTGGCGGCTTATTGAGGAAAAGTTCTCGCCCTTGGCATAAGGAGGACCATTATTGGTATCCAGAAAATACCTGCCTCTGGCTCTGCAATTAAATAGATATAAAAAAGATATGGCAAAATGGCTGCTGGCACTTACTTCGGATCGACGTGGAAGCCCATCAGCTCTACATTTTTATCAGGAACGCAAATTCCCTTGGCGAAGCTTTTAAAATTGGGACAGTAGAAGCCATAGAATCCATAAGGTGAAGAAATAGACTCGGCATAATAGTCTGCGGCTCGGTTATGGTAGCAGAAATGGGTCTCCACTAATGTTAGAACAATGAAAATAGCAAATATGGGTAAAGCAAATGGCCTAAATATTACTAACTCTTATTAACGGGTCCGCAGTTGGGCTGTGAGACACCCATGTTCAAGTAGAAGTCCACGTGGCCCACTGCATCCAGTAAGCCAAGCATCGTCACATCCGTGTGCACGACGTCCACGAACTTGGCATCAGTGGGATCGAGCTTTAGAGCCGGATCCTTGACCATGTAAAATGGCTTTGCCGGATCGAGGGCTGTGATGTGCTCCAGCTTGTGTTCCGGAAGAAACTGCCCAATGAACCCGGCCACATGGGCACCTAAGCCCAAGCCAATTAGGTGCAGATCCTCAATTTTGACCAATCCGCTCTCGAGGAGTACTCGTAGCAACTGAGCAGTACAGCGAGCTACGTATTTGGCATTGTGAACCGCTTCCGTATAGCAGGGTTCATAGGCTAGTTTTGGATAGTCCAAGGATATCAAGTTATAATCCTGTGTCAGGAACAGCGGACGTAGCTGGATATTGGGACTGAAATCGCGGTGCCCGTTGAATCCATGGATCAGAACCTTGAGCGGTTTGTGGTGATTAAATTCAAGCCGATTAAGTTCAAATACTGAAAGCTTAGTTCCATCCTGATTTTCTTTTCTGCAAATACGGATAGATAATGTAAAGCATAGTATAAAACGATTCATCTTACGTGTATAGCCAAAAGGAAATGTTGGCATTGGGACAAAATTCGCTTTGCAGGGAGAAACAGTTCATATCATCTAAGCCAGCAACGAGCATAACACTCGAAAAGCCTAAAACACGATTACTTTATGACATTATTATTAAGACAGCCTGAATTACCTATTAAGACCAAGATGTTATTCATCATTCTCCGATTTCTTTGAGGCCTTTACTGATTTTTTTATTTTCCGACTTTATATGCTCTAGGTTCCATAAAATCTTTTTAATTAAGTTCGTCTCGTTCAACCGACTAAGAAACCGGAAAGCTTAACTAATTGCAAAATATGTGCATCTATAAAATAATATATTATAAATAAAGTAAATAAAATATTATAGTACAACTACGAATTGGAATTCTGCATAAAAGTTAAATAAGATTAATTTATAAAAAGAGCAGAAATGGAATTTTAAAAACGGTTACATCAATTTAAATATAAATAGGAAGTCACTAATTAATTAACGTGTTGACTTCGCTCCTGGGCAGAGCAATTTTCAGTGGTAATTGCATCGTAAATCTAGCCTTAAATTTCATGCCACCAAATTGTCAGCGTTCGAATTAGAACTTATGCCACGAGTGTGGCCAACACTCAACTCAAGCTATTTATACAGAGATACACATTTTGGGCATTGGAAATTATGCAAAAACAATCGAAGTGACACTGTGTGAGTGCACTGTGGTCGCCAGAGCAACCCAACCCAACCCAACCCCTCTTCCCATTGTGCCACTCCGTCACCTCCCTGGGACATTCCAAATGTGCTTCACGTTTTGTCATAAATAATAAAACTCAAATGACCATCAAAGCCACTACTGTGCGCCTTTGCCAAAAAATGCCGTTGCCGGAAGGTTACCCACTCGTACAGAACTATCCAAATCCGAACCCATGCCCAAAGAACCACATCCACATACATAGCATCGCCCACAATTGGCCTGTCCATCTAGCGTGATGTCCATTTGCCAGCCTGAATGCCTGTTTGTTTGTTTTAAAGCAAAAATCTAAAACCAAATCAACATTTTCGAGACCAAAGTGGAGAGGATGGAGGTTGAGGATCGGATGGGTGTGTGGTTAACCGCAGCACTAGTGGCTATGGGTAGTGGGTAGCCAGCAAGTAGTCAGCAAACGGCAAAGAGCCTGTGGAATTGGCTGTGGACCAGCCATCGGCATCTGGCCCACCACACTCATGATCATATGGACAAAAATTGCTATAAAGTACTAAAAATACAATTACCGTGAGAAAATCGCACTGATTTTGTGACTGATTGTGAAGACGTTTATAGTCGATTTTTAGTGACTGACTGAGTGACCGACGGACCAGGCCACGCATACAGAAATATGGATGCGAGGGTGTACCTATATCTGTATCTGTATCTGTATCTGTATGTGCTGTATCTGGTGTATCCGTTGTATCTGCTGCTCTTTTGCATAATTGTGGCGTGCGCTGTGCGCTCGTTTTTCCGGCTGCCAGCGCCAAAGATGATGGAGATGACGTCGCCATTCTGCCGCCGACCTTAAGGCATCAGTACCCTCCCACCTTACCCAACCGCAGCCAATACCCAACCAATAACCCAACCAACAGGAGGCAGGCAGTGCACCTGTAACACTTTGATCTGATTTAGATCAGCGTCTGGCCAGAATCAGTCTGCGCATCCGCCTCCACCTTCACCTCCACCTCTGTACCCACCGCCACCTCCACTAGTTCACATTCCAATGGCTGTTAATAAAGTGCTTTGCCGAAAAGCCAAACCAACAATAACCCATGGATGGGATGCTCTGCTCCGCTGCTCCTCTGCCGACGAGGTGTACAACGCTGCGTATGAGTGACGCTTCCACTAAGCGAAATTTGTTGTTTATAAATAATGATCTTGGCCAGGCGATCGGTTTAGTGCGCGCCCGCAGGCCAACGCAGTTGGAACGCATTGGAGATTGGAATACTCGCTCGCTCGCAAATTGTCGCTTGGCCAACAGATACAAAATGGTATCTATCGGGTGTTGTTTTTGCATTTCTCTGGGCGGGTGGATATTGTGCAATCGTTCATGATGTGATCGGGCTAATTTTTGGTAACCGCAGGAGGACGACGAGAAAATGGACATCATGCGCAAGGCATTCCAAATGTTCGACACACAAAAGACGGGCTTCATTGAGACGCTGCGTCTGAAGACGATCCTCAACAGCATGGGTCAGATGTTCGACGACAGCGAACTGCAGGCTCTAATCGACGACAACGATCCGGAGGACACCGGCAAGGTTAACTTCGACGGCTTCTGCAGCATCGCTGCCCATTTCCTGGAGGAGGAGGATGCCGAGGCCATCCAGAAGGAGCTGAAAGAGGCCTTCCGTCTGTACGATCGCGAGGGAAATGGTTACATCACCACCTCAACGCTCAAGGAAATTCTCGCCGCCCTCGACGACAAGCTCTCCTCCAGCGATCTGGACGGCATCATCGCTGAGATTGACACTGATGGATCCGGTACCGTGGACTTTGATGGTAAGTTTCTCCCACAAATTTACAAATATGTGATGCTGACTAATTGCAATTTTCGATCACAGAATTCATGGAGATGATGGCGGGCGAGTAGAGGAATCACGAACGCTGATAAAACCAACAGAAAATCAAGCTTTTGGGTTTAATTATAATTTTTTATTATTTTTAAATAAATTAACTAACCGCTTTAATACAAACTTTAGTTCTTGTGGTCTGCGAGCAGTAATAATGAAACAGAAAAAAAACTGAAAGATACATATCCATCTAGTTCATATAGTTTACTTTTTGCTCTTACAGGCTAGTCATCTAACTCTAGCTTAAACAAGGTTACACGATAAGAACGATAAGATATAAGTTAAACGGTTACAGATAAAGATACATATATAGTATTTACAGAATCGCTTATAACGATATAATATATATACTATATATCTGTATGGTTAGCGGCCTATAAACATCTTTGCTATTTACACAAAACAAAAGAGCCGACACAAGTGCACTTCTCGAGATACTTCTCGATCTCTGGTTATACATACAAAAATATGTGCTACTTAAGGGGGAGGAAGGGAGTCGGGCTCCTGTCTGTTGGCTCCTGTCTTTACACTTTGTCTTAAGGCAACTAATTCCGTGGATTTTACAAAAGGCAGCATTTACTTGCACAAAGTCTGCAAAGTTCTCACTTAAACACTAGATACAAACAAAACACATGAAGACATGTTCCATGTTGAGGCTAAAGCCTCGGGGGTCAAAGAATGGGCGTCTTAACTCGTTTAGTTAAAGCGTACAAAAGCTGGCACAAAAATTAAAGTATGTTACATATAAATTTCGATTCTTTCAATTGATTTCTATTTTGATCTCATACTTATGTACATCAACATGAATAGGTGTCATCCAAAATACTCCCTATATTTCTCAAATAGTTAAAGCATTTTTCTAACCAAAGATTTTGCAAGGGGCCTTAGTAACTAGCTCCTGTCAACTTAAATCTAACCTCTAGCTTACAATCAGTGCGACGGTTAAAGTAACCGTAGTATAGGCACCTCTGAAGGATCCTCTGCTTTGCTCCGCTCAAGTACCGGCAACTTATGATTAGTACCTAACTATGAAATTCCGTACAAAAGGTCGGAACTGCGCATTCAACAGATGTTGAACAAAAACAGAAAACTAAATGCAACTTAGGTCAAACCTAAAACGAGACTACAAACAGCTGCTTAGACAATCTTAATAGGCACATCGATTAGGCAGTCTGTTTCCAGTCGCCCCAGCGTCTTCTTTACGCGCAGGGCAGTCAGCCGGACGGTGGGATTCGGGTGCCAGCACTCCTGCATGATCTTGGATACGGTGGCGAGTACATCATCCTCCTGCCAGCGCGATGGTATCGGCGGCCGGAAACCCTTTACGCACACAACAGCGTGCATGTCCTCGAACGTGGGATCCGAGGGCACCACATCGTGGTAGGGCAGGGCGTAGTCCTCGCAGGTGGTCGTCTTGGTGCCCGATATGGGTGTGTAGCAGCGACGGGTCATCTCCCACAGAACGAGACCCACCGAATACATATCCGCTCGCTTGAACTCTTCAAACTGCTTGGGATCCAGCTGCTGACTCAATACTTCTGGAGCCATGTAGCGGCGTGTGCCGACACGTGGATTCTGTGCAATGTGGATGACATCCAGTTCCGAGTTGTACTTCACCGCCAGTCCAAAGTCAGCAATAGCGCACTGTCCATTCCGCTTGACCAATATGTTCTTGCTCTTGATATCGCGATGAGCGATAGCTGGTTTGCCAGGGGTTCCGAAGATCTCGTCGTGCAGGTGGGCTAACCCGGAGGCCAGCGAGAACGCTAGCAATTGCAGCTTCTGCGGATTGATCACCGACATTGAGAGGTAATCGTGTAGGCTGCCCATCTCGTGGTAGTCGGTGATCAGCAACATCTGTGTCCAGCTACCATTACCCTTGATGTCGGCGGCAATGAAGCCCAAGATATTGTCGTGTCGCATCAGCACTGTCTGATAGATTTCAGTCTCGCGGAACCAAGAAGCCTCTTCGGTCGTAAAGAAGGTCTTGACGGCCACCCGCTCATCGCGCCACTTGGCCAGCCAGACCTCGCCATATCGTCCCTTGCCCACCAGTCGCACCATCTGAATCTGCTTGGCAATGGTTCTTTGCACCAGCAGTGGTAATCCCGATCCGGAGCCCGAACTCTGTTCCACCAGTTGTGACAAGGGTGACAGCTGCGAGTTGCACATGGAGTTGATGAGACGTGGTTGCTTGCGCAGCTTCTCGCGTCGCTTGTAGGTGAAACATAAGCTGGCCACGATCAGCATAAACACGGACAGGGAGATGATGATGGAGCCGAAGACGGCTAGCGTGTGCAGGGATTCGCTGCTCACGGGCAAGTCCGGCGCTGGTGTGGTCAGCTTGGGTGTGTAGGTGGGGTACAAGTCACGGTTGCAGAAGTCCTCCTTGTCGCAGCAGACAATGTTCTTGCCATGCAGGTGGGGTACAGCGGCTACTTTGCACTGTAACAAAAAGACATTTTCATTAGCTATGGATTTATTGTTTCGTTTTAGCTGGGGACTCACCATGAGAAAGCCACCGTTGTCTTCGGGCGGCATGCATCCATAGGTTCGCTCCTCCTCGTACATTCCGGTCGTCTCATCGTAAAGCTGTTGGACTGCGCTGAAGCAACTGCCGCCGGGTCTGGTCTCGCAGGTTCCATTGCTTACATTGTCCGGACAACTGCCATCGCAGTAGCAGGTTAGGGAGCGGGCTAAAATAACAACAGAAAATCATTAATATGCCATTCATTGATAATCCATATGAAATGAAGAGTCTGGTAAGAATAAAATTATCTTATTAAGATCCCCAATTTTACGACTCCTGCCTGAAAATTGGCCATGACTTTTAATCTAATTAACGTCTATTTCTGATTTTAGGCTTCCCAAAGACCCCTATAATGTGTCCTTATGATATCCGGTTATAATAACTAGTCGTCTGTTGCAGTAATGCACTTAAAATTGACGAGTGAGTTGGTCTAATCCCCGCCTTTAAACCAATCATCCGCAATCTTTCATTGGGATTAAGTACAGTAGTAAACTGCTAACATTGTTTCCTAAAAACACTAGTTACTGCTCCTCTTCCAAACTTAATTATAATCTTCTTAATCCTGATCATAAATCATATGAAAACAAGAAGTCTTCAGGTTTATTAACGTTTTATTGCTGTAGCTTCCGAAGTTTTTAAGTACGTCCCACTTCCGTACCCGGACCTGTACCACAAAATTAGTGGTCAAGTAGTACCGCCAAAATCAATCCGATGAGTTGGCTATTTTGAGTCTGCGATTATAAACGGCGGCAGAAACCAAACCGCAACTGTAGCATAAAAATGCGTTTGAGCATGAAGAGTGGGCCGTGGCTGCAAGTTGCAAGTAGCTGGTAACGGTAACTCGAGCAATTGATTCAGGTCGCTGGCAAATCTGCAACTAATTACAAGCTCGTTGCTGTTTCTGCTCGGTAGCTAGCTGCCTTTTCCACAGCCACTTGACCAAGCCATCGGCACACGAGGAGGAGCGCAGAGCTGGAGCTGCAGCTCAACCGTTATGGAGTGGGCGTTGTGGCCATTGGGCGCTAGTTTTACGGCCATTTGCCGCCTGCGACAGCCATCGAGGAAAACATTAAGTGCGTTTTCCTCGACGGAGATGAGGGGCAGACAGCCGTTAGATGAATGAGTTACGGTCGAGTGGGTGGCTTTCCCATGGATCGTCGGATTGCTGGAGTGCCACGACCTGCTCAATACGGTTTCGCATTTAATTGCATTCAGCCGCTTGCAGTTGAGTTCATTCATAAAAACGCCTTTAATGCCAAAGCGAATGTGCCATATTTTTTACGGTTCGTGGCTGGCACAAGGTGATTTGTTTACCCACAGACTGTGCGAAAGGTATTTAGCATATTTTTAGACATTTTTATTGACCATTTATAAGTCGTAAAGCCCGAAACGGATGTGTGTCATGCTGGATCTGCTGGATCTGGATACATTGGAGCGCACATAGATCGCTCCGCACTTTTGCGGACTAGCTTTCGGTGGGTATTGTTTTCCGATTCTCATTATTGTTTATTGGCGTTCGCAATTCTGGGAAAACAAAACTCTCGGATTCCATTCCATTCGCTTATTTACGCTCAAACGAGCTCGTTACAAGACCCCGGCCATCCATCAAAGCCGCAACATTCACACGAAAAACGAGATCGCAGATCGCAGTTAAGAGCTATTAATGGTAATGCTTAAAAATGCTCTGAAAGATACAATTCCGTTGATTAACGATGCGAATTCCTAGCGTTTTTTTTTTCGGGGGAGCCATATCCGAACAGGTCGCGTGTTGCCAAGGCTGCAGCACAAAAAATGCAAGTGACACATGCATACCACTCACAGTGCGCAGTTTCAGTTGCAGATACAAATACAAATACTAAAGAGCGAGACGCAGGCAAATCCACAAATTGGCGGATGTTGCCTGCATTTGGGCACGCCCATTGCCACGGCGAGATAATAATTTAATTACAATTTAATAGCCAGCGACAGCTGCTGTTTGGCCGCTGTCGCCACGCGTTTCGCTCGCGGTTTTTATCGCGCCAATTGTATCTGGTGTCGGTTGGCATGCAAAACGTGCAAAACGATGCAGATACACTGCCAGCCAGCCAATTGTTTTGGGTTTCATTGAAAACTAGCTGTGTTTCACAGCTAGCCAAGTTTTATTCGCTGCCAACTTTTATCCGCAAATACCTGTTGCTTCTCATCTCTCTCGGCAAAAGCAACGAAAACAAATCACTGAGAACCGAGAACGATGACCACGTAGCACGGTAGCCTGTTGCGGTGCAGACAAATTATGAATTTCTTACCAGACCAGACCGACCAATAAAAAAAAAAAGACGGCCAACCAAATTATGAAACGAACCGCGGACAACCAAGTGGCATCCGCCGGGTAGGAAGGGGAATATAAGGGGCTTGGAGGAGGAAGACGTCGCGCTTCGAAACCAAATTGTTGCCTCTTTCGGTTAGCTGTTCAGCTTCAGTTTTGGCTCGGGGGGCAAGGCAATGTGGCGGCTCCAAGTTGGCGCCAAGTGCACGCGCTTGCCACTCAGCAAAACCCGAAAAGTGAGGAAAAAACGGATCGGAGGAAACCAAACTGAACCTGGCCGGCAGGGCCAGAACAAAGCAATCTCCAGGTTGGCCGGCCTTGTGTGCGAGTTTGTTTGCTAGCCGGTTGCAATAAACAAGCATTTTTATGTGAAACTCTTCAAACACGAAAGGGAAGTCACAGGAACAGAGGCCCTATATGGCCGGCATTCAAACGCACAAAGATGCAGCCTCGTAAAATAATATTTCCAATCATAAACGGTTGGCGTACAAAAACAAAACTGATTCCAATCATAATTGACATTATTCCAAACATGTTTCCGAAAATATTTCTTTGCTGAGTGGAAAGATGCCAAACACAGCCAATAATTTTAGTTTTAAAATATGAACAGCAAATTAAATGAGATAAAAGTATAGTTACAAAGAACTTGTGTGTTAGTTGGTGTTCTTGGCTTGCATAAAACTCTAAACGAATGAGGAAGGGATGGGAGCTCAAGCTGAAGGCTATAGCTTTTCCACTTGGCCCTTGTGGGTGGAGCAAGCCCATCGAATACATATTTTTAGCCCGGCCAGTCGGTTGATGCGATGTTTGCGGCACGATCTCGACAGGGAGGCGGCAGGCGGCCCACGCCCATAGCCTACAGCTCACGGCTCTCGGAGATTGGAGATCGGATCATCATGGTGACTCTGGTACTGTGATGATGTTAGACGCCTGGGTGGTGGGGAATCAGCAGCGGGAAAAACTGCACCCATGTCAGAGGAGCGTTGGCAGCGGAAATCGTTAGCTGAATCATGCCATAAAATATTCCCCACATGCCGCCGACAGTGCGTTGCAAAACTATAAACCCATCTCAATTGACAGACCTTTGAACAAAACACATCAGCCACCGCTGATTGTTCTCTATTTGATCGTGCCATTACTTTTGCTACCCACTGTTTATGGCTCGAAAGCAGCTGCTCAAAGTCGAGGGTCTAATTAAAATTGCGAGCCATATAAAGTAATTACGGGTCAATGTTAATCTGCTGGGAGATTTACTTGCCAAATTGGGCATTGCGTTCCGAAAAGGAGTCACAATCGAATTTAAGCGACTTTGATTACCACAATTTACAACACTTTTAAAATAGCAATACATAACTAACTTATCAAATAAGGTCAGTAAAGGTAAATTATAGCCGTTATCGAAATGGGCTAGTTGTAGATAAGGCTAAGCTAATTCAATTAGTGATAGAATACGCTCAGCATTGAAGCAAGTTTTTATATAGCGCAATTAGCAAGATGAGAATGCAAAACATAGGATTAGATAATGCAAGTATGCAGTTTTGGAATAATTCTGAATGTGATAAACACTGATAAACTGATTCTTCGTCCTAGTGTTACTCAAGTGTTTTCTAAAGATGCTCAAGTGTGCGAATAAGAACAAGAAGTACCCGCACAGTCATGTGATCGAGATATATACACAAGTCTATCTAAGTATCTACTACTCGTAGTACTCACGGTACAAGAACGCACACCTGACACGGCCGGCTGGAGTGAGCTCATCAATGGAATGGAATGGAATGGCTCATGCATCATCAGCTCCCCAATTCTAGTCCAAACAAAAGCAGCAGTAACTGCAATACCAACAAACACAAAGAGCCTGTGACGTCTGAAGAGGCACTTAGCCGAGACACGAACCCTGCTTGGATTCAAAAACGAATTCAAAATACTCTTTCTAAACTTTCATTTACATCCTATGCTCTATATTTAGAATATTTCGAGTAGCGGGGAACCAAATACTATATTCTATTTTTTCTAATTGAAAGGGCATTTCCCAGTCACCTGTTAAATACCAAATTCCACTTGTGGCATTTGTGCTTTTCCGCACGTTTTCCTCCATTCAATTTTTATTTTTTTTTTTGGTTTGGGTGGCCTGCGAACTGTGGGCGTCTGTTTTCATATCCATGGCTTGTTGTTTCTGTGCTATACATTTTTATATAATAATGTTAAGTTTTATTGTTCGACGTAGGCAGCGCGGCATGTTGTATTCCCCGGTATTTATTGTACAAATTTCGAGAAAAGTGGGCGGGCATTTTCCATAATTTCTGTCGTTGCTAATGAATTGGCTGGCTGGCATTTGATTTTCCTGGTCGTATCTGATCCGCAGTCTCCTGCCAAACGGCGGATTTATTTATATTGGCAGATTTATTCGCCCGGTCCCCTGAGACTTCTACTTTTCTACTTGTGACTTGCTGACGTCGTTGTTTCGGCTTTTTATCCAACCAACTGATGCTTGTTTGTTTCGTTCTGCTTTGCTTCGGTTTACTTGGCTATAATTCTTTTGGGGGCAATTTAAATTTAGTTACCGCAATTGTTTGTGAGCTTGCCAAATTTTATCATAGCATTTGCGTACTCAAGTCTGTTTGCGCTCGAGTAAATGGCGCACGGAACTTTCCTTTGCCAGCGAACTGAATGAATTCGCATTAGATTAGACATTAGACGACATTCCCCGCTAGATATCCAGCAAGATAAAAGTGATCTGTGTAATTAAGTTTTGAGAACTGGTTCTTGGGGTCGCTGCTACAGTGAACTCTCGGTAGCATCCGACGCCCACTGTCAACGCACTGTTGCGTCACTGTAGCGCCTGTAAAATCGCCATTGTTTTGCGACCAGAGTGCGTTTCACTTTGCATAAATGCATTTTACAAGCGTTTAATTGACTTTCAAAACGTGTCACAGGCAATACAAACATGTTTTTGCTGTTAGCCAGCAGCTGTAAGCGGCATGAATGGCCAACTGGCTATGGCTTCGGTTTTTGCCTTCCGATAAATCAGCTAAGCAACCAGTTATTTCCCATGCCCAGATTTTGCCCAGATCCCAAAAAGATCGTGGGCGTTTGAGCGAACCTGCCAAGTGCCTCGGGCGGCTGGGGCTCTTAATCAAAAAGGCTGTCAAAATTCTTAATAAAACGCGCTGCAGTCTCTCGAAATATTTGCAAGTGTCTCAACGTCGCATGCGTTTTAATTAAGTGTCGCATATTTTTAATTAAATCACAAACGCCCAGGCGACGCGACTTCTAGGCGATAAAAGCCGCGTGGGCTCTGGAGGGAATCCAAAAGGGAGGAGTGCGATTTGGAATCGAGCAAATGGGACAGTTGGCACAACAAAATGCTAAACAAAATGTCTGTCTAGTTTTGAGGCTTTTTCTTTCACAGATTTAGTGCGTGGGCAGCCGGATGCTGTGGATGCTGCCCAAGCTTCTGTGGAGAGCCAAGTCCCACCGACTTCAGAAGACACCTACACTCCATTCCGAGCAGCTGAATAGATCGGGCCTCGACCGCCCTTTGCATAATCTGCATAAATCGTATCTCAATCTACATTAGCCTCAAATTGAATTGGCATTAGACTGAAACAGAGAGGCAGAGACAGAGACAGAGGGCACACAGATCAAGACATCCGGGTCTATATAGTATATAGTATATATACCACATGTATATATGTACATATATACCAGTTTGGTGGACATGTGACCGAGCGAGGAAACTGCTTGAAATGCAAAGCATACAGTGCTGCATAAATTAGCCGTGTTTCGAGGGAAGATAACAACGACAGCGAAAAAAGTTGAGAAAACCAAACAAGCCACTTGGCTAAAGTACTATACACTTACAAGGCTTGTTGTAACACTGGAATTAGCTCAAATAGTATCTCGAATTTATCAGATTGCCCTAACTAGCTGCTCGACCATTAGTAATTACTTGTATCGCCACAGCATCAGCATTATTACCGGCTATTTACCAATCGCGAAATCAATAACCAACAGTAGCCCACATGGATTTTATAATTTTTCGCCTGCGGGCTGGCTAGCTTCTTTCAATGGCTACTGTGATTATGGCTGATGATGTTGCAACATTGGCAATGAAGTCATCATTATCTATTGGCTTCTATTGTGGCGCGCATGTGGGCAATAAATAAAATATTCGAGTACACAAAGAGTGAAAAAAATTAAGCAAAATGATTGCCCGCCTGCTTTTTGGTCAAGCGATTGCTAAATAAATCAAGCATACGCCCCGTAAATCAACAGCAATTAATTGTTTTCTTCCCATTTCGTTTTGCATACGCCCTCCAATGAACAATGACTTATAGATTGCCAAAGACCCGGGGCCCACATAGTCGTTTTGCATAGATATTAAGATACAATCGTTTGGAATACATTGTAAGCGAAGAAAGTTTATGAACTTAATTAGGATTTTATTGTTTGGCGAGAGAAATGCCATTTTAAATAAAGCCGGGGCGTTGTTTTTGAGCGTTAATTGAAAGTCAAAAGCCATCGCAAAGTTTTATGACCGCAAAAAAATGTAGGTATTCATCAAGTTAATAAGTTTAGCCAACAAAACTCCAACTAGTTTCGGCGGATTTGTCATGCGAGGAATGTGATTCAAGCTTTAAGCTTAGGTTAATTCCAAGAAATCAAATAACTATCATTCAAATCAGTTTCGTTAGAAATAGGAATTTATGCCCCAGGTGTGAGCATCATGTCCGGAAATTTATGTTCCCCAAATCCTTGTGGGAATTATAGCCAGGGTTCTGAACAAACCCCAGAAATGGGTTTACAAATACAAAGCTAACGAAATAAATTAATCGTCGGCCGGAGGGAAAGGAGGCTGTGTGTGGAGGAGCGAAAAGACTTTAACCCAAAGTTGAAGTCAAAACAAAATCGTTTGTTTTCCTAACAAAAAACGAACAAACTAAATAAAAAGAATGATGGCGAAGGTAAACGGGTTTATGGCGCTGGTTGCCAAGCCTCTGTGGTTGTTGCCGTTGTTGTTTGCACACTCCACGCTTGGGCATGACAACTTTTAAAACGATTTTTCCTTATAAACGGCCATAATTAATGCCTGTGTTGCCTATTTATATTTGGTTTTTGGTGTGTTTCTATTTGGTGTATTTGTCTTTTCGTAGTCGCGTGGAAATTGTGAATGAAACGCTAACTGGAAAGTAAAACAATCGCCGAACAAATCTCACTTCCAATGAGCAGATGGTCGATGCTAATGGTCAGATTTCTGCGTCTGACACAATTTGGCATATGGACAATTAAAAACAATTGCAGCATTCATACATCTGCGATAGTGCATAATTTTCCTATATTTTTATCCGACATTTTCCCTCTGCATACGGCAGCCAAATCAACACAATCAGCTTTAATTAGAGAGCCCGGCGGGCAGACCGCGCTGATTTGGCTTAATGATTTTTAATTGCAGGCGCAAATTATTAAAAAACATTCGAAAAAAAAGCACATGTGCATATACAAATATGAAAAATTGCAGCAGCTGTGGACCACCCAGGCGAAGGCGTTTAAAAACGCGCCGAAAACGCCAGCGACTCGCACCAAACCATCATAGGTGAGTATTTGTTTTCAGGTTTCTCGGAAATGTAAATATAAATATATTGCCTTTTATAATTTATTACTTATCTACATTGGATTCTCTATTTTCCAGACTTTTCACTTTTCGGCAGATTTTACACTTACCTGAAATGAAAAGAAGTGAAAAAATGGTTAGCAATTTATTAAAATCACATATAAAATCATCATAAAAATCTTATCGGCCAGCGACTTTAATGTCGGACATTGAATTACAGTTCGAGAGCAAAAAAAAGAGATATATATAAGAAACAATTTGCATAATTAAATGGCAGCAGCAGCTGATATAATTTTTATTGCGATTTTATCAAGAAATCCAAAATGAGCAAACCGAATCGGGGGATCAACGACATTAATATTGATATTGGGGCGATGATTGCCAATCATCAACGCCAGCAAGATCGAAATTGGAATTGGATTCGAATGCAAATCAGGAGGAGGCGTTAGCCAAAAGTCACTCAAGCCGAGATCAAGATGACCAGATGATTTGCTCCACAGTAGCGAAATGGAGGAGCATTCTGTTTTTCGCGTTGCCTTGGCTGGGTCAAAATTAAAATAAAAACAACAGAGCGGCTAATTAGTCGTCGTCGTCTTGAATGTTTCGCTTCTTTTTGTTTCTAAATCGAAATTTATGCGCCTGCCAGACGAAATACCAAATGCTATTTGGCTAGAAATAAACTTGTACGCAGACATTGTATATATAGTATATATGGCTATAGCTTGGCGGCACGAAAATAAAGTCAAGCTGTCTGCGCATTTGTCGTCTGCGATTTGTTGGCAACATTTAACGTGCGACGACGACGACTCCTTCTGAGAAAACGATTATAAATGGCCAAGGAAGCAAGGAAACTGACGCCCGGACAGGGACTCAGAATTCAGAAGTAAAGCTTAAGTGCAGTCGAAATTGTTCTGCGAAAAAGCCAGATTTACAACTGTCAAAGATACCAGGAGGCCACAGCGGATGTCCAGCAGGGATCGTTGATGAATCACCCAGTGGCGTCCGAACAGGGACTTTTTGCATACGAGATTTAAGAGCATGTGGGTGGGCCAACAGCCAACAATCAATGCAAGTCGCGTCAAAATGTCAATTCGATTTATGGCCACAGCCCACTTCGCATACAAAAAAGTTCGAAAAGCAATTCCAAACCGAAGCGTCAGCAACATGTTGTTGCAATTGCTACTGCAGCAGCAACATGTTGCTGCTCGCCGTTTGCTTTTGGCCAGACTGTTTGACTGCTGACCATTATTGTTACGCTTTTTTGGTCACCTGATGATGAATCAAACATTGGCGAACGGCCACCACCATCACTTGCTGCCTTTTAAGGCTGCCCCGGCGACAGCATGACGTGTGCAGGCTTTTAATAGACAGGAAAGCATATAAATATATATAAATCGCAGCCAGCAGACTAACAGACACCGAAAATATGCAAATTTCGGATTTCAGATTTCGGTTTTCGCATTTCAGATAGAAAAATAAAACTCGAACGTATATATAGCAATATTATTTGATATGATATGCACATACGGCCAAATGAGCAATACGTGCCAATGTGCGTTGTCATTCGCGCGATTCTCACTGTGCGGCTAACAAAAGTTGTTGCCGTTGTGTTTGCAGTCTAATAAACATGCCGCCGTGCTGTCTGTGCGACACATTTACCAACCAACAACAAAAGTTGGTGAGTGGGTACCATAAAAGTTAGAATAGAAGCGAGTGTGTATCAAAAATCATATTGCTGGCCAGTAGTAGCAGCTCTAAATAACTGACAAACTTAGCGGGGAACTGCTAATTCCTACAGGATTATCAAGATTTAAACTCCAAAGAATGTGGAACAATGACCATGCAAAGCAGCTAAGATCATAAATTTGGAAAGAGCGGGGTTGGGAAGAACAGATATGATGTTAATACAGCTACAGCAAACTGAAGGTGCTGCTTACAGCACAGTTCAAGAAAATAGTGCTCTTTGCAAGCAAAAAGTATAATTTAATTTGACAGAAATTAACTATTTTGTCCTCTTATTTATCATTAATTTTTTCTCAGCTCACAAATTTTCTTTAATTACCACAAAACCCAACTCTGGTGATTATTTTGAGCACAACTGTGAATAACACACAAAAATAAAAACCATCATAAAGTTGAGTCCCTCTTACAGAACCGAGATAATCGTTTCGAGCATTTAACGCATTTGTATGGGGTAAAAAAAACAAAAACGAAAATCAACCCGAGAACGGCATACAATCCACTCAAATTTCACTTCATTTATCACGAAATCCATCATCAGCCAAACGGCCAGCAGCAGTTAGCAAAGGAGCTGGAAAGCCAGCGAGATGAAGGAGAGCCAAGTTACTTGCATTTATTTGATTTTGATTAATCGTCAACGAAATTAAGCGGAATTTGTGGCCGAGGCGGTAGTTCTTCCCCGATGGAGTTTCGTTTTGGGCCGGCAGGAAGCTGCATTTACATATGTGCGAGTACGTGTATCTGGCAGATACATATCATTTCACTTGCCCAGCCCCACAGCGAATTCCATGCCAATGTTTTGACAAACAGCAGCAGCTGCCGCCTACTCAGCATTCAGCATATCCGCATCTTCCCGCTGCACAGCGCAAATGCAGTGTATAGCTCGGATGGATGGATGGATGGATGGTCGGATGGGCTGGAGGACCGGACGACCGGAGGACGGACGGACGGATTCGCCTCGCCTCGATCGTCATTTTCACGCGCCCTGTGAGCGGCACACACATGTGTGCTCCACACGCTGGCGACAGATCGCATCGGCTGTTCCAGAAAACAGGATATGCGCACGCTGCACTCGAAGAACTGCAGCAGAACAGCAAAAAGAGGCAGCATATCTCAATTGAATGGTGCCACATTTGATTTAGAATTAATGGAATAATCTGTAGTTAATCACGAGGCGACAGCTCGAGAGGAAGTGCTGCCTGTGAATAACAATCCAAAACATTTAAGTAAATTGCTTATTTGTATTTATAATGCATATAACCAAGATACAAGGTGCTATTAACTTATGCAATTTTCTCGGAACGAATCTCAGAGTTCGCGCCGCGCTCTTCTCATGTAATTCCCTCAATAAAGAGAGTACAGCCGCATATCGTATGGCATTGTACTCTAACGTTTAGCTGGGCTAAGTAAATCAGGTTTTATTTGAATTCCCTGCCATTGGCGATTCCGAGAATAATTCGTTAATCTTTCATCTGATAAGCGCATCGCAATGGGCAACCTTTCATTGTGTGAATATTGTATTCAAATTGAAGATCATGAGTCGCCGTTCAAGTCAATGCCAGAGTAATCGCTGATTTAAAACGAATCCACGTAGCCGAGAGATATGGCCATATTAGTATGACGCCTTACTTTTTTCCGTCCGAAGACGCGACGGATGTCTAGTCGGTGTTTTTCTGCTGATCGCTCAGAACGCATCGCTCGGAAGGCCCGACAAATCAATGACCCCCTTCTTTGCGTGCGCTTTACGGCCAGGTTGGCATTTAAACTTAATTTAAATAAATACAATTTCGCTGAGGAAGTGTGCGAAAAGTGCTGGTCGCAGCATAAAAATATAAAAAAAAAGATATATGTTCGACGATGTAGTTTATGGTTGCTACGCTTTTGTTTCTATGAAACCTTTTCAGTTATGCGCTGAGGCGACTAAAAACGCTAGGAAAACGCACTCGAAATGCAGCCCCACACGCTCGTCGTAAAAAGAAACGTGCGCTTACGTACTTGAAGTCTATACTATTTATTTTGTTTTTGTGTTGCTTTGCGCTTATTATTATTATTATTATTACTATTTTTGTTTGTTTACGCGAACGAAAAGGCGGCGGACGACAAAATTGATAAGATTAGCCCGGGAACTCGGGAACGACCAAACCTATTCCATAAACACAGCGGCCTGTCGGTCATATACCTGGGAATTAGTATTTACTGCCCCCCAAAAACGCACACTTCTACGCTCTTATCAGCATACGTCGCTCCACATCAGCTATCGCCACAATTTGTTGGCTAGGTGATTCCACGAAAAAGCATTTAGAGTACTTCCCATCGCAATAGTAGCGCCGTGGCATATAGTTTCATGACAGGTCTGCACTTGGCATGATCGAAGTGGTAGTGCAACCGAAACTGGGTCTCTGACCATCGGAGCTTACTATTTCAATCAAACGCCGACTCTTTCCTTCTTCGATTTTTCGGGGAAAACAACTCGATTGCGAGATTTTCCCATTTCGGTCGTGGGTGTGCCCTGGTCTCTTTGTCTTTCCAACTGCTACAATGCCCACATCAAAAGGTGTTTTTCGTATTTGCTGCGCTTTCGAGGGATTTTATCTGTTGTCTGTTGTTTGGCATTTGCTGCGATTTGTCATGGGCACAAGCGACTGACCAGGAGGAACAGGAACGACCAAGGGGACGGGAGCCACCCGTGGCGAATTTATTATTAAGAGACCCAGGCACAGGAATGCCCAGGCTGCACAAAGCAAATCAAATACATAATCGCAGAGATCTGCACCTGGACGGATGCACAGACGATTGGCAGGCGTTCACAGGGCCAACAAAAACCTAAATAAACTATTGTTTATACTCACAAATAACTAAATACTACTAGAGTCATATATGATTACATTCCAGTACTGTAATCAAGAGCGGTTCTAGTTGTAAAAATTGAATTATTATTGATTATAGGTTTAACTATATTGATTTCAAGGCTATTCTCCATATCTCCATTTGCCAGAAAGAGTAAAGCTTATAGCATATAATAGTTAAATAAAAATTCATGGTCATTTATAAAGTAATAATACTAAAATCTCCAACTGCAGCTTGATTGCAATGCAAAGTAATTACTTATTGCTTAATAGCAATCTGGATATTCATGTTTTGTGCACAGAGTCATATAAAATATATGGTGAGCTAATTTATAAATATTTTAATAAATACTTAAGTGCAGCTGAGTGCTTTAAATTGCTTCCATTTATGGCTTAGAAGTCTGACAAAATCCCAAGCTATTAACTAACTAAGCTATCCAAGATTTGAATATTATCAGCATGATTAAAAGATCAAGCTATATACGTTGCTCTAAGAGGATGAAAAGGGATTATATCAATGTGTATCCACCACGCGCGGTCGTTAAATTCATTTGCCTGTCTAAGCCCAAATCAAATGCTCAGATGCATATCAAAATAATCTAAGCAAATGAAATGACAACAAAGTTGGGCACACACACAAAAAGGCATAAAATATGTGCGTACAACACCCCAGAAAAAAGGAGTTGGAGAAAGGGGCACCCATAAAATTGACAGCTGATCTTTTTCTCTCTCCCTTTTTTTCGATTTTTTTGGTTTTTGGGTATCCACTCTTTCAGCAAGGGGTGCCCGGATTGTTGCTCTTCGTATTATTTGTTCGTTTTTCCATCTTTCAGATCGACTCCGTTCTACCTGCTCAGGGTCATAAAAAATTAAGAAAAACATGCACAACTCGCAAGAAAGAAGCGGAGGAGAAACGTCGCATATTTTAGCCGATGGAATCGGAATCTCCTTGGGCTGGTCAGGAGTCCCCAGATCCCAGACACACTTGGCATAGAACCGCAGTCGTCGAACAACAAAACGCAATTAGAAAACGAATTTCAATTGAATTCGTTGAGGGGTGAGGAGGTTAGGGGAAGGGAAGAGCATAGGGAAACCAACAGGATATGCTCACAGATTTGTAATATGAGCGCTGAATACTTATGAGACCATGATCATGCCGATGATAATGGCACTACTATTTAGATGGCCATGTCCGCCGATCCACTGGCCGATAAGCGACAACTATGAGCCGCGGTGAAAGCTTGGGGAAATCTCGCAAAATATCGCATAAATGCTCAAATAGCCAATTCCCAGGCTAAATGGCACTAAAGGAAACCAATCGAATTGTAAATACTCATCTTTTACGAGTAAATAATTAAATAAATACTACTTCGCTGGGTAAAAACTGGTAAGATCACTCGTTTTATTTTCCATTTCAACTAAGCTGGTATTTTTACAGCTCAAAAAATCATGATAAGGCACATTTCTGGTTTGCTATTTATTTAATAGTATCTTAAGCCCTGTTCGTATGGTTTTTTTATAGCTACTTAATTTGGCATTACACCTTTACAAAAATATAGCATAAAAAAGTATGCACTACAAAAAACTGTTGCCATTTAAAGTTTATTGTGATTATTATGATTATACAATTATCATGTCTAAAAATACTTTCATTAACACAAAGAAAATAGCGCGCAAACTTTTTATCAGCCTGCTGCTTTTATCTATCAGAAATACTTATCATTATCATACTAACAAGATGTGACAATAAATATTAAAATAAATGTTATATATCTTATCAAAATTATAATGTTTTTAACTTTTCCGGTGCATGTAGGAAGATTAAAGTATAGAGAAGCAAGATTGTCATTGCGATATTTGTAGTATAACTTCGAAATATTTCCAAAGAAACAAAGTTCAACTAACTAAGAATAGTTTATCCTTAATCTTTCCACCATGAAAAAGCCATTCAAATAGCAATTGAAGTTTTTCAAACTAATATGCCCCAATAGAATGCCGGACAATTGTTTTTCCCCCCGGTTTCAAGGTGCACGAGAGAGTAAAAAAAAAGCAAAGAAATGTTATATTAATATTTACCATGAGCCTTCTTCTTTCTGGATTTCGGCGCCATGTCTGATGGCTACAACAACAAGAGCAACAACAACGACGTGGGCCAAAGGCTGATGATTTTTATACGGCGGCGGCAACTGCAATGCAACTTAGTTGTTGTTGCCCCAACCGATCGTTCTTGGTTGTTTTTGTTGGCCTTCCTCTATATGGAGAGGGTATCGGGATACCGGGTGTTTCGGGGCCAGTTTCCCCTTCGTTATCCCCTCGTTGCCACGTTTATTTTTTCCGGACTATGCAGCAAAACAATAAACGCGAGGCAGCAGCAGCAGCGGCAACAAAAGCAAAACAAAAGCACCAGGAGAACTGGATTCGTTGTATCTCGTCGAGTCTTCGTCGCGTTGTTATGGAGTCGCCGTCGCAGTCGAAGTTGGAGCTGGAGCTGGAGTTGGGGTTGGGACTCCACTTGGGTTTGTTTATAGGCAGGCGGCGGCGGTCAAGCCGGCGACACCATGGAGCCCGCGAAGAAGAAGAAGAGGAGCAGGAAGATGAGCGAAATTATGGGTTTCGCCAAAAACTTGATCCTGCTGCTGCTGCTGGTGGTGGTGGTGGTGGTGGTGGTGGTGGTGGTGGTGCTCTGGTGCTGCTTTGCCTGCTCTTTGCCGATGTGCTTTTGCTTTTGCTTGGTGTGAGCGCGTGATCACGTTGATTATAATTATATACGAAAGGTGGCAATACAAATCAGGTGAAACTCGATCCGCAGTTGAGGCATATCCTGTGTGTTTCTGCTTGTTTTCCCCTGTGTTTACACTATTTTGTTTATTCGCACTGGCACTTGTTTAAGCATAGAAATATATGTGCAATTTTCTATTTAAATCATTAACTATATAAATAGCCGTGGATGCACTTTTATTATTCGTTTTTCATTAGCTAACAATATTTCAGCTTAGGCACACAGGTTTTTGGTTGAAACTCGAAAATATTTCACGCGTAAACAAAATCGACGATTCTTTGGATTGTATCTGAAAATGTGGTTTATTTTTCCAATCCGGTGGATACGTCACGACTCGCGAAGAACGTATCGACGAATGTGCAACAGTTGGAAACGCCGCTGCTGGTAGACCCGAAAAAGAGAGCAAAGAGAGTGCGCTGCTCTCGCAAAGAGAGAGAGAGAGAGTAGTAAGGAAAAACATGAGAGCGTGGCGGAAAACGCGAGAAAACGCTAGCAGGCGTTTAAAATCGCGCAACTCACACACTTGCTGGCGTTTAAAAACGCGAGTGAGTTAGAGATACTCTCTCTTCTTGGCTCTCTCCCTTTGCATTAGTTCTTGTTTTGCCAGAGCTCTCACTTGAAATTCAAGTTTTTTTCTCACAAAGGTGTGTGCGTGTGTATCTTGATCTTTGAGTTAGCATCGCAGTGCTGTAGTTGTTGTTGTTGTTCGTGCTCGTATTTCTTTAGCTGCTTATTATAACTGACATATCTAGATGGGGCATACGTACGTATGTACGTACATATGGTGGGGAGGTATCGGGAGAATCGGAATGGCCTGCATAATTGCAGGGCCCTTTTGCATGCACACTATGTGCAGGAATAATAACAGTTTTGGTCGATTTTGTAAGCGAGCAAACGTGTGATTAGCAGCAACACCATTGCCAACTAATAGAACTCCGCCTCCTGTTCTCCCGAGCGAATCCACAAGATAGTATCCCACCGCCACCGCCAATCGCATCCCCAAGATATCGGTTTTACAGGCTCTGCGCGGACGGTCTCATTAGGCGCACAGTAGTCGTTGCTAATTATGGCCTAGACCCTGAGGTTTCCCATTCTTCTACCTGTGGAAATCAGAAGCGCTTAGCACTTCGGGTTTGTTCAGGTAACTCCTGGCATTAAAAACGCATTTGAACCAGCGGACGACCTCTGTAATCCGCGCATAACTTGCTCATTTTGTCTATTGCTCGCGATAGCACCCGAACTTTAACCTCCGCCTTGGCCATATCTTTCTGATTTCACACAATAAAAAAATTAACCAGATTCTCAAATAATAACTAAAAATAAAATATACATAAATACCATCTTATTGCTATGCTATGAATTTTAGATATAGAAAAAGTATAAAAGCATATTTAGTTTAGTTTCTTTTCAATATAAATCGCATCTTTTTTTATACAATTCCAAATTTTTCTTCGTGCATTTCCACTTGAGTTCCAGTGGTGATCTTTCGTTTATTATCACGCCCGCGGCCATAATTCATTTCGATCTGGTTCGGTGTCTGCTCTGCTTTTGTCTAGTCAAAATCTCTGGATTATGCCCCCAGCTCCAGTTCCAGCTGCAGCTCCCTAAATGCCCGGATTGTGGATGCTGCTGCTGCTGGTGCCTCCGAGGTGTGATTTCTCAAGTGTAGGAGTCATGCGGTGCACAGCCAGACGCTGAGAGGTTGCACCAGAGGCAGAGAATCGAAAAGAAGGCGCAGCGAACCAGGAGGGACAGAGAAGGGACTTGGATGCAATCGGCCGGAGGGCAACTGCTCGTGTACCCCTTTCGAGGAGAGGAGCCAAGAAATAAAGTTGGATCTGGGGATGCCGTCAATTGAGTGTAATGGAATGCAACATACCATTTATATTTAACTCGTCAGGGGAATTAAAAGAACTTAATATACCATTCGTAATCTTATCATTTCTTTTTAAATGGGGGTACGTTCTTTAAGCAAATTTAAAATTGTTTTGTTTTTGCCATTTCTTTTAAGTTGTATGTGTCTCTCATCTTTATTCTTAACATTTTTGAAATATTAATAATATAACGTATTGTTTCATGAAGCTGATTGAACCGAAGGAATGGCATTGATCGTTTTCCCAAATTTATGATCATATAGGCCATATATTAATGTGCCGGCTATAAATCGAATTATTTTTTTAGACTGAGTTTTAAAACTATGTTAAAAAGCAAGTTATTATCTTTTCGCTACGCTTGAGAAATTGACAGTTTTGCAGTTAAGTGGAATGTGCAGAAGGCATGACTTGTGGATCGCAATTGATTAGAGGCAGAATTCTGAAAGTATCTCTAGCGCGAAATTTCCGAACGATCCGTGCTAATTCTCGCAATAGGAGAACGCGAGTATTTGCTGCATTGTCCAATTAGCACCTGTGCTAAAAAAAAACCTTTCGATTTGTTCGTTCCATTAACACTGCACTGTGCTCTTGGAGTTGTTTGCTCTTTCGCTCGAGTGGAAATGCGGGGGCTAAAGGTTGATTCTAGCCATACATACATATTTACTTTGAAATCCAGACAATAGAAAATCCATGTTGGATTTTCGAGTATTTCGTGTGAAAAACGCTGGAGGGCGGTTGAACACTATTCCATCCATACAATAAACACAAAACGGGGCCGACACTCCCAGGGAAAAGGCCAGACAGGCTGGCGGGCCGAATGTATCTGTATCTGTAACGAATCCGACTGTATCTCTGGAAATATTGTTAGAACCGAGCATTAGATACACAAAGCTGCAGAGAGGTGAACCCCGGGTCACTGCAACATGGCCAACAGATGTGCGCAACAGGCTCTCAATCAACGAAATCACCAGAAATCAGACAAAAGACGAAGGTCTCGGGAAAGGTCCAAGATGTCACTTGGAGTGTGGCTGGGCCCTAAATCAAAGTCAGGCAATGCTACCCGATTGTTCTTCGCCTTTCTTTCCTTTTCCTCCGCCAGTCTTTTGGTCGGTAGCACTGTCCAGCATCTCATGGATACTAGTCTGTGTATCTGTATCTCTGCAGCATGGAAATTTTCGTATTGAACCAGAAATTTGTGTCAACGTGGGCGACACTTTATTGTGCGCCCGTGTGTTGTTGGGTGTGTATAAAAATAAACCAAAGACATTTCATGTTGTCAGCAACATGTGGAAAAATGCTCGGAATTCGTTCCGTTCTTGCACACTTTTGCAATGAATTAAAATCTGATAGATACACACACGAAAGCCCGAAAAGCAGATCACCCTGGCAGCTCTTCATTAACACCACTAAATCTACTCTTCGTCAAAAACTGAAGTGCAATTAACCAGGCACCAACTCATATTCGATTCTATCGCAGGCTCCCTTTCGTTCTGCTGCACTTCACGGTCACAAGGTAAGGTGTTAAAGTTTTACGGAATTTCAACAACGATAAATTATAATTACACGCGGTGCTGGGCATAAATCTACCCACACAATCACGGGGTTATGACGCACACAGATACTCCTCTCTGCCACATTGCGAGTTCAGGCGCGTCAAATATAATTTGTAAGAACATTAAGTATTCCCCCCATTAACACCTTTCGAGGATGACTGCATCCGATCGCCTCTTTTAATACATTTCCAAACAGAACTTAATGCCATAGGAGGGAAGGTCTTCCACAGATGGAACCCAACCGAAGTCTAACGAGAATCGTATGCCACATTTGGCGAGCGTATTTCACCGTCCTCGATAGTATAGTGGTTAGTATCCCCGCCTGTCACGCGGGAGACCGGGGTTCAATTCCCCGTCGGGGAGATGCGAGAGCATTTTTTTTCACAATATTTTTTCCATTTTAAGTCAAACCAGAAAAAAAAATTTTACACATCTCCCCGACGGGGAATTGAACCCCGGTCCCCCGCATCAGAAGCGGGATTTGAATCCCTGCCACCCGCTTAACATGCGGGGATACTAACCACTATACTATCGAGGATGTTGAACTAAGTTCTCCAAATTGAAAATATGAACTTGTTGTTGATCTATACATCCGGGTGTTATGATCATGTTATAATTTAAAACATTTATAAGATATGATATGCAATCTATTCTATGCTGATTTATGACACTCTTTTCTTAACGCTTTTATAAAGATGGTGGACTCACCATTTTCCATGGCCTTGCTTTTCTCGTTGTCGGCATCCTCATAGCCCTCTGATCCTGGTCCAGATCCCATTTCCATGCCACTCAAAGCGGCGGCGGCCATAGCTTCAACGTCTGGCTGAACATTCGCACTGAATTCACCTACGGGGCAAACAGAAAAACGGGCAATACGAAATATAAGTAAATTGAAAAACTGTGTAACTAATTTGTAAACAAAAAAAGGGAGAGCGGGTGGGAGTCTTGGCACTTGAGTTGCTCTTCTGTGGCGCCAGGCAAATGTCAATTAATAATTTAACAACAACAATTGCGCGTTTGTCGGGCGCCTGAAATACGAGATCTTAATTGAAAATAGAAACACCGAGGGGCGATGAAGAGGAAAAGGGGAGTCGCACCAACGGAGAATGGGCAACTTCAACTCTCTTCCTGCTGAAAGCGGATGAGCGTGGGCCAAGTAGACAGCTAAACGTGTGTCATAAACTTGGTCAAAAGGCCGCAGAATTTAGTGCCTCTCCGCAGACGGCTGCGTTCAGAACCAGTTGCCAGCCAAGTTTGCAGAGAGGCATCTTTAAGATACTGTTTGACAGCTCGCCGAGATTACGTCTAGTTCTGTCGTCTGCACGCCACAGACTTGGAGGATGACGTTCCTCGACGGCTCAAAGCCCACGCAATGAGTGCGACTTGAAGACTAAGAAATCCCCCCTTATGAGCTACATAGGTGCAAAAACCCCACTGTGCAACTTTCAGTGCAAATCAGCGGAAGCGACTCAGACGCAATCTCAGCGGCAGGGTTTTCTGTGTGCTACACTACACATGTTTCCCCACACTCACTTTGCCAAAATTAATGAGCAAACTTCATACGTAATTTGATAAACAGAAAAAGTGGTTGGCGCTCTCTGGGGGCTTATCAAAACATTAGTTATTATTTATGATGCGTTTCATTTCGAGAGCTGGTATAATATATGTGTGCCACTCGACGGGCAATTGAAATCTCGTACGCGTGTTGGGTGGGCGAGGAAAGTCGCGATTCCATTCCGAATCTGTCAAAACGCGATACGATGAATTATGCGAGTGCAGGACGATAAAAAGCTGCCATTCATGGAAAATCGGCGGAAAATGCGGAGAGCGAGTAGAGGATTAATTACGACCATAGAAAGTCGTAAATTAATGGAACTCAATAAAACTTTAGCGTAACATGAGTGGTGTAAATTCTGTATTAATAAAAAAGGTAAGTGATATCGATAGGGGGTTTACGATATTTGTTAGTTTCGCAACACTTAAGAAGCAATATGACATTTGCTACCTCATAGTCCCTTGCTGAAAATGGGACTTTATAACTCTTTTTAGTTTCGAATATTTCCCAGTGCAACCCCACACACCAAACCGAAGCATTGATAAAGCCCATGTCTGTGGCTATCGACTATCGCTAATTGATTGAGTGCCTTGCACTTGTCGACTCGAAACCAGCAGACCAAACGACGTAATTCCCCCGACGCGTCTAATATTTTCGCCACTTTGGTGTTGGCTTGTGTTGTGCCTTACAATCTTTGCCAGTTACATAAGCCATCTATCAAAGATTGCAAATTGCTGGGTGGAAAACTCGCGGCTCTTGTGTTTGACACATTTCCAAGAATTCAAAAGCAAAACAAAACACAAACGTGACAATCCATGTGGGTGCAGCCAAAGAACATCGAGCAGGGGAACTGATTTCGTATGGGCCGAACATGGCGACAATAAGCAAACCCCAGGCACAAATTGGAGCACGTGCAAATTGGCTATCAATCAATATGCATACGGGTAGGACAATGTACTGCGATGATATAGTTCGCATCGCTTCAAAAGATTCGCAATTACGTAGAAATAAAAGCAAATGCCGACTGCATGGCAAACAAATTGAATGGCTGCCAGCCAAATGGCAAAAAAGTTAGGCCTCTATGACACTACGTCTAAAACAGAGGAGGCTGTTCTAAAGTAAATTCAAACACTCCCATATAGTAACATATTTAATAACATAACATGAAGAAAATTAATAGACAGGATCAGCAGTTGAAGGACGAGTTAAAGATGCCAGCTAGCAGGAACACCATGAGCAGTCAGGAGCGCACGCAGAACATCAAGCGCGTGGTAATGGAGGATGAATTCACCTTGTGCGAGGTCAATATTCTCTAATTTCATGAAGAGCAGGAGGAGGAAGAGGCGGCAGCAAATGACAGTTTAACGGCCGCAACAGAACTAGCTGGCCAATCCATCATTGAGGATGTTTTGGAGAGGACATCCTGATGAAAGATAGGCAGCTTGAGAACGCCGTGCAGCCCACTTGCTCAATCTTCGCCAAGAATATGAACACCGACATCGTATCCTGTCCCATTTGCTTTGAGAAGATGAAGCGCATTCAGTTGGCCAATCATTTCGAGGGCGGTTAAAGATGCCAGCTAGCAGGAACACCATGAGCAGTCAGGAGCGCACGCAGAACATCAAGCGCGTGGTAATGGAGGATGAATTGACCTTGTGCGAGGTCAATATCCTCTATATTCATGAAGAGCAGGAGGAGGAAGAGGCGGCAGCAAATGACAGTTTAACGGCCGCAACAGAACTAGCTGACCAATCCATCATTGAGGATGTTTTGGAGAGGACATCCTGATGAAAGATAGGCAGCTTGAGAACGCCGTGCAGCCCACTTGCTCAATCTTCGCCAAGAATATGAACACCGACATCGTATCCTGTCCCATTTGCTTTGAGAAGATGAAGCGCATTCAGTTGGCCAATCATTTCGAGGGCGTTTAAAGATGCCAGCTTGCAGGAACACCATGAGCAGTCAGGAGCGCACGCAGAACATCAAGCGCGTGGTAATGGAGGATGAATTGACCTTGTGCGAGGTCAATATCCTCTATATTCATGAAGAGCAGGAGGAAGAAGAGGCGGCCGCAAATGACAGTTTAACGGCCGCAACGGAACTAGCTGACCAATCCATCATTGAGGATGTTTTTGGAGAGGACATCCTGATGAAAGAGTGGCAGCTTGAGAACGCCGTGCAGCCCACTTGCTCAAACTACGCCAAAACTATGGTGTGCTTGGAACCGCCATCGTTTACTTCAAAGGACATGGACTCCAGTTCCTCCTCTTTGGGACCTTCCACATCACGCTGCGCCAAATCGAAAGCCATCAAAGCAAATTCTTCGCAACTCCGGTAACACAGAGCTCCTCCACCCGAGCTCCTCCAGCAACTCGACTACTCTGCTGTCCAGCGAGGACGACCTTACTCCTCGTCAGCGCCGCCAGCGCAATCTCTTCAAACAGACCGTCGGCTGTCGCAGATGTGGCCTGAAGTTCAAGGGCCACCAGCTGAAGGCGCATCGATTTCTCTGCCAGGTTCGCAAGAAGCACTAGGACGGCACCTTATACAAACCATACATTAATAAATAAGTTTTTCACAATTTTTCACAATATACAAACTAAATTTTCTTCATGTTATAAAAAGTGTGTTGCAAGCAAAATATATAATAAAACAACTGATTGTAAAGTCAAGGCATGCTTATGTATCTAAAATCTTGTTTACTTTACTGACTGCAAAGGCAAGGCATGCTTATGTATCTAAAATATTGTTTGTTTATACCGACTTTGCAAGTCGGTTGGTGTCATAAGCGCATCATTCAAATGGTCAGTGAGTGGAAATCAATTGGGTGTGGTCTGGGTAACTGGGCCTTTCAGCGGTTTGCCTGCTCACTGAACTTTGTCCAGCTTCTGCTGCCTTACTACAAAATGCCTCAAGTACTGCTGCATTTACTGCAAAAATACTGCCTGAAAATCGCCTTTCAAGTTGCACTTACAGTGGCCCAAAGAAAAACGCGGCCAACATTGTTGCCTGAGATAAGAAAACTTGGCTAGCGAGAGGAAAAACACACAATGAATAATGAATGGCGAATGTGCGCCAGATAAACCCACATTGCATTTGTTGTGGGTTCGGGTTCATATTTTCATATTCATATTAAGTGACTGATTGATTGATGGCCCAGGCAGCTTGGAGGTTTACTTTCAGTTTGTCGTTTCGGTAAGTCACACGTTTCTTTCCAAATCGCTCATGGTTGGGATGTCAACGTGGAGATTGATGGCAGAACTGGGAAGAAAACCCCAAGGCAATCTTAGTTACGATAGCCAACTTGGGCAATTAGCCAAGTGGGGGTGCGTTTAAAGTTAAGTATAGCGAAAGTGAATCACATTTCCTACATGTAATCCAATGTTTTATAAGATGTTTTTGCATGAAGATGACTAAAAATAGTATGTGTCACACACATTAATTAGAGTAAAACTGTATATTTCGAAACATAAAAATGCTATCTAGAGATTAGTGCTCCCTCCTCTAACACCCCCATTAGAAATCCCCTAGCCCAGTCGAGATTTTGGCCAGCAAAGATGTTTTGAAACTGGGCCGTCGCTGCAGAGTGAGCGCACTCTAGTAGCAATTAAAAATTTTAAATATTCCTTCTGCTGAACAGAATTTAGCAAACTTGCATTGGCCACTCAAAAATAGATCAAAGTGAAATTTATGTTACAGATTTTGGGTTTTTTCTGGGTGGGGAAAACCAGGCGAACGGCGGATGCGAGAGTGGGACGACAGGGCCAAAAATAAATTCCCCGATGCAGCCATTTGGAGTTGGATTCTGTCCATCAACGCGCCGAGTCCATGCTAAATGAGCTGCACCCCCCGCCAGTCCGATGCAGCGGCGTGTGAACATTAGTCAAAAATGCGTAAATGAAATCAATTAAAATTACGCATAGCACACGAGACGCATTCGGAATGGAAATCGCTGTGTGTTTACACATTCTGCCTACGCGCTCTGCATGGCCTAATGAAGGCACGTCCCCATACCATCCATACTATACCACTCCGACCATACAATCCCATACAATCCGATCCCCAAAGAATTGGGAATGGGAAATGGGGAATGGTCGGTCGATCGAGGGTAAGGGTTGAACCCGAGTGCAATTGGTAATGGCCAACGCAAGAAGAAGAGCGGCGGAGCAGGGGATCACTGAGTGCCACTTCAATTTGTTTACAACAAGTTGGCCCGCTGATTGCAGCTGGGCCTCATTTCATGCACACTTGGAAAAATCAATTTTGACCATTCGGTATTTGGATTTAACGTTCGCAGCCATTTGCACCTGTTCTATATGATTGAACTTCCCTACCACTTATACAATTCCATAATTATTTCTCGCAGTGCATCATTTTCTGCTTAATCATATCGCTTCGTTTTGCTTTGCTCCTCAAACGCGCATCACACAATGCAGCTTTAATTTTCTTTGGGCCCATATCAGATCAGGCAAGACCAGAACCGATCCGATCCGATCCCAGATGAGAAATGAAAACTCATGGTATAATAGCACTGTCAATGGACCCGGTTCTTGTGGCCCCCAGGTGTTGGCTGAAAGTGGAGATCTTCACTTCAATTTGGGCATAAATGCAGCATAATGATCTCGCCGGCAAAGAATGGCCACAAATTGCTGGAATCCCATCAATTTGTCTGCAACAACACCGTCTCCTTCTCCACGAAAAACATTTCGAAAAGTTTACTTTTCCTAAATAACTTAATTCATTTAAAGTTTCTAGGATCTGCGCTAATGAAGCTGCCGAGTGATTGGTTGATGGATTCAAGTATATTGAAATAAATCAAATTACCAAAATTAATGAAATGATAAAATTATATAAACCAACATTGCATATATTACAGAATATTTTAATTAATTTTATAATAAGGAAGCCCCTTGATTGATCAAAATTGATCATTTATCATAGCTTTTGAGTATCGACGCTGCAGTTAACTGGCCTCTTTTGTTATTATTTATGGCTTCATGCCGCAATGTTTGTTTGCTATTTCAGCCAAATGTGCAACTCGACGGCCACACAGGGCAACAGAAATCCCGCCCAGAGTTCCTAGATGCAGTCATGCATCTATGATGATTATTTATATAATCAAATGTGCACGCATGATTTTTCCAAATATTTTTCCTACTGGCCCAGACCGAAAACGCAGCACGGTCTTCAACTTTTGACTGACGTTTGATTTGTAATTGAAAAAGGCGGCCGCATAATTTCTAGCTCTTTATGTGTTCAGCTTTTCCGAATGACAGCTTTTTGGGTGGTCCCACATAAATATGTATATATATATATATATTTTTTTTTTTTGCAGCCAATGACGATGGCAGAGTTTTGCGCAGTTCTCGATTTCAAAGACCTAGAGACGGCGAACGATCCGTAGACTAGCGAAAAAAAGAATTCTCCACTCGCAATTGAAGATTTCCTGTTTGGCGGTGGCACAACCTCATGATCATGATGCTCATTATGAGATGATTCTATAGAAAGCACTTAAATTGAATAATGTCACCCGAAAGCGCTGAAATTGATGCAGCCGCACTGAGACGGCAATTTCATTGGATGACTTTAAAACGGAATGGGGATGGTTATGGGGATTCTCATGTGGATGAGGATGGGACGGATTGGATGCTCACTTGATGATGATATGTCAGCAGCCACGTTGGCATGTAATCCAATACGGGCCGACGGGATGGACTTATAAATGCCAAAGTGTGAAGAGGCGCATTTCGGATAAATGTATTGTCTACAATTTCAGCAGCGAGCAAGAAAACCGCAGAACCAGGAGCCCAAAAAACCGAAGGTATGTGCGCTTAGGAATTCAGCCAGTGATGGGAAAGATTCGTGATTAAGGAACCGAAATAGGGGATTTCTAAAAATATTTCAAAAATTATTTTTATATAGAAAGAACAAACCATGTTTACCATATTATATAGAGCGAACTTTCTTGATCAGAAAAATGTTCACCTCAACTGAAATGTTTGTCACGCTGGCATCCCCATCGAAACCAGGAACACAAAGCACATTGCAGATACAGATACAGATACAAATACAGATAGAGATGCGGATGCCCAGTGATAAGGAAAGACAGCGACGATCTCAATCTCGCTGCGACCACGGGGATCTCTGAAAAGGGTCGTCATATATGAAGTGAGCACTTCGGGCAGCCCAACAAGCAGCGAAATAAAAGCAGAGAACTCTGTAAGGGGTCGGGCAGTTTATGCTTTTTTAGTATTCTTCAGTTTCGTCGAGTATCTACATATACATATTTATGCTGTTCGTATTTGGGGAACCTTCGAAATGAATGTCCAAAATGAGTGGTAGAGAGGTTGGCGGTTGAGGACGAGACGACAGCCGCATTTGGAAACAGACAACGCAAATCAAATTGTAAAAGTGTTAAAGGCTGACACATTCAAGTGTTTGACGCGTCCCCACCAAAAAGTAAGTTGGTGTGCGTTTGTATCTGTGTGTACCTGCCGGTGGTGTGTATGTGGTATCACTTTCAAAGAACGTCTGCCAGTCAAGGGCCAAAAAAAAAGAAAGAGTGAAAAGCTGAAATGAACATTCGCCGACAGCTGCACGAGAGCTTTTTTAAGATCTTCACACATTCCTAGTTTAAAGATAATCGACACGTGAAAAATCCCAAGTCTTACGAAATCATTAGCGGGGAATTACATGTAGCAAAATTCTAAGTTTAATATAACTCAATCGATTTAATTTTCAATTAAAATTACATTTAAATTTCCTCCTTTATTTATGGCCTAAATATTGCATACATCACATAAATAAAATAGAACTACTACTTGGAAATTAAAAAACAAGAATTTAAAGTAGCAAACACTGGTTAAATTCGTTTTTGTCAACTTCCAAACACATATACATAAATAACCCAGAAGCACGAGAGGTTCAAGAATAATTATCGCTTAAAGGCCGGACAATAAATAATTTGTGAACAAATGTTGTGTGAATGCTATTCCACACTAGACTCCTACGCCAATGCTTAAAATTCGCATCGAATGCTAATCCAATGGAATGACATCTGCTTAATTAGCCCACAAATTTGTTAATAGCAAAGCTAAATCAATAATAAATACATCCACTCAACTCGCCTCCCACTCGATCTGCGATCTGGAAATGTTAATTGTTGGCCAGAATCGGAACAATGGGCATGACTTTTACCATCGCAGCCAATGGCCTCGAGGAATGCGCTGGAATCACCGAAAAAAACCCATAGAAATCGAGGGAAATAAAAAAGCACAAAAGGTTGGAGCCAAAAAGTAGAACAAGATCGATCGCTGACTCTCGATTCGATTCGATTTCGTTTGATTAGACAACAGAGTGCCTGTTTTTTTTTCTTGGTTAGCTTACTATTGTTCGGAACCACAAGCACAACGAATTTTGAAGTTTGAACTCGCCTCGTTGTGGTCAAAATGTTTTATGACTGCCACACGTTGCTATTGAAGTAAGCGTAGAAATGTATCTGGCTCTGACTAATTTGCATTCGATGCGGAAACCGGAAAACTGCTGGTCATTGCCATTGTTTAGATACAAGTAATAATGGGTGCCTGCAACATGTTGCCACTTATATAGATTAATCATATTCAAGTTATAAATTTGAACTTAGAAGTTTCGTGCCTGACTTTGCCACCATATTATGCAGATCTTCATTACATTTCATTTTGATAAACACGAATGTAGTTGAGCTGCCAAGAACAGCCAAAAGATATTTTGCCATTTCGACTGACTTTGGGTTGGGAATAAGGATTGGGTTCGGTTTTGCGGTCTGATCTCTTTTGCCCGATGCCTGCCGCCTGATAAACGAGCAGGGTTTTCCGAGGAAAACATGGTTATGGCAGCGGGGCCACGGAGGCCAGCTATGAGGTGGAAAGGTGCCACAAAGTGGTGGGAGTGCGACTGGTTGTGGGAGTCGTTGCCACAATGTGGGCGTGCCGCAAACGCTTAGATGTGGCCAACAAAAACGGGCAGCAAAAGCGCGTGGAGCGTGCCTCATAATTGGCAACGTGAAACGGTCAAAGACGAGCCCGCAACACGACAATTATTTGGGCAATGTGGTAAACGGTGTTTCGTTCTTTTTGGCCTTCTCCCAACTGCTTGGCATCGCCTCACCCTTTCTCTCCTTTGTTGCCAAGAGTTGCGGTCTCCGCATAACTTGGCTAACAAGCAAAAAACTGTTGACCAAAAATTAAGGCTCGCAATGCGCGTGCAAAGAGTCACAGAAGCAGCAAGAGCACACAGTGAAATGACACATCAGATAAGGCAATATCACCTACCCAGGCCGTTGGAAAACCAAGGAGACACAACCTGGTCAGGATGCACTGGCACAAATTGTAGCCACTGTAGTCAACAAATGTTTACAATTTCAAAAAGAGCATAAACTTAGTTGCACAACATTCTATTGAAGATGGATCAAAACACCTTACATATTCTCTGAACTATCTATCTATATTCCAAGTTTAAATACTTTTTAGCAGTGTGGCAAACGAGGCGACGACGCCGTTTGTCTGCTTCGTTGCCACATCCACAGTCGCAGAGCGAGAGCAAGATGCAACAATTGATTGCCAGAGAAGGAACCCAGGTCCAGTCAGGAGTTGAACAATGTGAGGCTGCTGCTGCTGCTGCGATTCCAACTCCATTTGGATTCGGAGGCGGCTCCTCAGGGTCGTTGCACAGCAGCAGCAGCAGCAGCCGCAGTCTGCAACGTCGTTTCCCATTTGTACTTTGCAATGCAAAAGACGCGATGTCCTCCGCCCAGATGCTCCACCTTCGTCTCACCAAATCCGTACCCACTCCACTCGCCCATGTCGAGTACACGAAGTACAACACAAATTGTGGTGTTGAACATCATGTTCTCGGTGCCCCGAAAATACAAAACAACAACATAAAAAACTACTACAAAAGAATGGAAATCACAATGGTCTTGAGACTTGAGGACAGGCCAAGAGCAAGTTGGGCCAACTAGTCGGGTGTTTTTCGGGCGGATTTTTTGAGGAAAAGTCTAATTGATGAGTGGCATGTCGCATGGCTAGACACATGCAACATGCAGCAGCCGGCAGACGCAGACGCAGCCGCAGCTCATTACCCCGATGGCTGGTCCGGTCTTCGCTGGGTTCCTCTGATCTTGGCCAGACCAGGCACACAATGGCCGCATAAAGCAAGGAATCTCAGACCCCAGAGACGCAACTTTGACGCATGAATAAGTAAGCAATGCCAATTTTCAATTTCCAATGCCAAAACTTCAACTGCGAGTGACATTGAGTTGGGAGTGAGGAAAATGCATACCAACACATAAGATTTAAGTTAAAAAAATTTATATATCTAAAGCTTTATTTTATTTTACTTCCTAACTCGCTTTAATCTTTGTTGATTTTAATTAAAAGCCAAATGTCAAAGTGGTGTTGAAACTAATCTGCATGGATATGACTAAAAATTATCATAATCCGCATAACAGATGGCGAAAAATACACTAATTTTATTGTTAAAATATATATGGGTAATTCCAACTCATTAATTTCTTCAACGAAAGCTTGTGAATAATATTTAAATTTTTATGGTGATTTACCCTCATAGTAATTAATAATTATTTTTAAGTAACCATTTTTGTTACTTCTGCTAATAATAATTTACAAGCCAGCACACTAATTAACCCTCTAGCACTTCCTCTGGCTATTAACCCACTAAGCACGTTGGTGTAAATATACTGCCAAAACAGCAATCATTATAAAAACAGCAAAAAAAGCCTACGTGACGTTGCACAAAAATGGGGAATATTTTTCGTTTGTTGTTTAATATTTCACGTGCTTTCTGAGTTCAGGTACAGGAAGAAATAAATTGTTATTCTTTAGAGTGAGGGTTTTTTTTATTTAGTTTTCTTGCAGTGCCCATTGTTGTTGCTCTTTAACACTTTACGTGCGAAATAAGACAGCGTGAATAAGTAAAAAAAAAAAATAAGGGAAAACGAGTCGAAGGAAGCACTAACTTTAAATTAGCTTTGACAAGATAAATGATCGAGCATCGGGCTAAGAAAGAAATGAGAAATGAATACCACAGGCGACCTCTTCCCTTTTCGTAAGTTGCCTTGACTTAACCGATGCACTCGGCAGTTGTACAGTGCGATTCGAAAAAGTAAGGAAGCAGTTTATAAATATAATTCCAAAGGTATCAATTATATTACTAGGAAGATATAAAAACACGAATTACGCTTTTAGTTTCAATTTCGTGTTTTAAAAGCTTATTATTATATTACTTCTTGGTTATAAAGGGCTCCCAAACTAATGCTTTTTACCAGCATAATAATTTTAATTTGAACCATAATCATCTGAAATACACTGTAGCCAGATCTATTAGGCGCATGGGAAGGGCAGCCCTCATCTGCACCTCCAGTGACCCCGACAGTTGGGCTGCATTCGCGCCTGGTGCATCCTTATCCTCATTATGCCCGTCTCCGTTTGCGTCATTGGGTCTGCTATTTCAATCGGACCGGAAAGGACGCGGCACTAAGTATATATAATTTGTGCCCCTCCGCTTCCATTGGCTTCCTTCCTTCTGCTTGCCGCGGGCAGGTTCCGTGCAATTTACAATTGGCATTGGCAGCGAGGCGTCAAAAGGCTTATTAAAAGAAATTTGCAATTGCAACGGACAACGGACAGTGGACGGCGGACAGTGGACGGCGGACACTGGACACTGGTCGTGGAGACCAGCGAACGAATCGAGGGAAACGAAAAAGTGGGGCCCAAACGAAGCCCATTTGAAATTGCATCCCAAGATGCACAGCTCGAGATTTACCATTTCAGTGTGCCGTCGAGCCATTTATGTTATTTTTGCAGCGGGCCACCGTCTCCGTCCCAGTCTGCATCCACCACCACTGCCAACCCATCCGTTCCTGCTCTCTCGCACTCTCTATAAGGCCCGTTCTCCACACAATCCCCCAATCACAATGGGGCAGGCACGAAACTCCACTTTTAGAAGGCACCTTATCTGCGCAACGGCATCATTATTTCACACCAGCCCAGCTGAAGGCACAAAGCAGCTCCATGGACGGGCTGCAGATGGAAATGGGGATCCGCAGGCAGGAGGATCGAAAGGATCGCAGGGGGAACGCGCCGTCTGTGGGCAGCGGCAAAAGGGCACACAAAAACGGCATAAATATTATGGCCAAGCTGCGAACGAGCTGCAGGAGCCAAACATAAACAGGGTCTAGAGATGGTAAACAGGGCATAAAAAAGGTGGTAAGAGCTTCTAGAAAATAATAAAATAAATGAATAAAGCTGCATATGAACTATTCTGTTACAAGTTACAAGAATAATGAAGTCTTTTAAATGGTTTTCAATTAGCAAAGCAAAAAGGATAACGACCTGCATATTATCAGGGATTGAAGTTCCTTGAAATTCGTGTCACGCAACCATCGACGAATCCCTTGAAAAGAGATCTCATATCAAGAACCGTACGTGGCCGGCAATGCCAAGAAATGCTTAAACATAAATTCAACGAGACGAGGAAGTGCAGGACGGGAATGGATCGGATGGGAAGGAAGGAAGGTGGAGGCCAAAGCCGGTCCTGGCACATCGCGATGTGCCACAGCAGATTAGTCTGAGCCATAGAGCAGCTTCGTGTTTTCGTTTCTCTTTCTGTGGCAGATGTGGATCTTGGCCAGAAGAACCGAGGAGCCAAAAGTTCGCATTTTGCAGCGGTCTTAGGTTTTGGTCTAGCTTTCTCTTGGCTTTCTGCTGGAGCTGGAGCTGGTCAAGCTCGACCGATGCCATTGCCGATGCCCGGATCGCATTGTTCCCCGTCCAGCAATAAATTATCGATTAGAGTGGGCTGCCGTCTGGATATGGGCAATGCAGCTGGGGGTTCGATGACCCATCATCAGGGCAGGCAAGTAACCGACATATTACGGACCAAATTACATAAAAAGCAAAGGGTATGCGTTACGTTTTACGAACTGCTGGAGGGAAGCCCATTCGAGTTCCTAAAAGGTTCACGCCTACACTAACGTCTTTTTGTGATCCTGCAACTGTACGCGGAGGTGTGAAATTTCCAGCCTGGTCATATTCCCCAAAGGCTGCCAAAAGCTGATGGTCCTGCCGCTCCAGCTACTCGCTTGAACCCGTCCCGAGAGCAGCCCTAAAGCCTTTAATTTAATGCCAAGGCAATTCGCCTGGCCGGCAGACGTGGCTGGAATTTTAAATGTATTTTTCAGCCGCAAGAATCCGAAAACGGCGAGCGCAAAGTGTGATTAACGCGTACCTGCAACTCAGACGGGAATATCGAGGACGGGCCCAGCCTTTTTGACACAAAGCTGTGCTCCGTTCGGTCTCTGGTCTTTGGCATGGCCATTCTTCCTTTTTGGGTCCCTGGACGGCCCTGCGACGTTGACAAAAAACCCGCGGGACCCGTGGATCCTCATAAATGCGCGCAGAAGCTGCACAAAAACCCGACGAGAATCCCGGTCTGCCGGTCACCTCCTCATCCTCCATCTCGATTGGCCGCCGTCTACCTGAATGGCAGTTTGTAACTTTTGTGTGGCTCGGGGCTTAAATGCCCCAACTCGTTATGCTTACCACAGCAGCAGCAGCAGCAGTTGCAGATAAGCAACGAGCAGTTGCAACAGCCTATTCACTACCAAAAAAAAGCGTTATTTATTTAAAAGTTTAATTACTGATATTATTGCATGTTAATAAACTATCAGTATGTTTATTAGTTGAAATGAAAATGTTAGATAAATATAATTTAGCAGAATTTACTACTCTCATGGTGCCTTTCTGCTCCACTACCTTGTTGTATAACCAAATTTCTCGCAGTGTATTGAAGCTGCTGCAACCCGCTTTGCATGCCAGCCCCTGCCGAAATCCCTTCTGCCCGCCGCAGGCTCACCCATTTAATGAGTGTTGTCTGGGTCGGATTCGGGTTTTGGGTTTGTGCTTGGGTTCGGGGTCGGACTACGTCCACTGCCGTGTCGCTGACTGCATCATTTTAATAATATTGTTTACGTGACATTTGATTTATTATGAACTTTTTCTTTTGACAGATTATGTGGCGGCTTGACTCCATGCCAGTTGGCTACTGTTTCGCCTTGGCACGCACACACACACACACAGGGAATGGGGGCCCTGGGATCGTTTTGGATGCGGGGACGACTTAATGGATCCGCGAACCTGAATCTCTGGAGGGAAATCGGCAACAACAGCTGCGGATGCTGGCGAATCAATTAGCCTGCCATATAACAGTAAGTAAGGCCACACAATTACCCCAAATTACACGAAACAGTCCCACATTAAGGTTATTCAATTAGCATTATGAACAAGGTTTGCGAACTTCACTGGGGGAACTTATTAAGCCTGATAATATGTATGAGTAATTTGCGATATCTGCCGTGTGTTTTTATTATAGCAATGAAATCATGGTTATATTTTCTGCGAACGTGTTTAATGCAATTTTTAAAATAACGTTTGATAAAAGATACGGGCAGCAATTATTTCGAGATTTTTTAGAGTATATAAGACAATTAGATTACGAAGCTTTAGAGTACAAAGAAGACCGACATCACGTTAGAGGAATAAAAACGGCTTTAAAATACTTAACAGCCCGCACTTTAAAAACTACTACCTCATCGAAAACTTTAAAGTTTCAGTCCGCTATCGCCTCCTTATCTAAGCACTACCATATCGTTTACAATCTGTTTGAACTCCCACCGAAATGGTAGAATCTCCTTTAATTTCCAGCAATCAGCGTCACAATTGATTCCCATTAAATCCTTCCCTTTTATGGCACCACAATCCATCTTCCTGCCTCGAACTTCGCCTTTTAACGCCTTTTTTACGACCCGCACAACGAAAGAAGAAACAAATTAATAGTTCTTGTCATTTGAAGCGACCAGAAATATAATTAAAAACCGTCTCAAGTGCCAGGGTTCTCGATAAATCAGTTCGAGGCGACAACACCAAAAAAAAAACGAACTCAGAGCCAGGAGAACCAAAACATGGCCTAAAACAGAAGAAATGTTGGCCCAAAGCCGGGCGGTTGGAATCCCTCTCACCTTCCTCTCCAAAACTCAACTCGTTTGAATGCCAGAAAAATGTTTTTAAATTATAAGAAACCTTTGCGCGCTGCATTTTCTGTTTAGGGTTTTATTTTTTTGTGGATCCATTTGGGTTCCCTGGTTCTGTACCGATCTGTATTTTTTCCTTGTTTTTACTTTTCGTTTTTATGTTGTCGTCTGATTCGTTACGATTATTTACAGAGATCTCGACCAATGTCGTTTTAATTAAGAACCAGTTTATTTTTAGGTTTTATTTTGGTTGGCTTATTTTTTTCGCCTTTGCCCAGCGACGTTTACAAATTAAATGGTGATAAGCTAAGGTTTTTTTCTTTTTTTTGGTGCTTGCCCCTTTCATACTATCAAATGTTTAATTATGCGACATGCAAGGAGTGCAATAACAATAAGTGTGCTGCACTGCGAAAAATGCAACATATTGGAGTAAAATTAAGATTATACTTAAGATAACTGATCCATAATACAACCAAAAAGGAAACCATTAATTTTTGTAGCTATTCAATTCGATGTTTTTTTTGTGAAGCAGCGAGTCAAAGAACTCATTTTCGTCAGTGTGGCTGCGTTTATCGTTGAGACTTTAATCTTTATGGGTTATGAATGCACTCGAGTGGTTAGGCTCAATTTAAACAGCCATCGAGAACGACCGGAGATCGCAGCCTTATTTACGATAGCTGTCAATAATAATAGTCATAATAAACACAATCGCCGCGATCCCGTGTGGCTGAAGGTGTTGCACCCATGCGGCGAGGGTGCGAGTTCGTTTTAATATTGACCGATTCCGATAATGTCATAAATGTGACAGCGATAAAAATCAACTCAATTTAGCCGAGCTGTGAGTGTGTGGCAAGGGGGTCGGTCGTTCGTTCGGTCGGTCCTCTTCCTCGCCGGATAGATAGATGTATCTGCAACCCTGCAGGTTGTTTTTTGAACCTCGAGACAGTGGGAGACAATTCAACTTCAAACTTGTTTACACTTTACAGCGCTGGCAAATGTTTGATCGAATGTCTCACCGCACATATTGACATTGTGATTAGGGTTCGACGGAAACATTCCTCCAAGCAGGAAGCTTGCACAACCCAGCTCCGCTCAAAATGCCCACAAATGACGGACAGAGAACGGCACACATTGCCGATGTCGATGGCTCAGCCATTGCCGTTGCCATTTCCATTTGCACTTCCATTTCCCATTTCAGTTGGAGACGGCGAACATTTTATGCAAAATCGGACACGACTTTGCACTAAAAATGAAGCGATCCCGCAGAGAAACTTTGACCAGGCTGGCCAAAAAGGGAGGAGCACTATAAACAGCACTACTGATCTTGAAAGTTCGCCATTTACATAAGAAATTTAAGGAGGTAAGAGTTGGACAAACAATATACTTAATGGCAGAATGAAATATATAATATACTTAAGCTAACATTAACTATTCATAATAAAAACTAATCCTCCGTAAGCTAGAGACTCTTTAGCAATGTCGAATGATACTTCCTGAGGCAGTTCTTCTTTGAAGAGACTCACGTAGACTGTCAATGCATATGCAGATATATGAACACTGTCAGTCATCTTGCAGTTTGGCGCAGACATTGCAGACATTCAGTCCAGCGGAGCTGGGTAAGATTTCTGCGCATAGATTGGAAACCAGAGGAAGGAAATAAATTGCTTTTGGCTTATGCAAAAGCCAGCTCCGCTTTCCGCCGCAGGAAGATGCTGGCTAGCCTGGAGTCAGCCATCCCAAGTTGCCAGCCAGCAAAGCGCGAAATTTCTCGTACGTGTGCGATGGTCCCGGCATCGGCGGAATGGAGTCAAGGAAGTCCAGAGGAACTGTGGAGAATTGCGAAATATTCTGCGGCGTTGTTATCGCCGCCTTTGGATCGCTGAGGTTGAGGCTCCGCAAGCGGAATGCGACGCACAATTAATCATATCTGAATATATTGCGCCCTTTGGTGGTATAAATCTCGCTGGGCTTTAAGTCCAGCTCACTCTCTCTCTCGGAGGAAACTTAACAAAATAATAAAAAATGAAACGAGAAGAAAATAAAAAATAAGAACTGCGCATTTAAGCGCTTCACGCGCATGCGCAACCAATCGCTTGATTAGTTCCCAAACTCGAGGCTCAGGGATTAGCTCATAAAAAATAAAGTGAACAGGAAATAAGCTTAGGAGGTAATGGCATCCGAATGGTGCGGATCAACATTCCATACGTCTGGGCCAGCTTATTATAGTTCGTAATGAGCGTTCCCAGCTGCATTTCTGCAGCCCATTTGCCAATTAAGTGAAATTAAAGTCATATCTGGCAATTGCTCTCGCTCGACGCGTCTTGCCTTCTGGGACCGATGAGGTGTCGCCAGTGGGACGCGTAATTAACCCCATGGATACTGGTCTCTATGCCACATCCAAAGACCAGAGCGGCAGCAGACTCTTCTAATTAAATTGTGCTGGCTACTTTTTAATTAAGCACACACTGGCAGGCATCCAACATTTATAGAACTGCCACATGGGATCGGTGGTAATATAAGGGCCTGACGAATGCTAGAATCAAATCAAGGAAAGTCTACGTAGATAATTAAAGCAGAAAAATATTTCTGATAAGCAAATATTCTTCATAAGTTGCGAGATTATTTTCGCAATGAAAATTTAAACCGCCATTTAAACCATCTTTAAACTGCTCGACTGGAGATTTAAGCTTAATAAATAATAGTTTTCCGCACAAGTTGCCCCATTGTGTCCGCTCTGCTTGGGGGCAATTCCGAGTTGATTCAGTGCATCATAAGCAGGGACAATGTTATTGACGTTGTGGAACCGATGTGGCCTCTCCTGGGCAGCCGCAGCCCAGAAAGAAGACCGCAATTAAGTGCATATAAATTTCGCAATTTTACGATCTTCGCTCTTATAAAAATGCTCACTCTATGGCCACAGTTACAGTCACAGCTGCCAAAGGAGCACCCAAAAGACCAGGTCTCAAAGGCATTAAATGCGGCGATTTATGTCCACGTGTTCGAACTGGCGGAAAATATGAGCAAAATGCATTCGTGACCGAAACGAGGATGCCCGCTGTTTTTCTATTGCTAATTAGCCGTGACATTGTTTAGCTACGGGCCATGAACTTTTTCACAAAAACTTTAAGCAACAGAACATACTTTAGATTGTAGTAGCTTATTCTACCATTTGCTCCTCTTTTTTGTGTGCAAAACCGGATTAAAAACCCTTGGCAAATATGCCCTTCCACGGGGCTTATCTTAATTTTTGCATTTAATAACTGCATTGCGGCTGAAACGAGCCGGCAAACTGCCACCGGTCAGTCAGTTGGGCAGCGATCGCAACGGGCGGCCATTAAGCTTAATATGGCCAAGTAAATTCTTGGCCAACTATCCGGAGGTGTGAAGAAAAGTGTCGACTTGTTAAGCTGCGGCCACAGCGGGCCCAGACAGATAGCCACCACCACCACCACCACCAGAGCTCTGGACAGGATCGCCTGAGTTGCGAGCGCATTTCTCGGAAACAACGCGCTCGATTCGTGGAAGCAATAAATAAGAAGGTGGTGGCGGTGGCGGCATTGTCCTTCATGTGTTTCGTGGCGTAATAAATTTTATTTATTTTGTTCCCCCCAGCTTTATTCCCTTTTTTTCCGGCACAAGGACGACATGGCGAAAAAAGGGCCGACGGACCAACACCACCGCCCTGTCGCACTCAATTAGCGAACGCGAACGCGAACGCGAGTCGCGCGCGTTTTTGGCGCGGCGAAATCCGTTTGATTTTCATCTTGGCCAACTTAACGATCGGCGTGCGGTTTTCTTGTTGAAGCAAATTAACTAGACTGGTCTAGAGATTATCAACACCCAGCTACTCCTTCCCGCTGCCTGTCAACACTCGGCATTGTCTTTGCGAATCAAATCCAGACGAACAATGGCTGGAAAATAATATACAAGTTGCCTATAAAGTGCCTGCTTAAGCTTTGATGAGCTTAGAGCCATAAACCACATAATGGTAGCTGCTCTATAAAACAAAATACGTGGCCAAGAGGAATAGAGCTGAAATTAAACTCCCCCCATTCGAGCCAATTCAATTTGGCGATTCCAACGAACTCTGTGTACACTTTATGGGCAAAAGTCATTCAAAGCGGTTGTTAAAAACGAAATTTTGTGTTTTTTTTTATTAGTTCGGGCAGCTAAAATTTAATTAAATTTAAAGTGGAAGCGAATAATGCAGCCGGATTCATTTCAGAGGAATATTTTCCACTTCTTCCACATGGTCAACATATACTCCAAAATAACTAAATACAACTTTTGTTCTTCTACTTTCATTAGTGCACAAGTCAAGAGAAGTTAAGATTAATATAACTATAAATAATATGTTTATAGGAAATGGTTATCAGCTATAAAATATTATAACTAGAGGAAAGAAGAGTACCGCCCAATCATAAAGATTTCCTATCAGATATAGTAGCTTTTATAGATTTTGCTCTTTGAAATGTGTGCAAAAAGTAGATTAGTTGACCATGTAGCCTTTCCTATTAAAAAGTGCACAGTATCTGCGCACCATGAAGTGTATAAATTGATCACTGGAAATATTTTTGATATTCATATTTAAATCGCTTTAAAGTCGCATCAAAGCCGAATGACCAATTGAAGTGCCTCGATTCCATTCCGCTTTCAATTCGGATCGTCGCAGATGGTCGCCACATAAACTCGGTTGTTTATGGGCCTAAGCCGCTTTGGCTTTCCTGGCTGAGTAACTCCGATCGTGGTTTCAGTGCCTCCGCATCTCGGCCTGGTCTGCGTGACCACTTCTTTTCAGCCATCGGCCATCGGCCATTGGCGGTGTCTAATCCATGGCAATTAATTACATCGTTACACGCGCTGCCGCCAAACAACTTAATACAACATAAATAATTGTCAAAATGCTCGGCCACAGACGCGCGAATTAGTCTTCATTATGTCAATAAATCTTGGCCAATTGCCACACCGGATCATGCAACATCCAAACGGGAGTCAATATATCTTTATGCACCTGTCCCACGCCGAAATGGAAACCGAAGCGGGAACATGTCCAAATTTCATTTCAATTAACGACGCTACTTTCATGTAGTTTAAAATGCTTATATCTATAAGAAAAGATATTCTTTCTGAGAAGCAAGTAAATGCAATCATGTGGCAGGCAATTTTCAAGAGAATATCCATTTTAAATTATCATTTCATTTAATCATAGGGGAAATGCCAATTGCCTTATTGATCGACTGTTCAGTTTTTACAGAGACAGACTATATAAGAAGTGGACGCCAAAGTTGGTCTATGGCCGTCTCAAAAGATGATTATGGTCATGACAACTTAATGACGAACGCAGCTCGGCCTGGGAACCCGATCCGATCCGTTGCGATCCCAAAAGCGAGCCCTCGCCGTCTGGAAACCCCTCAAGTTGCCCGGTGACCGAAAAACGAGACTGGCAAATTTGCATAAAAATCAGTGGAGTATATTGCCCGGATTCCCCGCCTCCTTCAGGTGACATTAACAAGCCACAAAAAAGGAAGCAGCAGCCACTGTGATACGACCAAATTTTAATTAAAAGTTTAGTGGAGCGAGAGACACACGCCAACGACAACGCGAAAACACACAGCAGCAACATCAACACCAAAAGCAAACCAAGAACAACCCAGCACAGTGGGTTCAAACTACATTTTTGTGTCATATTTCAACAAAATATTTCTATTACTCTGGCGAAAAACATAGTTTTGTGTACAGGGATCATTGAATAAAGTGGATATTTCAAAGACCTCGATTTTACTTGGATAAGCACTCGTTTTGTGCCCATTGTACAGCGGCCGCAAGAGCAACATCGGGAAGCTGAGATCTTTGGGGCACAGCGACCGCAAAAGGTTGCTGGGGCAGAATGCCGTGCAACAAGTGTCAGGCCGTGCAACATGGCTAACAAGCGTCGCCTGTTCGTCGCCGGCAACGTTCGCTGTCAGCTCATACACGCCAAAAAAGAAAAAAAAAAGAAAAGGAAATAGCACGGGAAAAAGATACACACAGAGGACTAGGTGTTAAAGTAAATATGCAAGCGGTTACAACAAATTTTACATGCCGCTGCAATAATTGAAAAATCATGTTGCCGCACAGCAAATGTTGCCGCGACTGCGCAACATGTTGCTACATGACTTTGTGCTTAGCCAGAAAATGCAGCGAACTAAGGTCAGCACTAAAAACATGAATATTTTGGCTAAAAAGATGCCGGAAAATGATGGAAAATTTGTGTACTAAAGCGCGAAGAATGCGGCTAAAAGGCGTAGTTTTTATTTTTTTAAAAACAAGACAAATAGGGTCAATAACCTCCAAGATATAAAAAGTGGAATACGATTTCAGTTGAAGTTTTAATAATATCAGCAGTACCTTATAAGCAACTTTGGTGCAGGTGCCTGTGGGTTCTCAGCTCCCAAGTAACTCAGAATTTGTTATCTTAGCAATTCCCCCAAGCGGCTTGCGGATGTGCAACGCCATTGAAGGGATAGCTGCTCTGCTTTGGCTCAGATTTTTGCGCTAAGAGAATCGCAAAACCACGCCGCGAATCACGTACATAAATAAATAAATACGCAGGCAACGGAAGCTGCAACAGTAGCGGCAGCAACATTCAGCGCAGCAGCGGTTGAAACAACAAACCAAGAAACAAACAAACAAACATTCAAGCCGCCACCGCAATGGTTGTTGTTCACTGTTGGTTTTTGGTTTTTGTGGCCAATGCCGCCGCTGCAATTGCCACTGATCGCGTCGATTCAATTAGTAATTCTAAAAAGGCGGCAAGCGACGTCTTTTGCATCTTAATGAGCAGTAACAGCAGCAGCAGCTCCTGTGGCAGCAGCAACACATGCAGCATGTTGCCGCCGCAATAACATTTGTTCATAACAACAAGAAACGGAGAGACAGGGCCAGTTTTTCCATCCAATTGTGCCGGCACAGCACTTTTCATGCCCAAATGCAGTTTGTGATTGCTGCTGTGACCGTTGCTGCTGCAACTGCTGCAGTTTCTGCTGCAACTCCTGCTGCATTGACTATTTTTGTCATCCAGGTCCACGCACTGGTCGTGCAGCATGTTTGCGCGTTCATCTCCGTCTCCTGCCATTTCCACAGAAAATGTAATTACTGTGATTTAATTTTTTTCCACATTTACTTCTATTGCAGCAACGGCTGCACTTGGCCAGCTTGCAACGGCAGCAACTGCAGCAACTGCAACTGCGGCATTGCCATTTCTGCGCGCGCATTACAAACTTGGCTCAAATTAATTCCTCAAGCCCAAATGCGATCTGGCCAAGCTGCAGCTAATCAAACTTTAATCAATGCGGCATTTTGATGCGACATTGCTAGTTTTTCTTTTTTTCTGCAGCCAGTTCCATAGTTGGAACGATGGGAAAATATGCCGCTTGGCCTGGGAGGAAATTTGCCAAGAAATTGTTATTAATCTGGAATGGTCATATAGGCAAAAAAAAAAAAACGATCGTAAGCCAGTTTCAACTATTTCAAATGCTTCTCTAACAATTTCCATATCTGTCAAGTGCTTCAATTAATTATTATGACTTTTGATAGGAGGAGGAGTCATTACTTAAACTTTTGCTATGTATACTTATAGGCACTAATAATTAGCTCTACTGCCAAACAAAAATAAAACCATATCGCTTTGAATTCGATAGCATGACATTATAGCTTATATGCATTAACAAGAAATTAGTTTAATTTCTGACAGTCTAAAAGGTTTGCGTGCTGGAATGATTTTTACTTTTAAGTGAGTTAAGCAATTGCATCAAGCTTAATGAAAATATAACTGACTTATTAATGCCGGCCATCCCATTCGTGATATAATACTTAAAATGTTGGAATGATTTAAAATGCAGTCACAAATATACATAATCCAAAATTATAAATAGCCAAGTTGAGTATAAATAAGAATAGAACCCAACAGCTACCAACCACAATAATTGAAATAATCCAACCATATAATTGGCTTCCTGATAACAGAAAGCTGTTTTGAGTTTGTTATTGTTTTAAACAGTATACCATAGTACATACAATTGATTATGATTATTGCGGCTTGATATTATATGCCAAAGCTCAGTGGGTAGTGAAATTGCCTGTAGAACAGACCGACCGGAGAATTTCGCGACGAAATGTGGATTGCTCTGCTGGGGACTCCGATTTTGTTGGCGGTCCTGACGCTTCTTGTAAAACAAATTAACAAAACCTACTTCATACTCTCATTAACAAAGCGGGTGCGAACCGAGGATGGCAGTCCATTGGAGAGCAAAGTGGCCATAATGCCGGGAAAAACGCGATTTGGCAACAACTTGGATATCCTGAACTTTACGCCAGGTTCGTTATGTTATTCAATGGGTTTATAACTACTTATAAATTATTTAATTACAGCTAGTGTTTTTAATTTTGTGCGCGAATCCACGGCCAAGGCCAAGGGTAAGAATTATCTGTGGTATTTTCTATATGCACCCATGTATAATGTGGTTCGACCCGAGGAAGCTGAGGAGGTATTCCAGAGCACCAAGCTGATAACCAAGAACGTGGTTTACGAACTGATTAGACCATTTCTGGGAGACGGACTCCTGATAAGCACGGGTGAGTCAACCAATTTGTAGTGCATTATTCTAGTTACTAATTAATCTATGATTTCAAGATCACAAATGGCATTCCAGACGAAAGGCTTTAACGCCCGCCTTTCACTTCAATGTCCTGCAGTCGTTCCTGGGCATATTCAAGTAAGTTTGAACTAATAATTAACTATTGAATTTACTAAATTATTAGTTTATTTTAGGGAAGAGTGCAAAAAGTTCCTTAACGTTTTAGAGAAAAATTTAGATGCTGAGCTGGAGCTTAACCAGGTTATTCCGCCATTCACTTTGAATAATATATGCGGTGAGCTGAGTGAAGTGTTCATACTAAATCATATTTAAACTAAACCATACCCTTTGTAGAAACTGCTCTGGGTGTGAAGCTGGATGACATGTCGGAGGGCAACGAATATAGAAAGGCCATCCATGCCATCGAGGAAATTCTAATTCAACGCGTGTGCAATCCGCTGATGTACTACAACTGGTATTTCTTCCTTTACGGAGACTACCGAAAGCATTCGCAGAATCTTCGGATAGTTCACGACCTCTCCAGTCGCATTATCGAACGAAAAAGGCAGCAATTCCAGCAGAAACAACTCGGAGAAGTCGATGAATTTGGCAGGAAGCAGCGATACGCCATGTTGGATACCCTGTTAGCGGCCGAAGCAGATGGTCAGATCGATCATCAGGGTATCTGCGATGAGGTGAATACCTTCATGTTCGAGGGATACGATACTACGTCCACTTGTCTTATATTCACCCTACTGATGCTGGCTCTCCATGAGGATGTCCAGAATAAGTGCTATGAGGAGGTGGAAAGTCTTCCCGAGGACAGCGATGACATCAGTATGTTTCAGTTCAACAAACTAGTCTACTTGGAGTGTGTGATAAAGGAATCGCTGAGAATGTTTCCATCAGTGCCATTCATTGGTCGCCAATGCGTGGAGGAGACTGTGGTGAATGGAATGGTGATGCCAAAGGACACCCAGATCAGCATCCACATATACGACATCATGAGGGATCCGCGACATTTCCCGAAACCAGATCTGTTCCAACCTGATCGATTTCTACCGGAGAACACAGTGAATCGTCATCCCTTTGCATATGTGCCTTTTAGTGCAGGACAGAGGAATTGCATTGGTCAGAAGTTTGCCATTCTGGAGATGAAGGTGCTCTTGGCAGCGGTTATTAGAAACTTCAAACTCCTGCCCGCCACCCAGTTGGAGGATCTCACTTTTGAGAACGGAATTGTGCTGCGCACACAAGAGAATATCAAAGTGAAGCTATCGAAAAGGGTCACATGAGCAATATTTCTTAGTATAATTTTAGGGAAAACGGTTTGCCAAAGAGCTTCTATTTGTAATATGTTTAAAGAAACAAATTAAACATTAAAACGAATGACACTCTAAGGAATGAACGCTTGTCTTATTATCTGTAATTTAAAATAAAACAATTTATGATTAAATGATTAAACTAAAGATATCCTAACATGTTATTCATTTAATTGAAACATTCAACACAATCGGTAACGTTTAAATAAATTGCTGGTACATATTGTACATTGTAATACATTGTAAAACTACCGACTACTTTATACAGCTTTATATACAAATTAAAGCTTACATAACATCAAAATCCAATATACATATATATCGTAAATTTGTATAAATTTGAACTAGTTGGCAGTGCAGTATTAGTAATTTAATATACCCATCAATTGCATGCGCCAAGGGAACATGTTTTATACTAAGTAACTATTGATTTTACAGAACTCAATTTTTCCGATCACTGAGTTCTAATCAGCTTCGATCATTTATAGATCGGAGCTTAATCAGTGAGGTATTGGAACATCTTACCGGAATATTATATAAGCGTAGAAATGTATTTGGAAGTCCTGTTCGCTGTTCCACTTGTGATTTTCATTTTTCGCAAGTTATGGGCTCATTTGAATAGAACCTACTTCATCCTGAGTCTTTGCAAACGAATTCGAACTGAAGACGGTAGTTTGCTGGAAAGCAAAATTTACGTAGCGCCGAGCAAAACGCGATTCGGAAACAACTTTGACCTCGTGAACTTTACATCTGGTAAGTGAAACCAAATCAACACTAAAACTATATTTAAATCGTTTGGAATACTTGACAGAAAGCATCTTTAACTTCATGAGAGATTCATCTGCAAAAGCGAAAGGTCGAAACTATCTCTGGTATTTTTTCCATGCACCCATGTATAATATTGTTCGCGCCGAGGAAGCCGAGGAGGTATTGCAAAGTACCAAGCTTATCACCAAAAATATGATCTACGATCTTTTGAAACCGTTTTTGGGCGAAGGTCTGCTGATTAGCACAGGTATTTTTAAATTTTGTATCCTAATTTCTACTATTTTAAAGAATTCTAAAATAATTTAGATCAGAAATGGCACTCTAGAAGAAAAGCCCTGACTCCTGCTTTTCATTTTAAAGTATTGCAGTCTTTTCTGATCATATTCAAGTAAGTTTAAAAAATAACAAATGGTTGTTAAGTTGTAAGCACTTCCTATTTTTAGAGAAGAGTGCAGTAAACTTGTGAAAGTCCTGCATCAAAGTGTGGATACGGAGTTGGAGCTCAATCAGGTTATTCCTCAGTTCACGCTTAATAATGTTTGCGGTAAGTTTAAGTACATTAATAAAACAATAACGCAATACATACGTATAACTCAAGATCAGAATGACCAGCAAATATAGAAATTACTCTCTATATCATTATCAATGAAATTAATTTGCAATGCTTATTGGTAAATCACAGCAATTTTCACTGACCGTTTTTTCAACTATGCAGAGAATTTCAGTGTGATTAATGTAATTGCAGAAACCGCACTGGGAGTAAAACTTGATGACTTGTCGGAGGGTATTCGATATCGCCAGTCGATTCACGCCATTGAAGAAGTTATGCAACAGCGCTTATGCAATCCGTTCTTCTATAACATAGTGTATTTCTTTCTATTCGGCGACTATCGAAAGCAGGTGAATAATTTGAAGATAGCCCACGAGTTCTCCAGTAACATCATAGAGAAAAGGAGAAGCCTCTTCAAGAACAACCAGCTCGGCCAAGAGGATGAATTTGGCAAGAAGCAGCGATACGCCATGTTGGATACCCTGTTAGCAGCCGAAGCAGAAGGTCAAATTGATCATCAGGGTATCTGCGATGAGGTCAATACCTTCATGTTCGAGGGATACGATACTACGTCCACTTGTCTTATATTTACCCTACTGATGCTGGCTCTCCACGAGGATGTCCAGAAAAAGTGCTATGAGGAGATCAAATACCTTCCCGAGGATAGCGACGATATCAGTGTGTTCCAGTTTAATGAACTGGTCTATATGGAATGTGTGATCAAGGAATCTCTCCGCTTGTTTCCCTCGGTGCCTTTCATTGGACGTCGGTGCGTGGAGGAGGGTGTGGTCAACGGTTTGATCATGCCCAAGAACACCCAAATCAACATTCACCTCTACGAAATCATGCGGGATGCCCGGCACTTTTCAAACCCAAAACAGTTTCAACCGGATCGATTCTTTCCAGAGAACACAGTGAATCGTCATCCCTTCGCTTTTGTGCCTTTTAGTGCGGGACAAAGGAATTGCATTGGTCAAAAGTTTGCCATCCTAGAGATTAAAGTTCTTCTGGCAGCGGTCATCAGGAATTTTAAAATATTGCCTGTTACTCATCTCGATGATCTTACGTTTGAAAATGGAATTGTGCTGCGTACGAAGCAAAATATTAAGGTTAAACTGGTGCACAGGGCAAATAAATAAGCCAATAAACTTGTATATAGAGCATATCTGCTTTTATAAATTCAATGGCGTCGTAGTATCCAAACCAAATACATTTTATTATAACAGAACGTCAAAACACAATTACTAGAAATAAACAACCATTAAAGATTTCGATAACAAAGAGCTTTTTCATTGGCCTTTTCTTTTCGTTTCGTATGCCTGAACTCAGTGGGTTTTCAAGATTGCAGTAGATCGGTTCCCCAAAGCCCACAAAATGTGGATCGCTCTGCTCGGGTCTTCACTTTTGATTGGGGCCATTTGGTTCCTGCTGAGACAACTTAATAAAACTTACTTTATTCTTTCATTATGCAAACGAGTGCGAACAGCGGATGGCAGTCCATTGGAAAGCAAAGTGTTTGTTATTCCCGGAAAAACGCGATTTGGCAACAATTTGGACCTACTTAATTTAACGCCTGGTAAAAGGAAAGATTGGATTATCTTTACAACTAATTATTAATATTTATTACAGCTACTATTTTTAACTACATACGAGAGTCCACTGCCCAAGCCAATGGACAAAATTATATATGGAATTTCCTATTTGCACCCGAATATAATATTGTTCGCGCCGAAGACGCTGAAGAAATATTTCAGAGCACAAAAATCATTACAAAGAATATGGCTTATGAATTGATAAGACCATTTCTGGGAGACGGGCTGCTGATAAGCATAGGTGAATAATCGTATATAATCGTAAATATATAATAATCCCAGTCGTTTTAGATCAAAAATGGCACTCAAGAAGAAAAACATTGACCCCGGCTTTTCATTTTAATATTCTGCAGACTTTTCTCTCTATTTTTAAGTAAGAGTGAGCTTTCATAAGTTATTAACTATTGAAATGATCAATAATTTTAATTTCTAGAGAAGAGAGCAAAAAGTTTATCAAAATACTGGACAAGAACGTTGGCTGCGAGCTTGAACTTAACCAGATAATTCCACAGTTTACTCTAAATAATATTTGCGGCAAGCATAATCATCGAGTTATGATATGAAATTGTATTATTAACTATATTTTCTTCTATAGAAACTGCCCTGGGCGTAAAACTAGATGACATGTCGGAAGGAAACGAGTACAGAAAGGCCATCCACGACTTTGAAATAGTTTTCAATCAGCGCATGTGCAATCCGCTGATGTACTACAACTGGTACTTCTTCCTTTTCGGAGATTATAAAAAGTATTCCAGAATACTGCGTACAATTCACGGATTCTCGAGCGGTATCATTCAACGCAAAAGGCAGCATTTCAAGCGGAAACAACTTGGCCAAGTTGATGAATTTGGCAAGAAGCAGCGTTACGCCATGCTGGACACCCTTTTGGCAGCTGAAGCCGAGGGCAAGATCGATCATCAGGGAATCTGCGATGAGGTCAATACCTTTATGTTTGGTGGATACGATACCACATCAACCAGTCTAATCTTTACACTGTTATTGTTGGCTCTGCATGATGATGTCCAGGAGCGGTGCTACGAAGAGCTACAAAACCTTCCCGAGGACATTGATGACATCAGTATGTTCCAGTTCAACGAACTGATCCACTTGGAGTGTGTCATCAAGGAATCGCTGAGGTTGTTTCCCTCAGCTCCGATCATTGGCCGCACGTGCATGGAGGAAAGTGTAGTGAATGGTTTAGTCCTACCCAAGAATGCCCAGATTAGCATCCACATATACGACATTATGAGAGACCCACGTCATTTCCCGAAACCAAATCAGTTCCTGCCCGAACGTTTTCTGCCCGAGAACGCTGTGAATCGTCATCCCTTTGCATTTGTGCCCTTCAGTGCAGGCCCAAGGAATTGCATAGGTCAGAAGTTCGGCATCCTGGAGATGAAGGTGCTCCTGGCCGCTGTGATTAGGAACTACAAGCTCCTGCCCGCCACCCAGTTGGAGGATCTCACTTTTGAGAACGGAATCGTACTGCGCACACAGCAAAACATTAAAGTTAAATTTGAAGCAAGAGTGAAGTAGTGCATAATAAATACAAAACTTTTCCTGTAAAAAGGCCTATATTGAATTCGCTTGATCATAACAGCCGAAAAGTAGACTATGAAATTTGAAATATTCAAAATACTGGTTGAAGTAAGAAATATGTAAAAAGGGTGCCAATATGTAAAATCGGTGTAGAAAATACGTGCTATATTTCAGAATTTGTTTATATGAAAATTACATTTACTTGTATCCCCAAAGTACCAACTTAAACAAAACCTGTTTTTCGCGCTGAGAAAAAACGAAAAAATTAAATGAAATGAAATAAAAATGAAACATAAGTATGAAATATGAAGAAATATAAACATAATAATATAAACAACTATTTTCATAGAACCCGTATGTTAACAGAGTGCACTTCAATGTTCGAACGCTGTTATCAAACATGTTTCTACCGTAAACAATGTAATTGTCTATAATTATTTATAGAACCAATACGAAATCAAATGCACTTGCAGAAATTCCTTTCGTCTTATCTATTCTCTTTTCCAATTGGCAATGATATGAATATCCAATTAGAATTACACAGCAATGCCTGTTGCTGAGAGAGTGTAGCACTTGACATAAACAAAAGTACATACATATATAAACAAAGCTACCACACATGGAATCCAATTTTTTACGCAAACAATTTACTCGATAATATATGGTTTAAACAATTCAGCGGAAGAAGGTGTCCTTAACATTTTGCACCACATACTCAATGGCCTTGAACACCAAATTAATGATTTTTCCTGCTTCGATTTGAGGGTGGACTTCGGAGGCATTGATTACAATATGGTTTCGCCAAGAAAATGCCTAATTTAATTATATATTTCTATTCTGCGCATCGAATAACAAAACAAACCGCACGCACACACACACACAAAGTCACATGCACTGGCAGTGCACCAAACACACACACAACAGCGCGCATCATGGAAAACCCTTGTATTCTGCAGCTTCCCTGAGATTCAGTTAAATTGCATTTAAGTTCATTCACTATCACTAAAACACTCACCAGTTGTTAAATGCACTAAAACCACATTTACACCGAAAACTAACAAAAAACAAAACATTTTAATCCAATTCGCGTTAACAGTACAAATAAACTTTAACAGCGCGTGCCCGATAGAGCTGGAAGAAACATCGACGCGGTATCGATATTCCGATGGAGTCAACTATTTCATCGATATTATATTTAAAACAATTTAAAATGAAAAGACTAAAAACGGATATTTCGAAATTTAAATTTGAATCAATAAAATAAATTGCTTATCGTATTAATGTATAATTTTAAATGAAATGGTTTCAATCTTCATAGATCTTTTAATTTTAATGGGGTTAAGAAAAAAAATTTTAACATTTCTAAAAAACTAATAAACAAATTGTATTTATGAACAATATGTTGATACTGCCGCAACATTTTTAATAACTATTGAGAAAAAATACGATTTATCACAATTTGGTTTTATAAATAATTGTATATTTGGTTTTTTTGTTGTATTATTTTTTATACTTTTAAAAAGTAAACTTCTATTTTGATCGAAAGTATTGATTTAAGCACTGATTACACGAAATTGTGTGATTGAGGTTGAGGTTTTTTCTTTACATATAAATCGAGTGAGTTATTGGGACGAATATAGATATAACAAAAAGTCGCGTTCGCAAAAGCAATATTGAAGAGTATTGGCTAACTTAAATCGCAATTTAAATACATAGATTCGTGTGTATGGTTACAGCTTTACAGGTCTTTTGTCGTTAAATATTACATCAATATCATCAATATCATAGATCATTTTTTACGCTCATTTCCATTTTCTCTATCAATAAAATTAACAACAATTCCGATGCATTTGATTGGGCACGTGATAAACATTGATAAACGTGCTCGCCTACTCAGACGCATAACAAATTTAAAATACTGTTTCTTCTAATATAATTAATATACGATAACTGTTTCAGTAGTCAATTAGTAAGGTCAACATTGCACGAACATATACTACGTGGATACTTCGTCGTATATGTCCAATCGAATATATATGCCTGTAGCTCGTGTAAATAGTTTAGTCGATTCGATTACTAGATGTGTTACAAATTGGTACACTAGTGTGGATTGTTCCTCATTTGCGCGTGGGTGAGTTTAAGTTTAGTTTAAAGTCACTGTAGTTATTGCTGCTGTGCTCTCGTGTCGAACAACATGGATTCACATTCATTCACAAAAAACGCAACGTACGAATACGAATACGACGGGTATGCAAACTTAATCTACCGAGTGTTGTATATGTCTAAACATTCATAACGATCTATGGATAGGTGCATGTTCGATGTCTGCCGATGCTGAGCACCCCTCCCTCCTCTGGTTTGTCTTTTGCATAATTATCTATAAACTATATACGTTTGCCGGTGGGGCAAACTAAGGCATGCCGGGCAGTCCGCCGCCCACAAGGCGCTGCTGTTGCTGCTGCTGGTGAATTAGGTTCACCCTAGCTCGCTGCTGCTCCAACCGCTGCACCGTGGCCGTCAGATGGGAGTTCTCCACGTAGAGATCCTTCACCAGGATGTCGGCACTCTGCAGCCGCTGGGTCTGATCGGCCAGCAAAACACCCTGGGTCTCGATTCGGCTATGCAGATCGTTGAGCTCCACTTGATGCTGCCGCCAGGATTCTAATGAATAAACATATAGTTTACTAATTATCCATGGTAAGTAGGTAGTTTCTTCAACTTACGCTGCATCAGGGACTCGGTGTACTGCTGCTGCTGCTTGATGACATTCTGCAGATGGCGATTTCGCAGCTCCAATTGGTTCAGTCGCTGCTGAAGCGTTGGATGCGTGGTTCGCTAAAGAAGGTTCACCAGATACGATTGAAATATGTTCTCTGATTTACAAAATCTATGGCTCACCGCATAGGCCTTCTCGAGCACGGGTCGCGCCTCCTGTAACTGCTGCAGTTCCATGACCAGACCGTCCCGCTGCAGGCTCAGATCCTTGATCTGCTCCTTGAGAGACAGCTCGAAGAACTTAAGGCGCTTCAGTTCCTCCTTCAGTGCCGACGGACTGCTGCACTTCTCGTGGCTAAGGCAAGACGTTTTGCTGTTGGATTCGAAGCTCTTGCCGGACGCCGTCGACGACGTCTCGCAATCGGCTATCTCTCCCTCCGATGCAGCCAGTTGGGGACTCTGGGACCGCTTGGGCTTGCTGATCGGAGCTGGGCCGGCATTGGCGCCGTAGGCGTTGCTGGTGCCACTGTTCGTAGGCGAAGGACCGGACTGAGAGCTTTCGAAGGGTGTAGTGCTAAAGATGGATGTTTCCGAGGTGGTGAGGTTATTGCTGTTTAAAGGACCATTAAATTGGCATGATTTAAAAAATAAAAACGCCTTTGAACGAATTGTTGAACATAAAGATGCAAAATGAAAACGTGGAATGTTACAAATGTGAAAAATAAGCAAACAAAACCATTTCCAGCAGCATTGAATATAAGCGGCTTCATTGAAATCGTAAATCAATAAATTTCGAAAATGTGATGAATATTTTTATGAATATAAATTATATTTATTAAACAAGCACAAACATACACTTAAAAGGATTAAATTAGCTTATACTAGACATGGTTAGATGTGCGGGACAAAACTATAACATATATACAGGACATACAGTGCAAATTATGAGAATGACACAGGGATGCTCACACCAAGGACACACAGAGAGGCTTCTCATACTCACCGGCTGGCTGTCTTGTGCGATGGTGAGCCTCCGAGCAGTTCGATGGCACTGGCGGTGGCTTCATCCTTGGAGTCAGCGAGGGATTTCGCCGGCTCTTGAATGGTGCTCTGCAGCCAGAGGTAGCTGATGGGTGAGCTGGCTGGACTTTTTCCCGCCTCGGCACTCAGTTGGGCTACCGACTCCGAGGTGAGTTCAGAGGCGCCCGTGAGGATCTCGACGCTCTCACCCAATCTCTGTCGCAAGTCCTCGATCTCCGATTGCAGCGAGCTGATTTCCTGAGCCTTCTCCTCGAGCATTTGAATGGAACTCGAGCGCAGCTGGGCTGCCTCTGCTTCCAATTCGGAGTACTGCTGCTCCAGCATATCGCGCTCATCAATGGGCGAGAGGCGGCCATCCTTGCTGAACTGCTCCTCGTACTCGCGCACCTTCTCCATCAGCTCGGTGAACTTCTTGTCGCTCTCGTGCTGCTCATCCTCGTAGATCTGTCGCTCCTTCTCAAACAGCTGCCGTTCCTCGCTGAGTTTCGTTTGCCAGTAGTCCTCGCAATCCTCATAGGCACGCTGCATTTGCTCGAGACTGGTCTCCAGTTCCTTGGAACGGCTTTCCGGCGTGAGAGATCTGCCCTCCTTTGCAGCCTTGAGTTCCTTCTCCAACTCGGCCACCCGCTGTCGAAGACTTGCCTCATCCTGGCTTTGACTTCTTTGCAGCTCGGAGTTTAGAGCCAACCAATCTCCGCTGTTGCTGGCATCACTCTGCTCTCCTTCGGTGCACTTGCGCTGCTTACCGAGACGCGGACTCTCCTCTGTGAGATGTGTTTTGCTCGGCGAATCCCCACGCCTTTTGGTGGCCGTGGCCGCCGACTCCTGCTCCTCTTGTTTCTCTTGTTTTTCTTGCTTTTTAGCCTTGGTTTTCGATCGAATTAGTTCCACATTTAAGCTCTCGATTTCGATGGTCAGTTCGTCAGTCTTGTCGCGCAGCTGGGCGTTCTCCATTTGAAGAGCAGCCAGCTTCTCCATTAGCTGGAGCATCTCCTCCTCCTTGTCCTCGCTATGCCTTCTCGGTCGCAATGGACTGTGCTCCGGAGTGCCACCAATGCTGCTCGACCTTTGGGCCAGTTCCTGGTTGAGCTTAATGTTCTGTTCGAGAAGCTCTGTGATTTGGATGTGAGCCTTTTGCTGCTCCGACTCAAGCTCCGAGTTCTCGGTGCGCACCAATTCGAGTTCCGTTCTCAGGCGGATCTCCTCTTGCTCAAGCGACTTAAGCTGCGCCTCCAGCTTTCCCGTCATGCTGGTCCAGTGATCGCGGTCATTAGTCATCCGCAGCGTTATTTCACGCACCATGCTGGCATGCCGTTGCTCCAGCTGCTGCACCTGCTTCTTGGAGTTATCCTCCAGCGACGCATGCCGCTCATCCACTTCCACGGCCAGCAAAGCCACCCTTTGGTTGGCCGCCTTATTATCAGCCCTCAGCTTGAGGTTTTCCTCGTGCTGCTGCCTATAGGCAAGTCGGTAGTTGCCCAGCTCGGTGGCCTGCAAAGCAGTCAGAGCGCGCAGCATATTCGATTGCTCGTGATCCCCATCGAGGCCACGCAGCTCCTCCTCCAATGCCTTGGTTAGCTGCTGCAGGTTCACCTCCTCCTCCTCATCGAATCCCAGGACGTGAAGTAGGTTGCGAGTGTTGGGAATGCTGGCCAGCTCCCAGGCTTCGATAATGCTATGCACTGAGATCGTCTCCAGTTGCTGCGGCGTCACGGTGTCTGTAAATCATGGCAATTAACAATTAGCGTGGGACGAATGAGATTGGCTTCGCTGTTGTATATACACATTTATTATACATATAGCCCAAGATACCAGGTGGGTGTGGGATTGGGATTGGGAGTGGGGAAGGGTGTGTGTGTGTGTATCGATAGTGTAAGCGAAAGCGCCGAAAGTTTGCTGTTTCTCTATATCAAATGGCTTTTCGAAATGAGAACAAGTCATAGTTTCTGTTTTGGTGTGTTATTTAAAGAGGTAGAAACTTATACATCAAGAAAATAGAACAAATATAAGTAAATATCCTTCCTAACTGAAATTGATTTATATGAAATCCTTAATTAAATAGATTGTCAATGCATTTCAGCTTTACTAGGGGTTGATAATGTGGGATATGTGATTATACGAGTATATAGAACGAATCAACGGTGCGGCTACATAGGGTGCGATTAGATACCGAATGACTGGGTTGGGGATTCGGTGGGTGTGGGGGTGTTGACAATTGCTTCAGAGCGCACAAACCTTTGCAGCATGACCAACGGCCGCCGTTGTAGCATCTCCAGTGCTCGGACGACGGTGCGGGATTGGCGGCCAGGCGCTGGCCTACGGTGTGTACCGACAACAAGTGTTTTGCTTTTAACATTGCTTCAAACGTAATTTTGGCATTTTGGGCTAACAACAACAGAGGGTGGCAGGGACAAGGGGTTCGGCTAGTCTGGGATAGTTGGGTCGGAGGTAACTTACCCAGTGATTCCACGCTGCTGCTGTGCTGCGCCTGGCTCTGGATGGAAAGCTGTTTCAACTTGGCCGCTGCCGTCGGTGATGTAGTGGCTCCCGTGGTGTTGCTGTTCACCTTCCGGCGTGCTGGCAGTGAAGCACATCGCTTCAGTTTGCTCCCGCTGGTGTGGACGGACCGCAGACGCCGGCTGCCAGGAAGATCGCTCTGGGACGAGGAACGTTGCACCTGTGTGGTTTGGGAAAATAAGATGCTTATTGGTGCTCAACTATAACAAACTTATTCAATTTCATATTGTATATTTTAAATGCTTCATTTGTTTGCCTTGGAGTGGTTCTTAGCCATGTTCTACTGTATCAGCAATAATAACGATTAAACAAAATCTGTTTACTATGCAATTTTGCATATATAACCAGAAGTTGTATCGCCACTTCGTACGTGACTTGACAATCGACACTCACCTGAACTCCCAGCTCATCGCATCCGTTGAGGCTTCGCTGATTGTGCTGCTGCTGCAACTGGTCCTCGTCCGTATTGTCCGAGTCCGTGACGGATAACTCGTAGATTCCATGCTGTGGCCTGGACCGGCGACCGTATTTCTTGGTGCCCACGACGAGTTTAGGTGAAACCTCGCGATCGGAAGACTCCGGCGGACTCTCGATGTATGTGCTGGTTAGAGGCTCATCCGTAATCACCAGTGAACGCTCTGCAAGAGTCAATAGATATAGGTTAGCAGAGAACTGGAAGAGTTGTATGGATCTTAGGTGGCTACCAAAACAAGCGGCTAGCTTCTCAATTATCGGATCTGTTAACTGGCGGTAATACAATCGTGTTCCCATTTCGATTTAGACTAAACTGCCCAGGTGAATGAGTCGCGTATTTATACAGGACATCGTAACCAGGTACCTGATAAGGATCATGCAGGATCAGGTAGTCGGAGACAGTAGGGAGTCGTAAAAAAGTGTCAATTGCATCTATGATTTTATGAGTGTCAGCTGCCGCCGTGCTAATCCGCGTGCTGATTATGATATTCGTACCCTAAGAGGTGTCCTAAATTTGCCCATAAGTTTCCAAAGCAGATAAGCGAAGGTTTGAAGTAAATGTGCATAATCCTTGCAAATTAGCACGTAGACTGAAGCACTTCTTTGAGCATTAAGTAAGTCGTATGTCCATCTATAGACTGCTAGCAATATGCACATTACATCAGTGATTTATTAATAGGGAAACCCACCCGGTTCCAAATCCGTGTCAAAATTGAATTACTATCTCTAATAAGTGGCTGGCAAACACTCCGTAATTATCTGATGTTGCTTGATGGGTAGTTAAAGCGCAATTACAGATAAAACGTATGTTGTTTTATGAGAACCTGCCGCGATAGCTTTTAGCAAATATGATCTTTATACTATGTATGTTAATCTATAGCGTGATCGATTCTTTGTGCTATCTCACCAATGAAACCCGATGACGTCGTGCCATCGAACTCGGAGCCCAGGAAGTTGAGTAGCGCCTCCTTGAACTGGCCAAAGGACACGCCCAGCTGGTGACTGCCGCCCAGGCTGGCGATCAGTGCGGATCCCTGATCCCGGAGCTCCAGCAGTGAGCAGAGCTTCAGCAGGGACTTCTCGTCCAGAAGTCCACACTGCGTCTCGCAGCTGCGGAACATTTGGTAGAGCTTCTGCTCGTACGGATCGGCGGATACCTCCATTATCCGTAACCCGGGGAATTCAGTTTGCTGCCGTTCCAATCGATCGGCTGCTCAATTGCGTTTTCTCTTCGCTTTTTTTTCTTGGGGGGAAAATCCACAAACGCAGTCAGGGGTCGAAAACAAGAAAAGTGAAATATCGGGGTCTATGTGCGTGGGTGGCGGGGGAATCACGCGTGTTTTTTTGGACAGCAGGCCGTTTGCGGGGTTACTAATACTACTAATCTATGATATGCACTTCGGAACGCAACATAAACACTCGCGAGTTTGCGGTTTTTTTGGGAATAGCGTAATTTCTAGCGAGTTGATAAAAAACAATAATGCAGTAATAGCGAGCACGGTGGCGCGCTCTGGAGGCCAGTAAGCGAACTTGCGACGAAGGTGGCACTATCGCAGACAATTGTTTCTATCGCTACACAACTATCGTCGGGATTTGAAAATGTATATTAATATATAAAATAACTATTTATTTACAAGGGAGAACGAATTGCTATCTAATACATCGCTATCGTTGCTTGGAAAGCTTCAGCTTCGACCAGACCCTCTACTAAAGTAGAAAACTTTACATAAATTAATATCATCCCATATAAACATTATTTTTTCCAATATAAGATTAAAATTACACAAGAAGTATATGAAATTGGAAGTGCTTCATAACATAGTAAAATCTTGTGGTTATTTTTAAAATGCATTGTTTTGAGTACTGCTAAGCACTGCAATGAACTGCTTACGTCGTACAGCAAGCAGTGCACTAGGCACACACACATATATTGCTCGTCACACAAACTTAAATATTTTAAAACAAAAAAACATATTTTTATTTTTAATTTTAAATGTGGCAATAAATAAATAAAAAAGTAAAGTTATACAAAAATTTTTTGTTTAAAAATTCCCAACAACACGTTTCTATCGCACTATCGATAACCTTGTGCCTAGCCATCGTCAACAGTGACATCCAATGATTCTATCGATTGTTTTGCAGCACTAATAAATTCCATTTGCAAGCTAAAAAGCAAGAAAAAAATACAAAATATCGCTGAGCATTGCAAACTGTTAAAAAATCCAACCGAAAATCATGTGTATGTGCAACCAGTGACAGCCGACGACGCCGAGGGATTAACTGAGTTGGTGGAGCCTAACCAGTCCAATCGGCAAGGGGCACTACACTCCGAAATCCGAGACTTCTTGGTGGTGACCCGTAGAAACCACAGTCTCGCATTCATTTGTTTGCATTACGACGCAGCGGGATCAGGGGATTCCCCATCCGGCCGAGATGGCCATGCACTCGTACATGCGCCAGGGATCGGGTTCTGGAGGAGGAGCAGGAGCAGTCGCAGCTGGAGCACCGCCGCTGGCCAGTCCGGACGAGATGCACGGCTTCCTGAACGACAAGCAGGCTTGGGAGCACGCCATATCCCTGTACCAGGGTCCCGATCCACTCGATCATTGGTATAACTACATCTGCTGGTACGAGAATCACGCGCAAAGCGATCCGGAGTTAAAGTACCGCGAAACTCTGGAGAGATGTCTGACGGTTTATGAGCACAATGAATACTATCGCCAGGATGTCCGTTTGGTGCGGCTGTGGCTGAAGTACATAGCCATGCAGACGGATCCACTCCACTTCTACCAGGTGCTGTTTCAGCGAGGAACTGGTCGGCAGGTGGCCGCCTTTTACATTGGATGGGCTGCCTATTACGAGTCTCGCGAGGAGTATAAGGATGCCGAGGCGGTGTTCAACTTGGCCTTCCAGGAGAAGGCGCAGAGCAGCTCGGAGCTGCAGCACGCCCACACCAAGTTCGCCTATGCCAGGTCTCTTTTTTACCAGCGGCAACAGCAGCATCAGCAACAGCAGCAGCAACATCCCCCGCAGGATGCACTGCAGCAACTTACGAACTATGCACAGCAGCAGATGCCACAGAGCTATACACAACACCGTCCCCAGCCATATCAGCAGAATGTCTATCAGCAATATCATCCGCAAACACAGCCTCATCAGCCGGCGCCACAGCAGCATCTGCCGCCAGAACAACAGGTCCCCTATCAGACACACTACCAGGAGCGGCCGCGCTATGAACCACACCCAGCAAATCAGTCCCCAGCAGCAATACCACCAGCCCAAGTCCAGCAACAATCGCAATATGCTCCTGTGGCAGAGGTGAGCATTAAAATGTAATATCAAAACTACTTGATAAATACTCCTTTTTTGTTTTAGTCCCATTATGCACCAGCCCAACAGTCACAGTTGCCGACGCAACAAACTGCAGTACCGCAGCTGCACGCACAGCAGCCGCAGCAGCAACAAAACGGCAACGGCAATCCACCTCCTCAACAAAGTCCTCCGGTGTCAAACGAAGTGGCTGGCCTACGCTTGCCGCGCAATTTCCACGCCTACGGGCGCAACAACCATGAGACCTGGAAGCCGGCTCTAACGCTCGAAGAGCCTGATGATCCCTCGCGTGTGTGTCACTATGCCAAGCAGTTGGTATATCCACCAGGAGCAGGCATCGAGTACAGTCCGGAAGAGATACTAGCCCGCAAGTTTAAACAGTTAATGGAGCAAAAAGCCAAGATATCGGAGCCGCCAGAACAAGAACAGCAAACTCTTTATGATTCCTACGAAACAGAGAAATCTTACTATATGACTGCTGTGGATGGAGCTCTTTACGGGCAGAACACCAGCAGTGGTCAGGAGAACACAGGTGAGGAAGATGAGGACAACGACGCCGAGGAGGGAGAAGAGGAGGAGGAAGCTGGCGAAGATAACGAGGAAGATGACTCTGATGAAGAGGAGGAAGACGATGAAGAGGAGCCTAGCGGACCGTACACAAATGGCGTGCAGTTCAGTGCGCAAACCACTTTCGAGCAAGAAAACCGATCGATTAAGATCAAGTTCAGGAAGGAGCCCAGCAGCACCTACAGTGCCTATACCATAGAGAATGTTTACCAGCAACAACAGCAGCAGCAGCAGGAACAGCATCAAATAATCCATCAGCCCCCGCAGGCAGTCCATCATCCTTCGCCGGACCCGGCACCCGCTTCTCCGATTCCCATCCAGCGTCAACGCAACGGAAGCCACCACCACTTCCATCCCTACATGCTGGGCCAGACCTCGACGCCGAAGAGCGAGGCGAATGGCTATCGCAGGGCACGCACCAAAGTCAAGCGCAGCAAGTTCCTGCCGGATCTCTGCAGCAACAGTAACTCGGCATCCTCGGCGGCTGATGTGGCCATTGCGGCGTCTAGTAGTGTGCTCGCCGGAGCACCTGGCACATTTAACGACAATGCAAACTTTTCGTTCTCCAGTGCCACAGCCTTGGATAACTCAAATAGCTCGCTTGCCTTGGCTGTGGATAGACTTAACTTCCGGGACACATCGCAACAGCAGATCCTCCATCCGGTCAATAAGACCTTACAAATGCACAACAACAACAATAACACCAGCAACAATAATAATGGCACTACCACCATGGCCGATTTCTCCACATTTCAAGAGAACTCTTACTTCGCCACTCAACACGACACGGAGGCCCAGGAGCGTCGGCTATCGAAGGCCGTTGAAACGATAGCCCGCCACATGGACAAGGAGGCCATCGATCCTTTCAACAGCGAACTGTGCCGGGCTTTCCTCGCTAAGTTAGACTTTCCGGGCAATCACGATGCCCATGCCAGTTACAAGATTGTCCAAACGCCACTGCCAAAAATATCCAACACTCGCACGCTGAATGTCCTGGAAGGCGTGACCTTCAGCATCGACAAAGAGGTGGGTCGCGGATCCTACGGTTCGGTTTATAAAGCCACTGATTCTCGGACCGGCAATGTAGTGGCGCTCAAGTATCAGAAGCCCCCAAACACCTGGGAGATATATATATGTGATCAGGTAAGAAAAATTCTACTTACCACCTATATTAAAGTTTTTTTTTGCCAAAAAGATTTGGGTATTAATACAAATTGCGTGTTTTAGGTGCTGAAACGCATCAAGGAGCCAGAGGTGTTGCCTGGCGTGATGGACATTTCCACGGCGATCATCGCCCCAAATGCTAGCCTAATAGCCACCGAGTTCTCACCGTTCGGTTCGCTGCTGGACATCAACAACAAGATCCGCCAGACGACCAACAAAGTAATGCACGAATCGCTGGTGATGCACTTCTCCGCGCAGATCTGCAATATCGTGGACCACCTGCATCGCCAGCACATCATTCATGCGGACATCAAACCGGACAACTTCCTGCTAATGCGTGTGCCCAATGTGGACAGTCCGCTGCCATCGCTGCGTTTGATTGACTTCGGCTGTGCTATCGATATGTCCCTCTTCCCGGACGGGGAGAAGACCAAGTTCCGCAAGGTGGTGCAAACGGATGGCTTCACCTGCATCGAGATGCAGGAGGGACGCAGCTGGTCCTACGAAACGGATCTCTTCTGCATTGCGGCGACCGTTCATGTGATGCTCTTCGGTGACTACATGCAGCCGCAAAAGAAGGGCTCCAGGTGGGACATACGACAGAAGCTGCCGCGTTACCTCAAAAAGCATGTGTGGACCAAGTTCTTTGGGGATCTGCTCAACATGCAGGCGGACAAGCTGCCAGCGCTGCAGGAGATGCGTCTCATCTTCGAGGAGGAAGCGTACCGCATGGACTCCGAGCTGCAGACGCAGATACGCACCCTATCCAACATCCTGCATCGACGATAACCAATCTATTCCTATTCCTTTCTATTAAATTGTTTTGCACATAGCTCTGTTGACCAAGTCACCCATTTAGATTGTTTTAGTTTTTTATTTTAAAACAATTTCCCCTCTTCAAAGATGATAAAACCAAACCGGGAAAATCTCCGCGTTCTAATTTAAACTAGTTTTCTGCGAACAAACTTCCTTTCGCCTATCTTTAATGTTTTAACTACCTTATTTATTGTTTTGATGCCAAAAAAAATAACGAAAGCAAAAAGTACGCTACAAAATTCAAAAAGATTGTAAATATTAGGCACAGACTCGATCTAAAGCAAGATTTACGAAATGAGTTTGCGCCCCGGATTTAAATGTAATTTTTTTATGTAAAGCACAATAAAACAATATATTGAAGGCAATGTAAAAAAAAATAATCGTACATAAATATGTTTAAGATTAGTGCTTGCTGTACTATTGAGTAATATGTAAAGATCTTTAAATGATAGCGAATAAATTGACGAAATGTTAAAGCAAAAACCATATGAATCGCAGCGCGAAAAAGGAAAGCAGCGGTAACCCAGTTTCATAAATCAAATGCCAAAGTGGCGAACCCATAATGTGTGTGTTGCAGGCAATTGTCAATTTAGTGGGGGCATGCAACAAGTAACAGCAGCAACGGCAGCATCAACAACAATGCTGCGCTTGACCCACTTTTCCTTTTTGCCAGTCAACCAAACGGCGCACAATTTCCACCAAGCGACTGGAAAAAGTTGCAACTTTTCATGCAACACACACACACATCGGAACACACACATGGAAAAGCTGCAACAGGCACACAAAGTCAAAGTCGACGCCTGCGCTGCGGCTTTTTGTTGCTAGTTGCTTGGAGCTCGAAGCTTGCAGCTTGTTGCTTGCTGCCTGCTGCTTGTTGCTTGTTGCTCGTTCGCCAAGTGAAAGTAAAGTGGGACAAATGCAATTATTATTGCATCTAGTAACCGACTTAGAAGTCGTGGCGCGAAACTGCAGCCTGCAGTATGCAGTTTGCAGTTGGAAAGTTGCTCTGCCGGCGTCGCTTTTACACAATATTTTATTTAATCAAATTGCAAAGAGAAAATTGCAGCAGGCAGTCCCGCCGGCGATTGGCGAAAAACTTTCTATTTTTTTGTGTGTCGACTGCAACGCCAGCGCTGCAGCATTAGATACTTCAGCGGATTGTTTTGCATGCGATAAATTAATGAATGTGCCCCAGTTTCGGGGCCACGGGCATTGAGTGACAAACGGAGTGGCCAAGCGGAGCGAATGACAATGCGGCATTTATTAGATCACTGGGGCACACCGATCACCATCTGGATACCCATACCCATTCCCGATCACCCGACCCGCCAGCCAAAAGCACAAGGCAAGATGACAACAAAAGTCAATAGAAATGGCTAGAAAGAAATTCGTTAATAGATCAGTTAAGTGCTGAGCTGCGACACTTAACTCGTTTCTAATTAAGCTGGTGGCCAACGGTATTCGGGTCTCCAACGAAGGAAAGTCTTAATCCCAGAAAAGTGGGTAGACTTTTCGTTAAGTACCCGCCAGCAATTAAGTTGGCTAAGATCAAGTTACCAAGCTAGGCGTTTTCACCATCTGGACAGGTGGCTAAGCGGATTAGCCAGGATTTAAAATTAAGGTGATATGATGATAGTCTATTTATGATACGATTTTTAAAAAAAACTAGCTAGGTAATTCAATAAATTTACGAGCTTGAAATCATAGTTTCATATAATATTTATTAGTAGAATACTTTTATAACAATATCTATATCTTTTCGTTGGCTTGAAAACATCTATGTATTCATTTAATGTCCTATTATGCTATATTTTTGGAATATTCTATTTTATTTTCTTTATACAGTAACATATATCTAAATATCTTGATAACATATATCTAAATATTAGCCATTTCTTTAAGTAAGTAGCTCATATTTGGTATCTTATGAAGCACGTCTTGTTTCTCCCCCACTGAATATCACTCAATGATGACCGATGGCCTCGTCCAAAGGAGCGTTAACAACTTGCGTTTGTGGCAAGGACCGATCTGAGTCACCCTGGGAATTTAGGGTAGAACAACGACTACCAGTCGGTTGGTTGGTTAGTCATTCCTGTGACTAAGTGCAACTCCTCGCCAGCAAGTCGTGCAAAATGGTGGCCTGCAAAGGTTAGTAAGGGACCCTACTAGACTCGCCTAAGTGGCAGTTGCAACAGGCGGAATGCATCAGTGGCCACACACAACGACATGTATGTGTGTGCAGAAAAACCAGCTAAGACCCCCAACCCCGGCAGATAGCGATACTGCTCTCCCCTCGAATGCCACGCAGTGTTGGCCATTTGATTGTCATGACCAACTTTTCACTGCCGCACCGTGTTGCTGCTGCTGCTGTTGTTGCAGCCGCTAATATGCAACAACATGCAACAACTGTTCGCCAGTTGCACGACAAAGCGAAAACTGGGAAAATAGTTAAGTAATTTGCAGTGGAAAGCAGTGTCGGAGAAATTCGATTCGATTTTCTTGCTTTCTGGCTGCAGTGCGGTGCATGTGCATCATGGCACACATAATGCTGATGCCACGTTGCAAGCTGCAGTCGCCGCGATCCACATCCGTTTGCAGTGCTGTTGCCGCATTAGAAAGTTGCAACTGCAACAACTGTCATGGGCCGCTTGCTGCAGCTTTTCTTTTTCCCACTCGCCGAATTGGGGCTAACGTGTATGTACTGTACAGTGTGCACTATGCAACAGCGTACCCCCCGCCGCTGCCACCGCTGGTAATGAGTTTTGACCTCATAAAATCTGTTCGCGAATTTTCCCTACATATTTTCTCTTCTCGCCAAATATTTTGCATCTCGCCGAGGGAAACTTGAGTGGGATGGAGAAACTTTTTTTTTTTTGGCGGAAAACTTTAATAAGCGTGCGATGCACCGATTGCAGCTGGCAAACGTGAAAAAGGAAAATTCTCGAACGAAAAGCGATATCTAGCATCCGGTAATTGACCCACTAAAATATGATCAATCGATTGATAGCTATCTTTATGGGCCAATCCAACTGGTTTGGTGAGTCATTTTTTGCAGCATATCAATCAATCAGGATTGAATATGTGATTTTTAATAATATTTCCTTATATTAAAAGGATTTAAAAGCCGCCAAGTGGTAGTAACCTTCAGCAAATCAATAACTGATTTGATAAGTAATACTTTGCAGTTGTGATAACAGCTCATGTGTGGTAACTACTTATCTTTATGTCGTTTATAAAAACCAAAAACCTATGCCAATAATCATGACATCACTGAAGTGAGTCATTCTTTTATTGAAACAAATACTTGTTCACAAAAATGAAGAATATCGAAATATTTGGTTTTCCCCTAATTTAATTTATACTTCTAGTATTTGATTACTTATTCATGTGTTTTATAAAATGCATAAATCTGTTTCCTTGTTCGTTTTGTATAATAATCACACCCGTGAACTTATTTCATCAGCCGACATTCAGTTGACCCCAAAAAAAGTCCTTTCTTTCGGTTCACTACCCCCTGTGTATATGCAAATGTCCTGAAAAGCCTACTTCAAATTCTATTTTCATCACTCACATCCCTACTTACGTACGTTTATATCTCCTAGTCATTGTAGTTGCGTTTATCTGGGCTCTGGTGTCAAGTGGCCATGTGACTTTGACCGAGAACGCGGTGGGCCGATGTCCTGTGACCTCGTCGGGTGCATTCAACTGAGGCCGCCATGCGGCAATGTCCGCAGGTCGAGTCAATAGCCGAAATATCCCGAAAAGGCGAGAAATCCTGCCACAAACTGAGCCTGTGACTGGGCCGCGAGTTCGTCGCCTAGAAATCCAAAAACAGAGAGAGAGCAAGTGGCAGTCTTTCGTAATGCCCATCGCCGAATGGTGGACCAAGGACCAAGGACCGACGTCGACCGCTGTCATTGCACTGCCCCGCCCACCGGCACCTGCTGCCGCCTGTCGCCGCCCACTTCCGTCGACAGTGAAAACAGAAAACCGAAAGGTTATTATAACAATAAGGAGCAGCCAGTGTCTGGACCCCCACCACTTCGAATTCTGCACGCGGGGCGAGTCTAATAACCTTTCCCTTTCACCGAACAAGTCCACCAGACGACGCCCACACTCATACATATGTACATATATAACTAACTATATATAGATATATACCGAAATGTATGTATGCACCTCAAACGACAGTAAAAGTCATCGCCATCGAGGTTCAGACATCTTCTTCCTGCCGCTCCTGTTTCGACCTTATGTAAGTTCGGGCCTGGCTAATGAAATCGCCAGACTCCTGCTGCCAACTCCTTTATATACTTGGCTATATAGAACGTTATTGCTGTGAATCTTGTTGAATCTGTTGATCGGCAGTAATTTAGTTAATTAATTTCTAATAAACTGGGTCTATTAATGGTTTAAGCTGAGTATTTCCGAGTTTTAAAGTTTATTAATGACTTTAATTGGAAAAAATGTGCAAATAGCTGGCATTTATAGTAAGTGGTTTTCCTAATATAGAAATTAAGCAATTCGATAAATACGTCAATTATATGCTTGTAAAACATATGAACTTCATACATTTAAGTGGTTTTATAGTTTATATATTTGTCCTGTCTGAGAGTGTAGAGTGCACAGAAGGGCAGAATGGCCGCACCACTGGAGCGTAGCGTGCACCTGAGAGAATGAGAACGTGAGCAATAACATCCAGACGGGCAGACAATTATCGGGGGGGAAGAGCTGGGTTAACAGATATTTAAAGGGTGTCATAGGCACAGTGGTCATCGATCGAGCTTTTATTTAAATATATATTCCAATCGTGGTGAATTCGTTCAATTTAAGAAGAGGCAATCATGTAGAATGAAGAATAAAAAAGATATCAAGTATACGACTGGTTAGCCAGTTATTGTTAATCAATTAACAATATTAATTTAATATTACTTTGTTTGTGATTTTGATCCTTAAGCAGTAGACTTCGACCCACAGTGCCACGGTTGGTCGCGCAGGAATTGCGGCAGACGGCAGACGGTACGAGGTATATGGTAGCTGCTAGACGGATCCAGGAGGATGGAGGGTAGATTCCGATGGAGGACGAAGCGCACAACGAGGAGGCAGGGTTCCCGGCAAGTGAACGAACTGCGAACCGCTGCGCGTGTGTGTGTGTGTGCGAGTGCGTGAGTGTGCGAGAGGGTGTTCGATGGCGATGATGTGGACGTGGAATTGGATGTTGCTTCTGGTCCCTATCCGCGTCCCTTCCCCCGCGGTCTCGTTCAGCCCATGCCCAAGTGTCATTGCTCGCCGGCGACGCCAGCCAAAGACTTAACCTTGAAAAGTTTAACTTCGCCATAAAGGACGTGCGTTAAGCGAAGGGGGATGCGGATGCGGAGGGGAAATAGATATGTACGCGGAGCATGTGGGCCTGTACAGTGAACCCTAGGATCAGAGTCCTGAGGTCCTTCCAATCGAAGCTTTTGGATTCCCTAGGTAAATTTAATTAATAATAATATGCCTAAGAAGACATCAATTTTTTTTAACATTTTTAATTGCTATCCTTCTTCCCAAGGAATACTGTACGCAGATTAGTTAGCACAATAAGCTGGCTTGTTTTCAGAAATGTATCGTTGACTCATGTCGCATCTCATCCAGAAAGCCGCTCATGCATTGGATTGGCATTCGATTTCGGGCCAAAAGAAACGGCCATCCAAATGGCGGAAAGATCACGAAGCGAGAACTTGACAGGCGATCATTGCTGGGTGAAATGGGAGTGATGATATTGGTTGCGGGGGGGACGGGGCTAGACTTCAAAACATAGCGCAGCATATCAATTGACTTGGCCAAAATAAAAAGAGAAAGCGGGCCCCGTTAAAGAACACGAACACGAAACAACGGTAAGATGGGGAACATAAGCAGCATAAAGCCAACTCCAACGGGCCCAAAAGAAAAAGAACGAAACTGGGTCGAGCGGCCAAACGAGCGCAGGCAACTGCAACATGTTCGATGGCCAACAGTGCAGCATGCAACATGTTCGACGGCCACTTAGCATTGAACTTGTTCGTTCGCCGTTGACTGAGACTTTGAAAACACGAATGCAATTTGCGTCGACTGAGCCGGCGACGGTCAATTGCAGGCCAACAACAAATTCAGTTTCGATTCGTTTGGCTATGTGGCAACAACAACAACAACAACAACTTCAGCAACAACAATATAACACACCCACGTCAACAACAAAAGTGCTCGAAGATTCTTTTATCGGCGAAAAGTGAAATTTCTGTGCGGTGGCCAAAAAAAGCGAATTGGCTAAAACCAAAACAAAACAGGCCAAAAGATCGAGAATTTCATAACGACCAACGGCCGCGCCTTTCGTACTTTGGCCATTTCTTTTGTAATTTGTGGCGCAATTAGCGAAATTGAAATATGCAATTGCTCACATAAGTATGTATGTTTGGGTGCACAATTCAAGAGACGCAAATAACCAGCACACTACACATTATACATATGTATACGAAATAATCCAATAAACAACAACAAGCCGCCGGAACAAATACGAAAACACATTAAAACGACGCGATCAAAACAAAAAGCCAAAAAATTTGGCCAACAGCGTTTGGTAAGTGTTGGGGGTACACTATGTGATACCCCTCTTTAGGTGAATGAAAAGTACTGGGGATTATTCGAAATTATTATTTTATTTTCAAAGTTATCAAAGATATCGAATTCTTAGTTTTTATAATAATAATAATTATAATAAATAATTTATATTAGTTATGTTACTTATTTATATACTTCCTTTTCTATGAATCCCTGATCGTATATTTTATATTTATAGTTAGTTTAATATACCCAAGAAGTAGGGGTAGTTGGTAAATTTGGGCCTGCTCTCTTTTCCTTTCTTTGCGATTTTCACGATCAGGAGCGTGATCACGACATGTGATTCAGTCGAGGCCTTTTGATAGAGGCACTCGATTGTTTTGTAGTTATTTTGTTTTTTTGCCTTATTTCCCCGTTCGCGCTTCATTCATAAACCCTAAAGTTTACGCGGTGCTGCAGATAAAAACGAATCCACAGGCAAACAAAAAGCGCAAACTAAATACAGGTGCGTCGGCAGATAGAGATACAGATACGACTTGATTAGAACGCATTGGTTGGCGGGAATTCGCGCGAATTGCGCGCGATTTCAAACGCGGAAGTCATCGCACTGCGAAATGACAACAAAAACTAATATTACTAACAACTGCAAAAAAAAAAAAACAACGAAAAAAAGTAGTAAAAGCAACAACAAGGGGAACAAGAAAAGTAATTGCCATTACAACTGCGAAGTTGCGTTGGCGGTCACATCGCATTTCGCAGTGCAACAGAAAAGTTGTTTCCTTTGTTTTACCGTAAACATGCATATGTGTCTATAGTATATCTATATATAGTATCTTTGTATATAAATGTATCTATATACACATAATTAACATTGTACAATCATTATGTATGTACACCTTGCGTTAACAATCGTAGTTTCTATACCATGTATTGATAATATCAAAATAAAATCTTAACCTTAAAATACTTTATCTCTTTTAAAAGAGGTTAGGACTTAGATTGTCGACTTATTTCAATACATCCCTGAATTAAACAAGTTGTTCTTCTGTAAAGTATTTTTCCCAGTGTAAAATTAAGACGAACAACAAAACTTTTAACGGATATTAACACGCACACACCCACACACACACACAGCAGACAGGAACAAAGAGTGAGTGAGAGGAGGGATATGGTGGTAGAGGGAGAGGGGCCTACACTGACTGGCAGACAACAAGTGCAAGTGTTCCAACTACAAGTGCATACATATGCACATAACATGTCGGTGTGGGGGTATCAACATCCTATTCACGTTTTTTATGGAGTCCCCTCTGTTCTTAAACCAGAATAATATCTGTCTCAAGACTGCATAAGTGGATATACAATATCTTACTACCACCTCAAAAAGTACACATCTTACTATTAGCTAACCAAGTAATTATTAAAATAAATTATTCAAATTTCTTTATAATAATCATATTGCTGTTTAGGCTTAGCGAACTTATTACACCTAAGCATTTCCGGTGCTAAAATTCCTAGACTGCTGAGTCACAAACATCGTCTACTGACAGAATGTTACACTTGAAAAAAAGGTGTTTGAATTTGTGCAGGCAAATAAATTAACTGCTAATTTAAGGCTTTTTCCTCGAATTCGCAAAATGCATAAATTGTAATAAAGAGCCTAAATTGAAGCCAATGAAATAACATGTTGCTTCGTTTACTTTATCCTTCCTGTATATAAACAGTATTGTAATATGTATATTGTTCTTTATATACTCGCATGAGTCATTTTAATTGGAATTAAGTTCTTGTTAAGGGAAAGACATTCTGCAAGCATTTTCAGTTATTTTTTTTAAGGAAATCAAAAATCCAATTAATCACTTGACAAATCCGTGATTACGAGTTGAAATGCATCACATACATATGTTCATATAATATTACAGCTTAGAATTTCAAGCCAGAATTATTTCAAGATTAAAGGGGAATTATGGGAAATTGAACACGCTGCTTTTTGAACGACAAATTGAAGGTGAATCATTTGCGATTATTCATAGATTACTCAATTAACGTCAATTGGGGGAGAAGTCTACAAATAATACAATATTTGCAATATCGAACCGAAACAACATGATGCAATGCATATTTGCTCAGCTCACTTGACCATCCTTGAACCCGAAAAGTTTTTGTTGTGAAACGAAATCTTTTTCCCCGCTTATCGGTCACTTCTCTCCGAAAAAACCATCTAAAAGTAAATTTCCACCAGCCCCGCATACGCATTTGTATATATTTATGTATTTGTATATTCGACCAGAATGACTCGATAAATATTGAAACAAAGGCCACAGCTGACGGCTGCAATGCGCACCCCCATAAAAAGTGGGTTTACATACATACTTACATACTTATGTACAAATTGGTGGCACTTATCGGCAGTGATAAGCGAAATGCATTCGTAATCGGCGTACCCATGGAGTCCGGGGAGGCGGGAACCACGACCAAATGGTGGCCATGGCTGATAAGGGTGCACAAAACCGCTCTCCGAAAGCCAAATATCCAAAACAATACCCAAGTTGTATCATATATAATAATATTGAAACGCAATTATATGGTATATCAATTTTAACAGTCGTTGACTTTATGAAGTCATATTAATTATTTTGTAGATATTATTGAATGTTTAGAAAGATTTTCATTTGATTTTGCAACTTATATATATTAGTTTCCTATAAAGATGATTCTTCCTTTGGCCGTTATAATCCGTTAAATAACGGCTGTTATGAGCATTTAACTCCCTAATTTGGAACAAGGGGCTTGGCAACCTGAATTCGAAAACTTCAGTTACTTAAGAACGAAATACCTGAAAAACCTCCAATGAAAAACAGTTGTTGTGTAGCTCGATGGAGCGGGGAAAGGGGTGGGGCGATTGGGGAGGCTAGTGCTGTAACAGGGGGGCGCGAAAGGGACGGCACTAGTGCGCCAACGGCAAGAAACGATCTCAAGGACAAAACGCAATGTGTGCGTGTGTGAGTGCAATGTTGTGTGGGGTCAGGCAAATACGCACACCAACGCAAGAGTCCAATGCCAATGTTTATAAATGTGAATGGCAGAACCAACAATTTGCAAGAACAAAAACAAAGAACGCTGAGCGATACAAAAAAAAAGAACCACACCGAATTGAAGTTGTTTTTATAACTCCCCACACTCGCGTGTGTGCTAGTGTGCGTGTGTCTGGGTGTCCGTGTGTCGGTGAGTCTGTTTTGCAAACAAACTGCGATCGGTAGGTTCAAGGCCAGTGCCTCGAAGGTTCAAAACACTCACTCGCCAGACAAAAGGAGTGTTCACCGCCTGTTTGTGCGAGTATTTGTATTCATAATCGGGTGCTCGCTTGTGTGTGTGTGTATGTGTGCCTGTATGCAGATACGCCTTTGTGTGTGTGTGTATATACCACGCCCACATGTGCATATGCGAAAGCGAAACTTATCGCCCGCCGCTTGTCGCTTATGTAATACAATCCTTCATGGGGGTGCCAGTTCCAAGCAAAGGAAGCCAGTCTCAGAAGAAACTCATAAATACAGTTCACTATCTTTATGATGAATATTAGTGGTATCAACTAATACGTTTCCCACTTTAAGGTTTCTTTCAAGAGATTTTATAAAGAATTTGTTTCATTTGAATATGTGTATATTCCTTGGAATATATATGTTCTAAACCGTAAAGATCACTGCAAATCCAACTTACGAGTGTTCCACTGTACGCGTATGACAAGACAGTATTCTAGATTACATAAAGCGCAAGATCGCAGATCCGAGGCGCGGAATGTGCAGCACAGAACCCCTCCTCCCCGCTCCATTCCCCTTCGCTCCATCGTATCCCTCGGTCACTGGCCACACACATACGCCACTCTCTCACACACACATACACACTCGCATTTGGGCACACATTGCGTATGCCATTTAGCCGGTGGGGCTGCGAGTGCGAGCGAGACAAGAGCCAGCATTCTGCCACGCCGGCAGCGCTGCCCGCAGAGTTAATGCACTCGCAGAGAAGTTCAAGGCTGAACGAATCAGTCGTTGGCTTCGCTCTTCTCTCGCTCGCTCACACGGCTGCAGCCCCTATACATACAGCAGGGGTAAAAATCGTAGATACCAGGATATCAACAAAGGAAAGTAGGATTATTTACTATTCTATATTCTATAATTTGACATAATATAGTTGTAAGATAATATAATTGAGCACAATAGTTGAGTTTATTTAAAACCTTGCTTGGCTCTATTAACTGTACCGAGACTGTATTGCGCCGGGTGTGTGGGTATTCCAATAAGATCATTTTGGCGGCGGGGCAGAAAAGTAAAAACAAAAATTATACTCGCATTATTGTTGTATAAATTAGCACAGCACCCAGTCTGTGTGCATTATAAAAAAATGCGCAGCTGGCATCGTGGGGTAGTCGCGTTTTTAGCCCCCTGCTCCCCCCTCTCCCTGCTCCACCTCTTCATTTTCCTCTTGGTCTATGTAAAATATTCAGGGTAATGTAATATATGAGCCCTCAAAGTACTGCGATAGTAATACTGTTGATATATTTATGCATACTTACAATTAAATTGATATGTATGCAAGGCAGTGACTGCCCCTCAATTGCCCTCATTTCTCCCATCTCTTTCTTTCCTATTTCCCCTCTCTTTCTTTTGGAAATTGTGGTAAACTGGTTTTCATAGTTATTCCTTAAGGAATACGATCTATTGAATAATATCTTTAGAAAAATATAGAGCTGCAAAACTATGTAATTTACTTTCATTAAATCATTTCATAACAATTTTCGCTTCTATATTAATATTTACTTTTCTTTATTATTAAATACTTTTTAATTAGCAGCTTAGTTCTACGTCACCCAATAATTGGTGGTGGCATTAACGAAAAACATTTTTTATTAATACTATATATCATTTAACCTTGATAATTAGCAATCGTGATTTACGTCATATGGAATTACGCAAGCGGAGCTCGGGTTTTTGAGGAAACATTCGAAACAAGCATGGTGTAATTAAAATTACACAATTTATTTATTATTAACATATAAGCTTGTTAAGGAGAGACATTGCAGTTGACTTAAAATTTAAACGAAATATGGTTCTTAGTATATTACTAAATATTTACACATATTAAATGCATATGTGCTAACTAGAATCATGTTAATTAACCTAACGATTTGCATTCGATTTCCGTTTTGCTCATTCTCGATTTCCCCCATTTCCTCGAGATCTTTTTAGCTAAATGACATCACATGCATTTCCCATTAGTCAGCGAAAAATGGCCAATTAAGCGAGTGAATAAATATTCCCCGAACAACTTTTGCATAATCATTGAGTTTTGAGCACTCGATGATGAAATGTGAACTGCTGAAGAGACAAAGAAAGCGCGATAAGCGACTGAGGGGGGAGTTAGGATTGCGATAAAAGTTCAACCGCTGTTGCACACAAAGTTCAAGACTCTTTCGTCAGAGTTTTATGTTCCTGTCTGCAACTGCGCAGATTGCTTAACTTAACTGTGAGAGGGAGAATGGAATAATATAATATACCGGGTCTACAAAAAAAAATAAAAAAAAAACACAGCAGATACAACAAATGAAAAGAACTGGGAGATATGACCAATCAACCTACTTTGAGGGGCTTGGGGGCTGCTGTTGGCGCTCTAAATTTAGCATTTCTTAAGAATTTCTTGCGCCGAGCTGCGCCGTTGGCATTTTCTGATTTTCTGCTATAAAAGGGATAATACGAATATACTGCCTACTGGATGTGGATGTATCTGTTTCTGCGACGATCCTCTCTGCGTTTGTATGTGTGCGTGCATGTCTGTACGTGTTTCCCTCTCGTTCGCTGTCATTTCGATTTCATTCTTATTCATTCTGGTTCTTCGTTTATTTCGTAATAATCGCAACATCCGCTGGCATCGGATCGGGATTGGGACTTGCGACGCCTTATATTGGCTTGGGTCTTCGACATTGCCGCCCCCCCCCTCCCCCTCCCTGCATTCCCATTATTCCTTGTACACCCCTCGCTGCTTCCTTTATCTCTTTGTTGGCAGAACGATCGCTCTCTTCTTTGTCCGCCGCTTGGTGTTCTGGTTTCGTCTTTGTGTGGGTTTTATCGCTGTTGCATTATATAATTGTAATTTACAGTGGCACTTTTATATAACCCATGGGGCGTATGCTTTATTTACTTAGCTGTAGCACAGATTACGTATACGCAGGGCATGATTGCTGTACTTAATTGGTGAGTTTGTGACACGAATAAGGTCTCTTCCGCAATTTTCATTCATATATCTTTTTAAGCAGATAATTCGTTGTATAGGCACTGTAATCTAGCTTTATCAACCAAAAAACGACCATATCTTACTTAGAATATATTCCAATTACTGACATCATAGTTTCAGAATATCTATTAAGTAATTTATATTCTTCAAAGAGTTATTACTAATAAATATATAGTTCTCAAATTGGATTTCGGGGCATTCGCAATTATCCCACGTTTTTCGACGCCGATTTGCAACCAGGGCAAGCAAAGCAGTTATCTTAATTGAAGATCGCGCGAAAGTCTAAGTGCAAATAAGCGGTTAGAGTTTTCTATTTGGCAACAACAACAACTGGAAGAAGAAAAAAAAAAACAGCAGCAACTGTGGCGGTACTAGCGACAACAACTACATGGCCAGAGGAAAGCAATTTGGAAAGTTGTAACTTGCCCGAATGCATAATTCATTGGGTTCGACAGCGCCGCCTCAGCGGTACAGTTGACACATTAGCTAGCCAAACTAGACAAAGCCAAAGTCACAATTGCAAATGCCTGGCCAAAGAATAAAAAAAGAAGGCTATATGAAAGCAGCAGCAGCAGCAGCGGCAGCGGCAGAAGAAGTCGTCAAATGGCCAACAAATGAAGCGCATTGTGCAAAACTTTTACTCCGTCGATGGCCCCGCTCATATTTGTTGCGAATTTAAGCCATACTCTGAAAGAAGTTAGCAATAGTCTTTCATAGACTTAGTTTGAGTGATTATTAGTTAAAGAAATTAGTAAGACTTTGCAGATTATAATGAAATAATCATTCTACATTTTATAACACTCAACTTTCATATGGCTTAAAAGGTTTTGTTTGCTCTTAGCCAAGTGTATTAGCTTATTCGTTTTAGGTGAGTCTGGTTTTCCCTTGTCGATAACGATACTTTTCGCTTTGGGCCATGGTCATTGACATTGCTCTGGACAGGGACTTGAACGTGAACAGGGGCTTCTGGCAGAAGAAGAAGCTAGCCAGCTGGCAAGAAGAGGCGGCAGAAAGAAAATTAATTAAACAATCAATTGGCGTAACACTTTCTCTTCTTGGACAATAAAAATAAAAATAGTAAAAGATTTTCATGTGGCTCGTTCGTCCATTCGCCCGACTTTAATGAGCCGCCGCGGCGATTCGTGAGTGAACGTTCTAAACCGGTGTTCAAGCCGGGCCAATAAGAAGCTAGCTACACTGGCTACACTGTTCAAAATGCAAGTAATATTTAAATAAAAAACATAACTAAACGAGTGATGTATATTCATATGTATGTATTTAAAAGAATGTATGCTATTAAGAAACATAGATCAGCTTAGATTGTACTTGATGCGCAGAAGACTGGTCTTCTGTTAAATTAAGAACAACCTTGCAGTATCCTCTTCAAGGTGATACTGTAGAACGTTAAGCTTAGATGCAGATCTGCATCCATGCTCATTTTGCAGTGCAATTTTTCTGCCTGCACCGCTGAAGTTTTCACCCATCTGCCGCTGCAGAAATGTAGAACAGTGCGGTGTTGGTGAGGGGTAAGGTGGCAAGGAGAGGTGGAGGGTGGTGCAGCATGTTCGAGACGAACCTGCATGAAAGCCGGCCACTAGGTGAGCGGAGCAGCTGAGTAAGCCTGAGTAAAACCGATCCGCTGCGCAGAGAGGCGCATGTTGTAACCGGTTTGCGGTGCTCTCAATTTTAAAATTCGGTTTGTGTGCTGCGACTGAAGTTCCAAGGGGGGAGGGGCAGGTGGTGATAGCGGCAGGGGGTGCGGCGGTGGCGGTGGAGTGGAGTAAGCGATGACGCAGCTTGTTACGTTCTTTTGGCCGATCTTGCCCCAGCCCCAAAACAAAGAGAGTAACAGCGCGAGAGCGACTAACAAATCCGTTATTTGACCCAATTCTAAACTGGAAACGAACGAAAAAACACACAGTGAAAAATATTCATATTTTTTACAAGTAAACAGGATGTTAGGAGCAAACTAGTAGTGCTAATAATTAGAAAACAGTTAATAAGCTAAACTAAATAATGCTTTATATACAACTGTTCTTAGAATACAATTTTTAAGGTTTTCAATTAAACTTTTTGCAGTGCTCTGCGAGTCCCAAAAAAGCAGTTGCAGTGAGAACAGTACATTTGTCTTGGTTCCGATGCGATTGAAGCAGTGTGAGTGGGTCTTGCGTGAAAGTTTCATAATTACACGACAGTCTTGGTTCCCTTCTTTTCCATTCGGTTGGTTAATCGCGCTGCTCCTGCCGCTGCCGGCGTCGCTGCCCGCTGTTGGCCCACTTCTGCGGAGAAAGTAAGAACTCCGCTTCGTGCTTTCTTCGTTATCGTTCCTCTTGTAATTGATTACATAAGACAATGGGGGCCAGAAAGAGAACGAATCTTTCGAATGCCGTTCGCTCGAGGCTCTCAACTTTTTGTTTTTGTTTTTTTTTGGTAGTTCTCAATCTGCTGGCTGCGCGCTTCTAACGGTACTGTGGCCTAATATTGTAACACACTCGTTTGTGCCTCTAATAATGTCGTTTACCCAATTCCGAAAACTTGTTTAGTTAGCGTTCTTTGGAGAATTCTTCTGGCCCCCACAACCGCTTCTTTCCCTTGTTGCGTTTATCTCTGTCCGCGTTTTATGCACCATTTTCACTGTCTTTTATTCGGTTTCTTCGTAGCCTGGAAATTTTGGGTAGGTGGGCATTACATAATTGCTCGTCGCCAGCTTTTTTTTTTCGTAGCCCGCTGTTTTTGGGTTAACTTTTACGGTTCGTAATTTGGGATGAATGTCGTGTTATGTATTAAGACGGCATTGTTAAGCACAGTTCAGAATACTGTTAAGATAGGCAATAAGGGACTAATTATCACTTGAAATACACGGACTGCAATATTTAACATAACCATATCATTTCATACAACTTATTTCCACGATATATGTACGTAAGCTTAACCAGTGATCAGCAAAGGTCTTTGAACCCCAAGTCTTTCGCCTCCGTTGAAGCTTGACTTTCTCGCCCACGATTAACTTTCTTGGCAGACTTATACATGTATAAAGCGTATACCAGAAGATTCTCCGCATTTCTCCGCAATGCACTAATTGCTCAGAAAAAAAGGTTAAGTTTCTATAACTCGCATCGACAGGTTGACAAAAGCTAAGCTTTTTCCCCAATTAGAAAGACTTTGACGGCGGCAACAACAAATGGCGTTATGTGAAATTCTAATAATTTCATTACGAAAAAAAGAAAGCTACACAATTGTTGCTGCCGCAGCTGCAGCGCTGCCAGCTTCGTGCATTGACTTTCCATTCTTGGGCTCGGAAATTTCGTATGTGTGTGCGCGTATTTGCTTTCATTATTCTAATTTCGTTAACCGAAAAAAAAGAAGAAAATCACAATAATAATAATAATACCTACAGCCAGAAATTGTTTATCAGCGACACTCTAAGTAAATGATGAAAACAAACTCATAAATGAAATCAAGTTGAATGCACGCACACAAACATATGCACATACATATGTACATACATAAGCACATACGCAGGCGTATAACAAAAATTATAAAATTTTATTTTATGACGAATTTCTTTCGGAAACTTAACAACATCGCAAAAGTTGCACGATGAAAAGAAAGCAGAAAGCGCCCGCAGACATTTCTACATGTGACGCGTGAGTTCTGCAAAATACAGCGCGAAAAAAGAGTGTCTCACCGTCTCTTTCTGTCGATCTACAGCCCTCCCTTTCTAACGCGCTGTTTCTTTCTTTCGGGGGCTCACTCTCTCGCACACACAAGCAGCTTTTTTTTTGGCTTTGCAATCGATCATTGAACTTTGGTTGTGAAAACTAGAGCAAGACCCAAATTTCTTCACAACTTTGTTGCCTCTGTGCAGCGCACGAATACAGCAAAAGCGAATACAGTTGGGGTCAAAATAATAGTGCCTCAAAATTGCTTACAGATCTGGGTTTAAGACCCACCACAGAAAATTCATCATTCATAGTTTTTTACAAGGGTACTTGTTTACTATCCAAACGTTTCAATATTAATATATACATACATATTATTTTTTTTTAATATTTTAGAACTCTTGCAACACTGATATTATTATGACCCCAATTGTGCCGCACTTTTGTGCCTTATCAGCTTCTCTTGGCTCCCACTCTGCGTTGGCTTTCTTTCTTTCTGGCTTGTTTGCTGGCTATTACCGCTTATGTTAAGTGATTTCTCAAGTGCGCTGTCTTGTGGCCAGCGATGAAAACACAAAGCCCCATGGATTTCTCAGCCGTTCTGATAAGAGTCATAAATACGGCTAAGAAGGTGTGCGTGTGTGTGTGCTAATGTGTCATAAGGTGAAACGCAATAGACCCCAAAATCAAATAAATTCGTTATAACAAATCATCAAGTGAATCATTGAAAATGGGGTAAGCTAACCAACTGGACTTCATAGTGTTGTATTTGTTAATTGTTTGTGCTAGCACACATTACCAATGTATTTAATCAATTCGAACAGAGTTGCAGGCCATTTCTCAAAGAAAGTTCATTGTTCTGAACTTTGGCCTTCAAATTTCGCAGCCCCATGGCAATGCAAAAGAAAATTTGTTATATTATAGAATAAATCAAAGGGTTTTCTTAAGAATTTGTTGAAATATATTTTAATGTGTTTCTGTGTTTTTAGAATCACTTTTACCGAATGGCAGATCGATAACATAATCGGGTTGGATTAACGGTTATTTGGGGGGTCAAAAGAAAGCTTCGAATTGGGGTTCTGCATAATAAATGGGCTACCGTTATCGGTATGCATTTCATGTGTACAAAATTTCGGTTTCGTTTGCCGTTTAGAACGGAGTGATATCAAAAGTTGGGGCTAAGCGGTGGATTGCCCGGATGGCGGGGAAGGGGGTCTTCCAAAACCGGGGGACTCGGTCTCCGGGGCCTTTCTTTCTCATGTGTGTATGTGTGTGTGTGCTAGACGTTTCGATGTGGTGCGGTGTGAAAGTTGTAAGCTCCAGAGGAGCCAGCGCATATTGTTTGTGGCCACTGTTTCGGTTTCTTCTGCCCCAATGCTTGTTGTTTGTGCTGTTGTTGTGGCTGTTTCCGAGATTTTTCGGCCAAAGAGGAAGAGCGCGCGTGTGCGAGCGAGTGGGCAATAGGGCTGCGTGTGCGTCTGCGGGAAGTTCATTCACATTTGCACTCATTACGCGGCCAACGTCGCCGTCGACTTCGATTTGGCCATTGCTGCCCCCGCATTGAATCTAGAAATTTACGCAGCCCCAAAATGCAGGCGCCATCTGGCGGGCGGTTTGGGAAAAATATATATTCATACTATTATAAAATAAGCTATAATTAATCTAATTATTATTATTTATTAGACTTATTATTTACTTAAAACTAGAGCCATAATATTTCATAATATAATTGAAAATAGATATAAGCAACATATTTTTTAAGTAAAAAACACCAAAAACAGTTACATTCTAATCGCTTTTAAAATAAGCTGCTTTTTTTCTGCTTAAAAAATCTTTTCAGCTATTAAACTAAGGGAAATGGCAATAGAGCTGTTGATTATTTCCCGCTCAATTAGGTGCGCCCCGGCGTGAACCCTTGACCCCTGACACCGCCGTGCACCGCCCCTCTAAATGACATTTGGCGGGCACGCTTTTCATCACGTTGCCGCTTACAGGTGTCCGATTGATTGCCACGGCTAAGTCCACACAAAAGCTGCACCCCGTCGTCTGGCGTTCGTTTTTTTTTTCCGCCCCATCGTTTGTGTGTCATGTAATAGGCACAGCGGTAATGTGACTTTCGAGTGCTCGGAGAGCCCCGTTTTTCCACCTATTCCACCTTTTCCACCCGAGGCAACGTGCCTGCTGCCGTACAATGTTTATCGTTCGAATGGTGTAAGCTAGCCAGCTCACCTACCTCCCTCCCTCCCACAACAACAACCCCAACATCCCGATCCCAACGGCCCACTCAGCCAATCCCCCTGCCTCCCCCTCAGGTGGGCCCTCAAACGCCTTAGTAGGCCAGCCAGAAATCGCTTCGAACCCGCTGTCACGTTTGCCGCTCACGTTTTCCCAGCAGCGCTGCTTCAAACAGGTTGCATGTTGCATCGGGGTCTGTGTGCCAGCGTAACACTTGGAAAATGGGGTTTACCTGGGTGGGTGACTGTGCCAGAGGGGGCAACCGGGCATCGGGGCATCGGCATACGACCTGATTGACGGGCTACGGCTACGGCTACGGCTCGGGCTCTTGGCTCTTGGCTCTGGTGACGTCCACCACCGGTTGCTGTGGTAATCATCATGTGGCCTGTTTACTCACGTTGCACAGCCATCGCTGAGGAAAAGCAGCAAAGGCAGCGGCGGCAGCAGTAACATAAATCCCATCCATTGCAGCCGGGAAAAAGGGGGAAATCCGTTGACGCGCTTTTCGAGGTCAAGTTGGCCAGGACGTCATGGAAAATTTAGCCAAAAGCTGGCAGAGATTCTTATCAGAGCCGCTTAAGAATATATAAATTATATAAATTATTATTAAATTTTGGCTTACTAATAAATCTATATTTGATCGTAATCCGCAGCTATCTCAAAGTTATATCCCTATAACTTAGAAAGCAAATCTATTTGTCTGTAATTTTTAAGTACTATTATTTAAATTTCTCAAATTTATAGGAATTACTTAAACAAAATTAGCTTTTGCACTTGACGAGTATTCATTTACACGCTGTAATCAAGCAAAAAGCATCGAGTGAGCAAGCGAAATCACATTGCAATAATTGCATAACCAACGCGACTTGATTACCGAGCAGAACAAAGAACGAATCCGAATGTAAGTCAACATTCAATAATAAATTAATAAAAAATGTAATATTTAAATGCAGATTTCATCAGACATACACATACGCGTACGTATTGATTATATAAGAATGTGAGTGCTTACCTTTAATTAGGCGGGTATAACGAAATAGTGAGCGATGTTAATTTGAGTTTTAAAATAAAAAGTTATAATTGATAATACGAACATTGGAAATTGTTAGTAACTTAAAGCCACAGACAATTATTTCTTTTAAGTAGATTAAATAACGCGGACTTTCATCGTCTGTAATAACCGTTTTATCACTTCACTCAAGTGCATTTCCTAGAAATTTATTTTCCTAAATGACCTATACCAAGATTAGAAGTAGTAGTCAACTTAAATGGCTGTAAACTATATTTTGCAGGGCATTTGAGTACCCAGAACTTTTGTTTATTCAAGTTTGTTGTTAATATATTGCTATCCTGAGTCATCGCGTTATAGGGTATATAGTTGTTCGCTACTATTTCCTAACTAAAACAGTAAGAATTACATGTTGTGACAATTACAACTACAATTACCGCAGCGGCACAATTCCAGCGAGCACGTTGCCAAGTAACAACAAAAACCTTTGGCGTATAGCAATCAATGCAATGTGCAAACAAAATTCTTGCGAAGATTTGCATTTTTTTCTATTGGGATTGGGCCCCCCTGCAAGCCGCACATATGGAGGGTGTTATGGAAAAGAAAATAATATTAGTATTGGAATCAATCTTGATACAGTGCGAATTGACAAAAGTGAACTCTTATAATATGCAAAAGTAAGATGCATACAAATATTGCATATAAGATGTACAGCATACTCTGCGTATACGTAATATTTACATATATCACATACAGCACACTTTGCGTATACGTAATATTACGCATACGTAAGCATCTTTTTAAAGGAAAAATTCAAAAATATTATTGTGACTATATACTACTTAGTAGGAAGATAGCAGTTCCTTCTCTCGAAGGACCACTGTATCGGCGAGGGAACAAACGCAATAAGTGGAGAACACGTTAATTTCCATTTGGCTTGCGTAGCCGACTCAAGTCGCCAACATGTGAGCCGTCGCAGGCCGGCTGTTTGGGGAGCGTTGCACTAGCCGCTGGTGCCTCACATTCCGCGACACGTGACCGCTCCGCCGATTGCCGGATAGCCGGGTGGTCGGATTGCCGGGTGGCGGGATGGCGGGATGGCGGGATTGCCGATTGTCGAACGTGGAGCGTCCAGCGGCGAACGTCGATTCAGCGCGCACGCCTCTTGCTGCGGAAAATATAAATAGCGCTGCTATAACTTGACTGCTGATGCAGGGGGATGGAGGTGAAGCAGAGGGTTTTCCACACCGCCTTTTCATGGGGTGCTAGCAGAATCCGAGAATACAAAGTCGACGTCGACGACGAAAGTGTTTCGTAACCGTTTTGGGATAACTACAGCAATTCCTCCCTATACCCTATACCCTCTATTCGAGTATCAGGGTGTCAAAACAAACCAAAAGATGAGTGTTGGCATCCCGGTGCAAAATGTTAGTATGGAAAACACTAGCAAACCCGAACAGCACAGCAAACAGAGCGGAGTGTGATAAGGGCCCCATTACACACACATACATTTGCATACTGATAATGGATGTGCCGCAGATTACGGGGTATCCCAGAGCGGTTGGTCGGGGGTCTGGCCCGCCAATCCGACGGATCCGACTACGATTGGTCCGGACACGTGAATCGGGCGACTCACGTGGATATCGCGCAATGATCGCGTAATTGGGATTTGCTCATGATCATGGAACTGGAAGCTGGGCATTGGCTAGCAATTGAAACAACTGCCAAGTGGTTAGCCATATTACATAAGCTAACGATAGTTGGTAGGAAATTGCTATGCCCCAGGAGGATAGGTCAGTTATAGGCTCGTACTTAAAAACACCAATATTATTCAGGGGGCTACTGATTTAATGCAATATAGTTTTCTTAGTTCTATTATTAGCACAGATAAAGTGCACTTTATGTGTTGCACTTTATCAGTAATTATGTACATACATACATATGTACATAAGTATGTAGTGCATTTCATTTATTCTCCACTTTTCCAGTTTGCTGGCATTTGGTAATCACCAACGAGAACCCTTCTTATGCGAATTCTATGGAATTCCTTCTTTCGATTCGATTCGATTCTATCACTGTTTGTTCCGCGTTAGTGTTTTACTGCCTGGTGAATAGGAAATTACGTAATATCTCCCGACCTTACTTTTTTTTACAACAACTCGTTGTTTGCCTAGCGTAGTGCTTAAATAGCCGTCTTTGTCTTCCACTGCAACTAAGTTGATAGTCGCTGTGGATCTACCCCATCCATTCTGATAACCGTATCGCAGTGTTGAGCACTTAATTATGATTTATATAAGCTGTGAAGTGGTTTTGTAATAGCCCAGCAGACAGTTTGGTGGCTGGGAAGCTATCGGCACGACCCCTTGTTAATCTATCCAAAGTTTCAAAGCCACGTGATCTGTCGATTTGTTCGTCGCTCATTAAATAAATTGTTAATTGTTAATTGTATGCAGATTCAGACGAGTTCAATAGTTAGCTAGTACTTAGCAAAGGCACTGTTTATGGTTCAATCTATAAGTGTTTAGTCTACTCGAATAGGATTTTCTGGGAATTTATTATGAACGCAAATACGTTTGGAGAGTGGGTAAACCCAAAAATTGAATGATTGGAAGTTCAAATATAATACTTTAATGCTATACATTACACTTAAATCAATAAGTAATATCTTAAGTTAAATACTTTTGTTCCCTTATCAATGTTCTTACATTTTTAATGACCTTTCATAATTGAGGTTAATGTTAATTATTCCTCTAGTTATCCACTCTTACATGCAAAGTGTCTTGCCTAAGCTTTTCATTTAAATCAGTTTTCCCAACTCCAACAGCCATTTGCATGTGTGCATTTGAATGCATTCTCGATTATTAATAATGTGCTGCTGGTTCTCTGAATATTTTGTGTAAGACGCTTGCGTCACCAACCCAACTGGCACACACTCACACATCGAACCCAAAAAGGCAAACAAAAAAAATGAATACAACCAGTACGGAGAATTGGAATCAGAATGGGAATAAGAATCGCAATCGGAATCGGACTCACGCGGCCAAAGCACCTCAGTCACCTTACGTGTGTGTGTGTTTGAGCGTCAAGAGCGAACCCGCTGGCAACAGCTACCCCACCACCCCCCGCAGCCAGCAATCACGTTCTAGTTTCGAATATGCAGCTCGAAACGATTTTGTTCTCGCCGAGATTGCCGCGCTGATTACTCAACAACAACGGCAATGTGATCGCTTGCAACGCGCATGTTCGTGCATGTTCGAAGCGGCGATTGAGAAATTTCACTTTTACTGCATCGAACCGTTGGCAACATGTTGCGAGCGAACACGCTGGGTCGCGTGTATCGGATGCGTGTTGCCACAACGTGACCGCCGAGCAGCTCGTCGGAGAAATGCTTTTACAAATTCAATTGCGATTCAGCCTTCTTTCGAAGCGGTTCAGGCGCTCGCGATAAGTCTCTAGCCTATACTACCAAACCATATAATATACAGCCGATCGGGTTCACAACCGCGATAAGCAAGTGAGAGCCGTCGGTCGAGCCGTTAAAAGCATTTCGGCCAAGTGCATCAAGCGCAGAAACGTCGCGTTAGCCAACTAAATCGGTCAAATCGGCTAAGCCCCGAACTGCACAAGTGTTTGAAAAACGATTTTCAAAAAGATTTGGATAATATCTGCAAGCGCACACAAAAACAATGCCAATTTGGTCGTTCTAACAACAAAACATTATGTCGATTGTCTGCACGCTGGAACAGAAAGTGAACTTTTTCAAAGCGGCTGCAACGACCAAAAATCTGTTGATACTCAAAAACAATACGGATACGAATTACAGCAATAACTACAAGCAGGATAATCCCAGCAACAATAAATGTAGGTGTTCAAGTGCCACGAAAAGTAATAACAAATAAATCTGTGTTACGAAATGTTTAAAACTATGTGCTTCTTTGAGCAGCATTTTCGAACTCTCCACGTTTGATCTTGAAATCTGTTGAGAATTTGTGTGAAAACTGATGACAATCATAATATTTAAATATTTCTGCTCTTTTTGCGTAGTACAGTGGCAACTGTTAATCAGTTCTAGAATATTTACTAAACTTAGTCGGCTGAAAACAATAACACACGAAAGATTGAGACGCAAAACAAAATAGCCCGAAAAAGTGTGGGTGAATGGGGGGCTGAGTGGGGTGCTGTGGAATGACTGGCGAAGCTTAGTCATTTTGTTTTTGTGAATTTTGTCAAGATGCCGACTGCAGCGCTGCTCTCTGTGTTGCCCTCTCTGTTGCTCTCCCGTTTAGGGGTTGTCGGCAGAGTCTGGCCGCCAGAGCGCTTAAGTGTACGTGCATGTGTGTGTGTGTGTGTTTGTGTCTGCGAGCACATTGAACTGTAAATGCCAATTCGATGGTCATGGTGAGGGTGAGTGAGAAAGAAAGAGAGTGGGAGAAAGATGTACAAGGGAACGGGAGCGGGGGCGCACTCACACACAGATGTGCAATGTGCGATTTCTTGTTTACATTCTAACACTTTGTCTGTGTGTGTGTGTGATTGTGTTGGTTCTTTGTCGTCTAATTCTCGCGCCCTCTCTTTCTCGCTCCCACTCGCCGATTCTTGCATCATTCGCCGTAATCATTGTGTAAATGCCTGTGCTAAAAACAAAAGCAAACGGTAAAGCTATAGACGAGGGCAAGCAGCAAGGGCAAGGACCATCGAACAAAGAAAGTTCTGCACGTTTGTGTGTGTTGGCCAGACAAGATCGCATTAGACATTTTGGGGACCCAACGAGTTTTGCGTTGAGTGGCGGACGCCTTGTCAATTTGTTAGCTTATCAAATGCTCAGTCTGATTAGTATTACTAAATATGTATATTCTAAATGTCACATAGCTAGATAAGAACATTTGAAAGAAATGCCATAAATAGGTGATAAGTGATATTGTTTTGGTAGCAGGAAAGAGATATTCTGCGCAATCTTGGCTTTCAATTGGGGGCAAGGTCTTGTTTGTTTATTATTTTCGGGGCTGCAAAAAGTGTTGTCTGCTTCCAGGCGCAGGAAATGAGTGTTGTAAAAATTGGTAGAACGCAATAGTTCCAATTCCTAACAGAAAATATTTGAAATAGCTTTAAAAATCTTAAAAGTTCTATATAATTTTTTTCAAAGTTATAATAAGTTGACATAAAGAGCCAACTGATCTAGCAATATAATAAAATATACCACGTCTCTTCTTAAGGAATTGTGAATGTTAAAGAGACTAACCTCTCTATTTTTGCATTGCAGTTCCCCGCATCCAAGCTCAAAGCAACACCAGCCACCTGCAACACCAGCAGCAACTGCAGCAGAAGCTAGCGCAACTGCATCACTACAGCCAGCAGAAGCTGAGCGGCAGCGACTTTCCCTACGGGCCACGCCCCCCCACCGGAGGCAAAGAGGAGAAGCTGCTCCTACTAGCGCCGCCGGGCAAACTCTATCCGGAGGCGTCTGTGTCCACAGCAATGCCCGAGGTCCTCAGCGGCACGCCCACCAACAGCCACAACAAAGCCAACATCGCCATGATGAACAACGTCCGGCTGTCCAATATATCGCCGACTCTCTCGATGAACGGCAGCTCCAACGAGGCTTCTAATTGTAAGTGTCCAAGAATATAGTGATGCAGTGGCTCTGATCATATCATATCAATTATCCATCTATCTATAGTTCCAAAGCTTGAGAACTAAATCTATGTCCTTCTCTCCTTGCAGTGCATCCGTTGTCCATGTACGGCGGATCCATAAGTCCGCAGTCAAATGACAGCGGCATGTCCGACAGCCTGGGCAAATATGTTCCGGGAAGCGGCTATGGAGATGGAATGATGGCCCAGTCGCCCTCACAGGGTGGCAATGGACCCCAGTCGGCGTTGACCGCCGCCCAGAAAGAGCTCTTCTCGCAGCGAAAGCAACGCGAATTCACGCCGGACAACAAGAAGGACGAGAGCTACTGGGATCGCCGGAGAAGGAACAACGAGGCGGCCAAGCGGAGTCGGGAGAAAAGGCGCTACAATGACATGGTTCTGGAGCAGCGCGTCATCGAGCTGACCAAAGAGAACCATGTGCTGAAGGCCCAGCTGGACGCCATACGCGACAAGTTCAACATCTCCGGCGAGAATCTGGTGAGCGTGGAGAAGATCCTGGCCTCGCTGCCCACCAGCGAGCAGGTGTTGAGCAACACGAAGCGCGCCAAGATGAGCGGCAGTGGTGGCTCCTCCTCGGGCTCCTCGCCCTCGGGCAGTGGATCGGGCGAGGGATCGCCCCAAGGTGGCCACAATGGCTATCCAGTGGGTCCACCACTATCTCCACTGATCTACGGACCCAATGGCAATGCCAGACCAGAGGCCACGGTGAAGAGTGTCCACCACATACATCATGCGGGTGTTGCGCCGCCACCAACGCACTTACAACAGTTGGTTGTGCCCCAGTCCCAGACACAGCATCTCTACCAGCCACAGCCGCAGCAGCATCAGCCGCATCAGCAGCAACAGATTTCCCAGCCACCGCAGCAACAGCAGCAGCAGGAGCCCAGTCCCAGTGCCGGCTCCAGTTCGCCAGCCATCTCCGATCCGCACAACCGCCCGCCAAGCACCACTATTGCCAATCTCCAGGTGCAACTGCAGCAGGCACTCAACCGCAATGTCAGGCCCGAGGATCTGGACAGCCTGCGCAAGGTGGTGGCCGCCGGCGCTCTATACAACGCGGCAGCCGTGGTGGGAGCACCACCACCGCCACCGTCCGCTGCTCTCTACGTGCCCGCTCCCAGCGCCTATAAGGATCATCTGGAAGCGGCTGCCGCCTGGAGCCACAGTGTCGAGGCGGCTGTGAGCAGCAGTGCCGTGGATGCGGTCAGTAGCTCATCGGTGTCCGGCAGTGCGGCCAGTGTGCTAAATCTATCGCGACGCGCCTGCTCACCCAGCTACGAGCACATGCTCTCCTCCACCACCTCCTCCACTCTGTCCTCGGCCTCTTCATCGGGAGCTGTTTCCGGCGATGATGAGCAGGAGCACGAACCGGCGCACATGGCTCCTCTGCAGCTGCAGCGTAGCAGTCCGCAGCAGGGCAGCGATGCCAACAACTGTCTGCCCCTCAAGCTGCGCCACAAGTCCCATCTCGGCGACAAGGATGCGGCAGCCACGGCGCTGCTCTCGCTGCAGCACATCAAGCAGGAGCCCAACTGCAATCGGGCATCGCCGCCGGCCTGGAACGATGGCGGCGACAACTCCAGCGACGAAAGGGACTCCGGCATCTCCATCGCCAGTGCGGAGTGGACGGCACAGCTGCAGAGGAAGCTACTGGCGCCCAAGGAGGCCAATGTGGTAACCAGTGCCGAGCGCGATCAGATGCTCAAGTCGAAGCTGGAGCTCCTGGAGTCCGAGGTGGCCAACATCAAGATGATATTGGCGGAGTAAGCAAGCCCCGGGAGCTGGACAGGATCACGACTAGGTGGATCAGGAGAGAGAGCGAAGAGACAGAGGCTCTGAAGGGATCAGAGTCGGGGGAGCAGAGCAGTTGATGGCAGAGCAGAGAGTTCCATGGCGCCAGTAGTTCTCCTGGACAAAGAAGTTGGTTTAAGCATATGTAGTAGAGATGTCCAAAACCAAGTGTTTACTATTAGATACCGATGCATGCATGTCTCCATCTCTATGTAGAACTCTAGGGCCAGGTCTGAACCACAGGGTCTGGACTCAAGGCCCTGTGGCCCAAAACTGGCCAACACGTATCCGTGTGTATGTTTATCTATCCACTGTATTGAGTCTTGTAATCGTGAATGTTTAACTATATAGATCTCGTCAACTCGGAGCTAAACAAATCCTTAGGGTCAGCCCAAAAGAATTTCTAATTTAACCTGTTTGCATACACACACGCTATTTGTTTGCATAGCTAGCTGGTGACCTGCGATGCGCATCGGGGTCACCAGCCACGTTATTGTTCTCTTATGCATCCCAAGTTTCCTTATGCACAGCGCAAGTGGAGAAGATAAAGAATTATTATGTTTGTAGGCAAACGTTACTAAGTATTTGCTGTTGTACATATTACACAATTAATTATACATACTATATAACTATACAGATATCAATATTCCTATCGTGTACATAATTTTAGTTGCAAGCTAAGCTTATTTTATTTTATTTTATTTTACTTTGTATCGAGTACTATTATTATTATGTAGTGAAACAAACATATACATTACACTTAAGAAACGCGTGAAGCACATTCAAAACGTGAGAGACGAAAGAAATCTGAAAAGAATTGATGAATAAATTCTGCAATAAATAATTTTAAATATCCTACCCTAATGTTTGTCGTTCTCCATTTATTTATGTTTTGCCGCTTCGGTCACCCATGTGGCTCAACTAAATGTTATCGAAGTTTATGAAACTTTAGAAACAAAACTGAAAAACACACATTATATATTTGTAGACCATCTAGCTGGTAAATCGATCCATTGGTGTCGTAATTCGTAGTCCACGTGAGGGCGAGCATTCACTTTTGAAGTTGTATTACACTTTACATTTAATCGCAGTGGAGCACACAAGAAAATACATATGACTACTACTATATACAGCCCTATCTATATGCATATTAAAATAACTCGTTTGTGTTGATCAATGAAAATAAACTATTTATAATGATGAAACAAACCGACAAAGGTCTTTTACTGCCAATTGTTTACTGCAATTCAATATTCGCCAGTTGGTTGGGTGTGAATCATCATACACTATTATATCAGCAAAGTGCAGTTAATCTATTATTACACAGCTTTTTAAAAATATTACATCACCATCGCACGAGCTTATCGAGTACATTGCAGAATGTATAGTTAGCAACCTGAAAACTTTCCAAATCATTTAAAACTTCAGGTTCGAGTGGTAAAGAGATTATTTATTCTTAATGACTTTGTTGCCTTGTATTCATACAACGAAAAAAGTTTTGAAAATTTAAATTTATTTAGAATAATATCGTGTTACTTTTCGATTCTTTGTTATCATTATCGTTCGAAATACAGTATAAGTATAATAATTAAATATTCTCTGTCTTTATAATAAATCCTTAAACATCACATGAAAAGTTTTTCTGTTGGGTTTTTGCTTTTTACTTTTTTTTTATAAGTTCTAAACACTTTCCTTTCGTTCTTTGGTATCATTTTCATATCGGCAAATCGAATATTTTCCGCTTGTTTCGTTAGCCTAGGAAAAAACGTATCTAGAGTCCACAAAAGTTATAGACTTAGATCAAGACCTGTTTATAAATTTCGTTAATATATAGGTATATATAATAACTTAACAATAGTAAGTACCATATGTTGTGGTTGTTGAGGGTTTTGGTATCTGGGGATTCGGTTGTAAATACGTGTAAATACAGAATTTCATTTGGTGTAAGACGATTTCTCACTTCCTGGTTGTATAAACTCTCCAGCCTTGCCTTCAAGATTAGCATTCGCGATATAGGTAAAGAGGTCTGTATATATCGTTTAACTATAATATCTATATATATAATATATCGCTTTTCTTGTGGGTGTGTGTGTGTGTTTCTGTGTTTCCGTTTGGTTTGAGAGTGCATCTGTAAATTGTAGGTACTTATTAACTAGCTACAACACAACACATGCCACGCCATGTAAAATTGTAGGGTATCGTGTGTTCGAATTTTGGTGGCTGAAAAAATCCATCAAAATGCTAAATCTTCTAACTAAGTTTCCTTTCGAATCGTTACATCATTTGCTCCTTTTTCTTTGGCATTATCTAAGAGAGGTCAAGTGTTTTTTGTTTTTTTTTTTTGGTTTTTCGTTTTTGGAAAACGTTGATTTGGCCATAAACTTTTTGGTAGATTTGTTAGCTTCGGTTGGGTTCTGTTTTCATCGTGTGGAGAGTGTTTCCTTTGTCTGTGGTCTGAGTTTTCGTGTAAAAAGGTACATGATAAGATTGTTTCACGACTGATCGATTCCAAACTCCTTGACCCAACTCTGCACCTACGTCGCCTGACCCTGGGTGGAATGGCCAGCCAGGCCAGAGGCTATCGATGGTGTGGTACTGGTGGATGCGACTGCCGGCCCACCGGATGTGGCAGTGCTCTGCTCCAGACTCCACGGATGCACCATGTCGTAGTACCTGCGATAGTCGTAGTCAAAGAGCTCGAAATCGATGCGATATATCTTGAGCAATTGGTCCAACGTTGAGCGGTCGAGATCGGCGAAGTAACGCTCGACCAGGGCCTCGGATTTAACGCCACTTCGCGCCTGGTTGCCAATCTTGCGCTGCTTCCGCTGCGGCAGCTTGCCCAGTCCCAGGAGCAGCGATTCCAGGCCCGCCTGCCGTATGATGAACTCCGAGTCCCTCTGGAACGTCTCCGTCTTGCCGATGATGGTGAAGTTAACGCTGCAGGGCGTGCAGAAGCTGTAGACTGGTGCCCAGTGCTCGTCGAATCTCTTGCCCGCCGCATGCTCGGCGATCAGGAAGCGGACGAACTCCTCGAAGGTGGGTCCGCATCGCGGCCAGGGTCCGCCCAGATTCCGCATCCTGTAGCGATGCACGATCTTGTTGCCCAGCGCCTTGTAGAAGGTGTTTTTGTTGCCCTCCAGCTTGTTGCGATAGGCACTCAGGATCCGCTCGAAGGGATCGCGCACAAAGAGGAAGGACAGCGCACTGGGCAGCAGCTCCATCAGTTCGCCCAGTTCCGGGCGTGGGAAGCGCTTCCTGGCCAACTCCAGTGGCTGCGTCTCTGTCCTCTGCAGATACTTCACATCGTAGCCAGCTGGAAATCCATAGTGAAATATTAAAAAATATTCAATTATATAATAATCTCTATATTTTATATAGAGATTATTATATTTTTTAATTCAAAACTTACCTAATATATTAAAGTAATACATCCACGTACTGCTGGCCGCCTTGAAGACGTTGCACCTGAAAGTCAACCAAAAATGTTAATAAAATCTAAAAAAAATAGAGATAGGATGTCCCACTAACCAGACGAGATTGTTGTGGCCAGGTGAGACGAAGAACTCCCAGGGATTCGGTGGGTACTTCTCCTGCAGCTTATACCGATCGCAGACGGCGGCCAGATGCTCGCTCCTCCGCTGCAGCTCCCGCTCCGTCCTACTGTGCAGCTCCTCGGAGTACTCATACACGGGATTCAAGGTGGTGGCCGGCGGCGGCGGAGGAGCAGCTGCTTGCGAGGATGAGCTGCCTGCACTGGCATTTCCCCCAGCGATGCCCTTACCCTGCTCCTGCTGCTTGGCCAATATCCGCTGGCGCTGCAACTGCTGCCGCTTCAGCTTGAGCTGCTGCTTCGATGGCTCCGAATCCGCTTCCAATTCCGCGGCCGTAGCCCGCTCCCGGTGCTCGTAGGCATTGAGGGATTCGCGAAAGAGGAAGGCGAAGTAGCACAGGCCGACCAGGACACAGGCACCTATCTTCAGATAGGTCTGCAGGCGTCTTCCATAGCGCAGGCGGATGAGCATCTTGCGAATCTACCAGGGATTCCTGCAGCGAGCTCGCTGCATGATCCACGGATGGCCGGTGGTTTCTATGGTGGGTGTGAACAAATTTCATCACTTATTATTATAAAGTTACAGCATAACTTTAAGCTTGAAAGGATTATGTGGCTGTGAATCATGTATAATATCTTATAGATAGATATGTATCTTGCAGTAAGAACAATCCCAAAGATTCCCTTTCGGATTCTGTTTTGGCCAGAAAGTGTGCATTAATCTTCAATGAAAGGGGGACTTGCTCTTTGGCTCTTTTGGCCAGGCGACACTTGTTGGTGTGTACACACCAAACGACACCCTCACATACACAAGCACATGCACACATTTGGGCCAACACACACACACACATATAGCGACTTGGCAAACTACGTCATCGTGGCCCCAACACAGACGCACTTGAGCGAGTGAAAGACTCGGAAAGTAGGACGTCATCCTTAAGCGTCAACATGACCAGTGGTGCAATTGCTGTTGCTGCAAGTTGTGCTCGCTGTTGCAACGCCAGTTGCTGGTTAATGTTGCCATGGGTTCACTTGTGGCCAGGACTGGGAATTGGCCGCCAATAGCTGCTGCTGGCACGAAAGCCCAAAGTATTCACGGCACCTCGGAGACCACTTGAGCCAAGTTGAAGCTGAACTAGCTGGTAGTTAGCACAGCTGTGCGTTTATTTCTAGATGTCCGGGCAGTTAACCCCTCGTGTAATCCTTGGCCAGAATATGGCTTAACTTACTGTGAAGCGCGGCGGGCGTTGAAATATTTATCCTTTGCTTTTCGGGCGAGCTCCCTGTGTATACTGAAAGCCTACGGCTGCCCGCCTCTCCGCCAGCCCCCTCCTGCACCTGGGACCGCTCTGTTACGTGTTGCTTGTGGCTCCCGGGGATTCCTGCTGCCTGCTCCGCTTCTGCCGTCCTGCTCGCGGCGGCCACTCGCTCTCAACTGCCAGTCGGCGGCGGATGGCCGCAGCTGCGGGTCCCTGGTGTTCCGAGCCAGCTTTGCTCTCCTCGGAAGCCGACAATCCTCGCCAGGCGCCGGCGCAGGGAGAGCACACCCACTGGTTGGCACTCTCTGGAGTTGGGAACGCTGCTCACTGGCCACCGGGAAAAATCACAGGACCTGCTGGAATCATTAGCTAAGTTCAATGTGTAAAATAATAGTAAATAGTTACTAAAAATTTAATCATTTCCAATTTAAATTTAGATATTTATTAGTTTTTCTCCTATAACTCAACTAAATATATTTTTCTGATCCCGAGTTACAAAGGGTTTTTTAAGAACTCAACTTCCAAATCCCGAAAATTTCAAAACACGGCATTAATTTATTTTTTGTGTATATTAAATCTTTGTATTTTTTTCTTTTTCTATAAATATTTTACTTTAAAGTACAAACAAATTAATAATAAACTTCTAATACTACGTTTTAAGACACTTTCGTTTTTTGTTGTTGTTCATCTTGTGTGGTTTTGTTTTTAAATATTTAAATATATCATTTATTTGTTTATGTGTGTTGTTTGTTTTGTTGCCTGTTTGTTTACGAAGCGGTATATAAATTATTCATACGTTCTATACAACATTTCCTTCCATTAACGTGTTTTTTTCTGTGCTATCGGGCTTATTGCAGATTGCAGTTGGTTGTGGTTCTGGCTGTCCGTCGTCCGGTCGGTCCAAAGTGTTTAAACAAGGTCCATTAAATATGCTTCAATTTTCGACGGGTTGGTATGGTGTGGTATGCAATTATGGATTCGGGTTCTATATACGTTAGTTTAGCGGATCTATATGAATATATGCAGAGTTATGCTAGAGGGTTGGGTTTTACATACGCTTATGCTTGGTTTTGCCTTGCTTTAAAGTAAACATGTACAAAGTATCAAAAGAATTATTTTATGTAGCAATCATACAATATATATATAAGGTAATAATAATATTGAACAATATATAATGTTGTTTTGTGTGTTTGTCTAGCGCTTTGCCGTTGCCTTGCCTTTGCCTTTGCTTCAATTACTTTACTCATTGTTTTTTCCCCTATTTGTTCAAGTTCAAATAACATTTAGCAAAAATAGAGCCTGCCTTATATACAATACAACTTTTGTTTGTGTGGTTTCTTTTTTCACGATATCCCACATTTTCTTATGTGTGTTTTGCATATGCAAAATATATAACGTTATATAGTTCTTTTCACTTTGCAAAACGACAGATACTAGACGACTGATTCTCAATATTCTCCACTCATTTCTCGTTATATTTTTTCGATCTGTTTTTTGTATTTTTTTTTGTGGTTTTTGTAGGTGTTTTGTGTTTTCATTTTTCCTGGTGCTTGGCCTTTTTACATTTTTGACTAACTTATTGCATAGGTTTCCATGTGCATATATTGTTGGTAAAGAATTCGCGTTAAGATTACTGTCCTTAGCCTAAAGCATTTAAAACTAAAAAACAAATTTTCGAAACAACGCAAGCTTACGGAAACTAATACGCTATATATATTTATGTATATATATCTGTATGTACTGTACTGTATTGTATTCGTATGTTAAGGGTTACAAAAATATAAAACCTAATGTAAACGTGTGTGGTCTGCTCTGATCTGCTCGATCCAACGGATCAGCTTCTTATAGACTTTCGACTGGGCGCAGCGCTTAAAAGTAGGACAACCTAAAGCTAGAAATGTGTTCATGTTGCATCGTGAAGTATCCAAATATTTACAGACCGGTCCATGGAAATAGGATTTTTCATTTTCATTTTCAAATTTCAAATTAAACTATGCATGCGTGAGAGTTTGGAGATGTTTGTTTTTCAGTTTCGGCCAACTAGATTCTATGTTAGTGTTTATGGGAGCTTCTCGAATACGTTACTCAACTAATTTGTTCAAATTTCATCTTCTGAGCTATACATTAAATTGCCTGTTTCACATGACTAGCAAATCATTTCCAATGGGTGGATTTTTGGGGAGTAATAGCAGTGCCAGATGAGGAGGGGTGATCGGCGGATAAGCTCGGACTGCGGGGGGCAGAAAACAAAGTGTTAACAAAGGCGTAAATCGGCGCTTGCAACCGTCCGTCTGCAGTATGTGTGTATGGGTGGGTGTAGGTTGTGTAAGAGTGAGAGTGTGTGTCTGGGTGTGATGTTGCTCGCTATGAGACGCAACATTATTGCAACTTGTGGCTACCACTAACTATACAAAATAATCCTCAACGGAAACTAGGGCTAAGAACTACAAACGAAAGCGTTCGGTATCAGTGCGTGTGATATATACAAGTAGCCGTCCGTAATCCGACTCCACTACGCCAGCTGCGGTGAGCTGCTGCTGGCGGAGCGCTGCTCGTCCGCCGTTGTCGCCTCGCTGGCGAACTCCTGAAAACTCAATCCCAAATCGTTGCTGAGCTGTACGATGTTGAGTACGTCGCCGGCGTCGCGCCATGCCTGTTGGTGCTTGGTCGCCATGCCGCTGACGCCTCCTCCTCCTCCACCGCGTGCGCTACCACTGTCGTCCTCCTCGCTGAGGATGTTGTTCAGGCACAGATTGAACTCATCGTAGTCGACAAAGCTGGCGCAGTCCAAGGCCGTGGCATTGTCCAGCTCCGGCATCAGCACCTCATCCACCTCAACGTCCGCGGCACTGCTGCTACTGTGGTAGGACAGCAAATGATCGGCCTCCTCCATGTAACCACCGGCTGCTCGCGCCAGATTCTCATATTCGGCCATCTCATCACCGTCCTCGTCCTGCGCCTGGGCTAAAGGAAAGCTGCTGCTGCTGATCTCCAGCTGTTGCTGCTGCTGCTGATGCGGCTGCTGTTGCTGCTCAAAGTCTTCGAATAGCTCCAGCAGATCGTCTTCGTGTGCATCGCTCGGATGGTTCAAGCCTTTAGCCAAGGCGCAAAACTCTGGTCACTTGTAATCACGCGACGTTCTTCTCCGGCGTCCCTCGGTCAACATGGACTCGCCAATGACTACGAAAACGAATACGATTAGCTAAGTTCAACCAAGTTTATACAATATATTCTCACCTGCACTGCGCGTCTTTCGCCTGGCTTCCGCGACGCTCTCCACACTGCCGGCGCTGTTGGCACCCACAGCTGCTCCCGCCTTGCCAGTTGTTCCTTTCGGCTCTGCCGCGGCGGCTGCTGCTGCAGCAGCTGCGGCTGCATTGCTGCGACTATAGATGATCTTGTTGGCCGCCGCACTGGCCCGCACGCTCCTCCGGGTGCCGATCTTCTCGTCCGTGGGCGAGCTGGCCGAGTTGTTATTGGTGGTGCTGGCAGCCGCTGCGGTGGCCCCACGTGTTGCATGAACCACACTGGTGCCGCTGTTAACTTGGCTGGTGGTCACCACAGCTCCGCCTGGCATTGTCGTCGTCACTGAGGAGGGCACAACACTGGGATTGTTTGTCGTGCTGCTGTTGTGATTGTTGTTCGCAGCGGAGGTAGCACCAACTGGCGCCTGAGCCTTTCCCGATCGCGGTGTTCCAAGGGCAGGTGTGGTAGAGGGAGCATGGTTGCCGGCCGTTTCTGTTGGAAGTAAAAACATTGATTATTCATATAACAATTTGCAAAATAAACGGTTCAAAGTTCACTTACTGTTCTGCGGTGGTTGTAGCTGCTGTGCATTTCGTCGCGTCACGTGCTTCTCCACTCCAGCTGCTGCGGCATCGGCAGCTTCCACCTGGGCCTGCTTGGAGTTGCGCACCTTGCCTGCCACTTCGATCAGCGGCTCATCCGAATCGGAGGACTCGATTTCCACCTTTTTTGGCAATCCCGCGCCGGCATTGTGATCAGCAGCTGTTTCTGCTGCGTTGTTATTGGAGGTGGTGCCGCTGCTTATCCTCGGCCGCTTTATGCTGTTTTCACCCAGGTCGGCACCATCATTACTGCTGCCACACTCGGATTCCTGGCGTCTTCGCTTGTTGTTATTGTTGTTGTGGTTGGGAGTCGGTGTGACCACTCGAGGACTGGCTGTGGAGGAGGCGCGGGATAGACTTTTGACGGTGGTAGATGTGTTGGCTGCAGTTGCCGCTGTGGCTGAAACTCCGGTGACAGTTGTGGGATCAGGACTTGCTTTCGGCGCATCCAGCGGACTCTCCAGACGACTGCTGGCTCGCGTCCTTATTCTCGGCGTCTCACCATCCACCTGAGCAGGTATTTCAATCGAAATGGGCTGCAGGGAGGCTGAAGAAGACTCGCTCGGAGGCTTTTCTTGCAACTTCTCCTCCGATTTGGGCTCGACTTTCGGCTCAAGCTTTACCTCCACTTTGGCTTCCACTTTAAGGCCGCTGGCTATCGGTTTAATCGCTGGCTCCTTCTTAATGGTGAGCAGCGGTGGCATCTCCTCCAGCTTCACCTTGATCGCCGGTGGCTTGCTCTCTGTGAGTTTCTTGATGAGATCATCGTGTTCGAGTATATGGTGTTCGCCATTCAACTTGATGCTACCTATGCTACTTGTGTTCGTGGATGCTGTGGACACAACTGTTGCAACTGTCGCTGCTGGCAGTGAGCTCTCCAGGCTATTCAGGAAGCCACCACCCGCCGCACTGGCACATTCGCTTGTCTCCTTAATCATCGAGGAAACAATATCCTCGAGATCATCGGGAAAATCCCCCTCCATCTTCGCCAGCGCCTTCTCTATCTCATCGTCAGCCTGCTGTTTTTGCTGCTGTTGCAAGGAACTGGACACGGTTAGTGATGGCGCTGCAGTGGGTGTTGTTCCTGCCTGCGTTGAGCTGGGTGCAATCACTGGTGCTATTACCGCGGATGTGGTGATTGTGGCGATTGCGCTCGTCTGCTGCTGCTGCTGCACCATCGTCACCGCCGCCTTGCTCACTTGGATTGGACTGCTGGACGAGAGCTGATGAGGACTCTTCTCGGAGAGGGCATCCATGGACTCAATGCCGCTGTCCTCGCCACCGCCATTGTTTCCGTGACCGGGTGTCCCACTTCCATTGCTAGCGGGCGAGTTGCGCAGCGTGCTGGGCAACGCAGCTGGCGATGAGGTTGAGGTAGAGGTGGTGATTATGGACGCGGAGGAGGCTGTGGATACGGAGGATAAGGTCGACAGGGCGGCGGAAGAGGAGTTCACTGTGGCCACCACCACATTATTGACCGTGGTCATGGGCGGCATGGCCACTGGCAACTTTCTATCACAGATCAGCTGAGTTGTTTGCGTACTGGGCGTCGACGATGTCGCTAGTGTTGCTGTGGCTGCTGCTGCTACGGCTACTGGGGATGGGTTTATGCTAGGGGCCTGCTCTGCCGTGACCTGCGGTGTGACCTTTGTTATCTCCACACGCTTCAGGGTCGTCGCACTTGGCAACATGGTTACGGCCGCCGCCAGTTGTCGCTGCTGTTGCTGCTGCTGTTGTTGCTGCTGCTGTTGCTGCTGTTGTTGCTGCTGCTGTTGTTGCTTCTGCAGCTGCAGCTGTTGCACGGCTGTGATGTATGGCGGCGGCTTATGGTTTTTTGTCATCGGCTTGCCACCCACGATAGGTGTTATGGTGGCCGCAGTCTTGATCGGATTCTTCATCGTCAACAGCCGATTGTTGTTATTCCCGCTGTTCACATTATTGTTGTTATTGTTGCTGTTGATGGCACTTAGGGTAATGCTGCTGGGCAACGAGGTGGCTATCTTGCTCAGCTGCTGCTGCTGCAGGGTGGTGGACGTGGGCGTTGTTCCAGTGTTGGTGGAACCCACAATCAGCTGAGGATCACTGAGGGATTGGGCCTGCGCTTGAGCCTGCGCCTTGTGCGCCTCCACAATGGCACTGATCGTTAGACCATTCTTGCCCGCCACAATGGTGGTGGTCTTCGTGGTTGTGGCTACGCCGGCTTGCAGTTGTTGTGGCAATTGTGGCGACGCCACTGCCGCCGTCGTCTTCTGGATCAGTATGGGCAACCCGTTGACATGTGGCGGTGGCGTTAGCTTGGCTTGCTTGCTTTCTGCTGGGTCCATGAGCAGTTGCTGTGGTGGCTGATCGCTGTAGCTGCGCTTCAGTTGCCGTTCATCAACGGTGGCATCCTGGTTCTGGCCCTTCTTTCGATCCTTTCGCGTGTTCTTCACCACCACATGGTTCTTTCCACGCAAACGGATCTGCAGTGGAGGAACACGTGGTTCGTTAGGACCCGGGACATTTTGCTGCTGCTGTTGTTGTTGTTGTTGAAAGTTGCTATAGACTGGATGATGTTGCTGTTGCTGTTGGATCGGCTGCTGCTGCTGCTGTTGTGGTTGTTGTTGCTGGAGCTGAGCAGGTTGTTGCTGAAGCTGAGAAGTTTGTTGCTGCTGCTGATGTAGCTGTTGGGTCATCTGCATTTGAGGTTGCTGCATCTGTTGCTGTTGCTGCTGTTGTTGTTGCTGCGTCGGCAGAGCCAATAGTTGCGTCTGCATGGGCAACTGTTGCATGTGATTATTCACAACAATGGTCTGCTGCTGCTGCTGCTGTTGCTGCTGGTTGATAATAATCTGTCCCTCGTAGCCGGCTCCCGCTGCCGGCGTAGTCTCTACCTTCTCCAATTTCAGTCGCAACTTTATCTTCTCCTCGGCCGCCTTCGTCTTGACATTGCCCTTCGCACGCTCCCGCTTCTGTTTTGGCGCGGCCGTAGGATCCTTGGCCTTGCGCTCCTTGACTCCCTGTTGCAGCTTGCCGCGCAGCAGATTTGGCTTGGCCTTCTTGCTGGGCGCTCCACCTGCATTGGCTGTCACCGATTGGGGCGAGTTCAATCCAATTAAAGGCGAACTATTGCTCGAACGGGGCGAATTATCACCCGGACTGAAATTGCTATGGTTCGCCTTCGAGACCGGCGTTTTCCTAGCCCTGCTGGAAGCTGATTTGTTCGATGCCAGGGAGTCACGTGATCTTTCCTGATCACTACTTATACCCATGGGATGCTGCTGCGCGGAATTGGAGTCCTCCTCGGAAAACAGATTGTTGGGCAGAAGCATATCGTTGGCGGGATTGAAATTGAAACTGCCTAATCCACTGTGGCTGTTGCGGAATTGTGGCTGGCCGGTTTCCTCTTCCGCCTCAGTTTCGCTATCATCGCTGGCCATTGGTTCCATGTCGCCGGTATGTGGATTAATGATAAATTGCTTCTGGGGTGGTCTCTGTGGCTGCTGCGGATGCTGGACTGACAGTTGTGACTGCTGTTGCTGCTGCTGGCGCTGGACCATATGCAACTGTTGTTGTTGCTGCTGCTGCTGTTGCTGCAGTTGCAGTTGTCGTTGCACCTGTTGCTGCTGGCGCTGTTGCATCTGCGGCAATTGTTGCTGTCTCTGCTGCTGTTGCATCATCATTTGTTGCTGCATCTGTTGTTGCTGTTGTGGTTGCTGCTGGTACGGCATTTGCATCATTTGCGGCGCCTGCTGTTGAGGCTGCATTGGTGCTTGTTGCTGCTGCTGTTCCAGTGGCGCTTCTTCCAACGTGTTGAGCGCATCCCTCATATCAACCGCCGATAGATTGTCCTCGATCAGATCCAAGTCCAGATCCTTGGCATCTTGCAGCAGAGATTCGAGCTCGTTCTTATCTTCCAAACTAAGCGTAGAGTCCAGATCACAGTTTAGTGTGGGCAGCAGGGCGTCCAAATCGTTTGTGGTGAGGGTATCCAGAACGGAAAGCGAGATCAGAGAATCGACCTGACCTTGAGTCTGACCTGCAACCTGTGGCTGCTGAACATGACTTTGTTGTTGCTGATGCTGCTGCGTCGGTAGCGCAGGCGGCGGCAGCTGTTGCTGTTGTGCCTGCTGCTGCTGCTGTTGCGGCTGTCCCGGCAGACTGACTTGCTGCTGCTGTTGCTGAAGATTGTACTGCATCTGGTAACGCGTGAATTCCTGAAAACTGCTCTTGGTGGCCGAGTCCATCGGCTTATTGATCCCGGCCAGCGGCCAGCGAGAGTTGACTGCCGCCTGATTGTAATCTGGTGGTGGAGCTGCAGGTACGTGTTGATTGGCTGGCGGCATGAGCTGTCCAGCCATTTCGCTGGGAGCAGTGGGTCCAGGTGTTGCCGCAGGCGACACCATCTGCGGCTGCTGCTGCGCCTGATGATTGGACATCAGCGGACTGTGCATCGAATGGTGGCTGGAGGCGGGCGAGAGGGCAGGTCCAAGGGGCGAAGCGCCGCTCATGAATTGCTGTTGGGGTGACGCTTGCGGCATGGACAGGCCCATGAGGCGCTGCTGCTGCTGCTGTTGCGGATGAGGCGGCGGAGGAGCCAGCGGCAGTCCGCCGGGTCTCAGTTGATGTCTTATCTGTTGTTGTTGCATGGGACTCATGCCCATGTTGTTGAAGCAATCTATTAAAGAGAAAATATACAGATTAGAATAGAAAAGTCTATGCGTGCCTTGATAACTTTTATGGGCATCAAAATGGTATGTGACATCAGGTCGTAAAGGCAATAAAGAGACGCTTACCAGGCGCAGGCTGAAACTGTTGCTGTGGTTGCTGCTGGCCTTGTAATTGCTGCTGCGGTTGCATGAATCGCATCTGCTGTTGGCGCTGAAGTTGCTGCTGTCGCAGGGCCACAGCCTGCGGCGACATTTGCTGATGTTGCTGTTGAAAGCGATGTGGTGGTCCTTGCGGCTGCTGTTGTGGCTGCTGCTGCTGCGAATTCTGCTGCTGTTGCTGAGTATACAAATGATTGGCATTGCCGCTGGGACTGAGCATAGCCTGCTGATGTTGTTGTTGCTGCTGCTGCAGATTCCGCATCACCACGGGCGGCGGGCAAGGAGGGGCCGCCGCCTGGGGCGTTGTGGGTGAGGAAGGCACCACCGGACTCAGTACGTCGCCCATGAGGAAATCGCTGGGCGTCGCCGGGCCGGAGGATCGCATAGGGGAGTTCATCATCTGCGCTCCACTGGGGCTCATAGCAATCAGCGGCGACTGCTGCTGCTGCTGTTGGGGCGACTTGAGCTGGTTCTGGTTCGACATGCCATTGCCGTCGTTCTGCAGCAGATTCACAAGCAGCGGCGACGATATGGCAATGTTGTTGCTGCCCGTCGACGTCGCCGTAGGCAGCGGCGGATGCCCAAGCGGATGGTTAAGCTGGCTGGGTGCCGTCACAATGGCTGGCTTGGCACTAGCGCCCGCTATGGCAATGGGTGAACTGACGCTGCTGGCCGTGGCAGCTCCCAAACCCGGATATGGCGGCGGTGGTGGCTGGATGAACTGAGATTTGCTGCCCGGCGGCGTTGGAGCAGCTGACGTTGGCGTTGTGGGTGTCAGTTCGCCATTCTGAGGTGCCTGCTGTTGCGTCTTCAGCACCTTTAGTGTTACATTTGGCGGAGGAGGTGGCGGAAGGGGCGGACCCAGACCGCCCGCCTCTCGACCTTGCAGCACTCTCGCCTGCCGCATGCTCTCGAAGGGAAAGTCTCGCGTAGCGGACGGCGATGGCAGCAGCAACGGCACCTTGCCCTCCATGGGGCACACGGTATTGGGGGATTTGAAGACGGCGGGTGTCACGGCCACCTGCTGCTGCTGCTGTTGTTGCTGCTGCGTGGTGTGGAGGGGCATCTTCTGAAGTCCCAGGCCCGCCGCCGCCGCTCTTCTTTGCTGGAGTGAGATTGCATCGTTTTGGGGCTGTTGCAGGATTCGCTGCTGCTGCTGTTGTTGCATAAAGGCGGAAGCCGCCTTGCTCGTACTGGGACCATCGAATCCCGTGGCCAGCAGACCACTTTTGTTGCCGGAAAGCGAGCCAGCCGCCTCAAGTGTCTCGTTTACATTATCTGCGGGTAGGGATTACTCAGTTTAATTGTGGAAATTTGTAGTGGAAATTTGTTGCCATTACTCACCCTTGGTTATCTTAATATCTTGTCCACCAACTTTCAAATTTATCACAGAATCGCCCTCGAATTGCACGGACTGAATGTTGAGGGCGCGCAGCTCCGGATTTCCATCGTTGGCCAGCTGGCGCAGCCGTTGTGCTGCGTCCCAGGGTAGCGAGACCAATATCCGCACCAGTGACGGTTCAAGCTGCTGCAAAGTGGCACACATGTGAGACATTTTGCAAATTTACAACATTTAATTAACATTTAAGGAGCCGTATAGGAAGAGAAAGAAGAAGAGGGACAGTGAAATAGCTGGCGATGGCCACTATTTTGTTATCGATATCTATGCAGCGAGAGTTTGCAGCCCTGGTTCACGACACGCAAACATAGAAACACCTAATTTATGGCAAAACACAATTCTAAACCTTAGTTATTTAACTTATAATTTACCTTCACTAGCTCTGGCATACTTGAATTTAATTATTTTTTATATATTGCATATATTATTTGCATTTCTCGTTTTGTTTTTGACCCTGCGGTTTCTGGCGCTAGAGCGGGATGGCCATAGTGCACTCATTGGAAATTCCAACAACAATTTGTTTCGACAACAGTCCCCAAAGATAATGCGCTTGAATTGAGTAACCCAAAAGACAATTCAGCTGACTGCATTTTCCACGCGCGGCGTGCCAAAAGGGGGCGGGGCGGGTCGGGGCAGCTGGTGCCCACAGGTTGCATTTTCTCATGCGTGCGTGCGTTTTCCTTTTCTCTCTGCGGGACGTGTTATCGATACCCCGAAGTCGTCGCCATTTTTCTTCTTGGCCTCTTGGAAGGCGGTGCGCCGGTGTGCGTGCCTGCGCGTGTACGTGTGCTGGATGGGCAAGTGTGTGTGTGTGTGGCAGAGGGAAAAGGTAACCAAAATACTTGCTTGGCACTAAGGCGGGGGGTAAAAAGGGGGCGGGCTGATTAATAATATAAAAAAGGGGAAACCGAAAAAGAGAGATAAAAAAATAAACACGGGAAATGCGAGATTCTACACACTCGAAGCCAACCAATTAGTTCGCCCTTTTCGCCGCCTATTGTTTTTGTTTTTATCCCCGTCTCTGAGTGCGTGGGTGACGCAAGTGTAAAATGAGCAAAGGCGAAGGCAAAAACAGACAAGAAAAGGGGGAAAAAAGAAGCCCACTTGAAGTGCAATAATCGCACATCAGCTGTTTCGTTGCGCTCCACCAAAAAGCGAAACACGATAAACTCACCTGTTTAAGTGGCATATCATCACACGACAATCGCACGCGTCGTAGGTTTAATTGGTAGAACGCTGCTCAATTCTCGCATTTAGCTTTCGATTGACCGCCGCGGCGTCCTTTGGATTGGAATTGTTGGACCAATTGCATTATAGGCTTCACACTCGATGGCTTCGGTTTATTGTCTTTCGATGTAATCCGCACTCAGTTTTTAACCTCTGCGACTTGTGTTTTTGGGCATTTTCCACTATTATTTTTTTCTCTTCTCCCCTTTTGCTTTTTACTTTTTTTTTAGTAGTAGCCTCACCAACACACACACTCACATGCACTGAAACACACACACTCACACACACACACGTGCGGGGCGCGGATACGGATTTTCCTGCGTCACTTTTCAAGCGCTTTTCCTGCTGCAAATCTTGCGTGCCCGCTTTTAAATTATTGTTTAGGGCAAACTGATTACGTTTGGGCCACCACTGTTCTCCATTTCACAATCGCTGGCCAAATAATAATGCCTGTTTAGCGGAACTCGAAAATTTTCACGCATTCGGGCAGCCGATTTTCGGGGGCTTAATTTCACACGGTTCGATTGCGTGCGGGCACTCGATAAACGCACTGATTGCTGTCGAAAGATTCGCGCTTGCTTTTCAGCCGTCAATTGGCGTTGCAACGATGCGTTTATCCTGTTTATTTTGTACAAAAAACTTCGTAATTATTAAATTTCCACGAACAATAACAAGCACACAGTGGTAGCCATTTTTATTTTCCAGCCGGTGTTGCCAGACGTTCGCGGCCCGAAATTTCCTAAATTTGCCGACATATTTGTGGTTACCAGGGCTGCGAAGTAGCCTATATTGGAAATTTGGCTCGGGCAGAGTTGTCAATTGTTTGGAAATTATAATTTTATTTAATTGGTGCTAATAAATTTATATATAATCTGTATTAATAAACAGTTTATCATATCTTAACATGTTAAGCAAACATAGATTTTATGTAAACATAATTTTAAAATGTTTAATATCCATATTCCATTTAGAAATATTTTTCCTGCTTTAAACTGCAGATCCCAGCGAATCTCATAGCTCCAGATTCAAAAATTTACGCAGTTTTTACTTAACATATTTTTCTCTTAATTCTGCGTATTAAGCCTTGAAATCCTGCAATTATTAAATGAAATGATGCTGTCAAATTGTCTAAGAGACCTTTTAAATATTTATTTTAATTATTTAATTTTCAAGTACCTATCGATAATTTCGCGAATGCTGCCACCCTCTCCTAATGAACGATAGTATTGAATAGAAGTTGATTTAGGTTCCATCTCTATCTCAGATTCTGAATTTGCAAATGTGAGTACATAACAAGGTTTTTCTTTAAAAAAAACGATTCCAGGGGTTTTGAAACTTAAAAAAAGTAAATAAATATCATACTAGTTGGCCATATCAACTCAATAAGTTGCTTGGGAGAATTCATTAGTTGCTACGCGTTTTATGCCAGCTGCCTTTGAGCACCTTACGTAACTACCGAGCAATATAATTGATTTTCGTGATTTTCATTCTTTTCAGCGACATGGCCAACACTCCAGCCACCTCCTCCGCCGGACCCGTGCTCCGTGGCCTCCACAACGCCACCATCAAGCGCAACCTGGCCGTTTCCCTGGGCCTGACCGCCCTGGTGACCATCGCCTACAAAATTCTGGTCAACGATCCCAAGAAGGCCGCCTACGCCGACTTCTACTCGTAAATATAGCTTAACTATGCCACATGGATCATCATCTGATCTGATTTATCCCTTATCCCTGCAGGAAGTACGATGCCAACAAGTCCTTCGAGCGCATGAAGGCCGCCGGTCGTTTCCAGTCCTGCTAGGCTATGTTAACCCACAAAACACAAGTAGTCTAAGTCAAATGATGTTGTTGAGCAAGAGTTGCGCTTCTGTATTGAAAACTAAATAGATTTCAGTCTACGTACGTGCACGAAGGCGTTTTAATTTGGAGCTATGTTGCATGGCAAATTATGATTAAATTCTTTATTATTTACTCGTATTTACAAACTTAGCCAAGTAATGCACAAAACAAACACACAAAACTATAAGGCCGCACACACCGGACCACATCTAAAACCTAATGGCAAAGTCCTTGTAGTCCAGTCGGCTGAGATTGCCCTGGTTCCGGACCTCGCAGCGATCGATTTGGCAGCCGGGTGAGCCCTCAGTGGACAGCCAGGTGATCCTAAGAAGTAGATTTAATCAGGGAGTATTAGCGTGGAGTGTGTAAATTATTCGGGATTACCCACATCTTGTCCACCTCCTCCTTGGGCCCCTGCATCTTGCCCACAATGGTGCCCTGTTTGCTGTTCTTCACCCAGCCAGTGATTCCCGCCTTGGTGCAGCGATCGCGGGTGTCTTTCGTGAGATTCAGGCCTGCCGGTCGAAAAAAGCAATGGTATATGTTTTATATAGTCTCTAGTGCATGTGGAATGGGGCGTGAAACAAAGCCAAGGACAGTTTGGGGCCCCAAAGTAACTAGCTACTGAGGGTTTATTTTTAGGCATCCATCCGAGAGAGCTATGTTATGCTTGATTCCGGATTCCTATTCCCCTCGCAATCCCACCTTGTACATGTCCATAGACCTCGAAGTCCAGCGTCACCAGCAGTCGGATATCCGGAATGCCCATTTCGATCGATTTCGATTTGGTTATGTAAATTTGGCAGCAAACTGCTCGTTATTTTAGAATTTCCTGATTTTATCACTTTACTCGCACTTGATAAAGCACTGCAACCTGGTTTATATCCTATGCAGACTGGAATCCCCAATTTAGTATATATTTTTTGAAAAATATTTGACTCGAAGCGATTTTTTCCGCCGCGATCGCTAGCTTGATTTTCAGCAAACCGTCGCAAATTTAAAACTAAAATGCCAAGTAGCATATCAATTGGTTTCTATTTTGCATTTTCGATTTTGTATTTGCGTATTTATTTTAGCCGCACATTGCAATCTGCCTCTTGCTATATGTTCTTGTTGTTATTTTAGAAAAGAAAATGCAAATACGATGTGGGAATCTTTCGGGACGGTCACAGATAGTTGATTCTGGTGGTCAGTAGCTGATTTTTGGGTGCGCTACAGGGGTTTTTTCGAGAAAGATCTTAACTAATTTGTATTTGTAGATCAATATTTGTTATTAAAATGATTCAATTTTTCACTATTTATATATTATTTTAAAAAATCCTCCAAAGGTAGGAGGACTTAGTTCTAGAAATGCCCGACAGGTGGCTATCCGGTACTTTATTAGATATATGTATGACTGCATTTTGCTCAATTTGGCAATATATTTGTGAATTTTCTTCGCCTAAAGAAAACTTATTGACCCAAAGCAATGCATAGACTTTGTTTCTGTGACCCCTCCGATTTCGCTTTCTATATAATGCACCTATGAGAAATGTAAGGAATGACAAGTTCATAGCAGGCGCATAAGATGGGCCCTGAGACTTTTATAAGACCAGACGACAAGTGCACTTCATTGTATTCTTCTTCGAAGAAAGGGAAATTTATTTATGCAATGAGAATTGCACTATAATGTCCTTCTATAGGAATTCGTCCTTGTAGATAAGGAAAGCGGAAAACAGAAAATTAGGTGCTATAAATAAGTTAGAAAAAGTACTATGGGTAATTTCTTAGAAATCTACGTAAAAGTAAACTCAAGATTAAAAGGGCTTGCACAGCCTAACTGCAATCAATTCAAAATCATTGCAAAAAACAGTTCTTGGAATGCAATCAATATACTTATTTGTTGATTCTACATAATTTAAGCCTTTTTGATTAGTTGAAAAACTAGTATAAATACGAATCGAATGCTGAGCCAATTATCAGTTTTGAGATTGAAAGCCAAGCCTGCATTATGAATCCTACAATTTATTTGAGGTAAGTAAAAGAATTTCAACTTAAAAAATTAAATTTTTTGAAATAATTCCCTTTTTCTTAGCTGCCTTGTGGTCTTCTCAGTGTTTCTGCTGGGAAAAGTACATGCTGAAAACGAAGACGAGTTCGTCACAGAGAAACAGCGCTTACTTAGTGTGTATGGTGATTCTTCGGTTGATGAGGCCACCAAATACAGGAACGTCGACAACCTGGTCACTTTCTACGACAAGTACTCCACTCTCCTGCCGTTGACACCGGAAATGAGCAAACGCGCGGAGGATCTGTTGAGGCGTTACAAGGAGGAAAACGCTCGTGCGGTCTTGGTGGATGGTACTCCGGCTCAAGGCGGATTCTGGATGCCCCTGGTTAAGTTACTCATTGTCCAGCTGGGCGTTGAAATTGCCTCTGAGGGAGTCAAGCGTGCTATTGGATCCTAATCCCTTCCATTAGGAATCAAATCAAATTGGATGTTTATTCAATATCATGTGTAAAACTTTAAATAAATCTTATTGAGCAAACAAATTATACTTTCCAACCCATTCCAACAAATATATACTTTCAATTTTTGGTTTGGTTATATATTTTATATGTAGTATTTACAAATTAATTTATTTGCTGCTTGCGATATATGAAAATACCAATGTACAATGTTTATACTCGTAGTTGAATCGTTATCACTTAGCTAAAATGTGAGTGGGTGAGGTTGCCTTCGTCACCAGGTTAAAATTCGCAACGTAAGCCTGCTGTGTAAAATGCATATATACTTAAACTCTAGATACGTCGATCCTTAAATTTCTGTACAGTTTTGGGATTTGCGATCGGGATAGAGACCACATCTATAGGTAATGCTAAACAACTGACTCTTAAGTAAGCTCAATACGATTAAGCTTAGGCGATTACAACTAGTTTATCAACTAGGCAATAGAAACGCTAGACATGCGCCAGGAATCCGGTTCCCTAAACGATCTGCACGGCGGCGTGTGGTTTCTCGATGAGGCTACTCTGTGCCTCCTTGTCCTTCTCCGCATTCCGGCCGATTGAGACGTGCTCCGGTTTCAGATAGTAATGCGGCGGCGGTGGCTGCGATGTGGCTTGATGGCCCGCCTTCTTCCGGCGCTCGCGGAGGAAGTGCAGCCGCACATAGTTGATGGGTATATCGACGCTATCGGCGCCCACGCCCTCGGCGTCGATGAACACGCCGCGCACCAGGATGGAATTGGAGCACTTGAGGGCAGCGAGAAGCAAGAAAGGAACGATGTGTGTTAGCCAGAAGCTCAGCAGTTTGTTATCTGGTGGATGAGGAAGCATATTAATAGGGCTCGATTACTACAACTACGAACAAGCCATCTTACCTGGATACAGATACACATCCAGCAGATTCCAGATGCCGCGCCAGGCGTTCACAGCCCCAAAGAAAGTCATCAGATAGTAGATGTCGCATATGATCAGCTTGAGGATTCCGCTGATCCGACGACAGACGTACCGCATCAGTGGGTGAATGAGGAACGTCACAAACACCGTCAGATATCCAATGAGCTATTAAAATTTAAATGACTTCAAGTACTGGTTAAGACGAAGGACTAACAGAGATCCCTACCAGCGATCCCCAGGCCGACTTGGCCTTGTCCGCCGGGAACAACAGCAGGTCAAAGATTCCCCAGACGCCGCGCCAGGCGATGACCACCAGGCTGCCGATCACAAAGACCGAGAAGAGGGTGTCCAAAATATACAGACCAGGTTGATGAAAACCCTAAAGAGTTGCGCAATTAGAAAATCCAATCTACTATACTACAGTTCGGCAAACAACTTACGGGTATTTTGAACATGGTGTCCACCTCAAAGTAGTCACTCTTGTGGTCCATGGTCACGGTGTAGGGAGCTGCTCCGAGGTTCCGCAGAGTGCGTGTGGCTACCAGGAAGATGAGCGCGATGGCCGTGACCACGGACACAATGATCAGCGAGTCCACACTGGTCAGCCAGTCGCAGAGCAGCCAGGCACCTCGCCACATATTCACGCAAACGATGCCGAATACGGCCGTATAGAGACGCGATACGGCGTAGTACGTGAGTCGCCTCCGGTCTGGATGGATGTGCTCCTTGAAGAAGTTCTGTGTGACTGTGAAGAAGAAGTGCCCCAGTCCGCCGATCAGAAAGCTGGCCATCGCAGACAGCGGCAAGCTGCCGGGAAACAGGTAGACGAACATCAGTTCCCAGGTGCCACGCCAGTAGGCGATCACACAGGGAGCCACCACCAGGCAGGAGAGCATCATGTCCAGCAGCTCCAGCAGCAGCTCATGGAGATCCCGGCGTGGCGTCTCCGCCTCCAAGCGCTTCTCGCAGGCGGGTGAGTGTGTGGCGTGTGCGGGTGGCAGGTGCACTGGACGCGGATGCGTGTGTGGATGGAGGTGCTGCAGGAGCTGCTGATCCGACACGGATACCGATCCATGGCAATGAGATTTCTGCGCCCTGCCTGCCGTCAAACTGCCCTTGTCCGTGGGCAACATCTCGGGTTTGGTGGGGTTTAGCAGGCTTTTAAGGTCTCCTCCTCCTCCTGCTCCTGCTCCTCTGTTAATTCCCTTCAATTATGGGCAATTATCACTCCGGATATTTCGGCTGGGAGCGCTCCTGCTCGCTGCTCGTCGGCGGCTCGGATGTTTTTGAAATGGTCAGGTAACTAAATGCATTCCGCAACCGGTATGCTCTGCAACCGTCACCGTCGCTGCATCGTCGCTGCGGTGATAATAATCTGGCACTGATAATTAAGTCGTCTATCTGCGAACCCCTCTCGATCTCTCCAGCGTCTGGCCGCAGTTGCATAATCCGCACTAGCATTCGCATCCACTGTCACATCCACATCCACATCCACGTTCACGTCGAGGTTGGCGTTCGCCGTCTGGAATCTGGGTGAGTTATATGTATTAAAGAACAATCATCAAGCCCGGCTCCTTATCACTATTTCCACCGACTCAAATGCCGGTTATCAAGCTCTGCTCCGGGCAGAACACACAACTTGGGTCCTAATAAGTACTTTATAGTCTCTTTTTTCTTTCCTAGTTTATAGACCTAGCAGCTGCCGTGATTGTTGGCTTATCAAAATCCAACGCTTTCCAGTATTCACCGACATATGCAAGTGGACCTTAGGCACTAGTATAGTTCTAAGTTTTGGCATTAAGGCAGGCTTACTATAAAATCCAACAGATAACCCCATTATTTTGGGCAGCTGCGCACATTAATTGAATCTTTTATTATTAGTGAGTTTGCAGATTATAGCACAATTTTTAGTTTGATTTACAGAACATTGGCATTGACACTTAGAAACACAATGCTAGTTTTTAGATAGTAACTGATTGAAACTTTCCCATGTGACTCATCAACTTCTCCATCACATGTCTTCAGATAGTCATCATGGGAATCCTTTATGATGGGTGCTAAAATAAAACCCATCGCAACAACAAGATATGAAAAGCCCAGCACACTTGTTTGTTTGCCCATGTCAGATGTCCCAGATTTTTTGGAGATCACCTGAGAGAGCCGGGCTCTTTTACTGATATCTCAACGTCAACGTGACAATTGTGCGTTGAGTGGCCTCTCCACGCGGCACTTAAGTCGCCCCCTCGGACATATCTCAAGTGACTTAATAGATCCAATTTAGTGGCTTTGATTAAACGCGAAATGCCAGCGAAACAAAAAGCGAAAGTGATGTCCACCACACGACAAAGCATCGAAAGTGTCGCGACGAGTCTTGAACTTGTGCCACTTGAACTTGCCACTTGAGATGGGCAGGTCAGGGGCTTCAGATAATCGTCACTCACAAATAGATTATAAATACATGCAACTTCCCTTAAAAAGCAATCAAATTGAAATTTTAAATGTCAAGGTCCAATATTTTCTAACTTTCAGAATATTTTAAGTAATATAAATAAATAATAAACAAAAGCAGTGTAGTTATTCTAAATATATATGCTCTCTAATGAATTCTACGCTGATTCCATTTATAGTCTTTTGAGCTTCCAACAATTATGCACTGACAGCGACTAATTAGCCAAAGTCCGGCTCGCCGGCCCCTTGAAATTAGTGCAGGATGTTTGTGATTTTCGTGTTTTGCTTGCCGTTCGTCTGCGGCGGCAACGCGGCGTATGCGCGATAATTAAACACACGACTTGCATGGGGCCGCCATCGAAGGTCCAAAAGCGGAATTTTCATCGGGTCCACTGAGGCTACTGCTGCCATCGCTGGCTGTTTGGGTCAAGCTCATTCGCATTTAAATCGGCTGGCTAAATAGACGACCCACTGGGCGGCTCATTGCGCCCAGCAAGACTTCCTCGTTTTGGGGGATTCAGAGATTGATGGAGGGATGCTTGTAAATTGAGATCAGGGATCTGTCGGAATCGGGGGGCTTGGGGATTTTCAAGTTCAAACTCCCCAAGTGGGCCAAGTGACGTGCCGATGCGATGCGATGCAAATGCACATTGTACTCCAATTATGCGAGATAATTGACAAAGAACGGGTGACAATTCAAATGCAAAATTGGACGCTGCGACTGATTCTTAATTTGCGCAAGGCTCTTGACAAGTTCCAGCCTCCGACTTACGACTTGGCTGCCAGCTAATTAGTTTTGCCAACGCAAACAAGCTGTAAATATTACCCGAACTATATCTGTTTCTGTGCAAAGATATATAAGATATATAGATAACTGGAGGGGCTCTGCCAAACAGTCAAATCCCACGAAATGCCGCGTTTTATTTGTATATTGTTAAGTGTTTATGATCTTCAATGATAATTTGCATTTGACTTATTCAAAGCGTTTTCAGGTGCGATAATGGTTAGAGTAGATCTCCTTACAGCTCGCCTTTTGTTCAGTATTTGCTCTACCCATTATCAGCTCCTAAGTGCTCTTTTTATTTTTGCCTGCTTTTCTCAAGTTGAATAATCGCAGCTGATCGAGCTAATTTATAAGTTTGACGGCCGCACAATTACTAGGAGATTGAACAAACATTTATGTATGTTCTAGTGGCTTTTATTTGTAACACTTCAAGTTTACACTTAGCTAAGTAAAAGTGTTATTCTAGATAATAAAAAATATAACTATTCCTTTTCATTTAAATTGTAATAAATATTTGCCTTAAAATCGTTTATTTCAAGTAACAATTCGTATGGCAACACTGCGTATGAGTGATTAAAGCAAATGCTTTTGGTTTTAGCTTAAGGATGAGAATGAATAATTATCTGCATATAATAACACTCATATTTAGCACAAAAAGTGCAGTATTTCCCAATTATAACGATTAGATATGCTAATCAAAATAGCTAATCTTCGTTTATCGGTTATTTCCTATCAGTTATCGTTTTACAAAGCCTGCAAACAAGATAAAATATATAGCGTTTTTAAATCTTAAATCTTAAATCTGTTTGTTTTCAGGTTCCCTTATTTCAAACTGAAATCGATTTAACGTGAAATTTTACAATGTTTTCGGTGTCAAGCGCAAATATTACGAAATTTGGCTATTAGATTCGAACTGACTTACTTCGGAATCGTTGTCCCTTATCAGTTAACGATTTACAAATATTACAAAATTATATATTTCGAACGAGCGGAAAATGCGTGGACAGCGATAAACAAATAACAAACGCGACCATACACAGACACACACACTGGCAAGAGCACACAGTCACACTCACAGCTACGTTGGACTACAATAAATTTGTGCAAGAACAAAAACATGGGATTACCGTTTAAAATTAGCAGAGCTTGCTGTTGCTGATTTTATTATTATTATTATTACTTTTTGCTGCTGGGTGCGTAAGTCGCCAGTGCGAAAGAGGGAGATGCAGCAGTTATTCAGTTGCCATCACTTTTACAACACACACACACCGGAAGTGATCGGGTTTTATCGAATTGCTTCGATTACTATTTGCGTTCGGCTTCGATTCTTCGTTTTCGATTTCGTTCAATTGCGACCGTTCGACCGTTAGACGTTGGCCGTTGATGTTGATGCTCGAATGCGCGTACGCGACTTCTGGCGCTACTATATATATGCCTATACCCGTAGAAATTGGCTAAGCTCGCCCGCTCACACACACACACAAAGCCACTCACAGGCACCCACAAATACTGAAGCAGTTGCAATCTAGTTTACTTGTACGGTGGTTTGAACTCGGCGGACTGATCGCTCTGATCGTTCTGATCGCTCGTCAGTCGCCGGTGGCCGCCGCTACTAAACTGGACAACTGTGGTTCCGGGGGACTTGAAACTGCGTCTGATTTGGGTCTCCGTCGCGAACTGAGTGCCCCAAAAGCCCCCAGCTCAAAAATCGCCACAGCTTTGCATCCATTCCCCCTTTTATCGAGTCGGAATCCGAGCTTGAGCATTTTTAACTTTGGCGAAAATAGGATTTTCTTCTTTTGGCCGAGAAAAGCAAAGTACTTTGCGAGTTTCCAGATGCTGTGAAACCATTACGAAAATTTCTTCTTCTAATACTTGTGTTTTGAAATATTTTGAATATGTCCATTAGGAGCTTTCTTTTTAGCGGTGAGCTTTCTTCAAAGAATGTGGCATCACTTTAATTTTGCATTAGGATCACCTCCAAACAACAACAGTATACTTAAATTACAAAATATTGAATATAAGACGTACAATATCAGTTAATTTTTGAATTCATAAATATAAATTTCACCCATGAAATTCGATTTTTTAGACAGCTGTGTATACGCTTTATGGTAGTGACAGGTTTTTTTTCGCTTAATTATGAATCAATTATTTAATGATACGTGTATTAAAAAACTATTACGTAGCGATATACAATGTTTCAAGTGCCATTTATTGTAACTGGTGGCACTAATACGACACAAATTAGCATGGAATTGATTTAGTTAATAAAGTGTGAGAAATAGTTTATAGAGTTGGAGAACTTGGTGAAATGATTTTGCGCATCAATATTAGCGGAATCCCATGAGAATGCCCTAAAGCTTCATTAGTAGGTACATTTTTGATTTGAATTATAATTTTACCAGAATTTCAGTAATATTTCGCACCCAATAAACTCATAAAAACGTTGCAGGTGCAACGAGTGCAAATCTATAAATATTTAATTACGCCTGAGAACTGGAAAACTGGCTAACACAGTTATAGCCACTTTCCCTTCGAATCGGATTGTTGTAATTAATGGGTGAATAATTTTAGATAACGAAATTAAGTACATTATGCAAACAAACAAATTCAATTAGCCACTGTTTGACAGGTTAAGATTTATAGTGCGCTTGAGAACAAAATTCCCCTCCCTTCACCACATAAAATATGCCACTGCAACCCATGACTGGGATTTGTGATTAGATAGCCGTTCTTAAGTCGCAATCTTAATGTTCACTCAAATCATAAAAATCTACCGTGATTTCCTTTGTCTAATTGTTAGCACCCGCCAAACAAATTAAAAGATAATGGCTAATTTAATGGCACTCGTGTACTTCATTAGACCATTGGTGAAAACCATAATGCTTATTTATTGTTTAACCTTGAAATCGGCTGATTTGGATTGTTTTGCCAAAATAAAGTCGAGTGCTTGTCTGGATCTATATCTCTCAAACCATCTTTTTGCCCTTATCAAGCACAAACTTAAAGGAAACCCATAAAACTTAACTTTTCGAAAAGTTTGGGAATTTTCGAAACACTTAGGGTCAAAAGAAAAAAGCTTTTTTTTGACATATTTTAGACTTTTTCTTGGCACTTCACTGCTTATGCTTTTTTATATAAAAACAATTGAACTAAACATATGATTGCTTAATTTCAGCTTTATCTTACCAGTTTTCAGATAGCCACTATCAAAGTTAAAAAAATAAAGTCGAGACACTAGTAGAGCCCACTGATACGTATTTAAAGCCGGTCACAACATTACTAACCTACGACAAAACGAAACTAGATTCAACTAAAGCTCCGATTCGCAGATCACAAAGATATTCCAATGCCATTCCAAGTGACCCGCGCTTTTTTTTCGGTCAGACCTATGCAAATCAGACCAAAAATCACCGAGTCACCGATTTGCTGGATTATTTATTTAATTCATTAATTAGTCCAAGCTGTGTCAAATATTTACATACGTCTCCTCCGATTCGAGCGCTCGATGATCACAAACTGTGAACCGTTGCCAAATATTTGGACCTCTCAAGCGCCCAACATCGCTGGCGATTCGTTATCGCCAGCCCAAGTGATAAGACCAAATCGAGAGGAAGGTATAAATACGAGTCCATTCCACACCCTTAAGTTGTTTGGTTGGCCTATTCCCGTTCGACGGCGATTAGAATTTAATGTAAATATCGTTTCAACTGGATTCGATGGTGTATTTTTCCGTCATAAGAGTTGCTGGTAAGTATGTTGCGATTCCTGTTCTCGGCCATTATGGTCAGATGACTAAAGCTGCTGCTATCGGAGTGTTGCCAAAACACAGACATAAAGGCCCAATCGCGGTTGCCGGGTCATAAAGATCGAGCACAGCTATCGCCCGCGATTTCGATGCTGAAAAAGTCGAAGGGGTTCGCCGTTTCGCGCGGTTTTAATCGCGCGCAACACGAGTGCGTTTGTGCTTAGTATCAGGCGACACGTTTTTGGATTTGTATGGTATTAAGAACATACAGAGAACACAGATGTGTACTACTTGTTCTGCTTGTCTTTAATTAGTTTAGCTGGTTTAACTAGTAAAGAATATTTTGAGTATTCGTTGAACTGGCGTTAAAATTGACTGTCTATATAAATGATAAGGTTCCATTAAATTCGAAAAGACTGATTAAAGGTTATTGTGCTGGATGAATCTGTTGTTGCTCAAAATTTCTACAAATATGCACTGAGCACACAATTCTTCGAGTCAAACTGGGGAAAAATGTAATCATCTGATAATACAAAATGTAAATATGATTACCCTCGAAATATGACGCACAAATTTAATAACTTTTCCATCTCAATCGGAATTTAATTCTAAATGGAATTGGGTGCACTTTTTATGCATGCTGACTGGACTTTTAAATAGCAAATGTTTACAGCAACAATTAATGAAAAGTGCAATAATACACTATAGTTTAGTTCTACCGCCTTTTATATTTGCTATATATTTCTTTATCTTCCGGTAGCCATTTTGTTTGCGAACCTAAAGGTATGCAACATAAATTGAAATGGTATGTTGAAACATAATTTGGACTCAAGTTTATTAAACCTAAATATTTTAAATGCCTAGTGACATTAAATCTTAATTTATATTTATTATTTATTATTTATTTGTTTATATTTATAAAATTACATTGTACGACTAAGCTCTGGCAGCTTTTAGCTCTGTTTCCTTGGCCTTGAAATCCTCCACCAGCTTGAACTTTTGGATCTTGCCGGAGGTGGTTTTTGGGAATGCATCTATGGGGATCACATATCTGGGCACCTTGAAGTGGGCCAGTTTGCCCTTGGCATAGGCCTTCAAGGTCTCCGCGGTGAAGGAGGCGGGGTCCACGCCCTCCTCCAGGCGAACATAGGCGCAGACTTCCTCACCCAATCGCTCATCAGCCACACCAATCACCTGGAATATAGGATAATATTATAACAAAATAATTACATAAATTAATAAATTTACAAAACACAACTCACATGCGCCTCAATGACCTGTGGATGAGCATTTAGAAAGTCTTCGATCTCTTTGGGGAATATATTTTCGCCGCCACGGATGAGCATCTCCTTCAGGCGACCCACAATCCGTCCATATCCATTGGCCTCCAGGACAAACTGATCGCCCGTGCGCAACCACCTATCATTACCGATGGTTTCCTTTGTTTTCTCCTCATCACCGTGGTAGCCCAGCATTGTGGTATATCCGCGGACGCACAGCTCTCCGGGCTGTCCGAATGGCACACACCTGCCCTCGGCATCCACCACCTTGGCCTCGATGTGATCCGTCAGATGGCCAACTGAGTTGAGGACAACATCGCTGCTATCGCCGGGCAAGGATTGGAAGATAACAGCTGTGGTTTCCGTCAGGCCATAGACACTGTGCACCGCCTCCACGTTGAGAACCTGCCTCACATCCTTGATCAGCTGCGGCGACACAATGGCACCTCCGGTGACGGCCTTCTTGATCCTGCCCAGCGGCACCTGCAGCTTCTTCTGCGTGTTTACCAAATCCACATACATGGTGGGTGTGCCATGGATCACCGAGCACTTTTCATTGACGATGGCCTGCAGCGAGTCCTTGGGACTGAATCCGGCAGCGGGCAGGACCATGGTGGCACCTTTGGTCAGAGCAGCCATGATGGTGATGATCACACCGAAGGCATGGAACATGGGCACCTGCACACAGATCCTTTCACCCTGCAGTTCATTGCGATTACCCACATGGATGCCATTGTTAACGAAATTGTGATGGGTAAGGCAGGCAGCCTTGGGATTGCCAGTGGTTCCCGATGTGAACTGGATATTGCACGCAGACTCGGGCAGAATGCTCTTCTGGATTTTGGTCACCTCTTCGCGCTCCGATTTGCTGGCCAGGTCCAGGAAGTCATCGAAGCGCAGGGCACCCTTCAGGTCATCATTGCTGTTGATGATTACGGATCGCAGGTGCGGGAACTTCTTACTACGGATCTTGCCAGGCTCTGCATCCGCGATTTCCGGGCAGATATCCCTCAAGATCTCATAGTAGTTCTGCGTCTTGAAGGTCTCCGGCGCAATGATGGCCTTCACATTGACCTTATTCAGACAGTAGGCTATTTCGGGTCCCTGGTAAGCGGGATTCAGACCCACCGATGTGAGACCCGCCCGAGCTGCTCCCATCATGCCCAAGTACCAGTGCATGTAGTTTGGTGCCCACAGACCAACGGCATCACCTGGCTGCAGGCCCAACTTCCGGAAACCCGCCGCCAGTGCATCCGCTTCCTGCAGCAAACTCTTGAAGCTGTACCGCTTGCCCTCGTGGCAGGAGACAATCGCCTCCACATCGCCAAAATCCGCAGCTGATAGCTCTAACTGCTGGCCAATGGTGCGATACACCAAGGGATCCTTACCGATATGATGCTTATGGCTGATCAGAGTGGGCATCGAGGTGGAGAAGCTGCAAAAGAAGATGTCAGTTAATATGTATCATAAGTTTGTAAAGTTAATGGAACGAGGAACTAATAGGATGTTTCTTTAGTTTCTAAATTCTTAAAAAGGCATGCTATTGTTATATAAATCGCTCCATGCTCTTGAGATTATTTTCGAAAGATTCTACGTGTCAAAAAGCTCAATTTTACCATCGACGGTTTGCGTTTTCGCTCAAGATTTAGTTAATGTCGAAGCTTTTTCAGATGAAAAGCTTGACACTAATATAGATTGCAATTATTTGTGCAAACATATATGTTTTATCACTCGATAGTTCTGCTGACAGATTCCGAATTGTAAGCGTAACTTTAGCCACTGCCAAGTGGTAAAGAGAGGTGCTTCAGAAGTCGCACAATAATATTTATTTAGTGGCCATATCAGCCGGTAGTGGCCAATTGTATACTATGTAATTCATATGCTTATATTTGTAAATGTAAACACTTGTAATGTGAAAACAGTGGCTATCTGTTGTGGCGCTGCGATTATAGATCTTACACTTGGGCTTTTGGCTTCGCTGCTGGTCAAATACATATTATCAAGCGAGTGGAAAGTTCTGCTCACGATTTGCTTACCTTTTGAAATTTCAAGAGATAAGCAAATCGTGAGCAGAAGATGAATTATCTAAATTGATACCTGATAATTAAAACGACCTGTTGCTGGTCTAAATTTGAACACCACTCCTCCAGCCACGCCCCCTTTAAGTCTGTGTTTTAGTTTGATGACCTTTACTTAGGCCTAATGACTACCAACTACTGTGGGCAACTGTACCTTCTATCTGGAATCAGAAATATTACGCAACGTGGCGAAGGGGGAGTGGTATGTGTGGGGGTAGGGGGTTTGATATATATGTATGTATATAGTACTGGGCACCCCAACCAAAGCTGCGCAATTAGATGGTGGAAACTTCCCAAACCTCCTTCACGAGCAGACACTATGACCTTGGCCCCCTATCTATGAGGATGAGCACCCTTAAAGGTCCTGATCCTGCCTACCTGCGCATCGAGTTGAAGACACATTTCTGCCTCAGCATGTATCTGGAGATGGCCTGCAGCTTGCTGTTCATCTTGGCACTTATCACAGTTAATTGTTTTAAACGGCTGTTTTGATTGATTATAGTTTCATAATATGCACAGGTACACTTTTGGCTAAAACGACTATTAGTTTTCAATTCAGTTCTGCTCGGCTTGTTTGGCAACCTAGGAACGTCCGCAGCCCGTCAAGTTCTGAAACAAACTGAGTGGGGAGGTCTCCTAATCGCCGTATGTTCTGCCAGCTTTGCTGCCTCTGTCGACGCCTCAAGTTTTTTTTTATATTTCATTAATTTTTTTTCTTTATAGCCAGACAAGATCGTTGCCGTCGTTTGTTTTGCTTTCTGTTTTAACGCTTTTATTTTGGTTGCGTTTTTGTTGGCTTTTGGCAGCACGTGTGACTGAGAGTTGCACTGTGTGTGTGTGGTGCTTTTAGTTCTATTATGTTTGCTTAATCTGTAGCTTTTGATGGGCTGAGGCGTGGAAAATGGGGGTTGTCCACCAGTGAATACCTTAAACTAATTATGTAGGAAACAATTGGAGAGCTTTACAATCTGAGATTTGTAATAAATTTTTAAACTCTTTTTTGAAACTCTAATAAAATATTTTTAAACTTAGCTTTACTAGCAATATTTTTCGATTAAAACAAATTGAAAGTTAATAAACTCCCCCCACAATATTGTTTGACTACGCCCCCAGTTGTTTGGAGCTCGCATGTTTGAAGCTTTTTCCTTGTGGCGTGATACGCAGCTTTTTGATCTCCCAGAAATGTTCGCTCTCTCTCTGAAACACAAGATCATATGTTTTGTCTGAGCTTAATGTGATAATATTAATCTCAGAATAATCAAAATGTTATTAATGTGGAAAATTGTCAAGGAACGTAGAGAGTAACATGGTAATTCTACATTTTAAATGGTTCTGATGGTAAAAAAGTTTTAACTTTATAGTTATAATATCATTACCTTGAGTTAGTAAGATTTAAAAAATAAAATAAGCTGCATTTTAAAAGCTACCTTTATTGTCCAGACGACAACAACTTTACGATAAGATAAGTTACATTTTTGCTACTTGAATCACTTTTTGCGGCATCACTGATAAGCAAGCAGACATAATTCGCGTGGCTGAAGGCTTTCCTGATTCCTATCGCTATATTTCTGCTCTTATCATGCCCCCAAAAAAGTTTTCCACACTCGAAGAATTGCTTTTTATTTAGTTGACCTTGTTGTCAAATCAGCAGGGCATATTTATATCTGCAATTGGAACTACAATTGATGAATAAGAATTGCTTGCGAATATCTTGATGAGTTATTCGTGAATATCTTTGAATCTGAAACGAACGTTACTAAGCTAGTAACTAGCTTATATATAAATATAAATATAAATATATAAATGCAAATAAAGGAAGGATCACTTTTTCTAGTATTTATAGAACCATTTATTATAAAGAGAGGTTTAGAAGTGGTTACCTGGACTAACCAAAAAACTATTAGCCATTCATTTTCCTGTCCACTTGGGATTTTTGCGACCAGTCAGCAAGGATGTCATATTCCCAACTGCGACTCTTGCCCATTTGGATTTCCCAGCGCCGCTTAACGACGTTGGAAATCCCAACGAAACTTAAGAGTAGCGGCCAGATTTTGGCGCCAAAAAAGGCGGTATTACCCGAGATTCAACAATTGTAAACAAACGCTTGCGCGGATGCGACTTGGCTCTTCCCACTGATTTTTCGCAGGAGCGTCTTGGGTCCTTCGAGTTTGGAGCTTCGTCGTGTTGCCAGAGCTACCAAACCGAGTGGAGGGCCGAGTTTTTCCGCTCGAGCGCCTTGGAAATAGTCGACTGTGTGAAAATGGGACTGGCAAATCAGAAACTCGCAGACGCTCGTGGCAAACGGTTGATTTTCTCTCGTGGCTCTGAAAAGGCAAAATAGTAGGCAACCTGAAATCCAGAGTTGTAGTTGGGGACTCTTTTTGGCCAAAATACAAGGAGGAGAAAAATAGAAAATAATAAAGGGGGCACCGCCGTTAACGCACACGCAACCGAAGCCATAAAGGGGCTAAACATATAAATTTGTGTAGTAAAAGTGAAGAAAGCGAAAGAATCAAAGTGGAATAATAGCGAGTGTTTTTCGGTTTGCTAGTGTGTTTCTCAGTGTGCGAGTGTGTGTGTGATTCCTAGTGTGTCTGTTGCTGTTGCCAATGAAAATGCAAATTGTTGGTAACAAATATTGGTAAAATGCGGAGGCCGTAGGAATTTGTGCAATGCGAGTGCGAAGTGAAGGAGCCCGAAACTATGCAGCTAAAAACCCGCCATCCTGCCCCGCATCGAATCAATAATAATACAATAACCCAAACGTATTACACGGATAATGGCAGCATAAACCAGTTAACATCCGACAGTGTTTCCGCCTAACCATCGAGCACCTAGCTCCTCTCCCCCTGCCACCAACCCTTCGAAAAATCCCCATGATCAGCGCCGGATTGCGGAGCAGTAACTAGCGAGGGATACCACGATGTCGCAGCCGCGCGGAGGGCGTGGCGGTGGGCGTGGCGGCGGAGTGGGCCGCAAAACCCCATCCTCGCTGACCGGCCCGCCGGATGAGTCGGCCACGCCCAGCGAACGGGCTACGCCCGCCAGCAAAGCAGACTCCGATCCCAAGGACGACAGCTCGAGTAATGGCGACAAGAAGGACATGGATCTCTTTCCAGCGCCAAAGCCGCCGAGTGCCGGCGCCTCCATTCGGGACACGGCGAACAAGGTGCTCGGATTGGCCATGAAAAGCGAGTGGACGCCCATCGAGGCGGAGCTCAAGAAGCTGGAGAAGTATGTGGCCAATGTGGGCGAGGATGGCAATCACATACCGCTGGCCGGCGTTCACGACATGGTGAGTACTGTACAGTGAAGTGCCGCGAGGCGGGCTTTCCGGCTCATTTGACTCGTTTTGTAAAATCAATTGCGAGCCAAAGCGGGAATAGGAAGCGAAATAAATACAGGAACAGGTCCTACACTGAGCGAAAAATGTGGAAAATGAAATTAATAACTAAAGTAGATATACCAATAGTTTTAATAATGTTATTGTAATTTTTAAAACTATAGTTCCTATGAATCTTTTAAATTAGTGTTATTTATTTTATAACTACCTTTTTGTTTTTGTGTAATATTTCGCTGAGTGTATGCGATGTATAAACGTCGCCCTTATCAACGTCGGCGGCATTTTCCCATTTCTGGTTGTTTACCAGCCAAAATAACGACACAGGAACTGGAGGAACACCATGTATTGGCCAGAAAACAGAGGCTAGCAAGGAAAAGCGCCCGAAAAACAGAGAACAGCGAATGTTATTTGATAGCGCGGCCCAAATGTTTTGGCTGCCAAGGCGATGGCTTTGGTGGCATTCGGTTTTGGTGCTCCAAGTTCCTGGAGCGTCCTGCCACAAGTTGCGCCGACTACCCTTTGGGTGAAGCCCCCCCGACCGATAGACTCATAAAACATCGAAGAATTGAAGCGCTTCGATTTCAATTTACCATAAACGCTATGAAACGGAGAAGTCGTTGACATAAAATTAACGTTGCACCGCTAATGAAATGCGGGGAGGTGCGGTGTGCGGGGAAAGGGTTGAAACTTGCTTTCTTTTACTTTTTTCCTTTCTTTTGGGTGGTACTATATATCCCAACTAGATGGGCAGGTTGTCTGGCAGACTAGACTTACGACGAGACGATATTTGCATAAATATAGCTTGGAGTTGTGCTATTTTTGCCTTGATTATTTCCGCTCCTCCAGAACGGAGGTCCTTATTCGGTTCTTGACTTGATGGGCTTGCTCTTGATTTCGTTTTAATTACGAGCGAACGAGCTTATAATATCGCAATCAGCTTATTAGCCAAAAGATTCTAATGCAATGAATTAAAGTGGCTTGTCAATGCGGTCAGGTCAACTACTTCGATTGGTACATTTATTTAAAATAAAATATATTTGTACCATGTTATTGTGTTTAAAATGTACATATATTAATATTGTTTTATTCCCTCCTTAAGCTTGACTAATCCCCATCCATTTCCATTGCAGAATACCGGCATGACGCCGCTGATGTACGCAACCAAGGACAATAAGACGGCCATAATGGATCGCATGATTGAGCTGGGCGCCGATGTGGGAGCCCGCAATAATGTGAGTCTTGAGCGGGAATAGGGCAGGAATAATTTAAAGCACCTTAGCCAACTCCCCACGGTGTTGGTGCCAAATATAGAAGCGGCCCAGCTGTTTAAGCCAACGGCGGCGGCAAAAGCCGCTAAAAATGTGTCAAATCAATAAAAACCGCATTAATTAAATCTCGAGCGGGGGCGTCGGTGGGTAAACCCGTGCACCCACTTCTACGCACGATTCTCACACGCCGCCCACCACCGTCAATTCGGCAATACCTCCCTGCCTCAATGGGTCAACTTGGCAGGACTTGGCCAATGGGTAGTTCACTTCATTTGACTCCAGTTGAGTCAAGTTTTCCAGCACGAATGGGAATTTCCTCAAGAAAAAGAAATACCAACACATTGCTTTTATTTTCATTTTATAACTGCGGTTTGCGTTGGCAAAGTTTAAAGTGGGCTAACAAAAAATTGTAAACTCTTAATTATAGAATATTAATTATAATTGTTTTTAAGTGGCTTAAAGTTTGAATTTAACTTTTGATTTGACTCAAGAAAGGAGTTTTCCCATAGAGTAGAGATGTAAGGTCATCGCTGATGACTTTACTGATTTCCCCAGCAATTTACCATCGTGATTATGGCCAATTCTTGTTTTTGATGTCAGCAAGTGAAGTGAGCCAAGTTGGCATCGCCCATTAGGCCAAGTTGCTAACAATTGGTCGAATTCGCCGACCAGCTTGCTTTGCATGCCGCAATTACTTAGCACATTTCATTTGAAGCCGCTTTCTTGGCTGCCCATTCACATGTCCTTACGTATACGCAACGTACTTTATTTCGGGGCTAGCGGCGATAAAAATCCTTGACCTAATTACAAAATAATTGTTGCCAAAGCAGTGCAGACATGGCGAATTGAATTACCAAAACAAACACAGAAAGTTTAATTTTCCCTCCCCCCTTGAAATTTTCCCCCAAAAAATTAAAGAGTGTGTAGGGAAAATGTTAAAGGTAAATTTGCACATGAAAGTAATAAAACATTAACTACAAACTAAGCATGAAAATTAAACACTCGATAAGACTTTATATGAGTTTAATAATTTATTTTTGTTTTAACAGGACATTCATTACACAGATTTTGCCATTAAAATGATACTACAACTAAAAACCACATATATATTAGTTAATTATATTTAATATAAGCGTCCATCTTTTTGCTAACCAATTAATTATAATAATTATTCATTTTAAAACTGTTCCATTTGGATGATTGTTCCCAGTTGTTCTTCAACTAATTAAATATTATGATATCATTTTCGTGAGTTTATATAAAGCGCACCTTTTTGAAAACCATTACCTCATCTGTATAATTACTCTTTTGTTTTTATAAAACAAATGTTACTTCGTGACCAAATCGGATAATTTCCCATACACTGACCAAATGAATTAAAAACTGGGCTCGTGGCCGAGAGAAATGTTTATTGCATTCGCAATTCGCAACTTATCTAACTGTCAGGTTCGGTCCAAAGTAATAACCAAGCAACACGACAGGCCCAGGACCTTTATGACCATTATAAAGGATACTCGTATGATGTAACGCCGTGGTAATTAACATTTTTAACTTTTCAACTCCAAGGTGGCAGACTGCTTTTTTTCGGCACTCGACTTGGAGGCGTGCTCGCAACACCTCTTTGCAACTTAAAAGCCAATTAATCAAGCACATGACTCCGATGTACGCCCAGTTGGCCAAAAACTCCACTTGACCTTTTGAGTGTGGCCCAAACCGGAGACCTCGACGTCGGCCCCGGCTTCCGCTACATTTTTATGGCCAGCGGCGTCATTAATATGCAATTTTAATTAAATTCAAGTGGAATTCTTCACGCAGTGCCCTCTGCATATGTGTGTGGCGATGACAGCGTGAACTAAAATGTGGAGTAAAAACGCCAATTCATTTGTCAAGTTGCCTCAGTGCGTGAGTGAAGTAATCTGCCCCAACTTCGCAAAAAAAAAGCAAATTAATTCACTTCATTAGAAAGTGGTGCACATGCAAGAAGGGGTAGGGATTAAGCCAAATGAGCAGCGTAATGAGGACTTGCAATTATGCCAAAGAAGGTGTGTGACATCGCCAGAAAATGACTTCATGGTACACTTCCATGAGGCACACTCCTCGAAAATCCTATCCCCCAGTATCTCTGGGCCGTAAAAAACACCCACGAAACTGGGTCGACTTCGTACACCCTTATCCAACAACCTTATCCCTTTTCCATTTGGCAGGGCAAAAATGTGCTGGAAAATTTGCGCTTCCGTTTTGGTTTTGTTTCCGGTTTTTCCTTTCGCCCAGCCAAGCAAACACAAGCACAAACACACGAGACTCGAAAACGAACTCGAACCGGGCTCAAAAGTATGCAAAACAGCGCGTGAAATATTATCTGTCTACCTTGGACCCCAATGCAACCCCAAACCGCCAAGTGGGCTGAAAGTTTACTTTGCTTTTTCTTGCGGACCAACGTCTTGGATGGGCTTTCTGGACATGTGTCAAAGCCGTCGACTCCGAGCGCCAACTTGCGTTGTATGCAAATTAGCAGCAGCTGCGGCCAGAAATAGTCGCAAATAAACCGCAGGGAACTCGAATTTCACACGGCACGAAGCCCACACACACTAACTGAAGTGGGAAAGTTTGAAATACCCATTTGGATTCTAGGAATTCTAAAAAATCAAGCTTAAATTTCTAGTAAAGTTTTTGTTTATTATTCAGAAGGTATAAATATAAAGGTATATAAATGGTATAACTGGTATTCTTCTAATTTTTTAACATATACTCTACACTATGTATTATTTTGCTAACTAGAAATTCGTATCCTTTTATGCTGAATTTTATAGACCCTTTCTGCACTTACCAACCTGATGACAGGGCCAAAAGCACCCATACATACATATATGTATGCGAAACCAGTTCACTTCCGTTTGGGGGCTAAGAACAGTGGGGAGGCTTAGTTATAAATTAGAGCCATGGCCCGAGGTCCGAGCATACGGGGCGTATGTGTAACACGTTGCGTTATGGCTTGTTATATAAGCCAATAAATATGGCCAAATGCCCCCGATTCCTATGTGACTCACTTCACTATAAGCACTCCATGTCAGACGTTATCTTAAAGCACTTTTCGTTACGTTTCGGTGATTTGCTCAGGGTCATATTTTCCGAGCCGCATTGTTTTATATTTCTTTTCGGGTTTTCCTGGTTTTCGCCATTGATGCAGTTTTTGCATGTGAGTTTGCGGCTGGGCTGTGGCCATTAAGAAAACCCCGTCCGTAAGTGAAAGTCCGCATGCAAGATTGTGGCTTAAGTAATCAACCAACCACTCCCTTTTGCCCCTTTTAGTCGCATGCAAAACCGACTGACTTTGACCCATTGAACTGACCCAGCTCTTTTGGTGTGGGCGTCAGTTTCCTGCCAATGAATTGCAATTGATTTCCTCTGCTCTTCGCTTCTCTTCTCTTTTCAGGATAATTATAATGTGCTACACATTGCCGCAATGTATTCGCGTGAGGATGTCGTCAAATTGTTGCTAACAAAACGCGGCGTGGATCCCTTCTCCACCGGTGGCGTGAGTATTCCAATTGCTTTATATACTACATATATACGTATGCGCCCCAAGAAAGTGTTTCCCCAATAGTTGAGGTAGCGACACGTCAGGCGACACACTCAATACTCGAGTTCCTACTTTCGCGTCTATGAAATCGCTGCATACCTTGGGGCTGCTGTCAGCCCGATTTGCAGGCAATTTGCGGCCATTAGACGCATACTTCACCTGGCTTCGAAAGAGCAGAAAAAAACCTATCCAAAGGTCAGAGCCATGCGAAGATGCAACTTCGAGGCTCGCATGTTGCATGTTACTTTGGCGGGACCAGCAATTAACTGGCTACAAGGTTAAGATGGTAATGTCTAAGGCCCGCTTAAGAACACTTTAAGAACCAGCCCTCTGGTCTGAAAACTAATTTAAAGTAACCCTAGGTTTCAGCAAGAACGTTACTCATCAAACTTGAAAGAAATTAAAGCTTAGATACCATCATTAAAATTTAAATTTAACATTTTGTATGATTCCCAATGTATGAATATTAAAGTCTGAGCAAGATTAGTGACACCATCTATCCATTGTCCAAAATCATAAAGCGTTAACCATCACTGCTACAATCTACAATGCATTTTGGCTCTCATATAAAACATTTTTAACAAAATATATGATAATCACATCGTTAAGCATTTTGGCAATTATTTCTCCAAGTTTATTTCTCGTGTCGGCATTAATTTGCTTTTCTTTATTTTTTCTCGGCCGCATTGGGTTTTCGAGACTTGGTGATTTAGGGGGCGTGAGCCTTGCCGAAATTACTGATGGTTATCAGAAGAGAGCTCTAAGCACGGGTGGGAGCGAGAGGGGTGGAGCTGCGGAAGCGAGACATACAGATGCAAACTTTTGTTTTAGCAACAGCCAAGTTTGAAGTGTTCCGTTAGCGTGTGTGCGTGGCAAAAGGACTCCACATCCACAACCGACACCTGCCCCATGTTGCCTACACCTGCTGCTCGACCACCCGTCCCCCACCATCCCATTCATGCACCTCTCTCGCTCACTCCCACTGCGACTGTCGGTGGGAGTTCTTTATTATGCTTTTTTTCGGGCTGTCAATCTGTGATATGAGCGGGAGAGGCCAAAAAAGAAAAATGACACGAAATGTGCTTATAAACGCAAAAACGAGCCACTTGCCTATTCAGTAGCAAATGGAATTTTGAAGCGAATAGGAACCAGTTTGCCAGTTTTTTAGGTGCCAACATTAACCACACAGTAGTGCACATAGCTGCATATTAATTTCGGCTAGAAAAAAAGTGTAACCCCAATAATACATACATAAGTGCGTTTGCAGTGTGTGCCTAGTTTAATCGAAGACTTAATTGAATTTTTCCCATTTCAGTCGCGTTCGCAAACTGCGGTGCATTTGGTGTCCAGTCGACAAACCGGAACTGCAACTAATATCCTGCGCGCTCTGCTCGCGGCAGCGGGCAAGGATATTCGCTTGAAAGCGGACGGCGTAAGTGTTACCATGTGTGCTTGTGAGTGAGTGTGCCCGTGTGGCTGTGTGTGTGCGACGGAGAGCCACAAGTGTTGGTCGCCCCATTGATGCCGCTTTATCTCCACTAGTTATGATAGCTTAGCCCCCCAAATGCAAGCCGATGTGAAGTCAAGTACTCTCGACAGCGGTGCCAGGCGGTGCCGACGTAAACAAAGACTTAATAAAAATCACCAAAAAATATATATACATTACAATAATGGCAACAACAAAATCAAGAGGAGTTAGTAACATAAAGCAAACAAAATTTGTGGAAAAATCGATATGCAAAACGGCTCGCGGTAAATGCATTTCGACTGGCTGTAAATCAGAAAAGGCCCAAAAAAGTTAATGCGGCTATTACACTGCAAGAAATAATATAGGTCATGCTTGAGTCAATTTTAGCTTATAATTTGTGATAAATTAATGAATTTTTTTTTTTTGTTACAATTTATATTTGGATTATGCTTATGGAATCAAAAACACACAAAATTTAGAGACAGCAATATAGTATGGGATCTTTTTTTTAGTCTGTATCAATAAGTAGCTCTCACCACAGTGGGTAGGCTCCAGGGAGCTTTGAATTACCATCAAATCAGTTGTCTTCGTCTGATGAACTTTCAGGGGCTAACCGAGCTCCAGATCCCCTTTTCGAGCCCCCCTAGGAAATCTGAACAGAAATGCGGAACTATTTGTCGCATCACGTGCCCCGGGTGAAAATGCACAGGCGATATTTCCATTACGCACGCGAAGGAAGCGCATAAATTTCCGACGAATTGCTATCAAGCGATTGTAAGGTTTTGTGGTATATGGGGGCTGATTGAGGGAATCCCGGTGCCACCGATTGATTGTCTAGACAAAATGGGTAACCCAACTCGATTTGTGCCTCGAGGGCTGCGGCAAATGGCAAACAGCAACTTGATTTAAATCAATTAGAGAGAGGTGGAATAGCACTGTCAGGCGAAATTAGTCGGATGAAGTATTTAGCTTTCGATGGCATTCAGTTCGATTCGTTTCGATTCGCTTTTTTTTTTTCTGCACGCATTTCCGGTGTGCATGTACATACAAATATATACATATATATATATATATATATGTGTGTGGATAGTACTGTAGGTTTCCCCCGCGAGGGCGCTCAACTCGTTGCCAACAACAAACAAATATAACAAAGCGAGGAAAACTCTACCGAAAAAAGGGGGTCAAGTCGCTGTACAACTTGATTTACTCGCCTTTCCTGGCAGATAGGGATAATGGCTCCCCGTCACGCCCCCTCTTACGAGCTGCCCCGAAAGCTAGTTGGTTGCAAGTTGGAGCGCCAAAGTTGCGAACTTGGCTAAAAATAGCGAAACATGTTGCCGTTAACACTTGAGGCTCGAATTGGCTAATTGGATATTTATGTTTATATGTTCGCGAGTGTGAATGGATGTGTGTTCGCTGTCCTTATCTTAATTATATTTTATACTATATATATAACCTATCTCCAACCTAGCGTGGCAAAATACCATTGCTCCTGGCCGTGGAGTCGGGCAACCAGTCCATGTGCAGGGAGCTCCTGGCTGCACAAACAGCAGAGCAGCTCAAGGTAAGTAATCTGTGAACTAACATCTAAAACCTTAAAGTCTAGTTAATAAAGATATAAAAAGAAATACTTAATAACCGAAATGCCTTGGCTATCAGAAAATGTCAACAGTATTAGCCATAAAAAGCATAATATGTAAATTTCTATACCATCTACGCACTTAACTGATTTCCTAACTAGGACCAAGAAATTGTTGATTTTATAATCGCCACGATAGTGTCAATCAAACTGTCCATCTGAGCTGTCGGAAAATGTCCACAAGGTTCTTTAAGCCTTGAACTGTCCAATAAGCCAGCGTGTAAATAAATCAAAAATGCAAATTTACCCTGCTCACCTGTGCGTACAGGTGCATTGCAAGTGCAACAGTGCGCGACATTGGCAAAGTTTGCGCAATTTTCAATCAGAAGTTGAAGTGCAACACACCAAGAGCAGTGCGTGTTGATTAAATTAACCAAAGGGCTACGGCTCGCTTTAGGCCAAGGGTTCAAGCCCAAGTTAAAGTTAAAGTTGCGCCTGACTTTGGCCGCTGGCTGAGCACGCAATCAGCCGGCAAAACAGCCGTAAACTGGGTCAAAACTGAGGCGAAAACGCAGCTGAGATGGGAGGGGAATCTGATTTGCATAGCTTAAAATAAAATGTCGAAAGTGAAATGCAGCATGAAACACTAAGGAAAAACTTAAGTAAATTATTAAAAAGATATTTAAAAAAGTAGCAGCTATGAAGCTCTAGCATAGATAGTAAATTCAAATAGTAAATTCATTTCATGCATAAGATCTATTAATGACTTTCCAATCATTTAAAAACTATTCTGTGAAGTGCACCTTTTCGTGTTAAATTTTTGATTTATTTTTTCGCAGGCAACGACGGCCAATGGAGACACGGCCTTGCATTTGGCCGCCAGACGGCGGGACGTGGACATGGTCCGCATCCTGGTCGATTACGGAACGAATGTGGACACGCAGAATGGGGAGGGCCAGACGCCACTTCATATCGCGGCGGCCGAAGGCGATGAGGCTCTACTCAAGTACTTCTATGGCGTGCGCGCCTCAGCGTCCATTGCGGACAATCAAGGTGAGTCTGTGGGAATGTGGAGCAAGGAGAAGCATGTTGCAAATCGTGTTTGACCTTGATGCTGCAAAATAAAATTCATGAAAATTTCACTACTCAATAGAAGCTAGTTATTTTAAAGAGGAGGTATAAAGCTTACGTGGCGCCCCCGGGTGGAGCGAGCTCCAAACATACGAAATATTTATTTAAATTTATATATATTTATAATCCCCTCTAGATCGCACTCCGATGCACTTGGCCGCCGAGAATGGGCACGCGCACGTCATCGAGATACTGGCCGACAAGTTCAAGGCGAGCATCTTCGAGCGCACCAAGGATGGCAGCACGCTGATGCACATTGCGTCACTCAACGGTCATGCTGAGTGCGCCACGATGCTCTTCAAGAAGGGCGTCTATCTCCATATGCCCAACAAGGATGGAGCCCGGAGTATTCACACCGCCGCCGCCTATGGTCACACGGGGATCATAAACACCCTTCTACAGAAGGGCGAGAAAGTGGATGTGACCACCAATGTAAGTGGAATTCTCTATTTCGAGTGAATCTTATTAATTGCCCAATCTTCGCAGGATAACTACACCGCACTGCACATAGCCGTGGAGTCGGCCAAACCCGCCGTTGTGGAAACCCTGCTGGGATTTGGAGCAGATGTCCATGTCCGCGGAGGAAAACTACGTGAGACCCCGCTGCACATTGCGGCGCGAGTGAAGGATGGCGATAGGTGTGCCCTCATGTTGCTGAAGTCGGGAGCCAGTCCAAATTTGACCACGGATGACTGCCTGACCCCCGTGCATGTGGCGGCTCGTCATGGCAATTTGGCCACGTTGATGCAACTCCTCGAGGACGAAGGGGATCCGCTGTACAAATCGAATGTGAGTAGATTATCACAATAGAATGATAATCGCTTGAATTAAAACTTAAATTTTATAGACTGGTGAGACACCCCTGCACATGGCATGTCGAGCTTGCCATCCGGATATTGTGCGCCATCTCATCGAGACGGTGAAGGAGAAGCACGGTCCGGATAAGGCCACCACCTATATAAACTCGGTAAACGAGGACGGCGCCACGGCGTTGCACTACACCTGCCAAATCACCAAGGAGGAGGTTAAGATTCCCGAATCCGACAAGCAGATCGTTCGCATGCTCCTCGAAAATGGTGCGGATGTCACGTTGCAAACGAAAACTGCCTTGGAGACCGCTTTCCACTACTGCGCCGTGGCCGGCAACAATGATGTGCTGATGGAGATGATCTCACACATGAATCCCACAGACATTCAAAAGGCCATGAACCGGCAATCATCGGTGGGCTGGACTCCACTGCTGATTGCATGCCATCGGGGGCACATGGAGCTGGTCAATAATCTACTGGCGAATCACGCTCGAGTGGATGTCTTCGATACGGAAGGAAGGTCTGCCTTGCATTTGGCTGCTGAGCGAGGATACCTGCATGTGTGTGATGCCCTTCTGACCAATAAGGCTTTCATTAACTCCAAGTCCCGCGTGGGACGCACTGCACTCCATTTGGCAGCCATGAATGGATTTACGCATCTGGTGAAATTCCTGATCAAGGATCACAATGCGGTTATCGATATTCTAACGTTGAGAAAGCAAACGCCGCTCCATTTGGCGGCAGCCAGCGGGCAGATGGAAGTCTGCCAGTTGCTCCTCGAGCTGGGCGCCAATATCGATGCGACGGACGATCTGGGCCAGAAACCCATCCACGTCGCCGCCCAGAACAACTACTCTGAAGTGGCCAAACTCTTCCTGCAGCAGCATCCGTCCCTGGTGAATGCCACCAGCAAGGATGGCAACACCTGTGCCCACATTGCCGCCATGCAGGGATCCGTCAAGGTGATCGAGGAGCTGATGAAGTTCGATAGATCGGGTGTGATTTCGGCGCGGAATAAACTCACGGATGCCACGCCCCTTCAGCTGGCCGCCGAGGGCGGACATGCGGATGTGGTGAAGGCTCTAGTGAGAGCTGGTGCCTCCTGCACCGAGGAGAACAAGGCGGGATTCACCGCCGTCCATTTGGCGGCACAAAATGGACATGGCCAGGTCTTGGATGTGCTGAAAAGCACAAACTCCCTAAGGATCAATAGCAAGAAGTTGGGTCTGACGCCGCTTCATGTGGCTGCCTATTACGGACAGGCGGATACCGTGCGGGAATTGCTGACCAGTGTTCCCGCCACCGTCAAGTCGGAAACTCCAACGGGACAAAGCTTATTTGGGGATCTGGGCACGGAGTCCGGAATGACACCACTGCACTTGGCGGCCTTTTCCGGCAACGAGAACGTGGTGCGACTACTCCTCAACTCCGCGGGTGTTCAAGTGGATGCGGCGACCATCGAGAACGTAAGATTGCCTGCATATCTCACCTGTTCAGAAACCATTAACACAACAATTGATTCTACAGGGCTATAATCCACTCCATTTGGCTTGCTTCGGTGGTCACATGTCAGTGGTCGGTTTGCTCCTAAGTCGGTCGGCGGAACTCCTCCAATCGCAGGATCGTAACGGCAGGACGGGCCTGCATATCGCCGCCATGCATGGCCACATCCAGATGGTGGAGATTCTGCTCGGCCAGGGCGCGGAGATCAACGCAACCGATCGGAACGGTTGGACGCCACTGCATTGTGCTGCCAAAGCTGGCCACTTGGAGGTGGTGAAGTTGCTGTGCGAGGCGGGTGCCTCGCCAAAATCGGAGACCAACTACGGTTGCGCCGCCATTTGGTTCGCCGCCTCCGAGGGACACAACGAGGTCCTGCGGTATCTGATGAACAAGGAGCACGACACCTACGGCCTGATGGAGGACAAGCGATTCGTGTACAACCTGATGGTGGTGTCCAAGAACCACAACAACAAGCCCATCCAGGAGTTCGTCCTGGTATCACCAGCACCCGTGGATACGGCTGCCAAGCTGTCCAACATCTACATTGTACTCTCAACGAAGGTGATTTAGCTAAAGGATCTCTGTGCACTTATTTTCTAATGCAAAAACTAAAACATTTTAATCTCTTTAGGAAAAAGAGCGCGCCAAGGATCTGGTAGCAGCTGGCAAACAGTGCGAGGCAATGGCCACGGAGCTCTTGGCTCTGGCAGCTGGCTCAGATTCCGCCGGAAAGATCCTTCAAGCCACCGATAAGCGAAACGTGGAGTTTCTCGACGTCCTCATTGAAAATGAGCAGAAAGAAGTGATTGCCCACACAGTGGTTCAGCGATACTTGCAAGTGTGTGATATTATTAACTAGCTTAAATCTTAACTTATTGAGATTCTGATATGGATACTTCTTCCTACTTTTAGGAACTCTGGCATGGCTCACTGACGTGGGCATCCTGGAAGATCCTTCTGCTGCTCGTGGCCTTTATAGTCTGCCCACCAGTGTGGATTGGATTCACTTTCCCGATGGGTCACAAGTTCAACAAGGTGCCCATCATCAAATTCATGTCGTACCTAACCTCTCACATTTACCTCATGATCCACCTGAGCATCGTGGGCATAACGCCCATTTACCCAGTGCTCCGATTGAGTTTGGTGCCCTACTGGTACGAGGTGGGTCTTCTCATCTGGCTGAGTGGACTGCTCCTCTTCGAGCTGACGAATCCGTCGGACAAGTCGGGACTGGGGTCGATAAAGGTGCTCGTGCTGCTGCTCGGCATGGCCGGAGTGGGTGTCCATGTGTCGGCATTCCTATTCGTCTCCAAGGAGTACTGGCCAACTTTGGTGTATTGCCGAAATCAGTGCTTCGCGTTGGCCTTCCTGCTGGCCTGTGTGCAGATCCTCGACTTTTTGTCCTTCCACCACCTCTTCGGTCCCTGGGCCATCATCATTGGGGATCTGCTGAAGGATCTGGCCCGGTTTTTGGCCGTCCTGGCCATCTTTGTGTTTGGCTTTTCCATGCACATTGTGGCCCTGAATCAGAGCTTTGCCAACTTTTCACCGGAGGATCTGCGCAGTTTTGAGAAGAAGAATCGAAATAGAGGCTACTTCAGTGACGGTAAGTCGAAACGTTTGCTTTGCTTTCTCCAGTCTACTTTTCGAGTTTTTGTTTCGAACTTTTTGTTTTCATTTGGAATGTTTTTGCAAACTTCCTCTTTTGAACGTTCAATGTGTCTTGATAAGTATCTGTGTCTGCCTTGAATGAAAAGCCATCTAATCAATGTGTGCTCGATGTTTCACATAAGTAAAATAAAGCAAAAAAGAACCAACTACAACCACATAATACAACAATTGCATGCTCAACAAGTACAAACAACCCGAACCTCCAACCTTGATGTCGTAATCCCCGTCCACCCCTCCACCAAATGACCTCCACTAATAATGTTCTCCCTCTGATCTTAACCCCCAACTGAATATCTTAACTGAATTATCCGAATGGAACAGATGACATGCCCACCCCTCGTCCTCCGCCGGTGGAGAATTATGTCGATAGTCGCTTCAGCGAATTCCGACGAAAGCACAAGGACGACCGTAAGTCTCCTACCATCCACAACTACCACCCCTTACTACCCCGCATTTGCATGGCCCCCCTTTCCGGGGGCTACCCCGCCCCTTAACCCAACAATGCCGGAATCCAACCCGTTGCGTTGCCGCCTTCGATGTTGTGCGTAAAGTGTTAATGTCGTTTGTTTTCCAGTTCCCTGGAGGAACATCCACAAGTCCGCACTCGCTGCTCGAAATCCCCTCGCCTTGCTCGTTTCAGTTACTTTCGTTTTGAGGCATGTTCGCGGGAAAAGCCCTTTTCCGCATCCTCGATGTTGTGGATCTGTGTTTATATAGGTATCCATGCGCCAAGCTTTATTACTTAGTTTGGAGTATCGTTTTATACCTTTGTTTGGATCAATTTTAATTTATATGCATTTCTTTTTGTATTTTTAAGTTTTTAAGACAAATAAATTATTTAGAATCAGAATTTAAAACCTTAATTTATTCTCATTTAATTCAATTACATCTATGATCATAATTTCAAAAAATCCTAGATCTGTTTCCTATTTTATTTTCTTTACCATATTTCTTATTAGTTTTTTATATTCGGTTTTTTATCGATGTGTAACCAGAGCGATATCCATTAGAACTCTGTACAAACTCAAAATTCCAGTACTGCATGTTGATGTTTTAACCCAGTCAATCCAAACCAAAATCAAACAATCAATCAGCAATATCGATATAACCAATGCCCGCCTGCCTGGGGCTTTCAGCTTGCGCCGCTTGCCCACCACCAAATTCTGCACAATCGAAACAATCGAGACCGATCGAATCGAATCGATAACGAAAAACGATAACGCTACTGATACCGATACCGATACCGATTACCGATTACCGATGCTCGTATTCGTGAGTCATTCGAACCGCTGAGCTGCGAACTGCGAGATGCTGCTTTTGACGTGTTTAACCACTCACCCGCACTCTCCAAAATCCAAATAAACCCACCATAAATATACTCGTTTATGTCAACTTCAAAATAACCAACAAATACCAAGTATTTAACTCGCACACACGCCTGTGCCAAGCCGACAATATATATCCGTATATATACGCTAGCTGCAGCAATCGCAATGCTATAGTTCAGATATCTGATTGTGAGTAACGTTCCGTTCGGACCCATGTTAGGACCCATGACGCCCTTTCTGGCTTTCGAGCGCCTCTTCTTCGCGGTCTTCGGACAGACGACCACCCTGGACATCAATCCCATGCGACACTTGCGTCCCGAGTGGACCGAGGTGCTCTTCAAATTTGTCTTTGGCATCTACTTGTTGGTGTCTGTGGTTGTACTCATTAACCTGCTAATTGCCATGATGTCGGATACTTATCAGCGCATTCAGGTTTGTATTGCCAAGGCCACTAATCAGTATTTTCTCTCTGCTTTCCCTCTTCCCCCGTTTATTTGTTTATATTTTCATTTTCCGGAATGCTATTTGTTTGTGCTTTGATTGTAACAACCCCAAAACTGACCGCTCCAAATTGAACCACAATTGGGCATGAACCGAAACTGGGGGTTGGTCGATCGGACAAATCAACGAAACCAAAAACAAAAAAAAAAAAAAAACGAAAACCACAATACCATAATCGAATCAACCAACCCAACCTGGGCGTCCGTTATCTTTTTATTTTTCAAAATAATTTCCACGCCGGCCAATATATGCGTGCTGTCCGGGGGTGTCTATTTGTATCTGTATCCGTATCTGTATCTGGAAATGTATCTATGGGGCTCCGACACAGTGCGCATGCATCCGATTAACTCGTTCGAGTTGTTGTTCTTCGCCGTGTTCGGACAAACGACGACCGAGCAAACGCAAGTTGACAAAATCAAAAATGTAGCCACGCCCACTCAACCGTATTGGGTTGAGTACCTGTTCAAAATTGTCTTTGGCATTTACATGTTGGTGTCGGTGGTTGTGCTCATTAACCTGCTGATTGCTATGATGTCAGACACCTATCAACGCATCCAGGTAGTATTGCTAAATGCGCTTTTATCTAACTCGACTCTATTTATTAACTCGTACTTTAACCATAAGTTAAGTATATCATTCTTATATTGCATTGTGTATTAATCCTTCTCTCTTTCAGCATGAAAAGTAAATTTATATATGAAAATTATTTATATTCTATCATGATATTTCTTTGATATATAATAGCGGTAGTTAGGAAGTGAGCTGTTTCGGGAACATATTGAGCAAATAGTTAATACTCTGAAGAACTTGGCATGCTCTGTAAATCCATCAACTGCCCAGACTTGCATCTTCCAGGTTTTTTCAGGAAAATATTGTTAGCAATCTGAGGGATACAATTTTGTGAAAGTGTATCTCAAAGATGGAAGCCTGCCGCCTTCTAGTGTAGTACAGTGCAGACTAGCTTTAGTGGATTAGCCGCCTTAAAGTGTGCCCTGCTTTTGTGACCAGTGTTGAGCGAGGCCGAGCCAGAAAGTGTTGGTTAACGCATGCTTACAAAAACCTTATACAGAGGTGGTCAAAAGTATTTACACAACGAGCTTTTTTTTCAATTAGTTGACAATTGAAAAAAAAGCTCGTTGTGTAAATACTTTTGACCACCTCTGTATATAGAAATCGTTGCTGCATGTCTATGTGCCTGTGTTTGTCATTGTCTAGGACTTAAGTCTGAAGAGATACACCAATATGGTGGTTAGGTTTTGTATGGTAATTTGTGATTGCCATCCAAAACAGGCCTCTGAATTTGTGTATTTCTATTATTAACAACCTGATTTCTGCAGCTCTTAAGTTACGTATTAACAAAGTGAAAACCTGTAAAATCCGAGGCTTCTGTTCACGAAACTCATCCCGTTTATTCCTTTGTTCTTGTTCTCTCCTATATCATGTCTCATCCATCCAACATCGCGCACCTCGCTAACCAATAATAAACTGAACCAAAAAACCTATGAAATACTAGGCCCAATCCGACATCGAGTGGAAATTTGGCTTGTCCAAGCTTATACGCAATATGCATCGCACCACAACAGCGCCATCGCCGCTTAATTTAGTTACCACCTGGTTTATGTGGATCGTCGAGAAGGTCAAGGTAAAATCTCAGGTGACGAAGGTCGCCTTCCAGCCGCTGTCGCTGTGTGTCTCTCTCTCTCTCTCTATCCGTATACTATATCCTGTATCTTATACCTGTTTCCATATCTGTTGACTATATAAAGTGCAACTACCAGAACCGATCCTGAACGGGTGTAGCTTGCTGACCTTTTCCCCAACCCATTTAAAGCAATTTGGCAACAACCGCAATGAGTTTAAACACCGTGAATGCTTTAAGTGTGTTGCCCACATAAGAAAGTCACCTTGGCACCTTGCACCTTCTCTGTATCTTCAAAATAGGAGATCGAAATATAAATATGTAAATGTTTCGATCCCCTACTGTATGGCACTTTATGTCCAGCACCTGGCACCCAATTGCTTTCGATGTATTGAACATTTGCTGACTGCGTTTATGTTGTGTCTCTTGTCTTGTATGTGATCTATGTCCCGTGTCTAATGCGCCTTGATCTAACCCACAAAACCTGCAAACAAATCCTGCAAACCGCAATTCAAAAAACACGCGCCTCAGGCACGCATGAAGAAAAAGAAGCGTCCAAGTCTGGTTCAGATGATGGGAATACGTCAGGCCAGTCCGCGAACCAAAGCCGGCGCCAAGTGGCTGTCGAAGATCAAGAAAGGTGAGACATGTATGTATCGCTGCTGGGCTACTCCGACCAGGATTCCCGTCCATATCCTGGGAACACAACCCATCCATCCGAGGGGTTTTGTAGCTAACAGCGTGTCAGCCCAAGTGTAACTCCTACCACTATCAGCTCTTCTGACTGTCTTGCTTTCCTTCAACTCAACTCTTTTCTCTGAAACAATTGGCTCGCTCTAGCTCGAAATTCTTTCCTCAACTTTCGCCTTTCCAATGCACAAAGCTAGAAACGCCATAGATCTCTAAAAATTCCCAATCCATATATTGAATTAGATATATTATTGATCTTTGGCGTTTGTACCTCAGTGCATCTTGCTGGAATGGAACCCAAAAGCTAATGATATTACCTCGAATTCCCAGACTCGGTGGCCCTGTCGCAGGTCCATCTATCGCCTCTGGGATCACAGGCCAGCTTCTCGCAGGCCAATCAGAATCGCATCGAGAACGTGGCCGACTGGGAGGCGATTGCCAAAAAGTACCGGGCACTGGTGGGCGACGAGGAGGGTGGATCGCTCAAGGACTCGGATGCGGAGAGTGGCTCGCAGGAGGGCAGCGGAGCACCACAGCCACCGGCACAGGTGGGCAGACGAGCCATCAAGGCCACCCTGGCAAACACTACAAAATAGACACACAGAAACGACACAGAAAAACCAGAAAAACAACTTCGGATGCCTAATTAACCACGTTTTGATTGCAGGTCTAAGCTTCACCTATCTCTTCAAACTATCCTTCCTGACTATCTCTATCTCTTCTCGACTATCCAAGCGTCTGTCCTTCTGTAATTCTAAGATCTAACCCTAAGAAACTCTATCCCTAAGCTGCACCTTGTGTATGGTTTTCTCAGAATCTGGAACCCACTCCTTTTGGGAAAACCAGACCAAAATCCTTAAGCTAAGCCTTCACTTTCTAAACTAATTTTAGCTAGAATATTGAAATTGTTTTGAGTAACCTTTGAAGCGACAGCTGGTTGTTTATTTTGATATGATTTTCCGTCGGAGTTTTCTACGATTAGCGAAACAACAAAAAAAGTTTTCCATGTTCGAGATTTTTAAAGTAAGTTAATTCGTCCTTTTTGGACCCACTTTGCCTTACATTTTTTGAAACCAACTCCAAGCATTTTGTATTAAGCTAATGATTGCGACCATATCGTTAATAATGATTGTCTTAGATGTTAAGTAAATCTAACTTTAGCTTCAATCGGAGCTTAAGGCAACCGATTTTATATGAATCTCGCATAATCTCATTGTTTTCCGGTAATTGTCTAGTAACTACGTTCACTCTACTTACTAAGCTTTGGTTCATTCTTTAAAACAAATGAGCGCCTAAAATTGTTAACTGTACTTGAATGTAAATAAATAAGTCATATTTTAAAGTATTGTACTATTGCTTCTGCTTTTACTCATTGCATACTTTTTGGCGGCATATGCATATAGCGCCATCTATCGGATGAATTTTGAGACATTGTTTATAATTATTGTTCAGTTAAACTATTTATGCGAGTTTATGCAACGCAATGATTTTGAAAATTACAAGTCAGTATTTTTGAAAACATGTTATGTTTTTGTGTTTGTTATTTATATTGTACGTTACTCGCGTGCTGCCAGATCACCAAAATAAGCTCTGGCATATTTCCCATACACTTGTGCGACATCTGTGTGGGAAATATAGAACGTGCGGAATGGGATATTTTTGTGTATTTTTAGTTCTTACTTAATTCCGCTAGGTGGCGAAAGCAAGCGTTTGTAAAATGTATGTAAGTGGATGTCATTGAAACTAATAAATGAATTAATGAATTTATAATTAAGATATTGGAATGTTTACATTTTGAATAATATTTCCTGAACCTTTCATTTAAATAAAAAATTGCTAAGATTTTATCATAAAATGTTGTTTTTAATCCTGAATTTGTAACTTCTAGCTGGTTTGATTGTACCAAGAAATTTCCTAAATGGGCTAGAATTCTCTCCTTTAAACCATGTAATCATGGCCATAAAGCTAAGAACGGGCAATAAAGTTCGCTTAATTTGCCTGCTGAATTGACAGATTGCCAAGAGACAGAGAGGCGTCATTAGCTGGGGCAGCAGAAAAGCGGCAGAAACCGCATCGGAAATTGACCAAGGTGTTGAACTTCGGAATTGCATTTTAATTTGGCTTCAAGCTGCAGTTTGCTGTTGTTTTCGCCTCGATTGCAGGTGTCACAGTCGGTTTAAATGTGTTGAAAACCTCAAGTGGTCAATGTTTGCTGCTTGCTGCACTCGCACTCGTATTATTACACATAATTGCCCCTTGCCGTTGACATTGTTGCTGTGTGGCAGTTGCACTTGCATTTGCAGTTGCTGCTGCTGTGCTTGATATTTGCCACCGATAAAATGCATGCATATATGCGAAAATATATGAAAACGAAAAGCAAACGGGTTTCTGCAGTCGTAGTCGCAGCCAAGGTTTATGGCCACAAGCGTGTCAATTTAAGCTGCAATTAGGCAGTTAATAAATTTAACCGATCTTACCAGTCAGATACAGGTCCAGATGCCAGCTGATTAATGCCACTTTCCCAGCGATTCGGTAGCTGCAACGTACAAACTCCAAATCGATTCCAATCGGATTCGATGCTGGCGATGCTGTGGCTGTCCGTCATCCATCAAAGGTTTCTTCCACGGACCAGGAAGCAGAGATTCGATTCGATTCGATCCGGGCTTCCATGGCTTCAGCCTCCGACTCGGCTTCGTGCAACATGTGTGTGGTGTGTTGGCACAGCAGGTGACATTTCCAGGCCAGATCAGGAAAATGTAAATAAATGATCGGACATCGGACGACACCCATGCCCATGCCCATACCCATAGCCATAGCCATAGCCATACCCATATGATCACCCTGGCTGAACACGACATGAAGCAAGTTGTACCTGGTCATACGACTATATGTTGCTGTTCATGTTGCTGTTGCTTTGATATACAAAACACTTTTTCATATCGAAATTTGTGATAGGCCGTGATTAATGGCGAGCGACACAAACACTTAATTTGACGCCAGGCCCGTAGCTGGCGCCTTGGGGAAATGGCAGAGATCCGAACGCAAACTCTTCGGGTGCACTGAAAGAAAAGATGCTAATTTTTCAAGTTGAACGATAGGAATTTCTATATAACATACATCCCTAAGTGGCATTAAAAAACTAACAACATATTAAATACCATTTTATGAGTAATGGGATCCTAAATAGTAATTTGCTTATATCTAAAATGTTACCTCTTTTTTTCATCCTGTAGCTTTGAATTTGCTGCTGGTTTGCTGGCTGGGAGAAACAATAATCTCGGGCAAGATTAATTATTGTAATCACATCAACAGCAGAACCATGCGAACGGATTCTCGTATTCGTATTCGTTTTCGGAATGGGAATCACAGAAAAAACCAACACGAAAATGATCAATGATCATCGCTGGGTTCCTCTGTTGATTTTTATAGCGAACGCCCGATCGCCGGCCTGGGTTACACATTTCATTGGCTAATCAAGATGCTAATTTGAAGAAGATTAATTCGTGTGCGAGTTTCTGACTGCCTGCCAGGCAAGCCCGAAGATCCAAAGATTATAATCTGCTAAGCAAGAGGAAACTGAAGGCTTATTATTAATACAGGCCAACACAGCCCCCAGAAATGTGTCTTGTATTTAATTAAATACGCGCACACTGGGAAAAGCAATTTGAATTAATTCTTAAACTAGCTACTATGATAATTTGATTTTATAACAATAATAGGACATTATAGAAGACATCTAACAAAAAACTCTTGTATTAAAATCTTCTAAATATTATACTTACTTGCACAGACTTATCACCGTTTTCTTCGAGTGTATCTGCCATTTAGCCACATCCCAGCAATGCGGAGAGATTCGGCTGAGTGTTGGCTTGGCAGTGCAGTGACACGCAGATTAATTGAAATTTTATGAGTAGCGCAGACGTAAACAATCAGCGAGACCACCTTTTGCCAGCCCCTTAGGTCATAGGAGCTCGCCAAGATCCCCCTGCCCGGATGGCGTATCCATGTCCAGATTCCAAGCTCCAGCGTTGAGTCCACTAACTGGCCAAGTCGGCAACGGACAGCTGTGGCTCAGCCCGTGGCCAAAAGAAACTTGCAACATTATGAAAAATGGACCACAACCATGCACAGTGGTTGACAGCAGACCCTTGGGATGTGTGGAAATTATTAGGCAGCAACAGCACATTTTCAAATTTAATATAATGCAATTGATTCAATACTTGTATATTCTATATATTTATTATATATTTAAAGAACTTCTGTTGATACCACTGTGCTGTGTGATCCTGCTGACGCGATCGCCACGCTAATTGATAGACTGTGAAATTATTTAACAACGGCTGGAAAGTGAGCTCGGCGTGGCTGCGGCTCGAAAGGAGCTTCCAAGCGTGGCCAGATGGGTCAGGAGGCTTTCGACCCGGCCATCAAGACCAGGGTCGGCACATCTTTTGGTGGCTCTGGCCCCTGGCCGCTGGCCACTCATCCATCCAGCGGAGGATCGCGGACTTACGGCTAAGTGAAAAGTGTTAAAAAGCGCGACTCACGGCGGGCAGTTGTGTCGGATTTGAAGACAAATGAGCAGCGTCTTTTGACATTTGCGAAATTTAAAATGTCAGCCAAAATCTGGTGGGTCGTCCACCCTTGACGAAGGTCCCGGATGGGAGGTCCCTCTACCATAGCGGATCGCCACGCTTTGCCGGATAAGTCGCGGAGAATTTAAATTAAAACTCAGGTGAAAGGTTATTAATTCGCAAGTGGAACTGGGGCGTAGCTCGGCTCACTGTTAATACTCGAAATCTCCACTCATTTGGGTTAATGCTGATGGCACTTTGACAGGGATGATGATGATGGGGATATGACGAATGCCAGCGGCGATGATGCCGAATAAAATGGCAGTGACAGAGTTGAGTGCGTTGGTTTTAATTAATAAGCATATTTCCAGAGAGATTTCTTTTCAGCACAGAAATAAGCAACAGTGTTGCAAAATTATATATTACTGTAATAAACTCACGATCTGTAAAGGATATCTCCATATTCTTTAATAAAAAATCACTCCTAAATAGTAAAATTGGCCAAAAGAAGCGAAATTATGCACCGAAATTGGAATGTTATACCTCGTTGGACTCGTCTCGATATTCCCAAACGATTGGCATTCAAAAAAAGCATTTTTAAATTTTACCAATTTTTTGCAAATTTTAATGATGTTACCCCTTTCAAAAAATGCAAAAACTTGCAAAAAAATTAAAATTTAAAAATCGTTCTAAAGGTGATATGGTTCGATAGTTTTGGTTTTCAGCTGCTTAAAAAAGTCTAACATTTGTCCCTACGTCTTATTTTTACTAAATTATTGCGAAAATCACACATAAATAGTGAAAAATTGCGAAACACGATTTTTCGAATTTCTGTCGAAAAATTATAATTTTTTTGGTAAAAAAAAAAGGAAATTATGCACCGAAAGTGGAATGTTATATCTCGTTGAACTCGTTTCGAAATTCCCAATCGATTGGCATTCAAAAAAAGCATTTTTAAATTTGACCAATTTTTTGCAAATTTTAATGATGTTACCCCTTTCAAAAAATGCAAAAACTTGCAAAAAAATTAAAATTTCAAAATTGTTCTAAAAGTGATATGGTTCGATAGTTTTGGTTGTCAGCTGCTTAAAAAAGTCTAACATTTGTCCCTGCGTCTTATTTTTACTAAATTATTGCGAAAATCACACATAAATAGTGAAAAATTGCGAAACACGATTTTTCGATTTTTTGTCGAAAAATTATCATTTTTTGGTCAAAAAAAAGGAAATTATGCACCGAAAGTGGAATGTTATACCTCGTTGAACTCGTCTCGAAATTCCCAATCGATTGGCATTCAAAAAAGCCTTTTTAAATTTTACCAATTTTTTGCAAATTTTAATGATGTTACCCCTTTCAAAAAATGCAAAAATTTGACAAAAAAATACAATTTTAAAATCGTTCCAAAGGTGAAATGGTTCGATTGTTTTGGTTGTCAGATGCACAAAAAAGTTGCTCATTTGTATGTGCGTCTTCTTCTGACCGATTTTCTGATTTATATTAACATAAAAGTATTGTCATACTTAAAAATATCTATTTAAATCTGCGCGTTTAGTTGTAATACAGCTGTAGTGTGAAATTGGCTTAGCTAGCCAGGGATCAGGGTTCCAGCTCGAAGTTACGGGAAAGATAGGCCCCTGGGCTTGGGCATGGATTGAAGTTAATTCGTGGCCCAAAAGATAGGTAGCCGGGCGAAATGCCAACGAGCCGTGGCCATTTCCACTTGGTAACGGTAAGCGAGGGAAATTCAGCACGCACGACACACAAAATGCGCCGGAGTGGGACCAGGGGCACAAAAATAGGCAACTGTGTGACCATAACTTATGCGCAAATGATTCGATTTGGAGGCGTAAAAAATGCAGATACCCCGTGCACGGCTACCCAATAATGGTCGGCCTCTCTACCGAAGAAGCTGTGAAAGTTGCACTGCGACTCGCGGGAGAAAGAGTGGCAAATTTGTAGAAAATTGAATGCCACCTACCCGTCGTCAGTAGCCAAAGATGGTTGGATCAAAAGAAAAAAAGAAATAACTGACCACGTAGGCGGCACACGGATGCCGATGTGTAATTTTTGTGAATTTATTTTATTTGGCAACCGCAAGTTTACTCCGTGCACTGCGAAAAATTATAATGCATTCGAATATAAGCAAAGGAATGCAACATATTAATTAAGGGATTTTATTGTATCTAGCTTAAAAGTTTAGAGGAAAATGATAAGAAAGATAACTTTAAGTTCATTTTAAGAGTTTGCTTACTGTCACAGAATTTCATTAATACATTTTTTAAAGTGACTTTAAAGATCAGCAAAAAGGCAGAAGCAGCCCCGCGGCAGAAAATCACAGAAAATAATTGGCAAGTTGTGGGAAAGATTTCTCCCTGGGCACTTCGTCTAATTGAAATTCCCATGCTCATCGCTCAGCGCCTCTAATGGCGACCCCAGCTGCCACACACACAATCTGAATCTGGCCGGGCCAATTTGAGCCAAATCGCCCAACAGCACGCACTTTTGGCCAAATGCACGCACTCGTCGTGGGCTAGAAAAACCGAAAGGAGTGCGGGGGGAGTGGCGTTGGCAAATGGGAAAATGGGGCTGTGGCAGGACGAAAGGCCCAAACTCGAACTCACTGATTGTCTCTGGTTGCATTCAACGGCCATTTTCGGTGCTTTTAATTGTCCAGTGACAACCCTGCTCCTTCTTTATCTGGTCTGCGATTGCGAAATGGTTCTCATGTGACCCGGGATTTTAATGCTGCTAACGAAATTTAATTGGCCTCTAAATGATTTTAATTGTGCCACTGATGTTGGCCATAAGTTACATCGCAAATGGCCAGCAATTCTAGATGTTGCAGCGCAGATAGGTGCATCGATGTTGGTGGAGAGAAATGAATGCAACTAAGGGAAGCTAGGCTTTTTTCATATGTTACGTATTTTAAAGTATTGTATTCAATTAAATGTGATTCCAATTCCGTTTTTATTGGAACCCTTTAGCTCGCCTCTATTACCAATAAATATGATAATGCTGAAATACTTTGCCATCTTGGGCATAACAAACTGCAAAAAATAAACGATCAGCGATCGTCAGTTCACTTCGCATCCGCAATAAATCCGCAACACATCCGCACCGGCATCCGCGTCGGCGTTCTCGTCGCCGTCTTTCATTTCCTTTGATCTCGTAGCGCCGATCAAATCGATCAAATGTAATTTTCGCAGCACGAACGTGCGGCATGGCCAAAAGAGACCAACCGGGCCAACTACGAGCGCCAAGTGCTAGGCCCTCTGATTTTGGCCCCCTTTTCCTGTTGCCTTTCTTGGCTGCGGCCAAGTACATTTACACCAATTGCACTGATCGATCTGGGTGTAAGTTATATGCCACAGCAGCAGCAGCACCGTGCCAAATTCTTAATAGTTGCGGGCCTACCACGAGAGCAAACTGAATCCACTGGCCGGGCCAGAATGCAGCGTCAGGAATCACAAGCCAGGAGAACCAGAAGATGCAAGGAGTGAGAACCGAGAGATCCGAGAGTAAACAGCCAGCGACAGGGCCAAGACCATCACGATGGCGTTTTGTGGTTAAACTTTGGCTGGGTGTTGAGACTAAGCCGAGAATCAAGGTACACACAGAAAAATGTGATGTTAAAGCACATACATTTTATAAACTAATATATGGCAGACAATTACTAAAGTTTATTTATAGTAATCAATAATCAAACTAAGCTTTTGAGCTTGTTTTGATCACTTGGCAAGTTAAAGTGAGTAGGAAGTTTTTTCCAGTGTAAGAATGAAGCTGGGATGCTGGCGGTTTCGCTATAATTAAGGACTTTGGTGTAATTTGTACACCTATTTAGGATCGCGTTGATTACAGGCCGGCGTTTTATTGCTTTTGACACCTAAAGGTAAACCGGCTTTGGCCCCGCTGCTCCTCATCCTTGATGACCACCCCCTAACCCTTTGCCTTTGGTAGCTGTGCGAAAAGCATGGAAAGCAGAACACCCGAGAGCGAGATCCCTCGATTGGCGCACTGAAGTGGATTTATTGGCTGACGTGAGTGTTTAGCGTTGACGGCATAGAACAAAAGGAATCGCCAGTTGACTCAGGCCCTGGGCATCCATACCAGATGCGATCCGCCTCCCTCGGGCGAACTCCCACATCAAGGTCTTGGATGGAGTGGTGCTCCTTCACCGGACATCCGCCATTAACGCGCCGCTTGACTTCCTTAGTAATTAAGGCAAAACTTATTATATTTGCTATAATTCAGCATATCTATTAAACGATTGAGGCAACCAGCTCAATCCTTTTCAATCGAAGGTCACCGCTTGTGAAGGCCATCAAAGTCAGTCAATCGTGGCACGAAATAATTAAGCGCCAGACACTATAAACATAATTCATTATCGCGCTCGCAGTGCCAGACTAAATATGGTAATTTGTCTAGACCAAAAAAAGAAGCGGGCTACCAAAATGTGTATCATAAATAATTTGTCAGCAGTTTGCCAATAGCCGAGCGAATCTGGCGGCATTATCGCCGGCAATTAGTTGCCAATGGCCAATGCCAATTCGAGTGTGTGTGTGTGGGCTAGTAATGAAAATCAGATGGCGTCGATGGTTATCGGCGTGAAAAACAATCCGCTCGTCGACCGAGCCACTATTGAAAGCATTTGTCGTCGCCGGTTTTTTCGGGGGCGTTCTTCTGGCAGCGGATTCTGCGAAATACCGCCCACACGAATTCGCGGCTCCTTGAACAAATTGCTTTGACACTTTTCCAGCGAACGGCAACTGGCGGCTGCTGGGATGCTGGATGCACTTTGGATACGTAGCACTGGCGATTCCGCTGGTGACTCGGGCAACTTGGAGCTGTGCAGCTCGCAGCGGGTGAGCTACTTCGACACTTGGACGCAGGCGCGGGCAGCTTGAAAAATTGCGGATATGTCACACGATTTTATGGCTATATAGTTAGTAGTGGGGAGATCCATGTGGCAGCAGCCACATGTGCAGGAGCAACTGCAGCAGTTGCAGTCGCAGCGCTGTCTCCGCGGGCGAATGCTAAATCATCATAAAAATGTTGCAAATCGCAACAGGACTTGCCCCACCATCGCAGCACTACCCTTGCCCCAAACTTACCTGTTCCTCAAATGTTCTGGACCAAACATTCCTGATTACTTCGTGGTGCACCGTGGTATGATACCGTTTATGGCCAAGAAGTTACTTAACTTTAGAGTACTGCAATATGATTGAATATGCAATTTATTTATTACTTAATTAAGCCAATATATTAATTTGCATTTAAATTGGATTGCATGTCGCTTTAAGACGATTAAGCAAATCCACACCATGGGGTTTATAAACTTTAAGGCATATTATTTAAAACTATATTAATATGATTGTAAATTTTCTCAGCTATAATCTCGAACTACTGTGCAAGTGAGGCCTTCCACTTAGCAGGCATTCCTGCTGCTCACTTACGGCAAATGACAAGAAGGCTTCACACCTCGGGGAGTCCTCGCCTCAGGGATGAGCAGCTAGCCCCACTAGAAGAGCACTCTTCGTGTGCAGCAAATGTGACAGCCTCCGAAGGGAGGGCCCACTGTAGATTATGAGTGCACGGCACGGCTTGGTTGGCTTGATTCGCCTCTGGGCCGCATTGCATTGCACAAAAGTTATGTATTAGCGCTTTTATTGGTGAAATGCGCATGTTGCATGCCAACTGCTCGTTCGCATTTGGCCACATTCCACTATTGATGTGGGTAATTAAAAGCGGTCGATCTCGAGGCGTTTGGGTTCTCAACGCATGCCATCTACTGAAATCATGGCTATATCGCATAGAAACGAAAATAAAAGCTGGCTAAATAGGTCTTAATGCATAGTTCTTAACTCGTTCAACCGACAGTTCCTAATTTCCAACCCGCTGATGTGCAAAACAGAGTTATCAAAGTTGTTGTGCGAATGCAAATTACTCGGGGCGTGATTTAAATTCGAAAATGAAGATTTGTTTCGCACACTGAAAAAAATGTATTCTTTATATAAAGTTTGGTATACAAATTTGGTGATTAAATATGAGGAATTTTAAATTATTTTGTATGTTCCTATTGAGTCTGGAGTTGCAGGTATGTAGATACATTTTCCAATCCAAACAATTGTTTGCTGTGCACACTTGAGACCTTGGAGCCACAGTTTCTCAGCTCCTCACTTCAATCAGTAATCACAAAATTTGCTGGCTGAAAGAGGAACAAAACCTGTACACGTTTGGCGGCAACTTGGCAAAGGCAACAGCCAGCTCCCCGGCCTTCGATTCCATGGCCGGCATCCTTTGAGCCTTTTGCCAAATTACCGCGCATTTAATTTCCACTTTGATGTTGCATGCGGCAAGCACTTTTGCCAGTCCGATGTGTTGCGCATTTTTTCTTTCAGCGGCGCAGCAGCAACTGAAAAGCCCTCGAAATCCGATTTGCATGTAAATTTTCCAGCTCGTCTTGATTTCTTGGCCGCTGCTGTTCGCTCATAATTACGGCAACAAATTGGAGTTTGATTTTTGGGCAGAAAGAGGGGAATGGGAATGGAGCTGGGATCCTCTACCAAAAGTTCAATTGTGTGTGGGCCAGAATTTATGGACACTTTTGATGGCAGCGAGACGGCTCACAACGCCAGCGGCCAAATGGCCAAATTCGATGGTGGATTTTGTATTTTTTTGTACTTTTCGGCTCTTCGAAGCTCCAAGCCGTTGACAACATGTTGTTGGCGCATTTCGAGCGGTATTATGATAATTTTATGGCAAATCATTTTGTTTACAATTTTACAGCCCCACGACCGCGGCACGCCCAAATTAAGACTGCCATGTGGGCGGTGCACAAAATGCTGCGAATGATTATCGATTTTACATGGCAAATTACAGGTTGTGAATGTCAATTTGGGTAAACTTTTGATCCCATGGAAGCGCAGTGAATTTGAATGCTCACTATAGATACGACTAAACCTGTTTAGCCATGGTTTAGTGGTTTTTCATATACATTATCATGCTTAAGGTGAATTTATGAAGTTGAAGATGCTCTACTTAAACGGTAAGCGCACAATATTATTTGTTAAGAAATTAACATATTTATTGAGTTTATTTCAATCTAAAGCCAGATTATAAATGCTACCTTTTGTGTGGCACAGTGAATCTCAGCCAATTGGCTGGCTCACTCTGCGTGGTAGAAACCCGTCGGTGGATCATCGCCAATTTCTGGCCAATTTCTTCGTGGTTCGACCCACTCAAACCACCTCCACATCGACAGCCACTCGGCTCCAAACCGGCCTCAAAAGTGGGCAGAGCCACAAAGAGATCCACTCAACTACATGGCAAGTACACAACAGCGATCTGGTTTTTTGTTCAGGGGTGGTGGTCTGGTGGTCTGGTCCAACACTTTGGTTTTGGGAACGAGCGCTAAAGAGCTGCTGATGCTGATTCCAAACGAGGCAGAAGAAGCCACCCGAACACTGCAAACCAGTTTCTTACCGGCCCAAAACGAGTTGCCAGCGAAGATTACAATTTGTGGGCATTTAGCTTTTGGCGAGCCGAACGAATCAGTGCCAATGAGGTTGGAATACAAGCAGAGATGGAGCTGAAGCTACGCCCACTTGGAGGCCTAAAGAGCTGGCCAGGAAAATGGCTGCTTATTTTTCCGAGTGATTTAATAGAGGTTTTTGACGCAATTGCGGGCTAAACTGAATTGACATAATAAGATATATTGAATAACAAATAAAAAACAATTTTAAAGATTATTTTTAATGCATATCTCTTAAAGAGATAACACAACAATAATTGGTATCAGCTTACTTGTTCTTGCAGCCAGTGAAGCGTAAAGTCTGAGAACGTATCCCTTGCCAAAGGATATGCAATTAATTTTACTTAAATTACCTAGCTCCATTTGTGATATCCCTGAAATGGGATTACCATTTCGGGCTAACCGAAACACAAAAAACCCCTGATGGATGGCTGGTTTGATCGAGTGTGTGTGGTTTTTCACACTTTTTTACTTCACGCCTTCCTGCACTTGCGCTCATCTTCGGAGGGGGCGTGGTCTGTGTCATTTCCCCGGCAATTTGGTCCGCTTCTCCGGGGCCTGAGATCATCTAATTTCCCGGTGGAACTTTCCTCGCAATTAAGCACGCTTTCTGCCCAATTTTTACGTTTCACAAGCAGTGCACGCATCTCATGTAAAACGATGCCACATGTGTGCCAGAGTATTTCTCGGATTGTGTGAATGTATCTTAAAGTATAAGTATCTGTGACTGCTGCACACGTTAAGCGGAAGATCGGTTTTGGCTCGCTTTTCACTCGGATTCTTCTTGTGCATTTCGAATATCTGGGTTTCAGCTCTCCGCCCTTTGTTTTTTAACAAATATGAAATTATCCGAGCTGTCGAAAGTACATGGAAAAATATTCGTTTTGGTTTGCATGAAATTATTTTGGATTCTCTACGGTTCTTAGGGTTACGAATGTGAGAGGTGAAATGGCCGCTTTTCGTTTTCTTTGATTATTTTGAGTTGAGTATTTAACAAGAAATTCGAATCTATTTATTTTGAGAACCAATAACCAAATTATATTAAAATAGCCAAAAAAAACTCAATTTAAAGACTATATAATGGCAACAAATCTGTAGAGTTTAATCCTGCACCCTTTGGCTGATCATAATCTCAGCTTTTCCCTTTCGTAGAAGAAGTTGCCTGTCACAAATATATCGCCCGTTCCAGCGGCTGTGCCAATTTGCATACCAATTGCACCCGGCCGTATGTCAAAAAATGTGAAAGTTTAATATAGAAAATGCTCAAAGCCCCGGGTCCTGGCCCCAAAGTTCCCTGCCACGAGGATGCCAATCCATTGACTGACAAGGACAAGTCGTGTGCGACAGTTGACAGCTGCTGCCTGCTGGCTGCCACCGTTTGAATCTCTCCTCCTTCACTCCACTCCCGATTCCAATCCTGGGTGGTCGCCGCCACGGGATGCCCACCGTACAGTAGTCACTAATGGGTGGCTGCTGATGGTTTTGGAAGTGGTGGTGGTGGGGCAGCTCCAATGGCGCCAGGCGGAGCTTGGACAAATGACACTGGACGACTGCAGCTGATGAATTTATGCGGAAGCCGCGATGAGAAATGCATTTTTCATAATAAATTGAAGGAGAGTGGGCACGTTGGCAGCCAGTGGAGTATCAGATTTTTCAATTAATTCTTAAATATTACAGTAGATAAGCGATACATGTACACTTATCTATAAATTTAAATTTGCTTCAAAATGTGCTTAAATAAAAAATTTAAAAAATATATTTCTGCTTACAATATGATCAAATACAAGATATCCTAGCAGCATGGAAATCTATTAATTACCTTTATTTACTGGGCAATTTTAAAGTTGCCTACGTATTTCCAGTAGTGGGCAATAAATTTCCATCGGGAGAAAACAAACTGTCAGACATTTTTATCAGCAATTAATCGTGTTAATCAAATGCCTTGTCAGCATCATTTACCAAGAAACGAATTTACGTAATGCCTCGCGATCCATTACGGCCAACAAGAGTTGAGTGAAAAGCTCTTTCGAAACGCCATAGCCGATGGCCAATCAATCAATGACAGCGACCTCAGCTCAATACGGGGTTTCATATTCGATTTGAAGCCAAGTTAGAAACTCATTGCACTTCATACCCGAATGCCAAACAAATTGTTGAAATTAAGCGCACGAGTCACCAACATGATCACAATGGCGTGAAAACAAGTCAAAGTTGAGTTCGGTGCTGACTGCGTGACCGAAGATTGGATGTGGGGATGCACTGAGAGAAATGAGACCCTATTTACAGGAAATATATGAAAATATATGGATATACACATATATTTTAAATTTAACCCATCCAATGATCGTTGGGATCAGTTCAATCGGTTAAAAGCAAGACCTAACATTTCTTAAATATTTCTTAAAGCGAGAAATGCATATACAAATTTATATTTTATTATTGGTATATATTATCGGGTTTTTCCTATGGTAACATCTTGTAGTGTAAAGTTCAAGCTGGAAAAATTGTTAAGCAATGCTTGGGTCTAAAAAGGTTTTCCATGCTCGTGCCATAGAAAGTGGTTGTCCTTATCGCGATCCCCGCATCTCGAGTTGTCATGTCAACGCTTCTGATTCCGATTTCTGGCTGCATTCCACACGTGTCACGTTGCCCGAAAGTTGAGACTCGACCGCAGATTGATGCCCCCGGCACAGTGGGATACTTGGATGCTCGGCACTGTATCCACTGGGTTGGGGATGGGGATTGGGCTTGGGGATGGGGATACTTGGCTAACTGATGGCTGGTGCGGCTGGCAGCTCCTCAATGTCAGCATCAGTCGACCAATATCATCAACCACGTCGCAGTCGTCAGCGTGATTAATTTGCCGGTCTTGTAAGTTGGAACTTGTAACTGCCAACTTGGCGGATCCCTATCCCAATCCCTCGGCAGTCTTAACCCTTTTGTTACCTTCTCGCTGCCGCTGGCTGGCATTTATTAAATGCGGATTTAGTTAATGGGTTATTTTTGGTTGGATGTCGCTGTCTGGGCCATAAATCAGTGGTACGAAGTGCGGGTATCGGTCAGGGCTTAGTCCGTTAATATGCAATGATTAAAAGTGTCATTTGTTATGGCTTCGAAAATGGATTGAACAATGCCACGGATTGCCAAATGAGAGGTGATTCAACATTATAATTTTTAGCGCAGAATAATATTTCCTTTTATTTTTTTGCCACAAATAGATATTATAAATTTGGATTATTTGTTCAACAATGTACTCATATATATTATAGTTTGGGACGGAAACGATCATTGAAGACATTGCCCATTGCCTTTTTGATCCTGACAATTGGTTCTTCGAAATCACAGGCCCAAATCAGAAAGAGCATACTGAACATACCCAGAGTCACTAAACTTGACATGGAAATACGACTAACGAAAAATACCAAACGGCTTTCCCTTATTGTTGATTCGAAGGCCCTGATATATACACTAACTGCGGATAAGAAGTTATATCTAGCTTTTTCTTCCGTGCCTTCGGATTTCCCACTCGGAAGTGGAGCTAGGACGTTTTCGGATATAGATTTCCCGTTCGGAAGTGGATCTATGAACATACCGGCAGTCACGTTACACTTACTTGCATTTTTCAATTCGAAGTTCCTGAAATATACGCTTTCTGCGGATATGGAGCGATATCTAGCATTTATAGGCTTGCTATGAGGTTTTCCTTCTTGACTATTTTCCGAACTGTCGGGTATGGGTTTCCCATTGGGAAGTGGAGCTAAAACGCTTTCGGATAAGGATTTCCTATACGGAAGTGGAGCTAGGACGTTTTCGGATATAGAATTCTCATTCGGAAGTGGTGCTATGGAGTACTCGTTGAAAGAATCTTGCTTTCCGGATATATATTTCCTTGGACGTGAATGCAATTGATTGTAGGGAATCCGTGACTTGGATTTGTGTGCTTTTCTCGATGGAGATGCTGATTCATTCGATCCAGTGGACATGGTGGTTCTCGATCTACTGATATGAGGACTTTTCTTCTGTACAAAATCCAACTGATCGCCTTGGACCCTGTTTTCCTTTTCACCCACATCGATCAATGGTACGCTGTTGTTGTCAATTATAAAATGCTCCATTTTGTTCCTCCTTATCCGAGTAAAATAAATAAAAATGGTAGAAAGTCTAGCCTCTTGAAAAGTTGCAGTTACTCAAAAATAATGTTTCCTTCGGAACGGTTGAGTTTGTTTTGAATTCTGAAAGTACAAAAAGTAACTACGTCTTTTTCGACGCTCACTTAGTTAGGATCAAAGTCTCAAATCTTACATGAAGTCATAACTACTTAAATATTTAAGTATTATAATATATTCAGTTATTGCAAATACAATTCGTTGTAATTTTTTCAATAATTAATAATGCGAAAATGACACAGCGAAAACGGAAACGATTTGTCGAAATGTTCGCAAACAATGCGATGCAAAATTCATTTATAAGGGGCAGATCTGCCAAAATAATATTTAAAATTAATGCGGGGACAGTTGTTGCTCCGGCTGCACCCACATGCCGATCTCTTCACACCTGTTCCACGAGGATGCTTGGCAGTGAAGGCGTTATTGTCAACATGTGGTCCCTGGTCAGGAATCCCGCTGGGCACCGATTCTGGCCGGAATCTGCGTTTTCGGGCACAGTGTGTGCAAAACAAAACGACGCCGCATTGTCTCCCGGTTTTGTTCAAGTTGACAGGACACAAGGCAAAACACAAACAGACGCAGGACAATGCGAAACCGAAAATCAAGAACGCAGAGTGGAGCATCGGGTACCAAAGTGGCTGTTTTTATGCCAAGATTTGTGTGCATAAACATGGACAGCCACATGCACATAAGTACGTCATGTTTATGGTGCCCCATGGTGTGTCGCTTAAACAGTTGCGGTCAAGAAAGTAGAGATCTTGTGGTCTTACTTTCCAACGAGACGCTATAAGTTGCTATACTGCATCTGTTTATGAAAATTTGAATGATAAAAACAAATTTTTAGCTCTTATTAAAAGTTTATTCTATTTGAACTTAATAATTTTGTATATCTAATAAAGTAGGCTTAAGTCTAAGAACTTAGCCCCTGCTGTAAACACAGCACTCCACTCCCACACACACATGGCACATCCTTAAAGGATATTTACTTATGGCTCGTTGCTTATTAATGACTTCGCTTAGGGTCTCATTGTCTGGAGATTGCGGATGCATTGTGTGCGCTCTTTACCGCCCCCCAGATGGCCGTTTGAGTCCTGTTTGAATTTAGCCGCTAAATAATCGGAAATAACGGTCCGCTCGAGCCGTCCACTAACGGTACCCAATGGCTACTGTGCGCGCGCCGCTTTAACATGGAATCTTTATTATCCCGTGCGGTCTGGGAAACTCGGCCCAAGGAATCCCAAGTCCCCAGGGTGAAATCTTGGTGAATGGAAACAAATAGCAAGTGCGCGAAGGAGCAGGAAATTCTGAGAGCTGTGGGAAAATAATACGGTAAGGACGAAGGAAAAAAATCATTAAAGCAATGTTATATTAAAAATGTTTTTATTATTTCTTTCTTTAAAAAAAAAAGACATAAAATTACTTTGTGTGGCCAAATTGGTAGTTCTTTCATCGCCTATGGCCACTGATAATTTAATATCGATAAGACGATCTCCATAATTATTTGGAAACCCTTTCCCCCTAAAACTTTAAACTTAATTCGTAAATATCACTTGCCACTAATTTAGGTAATCTGCATTTATTAAGAAACACTTCATCACCCCTTGGCTTATTTACGTTGGTATTTCGAGCAAACAAAATATACACTTTTTGGCCTCATAGTTGCCCCTTTATCGGACTTATCATTCACAATTTATCGGACCGCGGAGACGTTTGGTGTCAAATTTGGGTGTTGACCACAGCCGCGTACATGGCAATCAACGCCAAATTATTTCTTTTGTGTGCCACCGCAGAACGCCCCACATGGAAGAGGAGTGGATGTGGATGTGGCATGGAGTGGTGGCATCCTTCCTTCCTTTTTCCGTGGGCTGCCGCAGCTGCCCCGGCAATTATTTCAGGTAGCCATGAGGAATGCGGTGTGCTCTATCTATGGTGTAATTTTCGATTTGGAAGGAAATCGAACGGGAAAGGTGCAGGGAAAGAAATATAGAAACTTAAGGAATATGTAAAATATTTAAAAAATTATGCATATAAGAAGTATCATAAGTATTGAAGTGTGTTTACCAATATATAATATTTCAATATTTTACTTGAAAATCTTTGAGCTATTGTTCTTAAGGTATTTTGAGATGTTCTTGGAATGGATCCATCAATGTAGTCACACTTTTCTCTCAGTGCCTGTCCAGGTCGCATATCGGAGGCGACACCTTGCGCCATCATCGCTCGGGTAGATTACCACTGTAAATATTATTAAGCACGATTACAATCGCTCCGGCAGACGGAACCGTTCATTAAAATTATTATGCATATACACATACATACTATAGTTTATTTTGAATATGCGTCCCCGTTTCAGATTCCGTGTTTGGGCCAAGTTATCCAACCAGGTTGCGCATGCGCAGCTATCCGGGGATCTGAGTATCTGGGGATCGGCCGGTGTATCCGATCTGCGGTTGACAATGGTCGACTGGGGATGGGACATTTTACGCGTAATTGACAAGCTTTGTGGGCCCTGCTTTTATGCGGCATTTAAACCAACTAATTGCCTTGCCGGCCGAAATTTTCCTCGATGTGAAAAGTTCGTCGTCTTTTTTGTGTCATGTTTAATTATATCCACATTTATGTAAATAGCTATAGTGTTTTTTTTAGGTACACAGTTATGCGCACAATTAGATACCCGAAATTGTTGCGTGTGTTTAGGTGCGCGTGAAAACAACCAAAATGCCTTTTAGGAGCCATTCAAAGTATTCAGTGCTTGGGAGGGGGATTCAGGGGCCAGTGGATTCGTAAATTATTCAACAAACTGTCACGCAATATTTGGGCAGGAGCAGAAAAAAATAAGGTTTGGAAATCAAAGCGAAATCGGACCACACATTTAGCCAATTGATTTGGCCGCCCCAAAAAAGAACGCCAGATAAGTCCACACACGCACCCGCAAAAAGTCCAACTCTTACCAACAATTTCTGACAATTAGCGGCGCTTTTCATGTTCATTTCGATTTACGTATCGAATTGCCCCGCCGCGTCATATTGACAATTTGAGCGCAAATTTGTTTCAACATTCAGCGACTCGTCTGCGATTGAAAGCTGATTTCTGAATGTGCCTCCACGCAAATGTATTTCCATTGTTAGCAAATCGAATCGAGGCGGGCATTTTTGACATTTAAATGACATTTGAATTGGGTTAGAAAGCCAATTGGCCGGGTCAAAAATTTTGAGTTCGTAGGCAACGATCATGTTGAAAGCCAAAAAGGTGAAGTAAATTGCGTTATTCGGTAAAATGGAAGCGGTTTTAAAGTGGTTCTAGTATATACATTACTATATATTTATATAATATAAAATCGCACGTAAATCCCAATCCATTGACGCATTCGCAATGACTCAAAACTGGCCAAACGATCCGTTTTCCCTTGGCAATGCCAGGAAATAAACAGCCAGCCACAAACAAGTTGAGAGGAATCCATCGTAAAATCTTAAGCCATAAAAATTGTGCGCAAATTGTTGCCATCGAAAATGAGGGGAAAAACCAGAGAGAAAAGCAGGGAATCACATATGGTATAATGAGCATTATCAATTTCTTTTGAAATTTACTGCCAAAATGCTTAAGCATGGCGTCGATTTGCTTAAAGAAATTCCATTGGCCCGCAATGCGAATCGAACCGAAACCAGAAGGAAAAAACCGAGAGATCAAAGCCAAGGGGGAGCGGGTGGCGGAAAACTGGGAGGTAATTTTCGATTTTCCACAATTACGGCGATCGGACGGGGAAGTGATCCGTTTTGAGGGCGGTGGATGCTGCGTGTTTGGCACAAAGTGCAGATAAAATTAATTAAAATTTAATTCAATTCAATTCACTTGCGCCGGCGCAAGAAACACAAAGAGATTTATCGCTGATAAACGCGCCCAGAATGGGAAACCTTCGGGTGGAGTGGGAGGGGGTGGCGCACAAGATCAATGGTTGGATTGTGGATGTGGACCCACCAGCCAACAGCCGCCATCCGCCAGCAGCCTCCAGCGGATCAGGGTGGGTGAGGTGGTGGCCCCCAGAGCGGTTCGACTGGCGCAATGGATCACGCCGTTGATTAATTCCCCGTTGTTGCCCGGGCCCGGCCATTAAAATGCCATAAAATTATTAATTAAGCAAGTGCACTAGGAAAAGCCACTTGCCAGATTTCAGATTTATGAGCCAGCTGTACCAGTGGCGATAAAGTGGATATACTCGCGGTACGTTCGCATCGAATTGAATCGCCGCCAATCGAAGTTCGATTTGGAATGCCTTCTTGGAAATGTGGCATTGCCAAATGAAAATCACTCGCTCTTCCCGCCCGACCCGTGTTGCAGTCGCATTTTCCGAGTGCCGCCTCAAGCATTATGGATTTTTAACGAGTTTTCAATTTATTTGCGCGCCAGTCGCGGAAAAATCTTTCGAGTGCTTTTCATACAGACACTCGACCATCATCAAGTGGCTTTTCCTGGCTCGAGCTTTGGGGCATGGTCGTCATGTGGATGTGCATGTTGTTTATTTCATTTCAGCGAATGTTCGAAAAGCTGTGGACTAGTCGAGGAAAATGAAAACAGCAATCAAGAATATTTTAAAAAAATTCCAGCCAAAGAATAAAGGATTTGGAAAATATTAAATATGCAAAGAGCTCAATATTCAGACAATCCCGTTGCTCTTCATCGATTATCTTTGCTAATTAGTGGCCAAACAAGCGAGTGAAGCCCTTATTCATGTAACCGCTCCTCCTCAATGAAGTAAAGAACCGAAGAAGCCAGTCAAATTCGGATGGCCAAAAGCCCGTGGGCCACAATCGTGCTGGCAAATAAAAGCCGCCAAGGAAAATGCAGCTCAACGAGAAGAAGCGAAGACAATAACAAAAGACTGGAAAAGGGGGAGTGGAAAAGCCAGCAACAATAGTCAATAAAACATGCGGCAAATCATGTTTATCGCATTGATTTATGCATTTTTAATGTGTTCGCCGTTGCTTATCGCCAATGCGCCTAAATCAACGGGGCCCCCAAAAACCGAACACACTTTCACTGCAATGCCAAAGTCTCGGGCCTTCACAGCCACGAATCCCCAGAGCTCCACTATAGCCATACCTATAGCCAAACCAAGACACGCTGCTCCTCGCGTTTGGGCCAGGTTAATTTTTAAATCTCACCGCCTGATTAGTTTGCTTCGCGCCAAAGAGCCAATGCCGCTGCAATTGTGCGCCATCTTGATTAGACTGCCGGCTTCGAAGCTCGGATGCAGCTGAGTTTGCCAGCCAACTGGAGCTGCACTCAGAGAAAATAGTGCACAAAACACAATTAAATTAAAAAATTTATTAAAATAAAGTTAATGTTAAAATGAAGTGGGATAAGCCTTAGATGCCCTGTTCCAAACAGTAGTCATGGTATTGCAAACTTTGGATTGGAATATCATTTCTTTAAGTGCCCATCTCTGGTCGAGTTCATCTTTTTTGGCCAACGGAGCAGCCGACTGGGAGACGGGGCATCATCAAAGGCCGCCGCCTTTTGCCGCTGCCTTTTGTCTTATTAATAATTCACATTAACGCTTGCGAGTGCGGCCAGGTTGCCGCCCGTTTTGGCCAGGTTCGCCGTGGAGCAGAGATGAGCCAAGTCTGGCCTGGCCGAATCCCTGGGCCAGTGTGGCCAGCCCCCTGAAGAACTTATCGGGAATGGCTCATCTGGAGTTGCGGTTGAAGCCTTTTTGGGGGCCGCTTGACATAAATGCCGAAAGCGCACGAAATGCGAGCCGAGTTCGAATAAATGGTCAATAAATAAGGTGTGAAATAGCTAAGTGGGCTGAACCGGTACCGGCCGAATCGGTATCTGAATCGGTTTTGCAGGGCGGGCAAGCATACGATGAGGTGCTTTAGATATTTAACACCGCCTAATGTTATTTATTTTAATTGGGCGGCTAAATGCAGGGAAATCAAAGGAGGTATATGATTGTTGTTTGTATATAAACATATATAAGTTTATACTTATATTTGTACATACTATAAAGTCTGGTTTATGGATGAGCATTATAAATCATATTCTATTTCGTTAAAGGTTGACATTCTCCAACGAATCAAAGAGCATTCACATTTCAAGGTGATCGTTATTCAAATCTGAAATGCTGATCATTTATTTGCCTTCTAACATTTACCATAAATAACACCCGTTCACACCCCTTTGCCGTTGATATTTCCATTTTGGTTTTCGATTCCGGCGAACGTCTGTCACATTTGCACGCCGTTTGGTTCGTTTGCCTTTGGATTCATAATTGCGGCAGCTAGCAAGGATTAACCATGTCAGGGCTCCTAATTTGCATATTCGAAAAGGGACAAAAGCGGAAGTCAAAGGAGGCTAAATTATGACAGGAGGCGCATGTGTCAGAAAGTAAACAACTCGGCATTTGCATAGGCAAATTAAAATGGCTTAGTGGGTTCTTTATTGGCCGCAGTCGAAAGGTAAACAATTTTGCCAAAGTATTAGCTGGATTTTCGAAGGGTGTCCTTAGGATTTTGGAATGGAGCAAGATGGTCTGCATTTCTTTTCATTTTGCCGAACGTGACCCAGCCTGTTCGAGAGGCTTTTGATTGGCGTTCAGGTTTATGGCCACAAAAACAAGGATACGGATACGCTTAATTGCCACAGCCGAGAGTGTAATCAAGGCGAAAGCCATTCGGCCACGTGTGTCCTTTTGATTAACAAAGGGTTTTCCTCGGTTTTCCTCGATTTTCCCCGCCACCTGCAGTTTCCACGAGGCTCCGCTCGTAAATCTCAACAGGCAGCCACATCAGGACAAATTAATACAGGCGCAGCGGTCCAAGGAGGTCCATTCATTGCGGTCATGTAGCATCTTAGCCGCATATCCCTTAAATGATGTACCAAGGACTGCTTAAGGATGAGGGCTCGAATATCAGATACCTTATATACCTTAGAGCAAGCTTTTATTTCAAAGAAATCAATACATGCTTACTTACTTTTTGAAAATCGGCAATATTGCTTAAGTTTTCTCCATATTTCAGCTGTCTAAAACTCAGATGAGTTGAATGGATGATGCAGATCCCATCATACCACTTCCGCCCACTTTTCGATGGGTATTAAAAGAAGCTGGATGAAGAAATAGCAGCTGAGCAAAAAAAAAAAGAAATGAAAATGCCAGCAAAATCGTAGAAAAAAGGCCAAACGATGGCCATAAATGGATCAACTCGCCAACTCGCGCACCTGAGGCCACGCAGGATGCCAGAATGGCAGGATAACGGTGCAGGAGGAGCAGGACCTCTGGCAACTGGAAGGGCAATAATAGCCAGAGAGAGTGCCGTGAGTTTTATGGCCCAAACATGCGTCCGCATCCCTGTCAGGACACCACCTCCATCTCCCTTCGGTTTCAGCTGCAACAAATCAGTGCAAGGATTTTTTTACGATTAACTGCGTAATTGAGTCGTTTGGCTAAGGAAGACGCAGCCACAGGACGAATTGCGGCCAGGGTAAATTTAATTAAACTGTAATAAAGCAAATCCCGTTCCCGCCCTTTGTAATGAGGGCTAAATCGGGCTTAAGCAAGCCGCCCACTAAGTAAGCAGAAAAAATTGACATAAAACTTGTCTTTCATGAAGTGAGCGAGGGTGGGCGGGTGTGCGGGGTGGATTTTCCTCGTTGAGTGGTAAGGGGATGGGGGTTAAGGTAAATAAAGCCATAGGCCAGCCACCGCTGCCACGCCCCCTCGATATGGCAAATTGAGGCAGATTTATCAAAGACAACAGTGGGTGCCATAAAAAAGTTTACGTCTTGCCAGGAAGGTGAGTACGAAGCGGAAAGAAATTGCGGATAAGCAGCGAAAGATGTGCCGCCCTGAGAAAAAAAAAAATTATTGAGGAAAAAGGGAGAAAAAGAGAGGTAGGGAAATGCAAAGCATTCGTCGAACTTCTGGTGGGCGGAAAATGGCAGGAAAATTGTTGGAAAACCTCTGTGGGCGGGGCAGGTGAAGAACTTGCCGTGGAACCGCAAAATGGCTGCTAAACTGACAAGCGAACTTTATTATTTGTATTCTTCCGCTGTTTCCTCCTCATTTGTGCAGAGAAAAAAATAAAACTTTATATTTACATATAGTAAATGTGAAATTCCCATTAGAGAAATATTTATTTTAGATCCTATAAACAAATAGAAAAACTAAAAAATTGAAACAACTGCTTTTGACCAACTAGCTTTTAATATACAAATGTCTTTACTTGCAGTTCGATCTGAGATTTCTAGTAGTGTTACATTTTTTTAGCATTCAGATTGTTTTATAAAGTTCCCGGAGTTTCCGCTTTCCGCATGCGGAGGGATTTGTTTCGATATCAATGTGGAACGTGGCGCAGGAAGGACGCAGCTGCTCCGGCTAAATTGCTTTGCATGCACCGCTTAAGTGGCAAGTGGGCGTTGGACTTTTCCCGGGTAGGTGTTTTACATAAGATTTTCCACAGTTCAATTTGCTGCGAAAGAAATGGCAATGTGTTTATGCGTAAAGATGTGTGAGAAGAGGCTAAAAGAGGAATAATCGAAGAAACTTAGCTAAAACTTTGGCTAAAAAGAAAATTCTTAGTAGTGATTGTTCTAAAACTAATTGTAACTTTTCAAGAAATAATATATTAAATATTAAGAACTCCTTGCAGTCCCGCAGCTGACTGGTGGCATTCATTATCGAATCGTTACTGTACTTCCCCATGCGTAAACACTTAAAGAAAAGCCCTAGTAATTAGGTCACCTTTGAATGTAGATCTGCGAACGTTTTGCATACGTTTTATGGCACCATGCAATTAAGGCGGCTGCAATGCAATTTGAGTCTTAATTGCTAGGGCTTTCGACACGGCCGACATGTGGCAACTTCCTTGAGCTATAAAGTTTGGCATACTGTACAGGTAAATTAGCTTTATGGATCTCTGGCGAGATCGTCATATTTTGTACGCTAAGTTGGCAACACTTTGCAGTTGGAAATGCGTGTGTGTGCCGGCCTCTGTGTGTTTATGTTTTAATTGCCGCAGTTTTTCAATGGAAATGCAACTAATTACGTACACGCAGCTGGCTGGCAAAATTGTTAATAATTAACAGGTTTTCTCTCGCTCGGCAAAAGGAAGTTTTCTTTTTCATCCCAACACTTGGCACCGCTCGAGTGTTGAAAAATGCATTTCACATTCGCAAACGCAATGCCAATTGCAATTGCAATTCACAATTGCATTCACACACGACTGGCGTTGCACTGGAATGGATATTCATGAATAATTGTCGGTCCGTAATGAAGAGTCTAAGTGCTGAGATTAAGCGGAAAGAGGAGGTTCTGTTATAAACTGAATTATGTCATTATTTTGCCGCGAATTTTGTGAGTGGTTTGCGAAAGGAAGTTTCGTAGTAATATATATAGAAGTATTATCTTTTGCTGGCCTCGATCCAAAATCCAAACACATGATTGAGCGTCCATTTCGGTGCAATAAATAATTTCGGATCCCCTTCGACTTGGAGGTCTACTCCACATATTTCCGCTGGCACATTTACACACCTATCAAAAACGGCTTTGTCTCCGTTGAGATCCGTGACCGAAATAAGCTGTCAAAATAGGAGAAACCATCAGATGTACATATAGCATATAGCATATGCTGCTGGTGGTCAGTGAGCACCAAACAGACATAAATTAAAAACTAAAAAAAAAACGAACTTAAAAAACAGAGAAACGTTTAGTGGCGCAAATTAATTGAGGCACATTAATTTTGAACCGACCGAAAATAACTCACACGAATACCCAAGCAAAGTCAAATTAATAACCGAAAATCGTTGAGACCAAGTGGTGGTGCACTGGGAACTCAGAACTGAGAACTGAGCCACCGAGTCATGCAACCACATTTTTGACGCCTGCTGCAAGCGAATCGACGCCAAAAACTTCATTTACAACTTAATTTGGCGCCATCAACGGCTGCCGGCCGCCAGCCCCCTCCCCCTCCCCCCTTGACTGGCATAATTATGGCAAATTAAATGCAAAATGTGTTTAATCTTAAACACGACGAAACGAACCACGAACGTCGATCGCTGCACAGGTTTTTCTTTACTACTCCTTTTTTTCTTTATTTTTTCTTTATTTTTTTTTGTTGCACTTTGATTGCGCTGTAAATTTGTCTGCCGCTCACCGCTAGGCAATTTTCGCAAGTTAATAGGATTTTGGGGGGTACATTAGTTTGGCCATTAAGTTGGCCAGCTAGTGATATTGCAAAGGGGGGAAGGGAACTGTAAGCCATAATGAAAGTTCTAAGTAACAGCTGAGTTTAGATAAAAAACCAAAAAATAAAACTAAATTATAAGCAGTTTGCAACGTAAAAAATCGATCAATAAATGAACAAAACTAGCAGTTATTTTTCGAGAGTATTTCTAGATCCTGCATTGGCACAAAGTACTCCATGAAGTGGTCGAGAATCCCATGGTCGTTCCCTGGTCGCAGTGGCTGTCGTCGGTAATTATAGCGGACTGCACACTAATCAGCGTAATGTGCGAGCCATAACTATAGGTGGAAGTCAACGCACAAACAGGCCAGAGGGGGCGGACGTGAAAAGCACTCGACTTTGATTACACGCGAATGGCCAAGTCGACGCTGGCTTTTTGACTTATTGAAAAGCGGCAAAAGGCTGAGGAAAAACAAGGATGCGAAAACTGAAAACCGAAATCGATGCTGTGTCAAAACAATAAAATACCCAACTAATTAAGGCCGAGATGAGGCCACAGCTGCCATGACAGCAGAGGATCGGCTATGCACTATAGATGGGTATTCACATTCACATTCCCATTCACCCTGCCTGCTCCCATTCTCTGGGGATAATTTATGGACAACTTCACAGGCCAAGCGAGAACATAAACAGCCATTCCGGAGATCTCAAAAATATGTGTCACTCCCCTCCCGAAACCGAAATGAGGATCGTCCTTGTGCGGTTGGGCAACAATTGCAGTTGGCAGGACGACAACAATTGCAGGGTTTGTTTTGGGCCATTTTATTGCGTTTGCTCATTAGTGCAAATAGAAGATCGTCCTAAAATTCACATGAAACTTGTTTGCTCCTCTTTGTTTGCCTATTTACACAGCTTGCCAGATGAGATGGTCTCGTAAAATTGCCTAAAGGTGTTAAACTGGCAAAAAGTCACTCGATCCATCGGAGGCTGTGCTGCTTTTTGGGTTCGTTGAAAAGCTGAAAATCTCCCATTGTGGCACATTGTGGTTTTTAGGGCTCGGTACTTGAGCAAACAAAGTGTCCCGAGTCCCGATGAACAGCGTGCCACATTCATTTATCAAATTGGACAATGGTCTGTGTATCCTCATTTTTTTTTGGCACGATCTAGAGGATAATCGTAGCATTGTAGCAGCAATGAAGTAGCAAAGTGGGTGTTTTAAAGGTGCCATCCTAACTCAAAACATTAATTTTGATTCTCTAGATATACTGAAATATTATCTAGACGACCCCACAGAAACAGTCCGCATATTTAAACCCTTAAATTTGACAGTAGCAGCACCTTTTAAAGTTCACCTTTGCCTTTGTTTTATTCCCCCTTTAGTTCGCCCAAAACTTCTTGGCTAAATGATCTTTATCGCATTGTCCTGGCCGTTTGTTTTGACCGCGACTTGCCAACAAATGAGCCTAATTTGTCAAAATGCCCGGTGGGCATTTCTCCGGCTTTCATTCAGCTCGAATTCCAGCCTTTTAAATTCAATTCAATTCCCGAACCGAATTCTTTGGCTGCGCGCATGAGAATTCCATTTGACAGGCCTTGTGCGCCTCGTTATTAATAAGTCCTGATCCTGTCAACTTACGGCACATGTCGAAGCGGACCAGGCCAAGAACAGCAGGAAGCAGCCGGGAATACCGTTGGCCGGACAGTGATTAAGCGAGAATTAAATGTCAGGCGGCTCGGATCGGTAGCACCAGATGAGGGATCTGGATCCAGATCTCGAGATCGCCGAACCGAGCGTGAAAAGTGGAGAGGAGATCTTGACTAATACGCTACGCCCCGAGCATCCGATCTCTGATCTCCACCAACTGTTACAGCAGAAATCCAATGCCGAATAAAATATGCAAATAAGGTGGAAAAATAAAAATAAGAAGGCATTTTAAATGCGAGACGTCAATCAACACAGCGTCAGCTTCCAACTGCCAAACTGCCAACTGCTAACAAAGGCCAAAATTGAAATGATTAAAAAAAGATTATAAAGTTCGCCAGCAACGCAGGTAAACTGAGAAAAACTAGTGAAATATTGTTGAACTAATAAGATTCAATATTGCAATTCTAGAATCTTATAATAAATAGTATATAGTTCTACATATATTACCTGATATCTTTGTTTCTCATTTAAGTTCTTAATTTTTTTAGAGTTCTTGAGATGTACTACCATGTTTTGCTCAGTGTATGCATATGCTATACCTAAAAGTGTATATCGGTTTTACGGCTTCGTCGTTCACTCAACTCAGCTCATTAAGCAGCCATGACGAATGGAATTGAAACTGATATATGAATGTTCGACTCCAGACTGAAGACACTTACGATCGCTTTATATGGCTGCTTGCAGGCCAGCATTCACTGTACAGTGAACACTAATCACTGTGTCAATGACTGGGTGGTCTCTTGCTGATTTTCAGGTGACTTGGCGTGAATTTGTTAACTTTTGCTCGAACATGGGAGCTGGTTTTGTGGTTAAAGCTCAAAAACAAGATCGAAACGAGTGTGAATTGCATGGCAAGGTATCTTGTAAAATACATATATGTAAACATAAATTTAAGCTTACCAGAAAAGCCTAAATATATGGCTATCTATTTATTTCCTTTGTTTCCAAAAGCCTATATCACTTAAGCCTTCCACTAACTCAAGCTGTTGCCCGGCATAAATATTTCTGCGCCATTTTCCAAACCAAAAAACTGTACTCTAATGCGCCTAAGCTGGCATCCAAATAAAGAAACCAAATGTAATCAAATCAGGTAAATTTGTCATAAAATACCACACAACAACAGGGTATCAACGAAAGAAAAGACGAAGGAAAAACTAATTTTGAAATGGATTTCGTACGCAGTTTTGAGCACAAATGGTCCAGGACTTTGGCCTCTCGGACTTGGTCTTTTGCTTGGGTGTCTTGCAAATTATGCGAAACCATTTCGAAATTGAACGCATGACAGGCGGCTACCGCCCCCTCAGCCCCCCTGCCCCATTTTCACCCATATACGTATGGCAGCCCCACCATTACGACATTGGTCAGCAGAAAACTTGCAAGTCAGGCGAATGGGCAGTGTCCTTACTGCTCTAATAATAAAACAGCTCGGGACAAAAGAAAAACTAATAAAACAAAAGTTTCCCCCATTGCCCTCGACCATTTGTTGTTTACCTTTTTATGTTAAATCACCGCAGCAATAACAAGAACAAGGATGCCCCGCCACATATAACTATCATATAACATATGCGACCCGTGTCTGGACCAATAAGCGCTCGCAAAAAGAAGATTCGTCCATATACAGTGAAGAGTCTCTAAGATGAACAATCTCTAACTGGCAATACAGACCATTTACCATTTAGTACGAATTTTCCAAGTTAAGACCTTTTCTTGAATATTTTTTTATTCCCTCTTTATTATATTATATTATTAATATTATCGCAAAGATTCATTATCTCTGCTATCGAGCATTCACTGTAACCCATGCCTTGCACCTTCGGATGTCCCAACTTCAGTTGTTTGTGGCTTGGGTTCGTGATTTGCTAAACTTATGAAATTACTTTATGAATTTACGTGTATCCTGGCCATGTTCCCCCAACTCATGGCCTAAAACCCTCATGTTTTTTTTGGCCATTTGGTCAATTCCTGCGGCTGTCATTGTGCTATTCCGACGCCTTATCTCTTCAGGATTTACATAACAGCAAGGAGGATGAGGGGCAGGAGGTGCAAGGATTCCTTTTTCTTTTGCTGCTGCAAAAGTTTTACGCAAGTCCATATGTTGGATTAGACGACGTGTGTGGGTGGTTTGGTACGAAAAAATCCCATAAATAGGAAATCACATTAAGTTTTGAAAACTCTGCTGTCCGTTGTTTGCATATCCACAATTTCTCCGCAGATAAGCAATGCCAAAGTTTAGGTTTATTGCCGCCACGTTCCATTCAAAACTTTATTCCTTTCTTATTTTATAAATTTTTTATTTCGTTTTCTTATTTGGCATACGGATATCGATGGTCAACGGAAGATTAGCAGTGGAAATATGCTTTGGGAAAGGATAAGTACATAAATATCTATAAATCCGGATCTTTTTAGCAAAGAGGTAAATACAAATTTGACTTTAAATTTTTAGCATCAAAGAATATTGAATCAAGAAACCCACTTTTTGTTTCGCTTAAACTACTAATAGTTATTTTTTCCCCTGAAAATTCTCGTTTTCATTTGCCTGTCAAATGGATACGCTTTTTCTTATGCCTGGCACTCGGCAATTTACGAATTGACATTCTAATATATGTACGCAATTTACGCAGAGAAAAACTGCATGAAAACCCAACCAACTAGGTTAATAAAAGACCAACGGAGCGTTAAGAAAAAGCAGTTAGTGGGTCCTAAACTTTGATTGAACCAAAAAAAAAATGCAAAAAGAAACGGATAAAGGAAAACAAAGAGTTCAATAACAAACAATCGGGAAGGAGGCTCTTAATTTAGGAAAATATTTCTGCCAGCGTGTAATATTGACTACAAATGCATGTGCAAATGTTGCCACGGTTTGAAAGGATTACAAAGGCGCAGGATTTCGAATAACAGCGGCTGTGACACGCCCCCTTCTCCGCCCGATTTTTGTGGAGCTACGAAAAAAAAATCATGCAAAGCAATTTAAGCCAGAAAAGGGTGTCACATGTGCCAAATGACTTTTGCGTGTGGAAATGACAATGATTTCTGCTATGTAGACAATAACGAAATGCAAACAAAGGACAAACAACCGAATGATGGAGGATCCAAAGGGAGTGCGGGCGCAGGGGACCAGGGGGCAGGACATCACGGCAGGACGAGTTCATAGAGCGACATTTGCATTTGCCTGCCATATTCGCAAATGAAATTGCGAGCCGGGACAGCCAGGAACTTCAAATTAGTTTTTGCCCAAAATAGTTGGCGCTGCCAAGGAAATGATTAAGCCACCAAAGTGGAGCTCCCTCACTTCGTGGGTACACTGCGAGAAATACCTGGTCTTTGCAACAAATAACTTGACTTTAAGTGACAGTTTATCGAATAATGAGAGCTGAGTAGTAAGATTTTAGATTTTTCGCTCTGTGCATCCATTCCCATCCTAGTTCCTGGCAGGACGCGTCACATGTTGGCTCATAAAGCTGTCACAAAATGACTTTACAACTTAATACACGGACAGGGCCAAAAGCGGAGCTTGAGGGCCGAGCTGGAGACATAGACATCAATCACATTGACTGCCGCAAATATAAACGTCAAGTCAAGTCGGGGGATTCTCCCCGTAAAGCTACAGCCGTGGCGTGATCCTCCACATGGACGAAAGGACATCTGGCGCTCCCCGGTCGAGTGAAGTGCCATTAGGTGGCAGGAAGGGCATTATTTTGACCGCTGAGCGGCAAGTTATTGTTTTGGTCTAAACCGCGAAATCGCATCTGGCAGCTGTCTAAATGTCTCGCGCACTTTTTGCGACACTTGTCGCGACCCAGTAGCAACAAATCCCGATTCGATTAGCGGAGAAAATCGGACAGGACATCAAGGACCCAATGTCTATGGTAATGTGGCGTCATTGCAGCACGCAAATTGAGGGCATCTACAACAGCATGGCCCAGTCTAAAAAAGTTAACAACTCAAGGATTATCAAGCATTTAAGTATTTTACCATTTTAAATGTAACTAAACTGCTTATTTGAGTGATTATTTTTCATGCTTAATACGAATGTTTTCCAGCTTAATTTCTAAAACAATTTTCCAATTTTCATTATCCAATTGATTTTACAAAAGGCACCTTGCCATTTTGCCCACAAATGGACACACTTTTCAAAAAGCTTGTCTCATTGCTAATACACGTGCGTTTTTGTTTAGAATTTAGATGGCAATTAGATGGAGCAACAAAGCGGCACCAGACGATGATAAAACGAAAAAGCCCCCCGATGATTAGTTAGCCTCGGAAATGATTATTATTGTATATTTCTAGCCGTAATGGCCGCCCCATATCGCACATTTACACTCCTCCAATGGCACTCATTGCATGTCAACTACAGATATGTAACCCTCTAAATAATCAAAGTCAGGGGCGTCACCGAAAGGGGTTACTAAATACTCAAGGATGTGTTTAATTGCTTTCTTATTACATAGTAATTCCAATAAATTGGCGTTTAAAACAAACATTTTTATGCAATCAAGTTGGGGATCTTAGGTTTTGGTAGCAAAAAACTGAGTTCATCCCCACAAGAAATTACAGCCTCGCCGTCTCTGCTCAAAACTCAAACAATAAACCCAAAATTATCGAAATGGCAACCGTTTTCGCTCTAATTACACGGCCAAATCCGACAGAAAAAACAAAGGCAGCCAAATAAAATTGTCACCTGATGGTGTAGTTATTATTTCTGTCTGAGTGTGTGGGCGGTACGTTGGCATGGCCATTGTTTTTCCCCTGCACGTAATGCCAGCAAATATAATTGCCATAGAGCAGCGAATACAGTCGAGTAAAACAAGCCGCAATGAAAAATGGCTTGCGTGAATTTGTTAAAGTTTAGAGCTTCATTTTGCATTTTGGCCGCAACCCACACAGTAAAAACTAACTGAAATCCAGGGAGGCAGGCCAAATAAAATAACAAAAAAAGCAAATGTCGCGCACGAATTGTTGGCCATAGTTAATTGCAGGCTGCACCTGCTCAGCGGTGGGCGTGGCCAACGCCCCTTTCCCTCGAGTCGAGCTATTCGAAATTTTCCAGATCCCAGTTGCAAGATTGCATCTTTTGTCGCATGGGCCCAGCCCCAATGCGATCGTCGGACCAACCCAGTCCATGTAAATTACCATCGAGAGGTTGAGGTTGATTCTGGGGGTTCGGGGCACCGAGATTGAGGATTCGGGGATTGGGGTATCCAGGGATATGCTGTAGTATATGCAGACTTGAGCATACATGGCATGGCTTTCATATCCGCATCGCGTGCTGCATGTCAACGCGTGTGTTCCACGTAATTGTCGCTGACTTGGTGGCCATTCGCAAGATGGCCGCGTCCTCCGCATCCACCTGGATACCTGGATACCATGGGTGGGGTTCATAAAGTCATAATAAGAATCATGTACTATTGATTTTTATGTTTTCAAGCATTATTACATCTTACCGTTCAGATTTTTGCTTGAACAAAGTTCTCTCTGTTATTGTTTAGTTATTTATTTGGGAATAACCAAAAATTTTGCTTGCAATTCTTGCCATCCCGCCCACTGTGCAGTGACAGCAATTTGCGACGCCTGCATCCGAGAGCGTGTTTGGCGGCCATCAGGCGGAGCTTTTGCACCGCCCTGTGATTAATTGCAATAGGCGCTCGGCAATGATTGGTTCCTGGTAAACTTCGCACTGTCATGACATCGACATGGACACGAAAGTGCAGATGGAGCGGAGATGGCGCTGGATTCTAGGAAGCCCAAGGCACCGGATTGCCAGACAAATCAGCGTCACCTTGTTGTGGGCCTCTTGGTTTCTCGATTGCTGGATTCCTGGGAGACAGAACGACTCGTCCGGCGATAAGATCACCCTGAACATCATCCCACGCCCGGATATCTGAGATATGGGGGGAAAACGCGCCTGGGCTCGTTGATCTTTCACACCTTGCACTGGAGTCAGCTTCCTACAAGTCAGGTTACCAGCGCGGAAAGAATCCCAACCATTGTTGTACCGATTTTCATTGTTTTCCGCTTGGCGTTTTCCAGGGATCGGGATGCGATGTCCTTGCGATATAAATCGCATTAATCACACGATGGCCAACAATGGGCGAGCAAGGTGTGATCACAGTTTTGACAGCGACAATGACAAGAGATTTTTATTTTTATTGACCAAGAACCGAGAACAACCTGTGTCTCCGCGCCCCTTTCTTTCCATAGAATACCTGACTAGTCGAGCTGACATTGTGTCTGCCCGATCCATTGTTTGGTTTTTTTGTCAAGATCTCTCTTTTACGATGGGACTCCCCCTCTCGCATGAAATCCAACCCCGAGTCATCCGATGGCAATTTATTAATATTTAATAAGCCTCCAGTTCTGAGCTCTTCATCGTGTGGGTGGTTCTCGATGTGGGCACATTCTTCGCATCCCATTGAAGACTGTCGCGGTGTGTGGTTCTTCCCACCTCGGAGTCTTCCCCTACCCACAGAATACAGCAGCCAGTCGGGCTCTTCAGCTGTGTTCTTCGCTTTGATCTAACCGTTTTGTTTATGTTGCATAAGCAATTTGCAGGCTAGACACTGAAAAAATCCAGGGAAACTATATGAAAATTGGGAAATTGTTGGTAAATTGAGATATAAATGTGTGTTAAAATTTGTATACATAGGATATAGTGATGTAAACTATACTATACTATACTACTATATACTATCCTTTAAATTTTTGTAGTAAAGCATCCTAAGATTTCCCGGTGTACCAATTAACTGTCGCAACTTTATCATCGACAGCAGCCACAGCAACTGCAAGTTGGGCTCATAAATTTAGACAGCAAACGGAACGCGTGTTAATAATAATTTCAATTGCTCCGCTAGCATTTGAAGTTCTCCGCCGTTCGGGGGGATGCCGCAGATTCCTAGTCCGTCAGCCAGGATGTGGTTTACACCGAAGATCGTTAATCTCCGGGGATCTTGCGTCCGTGGATTGGATGGCATTGGGGTGCTCCTCTAGCGCATTTGATGTGGCAATTACCATGTGGCAGGAAACAGTCGTGCGGCCAAAACAAATGTATCTGCACACATTTATCTCAGCCATTTGTATCTGTATCTCAATCTAAGCCCATCTGCATCTGGAACTCGGACTCCGTGGCAACAGTGGGTGTGCATCATTGGCAATTTTACCATATTATCAACGCATCTGTGAGCCGACAAAGTGTTTTCAACGCTTTCGGTAGTTGCTGCTTGGGAATGTTGCCGTTGCAAGTTGCAAGTTGCTGCTGGCTGGCTGGCTGCTGCAGCTGGTAGGCGTTGCCGGAGTTGCGAGCCCGCTTCGATCCCGATTCGATTAATTTTCGCATTAAGCTCGGCAGAACTCCGCCCTAGACATGGCCAAAAGGATTCGCTTTGCCTACACTGGAGAAAATAAGGCTGATGAAATGAAGTACAAATACATAAACGTGTCAGAAAGAGCCATATCAAATATATCATTTTTTTGGCAATTTAATATAAGTTTTTTTTCAGACTTCAGAGTTGATGATCTAGTTTTGTTTAGAGTGCACGATTTTTCGCAGTTGTGGGCGCGGTAATGAAATCAAATTAGGCAGAGATCTCGTTGCTGGCGGCATAATTGATTTGCTCCGCTCGTCTGCGACTCCTTCGCTCTCTGGCTCTCTGGCTGATCCCAAGGATAATTGCCGGTGTCCTTGGCGTTTGGACGTGGTCGCACCTGCCTTCGGGTGACACGCTCCGCTCGCACTTCGCCCACTCAGCTGGGCAGATCGGCTCTCAAGGATGCCGTAATGGCCATAAAACACAATTGTTCGCAATTATTAATTCTCTGTTTGCCTTGGCGCAAAGGATTACGTTTTGGGCAGGAGGGCGACTTCAAAAATGGAAAACAAAACCATTCGCTACGCAATTCGTATGCAACAATAGCGGGAGGTTGGAAAACAAAAAGGCAGGGAGAAAAAAATAGATTCGAACACACATGTTGTTTCGATTTCGGGCGGCAATAAAATTGATATATCCTTTGGCACAATATGGCCGCCATGTGCATTTAGATGGCCATGTCCTGGCGGCTTAGTTTCCGCCTTTTTCCCAATTTCCCACCGCCGCCCGCTTATTGGCCATTTAGTGCACGTAGGCAAAAGGAGCAAACGCAAGGAAAATAGTGAAATTTCCCAAATAAAAACTAATAGCCATTGGGAAAACCGTGCTCCATTCTGCGGCTTTTCCGCATGCGACTTTACCGTAATCCCGTCAAAGCGTAAACAAAATAGGAATACATGGGCTATTCGAAATCTGTTCCATTCAATGAGAATCGCAATGGCTTCTAGAGTACATATCTCCTGATTGGATTTTCCGCGCTGTTTCAACATTTTTTCTACGGTCTCAGATTTCTTTGCCCAGGATTAGTCATTGTTTTTCGCAATTTTGTTCATAAATAACTTTGAAGTGCTTTGTTTTGATTTTTCCGGTGCAGCAACATTATGCAAATACCTCAAGGCACAAATTTGTGGGCTTTACGTGATTTGAAAGAAAGGCGGTTCAGTTCATATACATATATTACAAAATCTAAATATCAATATTTAAGTCTCCAATAAAATAACAAAAAACACCCCCTTCACCATTAATAAATGTCGAAATTTCTCAATTAACTCCAAACGCATTTCCGCACTCTACGAACTTCATTAGCTCGTTGATTTCCACGAAAATCGTTGAAAACTATTTAAAGAAATGACTATTAGGAAAACACGCCCTCTTAATTTCATTAAATCAAATTCAAATTGCCCGAGACCAGCCCACAATGAAAACAAAAACTAAGCGATTGCAATTTTTCACTCCCCCTGAAAAGAATATACAAAAAAGCAGCAAGGACAGGAGAAGGAATAGAAACGGGGAAAACCCCAAAAAAAACCTGGAAAGTTGAAAAAATATGGTGGCATATGCAAATGAGATTTCAGGGCAGGAAACAAATCATTGAAAAATTGTCACCGAGCCGCGACAAAGCAAACAAAGCGAGCTGCGGCCCACCCTGTCTGAATCCCTATACTCCAGATACCACATATAGCCGCACGTACTCCCTCCACCGATCCGACCACCATCAACATCACCATTAGTGGCTCAATTGTGCGCCACATCGGCTGGCAACCACGAATCGCATGCAAATGAAACCGCAGACACAAAAACAACGTTACACCTGGGAAAACTAACATAAGACGCATTTTGAATTTTAATTTATTTTGTATTGGAGACTAAACATTGTTATAAAATATTAAGATTACCCTTTAACAATCATAATATTCAAAAAACATTAATATGATGTAAAATTTAATAGTTACCAAAACTAAATTTTAGAGTATATCTATTGAAATCTGGAAATACATACAAGAATTAATTTTTTTTGATAATGTCTTGAAATTATTCAACTTTTCTCGCAGTGCTGGGAAAAGAGGACATCATCCTGGGAGGACGAAGGGCGCAGCTGACGAATTGTGAAAAAAGTCTGACGGAGGGAAACAAGATGGTGGCACCACCCGAGCCCCTTCCCCGCCCCCCACCAGTTTCCTCCCTTTTTCCTGGGTCTATAATTTTCTGCTGCGTTCACACGCCATCGTCGCATTTTTTTTCCGACCATCTTTTGTTGTTTCCTTTGAGCAAACATTTAAATTAAAAACATTTACATACGCCGGTGGGCGGGCAAAAGGGAGGAGTGCCAGGAACCCAGATATTCAATTATGATTTTTCAATTGGAGGACACAACACACGAGACACTTTCTCAGATAAGTCCTGTCGCAGGACTTTTTGTTTTTTCTGTTGGTGGTCTGGAAAATTATAGGGTGACGGTTAGGATGTTTCAAGGAAATTTAAAGGGAATGAGTAATAACAAAAATACAAAAATAAAATAAATAAAAATTGTAACAAAAAATGATGGAAACAAAAAAACTTTTCAAACATTTTACATAAAATGCTGGCAAATGCGGGATAACCCCTTTGTTCATTTTTTACGTTATTTTTCATCTCCTGAATTTTATACAGTGCCCCACCATGTTTCAATATGCTTTATGTGGGTATGTTTGTAAAATATTAATTTCAATAAGTTGGTTCTTAATACAAAAATTTTTTTAATTTTTTAAATTATTAAAAATTGTTTAATTAAATTATTTAAGAGTCATAAAATATGTAATGTGTAAGAACAATAATATAAATAACAGACATACCATTAAATTAAAAGATATTAAAGGAATTTATAAATAATCTTATTTTTTATAGTAAATGTAACTAGAACAAAACTCACTCGCATTTCCACTCAACTCAGTGCCCTGTGGTGAATAGCCAATGAGAAACGGAATGGAATCGGACCGAGTTGAGAATAATCGTAAATAGTCGACGAAAAGCGGTGAAACACACCCCCAACCCCAACCAACAAAATCCACTCACACTCACCATAGCAACAACAACAATGAAGCAAAGAACTGTCAACAACCAAAAACAAAATGACGAATTTATGAACTCCGCAGCGCGCTCTCTTTCGCGCTCCCTTGCTTCTAGCGGCACGAGTGAGATGGCAGCAACAAAAGGCTCTCACTCAAATACAGCTATATCGAGTTGTCTCGCTCTAACACGCGGCTAGCTTATGAATTGGTATTGTTTTGAGTGCATGGGAATGTGTGTTCGAATTGGAAAATGGAAATGAGTTATGCCTCGACGCCGACGTCGCTGCAAGCAGCATGGGAATGCGCTGCATGTGTGGCCATCTCGCTCACACCAGTCTAATTGAAAACCGTATTTTTTTCCCATATTTCTTTTGCGGTTTAAGCTGGCGGTTTGCCTACGTCACGTAAGGAAAGTTTCGGGCCATGTTCTCTGGAAATGTTTCCTTACGTCGCGTTACGTGGTGTTGAAAACCTTTCGCCGTAAGACACATCAGCTGTTGTTGTTTCTGTTTTGGGGGGTCAGTCGACGTCGCAGTTGGCTTCGCTGCCGGCATACTCGTATTTGTTGTTGATTTTTGCGTTGCGTTTTTTTTGTTGGTTTTGTTGGCTTTGGCTTTGGCGCTTTTGGCGTTTACATGGCGAAAAGCGAATTGGGATTCATTCAATGGTCAGCTGCGTGACTGTGAAGCAGCGACGGCGCTCCGGAATTTCCCGTTTCCTCCTCGAAAATACGCAAATTACGATAAATAGCACGAAAGACCGGAGACCGCAAATACGGGCGTAAAGTCGTCAAGTCGCAAAGTGTGTCGTAAAACGTTGGCAAACAAATGCACATTATTTGCAAAAAAATTAGACAAATTTTATAATATTTTATTATTTAATAAAAAAATCAAACGTTACAAAAATAATAACATACATGCATATATGAAAAGGAAACAAAGAGCAAGTCTGTGTGATAAAGCTGTTTAAATTATTAAAAGAAAAAACCGGCAAGCAAAAATTCACAAATATATGAAAAAAATTGTAAAGAATTCAGTTTAAATCTAAATAGAATTTCTTAAAGAGCAATGAACAAACAAGTCCCAAAGTAGTTAAAATAATGCAAATACAAACATATCAAATGATGGGCAGCAAATAGAAAATCCCAACAAAAGCGAGAACGAAAACCCTTTGAGAGCATATATTTGGCAAGAATTGGCTAAAATCCGTGCAGGAGCATTACCAATAGGTCTCGGCCCGAAAATGCTTTTGAGCAATCAGCCGGCGAATACGAAACCGCAGCAAACGCCTTCGCCGTCGCAGACGCAGAACTTCAAATCGAAGCTGCAGCAGCAGATTGTTTCGGCAGCGGCGGCGGCAGCGGCGAACATAGCCAACGGCAGCAGCCATCATCATCATCATCAGAACCAGCATCATCACCATCCGCTGAACAACCATCATAATCACAATCAGCACAACATTTCCTTCGCCACGGATTTCTCAATTGCGGCGATTATGGCGCGCGGCGGAAACGCCCCAAGCAGCCGCGAACCTTCGGAACGCAGTCTGAGTGAGTAAAGTAATTCCCGCACTAAAATATCAGGTCTAAATCCCAAACTAGACTCAAAAGTAGTTCAAAAATAGCCAATCCATTTAAGGGCTTAATTTTCGGGTGGGTTTCACAACACTAAGTACCTTAATATCGAGCTATAGCTTAAAAACTAATCTTCATTTAACTCCCATCGCTTTATTCATGAACGTATGTATCTTCTGATTCTTAAATTCAGATTCATCTCCTTGCTACAAACAGGTTTCACTCTATTAACATATTCAATATTCCATTCTTTCGATTGAGACTAATAAATTGGACAGTCAAAGTTTGAAAAGATTTCAGTTCTGGCATATCTAACATGTTGATGTTTATCCCAAGTTACGGGCTTGTCTGCTGATTTAACTATAAATATTTACGATCCAGAGTCGTGAATTCCAACAGGATTAAAATATGAAAGGCTTGATAAATGATTGAAAATAATGAAGCTGTGACGAAGAGCCAATTATCACATTTATGTATTATTTATGGGAATTTTTTTAATTCAGATTTCAAAAAAGATTAAGAAAGTACACGATAAAATCACACAAAAGAGCAGAAACAAAATGCGTTGCCAGAAAAATATATGTGTAGCAAAATGGCTTTGAATACTTGAGACTTGAAGAAAAACAAAGCAAATTAGTAGGTTAGTGTGTTAGCAAGATATATCGAAATGTTGTTTATATTTCTATATATTTCTAGAAACACGTAAAGCAGTTAGGAAAATATATCAAAGATAACCTTTTTCATTGGCTTTGGCAAAAAGTCATGTAATCGATTGCTTAGTAATATTCAGTTGCTGCTTTTTTTTATCCACCCCTTGAAAAAGTGCAGCTGCATTACATTTCTATATTTTCCGCATTTTTTGCTGCCCTTTTTGTGCAATATAAATTATATATTGATGACAATGCAACGTTGATGACTTGATAATTGCAGCAAATGCGCGGCAATAAAATAATCAAAGCCTATTTGAATGCGCCAAAAGGGGTTGGGAAATGCACATGACAGGCGGAGAGCAGATATATATGTATAATCGTATATACACTCTGAATGCAAAACTATTTAGATGCCATAATTGAGCAGAGACAGAAGCGCAAACAGATGCATTCATTACTCCACTCCCCTCTTTCAATTGGCAATTTTCATTGGCAATGCCAGCACACAAATACACGCGAAATTAACATATGAAATTGCATTTTGAGCAAATAATTGAATTTCTGGCGTAATCTGTAAAATGCATCTGGTCGCGAACTGGATTCTCGTTGGCATTGCTGTTGCGACTCGTCATCGACAACATGCAACATGTTGCAGCCCAGCAGCAACTCCCACATTAACGAGCCACGCTGATGTCTCTCTTTTCTAAATGCACTGAAAGAATATGAGTGCTCTTCTAATATGATAGCAAACGATTAGCACTCATGTCTGTTTATAAATAATTTAATCAATTACACATTCTTTACTGTTGGAAAATAGTAGGATCAAATGGGGAATCTTTGTTATATCATAGCTATATTTATAGTTGTTTTTCCATAATTGGAGCTGAGTTACTGATGCATTCTGCCCCCCATTCATTTCTGGTCGTGTAGGTCCCGCATCCGTGGAGCGCTATTCAGGCCAGGATGCGGACGATGATGTTGACGTTGATGTGGTCGACTGCAGTGACTCGGAAATGCCGTCGGCAACTGCGGCAGCAGCAGCGGCGGCAACAACAGCAGCGGCTGCAGCGGCAGCATTGCAGGCGCAGCAACAAGCACGTCAGGCATTGCGTGTTGCACAGCAACAACAGCAGCAGCAGCAACAACAAAGGCAGCAGACACATCACCACGCAACAACTGGCAAGCAACAACGCCAACATCACAATCATCACAGCAGCAACACCAACAACAGCAGCAACTCGGGCAACAGCAACACCAACAGCAAATCAAGCAGCCAGCGAGGGCGTTCTGCTGCCGCAGTTGGAGCCGCTGCCACGCCCTCGCCACCGCCGCCCCCGCCCTCGCAAAGTCCCGAGGAACTCGAACGCCTGTCGCCAGAGGAATCACCAGCCCAGGTAAAGCTACACAGAGAGATAAATCCTTTTTGTTTTCTAGAAAAAGAAGCTAGCAAAAACTATTATTAAAAAAAAATTAATAAAATAAGATATAGGATTTTTTCCTGTATATAGGATTATTTCCTATCTTATCTTATATCATAGTTTCAACCACTTCTAAGTAGGTATGATTTTCTTTGCGTGTATGCATCAGCAACTAAGTGTGGCGAAAGAAATATGCATCTCCTCGAGCGTCCTACTAAAATCGCCTCCTAATTCTCTACTCCTTCTTTTTTGCATCTCTCCTGGCACTGCCACGCCCACAGCAGCCCACGCCCAAGATAGTGGGCTCGTGCAACTGCGACGATCTCACGCCCGTCCAGTGCCACCTGGAGACCAAGGAGCTGTGGGATAAGTTCCATGAATTGGGCACTGAAATGATCATTACCAAATCGGGCAGGTGAGTGCAGTGCCATTGCCATGGCGGCAACAAATGCATAAATTAAGGGGTTTACGCCTAAGTGAGTGGGCTGGAAAACCAAGGGGTTTCCATTGATGCAGTCATGAATGATTTCTTAAGCAGAGATGAAAGCGCAGATATATGCCTACTTTATTCTAGTTAAGAGGGATATTCTATATACAGAGTGAGCTTAAAGAACTAAAGCAAACCGTATATAATATGAAATTTAAGTTGAATTATCTTACAAAATGTTCTCACTTTCCTATTTGTTGATCTTTCAAAACTCACTTCAATCAATCCAGCAACCAATCAAGTTAGACATTTGAAAACTCCACTTATCGACGTAGCCAGTTATTGAAAGAAATTTCCCGATAATCGATCACATTTCGTTTATAGCCCCGGCAACTTGCATTTTATTTCATTAAGCGCATTCGTTGGAATTCAATTTGCCGGCGGTCATGGAGAGGCGGTGTGCTGGGAGGGGCGGTGTGGCATGGGGCAGTCCGGGTCATAACCATAATGCCGCCCCCGGCAATTGGCCACCAATCGAGCACACGAAAAGTCCTCGAACGAAACACAATCAATAAAAACTTTAATGCGCCTTTCACCCATGGAAAGCCAAAATCCCCAACAATTCCAGCTCATGTTGGCTGGCCACGCCCCGTTTACGCCCCATGCCGTCTTAACTGGAAATATCAACAGCTTTTCGGTTAGTTCCTCATTTGCATCAAGACATTTATTTGTTGTTGTTGTATTTTTGATTGACAAGGCTTTGAAGTAATTTGCGTCGATTTTCGATTAGCAGCAAAACAAAAGACAACCATTTCGTCAGCTGTTTTAGCTCAAAAATGATATATACATACGTACCAGCCAAAATACCAAACACACAAACACGCATACTCACATAAAAAACGGAGTTAAACGACTTTTCATTCGCAACTCAGGCAAAGTTGAAGGAATTATTGCTCGACGATATGTTCGATTCTCGTGCGAATGTTGTGGCGATGTTTTTAGGGGTTGGGGGTTCTTCAAAAGGAAACATGAACGTGAAACATAACCGTTTTGGGGCAAGGAACTTTTGTTTTTTTGCTTTTGGAAAACATGCGAAATGCGCATTAGTCGCTAGGTGGTAGTTAGGATCGCCCTTTCTTTGTTTGTGGATTTTTTTGGGGCCTTTTTCTGGTTGCTTTACATCGGGTATTATGGAATTTTGCAATGAAATGGTACACACTTTTATGAATGAAGTATGCATTGTGAAGAATTTATAATCAAATTTTTACTTCTGTTTTAATTTTTTGTAGGGTACTTCACAGTCTACCCAGTGCTAGTTCTTTTTTATATTTCTGCTACTGTTTCCTTGCTTTTTGCCTGGCAACTTTTGTTTATTATTTGGCTTTGTTGATGCTTAACCCTTTGTCGGCCGTCAACAGGCGGCTCTGCACCCCCCGCTCCCTGCATTTGCGACACATTAACAAATTTACTCCCTTTGGTTGCCCCGCATTTCGGTACCCCCATCCGGAGATCCACACCAAGTATAAATTGCATTGTAATAGCTGCCGATTGTCGCGCTAACAACGCATTTGCATGTCCTTTGGCTTTCGGGACATTCGCTCCTTTCGCCTCGTGTTTTTGCGTTTGTGTATTTACTCCTGTTTTTTTCGGCCCTGTAATTAGTCAAAGGATACCGATGAACGGCCAACACTTATTTACATTTGTGCGGGTTTGACGAACGCGTGCAACACAATTGCAAAGCGGAGGCAAAAAAGCCACGAATTCGATGGAAAAGCAGTAGCCGAAGCAGTGGCAGAATAATTCCCATTCCCAGCGATATCCATCTATGTCAGCACATCGTTTGCTAGCTAAACATGTCCACGAAAGGGGCGGGCCAGGTGGCTAAGTGGGTGTGGCAATGCGGGACTTTTTTATGTGAATGATACATTTTAAATTGCAAAATATACGACTGGGGGGCTGTGGCTCGATGGCATGACTCGCTGCAGTCTGTCATGGCGGATATAATTTGACAACGGTAAACATATGGAAACAGATCATTGTCATTGTACATATCAATATTTGAAAGGAAAGCACAAAAACATAGAAATATGGAAAGATTACTTATATATATTTAACGTATATTTAAGCAATTCAAAACTAACAATTATAAAACAAGTAACTAAGTATTAGCTTATTTGTGATAACATTCCATTTCACTAGCCATCAGTTGCATCTGGATAATCAGAAAGTGTTCTTACCACAATAACCCGCAATTTTTCAGGCAATTCGCTGTGGCAGCTGTGAAAATGTTGCTGCCACATGCAAATGCGCATGCGTGGCACTCATCAGAAGGAAACCGTGAAAAGCGGCCAAGAAGTGCCGCAAATTGCCAGCACATACGAAATCGAAAAAAAGCGGAGACTTTTCAGATGATTTACAAGCAGAGGCAACGATGAAAAGGCGTCAAAGTCAGAGCGTTTGAATTTTTTACCTGTTACGCGGTCAGGTTGGGATGGTTTTCTTTGTTTGTGCGGTTGCCGAGATAAAATATCACGTGGTTTGCGATTTTGTCACGCTGTCAGCGGTTTTGAGGTTGGCATTTTTCCGAAGACAAAGGCGGCAAAGTCAGCAGACGGGATAATTGTTTGTTGACCCATCGCAAAATACCCAGAGTTTGTCAATATTTTGCGACAAACTCTTCACGCCTATTAGCCGAGCTCTTTTCCGCCGCAGGACATTCGAGGACAGTAGCCTGAGCTGCAAGGATGCGTTCAAATTGCAATTTCCATGGTGCAACCCCTTGCAGGCCAAGATATTTTCGCCGCACTGGCATTTTTTGGGTAAACAATGTGCACAACTTCATTAATATTTCTGGGCAGCAGCTGAAATGGTCAGCAGATAGCAGATAGATCGGGAACAAGTTAATCCCCAGTTGAAGGAAAGGTGCAGGGTATGAGTTATGAATTAATCAACTAATAAAAGATAGCGAACGGAGGGAGTGTTGTCAGCTGGCGATAAGATCAAAGTTATAGTCTATAACTTGTCTTTTTCGGGGGTTGCTTTTTAGTTTCGCTTTGTTCACCTACTCGCTGCCTAATTTGCATTTTATTAATTTAGACCTCGAGGCTTAATTTGCTGTAACAAAGGTGTTGATAATGAATTGCCATTCCTACATGTTCCTGCTTATATACCACTACTAATTGAAAGCCGAGCGACCCCATGGCAAATGGTGTGTAAACTTCATAATTGTAACCTTTGGCACCTAAGCTCTCTGGCTGCGGTCCGAAAAACCGAGTGAGAGCCATTTCCCTAATTTTCCCATAAACAAATACATAAAATCCACACTTAGAAGCTCGGCCAGCGGGCGAACCAAACTAAACCGGCGAAACCCCCCACGAAAGCGAAATAGCCAACTTGGCATTGACTGGGGGAGTGGCTATTGCTCTGGCTGCCCTCGGGCGGCTCTTCAACTCGTAAAATGTATGTAAATGCTGGAATATGATTTACGACATTTCCGCCTAGCAGCAGAAACACCACAAACACACCAAACAAAAATAATGGAAACGTGGGGGCGCGCCATTAGATATGGCCCATCAAAACGGGGCGTGGCAGTTGCTCGGCTTTCACACATTTATGGATTACATTAGCAGGTCGGTCAAGCCATCAGAAAAGTGTTAACATTTTACTCGAAACTGAGAAAAATATTTGCCAAAACTCCTGAAAACAGGGCTTATAGCAAAATATTAAATACTAAATACTAATATATATTAATTTATGAAGTTAGCAAACCTTTGGTAGAAAACGTTAATTAATAAAAATCGACTATTGTTTCTTTTGCTTAAGAATACCTAAGGAAGTATAATGCACAGTGCATTATGTGTAGCATGAGCTTCTTATGGAAATTCTTTCCATTCGTTTCGGGGTTAGAAACAAAATGGGAGCTTCCGGTTTGGCGGCTTCCGTTCTAGAGTTTTGGCGGTCAGGCTCGACTGCAGTTAGTCAGTTGAAGTCGGTCCGTGCAGATTCGAGATAAGCGAAACACGTTAAGTGCCCGCTACAATGGTGCTAATTGTGGCATGCAACTGCGGCGAGTGCAACAGAAAGAGCTTACAGCACAAATCACAATTACAACTTGTGATTTTGGATTCGTTTTGGCCTGGTAACTGCGATAAATACGCGGCCACTGAAACAATCATGGTGACACTGGGCCCGCCCATTACAATAATGGGCTGTAAACACAGCTCGAACAAACAAGAGTTGTATATTATGTGACATATGTGGGTTGAAATTCAGGAGAAATGGGAAAATTGGACTGGAAAGAAATCTTCAATGGGACCCACAGACCTCAACAGGTACAAATTGTATTTGCGTGTCTGACATTTAAAGTCCTTTTGCATTTGGAATACTCGTATTAACACGTTTGTTATTAAATAAATGCAACTTAAGATAATATAGCGAGATTTGGAAGGACGCCTTATGAAAATATGTCTTTTAGTTTCGAGTTTCTTAATCGCCAGTAAACCACTGGGTTATACCAGTGTTGCACAATTAGCGTTCCCAAATCAATTATAATTGTACAACCCAGACTATCGGCTTTACTATTTGATTCATGATAGGCGTTCTTTCTGCAAGACAAATGACAAAAAACTGGGCTGGGTCATTAGCGTCATTTACACTTACCTGCGACCACAAACACGATTTTCCGCGGGTGGTGGGTGGGTTTGGTGGTACACACCCCGTTCCGGCCACCCGCTGGGCGAACGTCCTGCGTTCAGGACGACGACATCGCTTGCGGAAATGTGTCAAAAACGTGCTAAAAGTCATAAAATTAAATATGCGTCTTATTTACATACCTTGCTAGCTCACCACCTACTTGTTTTTGTGTTTCTGCCGCCGCAACACAATGGCGGGCAATAAAAAAATAGTTCATGATTTTCGTGTTTTTCTTGTGTGTGTTTTCGTGACTTCACCAGCATTTTCCGACGATTTTGGTGCAACAGAAAATTTATTTCACTCAAAATAATACTATTAAATTAGTATCAGTAAGGTTTCTTTTAATTAGTTTAGTATAAACAAATTTTTATAAATTTCAGACGCATGTTCCCCACCGTTCGAGTGAGTTTCTCGGGTCCTTTGCGTCAAATTCAGCCAGCGGACCGATATGCCGTACTTTTGGATGTGGTACCGCTTGATTCGCGGCGATACCGTTACGCCTACCATCGCAGCTCGTGGCTGGTGGCCGGAAAGGCGGATCCGCCGCCACCCTCCCGCATTTACGCCCATCCGGATTGTCCTCTGAGTCCGGAGGCACTGCGAAAACAGGTCGTCTCCTTCGAAAAGGTGAAATTGACAAACAACGAGATGGACAAGAGTGGACAGGTGAGTCGAAGCGTCTCAATTTGTAGGGTTGAGATTTTGAGAAGTCAAAAGAAAGTCAGAATAGTTAGTTAGTCTTTAAAATTTGTATACATAACTTTTAAGCTTTACTACGTTAGGCGATCTAATGGTTCTGATAACTTTCAAGGATTAAAAGTAATTCTCCAAAAAATGGTGCAAAGTTAGCTTCCACTCTTTTATAGTCCGATCCTGACTCATCTCAGTCTTGAATTATTTAAACTGCAAGACAAACACATAAACTGGCGGACCGTCTTGCCATTGTCTTGCGATTCGGCGCGGGGTCAAAAGGGGTCAGCCAGGGTTGCCAACGAACGCGAGTGCACATATGCAAATGGCATTGCGCGCGCACAAAAATGAATGAAAATTGTTGGCAATTTGGTGGCAAATACAAGCCGGCTCAGGACCCCGTTGGCATATATATACATATATATTTCTGGGGATTTTCGAGCCTGCTACCGTTTTTATCACGGCCATAAAGGCGGTGGATGTGACTGAAGGAGTGAAGTAAAAAGACGCTGCGAGGACAGTCAAAACAAACGTCGACTACTTTTTATGGACGTACATTTATTATTGGGCCGTGTGTGCGCTCCAAGCAAACAACAACAACGAACAACAACAAACAATCCGCATTCAGGGAATTTTTCTTCTCCAAAAACCCACTTTTTGCAGGTCGTGCTGAACTCAATGCACCGCTACCAGCCCAGGATCCACTTGGTGCGTTTGAGCCATGGCCAGAGCATACCCGCCAGTCCCAAGGAGCTGCAGGATATGGACCATAAAACCTTCGTTTTCCCGGAGACCGTATTCACGGCCGTGACGGCCTATCAGAATCAATTGATTACGAAACTGAAAATCGATTCGAATCCGTTTGCGAAGGGATTTCGCGATTCGTCGCGTCTCAGTGACTTTGATAGGTAAGTCTGCCCCGATTTCCATTCCTCTAGTCCGTAGTTGCCCCCGTTTCGGTTTTTTATGGGGTCATGTCTGATTTATGGCCTGATTTACGATGGCCTGTTGAGCCGTAAAGCCGATACAGTAGCACAACTTGCCGCTGATTAGCGAAAATGTGTGAAAGTGCCAGTCTACGAAGCGATTCCTGCAGGTTCTTCATCTTCAATTAGCGTGCAACGTGCAGCAGCGGCAATCAATCGGATCGAACTTATATGATTATATGACCGATGTCGGTGTGTGATTTCGATACACATATCATTTTAGAGCCTTTAAGGAAAGTAGGGCAATTTGAAGAGGTACTACCTTGGGAATTTATTAAGAATAATCTGTGATAAGAAAAACCTAAAATATATTCTTCACTTAGTCGAAATTGCTTGCAACATTTCTGCGCATCAGCAACATTTGAGTCTCTTGTAGCAACATGTTGCCCTACTCCCGACAGGATATCGCCAAAGGCAATTCTTCTGCAGCATTTTGGAGGACTGCTGCCCTTTTTTCGACAGCGACTTCAAAGTGTTGCAAGGCGGCGACTATTAAGACGGCAAATGCCCTGCCGCCAGCAGCAACACGGGCGCAGCAGCAGCAGCAACAGCAACAACAGCAGCAGCGGCAGCAACACCAAAAGCAATGTTGCTGTTGTAGCCGGCACGGCGGCGGCTTAAGTGGCGTAAATTACAGATCGGCGCTTTTAACTTTGATGCCGATTCGTACATGAAATGAAAACACGAAAATAATGAGTGAATGTGGCTCTTGTTGCTGTTGTTGCTGGCTTTGTTGTTCCTGTTGTTTAGTGTCGGCAATTGGCAGTTACTTTCGACGTAATTATGTTATTGCTCCGGCTGAAGTGGCAGCAGCAACAAGTTGCTCATCGGGTTCTGACACTCCAGGTTTCCACAAGCCAAGCTCGAACTTCCCCAACCGAAACTTAATAGAGTGGCAATGGCTTTTAAAGAGCAAACTCTCTCATTGTTTCGGCTGATTAGAGGCATGCATTTTAAAGAATCGAAATATCCCTTTAAGACATTTTAATCATTGAGATCCTTGAACTACCGCATTGTAACACATTCTCTGCCACATTTCCAGGGATCCCATGGACGCGTTCTTCTTCGACCAGCACATGCGTACCGCTCCCCTGCGATTCTTCCCCGATCCGCTGATGTCGCAATTGACTCCTCAGGAGGCAGATGCCGCATCCATGGCGCTGTTGGAGAAAGCCCGCCAGCACTTGCAGATGTTTGGACGATCGCCGTACACGGAGATGTTGCTGCCGCATCTGTATCAGCGATCGGCGGCACCGCCGCCGCCCCCACCGGCCCCCCACCTCAGCGCCTTTCAGCTGGGAATGTGGCAGCAGCAGTGGCCCCAACTCACAGCCGGATTCCTGGCCAGCGCCAATCAGCAGGCGGCCTTGGCTTTGGCAGCGGCGGGCGCTAATCGCACGCCACCACCTCCGATGGCGGTGGCGCCACCAGCTCCTGCCACGCCCACCTCCTCGTGCGGCTCCGCCTCTCCGGATCTGAGGGCCAGACCCCAGCTGAGTCACTATCCCCAGCGGTTCAGTCCGTATCAGGTGCCCCAGCATCAGGCATCGCCACCAGCCTCCAATCGGGCAGAAAGTCCTTAGGATACAGCTACCAACGATAAACAACTAAACCACCCAAAAAACACCACCCTTTTTTCCAATTTTCCGCAACCGAAGAAAAAAAATCTCTTATGTGGTTTTTAAATTTGGAAATCCTAGTTTTCATGTGCAATAAATCAGTTTAAATTTCCATTAAAAATTAAAAATTAAAGTATTAAAAAAATTAACAGATTGGGCTCTTTGAAAGTTTAACTTGTTAAAAAGGTGCAATCAAATTACTTCTTTTGGAAAAACTTATCATTTTTGGACAAAATATCATAAATTTCTCAAGTTTATAGACCACATTGGAATACCAACGAAATGTATGTGCAATGTTGTTGAACAAAAAAAATAAAAGTAAATATATCCCTTTGTAAATAACCCCGAAAATGTTGCTGCGACATCCATCGATGTTGCATGTGATGCTAAGCTAGAGAACCGTCTTCACCGGTTTCACTGTATTGTAATTTTTGTAGCATTATAACAGTATTAGTTAATTTAATTAGGCCTAGGCAATACGCATACCCTTTACACTTTCTGCTGTGTTTTTTGTTGTCGTCCCATGTGTTCCTAATACTGCAAATTATTGTGAGAATTCCACGCTGAATTAAACCCTCTAGACACTCCCCGCAAAAAGCAATTGCAAAATCCAATTACTATAAACACTTATTTAAATGATTTGCAAAAAGATAGGAGGAATCAAAACTGAATAAACAATTTATAACACAAAGAGAAAGGCATTTGTGCATATTTATTTGTGCTCGTATTTTTCTGTATATTAATATTATGGTTTAATGGCTGGCAAATATATATAAATGTTTGTGAAAATATGGCCAGCTATTAATAAGGTTAATAGTTGCAGGTTGCAAGTGCCGAGTTGCATGTGGTTCGCGGGGGGAGCAGCGTGCAACTTGCAACCTGCAACACGTGATGCGCAGTCGCGCATGGCCACTGACATTTGGGAACGGCAATGAAATATAATTTATAGAATTTTGTGCTCTTTATGAAAGTCTAATTAATTACCACTCCGTGTTTTAGTCCATGTTGCTATTCGTAGTCGGAGTATCTGCCCCTAAAAGGGTTGCATGCCATCCATCGACAATGAATGCAGTTGCACGCGACATGCGTCATCAATTTCTAATGATGTATGTCTGCTCCACGGACATTTGTTATTAATTTCTGTTGGGCTGCTCTTACACGGCCATTAACATTTTAATGTGTTGTTTGTTCGAAAGGGTTGCACATCGCGACATAATCTACGTATAAATGAGGTAGTCAACGTTGTGCGACTTGTTTGCAAAGCCAAATTGAGTGGCTTTTAATTTGTGAATAATTATATTGCAAAAAAAAAACAGTAATCTTAGAAAGTAGCTACCATCTGAAACTTATTCATTTTATATTCTATATATTTGATCTGTGTTTCTTATTTTACAAACCTCTAATTTTTCTCACATTTGACAATATACTTCCAAATCATTCTGTCAAGCGCCACTAATCACCACTACCACACTCAATCACGTAGCAGCAATATTTAATAACTTAATTTTCTTGCCCATAGGCCAAGCGGCGAAAATTCAAATGGGCCTCTAAAATATGAGGGTCAGTAGAAGTATAGACAGTGGCTGACTGAGGAGGGGCTGGGCCAACATTTAAATATGGCTTATATAAATGCCGAGCTGAGGCTTTTTTACCTAACCGATAACTAACCAATAATTATACACTTTCAAGCTAACAATTAAAAAATCGTTTCTTGACCAACAAGCCAAACTTTCCAAATGTCTTAATTTACGGTGTTGAGGTCGGTGTTTCAGTTTGGGTAAAACTGTGAGAAAGTGTCATTCTGTTATGAAAAATATATCAAGTTTTTCCTAACATTAATTACAAGGCTAACAACTTTTTGTATTGGCCTGAAGTTCGAATTATTGGAAAAGACTGGGGGAAATTGGGTGAAAAAGAAGGAAACACTTCTCCACTCATTTGATTTCTATGCTTCATTTCAGTACACACTATATCACTGTTGGCCAGTAGAATTTATGGCCTGTATCTCCACTTTTATCCATTAAAATTGGGTTATCTTGTTGTACAAAGCGTTACAGCATTTTTATTTTATTATTTCCATTTCAACCACAGGAAAACCTAAAAATTTTGGGATGCGCCACAGATACCTGACATTTTCTCACTCACTGCGACAAAGTCGTATACAAATTATCTCGCCACTAAAAATTTGCCTAATTTCCAACATAAATATGAAGCAACTTATCTCGAACGACCGATCTCGCAGGCGGCACAACCTTAACATTATATCTTCCGACTAATTTTTCCGTGTTTTTTTGTGGGCACGGGACAGGAACAGGAGCCAAAAAATAAATGTACAAGTCAAAAACACCCTCGAAAGGATGGGTTTTTGGGATCTTGACCAGGCTGGCAGGCGCTAACAAATTTATGTCTTCTTCGGGCTTAGAAAACATGAAAGGTGCTGCTAACGGCGAGGGTGAAGAAAAAAACAGAAAAAAATACAGGTAAGGGTGGGGTCAAAGGTTAGGGGAAAGGTGGATTTGGTCTCCGCTTAGCTCATTACACACAATTTGCAGTTAGGTGCGAGCATATAAATTTCTGTGGCCGCCTTATCAGAATTATGCTAACCTTTATCTAAATTATGTTTCTGTATTTCGGTGTCAGTTGAGGGTGCTTACTTTTCCACATAAATTGTATCTTTGGGTTGCGGATTTATTTCTCCTGTACTTTCTGCATATGCATACACTTAAAGCCCATTGAACTTTAAAGAATTCAGTTCATAAATATCGTGATCCACTTAACCGTTTTGATGCAATAACCAGATATTTAATTGCGCGGGCGGATCGCATTCACATTAGCCATGAACACGAGTTAATTATACCATAAAATTTATTCAATTTATCAAAGAACCAACATGGAAACAAAAACAACAACAGCAACTGAAAAAAAACAACGCTATAAACGTCAGCATGTCAAATGAAGATACGAGTACATTTAGCCAGCGGACGAATGATTTGGCAACTTTTTTTGTGGCTTTTCATTTCTGAGTGGAATTCGGAGTGTGTGGTGGCGTGTTTTATGAGATGATAAATGATAGTTATGGACAAGTATGTATCTTGGGTAGGGATGGTAGCCACGGTGGCTCAGAAGAATAAGATGTCAGGGGAATTGAAAAGATATAAGGGTTTGCCTGCATAGCATTTTTAATGTGCGGTTTTCAAGTTATTGAATCAAATTTGAATTAAAAGTTTAGAGAAACTAAAACCATCAAATCAAATATAAACTAATAACCTACAAAATGTTTTGTTGCTTTTGCACTATATTTTACTATAATAACTTTTAAGTTATATTTATAACCATAATCCTGTGTGAGTATGTATTTGCTAAATATTTACAAAAGTCCCGAAATGAGCTTTAGAAAGCCACGAAGTGCTGTACAAACTAAACGGCATTATAGGTCCGCTGGTCAGCTTCGTTTAATTATGGTAATTTGAGAGCACATACACACATCATATACAAAATAAAGAGCACTTTTTAACGAGAGCGGAGAAATTAATTTCACGACACAGAAATGTGCCAAAGGCCTCTTGGCCCGGCCAACAAGCGAAGCCTACATCACACTTCAACACAATCGGGCAATTTCATCGAAGGGGGGCGCCGATGAAAGGGGCTGCGATGGCCCCAATTGCATTTCACGTTCCGCCAGTGAAAATATCCACCCATCCCAGTCTATAAGTCCTCCAGTCCACCAGTCCACATCCACATCGGCGATTCTGGGCAGGCATGCATGTTGTGCCTGTGTCTGTTTTGTCTGCATATTGAAAATTTGCATGTTTAAGCATATCCTTGCCAACACTTTCCGAGCTGGACGCAAAATACATGTTCTATATACTTTGTCTGCGATATATGTTTATATATATACATATAGCCAAGTGGTCGGTCCGGGCTCAACGTGCCGGAAGTGCTCGCAGTTTAAAGCTTATCGCTGCAATTTAAGTTGGTCCTGCAGGCCAAGAAAATTTCGATACCCAGGGAAATTGCAGTTATCAGGTATTTCATTGAAGGAAATGTTTCATATTAAAGTCACGAATATGTAACATTCTTTGACATCAATTACCTCAGTGGTGTATTAGAACTGAATAAATTTCAAAATATATCAAAATGTTAAAAAGTCGAGTACAGCTTGCAAAAGGGTAGCACCCAGTCATGAGTATTGAGTGGCCTGCCCACTTAAATGAAAGTAATACCATTGTAAATTAGTTTCGCAATTTCGTGCACGATGGCCGAATGAATGAATCGTTCAATGAACTTGCCGCAAAAGGAGGTTGTGCTTTGAAAGGTTCATTAGCAGCTGTCAACTGGCTAATGAAGTGGCCGAGAAGAGATCCTTCAGATAATCGGGAAAGTAAGAAAGTGCGTACTATGCATATATATGTGGGCCAACTGTTGGCAGCAAATGAACTGCCTGCTGATTGATCTGCTGAAGTCTTCATCAATATCTGCAGCAGCATCTCGGCAGCTCAGGGTGACTATTAATAAATGACAAGTCTGCATTAACAAATGCAACAAGGCCATGAAAAATGTTCATTTCATTTGGGGCCAGATGCAAAAACAGCAGCAGAAGCAGCATCTCAGTTTTCGGTGTTGACATTTGAGAAATTTGTAGCTCATCTTTTGCCGGCATATCTGGATGGCTGAGGCAAAAACTTGCCACTAATTACGGGACGACATGTTCGCACACAGACGCATCACACTTGAGTGGCACATTTGCACATGCGGAGCCGCCCGGAATGAAATGTATCTTACGGATACGGATGCCAGGCATCTGCTCCCAAGTTTATTTCTTACGGGGGCGTCAGCTGCAGCCGACTTAATTGCCTTGCTTATTTCGTTATTGGCCGTAATAAGATGTCAACGCTGGGCAAAACGATTTTCCGCAAGTACACAAAGTCGCAAAGACATGGGAAAATACTTACACAATCTCATGTGATGGATAGTAATAGATAAATGTTTGTGAATATACTTTAAATTAACTTATACACCCATATATTTGAGTGTGAGTAAGAATGCATTATTCGAATAATAATTATAAACTATATATTGATAAAATCATTGTCATCTTTCACTGATTATTCGAATATTTCTTAACACTTTATCTGTACAATTTTTAAGTCCAAGAACTATAGCTGCATTTTCACATTTAATTAAATGACAAATCGTATCGTATCATCTCATAAATCTTTTCTTTATATCCTCACGCTTCGATGGTCCTCGAACTGATTTAAATGGCTACATTTTCCATCATAAATTTCCTAGTTTTTTTTTAGTGGCCTTCGCGTTTTTCGTCGCCTTTACATATTTTTTATGGCCTGTGAATTATGTGCGACGAAGCATGGAAAATAATAATCGAAATAATCAGCGAGCGAGGAGCGCAAATAAAATTTAATATTAATCAGGTGCGAAATATACGCCAGATCAAAGGAAATATGGGGCGTATACTGAATATATCACATGAAAATATAAATAGAAACCGGACGACGAATTTTCGTGCGAACGGCAGCTGCGACGAATGCGAAATGAAAGCGAAGGAGCAAGAAAAGAGAGCAGGTTTCCGAGTGAGCGAAAACTTGCAGGCGGCCATTTTGGCGGGGGGGCTAAGCCCGGATGCGTGAGCGAGCAGGACGGGGCGAGGTCGGTCAGAAAGAGAGCGAGCACTTCCAGTGAGAGGGGAAACTGAGTGCGAATTTTGAGTGCCAAACGGGCGGATGATTGAGGGCGTTCCTCGGCAAAAATGGCAGCAGAATGTTGAAAGCTCTAACTACGGCGCACGCACTCAAGGGGGAGCGAAAGAGAGAGGGCAGTAGTCGTTTCGCGCGAGCAAGAGAGAGAGAGAGAGCGAGCGGTTGATGGGCGGTGAAGGAGAGGGCGACAAAACAAGATGGTAGTGCAGCAGACAAGTTGCAACTTGTCCGTAGCTTGTTAACAATTGCAGCACTCAAATAAATGAGCCACAAGGAGTCCGGATTGAGTGCCACGGTGTGTGGCTACACTTGAAAAAATATATAAACAGTGCCTTGTTTTTACAACTTTATAATTACATTGTAAAAGTTAAGTTCGGAAACATTATATTATTTCTTTCAGTGCCCGAAGAAATTAGTTTCGGCCCAAGAAGAAGAAGCAGCAGATGTTGCTGCTGCTGGGTTTTTGGTGTTGCTGTTGCCAGGCTGCAGGCAATATACTTAATTAAAAGTCGCACGAGGCAGAAGCCAAGCAAAAAACGATTAAAAAGAGCAAGATTTTAGCACAACTGCTGCACTGCATCCCCACCCCGCCCCATCCCTTTCGTAACCTCTTCAACACCCCGGGGAATTCCCTTTCCCGCCCCGCCCCTGCCGCCTTTCACTTGCAATTGTTTGTCACTCAACAACGTTGTTTCGCTTTTATTTCTCCTCTCAGTGCTTTTTGCAATTTCCTTGCTTTTTTACACGGTGAGCACATCAAAGTGGCTTTTGTGCTGCTGCTTCTGCTGCTGTTGTTGTCGCCGCCAATTCTGATTATTCACATCGATTGGAATTTGTGAAATTTTCACGAATTGACACTTTTAGCCACTTGGGTGGCTCCTGTTCTAAATTTACGCAACTTGCTGTTGCTGCAGCAGTTGTCTCTGTTGCTGCTGCTGCTGTTGTTGCTGCTGCTGTTGTTGATGCTGCTGCGAATGTTGCTGTTGCCATCGACACATTGCTGCTGCAGTGACAAACCAATTGATTCGTTTGAAATGCCAGCAATTTATTCACGAGTGCAGCTAATGTGTGGTCTAAACTGTGGGAATGAACGGTGTATCTAAACAAATATAAATTGCAGAAAATAAGATCAGTAAAGAAAAGAATCTTTATGTCACAGTTTAAGGTTCTATTACTAATAGCTATTAATATACCTTTATTCTATTCAAAACAATTAATTAATTAACCTCTTGGATAACTTTTCAACCTAGCTGCTGCACTTCTCTTTCCGCTCGTGTTAGCCAAAGGCACCTGTCCACCGGCTTTTCTTTTTCGGCGGACGTCATGCGGCTTTTCCAGCTAAAACGGCTACAGATCGATTGAGAATTTTATGGAGCGCGTGTTGTTTTGGGGCTGGCCAACGGTAGGCATTAAATTATTATAGTTCACATTCGGCTTTAATTAATTACAAATATTTGTTCAGAGAGCGCGCTGCACTCAACCAAAAAAAAAGTAAAGAATGAGACAAATTGATAAATGATCGCTGATGGGAATTTATGTGCATTCTCGTGGAGCGGAATTCACCTGTTCGACTGGAAGTGGAAAAGTTGGAAAACACATGTCACTCGCTGATTATGATGAACTCCCCTTGATGGCTATAAATAGCCATAACGAGTCACACAAATCGCTCTTGATTAATGCCGACCAGTTAGTGCAAAATTAGATGAGAAATTGTCAAATGAAACATTTATGGCCACTAACCAAATAAATTATTATTTATGTCGCAGCCAATGTGAAAAGTGACAGGCAACACACATTCAACACACACATGTGGCAATATCGGATTTCAAACAAAGCCATTAAATTATTATGGAAATGTTCTCATTTCTTTTTGCTGTAGTTTGTTGCTAGGCGTCACTTTTGCGCACGAGTTTTTGGAAAATGAATGGACAGAATTTTCCGATCTTTGGGCCACACAAGTGAGTAGCTAAGCTACGGGATAAATCATTATTCATTTCAATATAGTTTTTCAAGATGGATGATTGGGTCCATATAAAGTGTCTCTTTATAGATTCACCTGAAAAGCTTTAAGATTCGAATTCCAGCCACTTTATATGGCTACTATACTATATCCTTCGATGAGCGTATAAATAACATGATGCTAATGAGCGCGTCGAAATTTGTGACACTCGACATGGAAAACCAGCCACACATTTGTGTGTATTCCTGTATGCAATGAATAATTCTCACACTTCGACAGGCAACCGAAAAAAAAGAAATAATACGAAGCTGAAAAGCAATGCCCAACAAATTCAAATTGAATGCCATGTCGCCCCAAAAGACCCCAAACCACCACCACCACCACCACCCCGCCTGATTGCCAACACATTGGAAATGTCAAATTTAGCTGACAATTAATAAATTATGCGAACGGAGCGCATAAATGGCGCCAGTTTGGGGACCAGGACGTCACATTTTCATATTGCCATTAATTTTAAATAATTACGAGAGGGACGGACGGCGAGTGAAATCAAAACATTCCCTATGGGTGGGCCATATGTGTGTGCGGCTGGCGATGGAGAAATTCCACGGCCCTCTTAATTAACTGAGTGCCAGCGAGATGAGATCCTGCCCACAAATTGTTCACACTTCAACGTTTTCCCAGCATTTTATTTTTTTCAGGTTTTTCGGGGAACGCTCCTCTAGGTAGCCACGTGTTTGAAAAAACTTCGCCCCAAAAAAAGTTGGCGGTTTTGGGGCATCTAATTGACATGTTAGTGACACATGTTGCCGCAACATTTTCGGCTCGAAAACGCGACTCCTGGGCGAGGACCTCACACGAAAGTGTCAGCGTAATACGAGTCGATGATATATGCTTAGGGAGCCTCGGTTCGTTAGTTGGGAATTATTTATACGGAAATCTTCTGACATTGACAGAGAGCCAGGAGCTTCGGGTTTCGCGTATCAAAAGTTCAGGCAAGTGGCAATGAACTTGAAAGAAATACTATAAAAAAATCTTAAAAACTATATAAGAAATACTGAAAGAGCAAACTAGCTAGAGCTCCATCATCTTGAATATTCGATCAGTGATAAAACAATTACAATTATGTTAATTCTGCTCAAATCTCATCGCTGGCTAATCCAATAATTTGTTTAAATACGGCTTCACTGGCAGCACCGGATATCATTTCAATTAGCCACTGGCGTTGCACACTTCCTGGAATTTGACACTCGACTCGCACTTCCCCTCTGTCATTCAACCTGACCAACGTTCGCTCATCTGCGGTAATCCCAAAACAATCCCCGCTTTTCATAGGCCATTAAAATTAACAATTGTGTTGTTTCCGACGTAGCCAACCATTCGGGGAGTTGCCGAGCTAAGCCGCATTATGCGCAATGCCAAATCCGTTTCTAATTTTTAAAATGTGGCAAGGGAGGGAGGGGGGTTTGGTAGGTTGGCAAGTCGAGTTTCGGGCGATAATCGCCAATGGACCAACGCTCATCCAATGCTGGCTAACTAAGCCACTGACACCCGCCCACTCACTTACACACGTGTCACGTCTATGTGTCCGCCTTGCTGGCCCACTGACAGCTACAAATTGTACCACAAGTCGCAGTTTGCACTGAGAAAAATTTCCAAAAAATATTTAAAAATATATATATCATAGGCTAAATTGAATATAAGTGGAATTTAATATTTCGCATATACACAAAAACATAACTTGAATAGTAAAGCTACCAGATTTTTTTCCAGTGCTGATTGGCTTGGCATGGCCTTTGTTTCTTTGATGGGTGGGGTTGGGTTGGACATATCTCGCCGTTAGTTGCGTAGGGCCCCGAAAAAACAGGGTAAAAGTGTACTGTATGGGTAACCGTCAACGCCGACGCCACGTTCGTATAACTTTCAGCATAATGACCCAGACACGTGGCTGTCTAATGTGGCCAGGAGAGTGAGAATGTGGCCAAGAGATAGTTGGTGGCGGGGGAAGTTGGAACCTGCCACCAGCCGCCATTGTTTTTCAACATTTTTATGGTAAAATGTTAAATGAGCTGGGTGGTGTGTGGGGATTTTATTGTCTGGCCCAAGCCTCGTTTTTAATACATTTTATTGCAATTTGGGATTTCGCTGGTGCTGTCAAGGATTTGTGCGCTCGGGTTTCGGTGCAATTAAATGCGTGCCAAATCGTTGGACTAATTGAAATTGCCACTGATATCCAATTAAGCTAAGTGCAGCTTCTTGATTTTGCTCGAGTTGGTGTGAAGTGTTCAATTCAATGAAGGAGTAGTAGTTTCCAATGAGAAAAGCACACCATTATAGATGGTGGTAAGTATAGGTGGTGGTAACATATTGTTTAAACTGAGAGTTTATGGCATATTCGAAATAAATTCAATAAGAACAAATAGTCGGCAGTGTCTTTGAATACAATCCTATGACTTCATTAGCTCGCCATTCAGATGAGTTGTCATTGATATGGCCAATCCATCAATCATACATCGAGTTCGGGTGGTACCCTAGATTCTAATCCTCATACTTGGGCCAAAAGTTAATTTACTTATAATTGCCGAGTCCGAAACCGAGTTCTCCGGTCAGTTCGGTCGGGTAATGACTTGTAATTCCGCTAATGAGACCCGGCACCAGGGAACCAACCAAGGTATCCGTCGTGGTAACATGTGTATAGTAATGGCAAGTGTGACGCTGGCGATAAGATAGATAGATAGATAGATAGACTAGAGAGCGAAGCACGGAGTCGAGCATTTCAATTAGAGTGAATTCACTCGGATCGAGGGATCCGGGGCAGCGGAGAGCCAGAGGACCGGGGGCCAAATGGTTCACCCGGGATCTCTTCCTGTCGATATTAACGCGCAATAAATTAGCACAACCATCGCGGCGGCGAGGTGAGAGAATGTCTCATCTCGGGCATTTGCCCCTTTTCCCATCAGCGAATCTGCAAGCCATCGAAATCGCAAACGCGTCTAGCATGCAGAGGCAGCGTTAGCGAGCGATTCGCTTCCCAGTCCTGCCCCTCAAATGCACTGCGAGAAATATCTTAAATTTCTTAAAATTCGAATTTTGCATTGCAAATTAAGAACTGCTAATGGAATTTGAAGCTGAAATTTGAAATTGAAGTTTATCATATGCTTAATAATTATATAGTTGTAACCCTTTTTTTTAAATAATATTGTATTTGTTCACTTCCAGTGCATTTGGCCACTTGCTCAGTTCTCAATCTCGATGCGCAGCGCATAATCTTCCCGACTCTTTCGACGGTTAATTTCAGTTTGAGATAATTATAGAGCGGCTGCCACCAAAGGCAGGTCTACCCTCCGCATCCTCCTGCCCCTGTCCCCGATTTTGGCCAAGAGTGGTGGCAACTTCGGCGGTTGCAAGGTGCCGTGTGGTTGGTGGCAGGCTGGTAGATGCGGCTGCGGCCACAAGGGGCCAAGGTGGCATGCGCTTGCACGCGCTCGAATTTATTATTAGCCCTCTCCGACAATCGCAGCGATTCTGGGCCTGATGCTGCCTCCGATTCCGATGCCACAGTTTCCCTCCTTGCCGCCGATGCCACCGATCGGTTCGGGGCGTTGAGTGTAGTAAGTGATAGTGGGCAGCAGTTGCGATTGCAGAAGGGAGCGAGGAGCCAGTTGCTCCGACCATAATTATCCACGGCCATCGGGATTCGGATCGGGATCGGGATCGGTCGCGGGCATATTGAGTATATGCAAATGGCTGTAACAACTAGAATCTGGCGTGATTACAGAACGTTTAGCAGGGGTTGGGATCAGCATAAGAAAAGAACTGTAAATAAGGGGTTCAAATGGAAGACTTGTGCATGGGAAGTAGCCCCACTTGAATCAGATAACAATTGCACTTATTTCCGGTATAGTTCATGGGTATTAATGGCGTCCCATTACCTTACCAGGGTATCCCTTCTTCTATACACTTTCAAGGGCACAAATTCCCATAGTTATGTATATATTTCTGGAACCTACATGTATTATTTTTCAGCATCTCGTTCGTGGCCAGTCCAAAGCGAAAATGCCGACAGAAATCAAAGTCATATGCGACCACGCCCACCGCTGGCATGTTGATCTTCATCAAGATCGCCCGAAAACGGGACTGAATGAGTGTCCAAGGGGATCTTCTGCCTCCATAGAAGCTAATCAACAATTTTCTCACCTCTTTCCCGGCCGATGGGATAAAACGCAAAGAGGCAGAGGAGATCGGGGGGTAAAAAATACACCAGAAAATAAACTCTGCGGTAGGCGTTTGCCGCGCTGAATGTTCTGTCTTCAGTGGACCCAAGAGATCCGAGCGATCTCCAAACTCCGATTCCCGATTCCCGACGATATGCCAGGCAATTTGCCGCCTTTGTTTTAAGCCGCGCTTTTTTCGATAATAAGGCCCAAATTGAGGGCCGAACCTGTTGCATGTCGGCAAATCGGGTTAATCGATTTTAAATCGCTTTTATGTTTTCATTTTGATTCATCTGCGGCAAGATTAATCTGCAGCCAACATTAGAAGATCGTTAGAACTTGTACATCGTACATCGCTTCAAAACAAACAATAAATTCTAGAAGAATTGTTTGGAAAATTGTCGCGTGAAAAATGGAGCTCGCTTTCGTTGCGGTTTCCCTGCAATTTAAATCAATTGGCTAATGTATGGGCTCGTTAATGGAAATTTATTCCTGCAGTCACAGGACCACACATCACTGTATCCGTATATGCCACCAAATAAAACTTGCTGAATTCTCGCACAGCAAGTTGCAAATTGATGGACTCCTGGACTCTGGTCTCCCCTTTCTGACTTCCAAATAACAGCAGGTAGGCTTTATACGCTCGAATATTTATAGCTGCCAGCACTGTGCTGATTTTTCAAATGCCCCAGCAATCGTACATACACTGAGAAAAAATCACAGTAATGGGAAACATATGTAATCTTAATATTTAAATAAATTTTAGCACAATAATTTATGAGTTTTAAGTATACCAGCTTTTAATATACCATATGAAACAAAGATTTAATTAACCTTAAGTTAATCATATTTTTTTTTGTGTGCACACATTTTGCAACTGACAAAAAGGCAGCCACTAAGCCACTGGTCTCAAGTCTGGGCCACAGATTCAGACCCGATCTCGGCTGCCTTCACACATGTAAAGCTTTAAAAATTACGTTTTCTCAATAAGTTTTGATAAAAATCAACATCATTTGTGGCGGCTCAGTTGGGGGGAATTCCGATATGTGGTAGCTGCTGTTGCTGCCCCCAAAAAACAGCAGTCTGGCTACGCAAAAAGGGTTCGATCGCTATGGTACCACAAATGACCTATAGGAATATTATAACTTACCAATTACACTCTTGGAAAAGCCCTTAGTTTTTATGCATATACAAAGAATAATATATCTTTAGAATTTAGAATTTATTTTTTTAATGTTTTTAAGTAGGCCCAAAGGAGACCTGAAGGGCGAGCCCCTGTAGGGCCGGCAACTTTACGAACCTCATTAGCTGGTACGCCTGTGATGCGAGATGAAACCAGTTAAAACGGCCAACAATCCGCAGATGCTTTCTCCCGCTCCTCGGGATGTGTTGTTGTCAGCTTAAGTCGGTTTCTGCTGAGCCAGCACGGCCACAGTAAAGCAACGTGAGCCACAGTGAGCCACCGTCAGACGGACGGACCTGAGACCACATCTCGTGTCTTACGCTCGTCATTTGCGCGATTTTTAAGCTGATGATCAGCGACAAACGATCTTTCACTGGCAACATGATGGATTCGTACCACCAACAAATTTGCCACTGATGAATGGATTTCTGTCCGTCCCCATCCAAAGCCCCCACCCCAAATGATCCACTGCGATCCGATTCGATCCCATGCCATATTCCATATACCCTCCCAGCCAGTATGAACTGATCCGATCCGATCCGATCCGCAGGGGCCTACCCACCAACATGTGCAGCTCCTGGAATGCGTAGCAAGTCGGAGCCAAACAAAATCAGACATCAGTCGGATGAGTGTAATGCATTGTAACAAATTGGACTGGCGTTTGTAGCGACAGCCAGACAGGATATTTCAGTCGGTGGAGAACGAGGAGAACGGGACTAACTCGGTCTGGACTGGAAGTCGTTGGCTAAGAGAGCTAATCACCCGGAGAAAAGCGCTATGAAATATTAATTCACAAGTGTTGGCCAACGATATGGTAGTGTATTAAGTTTTGTACATAACGTAAATTAATTAATTGTTGCTAAATGATTATGCAAGCTAATGCTAGATCTGGATTTTAATTCGTAACGCGTAGTACATTTTCTCCAAGTGCACAAACAAGTGAGTGCCGTAACCAGTTGGAGAGGTGATTGATTTCCCTGGGCTTAGCCTTACTCTAATTGGTGACCTCGTTCGAAGTGGCGGAGACCACCCATCCAGCGCCTTTAATGACACATTTCCCAAGTCCGTTCGCTTTGATATGGTAATAGAGAAAATCCCCTCAAAGACACCGGCAATTGTCAATTGAAATGCGAAGATATAGGAAAAGCGCTGTGCGCTCGCTGTCACAATGAATGATATGGAAATGGAAATTACCGAAGATTCGAGGCACACAGACACATAATAATCGCCACTTTTGTCAAACGCGTCAATCAGTTGGCAGTAAGGGGGAAATTTGAACGGAAAGTGGGATGTGCCCAAAAATGCCCCAAACTAGTGGTTCTAGTAGTGCAGTACCAAAAACCACCGAGCGTTGACGTGTCAGAATTTTCATATGCATGTCAAGTGTGTCGGAAAATCACGCCCCTACAAAAAGCGCTGATTATTGCGGCTGCTCGTTGATTTCCCTTTGATTCGTTCGCCTTGTCATGTCAGTTTTGACATTTTTCGTGGCCAGAACAAAGGGAAATGCTGGTTCTGCTTAGCTTCAATTAGATGAATTGAGGTTTCGTTCACACCAGCCAGCAGCCAGCAGCCTGCAGCATCTGAATCCGAGTCAGGATCGACCGTTACGGCATTATAATTGCCATTGGATTAGCTGTCAGTTTTCTCTTCTCTTTTTTTTGTATTTTGTTGTCGTACAGAACCCGAGGCTCTTTTTGGTTGGTTACCACAATATGATGTGACATTGATGTGTCAGCCCGTTAAATGAGCAAATATGACAGGACAGCAGACTTGTTTGCGGTTGCCTTTTTCCGAATCAAAATCAGTATCTCGAGGGTTGCTCCTCTGGGGATGATCGCATCGAATCACCCCGATGACGATGATGAGTGCATTGTTTGCAGGGCCGACTTTCTCAGGATTTGTCACTGGTTTGATTTGGTTATGGAAAGCCTTGACATTGACTTTCTGAAGGCGAAAAGTTAATTGCAGTTCAGGCAGTATGAATAAGAAATTAGCGCATTTCATTGAACCATAAGCATCTTTTGGCCAGCTAACAAAGTCATGTAATTTTTGCTCCCGTTAACTGCATTTCTTAATTTCTTGTCAATGGTAATCCACATTATAAAGAAGGTCTCCAAGATCACGAACCTTCGTTTAAATGCAACAAAAACCAATAACTATTAAGGAAATCTCTGGGGTTCAACATCAAAATCGAAATTGTAAGTATTTAGTTCTCTAGTATATTTCCTACCCAAATCCTTTATTAAATTAAAGCTAAACTCCAAGGTAAATCAATAATTCAGCTATCCGTTTAAGCCCAGACACTCGCTGCCCCGTTTTGTGCGCCCTTTTCTCTATCCGTTTAAAAGCATATTAGATAACTTGTTCCGAGGCATAGAAAATAAAGCAGAAAATTTCGATTTCATGGCGATAATCATGAATCGTGATTTATTTAGCGGAACAATTTGTCAGTGCGGTGGCGTGGCCCGAGGGCCGAAAGTCCATTTCGGTTATTTCGCTGGATGGCAGAAAAGGGGTGGAAGTGCCGGTTGCTGTTGACTTGTGAGTGCTTTGCACCCGGAATTGGGAAAACCGGGTCGGGTATCCAGAGCACAAGCACCGATTTACGGACACGAGGGGGGAAAATTCGCGCAACTATTTGTGAAATTCGGGTGGAACATAAAATTGCGTTATCTATGGTCTCATTATCATCAACAGACGTCGGGCGAAATCCGGCACCCTTATCCACAGCCTCAGTCCAATGTCAATCCCAATCCGAGTCCCGTCCGGATGCAGTCAAGTTGAAAATTAATTTTGTCACAGTTGCGCATCGGCGGAGTGTCATTATGATATCGCGATATTCCCACCGACACTCCGCCCACTCTGCGATGATTCCGTTGATGATGAGAGCCTGTCGCTTGAAACTTCCGCACATTTGGTATAAATATATTTGGGCGAGGGTCGCTCTTGGCGTTGCCAATTGCTAGGCACACGTCTCTAGTTCACCCCTCGCGCTTTTTCCGGCCGGCAAATTGAAATAGTCGCGTGATCCCGTCGATATTTTAAGCGATTCGATTTGCTGGCAATTTGTTTGCCATTAGGCAGTTAAAAAGTTTTCACTTCTTTCAGGGTGGTAGTACCTACGAAATATATTTTGACGTGGGAAATTGTAAATTAATTTAAATGTAAATCTAATTTTATTGGCTGTGATAATTGCTGCACGTTTTGCAGTTCAGGTTTTTAAGCTAATGTAAAATGCGTGGGAAAGACTAAAAATTAAGAAGTGCTGTTACAATAAGGAATTTATATACCATTTAATCCGTGTACCACATATTATTTACTCACTCCAGTCCAACCTGGCCAAAAATCAAAGAGTTTCCAACTATTTTGACGGCCATCAACAAGTCGTCCAAGATCGAAAATCCGTTGATGTCGGCTCGTGTGAGAGGGCTCAAAGAGCTGGCAGCTACTTTTCACTTTGCACTAATCGCATCTAATTTGACAGATTTACATAAGGATTAGACGACGGAGACAAAGACGAATGCCTAGACCTTGAGGGGAGGCAATGGGTTCTCGGGTGATAAGACTGATGGAATGGCCGGGCGTAAGTACATATTGATGACTTGACACTGACTGACACTGTCAAACGTCACTCAGCCGAAAAGAGAAGGATTAGACGGTGAAATGGAGGTCGATGGAGGTCTGAAATTTCGGTGAGGTATGTACATATGCACACATATCGACGACAGAAACAAGAAGAATCAAACTTAGTCAAGTGGGCGTTTCGGACTGGCGTAATTCACACTTTTGTCACGGGCAGTTGACCCTGTAAACCTGCCGAGAACAGAACCCCCACCCCATCGATGCGATCCCAGCCGATTCGAGCGGATATTGATGACACAATGCTGCACATTAAGTCATTCAATTCGAAATGTTGCACAGCTGCGACGATTTTTAGCACCAGACTACCGGACTGGAAGCGGCAAATCAACGACACATCAAGCGCGAAAAAAAGGGGTTGGGTTGGGCTAAGTCCGGTGCAGAATGGTTTGGTCTAGTACGGTACGGAGCACTGGAAGAAAAAGTATACAAGAAACAAACAAATTATAAATGAACAACACACTGAATAGGATTCAGCCAATTAACATGAATTACAAATCAAAGTCCCTTAATTATATCACTCTTGGTTATATAGGACATTTTTTTTATCAATTTTCTCACTTATTTCTTGCAGTGCACATCTGGTGTCCGGGTTTTCAGAGACTGAGCCTGCCTTTGGAGGCGCGGCGGCGACTTCATTACTCTGCGTCATTAGGCACTCGAATTGTTGCCATTCAGTTTAACCCTTCTACTGAGTACAGGGTATACCAGGAGTATATTAAAGGAATATAAAATGAGACAAAAGAAAAAGTATAATGTTGAGCATATATATTTGCGTACTTACCGGTTACCATACATACATATATCTGGCATAGTAACCAGTAAATTTTAAAATCAGTCCCACAAATAATTTCAATTTATGTGGAGCTCAAAAAAGAGGGTACTCCTCAGTCTTATCCTTAAACGAGCTGGGTTCTACTTGTTTAACTCTTACGATGAAATGGAAACGGTTGCGCTTCAATGCCAAACGGAAGTCGGCGTCAGCGTCTAAGGTGCGTCCGTCACCTCATCCTTCCCCGCCCCCAGCCGGACCACGCCCCTGACCCCTTGATGCCGCCGACTATGAAGTGACAAAAGGTCGCGCTTGGTCAGCGCCAGCGGTTCGGTGTCATTCAGCCAATCGATCGATCGGCATTATCGACCCGCTGCGAACTGTGCTAATATCGTCGAGTTAACTGCTGTGCAGTTGTTCGTAATTTGCTTTTAATTTTTATGACCGTTGCACCCTTTCCGCCTGTTGTGGAAATTAAACTGGAATTGCCACACAGAACAAAATACAAATGTATGCAAAATAAATAGAAACATATATTAATCGGAAATGTAAACTTAGATATAGTTTAATGGTTTAATTTTTTGTGTTGTAAAACAAATTTAATAAATTATTTTAATGCAGTAAATCCTAAAGCAAAATTGTATTCAATGCTTAATATATACATTTTAGATCCAGTTTTTTTCAGTGCATTTGAACTGGAACTGTTGAAGCGTTGCCATCAACGCGCCACACTCTTTGCTGCTGCAAATTAACAGCGCTAATGATCGATTTTATGGCGGGCAATCGATAGAAGCTATATCAATAAAAGTGCCAAGTACACATGCACTTGGTTGTCAAAGGGTTAAAACTAAATTACGTTGGCTTTGGCGTTAATGAGCTGTCCATATGACATGTTGAGGGCTTGTTTCGATCGACTTTTTTAAAATGCAGTTACATTTTCGACTAGTAAAATTTTGAGGGGAAAGGATATAGATAGATATGCTGCTATTTTTTTATAAACTTTATACTAACAGTTTCCATTTAGAGCATGACCCAGTTAGTGCAGAATAAAGTTGTTCACTGCATGTCAAGAACAAATCACATTAATATCGATTTCCAAGTGACCCACTTCGATCACCCCGAGAGTTTTTGAATAGTTTAACCAAGCAGGACACCTCCTCTTGTCCGGATCAAACCCGTTTCATTAACATTAACTGCTTCCGCAGAGCCACCGAGTGTGTGGCAACCGGTTGGCGGAGATTCGTGGATGCCACCACATCGATTAAACGGCATTGAAATTCTAGAAACTTTTCAGCAGGCCACGATAGTCCAATTTGCAAGACACGTACCAAAAATTAACAGCAGACTGTGGCCAAAACGGGCTATGGCCATCATTTGCATTTTGCGGCAAAAGAGCAGCTGACAACTTTATTTCGTTGCCATGGTCATGCTCCGCAATGGCCTCAAATTACGGTGGCACTGGCATTCAAGATGTGGCTATGGAGCCGGAGCAGGACTTTGGTCATAGAATGGCCAGTAGATTTTGTCAGAGAAGGAGCTGCCTTCAGTTGTGGAGTTAGCGCCCAATTTATCATATTTTCCCTGGCTTCCAACTATGGTTGAATGACTATGTCGTGAGGTTGGCCTATAGCTGGCCATCTATCTATAACATTATAGTATTTACTAACTCTGGGGTTAAATAGAATATTAAGTACGAATATTTAGGAATATAATGTTCCAAATGCTATGATTGGGGCTACATCACATTTTAAGCTCATTGTGTTTAGATCTATGTATATACCACAAATATCCCAAATTTCAGTGTATTATAAACTTCGTTTCCTCCGTGTTAGAGACATTCTACCCATTGTGGCTAACTGGCGCCCAAATCCAGTTTGCGACGACGTCTCCTCGTTGAAGTCATGTGCATTCGCTTGTCTGGGCCTTCACAAAGAATTTGCTTGTGGGGCCATCTGTGGGGCACGAAAAGAACGTCAAGAAGATGGTGCTGGTGAAGGGAGGATCCTGGTTCTGTCTGGAATCCAGCACACAATGGGTGGTGGAGCGCATTGTGAACGCCACTTAATTACACGGAAGTCTGCCCGAACTGAACCGAGATGAGCTGCAGTTGCTGCCAAGTCGCGTCATGTGGCTCACTGGAGAGCTGAAAAGCTGAAGAGCTGAAAAGAGCCAGATTTAGGGCCTCTGTCTTGGCCAGTTCAAGGTTGGCCCAAAAGGTAAGACGATACGCCACGGTTACTCGCTACTCGCTGGGTGGTGATGCAAAAACTAATTGCAAAAAGGTTGCATGGGCACTGAAAAAGCTATAATGGTGTAGTAAGTGAAATAATTGTTAGTAACAATAATGATGTTATGAAGCATGTTTTAACAAAAAATTTAAATGTTAATTATTTTGAATACGTATACTTAATATTTAACTGATCACACAGTACTTAATACTATTTCTGCTCGTTTTTTTTCCTTTTCAATATATTTATCTAATTTGAAGGACTGAGTACGCGTATTTTTTCCCAGTGATCTTGAGCTTCCCCCTCTCTTTGGGTCTCGCTAAAAAAACACGCACATGGCGTGCCAAGTGCAACAAGCGAGTTGGTGCCAATAAATCAGCAAATATTTCAGCAATAATTCAGAGCGAGAGGTGCTAGCTTGTTGACGATGGTATTCACGCCTTGAGCACGCGTCTCCCCGAGACATCCACATCCATGTCCATGTCCACATCCACATCCATATACGCACTCGATCTGGAGCTGGATCGTAATTAATAAGAGGCAGCTAGGATCTGGCTCATGGCGATTAATCAGCATATCCAGCTGCGCCTTTGACACTGGCTTAAAATGTAATGATTTAGTTGCATACTCATAATTAACGTGCCGCATGACTCACTCGCATTCGAAGTCACGATCGCACCTCCGGCCAAACTCAGTCGTCGTCTCATTAGCTCGCTTTTGTTTTTGGTTTGCTGCCAAGTTTTTGCCTAATTGAAAGTCGGCTTCATTTGAAATGGGCCAAAACGCATCTTCCTTTTTCGTTACTTATTTTGTTATATCTTTTTTTGTTTTTGGTTTGGGGTGGAGTCGAAAATCGTTGGAAGTTCGCCGAACTTGGCCTGCAGTGCACGAGGAGTAATTCCGGTGTTAATTTGTACGCAAGATGCCCATCAATCATGGGAGGGTCCACATATTTGTGGGCGTTGGCGGCTAAACTTTGAAGGAGCTGCCCCTGGAAAAAGACGGCGGCGGTGAACCAATCGATCTGCGAACGTGAGAAAAATAATTGCCTCCAAATATGTGCAAAACAAAATTTTGGTACTGAAATTTAATAATAATTGCAAATATGGTTACCTCCTCATACTCAAACTCATTAAAATATTTATAGAAAGCTTCTGGGATTTCTTGGAACATTTCCATTTCCCAAAATTGTCAGAGAAACATAAAACAAAGCTCGAGGGATACAATATTTTAATTTTGGCAGAGCTCGTATGAGTTCACCTTTACACATACAGATGTTGCAACATCCACTTACAGCAGCTGGGATCGTGTCAATGATGCGACACTGCCACCCAACTTACAACATCGCACGACATGAATGAATCGGCGGCTATATAAGGAGTCGGAGTAGGCAATCAAGCCAAAATAATTAAACGCTTGTCAGACAAAGCAGAACAAGCTGGAGGAGCTATGTGTGTATATACACTCAGATCCACATATATGCCTGAATCTGAAGGGTGGGGGACGATCGTCAGATCGTCTGATCGCCTGATGGTGTCGGGCCCACACACATGGCCAACCGAGAGCCGAAAACCAAAAACAGTTTGACACAATGCCGCGATAAATTTGCTCATCATTCACTCATTCAGACGGTAAGTCATTCACGATCGCACCTAAAAATAAAAGCGGGCCTCATCGGTCTTGCGTGAATCGAGTTTGGCCGGAGGAAAACTTGCGGCTGGCGGAGGTGTCAATGAAAACTCCCCGAGGAAAACGGGCCGGGCCGTGAAAGCTGCTGCTGGCTGGGCGACAATGCTCCGGCTTCCTCATGCCAATTTGTGGTGATCATTCATGTAAGTGTAACAAGATCATTCCACGATGCCTGTGTGTGGTAAAGTGTCAACATTTACAATGTACAAATGTCAAAGATGACAGCCAACAGCATGCAAGTCGAAGGGGCATTGGATGGGGGCAGTTTCTGTGGCAACTCCAAATAGCATGTACATGAAATTTCCTTGCAGTGCATTTGCCAACGTAATAGTTACATCAAGTTAACCTTTTAATTACGGGCCATATGCTGCACCCACTTGCCTCGAGGTGTTTTGATCTTTCTCCTTACTTTGCCGTTTTGCATTTCCATAAAAAATTACAACTTGTTTGCTGGCTGGCGTCACTTAATTGTTTCCCCCCTCGATTCGAATGCAACTGACTGGGGCATGTCAAACAACTGTCAGTTAGTTCGTCATCATTACCATCATCGTCATTATTATGCGAGGGGAAAAGTGGCAGAGGAAATGGGAAACAGCAGCAGACTTCACCGATCGAATCGACGACGATCGGGATCTGGGCATATGATTAATTTGCATTCGCTTTATTCTGCCCTTTGTCTGGCTGTGTTTAAACAGTGTATTGACTCATAAGTTTGTTGATTAATTCAATTCAATCAATAAATCAGAAATCTGTTCGACGCACAAAAAAGAGAAATTCCCAGTTAACACAGTCAGGAAAAAACACAAAAAATCGGAGACAGAGAGCTTCAACACCGCTGGCAGTGTTGAAATATTGACCACAGGTGTTTTTACTTGGAAGTCCAGAGGTTGATTTGCCTTAGACTTAGGAACCTTTTTTTCTTTAGCCCGAATAGTCTGATGGCAAATCGGAAATTTAATTTTGGGATGAACAACCATGAATGATTTGGGATGCGGGCTCGAAGGGTCGGGAATGGAGAAAGGAAGATACCTAATGAGATTCGATAAGTATAGCATTAGCTGAAATTAATATTATTTCTAATTTGGTGTTTGACATTCCCGAAAGCACCATTTAGTTCAAGGTTCGATTGCTTTAGAGAACCATTTGGGCCGAACATAATTTCCTTCCCTGAACAGAGAACTGAGAACTGAGCGGAGAAAAGCCAGCTGCTTGGCCAATTTAAATCTCAGCCCTTTCAACTGTCGCCAATTTACCCGGAATTGGCAATGAATTTTTAAACCATTTCCCGATCCAGGGCTAATTTTCTCGCCATTTTCCACTGAAATTTTGAATAATTCAAGTGGCGCAAATTGTCCATTGTCCACCTGGTGGTGGCCCGTTTTTCCCCCAAACTTTGCTTATATAACGCACATGACAGTGTGACAAATTTCACATAAAACAATTGCCGCGAAGGCAACAACTGTCGCTAAATAACAAACGACAGGCAGTCAACGAAAAAATATTTAATTGAATTAAATTGTTTGGCATGTCGGCCGCGGCTGTTACCAATCGCAATTGGCCAATTTAGCAGGCGGATGGAAAAAACGCAAAGTAGAAATTGTTAGCCAAATGAAAGGCCGTGAGTCAAGTGGCCCCCGAAAAAAAGCGAAAGAAATTCGCCGATGGTTAGATTGCTTCGCCTGGAAGTCGAGAGTGGAGGTGGATTTCCAAGTGGAAAGTGACAGGCGAGTGTCGCTTTTATTGTTTACTTTCAATCACTTTTCGTCACGAATTCGTCGGATGCACAAAAAGTAGCCGTATAAATAAACAATGCCCAAATGGGGGGGGCTTAGCCAATCGAAATGGGGAGGTGTTCCATTTGACTTCAGCCTGGAAGAGCTGGTCATTTGCATATTTCCAGTGGGGAAGGTGGGGAACTAATTGAAGGGGATCTGATAGAGAAAACACCTAACTATGCAAACAATTTATAACAAATATTATAAGAAATAAGTTTATTTAGGGATTAGTCGATGCTCTAATTGAAAATCGGAAGGGTATATACATTTTCTTAATATTATGTAAAGTAATGCAAATACACCCCCTTGACTACGCCCTTGGCTTTTAGGCAAATCACAGACACACGGCTGACTGACTGCTTTGTGGACATTGTTGACAAATTGCACATAATGACATTAAATTGAAAATGATTGTGTGCAATTGTTTTTTTCCCTCCCCCTCCCCCAGTCATCTTCTATACCCATCTCTTTCGTGTTTTATTTCCATCTCACTTTCGCCCACTGTCCAGCGGAAAAGTCAACGAGAGACGAAGGCGTTTTGCGTTTGAGTTTGACGCACAAATTAAAATTAATGGCAGTCAGTGGTGCGTAAAACACGGCACAAACATACAAAAAATCCCAAGCCCAGCACGATACATCAAAAAGTCCACAACAACGACAACACACCCACTGTTCAAATAGAAAAAAAAAAAAAAATTATACAAATGATAAAAAACAAAACACGTGCGCCCCATAAACAGAAGCTGCACTTGAGATCTTTTGCCAAGGGATTGGGGTTTTCTAGCTGAGTTTCCACTTACGTGGAAAATCGTTTCACTTTGCCTAATGTGCAATTAGAAAACGCATTTTCATTAGCTTTATCGCAGGCCTTTAGTTTCAGCTGCTCTTTCGATAAGCTTTCAATGGATCCAAAGTACGAGTATCTCAAAAATGCGCTTAATTTCGCTTATCGGCTTGAGAGGGAAATGTAGGAAATGGTGGAAAAACAGATGACTAAAAGCATTTGGCCTCCGTAATGATGATGATTATTGGTTGATGGCCAACGAGCCTGAGTGGGCGGATGCAAAGGTGGTCGAGGGAGTGAAGTAATGGCCATATGCTGTAGGCCAGAAAATTAAATGGCAATAGAGATAAAACGGTGGAGTGGATAAACCTATAAATCTAGCAATATTTCCGATTAAAATTTAGTCATATAAATGTTGAAATAGCTGTGATATGAATATATTAATGATATAATTCTTAACTACTATACTCAATTCATTGAATCGGTGATCGTACAATTTCTATTCACTCACCGCAGCGAAATCAAGTCATAGATCAATCGCTCAACCAGCCGTGTTTATTCGCGTTTTAGCATATAATTTCCACATTTACTTAATTACACACATCTGGCAGTATGCCATTTTCATTTCAATTTCCAGCCGAGTTCATTGTCTCCTCCAAGAGCTACTCTCACTTTGCTGTACATATATATAAATGTATTCATATGGCCAAGTCTGAGTCGAACGAGCAGCTTTCGCCATTGAATTGAATGGATCCAAAGTAGTTGGCAAATTAGCAACAGCTACAATCACAATCAGCAGAGAGTTTTATTTGTAAGCTCAATCATATGATCGTGTGAAATGATTTCGATCATTGGCCATCTATCAATGTTTCGCTGTATCCATTCGATTCGATTCGTTTCGTTTGGCTTATAATGAAACCCAACGGCTGCCAACGTTTAATTAACTTGATAAATCGTTTGTAAATTTCTTAATTATTACGTAGCCGTCGTGTGGTCAGCCAGCCCCTAAGTACGGCAATAATTTAAACAGCATTACCTTGCCATTCACCTTAGCAGCTCATGTGTGCTTATTCACATTTATTTATTAATTTTTGTGATTAATTTAATGCGCGACGACAAACGAAATCGTTGAGTGTCGCTAATTGTTTATGAGGTGCACAACAACGAAGGCAATTATATGCAAACATACACGTTTAGTATAGTAAACTTTTTGCTTTGGCTATTGAGAAACTGTTAACAAGTTAATTAGATAATTGAGGGAAAAATAAAAACCACACATATCTAATATGTGATGCTATGCGAGAAGCAGCTCACGTAATGCCCCATTCGCTTAATTAGTGTGATTAGCCTAGCAGCCGGCTAGTTCTAACTGCTGACCGCTGCTAAGTGCCCAGTTTAAGATGCTTTGAATAATGGCAGCCGGTTTACTGTTACAGAAAATGATAAAATAATATTAAATTAAGGGGCCCTCCCAACAATATGGTAACATTTCATACCCAACCCTTTTTGTAAACTTGCCAACTTTAAGTTTTTCATAAGTTGAGCTGCCAGAAAGTTGGCCAAATATGTTCCCCTGATTTATGTAGATTTAATATATACTTATTTATTTAAATTTATCATAGTGTTACATTGAAAGCAATGCATAACTTTTTATTGCTCGAAATGCCACGAACTCTTTGCTGGAGGGGTGTAATTTTCTCTTCTCTAATGGAAACTGTAATTAATTAAAAGCCAACTTCTGCAAAGAAGGAGCTCGGCAGAGCCAAAGCCAAACTGCCTTACTAAGCGCCTTGTGATCCTTTCTTAATTGAAAAATGTCGTCACACAAAACAAGGAGAAATGGCAATGGAAAGCAGAGCAAGTATTCAGCACGGAAAATCCCTGTTAATCCGGCACTGAAATTGGAAAAACCTTGGCCAAGGAAGTAGATAGGGATAGGAGTATATATATATAAGTATGGAAAAGGAGGGCCAAGTAGCAGGGCCACAAAACGTGGCTCGTAAAACTCTTGAGCCTCGACATAAAATTGGACAAATTATGTAATAAATGCAACATAAATTGTGACTTTTCTCCGCTAATTGGAAAGCAATGCAACAATATCTCGAATAGAACCATTTACGGATGCTAAGCAGAGCTCAGTGCTGTATTACCATTTCCATTTCCATTCTGCTTCTAATGACGAAACTCGCAGGGGTGCCACAATCAAAAGTGTCACAATATTACACTTTCACAGACAAACGCGCAGCGGGCAAACAAATCGTTAGACGCTTGTGAGTCACCAAACAAAAAGCCAAACATCCAAACATTCAAACATCCGAATGCCGTCGAGACTTTATGTCTATAAACTATTCGTATCTGAGTCTCTGGATTTCATTCATAAATCGCCCCCAGCGTTATCGCCTCGAAATCCAATCGAATGCGCACAAAAGAGGTCGTCACACCTTTGGAAATCAATATCCGGACAATGGCACGCTGTTGATATTTTCCCGCTCACATAAAATTTCTTTTCAGCAGTTGGTCGCTTTGTCCGCCGCTTGACACATTTTATGGCCCAAAAGTTTTCATGAAAAGTTCGAACCTGGCCGCGACAAATGAGCCCGCCCGAGTTGGACCGCCGTCGTCGCATTGTCTAGGCCAGATGCTGGTCATCTGTTTTGGGTCTACTAAAAAAGCTTCAAAAGGGAGGGAGGGGAGTGCCAGCAACTAATCAGCATAAAAAGTAGCTACGAAAATCATGTACCTAGTGTAGAAAAATATCTTAAATTAAGCTGAGCTACTTTGATTTTGTTAGTGCTCGTAGTTTTTCATGGTAACAATTGTAAATTATTATCCATTTTGTAAGTTACTTAAAACTAGCTTGAAGTTGTTAAGTACATCAATATTGCTTGTATCTTACATCGTTTCAATTAACATAATATCTAGCTAGAAAATCGCTGACTAGCCACCACTGCCGTTAACAAAAGACAGATTTACCATTTACATCCATTCTCATTTGCATGAAAATTTGTTGAAAAGATATTTAAACGAATCGAATATCGGGCTGCCTGCCCAGGCAATGTGAAAACGGTAATTTGTTGGCCAGTTTAAATGTGTTATTAGCACCGTTTATATGCAAGTTACGCCCCAAAAATAGGGCCAAGCACTGATGGATATCTCGGCTGGATTTCATAGCTGGATATCGGTTCTGGCCATAGTTGGAGTGCCCCAATTTATGTATCTGGATGTGGGCATTCAACGGCAGTGTTATGTCTATATCGTTGTCTGTTTAAACTGCAATAAGCATGGCTAAGACTGATCTATGGACGGGTATAGATCGAGGATTTTGTGCATTATTGATTGGATTTGGGTTTCGGAGTTTTTGTGATCTGAGCTGCGCTAAGCTTTAGATAAGCGGGGGCTTCATAATGGCTAAGAAATCGTAGACGAGATTGAAGAAAATTGAGCAGTCTTTGGGCCATATACTCAGTGCTATAGTAGATATCTTCAGAAGAAAGTGGAACTAGCTATGTTGAACAGGTTGAAGATCTTGCTTGCGTTCTGAAATGTGTAATTCTTTTATGAAAATTAATCCTTAAAATGTAGATTACTGTATGCTCACTTTGCCCCACAGAGTGCTAGTAAAAATGGACATGAATGCTTCCTTTAAACTTGTCTAACCTCGTGCCACTGCAATTCTAACCCCTCTTTAAACGATCCCATAAAACTCAATGATAAACAAGGCAACCCAACGAGCTTGTCACGCATTTCAAATGCATTTGCCACCAGCGAAGAATAACCGACAGGCGGGATCTTCCCTGCTTGTTGGCCAAGAAGAAGAGCAGCCTGGATGCACTGGAGGCATCGTTTTCATGCAAATGGAGGCGACCTCGGGCTAGAAGAGCAGCTAATCCCATCCAGAGTCGGAAACCACAAGGTGGAAACGAACAGAAAGCCAAACCCACAAAGAGACCAAGCCAAGCCTCGTAAATTTGCAGCTTATTGGCAATAACTGCAAGTGGCTTGTTAACAATTTAACACGTCTTAATCGTTAAATTTGTGGATGCGCAAAAAAAAAAGAAAAAGAAAAACCCTATACAACTGCAAAGGCTGAGAGGTGAGCATTTCGTATTTCCAAGTTAAATGCCAAACGCATGACACTTTTGTAGGTGTGAATGCCAAACGGGCTGTGGGGACACTTCTGATTTCTGATCTCTGAGTTCTGAAACTCGGATGCTGATTTTAATGGCAAACCGGTTGGGTGCCAGTTCGATCTGTTTAATAATGATATTTTCTGGCCCAGGCTCAGACGCGAACGCGGACTCCAACTCAGGTTCCGTCCCAGTCAGAGGCAAACAAAAGACTTAAGTCATAAACTTTATGACATTTTGCAAAAATCTCGCCAAGAATGTCATCAATGAAACAAATCGATTTGTTTACATGCCAACGTCGACGGCGTAGCTCTTACACTGAGTGAAAAGGTTTTATAAATTTAATAAACAAAAAATTATATTATAATATAGGTTTAATTGAGTAAATGAGACCTTAAGTTTTGTTTTTAAGTTTTAAGGCTTAATTTGTTACCAAATTAGAAACAACTTTTATAAATATCCATGTTTTACATATGATTTTTTTCAGTGCCATGTTTTAGCTGGTGTCGTTGGCAGTCTGGCCTCCGTCTCTCATTGCCAATATCGATTTGACTCCTTTGGCTTGGCCCTGTCTGCCACCAGGTTGCAGTAGACCCTCCCCCTCTCTCATTTATGTGGCTTTGCCTCTTGGCTTTGTCCACACAATTCTGGGAAGATTTTAATCTTACTCACTGTAGCCTCCTTCAGCTTGTTTCCTTCACTTTTGTTGCCGTGGAAGGAGGCATTCGGTGTGCGGTTTATGGCTTTTCGTGTCTGATAATTTTCTGATTTTAATGTGCGAAATTAAACATCACATTTTTCAACACGAACGTTTTGGTTGTGTATTGGTATAACTCAAAAGAAAACAGGTCTTAAGCTAAGATTAGTAAATAATATATGCTATATATATGTAATTTGAAAGTATGAACAATTGAAAATGTTGAATGGAAATATCTCCCCCAAGTTTTCTATATTTTTCTACCCACTCCCATTTTTTATTAGCAATGTTAACATATGTAAAAAGTAACTTCATCGCTGCGTAGCTGTCACAATTTGTAGGAAATTAATTCCAAGTGGCCAAAATAAATAAACAGTCACAAATTATGCCCAAATTAGCAAGCAACCAACCACTCGCAGGGTGGTGCATTTATAGATACCACCCCCTGGGTGGTATCACATCAATCAGATACACGTTACATGTGTAGCATAATGCCAGCACAAACACAGCCACAATTTCCCGAGTACAAGTGGCGGCAAAGCGGGCCATAAATACTAACCGCATAAAGCGGTGGCCTAATCCTCTGAATGGGGGGTGGGTGCTTTGTGTGGGAGGAGGGGGGTGGGTCTGCAAAGTCACCCCCTGGGTTATTTATACACCCCTGAAAATTCAGCAACAGCAGCAGCACCAATTACTCAACATGATTTCATTGAAATTACCGCACACAAAACAAAGCCAAGCTGGTTTTGAAGGAAGCTAACTCTCAGCCTTGTCGAGATGGAATACACTGGAAAAAATTAAATAAAAAGAAAGAATAAAGTGTTTTGTTTTCTAAAGTTTAGCAAAACGATTGTGTAACCCTCCTTAAAGCGTTCTTATTATAAAAAGGAATAAATTAAGCATGATATAAAATAATTGAAATGTATTTGTTGCAAATCATTTATGTATTTTAAAAGTATTTTTTTATAGAAACAAATTTCCATTAGGAAGTATATACATTTATTTTTAGTGCATCAGCAGCAACAACAACATCAATCTCAATAACAATTCATAATTCATGTTTAACATGCGCCCCCGTTATTGAGCAATTTAGCAGGGTACCATCCTGCCACCCCCACCATCGATCCTCCCCGCACCACCCCGCTCCACCCACTCCTGCAGCACCACCCCGCGCCACACCCTCTCAAGTGGCCCACTCATCCACTCGCAAGTCGCATAAATTGTTGATTGTTTGTCTATGCTGTGGGATGTATTTATGGCACCCGGGGAGTGAAGTGAACTTTTTTCTGGCTCAATAACAAATGACACCCCAATTGGGGTGGACCGACGACAACTCCGTCAGCCATCCACCTGCCACCCTCCGTTTTACCGCCCGTTTTCCTCCGCTTTTCCGATGATCATCCCTAATTGGTGTTGAATGGAGTTTGCCTTGTGGCTGGTGAAATTTTCCGCTCTTGGGGTGAAAGGTGGTAACCCTGAAAGGATGCTGACTGTTTGTCTGCGTCTGCATTTTTATGGGAGTTATGGATAAAATTTAAGGGTTGTACGGGGCTTGCCAAATCTCGTGGAAGGGCGTGAAACTTATTAACATAATTGAGACTTTTGTTTACTTTTGTTTCGGATAAAAAATACAATTATGGTTTGACAGGCTAGGATTGGAAGGAATATTAGCTTATTCTTATTTATGGAAAATATATTAAGCTAAACAGTACAAAAAAATTGCAAAACGAGGAAGTTTAATGTTAAGCCCAACCCAAGACACATCTGACACTTTATTCACATTAAAAAACTTGCAATGCTCATTAAAAAGTGTCCTTACATTTTATTTCACCAATTTTATTTTGCAATTTTATGTGTCAGTTTTACGGGCGCGAGTTTAATTTTCTGATATTTTTATGAAATTCACAAAAGGCATTGCGAGAATGCGACGACAAACGCCGCAGGGGAGCTTTCAAGTATTTTGGTATCCACAAGCCGGTGAAATTAGCATGCGCTTAAGTTATAATTTAATTATAATTTATTGATTTTAAACGGACATTTTATTTATACACTCAATCGAACGGCTTGCGGCAGCGTTGAAGTTCGATTTCTGGACTGCTTTTTTATGAGCTGTAAAAATGTGGACTTTATGGGGCACTTAATTTGGCCAACAAATTTGGGAACAAAAATTAAACAAAAAAACGTCATGACGAGTGGGCAGTTCCACTCGTCGAATTTAGATGTGAAACTGATGAATAAAAATCATAATTTGCCAAGCGCTGGTCAGTGTGACCATGTGTGACCAAGATGCAAACAGCGAGTGCTGCCAACTGGCGGCGAAATATATAAAGTGCCAACCGCTGCCACCCAATTACCAAATGACATGACAAAACCGCTTTAAGGCGTCGTCGTCCATGTCTCCATACAAAATTGCAAATTAGGAGACCCGGCGTCAAGTGGAAAAAATTCAGGGAAATAACAAAGCAAACAGCCATAAAACTTAAATGCCAAAGACAGACGGAGGATTACTGGGGGATGGCTAGGGGCCGGAAACAGGAACCAAAGTCGAGATAACAGCCAACATGGCGGTCACAGGATGGAATAGAGAAGGGAAGCCAAAAAATAGAAACAAATAACATAAAATGCAGGCAATAAAAAGCAGCCAAGCAGCGAGAAACGCGGAAAAGCATGAAAATCTAACAAGGAAAATGGCCAGAAACGATAGAAGGCAGTCGAAATGCTTAGTCGACTTGGTGAGGAGATACCCTAAGTTTTCTATATCTCGGTAGCTAATGCTTAATATTAGAATAATTTAACAAGCTATTAAAAAATAAGGAACATAGTAAGAAAAGTCTTTCATCATTAAGTAATAAGTGAAGAAAAATAAATTTATATTCAAAATACAACTTTTATATATGAAAAATTCTATTTTACATTCACAAAACTTAAGCTCACTTTATATTGGTCACAACCAGTACAACCCTCCAAAAACAAAGGGCAAGAAACATAAAAAAAGACCGCGTCCTTCTTGGGTTTATTTTATTTTTTTTGTGTTCGCTTTCGCTTATCTTTAACTGCCATCAACAAGATGGCAACTTCCGTTCGCGCGCCATAATGTTTTCCCTACACAGCAAGGATCCTTGGCACACACACACACAAACACACTCGCACACAAGTCACGCACACTGCGAGAATTTGGGGGTAGGGGTTGGGGAAATGGTCACCAGGGCGTGTAATTGAGTGCTACAGGACCCTTTTAACATTTTTATTTGCACATTAGCGAGGGTGGAAATGGCGAAATTTGCGCCCAAAGTGACAGAGCGTTGAGTGTGGGCGGCACGGATATCGATGGGCGGGGTAGTGGCAGGATGTTCGCTTGGCATTTCGCTAACCATTTCCGTATTGAGTTCCCGTTAGGACTGTCAATATGCCTTTGGACTGCGACCGTTGGTGCGTTCATCTCGAAAGTCGTAGACAAATTTGTTTGTGGTTCCAAATGCGACAGTTGCGAAAAATTGACAAGGGCATCGATGGGAAATAAAAGGGGAAAAGGGGAAGTAGCAGATTCTCCAAACATATGCCAAGATGTCACTGGAACAGACAACGACCGATTGTTATGGGCAAGGACATAAAATCTGAGGGGTTGATGGTCCAAAAAGTTTATTTAATGTTTAATGTGCATTTTACAATGCAGGGGTGTAATTAGATGTGGAATCGATAGCTAATCAGGATGGTAATGTAATAAAATATTATTGGCCAATTTTGCAAAATACTTAAAGAGCCGTAGATGACTTCATTCCTTTATGGGGCATGAAACTAAACGTATAAATTTTCATACATTTTCCATAACCCAATGGTTAATCCGAAAGAGCTTTCCATTTCGCACCACATTTCGAACTACATTCAAGCCTCCATTCGCCAAAAAGCAAGGCCAACATTTCCCAGATAAAGCCGCAGTACACAAAAACGAAGTTGGCCCGACAGAACGCACCCTTTTGTCCCATAATTCAAACGCAATAGGCCAAATGGCAGCCATTTTGAAACCCTTTTCATACGCGGCGTATGAGTAACATGGCAAATGGCATGAATAATTCCACCACCGCCGTCGCTGTCGCAGTAGCAGCTGATGATAAAACATGAAAATGGGCAAACATAAATCTAGCACACACGCACACACAAGATACGCCATAAACAGTCGGACCTCCTCGGCTCTTAAATATTCGGCTCTTTATTAAAGTGCCACTGCTCTTCCCCTTTTCCGACTACCACTCTCCTGATTTTCCCCCATACCCCAAACACTTTCACTACCATTTCGGCCAGGAGACAACATTTACATCAACATCACCATCAGCTTCAGCATCAGCTTCCACTCAGCTCGTTTCGCTTCTCGTGGTCGTTTGGGCAAAGTCAACTTTCGTTTAGCTTGTAAATAGCTCGTTTTCGCAGACTTCGTAACTCGACGCCATGTTAATATATAACAATTAATCTTAACTAAAAGTATCAGACGCCCACCAGCGTTCCTTGGAGCCTCGGCGTTTATGCGGCAGGAAACAGGATCAAAATTATCCTGAACTACTACAAATGTGTCTAGGCTCAAAGTACACATAGAAAACAATTATAAAACATAGATATACAACTTTTTATACCAAACGCTGTCCATTTAGCATTTCAATCTCGAAATGGTTTAAAAATTTGTTGAAATTGTGTTATTGCACTTAATTTTAGTAAGAACTTGCCGTATAAACCTCTTCTCCCAGCAACCTTTTATGCATGGCAATGAGCTCCACTCGGACCACAACTACAACTACAGAGACACTGAGGCAGCAAGGACGCCATGCTGTTTAAACGCCCCCCACCCACACGCCCACTTGCACACAAACACTCAAAGGCAGAGGAACACTTTTTGCACATTACAGTGTTAATGTGCCTCACTGCCGCATGTAAAAAGCCAAGTAATTTAGGCAAGTCTCGCAGAGGCAGCGCACGAAAAAGGACACTCAGCCCCTCTAGCACACACACACACATACATATACAAATATGTATCCTGAATGGGAGGCACCACATCTGTGTATGTGTGGGTGTGTGCGTGTTAATGATTTTTTGCACACAGCTTCACAACTTGACGCTTTGTGCTTGTCTGCGTTGTGGATCCTTTCTTCTCGTTCTCCTCTCTTTGCGCTCCCGAGTCCTTAGTCCTTTACATATGTGTGTATATATGGGGTATACTATGCGTGCGGGTATAAATTTATATGGGTAGCCTGGTCCGCCATGTACACTCAACGCTATGGGTTTCAGTGAGAGAACGCAGGATTTTTATTGAGTTCTTAGGCTTTACATTTAAGTTGTAACTAAACAAAATCTTGTATATTAAATTCAAAATTTTCCAATTAAATTATTTTGCTTAGTTTGTGCTGCAATTATGATCATAATTCCACCAACTGTACTTTTAACTGTGTAGCACAGTTAGCCAGCAAAGCCTGACAAATGTTTCTACACAGCACTATCAACACATTTTCATCTCGCTTTGGCTGAGTAAAAATAATAATAAAAAGAAAAACCCCAACAAGTCACGATGTCAAGAAAATGTTCCGCTAACGGTGCTGGCCAAAAAGAAATGTCAAGTGTCAATCAAAAGCTCAGCGGGTGCTGTGCATTAACCCTAACCGCCGCTTAACCCACTGACATCCTTGGCATTACCAACCAAAATTTGGTCAAGAAAAACTGTTTATCATATTTTGCCTAATAGAGGCGTTACCTGCCCTCCAAATTTCCAACCATTATTAATTACTCTATTTACCATCCCCAACTGCTCGGGGAAAAATAAAAAAAGGAAAACCGCCCAGTGACTTTGAGAGCTGACCCCTCGGCTTATTACATTTTAATTGTTTTACAATTTTTTTTTGGGTGGCGCCTATTAGCATTTTCGGTGGTACCACGTGGTGCAATTCCCAACAAAACGGTGGAAATGGTTGCGTCCGATTTAAACCATAAATTATGCAGATAAGCATAAGTGTCGGTTACTATGCATGTCTGTTTATACAATGTCTATCTCATTTTTTGTGGCTTAATTGTTTTCGTTGGTCATGCTGGTTGGGTGGCACCTGTAGGGGGCGGGGGGTAGTTATACCGAGTACCCACCATCTTGCAAAGTGTAATGAACAGTTGGGTTTTTGGCTTGGGAAATAGTAATTGTTATGTCTCTTGGTGCAAGGTAAGGTTTTAATTTGGTATATGAGGCAAGCTACGGGTTAATTACAGTATTAAAAGGTCATTTGTCTGAGTAGTATTTCTCTTAAATGATTTTATAACAATTCGTTAATATTAAATGTAAAATGCACTTACAATTTCAAGTTCGTTGGCATAACTCAAAAATCTTTAGTGCCGCTTAAAAATCCATTGTTTGCACACAGACATTTCGGTGTGGATTTCGCAGTTAGATAACACATAAGAATCTCCAGGAGCAGACAAAACTTCTCGCTGATTATGTAAGCAACTCAGCGCGGCCAAGAAAAACCAATTTAAAATTCACAGCACATTTTCCGCTGCTCGGTAACAATATTGACAAAAAAGGCAGGAGAGAAAACCCCGCACTGCAGCGAAGAAATGAGAGCAGAAGGAAAAGCTGGGAAAGCGGCTGCTTAAAATTCCGTGAGCATCGTTTCACAACTTTCCAACTTGCCAAAAAATCGAAGCGGAAAAGTGGAGAGGCGGATAGAGGAAGGGAAAAATGCAGAAGCATAAATTCTCCGGGGGCGGCAGAAAGTCCAGGAGAGACACCGACACTGAGCGAGAGAGTGAGAAAAACTGGGGAAAATGTGAGGAAAATAAATGAAAATGCTCCAGAGCTCGTTCACAAGAGTGCTTACGGCATCCGCAAGGAGCTGTTGAAGTGGCAAATTTGCGCAGAGCGACGCAGGACAACCAACCGCCCACAGGCCCCATTTTCCCAACCCAGCCCCTTGGATTTTCCCCTGATTTTCCTCGTTACTTACAACAACTACATGCCAGTGTCAACACATACTTGGCCATTCAAGTGGGCAACCCCAAGGAAGCTGGCGACGCCATGTTGGTTTTCTTCTCTCTCTCTCTCTATCTCTCTCTCTCTTGGCCAAAAACATTTTTATGGCTCCGACACATAAAAGCCAAAAAGTACCGAATGTCATTTGTTTGCCTTCCTTTCCTTTTCGCCTTTTTTCACGCTGTCTATTTTTGCCTGGGCGCAATTAACCCGTTTTTGTTATTATTTCGACTGTGAGACAATAAACTTTTGTGACAAAAGGCCTTTAATGGCTTGGCGACAAAGTTTCGCAATTTTTTCGCAATTTGCCGCCACCACAACAATTTGCGTTTAATTAACCAAAAGTTTTCCCTTCCCCAAAAGCGTTTAGAAATGAACCTAATGAACGTAGTTCGCTGGCGGGAAAGCCAAATTGTTGTCGAAAGTTTTTGGCTGGCCATAAAATTAATTTTGATGAGCTCGGCCAGAGTTTGTCAATTTCTGGGAAATACGCTTCGTTGCGGCTCAAGGAACTAAGCCCAAAATCAAATTAAACCATAAAAGTTTCTAAAACAAAAATATAGACGCATAAAACTAACAACCCTCTGAGCAGATCAAGGATCAACTGAAATCGGAAAAGCGGCGTGTAAATGATGCCATCACAATATTTTGAAACAACAGACGTGGCCACATCATCAGTTAAGGGGTTAATAAAGCCAAAAAAAGGGGGCGGGGCCCGTTAGGGATTTTCCCCTAATCACATTCGACTTGGCGGCGGCATAAGGTGCACATTACTCATAAAGCGAGCGCGTGAGATTCGGAGCATTTGTTTGGTTTTATGCGTATAGCATACACCTCCGAAAGTGGGTAGCGCCAACTGGCGCATCAAACCCACCACCAGACTCATCCTTACCCATTCGAAAGCATCCGAAGTCGTAGCCCCCTTACTCAGGATGATAAAAATGCACTTAAACAAATATTTTCGTAATTCAAGTAGCTTAAGTTTCTTCTTATCAAGAAGAATTCACTTTGAATGCTACCTTTTGACTAATTTCTTTCTAAGAAGAAATATATTTGCTAACAAACATTGTTTTTCTCCCAGTGCACCCACACTGACTCCAATCAGCCTAATCGCTTTGGTTGCGCCACAGAGCTTAACTTTTGCTGAAGTTGCTGCTGCTGTTGGCGTGACTTGTTGTCGCCAAAGTTGAAATTGGCCTGGCCAACTCGCTCATCCACTATACTGTCACCGTGGAATCGAGCGTGTTTCCGGGCCCGGAGAAATGATAAGCAGGCCCCCATCATCGTCTCCATCATCATCATCATCATCTTGGGTGCCCTGCAACACGTGTGTCGCCATATTTGCTTTTATTGCTCTGGTTCCGTTTGTTTATTATGTGATTTTCCATATGGCCAAAAACGCCTCTATGTGCGTGCGCCTTCGAGTTAATCGCACAGAAATTTTTATGTTAATTTTCATAAATTTTATTGTCGCCCCAGAAAGGTCTTTTTAATTAGTTTTCCTGTGTGGGATTTATATATATTAATGTGGGGGAGCTGCTGCGGTTTTTTAAGAGTTGTAAGTCATAAACTTGGGCACACAAAAATACTTCAAGTCGTGCAGTCAAGTGTCAAATTATCCCAAGGCGCTCAGGGAGTTGTAAACGTTTTGTCAGCGACTGGGCCAGTCGACAATAAAAAAAGAAAAGAAACGTGAAAAGGGGGAAAATTCTTGAGGGGAGTGCCGCCAAGAAAGGCGGGAAAGGAGAAAGAGCTAAGTTATTACACTTAGCGGGCACTAAAATGTCGTACAATCGCTATAAGGTGGCCTAACAAATTAGAAATGCAGTAAAAAACGCAGAGAGCTGTGGAGATCAGAATCGTAAAGATAAAGATAAAGATTATTATGCTAGCTTGTTTAAACAACAATAGCTAATTAAACCCTTGAAACGATAGACGCAGAACTTTAAATTTGATCGCCATAATCTTCATCATATAAAAATCACTTAAATTAATTTTCTGTGTGTTAGAAATACATATTATTATTCAAAGCCTTGGTAAATGAAATCTTTTTATATTACTAGCGATCGTCCATCATATTCCAGCAATCATGTATGAAATGTCTGGGCAAAATCACTGCGGAAAATGGAAAAGTGTCTGGGCAATGCGAGTGTGTGATCCATCATCGTGGTTTCTGGGTGGCGTGTGTGTGGCAAACCCAGGGCAAACCGAACTCGAACCCCTGTACAGATCCCTTCAGTGGACCAGATCGATCAGCGTGATTGACAAAGCGACAAACAAACAAACAAGCTAACAAGGACTCACAATATTTGAATAAGGTCCAATTGAAAAACAGTTCCGCATTGTGCGGAAAGTGTCACAATTGAAGCACCGCAGCTGTGTGCCGATCGAATTTTCGGTGCTCCCCCCATTAGATAAAAGTATCCCTATGATAGATGGTCGGGCCAATTTGAGTGAGTGTTTGGCTGATTCATCGAAGGGCAGCGACTAATGTAATTACCAAGGAGAGTTGGCCGGGAGTAGTCGTCGCATCAGCTTAATCATTCCAACTAATTGCCTGGGGCCGCAAGACTTTCCCGATGAAATAAAAAAGCGCTTAAAAAAAGCGGCTCAAGTGGTCCCCGGGGGAAACAGGACAGGCCAATTATGTTGATGGTAAACAAATTGCGCACGTACCATGGCATCAAAATTAGTGGCACAAGAGCAGGAGACACACACAGAACTAAAATTAAAAAGAAAGTAAGGAGCTGGCATTGCAGAAGGACACGCCAGGCATGATACTGTAACTGAGCTGAGCTGAACTGAAAGATCTAATTACGCTAATGACGAGTCCTGCTTGATGCAATTAAACGCTTCAATCGAGCTGCGTGCAATGACGACATAAGGTCAAAGTCGTCCTTTTAAGCCGGGAGGAGTCAGCTGGCAAAGGAATCGAACGCAATATGAATTCATTACAATTCGATAACGAAGCTAAATGCAACGAAGCCATTTAAACTCTGGCTTCTGGCGGCAGTTAAATGCACGCACGTCCAAACAAAAAAAACCAAGCACTGAAAGAAAATTGGGGTACACAATTCAAAGAGTTCACAAGTCTAACTAAAACACAAGCAAGTCAAGCAAGTTCCAGTGCTCTTAGCTTATGTGGCATGTGCAGAAACAGTATTCAATTTGTTAGTATATGTTATGAAAGCAATATATCCTTTCTTGAAACAGATGCAATCATATTTCAGTGTCAGAAGAGGGCAGAGAAAAGAGCCTGCTTCCGCCACAATTTAAGCGGATTTAGCGCCTGTTGACGCCTCTCAAATTTCCAGGGACCGCACACAGCGCTTCATTAGCAACACCTACCGAAAAGTGGAAAGGAGGGCGATGCATGTATCCTTTTGGCCATTGCCTCATCAAAGGGTGTTGCAGCAGCAAGGAGCAGACGGAGCCGAAACCCTAGACGTGCACCAAAAAACCAACATTTCTGGGCGTTGCAAAAGACCTCACATGAGGCAAGCAGATTAAGGCATTGACTCATTTGAATGGACGTGTGAGTGTGGAGTGTGAATAATAGGTGTTCGAAGTGCTAGGGGTAACACACTCTACATGTAGCAAATGTTTTGGCAGCAAGTTTATTATAATATAAAAAATATTTTTAAAATATTTACATTTCCCATAACTTGTTAAGTATTCAAAAATATCATTAAAATATTTAAACATATCCATAATTTCAAGCGTTTATCGAACAATTTACCCTGTCTTTCTGCCACTTATTGCCAACCCTTTATAAACAGACATATCTCATAGATATGCCATCATATCCCAACTATAACCCTCCAAATCAATCCCAAATCTGTCACAATTGTAAGAATGGAAACCGCCTTGGGCACAACCCAAAAGTCCAGCATCCTGAAAACCACACACAAGCAACCTAATTATGATTGATGTGACCGAGCATGGAGTGCTCATTAAAACCGCATCAAAAGTCGAACAATGCAGGGATATAACTCAAAAGGACTCTGCCTCGAATGCAAATCAAATATGACATTTTTTTAATATTTTGTTGGCACAACACAACAAATTTCAATATAATGCCAGGGAACGAACGCGCCGAGCGTGGAAAATGATCTATTGCCGAGAAAAAAGGACGAAGGACCGAGCCTGATCTTTTTCTGGGCAGATGCAGCAGCATCTTCGAGGAGTCTTCCCCTTTTCGTATTCGTCTACTATTTGAATTCAATTTAGAGCAAACGGTTCAGCTTGACTTGACTTGTGCCTTGTGGCAGCAGTGAAAAAATAGTATAAAGGACATTTGGTTTGTTTGTTTTCAGCCTTCCCTCCGTTAAATTTATGACAAAAGGACATGTGCAACATTTGCAGGCTGCCCCGTTTCGTGTTTTTATTTTTTTGTTTTGCCTTACCATCTTTGGGAACCACCATTTTGAGGCTTTGAAATAGAACCTCCCCAACATTGGGCCACCATTAATCAACTGCTGCACGTGTTCCAGGCGCTAAGAAGTCAATCTATATAAATGCCAGGATACCCGCCCATTATTCGGGTATATTTTCTTTCGCTCACCTGCAATTAGACGCCCTCAATTATGTTGTGCAATGAATGAAAGTGAGATTGCGGCAAGTGCAAAGGGCTCGATGGACTGACTTCCTACTTTCGCACTTTTACCTCCAGGCTTAAGCTGGGTATTTGTTTTTTCGAACACCCAGTGCCGGAGCACCTGGGACGCAGTTGGTGGGCGCTGGCCAAAAAGGATAATTGCAGAAGTGGGTGTTGCGCCTTTAGCGGCTTAGGACTCCTTCGGCAAACAACGGAGAACGCTCCTCCCGGCGGCGGTCAGGTTCAAATGGCAAAGGTTGTTCCCGAGACCTGTTGTAATTGACACCTTAAAACCGAGCGAGTCCTTCGATCAACCGCTCTGGCGGAGATCTGTCAAACGGACGGTCCGTTTGATCCTGCCCCAGGAAGTGGCAGAAATTCGCAGAAATTGCCACTACAAATGTGCCGCCCGAGGCAAAATCTTTTGGGGATTAGCATACGCAAATTATGGATAAGTAAAATATATGCTCAAGCTACAAAACCATATAAATGATGAGTAAAAAATATATAAATAAATATATAAAATATAACTCTTTTAATAAAATGCATACAAAAGAAATTTGATAAAAAAGGCGGTAAGTACATATATCTCTATATTGCATTTCACATTTCACCGCCTTGTAATATTCTCGCCAATTTATGAATTTTCATTATTGTTTTGCAGCCTGGTCTTCCCAACGGATTGGGTAATAATTACCGGCAAATTGCCGACTCAAAGTGAACTCATTTCGCCCGTTTGCAATTATGGGCACTTGGGTAATCTGCGGCATCTTGAGGATCCAATCCAATCCCCAAGCCGCCGATTTTGCAGCTGCCGGGCAGAGCGAACTCCGGATTTGCAATGTGAAATCGCCGTCTGTAATTGGGCCATAAAAAAATAAGAAGAGCAGGATCCACCAGCTGCCTCGGTGGATATGTAAATTTAGTGTTAAGGTGCACAAAATGGGCGTTTTGGTGAAGATTAAGCAAGAGCAAGCTTGGACTCCAATTGCAGGGGTAAACATTTAACAAAAAAAATGAAGGGAAAACAAGAAAAGGCGTTGCCCGACAATGACATAAATTTTAGAGCAGCAAAAAACAAATAAATAAAGCCAAGATCTGGGGCCACAGCATTACGCATCGTTTAAGTTGTGATTTATGTGGCATAGACAGACCGAAAACCCTTCAGACATCAGAGATTGAGGCTCGGATTCGGTTTGTTAATGAGTCAAATTACACACACAGCACCACAGAGGGGTTAAGAGGACGAAAGGGGGATTCTGCTGAGTGGCCGCCGAAAGGTGTGACAATTGTTACTGCACACGAATATACACCTATGTATGTATATACCTATATAAAACCAGCCAGGTCGGAGATACACAAAGATTTATGGTGACTGCTAAAAGCGAATTCCCAGAAAATTTGCTACCTTATTCACTTCTGTGGTTTTTTGCATAAACAAATAGCTGGGGAATAAAGGCAGTGTCCAACTTTTAGCGGAATTGCTACCGGGCTAAAAGGAAAAAAAGAGTGGAAAACCCGGAGCCGGTAGCCAAGAGTGCCGGGCATTTATCAAAGCGTCGGCTCCGGTTTGAAGATGCACCCAAACGGCGAAAAAACAAAAAAAAAAAACTATATACAACTGGGTCCCCAGGGCAAAGCCCAAAAAGCAAAACCCAACCCAATGAGTTTCATTAATAAATTCCAGAACAAAACAGCCAGACAAACCGGTTGGCCAGCCTTCCTCCTTTTCCCCCACAGAAATATTCATTATTTGTATTTTCATTTTTTTGTGGGCGTTCTCAGTGCAAACAACTGAAAATAATGGAAAATATTTGGTAAATATTTGCGGGCAGGCCACAGGACACGAGGGAAATATGCGTGAAGGATGAAAGATGATTTGGCAAATATCCTTGCCAGACAATGCGGCACCAAAAACTGGAAATGCCTAATGTGATTTGAGGATCTTGAGGGATGGCATCAAGATTCTGTTATGGATTATGAATTATTAAGTTTGTAATTCGATTTGGAATAGGTAGATTAAACAAATATATACACATTTACAAATAAAATGTAAAGATACAAAATGCTATCAGGTAACAGCAAGCTTTTTTTTATCGTTACAAAGTAAGCCACAGAGTGATATCAAATTAAATAAAATGTATTACATGTAATCATACAATGCAGAGTGCACAGTTCCCCATATCATGTTCATTTCCAGCACACATGTTGCTGCAATTCCGCTTTATAAATAGAAACTCAATAGTGCTTGGGTTGCTTCCGCTTTTAGTGCTTATCGGGCAGATTTTGGAGTCGAGGCAAGTGCCAAGCGGAAATTCTCCGCTGCCTCGTCTTCAGACCCCCAGAAGAAATGGAAATGGTAATAAAAATAATACGAACACGTGCCTCCCACTTCAGGGCGGCTCAAGTGCTCGAAAAACGAACGAATTGAAAACCCCCTGGATGAAGAAGAACCCTTTTGCAATCGAAGCCCCGGAAAGTGTTATTCGAACTTAAGAAGCGGAAATGCCGCAGACAAAGCAGGGGAATCTCAAGTGAGCAGAGTGAAAAATGAAATTAAGGCCAGCTCAAAACATTAGTTATCTATTGCCGCAAATCATCAATCAAAGTGACCGCCCAGGAAAATTGGAGCAGGAAAATGTATGTCCTTCTTGCTGACCAGAGGAAATTTCCACAGTCCTGCGTCGGCCAAATTCAAAGTGAAAGTGTTCGATTACCCAAAGCGATCGTTAAGTGAGAAAGGGAAAAGTATCGAAGAAATTATAAATTGCCGACAAAGCCGAGGGCCAAATACTTGAGATTTCGAGAGGGAAAGGACATAACAAGGAGAAAGTCAAACGAGGACAGTTAGCCGCACTAATTAACAAGCAGAATTGTTTATTTTTACAAGTGCCAAGTGGCCACTTTTTTTCGGAGCGGCCGCCCTTTGTTTTCACAACTTGTGTTTTCCTTGGCTTTTGACATTTTGGTGACATACGGGACTGCCACCTAAAAAGACACACATGTAGATGCACAGACTAGGGCAAAATAATAGAAACATTTGCTGGGTTTTCAATTTAAATATAAGAAGTATTAAAGGTAGTGTAAATCTGTTTCTAGATTCAAAAAATGTACTCTACTTCTTAGAACAAGCAAGTTATCCCAATCCCTTATGTGATAAAACATTTTATAGCTATCAACTTAACTGCAACTGTAACCAGAACACACACGACGCATCCCTCCCCGTCCACTTTCACCATTTCTCCCAGGGCGAAAGTGTCAAAGTGACATGCCCACTTTGTCGCTACCCGACTTAAAAAATGTCTCAAATTACAAAAATCACACAACAAGACGGTTTGTTCCTCGCACAGGATAAGCGGGATTAGTCAGCTTGTTAGTTAGTTTGGATCTCCGCGTTCCGTTTTTCAGGATCGCAGGATTTCCGTCATGGCAATTGGCAATCCAAGCGATACGTAATGAATGTGACGAACTGTCAGTTGTTTCGAGTTTCCTTGTCGCAGGAGCATTTTCTTTGCATTTTTTAGCGGGTTAATTGGCACTGACAAAGGTCTTGACTTTTGCCTGGGAAACATAACAATTTGTTGACATCTGTAAATATTATGGGGAAATTTTCCAGAGGAATAGCTTCTAGCATACAGCGTATACAAGAAAACACAAAACAAAGTAAACTAAATTATAAGAAAGGTAGTTGAATTCCGTCATATCCTCTTAAATATAAAAAAAAAAAAACTTTGAAAATAAGTATGTCTTGACTTATTCCTACATCGATATTAATATTTTATATTTTCAAACAGAGTATTACAAAATGTATTAAACAAACAGGCTTAAAAATGTTTTTTTCTTTGCCGAAATAACATGTTCCTATAAGCTCGTAGATCATACAAATTCCTTTTGTAGCTACATTTTAAATAAACTTCTAGTTTTTGCACTGTTTATCCATGTTTTTAGAACACAGCAAAATATCTCGAGCTCAAACTAATAAATTCCTAACGTCCCATTGCAATAACCTTGACTCAAGGTCCATGTCCTTGCAGATAAATAAGAAAGGAAAAACAGCAGGATGCAACTGCAGAAAAAAACAGAGTCGAATAACTCACTCAAAACAGCATTGAGTGAGATACGGAACGTGTTGGAAACGAAATGGAACAGACGGAAGATGGAAGAAAACGTCAGAAGAGGAGATAACAGGAAATGGAATGCGACGACAACGGCGAAAAGTTGTTTAAAAAAAAGAACCAAGAAAAAACCGCAAGCAAAACGTTGGCACTTCATAAATGGGCGAGAAAGAGAGGCAACAAGAAACAGAAAGAGATCTCGCTATAGAGGAATAGAGAGGTGCGAGGGAGAAGGCCAAAAGCGCCGACATTTTTAATTGTAAATGAGTTATGACGCGTTCGTCAGAGAGAGAGGTGAGGCGAAGAAAAGAGAGGGGCGCAAGTTGCTGACAGCGCCGCCTTTCTCTCTGTCGCACGTTCACTCCCCCGCCGCTTTTCCAATTGGAAAACGAGAGAGCGAGTGGCGTTTTCACTCAGAGTGTGCGGCCATAGGGCTGTCCCGCTTGTACTCGTGCTTGCAAGGCTCGCTGTAGGGTGGTCTCGCTTGCACCCAAAGCAACCATAGGAGGAAAAACTGGTTTCCCGAGTTTTGCGCCTGCCGTCGTTTTTGGCTTCTCAGCGGCAACAATTTCCTGACACAATTCAGTTCGTCGTCGCCTGCCTTCCGTTGCGCACACACTCAGTCCGCGAGATTCTCAGTTCGCGTGCGCCAAAGATAAGCAAAAGAAAGCAAGAAAGATATAAAGAAACAAGATACTTACACCTTGAAACACACACATATTGCTCGAGTTACCAAAGCTAAAGATGCATCTAGCTTTATAAGTGCCAAGTGTTGAAAAGTGACCAGATACAATACCCCAATACCTTTCCAAGGTATTCCCTAGTTAAAGCCCCATTAAGAACAACATCATACCCTTCAAAATGCTGGTTGGATCTCATCCGTATTTGTGCAACGGGGTGCCCGCCGCCCCCGCAGCACCAAATGCCAGTGGACAGACAACAACAACGGCTAGCAAAAGTGCCGCCGGCTCAGCGACGGACTTCTCCATCGCCGCCATCATGGCTCGCGAAGATGCCTCCAGTCGGGAGTCCTCAATTCGCAGTGCAAGTAAGTCGAGATACATATTGAAATTATCCTAAATAAGAAAGGAATTCTGTGGGAAGCGGTAGAATCATCAATAGGTTGATAGAAACAAATTGTACTTGAAAAAATATATTGTTATGCATCAAAAATTGAATGCCTTGAAGATTAAGTATTTCGATTATATAGTGTTTTTAAAACAAGCTGAGCTTAAGTTACAGATTTACAGCAAAGATACCTTCGAAGTGCATTGAAGAGATGCAGAATATCTTAAAGTTACTTTCTTTTGTGAAGTCCCAAATAGGGTAAAAGGGTATAATTGTCTCGTTTATAACTTCATTTGATAAGCTGCTAAGGCACTTATAACATTTTCATATTATAAGTTCACTAATTAAACAATCTTTAATCATAGTTATATATTTAGATATTCAAGTATATCCTAGCAGTGCTTTCTGTACAAAAACTTACTTAACATACCAGCACATAAAAATCTAGAAATTGCTAAAACAAAAATGGAATTTTTATACGATTAATTCAAATTAAACGTGATTAACAACTCAGCGCCCAAGAAGAGAACCGCAAACTTGACCGGCGAATGCAAACATTATTAGCCACAAGACAATCGCTAATTGATTGCACAACAAATCTATTAAATTACTGTTGTCGCTTTGGGTGCGCAGAGTTCCATTTAATTGCCAATGACAATTAGCAGGCGTTCCGGCCACGTTAAAAGAGAAAAAAACTAGTTCTCTCTGGCCGACGGCATTCGCAATTAAGTCCGAGCCAAAGATCGCGAATCAGATATTTATTAGCGAGCACTTGCAGCGCTCTTTTGTGGCCGATATTATGATAATATGCAAATTGTGCACAGCATCTAAGCGCACGGAATTCATATTTAACAAAGGCCGCTAATTATGTTAATTAATTTTCAACAATGTGCTTCATTTTATTAATTTTACGAGGCGCAGAAAATTAGCGACGGCCGAAATCAAAACAAAATCGCTACGAGGTGTTCGTATTTTACGATCTCTTTATCAAATATGCAGCTTTTTTTAGTTTCATATTTTGTTTTGTTTATTTCTGTGGTCGTTTTCCGTTTGCTTACTTTGCATTTTAACACCTACCGTCTGGGCTCACCTGCAAAAAAACGGGCTGCTTAGTTCTTCCCATCACTTTGTTACCATTTTCGGCTTGTGGAAAGTGGAAAGCGTATGCGAGAGTTCGCCCATGGATGGGCCCAAAAATATTATTCATCAACTTTTCGCACACACCTTGAACGAAAGCCCTCCGCTTTTGTTTATGCAATGGAAAAGAGCAATCGCAGCTAGAGTTTCGGGCTGTTTAATTGCCGATTTGTGTTCAGTTTGCCAATTAAGCCAGCGGTCGTCGTCGCACTGTCTCATTGCAATTGAAACGCGAAGCGAAGCGGAAACTCCAAGAATATGAGACGACTCCACGCTGTCTGCCGCGAAATCAGCTCCACCACTCAATGTTGTCAACGGAAACACGGCCTCGCTTTTTGGCCAAATGCACAGTGGAAAAATCGTTAAAAATACGCACAAGTTATGCCGGAAAAAGTGTTGAAAAATATAGGATACAGTGTGATCTTTAAAGTGTTTATAGATTTTACTTAGCGCTTTTTCCCATGTGCATTGCATTTTAAGTTGCATTAACTCCCAACGAACGGTGTAATTCAGATTTAATTTTCAATTTTCGCTTTTCCCTCTCGTGTCATTTAAGGTCCCATTTCGGTGGAGGATGAGGTTGACGTTGATGTGGTCGACTGCAGCGATGCCGAGGAGCCACCAACTAAGGCGCGTCGTTTGAACCACCATCAGCACCACCAGCATCACCAGCACCACAACAATAACAACAATAACAACAACAACAACAACAATGTGGCACACAAGAGTCGCCACAGCGGTGGCGCCGTGGCACAAACAGCTTCCGCCGAATCCCAATTGAACACCAGCTCGACGAGCAGCCAAGGACGCTGCTCCACACCGCCCCAATCCCCGGGAACGGAGGACAGCGAGGAGCGTTTAACACCGGAACCGGTGCAGAAGGCACCCAAAATTGTTGGCTCCTGCAATTGCGACGATCTGAAGCCGGTGCAGTGCCACCTGGAGACCAAAGAGCTGTGGGATCGCTTTCACGATCTTGGCACCGAGATGATCATCACCAAAACGGGCAGGTAAGCATCCAAACCAGCAACCAGCCATCCATCCATCCATCCATCCAAACCATCAGTCAGTCAGTCGAGTTTAGTGCAAACAGGCATTAGTTTTAAATGGGGGAGCAACGTGGGAGATTTTGGGAGGTAAAAGTTGCTACACAGCCAAACCGATTCTCTTTTCACAAAATATTTTGCATTCATCACTTTTCCGCAAAACTTCTTTATTGAAAAATCAAGTGTCTGCGTGTTCAATCATCAAAGATGTTCAACCTAAGTCAGTTTTTATTTTCAATGCCCATAAATTGGCTCGCCAAATGGTTTTTGCAGTGTCAACAAAAATTTCATGCCATTTGAGGGACTGTGTGGGGTCTGTTTCCTCCAAAAGGGAAACTGTGCAAAAAAAGGAAACATTTGTGTACCTGCGCAGGAAGAAAATGAGAAAATCAGAGCTATGGGCGTTGCTGTTGTCAGCGGGAGAATGGGAACAAGTTCAATCCGAGTGACCACGGGTTGTCCACACCTTTGCTCCCACACACCTGACCACACGCACACAGGTCACACAGATAGACATATATATACACCTTAATGATATTGTAAAAATCACACCTCGCAGTCGCAGACATCAGGGCGGTCCCCGATGTCCGCCTTTGGCCTTTTTGGCCGGAGGTTATGTCACCGTGTTTTGGAGGGACATTAAACCACAGGATGTAGAAGAGAGAGAGGGATACACAGGTTTGTGACTCAAAGAATGAAGGAAGAGTTTCGCTTTTGTCTTCATTGTCTGCACTTGTCAAAGCAGGGAAAATCGAAAAGGAAAATATGGGAAAATCTGGTTGAAGCCCCAGTGTCTGGGCCATAAATAGTCGACTTAACTAGCTGTGTGGCAATAGCAATCCCCAAAAAAGGGAGCATTCAATGAAAGCAAAAATCTAATCGAATTAATTTCATTTGTTACCTCTTCCAGACGCATGTTCCCCACTGTGCGCGTCAGTTTCTCGGGTCCGCTGAGGCAAATCCAGCCCGCCGATCGCTACGCCGTCCTCATGGACATCATCCCCATGGACTCGAAGCGGTATCGGTACGCCTACCATCGCTCCGCCTGGCTGGTGGCCGGCAAGGCCGACCCCGCCCCCCCAGCACGCCTCTACGCCCATCCCGACAGTCCCTTCAGCTGCGAGGCGCTCCGCAAACAAGTTATCTCCTTCGAGAAGGTGAAGCTGACTAATAACGAAATGGATAAGAACGGACAGGTGAGTTGACTTGAGATACCGAGATACTGTGATACTGAGATACTCAGATGCGCAGATACTCAACTGCTGAGACATTCAGATGCTGAGGTAGCGATTAGCCGCGAGTGCTAAATGATTGATAATTTTGCAACACGAAGAAATATTCGCCAAGTTGCGAGTCTGGAGACCTTCGTTGATTAATGTTGCATTGCTGTGAAAATGGAAAATCTTTGAGTTTCGAAGAGAATTTTAGGAAAATATACTTCTTTCTAATTTACAAAAAGTTTTAAAGTATTTTAAAGATAACTTTCATCAGATGTATCAATCATATTTAGCACTTTCCTAATCCCCAGCTATCTAAATTTCAATCGACTTACTACAATGAAACCTTTTCCCTCTTCTCGAATCCTTTCCAGATCGTTTTGAACTCGATGCATCGGTACCAGCCCAGAATCCACTTGGTTCGCTTGAGCCATGGCCAGAGCATTCCGTCTAATCCCAAGGAACTGCAGGACTTGGATCACAAGACCTATGTGTTCCCGGAAACGGTATTCACCGCGGTGACGGCCTATCAGAATCAGCTGATCACCAAGCTGAAGATCGATTCGAATCCGTTCGCCAAGGGCTTCCGCGACTCCTCCCGCCTCACCGACTTCGATCGCGATCCGATGGAGGCGCTGCTCCTGGAGCAGCAGCTCCGCTCGCCACTGCGCCTCTTTCCCGATCCGCTGATGCAACAGTTTGCCGCCCAGGGAGATCCCTCCTCGATGGCGCTGTTCGAGAAGGCACGCCAGCATCTGCAAATGTTTGGCGGCAACTCCCCCTACGCGCAGCTGATGATGCCGCAAATGTATCAAGCGGCAGCAGCGGCAGCTGGACCACCTCCGCCACCCCCTGGCCTGGGCGCCTTCCACATGTTCCAGCAGCAGTGGCCCCAACTTACCGCCGGCTTTTTGGCCAGCGCCAATCAGCAAGCTGCCGCCGCTCAAGCCGCCGCTCAGGCTCAAGCGCAGGCGCAGGCGGCCGCCGCAGCAATGGCCGCCAACCGGACGCCCCCACCCCCGCCCACTGCATCCACGCCATCGTCGACGTCGTCGGGATCGCCGTCGCCCGATATGCGACCGCGCCAGTATCAGCGGTTCAGTCCGTACCAACTGCCAGGTGGTCAGGGGCCGCCCTCCTCCGCCGCCGGCTCGCCGCCCGCGGTAAACGTCTCCCGCAGCCCCACCCACTAAGTTCACAGCCCATGCCACCAAGTTCTTGCCACGAGCAGTATTAAAAAGTGAAAGCACTGGGGTTAAAGGTCGTCTTAAATGCAAAAAAGTTCCTGGAATACGCAGCAAATACTTAAAAAAAAAAGTTAAAAAGATACAATATTTTGGTTCAGGATATAAGAAATCAGGTCTGGCAAATATAAATGCTAAGTTTGTTTTCAGTTCTTGAAATTTCTTAAACTTTAGCTTTATTTTTCAATTTAGACGACTTTTAAACCCAGTGAAAACTAAACAAAAAAAGATAGCCATCTTTTTGAATGTTGTAAATTATTTGTTGTTTATATGAAGGCAAAGCAAAACTTTTCTCTATTTGTTGTAAAAATCTTAAATTATGTATAAGCTGTACAGTTCTTCTCACTTTCCCCTAGAGAATTCTTGTAATCTAGTTTAATTTATTGTACAAATGTTTTAATGTTGTTCGAAAACTCATCTCAGTGTAAAGTTAGAACGAAATTCACTCAAAAACTATGCAAAACAAAAAAATATATATACATAAATAAAACGCTGCACGATTGTAAACTATATATAGCTATGTAGTGTAAGCATAAATCGTTAGTAATGCTATTATATATAATGATATATTCATAGTATTAACAGTAAATTCATAGACGCTTCAGTTAGTTATATTTATCCGGCGAAAACGTAAAGATTTATTTAGCATAAATTAAAGGAGAGTAAAACCATAATCTGTATTCAATGTGAACGCTAAAAAAAAAGTGAAAACACGAAAAATATTTAAACAAAAATTATTAAACAAAAAATATAAAAAAAACACAAACATACAAAAACGAATCAAAAATAAATAAAAATATGTGAACCAAAACTATCAACGATTTTTTAATTGGGATTTTTATAGGATATTTGAACAGAACATTATAGATTTTAATGGTTTCAATTTTCATTTTAAAACGCATTATGAATGCCTATAGCTTTTGGTAATTAATAATAATACGTTCGCAACAATTTTCCCCACATATCGAGTATCGCGAGACTCAAATTACTTTCCCTCTATAAGAAATACTCCACATAAATTACGCATTATAAAGCCCATGAAAAACACTTCAGTTCGCAGGCATGCAAAGTAGCCAGAAATCCTGTTTGAGTTTCTCACACATTATCGCAGATATATCCTGTTCCACATAGGCGTAATTCCTTGGGTGCAAGTGTCGTCCTGCCGGCAGAACAAATTGAAAAACAGACTGAAGGGGTCTGGGAATATGCGCAGCTCAGATACAAAGATACAGATAACCAGATACACACTCTCGTGTTCGACGAATGCATTTTCATGGTCACTCAAAGTGAAATTTTTCACTGGGTCTTTCGGGTGTTCGGAAAATTCGATTGACACGCCAGAGTTTTGGGTCTTAAGTGGAGTCTTGATGGATGATTGGGCACTGGGTCTGGATTTGGGTCTGAGTTTCTGGTGTGGATAAGCGTACCAAAATCGTATTGAAGGAAGGCCTTTGGAAATTTCCACTTTTCCCATTTTGATTGAGGGCCCAAACTAATCGGATATAATAGCATTTTTGATAACTAAATATATACTCGGGCCCTCGAGGGGCCCATCTCTCTGCCTAATTATAATGAAATTAACTTGGAGGATAAACATCTTGGCGTTGAGGGGTACGAGTATACAAAAATAATAACACTTCCTCTAATTATATGGTGAACTCATTGAAAAAGGTGGTATCGGCATTTGTCTATCTGGCACCTTACTTGCCAAATTTTAATTTCCATACCTGCTCATTCACTTTCCCTCGGACATTCTGTGGATATCTCTGGACGGCGATCTTCGATGTGGGACCCGAAGTTAATTACAAACTAATCACGAGAACAAACAAAACATTAGGCTATCGCCGGTCGGCGATCTTTACAGGAGCAACCACTACCATGGGCCTGCACCCATAACCATATACATATGTCAAATGTCGGGGTAATTTATAGGCCAACACCGCCGCAGATCCATGTAGTCCAAGTGTCAAAACAAACAGAGCGCCGCCCCACACGAAAATGGTAACAAACTCATCATTTGCCAGACAAGAACAAGATGGGGCAACTCTGGGCTCAACTCTCGGCTCCCTTGGCATAAATTTCCTTTTGGCGTTTTCGTTTTAATTTGAATGTAAATGATGCTGACGCAGCTGTGGATCTCGGCGGCTTCTGCTGCCCCCACACCACACCATACCACACCATCCAATAGCATACCATCCCATACCACACCATAAATATAAATATATGTACTGTACGACGAGGAAGTCGGGAGTCTGATGAGCGGCGGACTTGGGGGCTAAGGTTAAATGTCGGGTGTCCAACAAACAGTGACAAAATATTTAAATTCTCCCAGGGGGCGTTTGTAAATATTTGAGCCACTTAATTGGGGGGCGTGGATGGGCTGGGACGGAATTGATTTATGCCGGCGAAGGGAAATCGATTTGAAAATGAACCCATTAAAAATAAACATATTTTTCAAGTGAATTATGGCGTGAAAAAGTTGTAGTTCGGCCAATTGAACATAATTGAAATCAAATAGAAAGAAAGGCTCGGAATTTATTATAAATAATTAAGAATGCAGTCTGAAAGAGTTGGAAGTTCTTGCTCATTTTATCTCCGTTTCAAAATCATTTGATTCCAAAAGGTATTGGCATGACTTTCAGAATCTGCGGCATTTGCAGTCCGAGAATGAGTGGCCACGCGTTCGAGACAAGTTGCAAGTTGAACCGGCAATCAACAATCAGCGCTGCCCCTGCCACGCCCCACTCATTAACCCAAACATGATCGGGCAAAATGTCTAACGGTAGATGGGCGGCCAAAAGGGGCGTGGCACGTGCACCCAAGTGCCGCGGCACGTGTGCCACAAAGTGCGAGTGCCACGCCGGCTGCGAGTTAACGGACAGCGGTGACATGGAGGTGCCACCAAATCCCTTGTCACCTTGGCGCCACGGTGAAAATTTGTAGATATTAACGTTTTTTGTTCGCCACCGTTTGTCATTAAGTGAAATTGCATAAAAATCAATAGGAGGTAGATACTACAGCTGACTATCCATAACTTCAATGCCAATTTGTTGGGTAAGGATATTAAGTAAATATACATAGAATATATAACTATAGAATTGCTGATGTGGCCGATGATGTGCAGGTTGGGATCCGACTGGAACTCCGAACTCCTACCACTGATACCCACTAATTCCAGGCTGGCCGGTGGGTAATGACTTTATAAACACTGCCTGTGACCGCGGGGTGAGTGAGTTTGGACAAAACTGTCCAACTGTCAGGCTGCTGACTAAGTAACATGCTAGGCTGGACACACAGCGAAATCAATTAGATGGATAGAAGCCGAGATGGGAAATATCGGAGAGCCGAACTCATATATCATTAACAATTTCCATGTCATATGCCGTTTACCCGATATCTTCGAAGGGCACCTTTGTCTATCGGCTTGTCACTCTGCCAACGAATCAAACTTGTCAAAGTCATCAAATATTCAAATACATTTTACACATGCAATCGCAGAGCAGAAAAACAAAATCTTTTTCCTATTTTTTTGGGACTCGGGTCAAATTGTTTGTAACGCCCCCCAGATAACTGTAATTACCGAGGAAAATTGATTTTTATATTATAGTAAAGGGTATGCGTGTGGGGCTAAGCAGGCTCAGTTTTGGCCAGAAAAAGGAAGGGAGCCATTAAAATCCGTAAAGGAAAACCAAAACTAAACCTCGCCTGTCCCCTCAATGAGAACTTAATGCCTTTCGAAATGAACAAAATCCCCATTTGGGCATATGTATGTATATGCTCCTCTGCAGTCGGGGTCTTTTTGTATTTTTGGCAATTGATTAAAAGGCTTAACGTTTCAGACAATTGGCCATTTCAGACCGGCCTTTGGACCTTGCGGTCAGTGTTTTGCTGCAGACTCTGGGTATTAGTTGCAAATTAGTGCGAAATGAGCAAATTCTGTTAAATCTTGTGTGCTTAATGTGTGACTTTATGGTCAGATGGAAAAAGCCAACATGTGTGAGACTTTGCATTCCCTTGACGAAAACCAAATATTTGCCGGAGCTCGTAAGATAAATATGTATTCCTGAAAAGTTATATTTATTAAACAAATCTTAAATTGGATATATGAAATATTGCATCAAACGCTAATATAAAAAATCATTGAAAGCGATATATATATATTACCTTAAATACATAAATTCGCATTCATTTCAAATTCTTTTGTTTTCGAGCTCGGGACTGCTTTTAAAATATGACTTGAAATCAAGCCAGCTTTATGCAAAATGCTTCCACAATAAATTGATAAATATTTTTTGTTATTTTTCGCCTGTGCATTGGCAAGTTGAAATTTATTGATTTCTATGATATACGCTGACATTTTGATGAAACGTTGCCATTGAGTGCAGATAAGCATAAGATATGTGTGTGGTGTACGTTATGCGATACCTTCGAATCAAAAAAAATAACGACGAAACGGATTTGTAAAATCAGAAAACTTGTTCCGGCCATGTAGCACGATGCAAATGAAACCAAATATAAAAAATCAAATTGACTTCTGGCTGGATCTTGCCCCTTTGAATCGACATAAAACTAACCAAACTGATAAACTCACTTTATTAGCAGCTTTGATCATGATTCCTGGGGAAAGGTAGAAAATCTAAAAAGTTAAAAACATAAACCGAAATACTTAAATCCCAACGTTGTAAGAAATGGCTGTAAATATAAAAATCTGCGGGCTCGACACGAATCTTTTTAATTGTTTTCTCTTTCCTTTTGATAAGTATAAATTATGCAGAAATCGTAAAATATACAGTCAACGACTTAAATGATTTATGTTTATGCAAAAAAATAAAGAGAAGATTGTGTCCAAGCCGGTCTCATAAATATTTTGTGCTAATAATGTCTCAATAAAAAAATAAGATAGCGAATGCAGAAGGGCAGGGCCAAGTTTTAAACTGCACTCTTGAACTTTGGAAACGTTGTCAGCTCTTTAACTCTTTTTCATACAAGGTTTTTCGAAGACTACGCCCCCAAAAATGACAAGTGCAAGGCAGACAAAATGTTGCAATACTTTCAGCTAGTTAAATAAACAAAGACGAGACACGAAAAGGTTAAAAAATATATATGTACAACCCCTGGAAAATTACCCACATATAGATGTATCCGCATCGTTAAGCGAATTTTCTGTCATTTGCCAATTTCCAGGGGGAAAACTTCGTGTTCAACCACCAAACGAGCAAAAGAAGACAATTTTTGATGGGAATAAACATATATATATTTTTTTCGGTTGGTGCCGGTGACACCAAATGACATTTTGCAAGTATGTTGCACTTGCCTCATTATTACTGCCACATGTGTGTACGTGCCACACGCCTCACGAGGCTTTGATGTTCCACTGAGTTCGGCACTTGTCATTTTTATGGCCAAACATATTTCCCAATATATATAGTATATATTGCATATCCAACACTCGTGTTTGCGTGGGAACTGTTCGACCTTCTTATTTTGTGGGTGACGAGATGTAATTGCTAATTTTTGTTATGCGATATCTTTGGGAAAGGTACGGGAGAAAAATGTATGTTCAATAATGATCGATTGATTGGCTATGTTTTATTAGGAAATAAAAAGTAAAAACTGGCTTAGGAATTGTGCAACAATACTTCTTTATCCATCCAGTTGAAATCGATATCTCACTTGGCTGGAAGGCGGAATTAAAGTAGTTTCAAGTGCAGGATGTGGAATGGAGTTGGGTTAGACGAGGGCCATAACATTTTCCCTGGATGTTGCCAAGCAGTCTGCACGTTCCGAGACTTTGAAGTTCACAATTGCAACCGCACAAAATTTGTGCCACATGTGGTGCCACAAGTAGTGTTTACTCTACTAAAATAATGGAAACATGTTGTAAAAAAGTATAAATTTACTATGTAAACAACAATGAAATTGCCTCCCACCGAATCATGAATGGAAGACAGAGCGGCACCAGAATTTCCAGTACATATGATATTTTCTGGGTGTAGGAAATCATTAAGTATATGTTTATGTTGCTGCCCGCTTTCATGTGGTCGTCGTCACATTTTTGCTGCGTTCCGTGCTCCTTTGAAAATGTCGCCTCTGATGTGGCAGCAAATTGCACACATATAGTATAATATGGCAAAGAAAACGCAATTATGGTCAAGTTATGGTAGCCGAAGTCCGTAAAAATATGAAATTGGGGTGGTCCGTTTATATACTTCCACTCGATGGATTTCCGCTCTTGCAATTTCGCCATTAGAAGCATAATCAAGTTGTTAACAATTTGTTAGAGCCGCGGCTCCACCTCGAATTCACGGATCCATGGATTGCGTGCCCACGCATAACGAGAAAGTCCAATAAAATATGTACAAATAATTTGCCATGCGTAATTTGTGCAAATAATATGCGTAATTGTCAGGGAGGGCGGGAGGTATGTAGTTTCCCTTCGGCACAACGCCGAACATCAAAGCTAATGGCCACATGATGTACACTTTTTAAATGAGTCGAGACTGGAAAAGAAACAGCCGAAACGGGAAATTGTTGCTGCCTGTTTTTTATGGGCACAAACAATAGTAAAATAAAATTTAAGGCGGCAGGCGACAAAGTAAACACCATAATAAATACGCGTATTTTTCGATTTTTTAGGTTGCAGTCAACGACTACTGATTACTCTACTCAGCATTAAAACTTTATGGCTTACAACCAAATTTAAGTCTTTACTTTACACTTATATATTTCAAGCAAAATTGTGAAAAGTCATTTAACTTGTAGCTACTTGTCATATGCCCTGTATCAAAAACATCACAAAAAAACACATCAAAAGGCAGCAATCTGATTAATGAGTGATGAAATGAGGTGGTACTAGGTTTTGGGAAAGGGTGATATTCCGGTGGATGGTCTTCAAACTAGAACGGAAGTACTTAGGGCAAATGAATACATTAGCATGGCTCGGCTCAATTGCGAATAAGTAAGTAATTTAAATAATTAGAAGACCCTTGATTTTTTTTTGGCAGTATATAGGTTTACTTGATATGACCTTGTCAGGTTGTCAAGGCTACCTATCGATATATGCAGGCCCATTAACTGCGTGTGGCACTTCATTATGGGCATTTAGGGCACTACAATAAAAGGCATTGATTGGGCCTAAATCTCTTTATGGCCTAGAGTGTCCTTGAGGTGCGAACAGCTAATGGCACTGGCTCACCTTGATTTTTAGTGTTTGACATTTGACACGCGCATTTACGAAATTAATAATGGCATCTCTTTCGCTGCGTACGCGTGTTTAAAGAAATCCTTCGAATCCGCGGGTGTCGTCAGCGATTGTAAAATTTTTATTGATCCCACATTGTCTGCCGATTCGCTTACGGATTTCTGTTTTGTTATAAACAAACTCGGAAGAATGTTTAAGTAGTCGTCGTGCTGCTTCAGTTGAGGGACACGCGACAGGAGCTGGTGACAAGTTTTTGTTGCCGCTGGGAAAGTTTCAGGATATCACTGCATCCTGGTTTAAGGATCTCAAGGACGCACTGCCGGACGCGCGACGTTTTATGGGAGTTCTTGAGCCTGGAGCTAAACGAAAGTCCTTGGAAAACGCTCATCTATCTGTGGGAGATGTCAGGGACATCTAGTCAGGGGGGGAAATTCGAGATCGAAAAATTCAAGGTGACTTGGTTACAGTTTTCCAAGCCATATATGTTCGGCTTTGTATGCATAGATTACAAAAAATTAATTAACTTAATACATGAGTGGAATCACATTCTGAGAAAGCACCCACTCCTTTTATCGAGAAATCAACTTACACGTGTTTCGACCGAGCATCATTCATACATCATTCAATCAAAAGGATCACGGAAAAGGTTAAGCCCAATCAAGTGCTACCTGATATCAGTCTCGCAACGCCCCAAACCAAAACCCTCGACACTCGAAGGGATCAGTCGGGAGTCTAGATAGCACTTGTAAGATGCTGTGATTAATGGTCGCTGGGAAAAGGTGAACAAAAATCAAGCGAGGCCCAGTTCTGTGGACACCATCGCAACAATGGAAGGCACACCCATTAACACCAGGGCGATGCATCCAGCCCACAAACAAAATTGGTAAGAGCCAGAAAATTGGAAAAACTAGAAGAAACCTGGTGGCTGAAACTGGCTTCTACGAACCAGACACAATTGCCGAGCCACGTTATTAATTACATGCATTAATTTCTGGCACAGTTCAAAGAGACAAGTGATGCAACTGTGCACTGCAAAAGAAAATGTTTTGAAGTTTCAGTTTTAATGATAATCCATAAAAATGCACTTTCTATGAACAAATAAAATGGCTTTTGGATGAATGAAGTTCAGCTATTTACATTAGTCGCATAGAAAAATGGTTTTAAAAAATATTATGATTTAGCTCAGTGTAAATTCATGTCTAAAACCAAAAACCAGACTCAAACTCAGGCGCCACTGTTGATGGATTCGTGGCTGGCTACATGGTTCGCTGATGAACAGCCGTCTAAATTATGGAACGCCTGTCACCCGCTGCGAATGCAATGGGTGTGAGTGTGAATGCGAGTGTGAGTGTTGATCTGAGTGTGTGTAAGTGCGGCGGATCGACCCCACAAGCCGCTCAGCAATTCCAAGAGAACCGATGGCGAAAAAGGGACATCCTTGATTTGATTAATAATGCCAAAAGTAAAATGCATTACCACCAACCTACGAGATTAAACGAAACAAAATATCTTTAGCCAAACTATTTCTCTACGTTGACAATATCGTGTGGGTTGCTACCAACCCGTTAATAAAAATATGGAAAAGAAGCGCATGATTTCGCTGCACACACATATATCAAAAAGCCGCCATGTCGTTAATTTAATTTGTACAATTTTCAGGCAAATATTTTCCACACCACCGAAACTGCCAATAAAGCCCACGCAAGTTTGCAGCCAACCAGTCTTGGTTGGTCGCCTAGAAAAGCGTCTACTACTACCACAAAATCGCAATTGTACTGGCCATCTCTTTCTGGCCAAGATTCGCAACAAGTTTTTCCAGTTTTTTGATGTTTTCTTTTTTTTTCGGGCAAATAATTTTCTTGTGCGCGCGCAATTTTTCAGCATAATTTGTAGCGAGTTTTTTGCCCGCTCCGTTTTTTTTTATGCATACTACATATATATAGTATGTATTTTTATTTTAACATTTTTGTTGTGAGACTCTCTTCCGCTGCGAAGAATTGCAGTCGCTGCAGTTTTGTCGACAGCAACGGGCGCTGCACGCTCCATTCGTCAAACGATCGGCGGGATATATACACATGTGTATATATTTGTAGCATATCATATGCACCTCGATTCACGGCCATCCATAATTGTTGATACGGCAAGTGTGAGAGAGAGTGTGTGAAAAACTTTGACTCAATTCCTGGAATTGCCCCCATGCGAAACGGAAGCGCTGCTATTGTTTTTAGTACTTTTTACTGTCGATTTTCGGTCGAGTCAGTAAGTCTTGGTCGAGTTTTGAATTCCGAGACCTTCGCCGAGGCTTGCAACTGACCCAGAAGAAATCTGTCGATCAGCGGCACTGCATTGGGATTGGGCGGCGATCGCAGGCACAGATCCCCGATCAACTATCAACTTTGACGCGTGCCTGGCCCCGGGGCATGACTCCTCAGTAATGTGTCCATCAACGATTTCTATAGCATGCATTTGTGTCGCGTCATTGTTGCAACATCAGCGCAAACAAGCAAGAACACACTTCAAAAAGCCCAACAATGTCGAGTGCTAATAAAACCCACTGAGCGCGCCTGACTGACTGACAATCACAATCTCAACAACGGTCGTGAGTTATTTGAGGCGGCTAATCCCGCGGCTGCACTGCGAGAAATCGGTGTGTACGAGCAACATTTACCAGCTCAGGTGAAAAAATCGAGTGGGTCAAGTACTCAAGCTAACCAAATCGCTTTCGGTTTTGAAATGAGTTGCACTTTCGTCGGCGATTCTTGTTTGAAATCCCCTTTTTTCCTGAGTGTAGAATCCAGCGTTAGACAGCTAGGAGTATCCGTGTTTATCTGCTGTGTGTGGGGAGCTGAACAAACAAGCTATTTAACACCGCCAGAAATGCTGAGCCAGCGGCAGTGACTGGGCGAATACTGGATGCTGTGGATACGGATACCGAGTGGCGGGCTTACCGGGCAATATGGTGGTCACAAAAGTGTCGAAGATCGAAATCAGCAGCAGCAGCATTGGAGAGTCGCGGAATTGATCGCGTCGATTAATTTGTCTTGCGGCTCTCGCCCTTTGCTTCGGCTGCATGCAGCATGAGTGTGCAACATGTTGCAGTCCAAATGGAATGCACTTAATCACGATTAGTTGTAATCGATAAGCAAGCCGGGCTAATAACGCACTCTCCGCGAGACTTAGAAGATTTCCCACTAGCCACATACCCATGTGGTATATATGGTGGCTATACTTAGGGTGGTCTCCCGACCCATTTACATATGAAAAAGTTTGGCCAACCAATGGTTTCAACATAATATTGTTCCGCTTTGTACGTGCCTGCTGCTTGGCCATGATAAATGGCACTATTTATTTAAATCAAGCGACCCGCGGAGACCTCCAAAACAAACACCGAATTCGGTTAATAATTTGTTCATTTATCAACATTTGTTAGCGGCGATTATGAATGACGTGTGTGGCTCTCTGACCCAGGTAGCCAAAAAAATCTCGTCGAATGGAATCGAATCGGATATCGGATCGTCTCCAAAACGAATTTGAGTTCATTCATAAAATCTTGCCTTTTTGTTTGTAGAATTTTCGTCACAGCAGGTTATCATGTTCGTTAAGAAAACATATGCAAAAACAAGCAACAATAAGGATTACAAGCTTGTAGTCAACTTTTTTTTAAGGATTTAACTTGTTTTTTTTAAGCCTACACTTTTCGAGTAAGAAAATATTTAATGACTACCTGAGAAGCGAGCCTACAACAATTAAATGTACTTGCACACACCCCATTCTTGCACCAACAAATTTTAGAAATTACATCAAAGAGTAGCCATGCAAATGTTGACCAACCCAGTTGACATTTTTCATAATTCCATATCACCAGCACCCACAATCAAACCCGGCCAACACGCTCATAAAGGCCACGCCAAAGGTTTTTTTTCAGGATGGGAATGGGTTTATGGTGCAGAAGTACAAAGCCATTCGAAAACTATTTTTATAACGTACTAATAACTGCAAAACTTTCACTGCTCGTTTTTTGCCACCCAGTTTTTATATCGTGTTTCAGTGTTGTTGGGCTTTTTTTGTTATTAATTAAATTACACGCCAGGCATTTTACAACATTTACAGCAAATTACAAATGCCAGGCATGGGCACGCAGTCGTTGGCAAGAAGAGAGAGGGGAGGAGGGGCTATAAAGAATATTATATCACCAGACTGAAAATATTTTAGGCGAAGGTGGAAGAGAAATGGCATGCGACTATTGGATGCCCATTGAATTAGTACATTTTATAAATAGATTTTTCCTAGAACAAGTGATTGTATTACCTTCTATCAGAATTGGTATAATTATTCATTATAAACTAATAATTTTATCAAATAACATAATTTAAGTTAGGAACTATCTTTTCTATTCTTCTTGTATTAAACGAGTAGTTACAATCCTCGAATTCCTTCAAACCAATACACCCCATATCCTTGGAACCCACAGCATTCGTCATATCGCAGAGAACAGGAGAACCCTGGTCTTGGGACCTGGACTTGGTTCTCGTTTTGGTTTCGTTTTCCGTTTCGGTTTCGGTGGCGGTGGTGTCTGAAATATACGAGAGTCCCCGGTTGGCAGTTACCGGTTACCGGTTGTGGGTCCAAGGCATATCCATGAGTGTTAACACTCATAACAACTGCTAAAGCCCATTTTCGCATGTTGGCAGCTTATAAAAGTGCAGCACTCGGCCGCATGGCCATATACCACATATAGAGCACCCACTCCTCACTCCCGATCCCCATTCCCAACCCAATCCCGAGCCCTTTCCTTTGCCCCACTCCGCCCATCGTAGGTGTGTGCAAGTTTCCAAAAGAGATTTTGTGTGAGCGATAAACACGCGCCCAGGCACAAAAGTGTAAATTAAGCCGCAGACGCTGAGGAGAACTCGTGTGTGGGCCGCCCAGTTCACAGCTCTCGACTGGCCAAAAGTGCGGGAAAGGGGTAAGGCGGCGGGAAAAGCGGGCGGAAAATGAAAAATTATGAGTTATGCTAGGCAAGGACATGGCCTGCTCAAGCTTCATTTGCTAAGCCATGGAGCGGCAGTCGCCGTCATAGTCATTTCCACACGCGCAGCCGGGAGATGCACTCGGAAAAATTAAGTGGTGCTATTCAAAGAAGTAAAAGAACTCCTTTGATTTGAAAGGACTTTTAAAGGGCTCCTAAAAGAGTGCTATGATAAACATATTTCATAGTTCTATAATATATGATATTTGTTACTCAAATATTATCCACAGTGCATCTTTGGATAGAGCACTCGACTATGCATATCCTGGCCAGGTCGGCAGTGCTCTTGGCCAACCCAGCTCGACTCGGCTAGCCGGCAATTGTTGAGCTGGCCCAGCTAGCGTGTCGCTCATTAGCATCAACATTTGCAGGGGAATTTATGGTGTCCATGCCACATGCGAAATGTGGGTTAGCAATGTGCAGTATGCTGGCATTGTGGCATTCTGGCGTGGCAATTTTATGCTCATCAGCGCGGCATTTCTCAGCATTCGTTGTGCGCCGGATGACGGCGACTCATAAATTAATTAATTTTTGGTGTGGCTTTCAGCGCGTTATCACCGCTCCAAGATCGCAAGAGCTCCGAGCCGCCGCTCGAGGGCAGCTGCGATCGATGTGGCAAGTGGTTAGGACTCATTATCAGAGAACCGTACGGATCCCGAGGGGATAAGGATAATCGTGCGATTCGAAACGAGTTCAGCTGGCAACGAACATGTTGCACTCCACTTGATTCTTATGCAAACAAGGCGCGGAGGTTGTCCGACATCGTGTTAAAAAACTTGTTCGCAATTAAACGATGTCCTGCCGGCAGGCTGACTGAATGTCTGCCTGGGTTTGCCCTGCGCGCTGCCGCGGATCATCAAGTGGGGCACTGAGAAAAAAAAGGCAACTATAGAGCTAAGAAAATTTAAAACAAATAAATAAATCCTTATTTAAATAAATTTCCCTAGATAAGATAGAATATTTGCGGGTAAGCAGGAGCTTTTAAGTTTTAAAATTCAATTGTTAGTTGTTCCTCTTTTTTTTCTCAGTGCTCGTGCCACGCATGCGCCTTTGACTTCTTCCACCTGGCATCGTCTTCTCCGTTCGCGTCGCAATCGCATTTCTGGGTCTGCTCAACCAGACAAAGGTTGCACGTAAATGACCCAAGTTATCATAAATATGTCAAAAGTTGAAAATTAAATGTACAGCATGCTGAGTCCGGATCCGCGTGCCCCAAACCTCGAGCTCCCCCGCTCGCATTCTTTATTGATATTTTTGCACTTGTTTACATTTTCTGATTTAGAGCCATTCGCCGATGCTCGTAAGAAGGACCACACGTGGCGCCATCTTGTTTATGATAAGTGGAATCCTGTTTGCGGTCCGAGATTCCGATTGGTGTGGGTCTCCGTCTCCAATGATTGAATGCGTGTCGTGGTTTATGAGTCACATGGCACTAAAGCAACTCTTACCGCTTTAAAATCCAAAAAAAAGACTATTAAATTGATGTCTTTAATGCAGGGCATGTTTATGAGCTATATGAAAAGAAATGTCCAATAGGATTATTTTCTAAACTATCTTAGACAAATCTATCTAGCTTTTTAACTGACTATCAAGTGTATTTAGTTTAATTGCTTAAAAATACCCAATCCTTCATTTAGTTAGTTTTGATGAATTAGGTTTTGAGAATTTACATTTTCAAGATGGGAAATCCCAGCTACCAAGCATATATGTATATCGACTACCCCAATCCCAAGCCCCAGCACGCACTGCTGTCCAATTCCTTTCAATCCTTGCATGTTCATTTGGAATATGCTACTTGAGGTCCGTGCAGAAAATAACTTTGCGATAATATTAAATTGCTGTCAACAAGAAAATATGTTGGATGAATTTTCCAACTACGAGCTGCAATTGATTTTCTGTCAGCGCGGCCCAATGGAAATGGTGGGGGTGGTGGGGGGCAAAACACTTTTCCAAGTGTTGATTTGTGTTATATGGTAGTTTCTTATCAACAATGCAGTCTATTAGGCATTACCCTGGATTGACTGACATGCAATTCGCCGCCAGTTCGCCAGTTCGCCAGGCAGGCAAACAAATAAACATCAAAGGTGGAAAAAGAACTCCAAGCCCTTTGTGTCGTAAAAAAATGTGAGGAAAACATGAAAATATTCTGGGTGCCAGGGCGCCAAACTATTAACGGAATAGGAGTAAATTTGTTAATGCCTTTGTCTAAGCCATGTGCGTTGGCAGGTGGGAATGGTATGCTATTGTATGGTATATGGTCTATGGCATAGTTTGTCCTGCAGGACCAGCTGAACCCCAAAAGGGGTTAAATGTGTTTATTTGTTTATGGCCCCCCCGTCGAAAGGGTTGGCTCTATGGTCACACGTATATATATGTACATATATAGACCGATATTCAGCGGACCAGGCTGATGGGCCACTGCGTTTGACTAATGTCTCATTTGCATGCCAAAAGCAGTTAACAAGTTTTGCCTCGCCGCCAGTTCGCAGTAAGAAAGAAATTATGGCTTGTCTTGCTTTTAAAAACAACTTAGTGGATAATACACCCCTAGTGTTAAGCCAGTCAGTCAGGCAGGCATCGTACACACCGCACATACCGTGTAAAGGGTAGGATGCACAGCCATCGCGGCAACAACGACACATTCATTTCCTTCTTGGCGCGCCTCAAGTGTTGTCACCTGTCATAATAAGTGCGGAAGCAGCAAATGGCAAACAAAGAGACAGCCAGAAGGAAGGAAAAAGTGCACAAAATGTAATAAGAAATTTATGAGAAAAAGGAACACGATTGAAATACTCTGCAAAGTAATTATACTAGTTATTTACGTAAAATTACACGTACTTATTTAAACTACAAATCATCTATCAGCAACTCGATCAATCAAATCCATCACTTCATTTAGAATCATAAATTTTATTCACACGCAAAATTTATTTTGTCATTTCAAGGTTTGTAAATTATAGTCTATTACAAAATCATTTTATTTTAATAGTTTATTGCATTCAACTAATCTTAGATTAATATTTGCATAATCTAGTTGCACATCAAAATCTAATCAGCATTTTATTACAACATTTAATATTCTAGCTTTATAAAATGCATATTACCTAACAAAAACAGATAAAATATTTTAATAACACTGTCTAAGTAAATTTTGTCCTAACTCCGATCTGAAAGTGTATCAAAACTTAATGTTGCTGCATTTGCTTTCAATTCAATATAAAGTGACCAGCCGACATTGAAGTCGCTGGTGCATTGGTGCAACTTCTGCTGCCGCTGCCACTGCTGCTGCTGCCTCAAGTTTCCAATTCATTTTCATAATTGCAGCAAATGTAAATTGCAATATTTTTTCCCATTTTTCTCTCTCGGCCTTTTCTTCGGCTGCATATGCGTGCTGCACTTGAATTTGTTGGACTGTCGCACTTGAGTCCAAGTCGATCTGAAGTCTGAACCTGTTCCACGCGCAAGAGATGGATTGTTGTGTTTTTCCGTTGTTTTTTGCCGCATTTTTTTTTTTATTTTCTTGGGGCAGCGGCCGCGCTGAAACGGAACCGCAAATTATTTTAATTTGCGTTAAATAATGCAACGAGGTGAGAAAAAATTAAGAGCATTTCTCAAAGCCAACGTCAGAGAGATGCCAAAGGTATCATAAGACAGGTTTACACGACTGGTATTCGTAAGATAAATCAATTAGAAAATATTCCAGATATTTTACAAGCTAATCCCGGCATGTGTAAGACATTAAATCAAATCTTTAGTCTTCTGAAATGTGAGTAACTAGTGAGGAGGATCGTGTGTAAACCTAGTGGTATAGCATTTCTTTGGGCCAGCTCATTAGCAGTCCCCTTGGTGTTGCAGTTGCAGTGTATCCTGCCACAAAGTTAAAAGCGCCGACCTGTAATTTGCCAGCAATAAGGCGGCGGCGCAATAAACTCAATTTGTGCTGCTCGATAAAAGCCGAGTGCCATGTCAGGAGATGGATGTACACTTTAAAAAAATGGTAGAGAATAATGTTTAAATAAAACATTAAAATAAAAACAAAAACAATTAATGCTAGTGCTGAAATCTTTGATAGATTGGATTATTAGAGGGCACATACAACTTAGAAACAACGACTCCTATTTCCTCAATCAATGAAACCTACTATTTTGAACCGCACTGTAGCAACTTACACTTTTGCATGCGAAGTGAGTGCGGCTGTAACGTGTTCATTTTGCCTCTGGGGTGCTAAAAGCCGAACAATTCAAGTAAACTCCCAGCAAAAAGTCGGCCTGGAAGTCAGTTTGGCTTTTGACAAGTGGGAGCCACTTGGCGGCCAAGGCGTTGCCAAAGTCCGGGCATTGTTATCTGCATATATACGTATATGTATATATCTACCGATATTCATGGCAGCTTAGCCCCATGATCAGTAGCCCAACGTGGAGCGCAATTTATGCGCGTTTCTTCGATCATAACTCTTAATTAACCGATCGAAAACCTTGTCAACTGTGTTGATTGACAAGTCTTTTAAGATATCGGCAATCAACAAACAAAATCGACACACCAAATATTTTGTGCGTAGGCCAGGCACAAGTGAAAGGTGTGTCCCACAAACAAAAATAGAAATACAGCTGAAAGAATCGAGCTGAAACTAAAAATGTTGGCTCAAATCTAAGATACGCTTTAAGCTAGAATTAATATAAAATTAAATTATTAAACTAACTGAAACTTACTAAACGCACTGATATCTCGTTATTGTTATACTTCACATATATACAACAAATTGTTACCTACTATTTACAAGTGACACTTGTTTTTACCAACTTCCAGACTATCCCCCTTTGAAGCCATAGATTTGATGGCTATAAAAACCAGATACTTTTGGCCCGAGGCTAACCCACACGCAGACACAATGGCTACAGTGGGTCCAAAAAGCAAACCACCCACATGGGCAGCTGACAAACGCTGATCGATTGGACGACGAAAAAAAATCATAAATATGTGCGAGCCATAAACTTGACTCAATTATTTTATGATAACTTTAGAAAAGTGGTATAGTCATAAAACTGGTGTACGTGGAAAAAATATAAAAGAAAATCCATTTGAAAGGACGACAAGTTGTTTCGGTCGAATCAATTGTTGCGCATTCAATCGCGCGGTCATCAATCATAATTTTCAACGATCAACAGTTTTGTAGGCAAACGTTTTCATGTAAAGTCTTAAATATTTTCACACCTTATAAACAATGTGCAGTCACGATCCGGTGGGAGTCTAATGCGGCTATTGTCTGCCACAATTCAGAGCCAGCGACAGTTGAACATGATTCGAGTTGGATTTTTTTATTATTATGCCCCTACTTTTCTAGCGAATTATGACGTGCCCGCTCCGAATGATCGATGAATGCCGCGATTATGAAATTCTGTATAGAAATTGTGGGTGATAGTCTCGTAGATGAGTCAGATGTGGTTCCTTTTGGGCCCTAGCTAATCGAAACGCTTCTTGAAAGTTGCCTTTCACTACGAACGATCGGATTATTGGCTGACTGACAGCTTCATTAATACCCCTCAAAAGGTAAGTTATGCATGGCTATGGCAATAGAAGTCGATGTCGAAGGTGACAAGTGTGTTTGCTTATGGTTTTTGACAGCACACGACTTTCAATACATACAGTGTTGTCATACACTGCAATTCGATTCTACAATAATGCACCATTCCCACTTGCTTTAAAACTTTGAATCGCTTATATAGCTGTATAAAATCACTAGCCTTTCAATTTGAAATTTTCCATATTTTACTACATTTTAAGTTTGATAATATTTTAGCTGTGTACTCTCAGAAATTCCTGTATAATTTCGTCTTTAGACCACTTTCAAATGCCGCTTACATTGTATGTGACAATTTAAATTGCACTTTGTGGTATGCTAATTATGGCCGACGATCAAACAGTCTTAGCACCGCACTTTATAAATATAAATAACTGATCCGACAGTAGCCAGCGAACAACCACTTGCCACGCGGTGGTTCAACGACACTTAAGACCCCCAAAGATGCAACAGACTGAAGCGGCAGACACCTACACCGCGCTCAAAAGTTAAGCAGCTTCCCCAGTTGTCAGCGCAAAATAAGACAAATGTTTCAACTGGCGACGCATCTGAGTGCCCAAAAAAATTTAAAGATTTGCACAAAAACAAAACAAGGGGTGGTGTGTAGTATTTTAATCCTAAAAAATGATATCAATACTCCAGGATCGAAGATGAATATTGACAGGAATTGGTATCGTATCTATATTTTTCAGTCAATGCCTAAAATGATTTTTAAATTCAAATTTCTATGGGACATATTTAAGACTTCTTTTGATTTTTTATGAAAGTACTTATATTTAACTTCATCTTGCCTTCAGCCCTGGTAGCTCCACAAAAAACACTGTGGAACTGCTTGCCGCTCTGGGCCAACTCTGTGTGGTCCAATTAAACACTTTTGCGGCTCTGCAAGTTGCAACGTTGCTGCAACTCCTCGGTGTGTCTGCCACCAAATGTGCGAATGATGCGTGAATTTCGCGAAGTCGAGCCGGCCAAATAAAAACACTTGGAGCAGCGTTGACTGATGGGGCCGGGCTGCAGGGCATTAATTGGAGTTGGGGGGCCTTCGGCTGGGGCATATTTTATCGCTATTGAAGCGTTTGGCGTTAATTAAGACAAAATCAGGCGGAATTTTTGTCACATCGCTGCGGCTTCACCCCTTTTTTTTCGCCCCTGCCCAGTGGCCGTGATTAATTGTGCCTTGTGCTGCCTGCCAACTGCACTCAAGTCTTCTGTATAAATAAGTGTATATATCGCATACATGGCTACTTATATCTTTGCTTACTTTTTTCCCCATTTCTTGCGTTTTCCAACGCTTGTTGTACTCGCATTTGCGGGCAAGAAAATGAAAAATTAGTCGAGAAAATCTGGCGAAATAAAATGTCGTCGGCGACATTTTGCAAAGAGATTTTCCCGCCTCTCTGTGTGGGTGAGTCGTCTTGATTCTATATAGACTATATATATACATACATATATACGGCCATATATTTGGCTCAGCTTCTAATCGTCGCGCATTAGTCAGTGCGTTTTGTGGGCTCCTCTGGCTGCGGATAGAGATTTCAAATGGCAGGATTTGGTAGACTTTCGAAAGCTCTGTAATAAATCAGGACAAAAAAATACTACAAAAAATATAAAAGCTTTAGCTATCGAGAGAGCGTACATTTTTCAAATTAAATTATCAAAGTTTCTGTTTAAAATTAAAATAAAATTTATCAACGCATTAAAAACATGATTTTTCTAGCTAGTTTATTTAGAATTGCATTCTTACTTTGAACAATTTTTGTGATATATAGAGCAATGAAAATTCAGGTTCGTCCACTTTTATACCCCCATAACTGCATTCCTATCTACACTTGATTTTCGTTTTATTTTCCCCCCACATTGCAGCCATATAGAAAGATCAAAGAGGGTGGCACATCGCTGTTGCTCCTTTGGTTGACACATCAACGCTTCTCTATCGACACCAAATGGAATGGCGAGACTACAAAGGCACTGCACACAAGCAGTTGGCAGTGCTCGGCCACTAATTAATGTGCTTTTAATTATGAGTAGTAAAAAATGCGAATTGGCAACCGCAAAAGCTTAGTGGCTCAGAGGTACGAGCAGCAGACGCTACACAACCGCAAAATGAGTGACGGACGGATGGACGGAGATCGGGGGATGGGGTTCGACTGCTGCTCCTCTGCGACACGTCAATTGTAATAAGCATAACTGCTCAAGACAGCCCAAAAGTAACACATCCGCAGGAGGACACACGATGGCAATGGACAGGACCGAACTGGACAGGAGGACTCCAGGAATGGGGACAGGAGATGGAGACAAGCTGGCTTGTTAGCACACGACACGCTGTGGTCACCAAATGAGCAGCTGACCAAAAGGGGTTACGGGCTACACTGAGAGAAAATAACTATAAAATCAAGAAGGTATTTCAAGAAGTAAGAATCACCGAAATTTATAACTCATATGAATTTTAGGTATATTTTTCCACAGTGTGCGGTTACATAGAAGGCCTATCCTCTTTGGTCTCTCGGTTTCAGATAAATGTCGTGTCAATTTTGGTAAAACTGTTTCATCTCTTGGACTTGTGCTCGTACAGAGTGTCAAATTTTAAACATTGATTATCTGGAGACATATTCAGCAATTAGCAAATCAACTCGGATGTGGCTGTGGCTTCTCCGCCGGCATTTCTGCCCGGCTTTGTGTCCGTAAATGACAATTACCAAATGTGTCAAAAGCATTTGGCCTGGCCAAGTGTTTGTTAAGTTTTAATATGACAGCAGATGGACACGGCAAATATTTTATCAGCCGCCCGGGCGCAGCGGTCTCGTAGCAATTTGCATACGTCAAGAGGCTGTGATATAAGAAAGAGAAAGAAAAAACAGGAGGAATAGGACACACACCCCTCTTCTAATAAGGACATGCTCCCTACGGACATGTTTAACGGTTCAATTTTACACATCATTTAATCGCAAACAAGTTAGCTCGCCTTGTTTTGTCACTCAATTTAAATTTATACAAGTCTAGTGCAGACGCTGGATTGATTTATGGCCCACTCCGTGAACCTTTCACTTGACAAGATTCCGGCTCAGTGATTCCGCACGGGGAAATTACAAAGTGTTAACACGAAAAGAGCATCGAGACAATGCCAACATATGTCTGCATAAATTGTAGGAATTGTTCAAAATTTAAATGACATTCTATTCGCCGCCGATGGGGTGAAATGCTCTTTGCATATGGACAAAGTTGTAGTGAAACTATTGCTGGTACAAAGTGATTACTGCAATAAAATTAAAAAATTTAGCTTCGCTTTCATTGAGATTAAAGTCACTTAAATTTGTTTGCATGTCGAGGCCTAGTAAAAACCTGAAGAGAACATATACATGTGATGAAAGCAGCCGCCAGTTCGCACACAATACCAAGACCATTGTCTGTCTGAAGATTTCGCGGCTAACTGGTATATACTATATAACTGCTGCACTGTTGCATATGGCATATGAGTCTTTAGCAGCTTTGGCGGTTTCGGGATTGCATTGACAACTGAAGCGTTATCGAGGTGCATGCAATTTACTCATCATCACAGATGGAGAGGTGATAGCGGACATGTTACTCTTTTAATTGATGCGAAGATGGGTCGGAATGAGTTATGACTGCGACTAATATGGGCCGCTGCTTGTGCGGCAATTACCAACCGAGTGGGGCAGGATGGGCCGGCCTGGTCGAGTGTCTATGTGCCGATGTTGAAAGACAATAATGCTTAATAATGAGCTGTAAAGTTTATTAATTGCCACACGGTGTTAGGGGCACTCCCCCTTCGCCAGCCCATCGGCAAGGCTAATGAGCCATTTGCGTGTCGTCGATTTATTGCATTATTTGCACACACAAAAGACACATTAAAACTAAATTATTAAAATTTTTGCAAAACTGCAGGGACATATGTGATGAGATGTCCGAGTTCAATGGACTCTCAAATAGTTTAACTCTTTGAAACCCCAATCACGTTTGTAAAATTGTATTGCGACTTTTTCTGGAATGGCATAATATTATCCCTCTGAAAACTTTAAAGTTGGACAAAGTTTAAATCATTTTCCCATTTGATTCCTGACCCGGTTCCCGCCTTTTTCTAGGCTTGTCCTACTGAAACTGATTTCAAACTTGACTGACTTTAGCGGCCAAAGTAACAACAAAGAGTCATTGAAGCATGTATGGCGATTTACCCCGTTAATGAGACCATAGATAACAACGAAAATCAACTGTCAACTTGGGCCAAAACAGCAAGGAGAAGCTCCGCTGATTAAGTCAACCCCAGTGCTGGAAAAGTTCACCGCCCCTTTTTCGCCGGCCGAGGAACCCTCCTCTCACAGGCAAGTCAACTTAGCCATAGAGAAGCCAGTGCGAATCAAGGGGGTAAAATGTGCGAAATATCACAACTTGGCACTCGTGGCAGCAACAACAACAGCTGAGTTACGCCGGATTAACAACCCTTACTGGGTTCCTTCATATCCATAGATACAGATATGGCTGGAACTCAACCCCTTGTTCCTTATCCTTGTGCCGACTGCAATGAGAGCAATTTATAAAATTGTTCCGCTAAATAAATTAAAATTTCACTTTTAAAGTATTGGGCGTGAAATTGAGATTAGCCTGCGAGGGGAATAAAGTAGGCCTTTAAAGTAGGGTTAAATGTGGGTTTTTGTTTGTGAAAACAAAGGACCTTCCACGTGCTGAGGGTATTAGAAGCAAAAAGAGCGAAATAAGATTAAAAAAAACTTACTGAAACAGTGTTATAAAGTTGATATAGATGCATGGCCTTCAATAGGAATTATCAAATTCAGATTGGATACCTCAATAAATAAACCCAAACTTAATTTATCCCAATGCCAAATTAAATGCGATATATATCTGAACAATCATTAGGCATTTGTCTGCTGTAGGTATACAAAGAACACAAATTCCTTACCTACACGATCTGGGAAATGTTCCTTATCTTGTTCGACCCCAAATTCTAATCAAACATTTTCTCACCTTGCTCATTGTTGCTGCGTGGTTCGCTGGAGTTGCTGGTGTATCTGCTACCCTTTACCTTTTGCCGTTTTGGGCGTGTTCGTTGTTGAACGTTCTGTCGGCATAAAAGAGGCGGCATCCACACAGCGGCAACATTTCTGTGTTCTTCACTCTTCGTTTTTTTTTTAATTTTTTGATTTTTTTTCCTTAGCTGCAGCCGCATTTAACTCGTGTGTTGTTGCTGTCTGACATGTGAGAATTTGCCGTAAATCAACCTGTTGCTGCTGCTGCTGCTGCTGCTGCTGCTGCTGCTGCTGCGTGATGTTGCTGCTGCCGCACACGTTTTTCGGCGGCCACTTGGCTTATGAAGTGCCACAGAGAAACAGGTTAATCGATTTTAAATCGGTTTCGATGTTGTTTTGATCGCCGCAGCCTGTTCTAGTTTTATACTAGTTTTACTTTTTTTTTGTTTACCCCTCTTCTTCCTTTCCTTTCCTTTCTTTTGTTCTTTTTTTGACGTTTGAACTTGATTACCGGTGATTTTAATAATGATGTGCCTGCTGCTGCTGCAAGCATACGAAATGATAGCTAAAGACAGTTCATTAAGTCTCGCCTGGCAAGTTGATGGGCTGCACATGGATATATATATATATATGTATGTATGTGGATCTGTGTAGATCCTGCCTCTGTTCTAGCCATAAGCCACTTGGTTAATTAACTGTTAAATGAATTGGTCGTTCATTCTGATCCACTTTAAGCAGCGGACTGCACTTGCCAGGATGATTAATACCTATCAAGGGGCACAGAAACGGAGATGTGGTGACTGGTCAAGGTGGATTCCAGATCTTGGAAGGAATTCAACTTGGGTAGACAGTTTTTGATAGTTTAACATTAACTATTTGGCAAAACAAAAGCCCACCTTAGCTGCACAGAACCACATTTCGTGAAGTCCTCATTCGCAAGTGTTTGCATAGCGATCAGCGATGTGGGGATCCCATCCAGAATATCACCATACAACATAATTTTCCGCCACATTGCAAGCAACACGAAACGCCCAAAAGACAAATAAATAAGAGTCGAGGGGGAAATGTGAACTGAACGCGGTGGAAAAGTGGCCATAAAGTAGAGCGGAGGATGCAGAATGGGCGAACTGGAGGCCCTGGCAAGATGATTTATTTGCAAACTCGTCTGTTTGGTTCCATTTCAATGCGAATGACAAACGCGACGATGACGATGCGCTGCAATGAAGTTGGCAGTGAAGCACTTAAAACTGCAGTAATTGCTGCAGTAGCTGCTGCAACTGCAGTTGCAGCAGTCGCTGCAAAAGCTGAAGTCTTCTGCAGTCGGGCAGCAGGAAGTACGCGCCTGCAGATCATCGCAGTCGCATATCACTTTACACTGCATTCAGCGCCGAGTGCAGTCAGCCCCATGTCAAATGATGAATTACAAGCGGAAGAGAGACATTTCGCCCTGGCGGAGGCCGAGACTCAGTGAGACTCCCCGGGAAACAGTGGCTGTCTCAGCAGTCAGCCGGAAAATACACTGCGCGGAAATGCAATTTGATCCAAATACCGCAATATAAGAGAACTGATTAGGGATCATACAATAAGTCTTGCTTAAAATCGAGTAAGTAGCACATAGTTTAGTTGACAGATGTTGAATACTTTAATTTACCTTTAATTTCTTACAGTGTCGCTTGGGGCCTCCAAGAATCAGTGGCAGGCTCAAGTGGCTTGCTTCATTGCCCACTGACAGACGCGCTTCTAGTCGCCACACACACACGCGTACAGACTCTTTACACACACCGCGCCGTGCACACACATACTAATTACCTAGTTAAACTGTCAAATTGACAGATGACAGTTTTTGCCTGCCCAATGGCAAGCAACACTTTGGCTGTCCAGTCAAAGGCAAAGGCGGCCTGCTTTTCCGCTCTTCCCCTTTTATTTTCAGTGCAATTTTCCCCTTACATTGCATTTCTTCCTTTTTTTGGCATTTTTGCAACATTTTTATTTGTCATATGCGTAAATATTGTCAGGCCCGACCGCCCATTTCTGTCAAACGGCTGTCTGTTTTCGTTAAAAATCATAATTAGCCGCATAATAAGGGGAGACCTTCGCAGAAGCAGCACTTGTGACAAATTTGCACTTTGATGGCCAGGATTTGGGGCCCAGACAATGCCGACGCGACCGGCAAGATGACAAGTTCTCTATTTGAGCAATAATTATGCGAACGTGTGAACAATTTTAATTGGGTGGTAAGGCCGTCCGCTGCTGAGGAATGCAAATTTTTGCTTTCAATTACATATTAATTTTTTTTATTATTTTTCCCTCCTTTTTCTGTGCACTGCACTACACACTCCATCGGTCGACATGTAATTGCGCGCTTTCCTGGCCACAATTAAATTGTCATAGACATGACGCAGCGTTATGATGGGGCAATTATAACTGTCAGATTTGACAGCATTACAGGCTCTCGTGGCCAGTTTGCGATGTGAGTTTCGTAGAAAAAAAAAGGGGGAGTGGTGCGGATTTTCGCAATTTTGCTAAACAAATTTAGCATTTGCTTTGCGGACCACCCAGTTTATGCTTGAAATGAGCTAACTGCACTTCAAAGCATTTAGTTGATCGCTGGGATTATGAAACTCGGAGTCTGTCTAAACTGACCAATCAACAAAATGCATTTTTAAGTATAGAATGAAAACCATATTATTGTATTATATCATATCATAGTATTTCGAGTTACACACCTTACAAATTTGAAAATGCCTAATATAATAAATGCGTTTGACATACCTAAAATTCCACAATGCAATCTTACCCATATCTACAATGTTGCGAATCGAAAATTCGGTTCGTCGTCTGTTACTTTCGGTTCGATTTATGGCGAAACATTAATAAGCTGTCAACACATGCGTTAGACCCCAAAAAATGTTCAGCACAGCAGGGCCGAAAAAAAACCTGAGTGTTAAGGCCAAAATCCAGAGGACCTGCGATGCTCGAATCCCAGGTAACCGAGTGGTGTTTTCAATTTCACTTAACAAACTGCATACAAGCTGTACGCTAATGAAGGCTCATAATTTTCGAACGGCACAAAACAATTTGACAGTTTTATATGCGCTTTTAATGCCCAAGGTATTTGTGGATGTTTCTCCGTTTTATAGGAGCATTCGTAAGGATGCTTATAAGCAGCTTTGCAACTGAACCTCATCGAAGAAAAGTAAGGACTCCACTGGAAAAAAAAAGATAGTTAGTATTGCTTTTCTATCTTAGTAGAGATCATAACATACAAGAAGTAACATCATTTCTGCTTAATTCGCATTCCTTGGTATATCTTTTTTAAACCAAAACTTGTCGGGCAATTGCTAGACCTTTTTTCTTCGAGTGTACTTAGCTGGTGAGACCCCTAACATTTGCATACCCTCGTTTATATTTTGATCGATCGTTCGACATGCAAAAAGGCCAACTGCAAGTCCCGAGACCGAGAACTCAGAACTTGGACACAGACTGCTGGGGTCCGTGTTCACTTTTATTAATTTTTTGTTTGACTTTTGCTTTATGGCGTGTTCATTGTGGCCAAATGCTGTCCGTCTCCCGTTCGCGGCCATTTAACTGATTATTGGGTCCTGTGTCCAGCGCACAGCAGGTGGTTTTCACTGTACCCGAAACGTCGTCGCTGCGTCTGGGGCAACGTCATCGGTGGGGCATTGAGTGCCACAGTGCCACGACGAGGGGCATTCCACCCACGCTGACTTGGATTCCCAAATCCCAGAATTGGTATCCAAAAATAAGCGAAAAAGGAGCTGGCCGTGCGATAATTGTGTTTGGTTAAATGGCTCGATAATCCGCAGATAGCTGCACCGGCCCGCCCCGTTGCTCGGCCACGCCCTTTATGTTAATCATAATAAAAACATCAACGTGCATATTTACAAGCAGCCCTCGGGTCTCGGGAAAATGCAGTGGGATCTCGACTCCCTTGTCCAAATCCCTGGGCCTAGGTTGTCGGTTGCTGTTGTAACTGCTTAAGTGCAACAATTTTATTTGCAGCAGCAGTGCATGCAACTCAACTTGAACTTGAGGCATGCGAGTAGGTGCACTGAGAAAAACAGATTCCTAGCTTCGAATTTCGCTGAAATTAAGACTAATTCAAAATATGATTTTAAATTGATTCGTAATTTCTTTTTAGCAAAAGGATATATTTTAAGTAATTTGATGAATTTGAATATTTCATATTAAAATACCTAAAAAGTAATGCCCTATTTCAGTTCGGAAGCTAAGAGAGATCATCCAGAAAATTTTTCTTAATACAAATCACTGATTTCAGACCAAACCCTACTTATTAGTATTCTTTACACTTTATTTGTAGCAGTGCACATTCCGCTCCACAATCCACGTCATAATCTCTCTATTTCGAGCCCAGCCGCATTAATTATGCAGCCAAAGTTAACAATTAATTGCGATTATTTAATTATTTTTTTGCCAGTGCACGCTCGTCGCTCAGTAGCAAAGTCCACAGCCCCTTTCCCTGCCCATCATCTCATCCACATTTTGCTTGTCTGTCAGTCGGTCGTCCATCCGACGGTCCGTCCGTCTTTTCCGTCTGAAATTGCCAACATGCCAGAGATTACCAACTGTCAGTTGAATGTCATGCCAATGGAACATGCCGTCAACTGAAGTGTTGAACTAATTTAACAGCTGTTGAAAAAAAATATATGCCGCATGCAGCACATAGTATAAATGTACGAGTATATTCCACATGCAGCATACACGGCGTATGTGCAATGTACGGAGAAATGAAACAGAAAAATGAGAAATTGCAATTGAAATAAAAATGCAGCGAACAAATGCAAAAAAACACGAAAACTAGCGGCGAGAAAAATGATTGAATTTAAGTGCAGGGCAATTAAAATATCTGCTCACCATACGGCAATATGATTGCAACACAATTAGCTGCACATTAAAGCCATACGATAATTAAGGAGCGTTTGCTCGCAAGTATACGAGGGGGGGAGGAACAGGGGGACCAGGTGATGATGACCAGCGGGCATGTCCATAGACAGTCGGCCCACGCCTTTGGTAGTCAAATGAAATCAGCGCGACGACGTCGCTGATATATTGATATATGTGTGCGATAGAGTGTGCACTGCAAAAAAACATTAGCACGAAAAAACAGTGCTTTCAAACTAACAAACAGTCCGAGAAATTACAGAATTCTTAAGATTTTGGATTTTTTAACAATTTTTCAAGTATTTTATAAAGATATAACAATGTTTTAAGTAATTTTCTTTAATAATGCATCCTTTAATAATTTCTTTTAAAATTCCCACATTGCACCCCCGTTTTTCGCAGTGCAGCGGCTGCATCTCTGGCATTCCCCGCCAGAGCGTTGATCGTCGTGTAATTAGAAAATGTTGTGCATAATTGGAATTGTAAATGAGCTGCTGTTGAGGAGGAAGTGGGCAATCTTGGCCAGCAGCACCCCTTCTTGAGTCTTGGATCTTGACTTTCGCGGACGGACGGTGGATGTGTTCGTGTTTCGCGCTTTCGTTTAAATGTAAATTATACAATATTTTTGCACATTTGTTTCGCAGTGTGTGCGCCGCTTTGCTGATTTTTATCTGCAGTTTAAAAAAGTTTTGTTGTCTGCATTGATGTTTGCCGTATGTAAACGTTGATTTTAATGATGTGCCATGAGGCACGATTGCCTCTCGTGTGGGATAACTCAGGCATTTTATTAGCCGCCGAATGGAATGACCAACTCCGGTTGACTAACTTGGTTAAGTTGATTGTCTGACATGGCCGTGGATAGCTGATAGCTGCCTATGCAACATAGATAGACGCTCCGCTGCCCAGCCAGTTTACTTGGCCACGTTATCCACGTTAATTCGATTCGAAATTAAACCGAACATGATTTTAAATGTTGATTTTTACGTTTTAATCGTCGCGTTTATATTGCCATAAAACTTAAAGAGAAAAACTCAACAGTCTCTTACTGTAAAAGATATTCGACAAATAAAAAAAAAACAGCAAGAGTTTCGTGTTACACGGCATAGAAAAACATATTCAAATCGTCTTTGGCAGCATTCAAGTCAGGCACTTTGAATGGTGGAAAGATGATATTTGAGATGATCGATTCGGGAAGCTATTGGATTTCGTAAAGTCCCATAAAACGTTTAAAATTCTTTTCAAAATTTACATAAATACCCGAAAACAAAGAAAGGCTATGAATTTAGCGTTAAATGTTTAAAAACGTTCATGTTTGGCCGAAATGATGTGGAGAATAAAAAATGGTACATAAACATCCCTACTTTCTAAATTGTACCATTTATACTTATACCATTTTGCCGGAAAGATCCTGTTTGGATCCAAACTCATTCGATCAATTCGACATATTTTCTACATTGTAAGCTTTTTCATTTGTCGATCCCACATGGTGCCAAATATCCGTAACCGCTCTGAAAATTGCGATTTTTACAGCGCATAAATCACGAAACACCTGTAAAATGAGTTTAATGCCACATGGATTCCCCCAATACCGATGCACTAGGCGGCTATAAAGCAAAACCGATTTAAGCCGAACAGTTACAATTCTTCCACAATGCCACACCAGGCGAGTGATCGAAGAATGGGGAAAGAGGCGATGTTTTTATGTGCAACGAGCGTTTTGTTGAAAATATCATTAAAATATCAAAGTTTATCACCTTGCCACACACGGCCCAAGTTGATCCGATGTAAGATCTTTCACACAAAGCACCAGCCATGAAATATCTCTGGAAATGGATGGAGTGCCGAGCGGGCAACGGGGGATGGTTAATCCGTTCATTAGGTTTACGGACATAAGCTCGTGTTGTTTAGTGAGGCGTTAGAAGCGAGGCACAACAATGGATCCACCTGGGCACCTGGTCCCACCGAGGTGTGCACTTAGAAAAAAGATTACTTATGTTCCAGTTTAAATTTGAAATACAGCTTCAGATTAAAAAATGTCCATAGTGTCCGTATTGTATATATACATTTCAAGATCACTAATGTTCAACTTTTATTGAAAAAACTGATCTGCATTTCGTTTTTTTTTTTTGAGTGCATGAGGGAATCTCTGAATGGCTATGACAATGAGAGCTGAGTTTTGAATACGCTTGACAGCCCGACAGCTTCTCTGGTCTGAGGCGGGCACAATATTTTGACATTTTTACTGCCCGCTTATGAAAGGCCAAAGAATTCCCCAGTTGGCCGAAACTCAGGCCCAGTCAAATTAACGCTTCGGCTTTTAGTTTAATTAAATTCTAATTTATTGCATTTTATCGCCGCTTAAAGTGTATTTCCATGTTGGCTGGCGATGTTTTCAGATTCGATCACTTTTTGCGCAACATATCTCAACTTAGTTAGCATACGATTTGGTTTTCAAACAAATTAACACTTTATTTTGTCAGGTCAAAAAGCTATGTATATATAAGCTGATTAGGAGAAGGAAAAGTGCTCGAGAGCTATAAACCTCTGCCAAAGACTCAACTTTTGTTAGGACTAAGCAGCTTATATCAGTTCCTCACAATATTATGACTTGATTATGGCGAAAGACTAATTTTTATTTGTCTAAGAACTTTTGCTCTGTATTATGTGTTAAGTTGGCCATTGCTAAAGTCTTTGAAGGTCGTGAAGACCTTTCACATCACGTTGATGGGAATTTTCATTGAACAATGCTGATTTCGTTGATCATTTTTGTTTGTCCCAAATTGGGTTTCATAATTGTGGGGCAAAAGCAATAAAATCAGTTTAAAGACCGTAACGGCCGCAGCTCAAGCGGAAGATTAGAGTGTGGCTAAGAAGAGCATATTGAACATGTGAAAAAAAAAACAGAAAAAATTATAACAGTAGGGAAAAAGGCAGTAGACTAATTTAATACTATATTAATATTGTTATGTCGTTTATGGAAGCATGAATTATGAATTTCATTCTTTAAGATTTAAAAATATATATACACATTTCTTGAATCATTTAGTTTTTATGGCAAAATTCCGGTAAGCAACTTTATTTTAAACCTTCACTCTACCAACACTCAATTTTATAAAACTGAGATAAGCGGCGACACGCAGTTTTGAAAAAGATTTGAGCGCAGTTAGCACACCCGAATACATATGCGGGGGGTTTGGAAAAATGCGGAAATCATACGAGCCCCAGAGACTCGGCGGGTGAAAGAGGGGGGAAATGGGAAATGGCCGGGGGCCGCAAGGAGCCAGGATAAGTTCTGCCGGCCTGCACACGCTCCCCGAGCCAATTAAACGCGCGTTATCTGAGCCAAATTTTAAAGCGTTGATACATAAATCCTTTCGTTAAGCCCCGCAGCGTTCTTGACAGCCAAGGCACATGCTAACATGCCATTTTCCGCACCACCCTGCCACCCAAACCCCCTCTCCACCCACTCTCAGTGCCATACGAAAAAGTAGCGCGAAACTTTTTCGAAAGAGTTTTTCCTCTCGGGCAGCAGCAAACCCGTTCCCTTAAGGATAAGCCAGGACCTAGGATGTGGGTATATTTTAAAATTCAACTGTGGCTTAGCGTGCGCATCATAAAATAAATTTTAAACACAAGTGGCGCCATTAAGTCCGCTTTCAACTTTTTTACACCCACTCCGCGGAAAAGGAGGGTTAAGCGTTTCCGGGCGGAGGGACAATGCTACCCGTATAATGTGTAAAAAGTTTATCAAAACCCTATCCACACCCGAAAAGGAGCAAACGAGATGAACATATTTATATAAATTGAGTTCTGCATGAGGGTGAGTCAATGTATGAAGTATATTAAAAATATGTAAAATATACAAATTAAAATACATTTTATTTTTCATAATAAATCTAACTAATAACTACATTTTAATACTTTTTTGTGAATTTAAAGTAATTTTATTTACGTTTCTTTATTTATTCACATCATGAATCACCCTACCCATTTATACATACTTCGTACATAAGTGTGTGTGTTGGGTCCACCCACAAACAAAATGGCGGCACAACATAACACAACATTTTTTGGCTACCATTTTCGTGCCGCAAAACTTTTCGACGCGCTCTTTTACAAATTACCAACAACTTTACTACGTTTTTTACGATCGAACAGAGCGTTTATGTTTATCTCGCTGGTTGAATGAGTGGGTGTAGCCATCATATACCCAGTTTAATACATATATCTACAGAGTACACAACGGATATGTACGGACTGATGAAATATTGTTGGGGAAAAACTAATTGAAATTGCAGTTAATTAGCCTTCAGGTTTTTTTATGCCCAAGTATTGGGCTGTAATTGAATTGCACTTCCTTTTTCTTGGCCACAAGAGGAAGCAAGGAAAAAGGCAGTTTTTTTTAATTAAATTTAGCTAAAGCGGACTTTGGCGAACGCGGCCTTTTGAAAGGCCATTAAGAGGCACGTTTTGACATTTATATTGACAGCCAATAATAGACAACATAACTACAGCCAAGGAGCCAAGGAAGCGGCCAAAACTGGAAACTGGAAACTACCAACTGGCAAGCGGCGTCTGGTGTGAAATTAAAACCCTTGCGGTATGGAAATAAAAGCGCATGTACAAAACCAGTAGCCGGTACGCCTTGCCAAGGCGGCATAAATCTTCCAGCCGATTTTCACGCGGCCAATACGGCAACACCAACTACAATTTAGGTCAAAATTAGTTATTGATTTTATAAACAATTTGTATCTTTGTCTATTACCCATTAAACTCTAAAAAGAAACTACTAATAGCATACACTTCGTATGAAAACTGTCGCAATTAAACTTAAATTGAAAAAAACATTAAGCACTTGTTAAACCTATTATTCTCACCGCGACTGTAATTGCACCGCGCAGCACGGTGGAGCCACCGAAATGACAATTGTGTCAGCTACTGTATCCAGAGCCGCCAAATAATCGCAGCGTCGACAAGGCGGCTGATGGCGGCACCAACTTAGAAGTGCAACTAGCAAAATAAATTATTTTTATGCATTTGCATTTTCCAATTTTTAACACCTCCGGGGGTCATCAAGCGTGGCCATCCAGCCGAACGGATGGCTAACCCAGGCGATCTCCGGACTAGGCAATCGCAATTACCGTGGATAAGGATAGGGATACAGATCGAACAGTTGGATACCCAGTAATCAAAAGTTTGAAATTAAACAAAGAATGCTATAGCTTCCACATATTAATATTACCATACTATAATTTGGCAAGAAAAACTTGATAATATGGGTTTGCAGGGTAGACAATAGTTGTTAGTTGCAGCCTACGAACATCATGGGTATCAAAAGGCGACTGAGCACCGACAATTATGCGGCGTGCTGCAAGCAAGACAAGCAGCCCGGCCACGTTGACGTACCTTTTGGGCATAAAATTGAAATCCCGGCCAGGATGCGAGGCAGCCGCCGCTGTTTGGCATTAAATTTGCCACATCTTCGACACACAGCAGCGGCATCAAAGGGGAGGAACGACAGCGGCAGCAACATCAGCAGGGCGATGGCAACGACAGCAACATACAAATTTATATGGCCGCAGGGCATGCTGAAATTATGCCATCAAATTGGTATCAACAGCCCATGCAGCAGCAGCAGCAACAACAACGGGAGCAGCAACAGCAACGGGAGCAGCAAATGTTGCAGCTAGGATGCTCTGGTTTTGTGTGCCTGCAACAAGCGTTGTATTGCAGCGACAATTTGTGTGCAATGTGCAAAGTAAAATGTTGCTGGGTGTGAACCTAATGCGTGCAACAGCAGCAGCAGCAACAAGAGCTGCAACATCGAGAAAAGTGGCAGCAGCAACAGCCACGAGCTTGTAAGCAAATTAGAGCAACTTGCCCCGGCTGCAAAAATGCGACTCTAATTGGTTTGGATATAGACGTTGAGCCTAGCTGATCATGACTAGATGCTCAGGTAAGGAAAAGGCCCATTAAACCAAGTGTGGGAGTAAAATATACATCAAAAACTTGATCAAGTAAAAGGTATATAGTAGTAGCATCAACTTAATAGCTTATAAATATAACCTTATTAACCAGTTATCTTATACCACGATTTCTCTTTTATTTCAATTTAAACTAATTACTTGAAATTATATCAGTGCCATTTAAATTGGTATTTATTTTAATCAACGCATCGCACAACCTACTGATCCGCTTTATGGCTCCAAAAATGTTATAAATGCAGGTAGTAATTTCAATAAACGGACCTCTCTCCTCTGGCCCGAAAAAAAAGGATCCTCTCAAAAATTAAGAGCACAAAAAATAATTACGCACTATTGCCATAATTTCATAAAAGGCAGCGGATCGACAAGAGAAGGCACCGACACCGCATCAGGTAACATGAACCTGTCGGCAATCCACAAAACCCGGCCAAATGGCAGCGGAATGGCTCGGAAAAGAAGGAGTTGCACCACAATCAACGCCCCACATGCGCAAATCAGACCCATATGAACCCTGAAAAAAATAACCTTTAAAAACAAAAGTATACCTAAGTAATTATCTCAAGTTTGTTACTATCTGATATCTAGCAAAATTTTGTTTACTTGTTATTAAATGTATCTAAATGTCAAATAATGATACTGTAACTTGCTGTGCTCTCTTCACACCTTTTTGTATAACTTCAAAATATTTTTTTCAGTGCAAACCGAAAAGAGACCACAACATTTGTCGGCCCCAACAGAAGTTATGATGGGGCCGGCCCCGGCGGCATTGGATCGCTCTGGTCCTGTCCACCTCTCGGCAGGATGAGATAGGCCGGGTATGAGCTGGGATGCTGGCGGTGCTGGGGATTGCGGGCTATGGGTATGGTTTTGGCAATTGGCGCGGAGCGGCCTTTTTAGCCCTCAGCCTGAAATTGGTAGGAGTTGATGCGTTGATGCAATTACACCATAATATTCACACTTTGCGAGGTGAGAAAATTGCGGGCTATTAAAAGATCATAATAACGCAGCACCGCTCGACTGTTCCTTCGCCGAAGATGAAGATGCTGCAAATTGCGGCGGCACCGGACTTGGTATATATGTATATATATATACATGTATTGTGGCAGATGAAATTGTGCACCGTCCAAAGGCCCCGCTGCCGACATTTATGACGGGCTATGAAACAATTTTTGCACCCCTTTTCCACTGTTCTCATTAAAACAAAGGGAATATAGCGTATTGCTTATTGCCCCAAATGGCTGAAAGCAGCGACAATGTTGCACACATGTCAAACTGGGGCGCTTCGCTTGATTTAGAACTGTGCCAAGTGGCGTTCGCAGAAATTGATTTTAAAACCGCTTTCAAAACCATTAAAATCCCACTCCCTACCGTTCATACAAAGTTGGTGTTTTTGACAGCCGAAATCTTTTTCGCCGAAGACTTGCTAATAGATTTTAATTATATTTTATTCACAGAAAGAGTGGAGCTCATAAATCCGTTCCTTGGCTTTTTATGGCTGTTTGCCTTTTATCACCTGAGCATTGCCGCATTTTTTTGAAAAATTAAAGATTATTGTGTTAATGCTAATATGAATAATCTGAACAGTGCAGTTAGAAATTATTCAAATTTGAAGTTTCCAAGCAGGTTTTGAGTTATTAGCTATAACTTTTATTTAGCTAATTGTTACTTTATTAAAATGTATATATATTTATACTTCCAAGATGCAAATATATGCGAGAATGCAATTAAAAGGTCTTAAAAACTGTTCCTTTTCCCTTTCGAAATAAATATTCGATTTAGCTGCTTCGAATGATCCTAAACCAGTTGACGGGTCAGAAATCCAAAGTGTTATCCAACAGCTCGTCAGAAACACCAGATATAGCGAGATATAACACAATATCTGATTACATGTGGCAAGAATTCGATAATCTAAAGGTGCGCTGGTCTTTTAATCAAATCAACTAGTTAGCGCCCATTTCAATACGTTTTATGATTATTAATATTATATGATTATTCGCAGCTTGATTGTCGCTTTGTTCGGATTCGGATTCGGGATGACAGGTTCCAAACAGACAACACGCTTCATTCTGTGCATTCGAATCTATGTATATATATTTATGTATATTAATGCCGATCGGAACGGCAATAACTACGGCAACCGAGATGGGGAGAATATATCAAGAGTCATTAGAATTGTCAACGCATAAATTAATTGCTCGTAAAGTGGCAGAGTTATGGATATTGTATCAGTTTTTGTCTCGAACGCCCTGCGTATCTTTTTTTTTAAGCCTCGTTTTCATTATTATATTTATCAGTTTGCATAAGGGGAATTTTATATCTGCTCGCTGCCATGTCATTTGTTTGACAATTTTTAATCAATAAGTGCAAGCGGTTAATATATTTTTTCTTTTATTTAGAACGAAATGCGTTGATTGGCATTTATGTTAAATAAATTCGCATAAGTGTGGCGAAATTTATTGCCTTTCTGGGTCAATTCCAAAGCTAAACACATGTCTTTTGTGCCATTTGATATGCGGAAAGATTGCCGATTGAGGCGCACATAAATTAGTCGTGTTCTACATATATAATTAAGTAATCTAAAAAACTTGCTCTGTCTGGCATAGAAATGAGATTAAAACTGGATTTGAGACATCAGCAGAGCCATCAAGAGCATTCAGAACTGTGATCTGTCAAATAACAAAGATATGCGAATGAAAACTATGATTGAAAGATCTCGGCATTGAAATGTTGAATGGATTGCGAAATTAAAATGAAAATACGTATTAAAATAACACTAATATTTAATTTTCCAAAGGTGTATTAAATCGTTATACAAAGGTTACTTAAACCCAACAAAAACTTTAAGTTGTATCTATCGTTTGACCTTTAATTCAGATGGCACACAAATCGAATCGCATGAAGCAATCAATTGTTCAGTAAATCCCCATTTCAACACATTATCAGCATAGTAGGAAAAACAGCATTTTCCACTCGTTACTAATCAAGATAATTGCACAACAATTTTCACCGAAGTCAATTACGATTTCACGCGCATTTTGCCACGCACAATTTTTCCCATCTTCGGAGATCTTGAGATGTTTTGAAAACACGAACCAATAGATGCTACCAATGGACTACCAGTGGATGCGGGGATACCAAGGCATTCGATATGGCCAAAAATGCAGCGTTAAATGCATGAATTTATGGAATTTTGATTAGCTATAGAGTTTATATACACACGTATATGTTTTGGGCGCCAAGTGTTCGCAGGCAGTTCCAATTAGTGACACGACGATGGAAATGGAAATGAAAATGAAGATGGAGATGGTTCAATCGGATGCTTCAACGCAGCCTTACAAAATTACATTTCAATTATTTTTGCTATTTTATTGCTCAACTCGGACAGGCAGGCGCTCATCGCACCTACTTTCCGTAGCCCCGATAATTGTGCATAATTCAAGGGGTTTATGCCGACTGGAGCTGTCAGTGTCCAGATTTCAGATTTCAGATTCCAGGCTCCTCTTCCACTACCATGGACTTCCTCCGACTTGTCCGTCTTGGCCAACACGTGCAACATGCCAACATCTCTGAATTCTGTGGCACACAAATTAGCCTCGTGCTTAATGATTGCGTAAATGGTTGCTGGAATGCATGTAGCTGCTGCCACTAAATTGGTAGCCCAAGAACATTTAAGAGCCTATGCAAAAGTGGCTAATTTCACTTTCGAAATAAGGAATTTAAAAGGCTAAATATTAGAAATTTATATATATATTACCTTTTCCTTAAATTTACACCCTAATTGATTCATAAAACCTTCTCTCTTTAATATCTTCAAATTCCGATATCACTTCCTACCTGAGCTCTAATTTGGTTAATAAAAAACCTGCAAATTCCATTGGTCTCACACCGCTACCCATGTTTCCCTTGCCCCTTTTCAAATTATTTTGCGACACGCATATCCTGCATATCCCTACAAAAGTGCCTCACGAATATTTTGGTTTCTGCGCGGCCTGGTGTTTTTTTGTTCAATAAATTGGCCGTAAGGTGCCTATGTGTCTGCCATAAAAACGAAAGGCCATCAGCGTTGACCCAGTCGCCGGTTTCTGATGACGGGCATCAGCATCGGGGAATTGGGGAATCGTCGCCGTCCAGACATATTGAAAATTAAGGCGAGCGCACGTTTAGCCGCCGGCCAGAAACCGCGTCATAAACCCCCAGTTCCAGCTCCAAAAACTCCAACTGGCCGGCCAAGAAACACTTTTCAGATCATTGATCATCATCACACACCCAGGCCCAGAAGAAATTGTGATTATGATTCATAAGCGTCGACAACGGTGTGGAGTTTGCCAGTACACTGTCAGAAAATCGCAGTGAAAAGCAAACCAAACATCAACTTTATGCCAAATTCTCTATATCCTTTAAACACATTAGAAATGGTTATTAGAATAGATTGCTCATTAAACAAAGTAGTACTAAGTTTATTTTAGTTGCCCCCTATTTTTGTCAGTGTTCTGTTTTGGGAATATATTCCTAAATTACCGGTATTACTTGGGTCTCTAGTTTTTTTCATTTTTGTGGCCCAAAGCAGCGGCCAACACCTTAGAATCGATCGGCGTGTCGGCAGCGGTGTTCTTTTCTTGTTTTTTAGATAAATGAATTTGCGCTACTTCAAGCGGCTGCCGTGCAGCAGACATGGATGCAGATACGGATACAGATACAGATGCACGCACATCTTAGGGATGCCGGAGACTTGGGATCTGGATGGTAGTGGCTATCGGATACCTTCAGTCGGGGGGCTATCAACAGCAGCGACTGCCATTCGTCAGCGGCTGTGATTGAAACACTCAAAACCAGACCAGGCCAAGACCAAGAGGGCCGAAAGGCGAGAGCCCGGCCATGAAGAAACCCAAAACGATGCCCGGCTGCAATTATACCGAAAAAACCATCCATAATTATAGAGCGGCAAGTTATTTCGAAGTTAACACTTTCGTAGCATGGCTTTGGGAACTTGCTGCAGGCAAATTTTATTGATGCATCACAATTTAATGTGCACTGCAGCCTCTCGAAGGGATTGGATCGCAACGGATCGCATCGGATGGGATGCGATGCGATCGCCGGACAGATGATCATCAAGGGGCCCCGGGAATGTATCGTAATTTTTTAATAAACATTTTTGGTTTTCTTCGGATTTTTCATGCTGCTGATTGGTATCTCTTGGTTTGTCAAGGCACGCAATCTCAATTTTTTGTTCTTATTTCTCGATCAGAAAATCGGGGCTATGTGGTAATGTGTTATATGGCAATTGAGGTTAAGTTGGAACATGAAAAATGTGTGTCAGAATGAAGAACTGGTTGAAAAATAAAAGGGAAATTTTAAGAAAGCAGAAAAGCTTAATTGAAAGCTGGTTTTGATAGTTTTTATAATATTTAAACAAGTAAAATAAAATTCTATCTTGCTGCCAATCGGAAATGTCGTAAAACCTTATCCAATGTCCACAAAAAATGAAGGTAACATTTTAAATTAAATGTGGGGCGGTCTGTAAGCCACAGCAACTCATTATTTTGCATATCACACGTATTTTGACATGGCCGTAACCAACAACAAATAAATTGCAGCCAATCAGGTTAGGCTCGCTGCTACCATTTGACCACCAATGCAGCCCCTGCTCCTCCCCTCCCCCGCTGGCCAGAAAATTCTCTGGCTCATAAATCGCAGCCATGTTCAATAATTCAGAGCTCCGGAAAGTTTTTCCCCCGCCAAACTTAAAATACAAATACAAATCAAGAGCGAAAAAGCGCGTAAAAATCGGTGAGGAAATTTATGAGGCAAATAACAACGGGAGATGACAAGGGCCAACACAGCAGAGGCCAAGCGGTCAGCAACCACCTACAGTTCAATTTGTTTCGACCTGGTTAAGGGGGGCATGGCAGTGGTATTGGGATTGGGAATGGTAGTGAGCGGCAGTGGAAATGCCTTATATCATTGGAGGAGGACCAGGCTCATGCGCACAACAAAAATGGTGATAAATATTTGCGTTTCATTTGTGCCTCGTGGTCGAAACGCGTATAAATAATATTCGCACGATATATGTCCCCTTGGCAGGAGGATTCCGTGAGTGGGGCCAGGGGATTTCCCTTCTTTTTCTTCTTTTTTTTTTGTGACTCTGTCTGCGCAGGCGCGAAATGGACTAAACTGGCGCCCCCGGGCAAAATGCGCCTCTCGCCTCTTTAACCTTTACGTGGGCGCCGCACAAAAATAAACACAAGAAAAATAATACAGATAGGAAATGTTTTCAGGTCGAAGCATTGGGCACTCTTTATTAAATTTAAAAAAAATGTTAAATACTTTTTAAGCCTTTCTATTTAACTTAAAACTTATTTAATTTAATCAAATACTTTTAAAGTTAGCAGTATTGGAAGGAATTAATGATCATAGAGTTAGCAATAAAACAAAATTCCTAAAAAATCGAAAGTAGCTTCTAAATTTACAGGGTATGCAGCGCAGACAAAAAACTTGATGCGAGGAATGTCCAGTGCAGGCCCAAACCCAAAACCCGCAGCTCGAAGCGAATCCAACTGGCGAGTCCGTTCCACTGTTTGCTCCAACTTGATATATGCGCTGCCTGCTCATAAAAATGTCAAAAAATGGTGTGTTGCATACAAGGCTTTGTCCCGGCACCTCGTGCCCCAAGACTCATGCCCATTCCCAACTCCGCTCCATGGAAGACACTCCAGGATCTGGATCTGCTGCGCATGCGCGCATATTTCGCTTTAATTGGCAAGCGGAAAAAAGGAGAATCCCAGCCATGGGCACCTCCAACGATGACGCTAAATGTGGCAACCGCACGCACACATAGGTGGGCCCCCGGGTCCAGTCTCCTCACTCCCATGCCAGGCTATCCAGCATTCAGCATCCAGCTCAAGCCTCACTATCCGGACGATCCGGACGGGTTTGTTTAGCGCCTTAAGCGCATTTAATGTGACACAGAACGAACAGGATAACGACGACGACAGCAGCAGTCGAGGGAGCAGTCGCAGCAGCACGTGACACTGAGGTGGAATGCACTGGAAAAAATAGTTGGTACTCACCTTTATTGGGAAGTTATACGATTCAGTAGATATGCTACTTATTTGTACCTAGTTTGGCTTAATAACATATCAAAACCCATCTAATTTTTATCCTTGAAATGTATGTTTAATTTTTTTATCAGTGTGGATGAGGAGCACCCATGAGCACGGATTGTGGAGGACGCATGCGTGCCAAAAGCAAATTTCACGCAAATCAAAATGTCATAAATTCGTGGCTTATGCCGGGCACTTCCACCTCCCCCCCTTCAGCCTCATCCAGCCCAATCCCAATGACAATACCATTACCAATCCCAACCCATCCCGGGTGCAACCCCCTGTATTGCCATATTTATAATGAAAATGATACGTCTGCGCATCGCAGTCCTCTCGTACTTATCCAAAAAGTCCCAGGATGGGGGCGATGCCGAGTGCCAGGCAAATGACAAGTGCTAAATTGGCGCGCGAATTTCAGCATGTCGTCGCCGGCAGTAAGAAAGACAACAAAAACACCGGACCATCTTCAGGTGGGTGGACGTATACACCTTGCAAAAGTTAAAAAAAACTAGTAAAAAACATAAACCAGTTTACAAATCTGTCCCAGAATTCAGCTTGCTTCTTTAAGCAACTTAACCAACTCATTATCTTCAATATTTTAAAGATGTTTTAATTGAAGAGAAGATACTCATACACACACTTAGATTATAGTATTTTCACACCTGAAATTGACTATATCTTGAATTTAAATCTCCAAAAGTTTCTATCTAAAACTTGTGGCCCAAACATATGCCATCTAAGTTCAATATGGCAGCTGTATTCACAACTATTAAGTAGACGACGGTAGGCTTCACTGCCACGCCCCCGAGCCTTCTTAGCGAGCACGTACTGTACCTTCTGGGTAAGAAATTACCCCATTAACAATTTAACAGCCTCAATTCCAGGCAACTGCTTCTGGATGCGTGATTGCGAGTGGAAGTGCGAGTGTGCGAACGCAATTGGTATTGCCAACATGGCAATTGCACATTAACGACATAACACCGTTATAACGGCAACACACCTCATCGGCATCATACGACCCCAACTCCCCACCCCTCCCAATCAGTCAACCCCTCTCACCTGAGCCAACGCACTGATTACGCCGATTATGCATATTGATCGGGTATTGCCGTGGGCACGTCGCAGCCATCATTTAGTGGGTGGAGTGGGTGGTGTGGGTGGTGTGGGTGGTGTGGGTGGTGTGGGTGGTGTGGGTGGTGTGGGTGGTGTGGGTGGTGTGGGTGGTGTGGGTGGTGTGGGTGGTGTGGGTGGTGTGGGTGGTGTGGGTGGTGGGATGGCCCCATCAATTAGTGCGATATTATATCGTTCACTTCCCCATGTATAAGGTGTATTACAATCCCCACGAACGAGTAAGCTTACCTACAGTATGTGAATAAATAGTTTAATAGATAATATTCATAATGTTCATAATATATTCATAATATGGTATATTAGACTAAAGAGATAATATATTCATAATATTCATATTTCAGTAAAAGAACATACTTTAATTATTTTAAGATAGCTTATAGTTATGTGCAACTCTTTTTAGTCTAATATACCATTTGATTTTCCAATATTTTCAATCGTAAGTTCTGTGCCTGAAGTTGCGCGCCATAAATGCTAATGAGGCAGCATGCCTATAGTGCATATTATTACTTTTCAGTTATGTTTTTCTCGGAGCATTTTCTTCACAGCATTTCCACACACATCCTGCCGCGTTGCTCAGCGGGTGGAGAATTTCCCACTTAAATTCATGTCCATATTGTGGATCAGCGAACAATGCCGTTTTAATTTCGAGCGGCTGAAGGATTCATGTTGCGTTTTTTATATTCTTACAACTCGTCGAAGTCGCGCTGTGGTCACTTGAAGAGGCCGCCAAAGTGGTTGAAGTTCGCCTGTTTTATGTTTATTTTTTAGGCTATTTGATACTTTTCTTCACACTTTTCGATTTAGTGTTTTTTTCCCCATTTCTTGTCTTTATGTTTCTGCCAACCCAAAATATGCAGCATATTTTATCACATATTTCTGTGGTCATAACTATTTATTTCATTCTTCTGGCGGCACCTAATGTTTTCCACACTTCTGATGGATATTATAAATTCATTGATTGGCCTTTATGGTTCCGTTCGGGCATAAAATCGTATAATCGAAAAGATTGGAATTATAATTTCTTTTGTAGCACGGCACTAAACTGAAGCACAATGATTTGTATAATCGAGGACAAGTTAACGTTTAATTTAGTCATTTTTATTGTGGTTGCTTTCAGATTATAGCCGCATACCTATAAAAGTTTAGTTATACATTTAGTAAAAAAGAATTAGAAAGAAAGAAAAAAGAATTAATAAAGAAATCCATAAGATACATTTTTACTATGACTCACACGCTTGGCAAAAACCTAATTTATTGCACATGTGAGTTTTCCACCCAACCTGCAGCCACAAAAATTGAAAAGAATTTCCCACCCACACCAAAATCCAACCACATTGTACACCATGCAATTGATATACCCATATATACATTTCAATTTATTTTGTGCCTATATGTGATTAATATGTTGATCAAATGCCACCCCAAAAAGGGTGGATTCGGAAAACTCCCCTGATTTTATATGTGGTTTGGCAAATCCCAAAGGGAAAACTGGGAAAACGGAGGAAAAATGCCAATAATTGCCGTAACAAGTGTAAGTTGTTCTTTTCGCACGAAATAAAGCGAAATGAACCCAATTCAAGATTTTCCCATCGCAGTACAAAAGGTTCCCAGGCAAAAGTTTTTGGCAAATTTTCAAAACAAATTAATTTGCACTCAACTGCAGGTAGCCGAAAAAGAAAGAAACCCTCTTCAATCCTCCCCAATGGAAAGAGTTTAAAAAGTTCAACCCCGGAGCTCATCAATTAAAATTTAACCAGCCCGAAAGTTTCTTTCCTTTTTTGTGTGCGTTCGTCAGAATATTAAGGATAATTACATTTTAATCATCTTTATTGCTCTTTCACAACTTTACTGCTACACGAGTATATATATATGTATATATATAGAAGACGGTTTTGCATTGTACATGGCCGGGTTTACATGAGTCCACTGGCTAGTGGCCACAACAATTAGGGGTTGGCTGGGCTTTTTATGGGCCACAAGCAAATGGGACCGCAGACATTTTTCAGAAACGGTAGCAACCACAAAATTTCATAAAGTTTGTGTTTTCCACTCTCGTGTGCGCTTCATCAATTGGTAATGAGTGGAGTAAAGTGGCTGGTAACCGATGAGGAGGGTGGCACCTTGGAAACCCCGAAGACATCGAATTGTGGCACCAGCTGCTGTCACTTACTGTGGATCAGTTTGAACGTTGAACTCGCCGGTCACTCGAGTCACATTCCATTTAATTCGAGTTGAATTCAATTTGGGGAAAGTTTGCCACCGAGGCAGATGGGTGGAAAGTGGGCCCAAGCGGGGTCCTTTTGTGGTATCTAAATTAAATGTGAGTAGGATCACCTAATTATATTTTATGAAATTAATAACACAATTATGTCTTGGTTTTTTCTTTATCACATAAATAAGTGCACATTAAATTGAATTCTAAAAGCTCTCCAGCGCATATGCAGTTGCAAATATTTACTGTCTTGGGTCAGTGGCATAAATTAGCTGCACAAACGAATCAATAGGGAGAAGGCAGGCATATGTCTTGCCACTCATCCTTATCTGCCAGGAGCTGCTGTTCAATGCACAAAAATTGAAATCAATTAAAATGACAACAAAAGTGGCCATAAATACTCATGTCCAGTTGCGCTGCTTTTTATGGCTCTGCTGCAGCAGCAGAAGCAGCATCAGACTTTTGGTTACTCTGGCAAATCTAATGAAGATTTACTTTAGGCCATAACACACATGGTGGAGGCAGCAGCAGCAACATCGTGGCCATTTATTTGGAATTTTACATTTTACAGCACGCCAGCCGAGTGTGGGAGGCCCCTGGTGTCGCAGATAGAGATGCGTGCAACTGCAACAGCAGCAGCAGCAGCAACAAGCAATTATAAGCGTTGTACACACAGCAATCCTCGCCCTTTTGGACCCCAAACCCACCCACACACAACACACACACACCTAAGCCCCAAACACAAAGCGTTTCCAATTCGAATCTCTGGCAGCAATTTCTAACGGTGGCAATAGCTTTGGCGACAGTGCCGCCAGTTTTTGGGGGCGTGGCATGCCACGGCCATATGGCAGCCATTGCAGCACATAAAGTTCGATTTGTTGTTGCTGCCGCTGCTGCTGGATTTATGTGCGCTATATGCGGTTATAAATCCCAAATACATGAACGACTCCGCTCGGCCACATCCATGCGCCAAATTGCAGCAGCAACAATAGCAACAGCAGCTGCAGCAGCAACAGCAGCAACAGCAGCAACAGTGGCAGAGTTTTCTTTTTAAGTCACAATCGGCGAAAGCCAATCGCTTTGCGGCCTAATATTTATACCGTGTAATAGAGGCATTACTAGAATTACTAGGATGTTATAAATATAAAACTAAATAATTTTAGACTTTCTAATACAACCCATGTTGCATATCGATATAAAAGTCAGATTAGTATAATAAATAGTAGAGTATTATATTGATTATTTGCCTCTAATTTCTTCAAAGTTATATCTCTAAGATCCTACTTTTTACTGTCTTATTGTTGTTTATTTTACTATTTATCTTATTCACTTAACAACCCCTGATTAACTTGGGGCTGTAAACTATCTACACAGTATGTCAAAAATCGAGTTCGAATCGCCAACTTTCCCTTATGTTTTCAATTAGACAAGACCGGCATCGAACGCATTGGAAAATGGCAAGTGATTCTTCTAAATTGCTTCGCTGCGCAATTATTTCAATTTCGACTGAGGCGGACCACTACTAGCCTCCGCTTCGGATTGGGAAACGGACTAGGAAACGGATGCCCAGAGCCACTTGGTCAGTGGTTGGTGGTCGGTGGCTGGCGGGGATCTGGGCTCAGTGGTCGTATTGTCGTTATTTGAGTTCCTTGGCTCATAAATCAGTTTGCTGCCTTTTTAATCCGTTTTAATTGCTGTTCGTTGCTCGTTGGTTGGACAACGGATGTCGCAGGACTAGCACAAGGATATAGTGGTCCAAGGATATGGTGTTGTTGTTGTCGAGGCGATTAGGAGAACCCGAACACGTATCGCAGATGAATTCTCCGTCCTAAGCACTTCTGGCCATTATAATCGTTGTACGCAGTCCACAGTGAAATTACCTGTTTTTTTTTATAAACATTTAAAGCATTTTAAACAAAAAAAATCAACATATGTAACGTATATTTTCAATTCGTTTAATTCCATGTCATAAACTTGACATAAGTGATCCTTAATTGTGGTCGACATGCGTACTTTTTTACCATTCCAACCGCAGTTATTCATCAATTAAAGTTTTAAATTTATAATTACCACCAAGAATGTGGTAAGTGCGTGGCCCAAAAAAGCGGAAAAGTGGTTAAGATAACCCTAACCGTTAACTTCCGCTTGGGAAAAAGGTGAGAAAAGTATTGAACAGCACACGAAAACGTGGCCGAAAAAAATGGTTTTTGGGGAAACCGCAAAATAACATGCATCTGTTTAAGTGCTTCTTGTTGTTCTAATTGCCCGGGTACACCCACAAAAAAGCGGACAAACAATGAAACCGGGATGAGGTCCTGGCAGATCCTTCGTGGAAACCGCTTATCATGCGGCAGCTCCCGGGTGAGCCGTTTAGAAAGTGCCGCTGCTGTCAGTCGGGCAACTTTAACAGGTGCTCGCTGGGGGCACAACAGCAAAAAAATGGCAGCAGTGAGCCAAAAACAATATAAATAAAAAATATAAAGACTGGGGGGGGGTAAAAAAACCAGGCAAATGAAAACTGCAAGCCACCGAACAAATGCGGATAACAAACTGTCAAAGTTGTACGCTTATTACCATTGCGGGGCGAAAAAAATCAACAACGGCGACCAAGGAAGTCACAACAACTGAAAAATTGTATGACATGGTTCACCCCACTCCCCTCCCCACAATTTTCCACCGATTTTCATTCCACTTTCCGGGGACCACGAACATGTCCACTTTTCAGTCGTCTGCTCCACTGCCCAGCGGGATGTGGTGGCGATTTTTAGTGGGTATCACCCCATGTTTTCCAATTATTTTTATATTTTCCAATTATATTTATATTTTCCAATCTTTTTATAATGCCCTTTACCACACAAATTTTACTGGATTTTTCGAAAGAAAAGCTATATTGTTAAATATTAAAATTTACCAACACTTAACTTATCCAAGCCTTCAATTTTAAAATTTATATTTTTGAGAGCATTTAATCTTCGTTGCTGTAACCGTAAACCCATTTTTTATATTTTTTAAAATGAGCAACATGCTAACTGAACAGATTTGTCACAGCGGAAATGACAGAAACTTTGCTGTTTTCATTGTATTTTGCATTATTTATGCCTTCATTCATTTCCCATCCATGGAGAAATGTTTAAATTAAGGGAAAGTTATGTATTTCTATATTTTCCATTTCGCTTATAGAAATTGTTTGCAATATTATTTAACAAATCGAAGCTAAGCTAGACAAGCAATAATTTCTCAAAAGTTCGAGCTAACTAACCCCTTACAATTTGTATTCCGAAAGTGCTGGCAAAAAGTTGTAAACTTTCAACAGATATGGTGTGATTACAGTGGCCTGCGGCTAGTCGGAAAATTCGTCCGGAAAAGTCATTTATAAAATGGAAATTATACGCATAAACGGAGGACAGACACTCCCACAAACGAACGCAAGACGGAAATTCTCGGAAAAGGACACTTGCTTTTCTCGAGCTCATCAAAATATGCTGGCACACACACACACACAGACACGGACAAAATGGCGACTGAGCAGCACACACACAAAAAGGACATTAACTCCTGCTCGCTCACACATATAAGAAGAGAGTGTGGCAGGAAAAATGAGTCCCATGTCTTTCATTAAAACTTTCGGCAAATTATCGGGTAACATATGCTTGCGGCTTGATTGTCAAATATAGTTCAGCAAAGGAACTCGCCAGCATCCCCATCCTTCGTCATGCATCCTTCGTCCTTCGTCCTGTGGCCTCCTTGAGTGAATACCCCGCTCATGTACACATCTATAACACTTTTCCACTTGAGTGTTGTAAGGGGAATTTTGCTCGGATAGAGACATGAACTCGGCATAAATATTAGAGCAACCTCAACGTAACCCATACGTTTTGTGCTTCCCTTTGATTTCCTTTGGGAGTTGGGCGCCAGCAAAAATGAAAGCTTCCGGGGAAAGCATTTCCCCTCTTTCCTTCCATTCCAGCATCCAGTTGAAGGGGTGTCGGTTTGGGCAAAAAGGATACGAATCCGCGCAGGCGTTGTAATCACTTTCAACCGGCCTTCAATGCTCAACACCCTCGAGTGAGTGGCATAAGTTGGCTCACGCGGCTTTCTTTGTTTTCTAAAAACAATAGTTTTATAATATTAGTCATATTCAATATCCCAAACAGTTTGAATTTGAATTCTAAAAACAATATTTTCATAATATAAGTCTTATCCAATATCCCAAACAGTTTGAATTTGGCTAGAAAATTATTCACCTTTTTTGTAGCATACTTTTCAGCGCGCGAAGAGTTTAACTGGTTTTAGTTTCTAACAAAAATCATAAGCACTTATGTACATATGATGTAAAAATTTAGTAATATTTAGCATATTTTTTAAATTTAAGATCATTTCCAAATATTTTTACAACTTTATTTTGGAATATCAGCCTAGATAAAGTAAGGTGCTGAGTGCCACTTACTTCTTATCAGCTGAATTACAATTTTTCCAGACTGCCAGCACCTTTTGGTGCTAGTCCTAATTAGCAGGACACTGCCATGGAGCCATATTCCCACCTCCTGTCCGCTCCTTGCTCCAAACTTTTCGCCTGCCTAGTTAGTTTGGCGTGGCAGTCATTAGTAGTCCTATGTTAATTTGGTGCGCCTAATAAACTGCTACTTTTTGCCAGCGCCCACCTGGCGCACACCCACCACAACTCTGACCCCAGCACCGCCCAAAAACCACCCAAAACCACCCGCTAACCCACCTCCAACCACCCGCCCAAAAGCGAACCAGTGGAATGGTGGCGCTGTGCGAATTTGCCACTTCAACAGCTCCTTGGTGGCAACACGGTCACGTACGCGAAACGAGTGAAAGCTGAAATTTCGTGAAAAAGGATATATGGGCACAGAGCTGGCATTGTCCTGGGGCCGTGAGCTGAATTCCAACTGCGTTCGTATACATCTGAATACATACATATATATATATATATGTTGGTATATATGTATACCCCGCCCTATCTGTCTGCTTGTCTGCCATCTTGGCTTTTACATACCAACTTTTCGCCCATTTCTTTTTCCTCTTCGGCCTTTTTGTAAAATGGCGTGGCAATGTGGAGAAGGAAAATGTAGAAAAGTTATTGATTTTTTTTCGGTGGAGGATGATATGGAAAGGGTGGGGGGGGAATTACTTAAATTCAGGATGCTACGCTGTTGAATCGGGCGAAATAATTTTGTGTGTAAAGTGTCAGAGGATCAGCCGCAAATAAAGCTGACGTTACTGTCAAAATGTGATTCACTTTTATTTATTCATCATTTTTCGGTAGTTGTGACACCGACTGGCAGCCCATCATTTTTACCACACATTTTTAATATGCACAAAACACATGTCACACAGCAAAAGCCAAAAACTTTGTTAGCCAATCTGACATGACACGAATATATAAGGTAAATACTCCAAGTTTTTTGGCTATAAAACAAAACTAAACAGGAAACTTGCAAAGGTGACAGGCAATGTAAAACTAAGGTCTTTATTATAAGTTTACTTCTAGGAAATGTTAAATATTCTATTAGCTTTTGGCCTAAATAGGAAAATAAACATTCAAAAAGAAATTGTGAACCAAAACTTAACTTTTTTCACCTTGCAGTTTTTTGCTAGTTTATAACTTTCTGCTGCAAATCGTGTCAGATTTCGTATTAAGTATCCCATTACATTCCATCATTTTCCTCAGGCGAAAGGCCCGACCAATTATGCACATATATAGTACGATTTTCTTCTTTTTTTTGAGCACTCCGCTTTCAACACTCTTTAAAATAAGCGCATTAAATGCAAAGCTGCAACTTCCGATTTTTACGCGGTGCACACGAAAGCATTTTGAGCCTCCTGCAGCCAAACTAAAAACCAGTTGGCCGTCTTAATTATGAGCAAATGTTGGCCAAGTTATGCGTTCCGTTCTTCAGTTTCGTACTTTTCCCCCGACTGCCCCGCGCTGCAGGCTCACTTTTCACTTTTTAGTCGGTGGGTTGTGCGAGCTTCAAGAGGGCCCGCATCCAAATCCTATAATTATGTGCAATCAATACTTTTTTGGTATCGGCTTAAAGCCGGAACGGATGTGCATTGGACGGGAATGAAGCTTGAATCTTCTCGCAACTGGAAGAAGTTCAAGTTGAGAATGTGCCAGTTGCTAATAAAGCGATTTAAGAGGTTTCATTCATTCAAAAATGGGGTAGGGGGGTATTTTTTAAGAAACTTATTTATATTTATAGATTTATTTTGGTTTTATAACTAGTCAGCTTACCTCTCACTTGTTATTTAAAGTTAGGATGCCCGGGATATTTTTGAATTTAAAACAGACATTATTATCGATACATTGCAAGGACTTTCCTTGGGTCCTGGTACATATCGATATTCTTCATCGATTTATCAAAAACAATGTCAGCGTTATGGCGCAAAATTCAAGCTTTTAAAATGCAAAGATATTTTCTTTCCTTTAATACCTAAATAACTAAATAGTAAAATAAATAAATAACTGTGTTATTCCTATAAAAATGGGCTTGAATGGAATCAGTGGTGGAAATTTAATTTTGTGCGTTGCCTGGCAACGGAAACCTCGTTTCATAGCAAACCAGTGGCAAGTGTCAAGCAAGCAGGTGCTCACAAAAAAAAAGGTTTTTTTAGAGAAGACAAGATGAAATTTATTCCGCTGCACACGACAAACACGGCGATCGTGTACAAGAACTCGCTGTGCTCCTTCGCCTCACTTTTGGTCCTGGCCTTCATAGCGCTTTCTGTGATGCTGCCCGTGCTGCTCGTGTCCTTGCTGAGTCCCTATTCTGGGATATCAGAATCGAGGGTGCTGTACGAGCAGCCGAATGTTGAGTTCAACTACGAGTACATATTCGTGGGCACAACGGACCAGGGAGAGTACGAGGAGGAGGAATCCCTGGTCGCCTGCAGCAGCTTCAGCCAGTTTAATGCGCAAATGGAGAGCTATACAAATAGCTGCACCACCACCAGATATTGGACAGAGGATGTGGACTACGATGGCGTAACAGATCGGGCGCACTTTCAGCTGGAGCTGCAGGATGTGCCCACGCAATTGGTCAGCTTCAATCTGCTGGTCTTCTTTGAAGCCGAACTGCAGCACAAGTGCGATCTATCGCCTCCGTCCGTGCTGGCCCATCAGCTACAGCTTCCCCTGCACGCGCGCCTCAGAAATGGGCACATTCAGCTGAAGGGAGAGCTGCAGCTGAAGCAATACGTGGAGTTCACCTGTCCGTTTCCGGGACGCAACATCAAGACTCAGTTCCGACAGGTTCACTTGGATACGAACTCTACCAACGGAAATATAGATCAGTTCAAGATGGAATCCCTGCTAGCTCAAGTCAAAGCCAATCCAGCCTATTTCCAGCTGGCCGTACAGGAGACATACTACAGAGAAACGTCAGCGCGCTTGGAACCTGGTCTCATCATTGACCTGGAGCTGGACGTGCTCCAAGTTGCCGCTCGCTATCATCTTAGCATTTGGGAGCGGCTTGGACAGTTCTGGCTGTACTTCGCCTCCTTCTTCGGCATCTCGTTTTACATAATGAACAAGCTGAAGGACTTTCTATTCGGACGCCACATCGTTCGCTCTTGGGAGATTATACCGTGGAAAAAGCTCTACTGACACCAGTCGGGCGCCATTTTGGAGATGGACAACTTCTCGATTGGCGAATAACTTAAAGATGACTCTGCTTGGTTACCCAATGCAATTTCATTGTCAGTCAAATAATAAATATAACAAATGTACAGAGAATTTAAGAGGAGAGGAGAAGATCGGAAGGATCCGCCTACTTATCCCGGCTATTGGACATCAGGGCTAGGTTGCCAAAGGAAGATCCAGCGGACGCTGGCTCGGGGGTGGGGTCAAATGCACGGTTGTCCTCAAGGATGATGGTGGTGCGGGGATAGTGATCCAATTGCACGAACAGATAACGATACTCCAGTTTGCCACAGCCACTCTGTAAGGGTAGCGGATTAGTGAAATGAGGCCAATGAGTTATTCATCCCGTTCATACCCTTCTGGACTCCAGCTGCACGGTGGCCTTGTTCCTCAGGCCCTGCACATAGAACTGCATTCGCATGTGGGGCTTTCCATTGCGCTCATAGCTGGAGTGCGCCACATGCTGTCTGCGACCGCGCCTGGATGTCTCGCCGAATCCCTTGATGGGTGCGCCAATTGCATCCTGTACCCGCGGATCTTCGACCACACGGCTCAACGCGTCCGCGTATATATTGTTCGGGCTCTCGCTGGAGAATAGCTCTCGGAATATGGCGAAGAACATCACGCAGGTCACCCCTAATCCGGCGATTATAATCGCCGTATAACTGGCCGTCTTAGTGTTCTCCTTGATCTTCTCGCCAATGGGGCGCACATCCGTGGACACCTGGGTGTTATCCTGCGACCGTTGAAGGGATCCGCCACCACCTACATAAATAATATATTAATTAGTTCAGATGTAACCGAATGAGAAGTTTGAGGCACAAACCGCGCGACGCTTCCTGACGCAAATGTGGACTCCAGTGCATCGCAGCCGCACATTTTAGCCTGCCAAAGTTGGCGGGCAACAAATTCTGCCGCTGAGTGACCAAATTGCGCAATAAAGCTAGCCGTGACATCGTTCACGCCGAAATCTATGGTAAAAAACAAATAAATGTACTTTACGAAAAAAAGAATTCTAATCAGCTGTTTAGTTTTACGATAAAAATAGTGTTGTCATATTTGCACCAATTAGCGGGTTATCGAGCTATTCACGCTAAAATGGCTATAGCCAGTTAGTATTGTGTTATCATTCGTTCACAATTTATTTTAGTGAAGAAATTGTTGAAAATCTTATACATTACAAATAAATTTCTAAGTCAACGTATCTGTTCTTATATTTTTCCCATTCATACGTTTCAAAATTTAAGCTAAAAATCTGTTATTTTCTTTGGCTTGAAAATGGCCAATTATCAGTGCGCTCGAAAGCTGGCAACCCTGCCATCTGTGACAGTAAGCTTTTTTTACGTCAAAAAGTCAGAAAACCTGATAAATTAGGAGAAGTCCATTCCCCTCCAGAAGCCAGTTACTTCAAAGTTCGCCATCACGTCGCTTCCAACGCTTTTCGGTCGCATACTCAAACGCTACTGCGCGGTGAATACTAATCCCAGCAAGATCATGGTGGTCACACACAACGTCAAGGGATACGATGAGTTCTCCAAGAAGATGGAGGAACTGGAGAACGGCAACGAGCCGGTCCACGTCCTCTTCAGCGGCGGCAAGGACGAGAACGGAGAGAGCTGGTGCCCCTACTGCGTGAAGGGTAAGATTGCCCTGATCCCAATGCGGCTAACCGCAGCCTATCCGATTCCCAAACTCATTTATCACATTTGCAGCGGAGCCGGTGATACACGATGCTCTGAAGAAGGCCCCCGGCAACTCGCACTTCGTGCATGTGGATGTGGGCGAGCGGGCATAGTAAGTTAATACCACCAAACCGAAGAAAACAGCTGCGGTTAGATATTTAAGCAGGAATTAATATTTCATGCACTGCGAGACTGCGAACATCTGGTGGTTTCTTTGGTGCAGAATAATCGAATAACAAAAAACAAACTTAGTCATTTAGAATGACGTACATATATGCATATATCCCACGTCATTCAGTTGTCAAAACGTTTTGTCATTCGATTATCAAGTTCATTATCAAGTTCAGTACATTGTGGCAAAGTGACACTAGTCACTCAACCTCAACTGTACGATGATGAAATGAACACTCGAGTGCTTATTTAAACGCCGAGAACATTCATGATAAAAACAACCATTAAACACCGATAGCTTTACAATGCTCTTGAGTTGTATTCATGCCGCCTGTTATCACTGAACCGTGGTAAGCAATAAACTAACACTTGTTTTTCTCTGCAGCTGGAAGGATTTGAACTGCCCCTTCCGCAAGGATCCCAACACGCATCTGATCTTCTTGCCCACTCTGCTGCGCTGGAAGCGGCCACAGCGTCTGGATGGCGAGCGCTGCTCCAATCAGGATCTCGTCGAGATGATGTTTGAGGATGAGGATTAAGTCGTATAGCTTACATACAAATATTTCGGAACTTTACTCAAGTTGGAATACACAGAAGACACACCCACATTCAATTAAAGCGTCCCTCAGTAATTGCTCTTGTACTTCTTGATCTCCACCATCACGACGTGGATGTTCGTTAGCTGGGCGCGGGCATTGGGCGTGAGGAGCTTGTGGAAGCGGTGATAGTATTGCACCAAACTGGCCAACGCAAGTTGCAGCAGCTGGGAGCCCGTCAGCAACGAGGGAAATGAGAGAAGCACCTCCCTGTTCAGTTCCTCCAGAGATTTCTTCCAGTTGGCCGAGAAGCTAGCGACCAAGGCCAGACTTCTTCGCTCCTGCTTGCGCAGCTCATCCATTTGTTCCTTCTCGAAGAAGTGCTCGCACTCCTTGACGAACTGAATAATGCCTCCGAAATGCGGGGCCAGGATCTCCTCGACATATTCCGCACTGCGGGAGTTGAGCTGCTCTCTGAATGCCTCCGCTTCTTTGGAGTTGTCTCGCGTGTGCTCCATCAACACGCCCAAAACCAAATCGTAGTTGTTTATCAGGTAAATGAGCTGATCCTTTCGCGTTGGAAATATTGCGGCCATGCGAAGGATGAAGCACTCCACTTCATTTTGAAGTTCCAGAAGCAGTCGGCTAACCAATTCATTAGGAAAATGCTCCGAGATTCCCACAATGGCCGCACTGAACTCTGCGTAGCGTCGTGTTATCTGTAAAATATACGTATTATATTATGACAAGGCGTTTTGTTCAAATGAAATGGTTATAAGTTATCACTATTGGCCCCCTCTTGACTTTTAGAATGCTGGCATTCCTTTGGTTAATCAATTAATTGTTTTTTTTTTATATAAATCAAAAATTACTATCATCAAAATCGATTTGGCGTAGTCAAAATTGTAAACTTACGTAGTGCGGTCCCAGTTCCTTGTTGAACTTGGTTGGATCACAGTCATGTATGCTCTGGATATTCAAGCGGAATACTAGTTCGAAACGTGGCCATATTACCGCCTGCAGGGAGTCCCAGTATCTGAAATAAGAACATATAAATATCCAATTGTCAACCAAAATAACGCCCATGAATTGAGACTCACTTATCCAATGCGGGAACACAGCGCTTGTGGCACATTAGCTGATAGCGAAAAATGAGATGGATGCACAGGAACATGGCAATGGTATCGAAACAGTCGTGTATGGAGGTCTCCAGATTTTTCTACGTTAAACAAACAGATATGATTAACATTTCGCGTGTAATAACCATTGACTTACAATCATCAGAGTTAGGGTTTTGCCCATGATTTGGTTGAACAAATCTTGCGCTTGAGTGCCGCGAACCATAAAGAACTCCGTGACAAATAGGTATTCCCGACAGGCATTGTCCACTAGGGCGTATTGCTCCGACCGGAAGAGAGCTTCCACTGTGTACTGTATAAAACTATAGATGTATCTCCTTTGCAAGTGTATGCATCACATATCTTACTCGATTCTTTAGCTGCGCATGTGGCACTATAATTGGTGCCTCCAGCTGCTGGTTAAGTATATCGCCTCGCTTTCCTATTGTGAAAATGGTGCTCTTGTGCTTTAGACTCGTCGTTTTGGAGAATAAACCTTTGGATGCATTATCCTCGATGCCCATCAGATCGTCCTTTGTGCAGGATTCCTCGAATTTGAGGCTCGTCAAGCGTGTGGAATAACTCTGCACGAAAGTTATGACATAAATGAAATTATGCTACCACAACTTTGCAAATAAACCAACCTTAAAGTAGCTATAGTAAATTTTGCCCATCGTATCGATGTATTCGCTGCATATTTCCTGCGCCACATGCCGCTCGTTGGACAGGATGAACTCGAAGAAGAATTTGTGCTTTAGCATGGCGTTCTGTGGAATCTGGTAGTTTGTCATGGGTTTCCGGAACTTGTAAATCTGCTCCAGCAGATAGGAGCGAATCTTGGCCATGGCTTTCAGTCGCAGTTTCTGCAGCACATCGCTCACATCGCTGGTGGACTTGGACTCGTTGAAGCTAAGCTCTTTGACCAGCGAAAGTTTGTGATTCAGTACATTCAACTGGGTGCTGAAATCCCGCTCCGTAACCGGCGTTTCCATTATTATGTTGATCATCTCCTCGGACACGGCCATGTCCTCGATAAACTGGGATAACTGAGCCTTGACCGACTGACGATTGGTCAGTTGGAGGGACATGGATACGGATTTCCTTTGCAGCTGCGTGATCTCAGTGCTGATGTTGTTCAAAACGCTCTGGAAGCTCATCAGCATATTTTCCATGCGCTCCAGGACATCGTCGCAATCGTTTATCTGATTGTGCAGGTTGGCTATATTCTGCGACTCCGCTATATAGTCTGGTATTCAAAGGGATATAATTAGAGCTAAGTTTGCATATGGAACGAAGTGCTTACCCTCTATGGACTTATTCTCCACCTCCTTAAACTCCTTTTCAATCTGTCGTGAATACTGCCGCAGATCCGTTGTGTTCTTCAGGATCTCCCGCACCTCCTCGTTGTCCAGTTGTTCCGTCATTTGCGGGGACGGCACCTCTGCCATTTTTGTTTTCCAATTTAAAGGTATTTTTCCCAATTGTTTTCCTCAACTACCAACAAAAAAAGTATGTCATCAAACAGCTGTTTTTGTTATCGGAGTGAGATGTGCTTTTGGCAAACGATAGTTACGATAATTTAACTATTTTAAATAATAACTAAAATTGGCGATGAGAAATATACGCTAAGGACAATATGTTTATGTTAAAACTGTCTTAACAAATATACTTTTAATAAAATAACTTTTTGGGTTAAAATTGTTATTGATTTAAACACCATTTTTTTTTTTTCAATTATTGATTTATTTGTACTCAAGCTCGACTGCAAAGCAATCAATGAGTTTCTTTTCTAATACAACACTGGACTTGTGCCTCTTATACTCAACATACACAAAAATTTATTTTTAAACAATAAAAGCTTAACTATCGCGCTACCCAGAACTTGCGAATTAACAGCTGTTTGGACTATCGATACACAATTGGAGAGTATGCCCCCATTGGCAGCCATCGAGAACAGATAATATCGAAAGTATCGAAATAGAAGTTTACGCGAAGAGAAGGAAACACATAGCGAAAAAGAACGCAAAAAGTAAAGGTTAGCGAAATCTGTGCGACGAAGATGACCAGTTTCCGCAAGCGCACCGTGCAGAAGCCAATCCGCGGCACCCGCACCTCGCCGCACACGGCGCAGGTGATCACCTCCAGCGGAAATCCGTACTTGGACGTGGTCATTGGCGGCGGTCTGCCCATGGGTTCGATCTGCCTGATCGAGGAGGATCGCTTCATGACGCACGCCAAGGTGCTGGCCAAGTACTTTCTGGCCGAGGGCGTGATCTCCAAGCAGGAGATATTTCTGGGCAGCCTGGACGATATTCCGGCCGAGATGCTGCGTCGTCTGCCCAGACCGCTGACCGACCAGGAATCGATGGAGCAAAGCGAGGTCCAAGCGCTGGGAGATGGTGGCGCCGAGAATGGCCTAAGGATCGCCTGGCGGTACAATGATCTGCCGCTGGTGAATTCCGAACATGCCACAGCCAAGATCGGACACCATTTCAATCTGATGGAACAGATGGACTCCATGATGCTCTACAATGTCAAGACTACCTTGTGGGACGATAGCCCCAAGCATCTGGACATCGTCATTGACGAGGAGTTCTCCAAGAGCAGCTCCCCGACCACTCCGTTGCTGGAGCAGCAGCCTGTGGAGGATGCCCCACCGATTCCGGGCGCGGAGATCGCTCCGCAGGAGAAGATCCCAGCCCAAGAGGAGGAGAACTCTGCCAACAACAATAATAACAACAACAACAGCAGCAGCGTGACCAGTAGCACAAAAACAGGCAGCCAGGAGTCGCAGTTGCAGGTGTTCCACAACCCTCGGTACAAAGGACTGCTTAACGATATTCAACAGCTGCTGCGTAACGAGAGCTTCGTCGCTGGGACGAAGAATAACCTGTGCCGCGTCTGCCTGACCTCGTTGGGATCGCCTCTGTGGTACGACGAACACTTCGGCGAGGATCTGATCAAGTTTCTCACGCTGCTGATGGCCAGTGTGCGGAGCTGCAACTCCGTGTGCCTGATCACGATGCCCATGCACCTGATTGCCAAGTACGATGCCAGCCTGGTGCCCAAGATCCGCCAACTGGTGGACTATGCCATCGAACTGGAGTCGTTTGCCGGTTCGGAGCGTGAAACGCACCCAGCCTTCAAGGAGTACAGTGGCCTGCTCCATTTGCACAAGATGTCGGCCATCAATACGCTGGCCGTGCACATGCCGGAAACCCCGGACCTGGCCTTCAAGTTGCGCCGCAAGAAGTTCATCATCGAAAAGTTCCATCTGCCGCCGGAGCTGCAGGAGTCATCTGCCAAGCCGGACAATTGCATCTCTGGTCTACTGAGCAATTCCAATGCCACAGCCTCGCTGGATTTCTAGCTGTCAGCGGAATTAGAAACTAAGTGCGCGTATGTAACCACGAAACAACTAAATTGCATAATAATAAGCCAAGTAAATGCATTAATATATCAGCCCTGATTTTGTACCATTTTGAAAACAAACCGCTCTTCTCGTCTTATCGTTTATCGATTGCCCTGGACTGCGCACAGCTGTTCGGTTTGGTTATCGGTTTGTGTTTGGACACGGGACACCTAAAATGTAAACATGTCGGAGTTCCATCGTATTTTTAAGGATTTAAGGGTGTACTACGAGCCGCATGTGCGATGGGTGGATGTGGAGGAGTGGTTGTACGGAGAGGATGCCGAGAACGATGTGCTGCAGCAGCGAGCGGAGAAGTTCTGGTCTATGGCCATGTGCATGCAGGATAGTGGCCACCAGGAGACGCAGCTGCAGTTGCTCCGGGACTTATCCAGCGTCATACGAGCCATAAGAGACGAGAACCAGGCCAGCTATAGCAACACCCACGATAATTGGTCCAGTTTAATTGGATTTTCTCCAGCGGTTGGCTACCTGGCGTACGTATACTCGCTTGTGAGCCTGGCCATTTTGCCCGAGCATGTGCAGCAGGCTGCTCCGCAGCAGCTGAATGAGAATATCAATCTGCAGCTAGCCCTTAATGCGGCTAGCGCCTACCTGCTCACTCTGACCATTCCTGGCGCCAAGGTTTTTGGCGTCTTCGACGAGGATGTGATCGAACAGGTTCTCAAGATCTTCCGGCTTCTGGAGCTGAACAATAACAAAAGCGTACGCGCCACCATCATCTGGATGTTCTTCCTGACCATCTGCGATGACCTGAAGATCGTCTTTCGCTACGTGCACTTCAAGGAGCACCTGAAAACGCGCGACAGGATCATTCGCTGCCTGCTGGAGGTGCTCTACATGAACTTTAAAGTGGGATATCAAAATACAGGTAAGGGTTACCCATCATGTTATACGTATTTAGTAAGTTTAAATTAAAAAACAAGCAAAGACAACATTTTAATAATTTTGATAACAAGTTTTTGGTGCCAAAACTAGTTGTTTGACAAGTAGTTACCTATTGCAGAATCAACTACCAAAGAGTAGTGTATTTTTCAAACAATGTTCCTACAATGTTTAGTCATTTTATTTATAGTTTAGATTAGTTTCTAAAATTTATTTTTGAGAAATTCCGCCGCCGATGACAAACTTCTTTGCCTATCGATTGTCTGTGATTACTTGCGAACAGCTGATTTAGCTAGGTGTGTACACACTGCCGCACACTTTACGACCTGAATATTATACAAACAAGTGCTAAAATAAATGAAAACCTACGGGAAAGTTAAAGTTAATTGGGGCAAATAAAGATCTAACGATGATGCGCAGTCTTTGCGCCCTTCGTGGGCAGTGCCAGCAGCTGTTCAGAAGCTCCATGCGCCCTCAAAACTCAGTCCATAAGTCACAACAATTTTGGCGCATGAAATCGACGGATTCTCCGGAGGAAGCCGCCCGTAAATTGCGTGCGAAATCCACACTCTACTACATAACCGCCGGCGGAGTGCTGATCGTGGGCCTGAGCTATGCGGCTGTGCCGCTGTACAGCATTTTTTGCCAGGCGTACAGCTACGGAGGCGCCACCACGCAAGGGCACGATGCCGAAAAGGTGGAGCACATGAAAAAGATCGAGGATCGGGTGCTGAAGATACGCTTCAATGCCGACATTGGATCCTCCATGCGCTGGAACTTCAAGCCGCAGCAGTACGAGATCAAAGTGGCTCCTGGCGAGACTGCTCTGGCCTTTTATACGGCGCGAAATCCAACGGATAAGCCGGTAATTGGCATCAGCACATACAATGTGATCCCCTTCGAGGCGGGCGCGTATTTCAACAAAATCCAATGCTTCTGCTTCGAGGAACAGCAACTGAATCCACACGAGGAGGTGGACATGCCCGTCTTCTTCTACATCGATCCCGAAATCATGGCAGATCCGGCGCTGGAGACCTGTGACACCATCACCCTTTCGTACACCTTCTTCGAGGCCAAGGAGGGTCTGAAACTGAACTTCCCCAGCTATGCAAAGCCTCATGCGGCAAGTGCGTGAAGGAAAAGTGCTTAGGTCTTTGTTTTAAAACAATAAATATTTGTTATGCCATTTGAAAATGTTCCAGTCATTATGTATGCTAGTTCTTCTTCATTAAGCTGTATGCTATGCTTTGAAAGTTGGTAAAGAACTTGTTTTAAACTTATTAATCAAATGAAAGGAACTTAAAAAGCAATTGGAACAATTTCCAACTGAAATTCATTTAAATCCATCAAAATCGATAACAAGCGAAAACAGCACGGTTTGAGAGGCGCCACAGCTGATGCAGTTTGAGAGTCACTCCATCTGGAGCTGGAAAAGAAGGAGGCAGTTTATTAATAGATAACGCCGAATCTGATTCTCCGGCGCATTTCAAACGAACCGGACGCTTCCGCTTCGCCAGATTGTGTACTGTGACCCCTTTCAACCCGGCGTTGCGTTGAATCGATGACGTGGAGATGAATAAACAAGTTATATTCGGCCTGCTCCTCGCTTGCATTTTGGTATGCATTTCAGGACAGGATGAGGAGGATTACCAGGAGTCGCCAACGGTACTGATTGCCCTGCTGGTGCGCAATAAAGCGCACATACTGCCCATGTTCCTCAGTTATCTGGAGCAGCAGGACTATCCCAAGGAAAGAATATCAATTTGGTTAGTAAAGTGAACTCATTTAAATATGAAAATGAGAATTGCGAATCTTACCTGTGGTTTCGAAATATCTCAGGTTGCGCTGTGATCACAGCAACGATGACAGCATAGAGCTATTGCGGCAGTGGCTGGACAACTCGGGGGATCTCTATCACAGCGTAAGCTACGAATTTAAGCCGGAGGAGCAGAGTTTTGTCAACGAGACTTCGCCGTACGAGTGGCCCGCATCGCGTTTCAAGCACCTGATCGCCCTGAAAGAGGAGGCCTTTCAGTATGGTCGCGATATTTGGGCTGACTACGTGTTTTTCCTGGATGCCGATGTCTTGCTAACTTCAAAAGATTCGCTGAAAGTCCTCACCCGTCTCCAATTACCAATTGTGGCTCCCATGCTGATCTCGGAGAGCTTGTACTCGAATTTCTGGTGCGGCATGACGGAGGACTACTACTACAGGCGCACGGATGAGTACAAGGAAATCTACCATGTGAAAAAGCAAGGCAGCTTCCCAGTGCCAATGGTCCACACAGCCGTTTTGGTGAACATGAACCACCGAGCGGTTAGGAATCTCACCTTCGATAGGAACAAGCTGGTGGAAATGCAGAAATCCCGCCAGCAAGAGCCACTGTACGATGGACCAGCCGATGACATCATTGTGTTCGCCATATCGGCCAACAGTTCGGGGATTCCCTTGCACATCTGCAACGACATAACCTTTGGTTATATACTGCAGCCATTGGAACCAGGCGATACCTTGGACCACGACGTACAACAGCTGGTGAACCTCAAGAGCATTATGGTCAATGAACTGGGTGCAGTGCCACCACTGCTCGAATACTACAAGCATTTGGAGAAGAAACCGGACAAGAGCAAGCTCTCCTTGGACCGCATATTTATGATTAATCTGAAAAGACGACCCGAGCGGCGGGAGAAAATGGAACGGCTGTTCGACGAGATCGGACTGGAGGCGGAGCACTTCCCGGCCGTGGATGGCAAGGAACTGAGCACGGAGAGGCTGCTGGAGATGGGCGTACGATTTCTGCCCGGCTACGAGGACCCATACCATCATCGGGCGATGACAATGGGCGAGATTGGCTGCTTTCTGAGCCACTACAGCATCTGGGTGTTGATGGTGCGCAAGCAACTGAAGGAGGTGCTCATTCTGGAGGACGATATACGCTTCGAGCCGTATTTCCGACAGAACGCAGTCAGAATACTCAACCAGGCCAGGAATGCCGCGCAGTACGACCTCATTTACTTTGGTCGCAAGCGTTTGAAGGATGAAAGCGAGCCGGCGGTGGAGAACGCGGATAATCTGGTGCACGCCGGCTACTCCTACTGGACACTGGGCTACGTTATATCCCTGCAGGGTGCACTGAAGCTGCTGGCCGCCAAGCCGCTGGACAAGCTCATACCGGTCGATGAGTTTCTGCCCCTGATGTTCGATCGTCATCCGAACAAAACGTGGTCGGAAGCCTTTCGCAAGCGGAATCTCGTTGCCTTCAGCGCCTCGCCGCTTCTGCTGTATCCCATTTACTATACTGGCGAATCGGGTTACATATCCGACACCGAGGACTCGCAACAAATCAGCGTGGAGACGAGCGAGGAGGGCGAGGCCAGGCTGAAGAGCGATCGCGAGCAGGTTTTCGATCATGAGCAGGAATTCAAGCTCCATCCGGAACTGAAGCTCGGCGAGAGCTTGTCCAAGAGCCACCAGGAGCTGTAGATTTCTGCAGCTACCGAACAAAAACCATGCCAAATTTTTGACTAGACTAAGTTAGTACTAGCTTAACAACTGCCAAACGTGCCTTTAACCCGAATCCACCAAAAATATGAAACAACGATTGCTAGTTTAAGTTATAGTTTTGATTGGCCGACCTAATGTTTTGTGCAATTCTTCTGAACTTTTAAACTCGCCAAAAATGTTCCTAAATGACAAAAGTTTGTTATCTAAAAGATAACACAAGTAGTAGTAATGTATGTACGATGTTTTGACTTTGTAACTTAAATTTAAACAACCAGTTTTGGTCCTAGAAGCAATATATCCTTTGGAATATACGTACGCATCTCTAAACTGTAGATCAGTGGAACAGTTGCACAAGTTATTGGCCAGAAGCAACATGCCATTGTCCTAGCCATTAAGTAGGTTCCAAACATTATATAAACTCTGACTTTATTCCGCTCACAAGTGATGTGCAAACAGTAAACACTTAAGATTTAATTTTCCCCATTTATTGTCCCCGCTCTACTGACCCATCGCTCCGCGCATGAACAGGTTCTTGACGGGCGGCAAGTTCTGGGTCAGCTGCAGACCCAAGCTGCGCAGCAAGACCACCGGACTGAACTGCGTGGCGTAGAGCGTGTGCAGACCATGCACGCCCAGCATGATGGGCACATTCTTGGCCAGACACTTGCGCTCGTACTTGATGAGATGCTGCTTGTCGCCGAGCTTGAAGCCGGCGTATGCACCGGCTGCCAGCGATTCCACTAGATACCGCACATCGCTGAAGCCCAGATTGACGCCCTGGCCCGCGAGCGGATGCACTCGATGGGCGGCATCACCAACGAGAGCGGCTCCATTGCAAACGTACGACGAGGCGTGCAGGAAACCGAGCGGAAACGTGGCACGCGACTTGTCCAGCACGCCGCACACCCGCGGCGGATACTGCACCTGGTGCTGGCTGCCGTTGTGTCCGAACAAGGAGTTCAGCGCCTGGACAGCCTTGTCTGCGAGCTCCACGCGCGGATACTGCCGGCAGAAGGCTTCGTTGAGGGCGTCGACGAATTCCGTGGGTGGCAGGGCTTGCAGCATTTTCGCCTGCTCGTTGGTGGTGCTCCAGACCAGGGAGCTCAGCCTGTCCGTCAGGGGTAGCAGTGCCACTGGTCCGTTGGGCAGGAACCTCTGCCACGCCACGGAGTTATCACAGGCATCTTCGCCGAGTTCCAGCGTCGCCACCACGCCCATGCGGTCGTAGTTCAGGGAAAACACATCCACGTTCATCTCCTTTCTGACCACGGAATTGGCGCCATCCGCTCCGATGAGCAGATCGCAGGAAAAGGAGCGTCCATCCTGTAGCTGCAGCTCGGAGAGATTGGAGTTGGAGTCCCTGGGCAGGCGAACGCACTGGATTCTGGCCTTGTTGAGGATCTCCACATTGGGCGCTTCCTTGACCCGCGCATAGACCGCATCCAGGATCAAATCGTTCTCAATGATGCAGGCCACATCGCTGGCAAAGTTATCGTGCTGGAACTGGATCAGTGCGTCCGTGTTGGACTCCCACACCTGCATCTGCTTGACGGGCTTGTAGCGCGCCGACTCGATGTGCGTCCACGCATCAATGGACTTGAACAGCTCAATGGAGTTGTGATTGATGGCGGATACGCGATTCTGGTATGGCCCGGTGGGATTAAATCCCCGGAACTCGGGCGCACCCTCCAGCAGCAGCACCTTCTTGTCCGCCAACGTCGAGTTCTTGGCCAGAGCGGCGGCCAATGTGGTGCCCACCAGTCCGCCACCTCCAATGATTATATCAAAGTGTTCGGTGGCCGGCGATTGTGTGGATTCTCCGCGGTTTGTGGTCATGTCAGTGGTGGATTTGCTGGCCAGCAGGCGGGCGGACAGAAGGCGCGCGTGCCCCGCCGTAGCCAACGCTCCTTGGATACGTAGAACACCCAGCATCTTACGGAATTTCAAAAGTTTCTCGTAATTTCACGATTATTTCATTATTTCTCCCCGTCCGCTAGAGATGCACCAAAAAACGATGCAGTTATCGATTCTTTGCCTTTCACATGCTGGCAATGCTGCAGCCAAACTATCGAGTTTTCGATTATTTTTTAACGAGCTTTTAAATTTTGAAACTAAAATGAACTTTAAATTTAATTTAATGCATTTTTAGGTGCTCCCGGCCTGCATGGCAAATGTTTTGAGCTCTTCTCGGAGATAGCCAATGAGCACAATGGCGATGTCTACCAAACTCTACACCTGATAATGCGACAAACCTTTCCGATGCATGTTTATACGGATAGTCCCCAGATGATTGCAGCTGGACGCCGTGGAGCGATGCAAAGTGGGGAGCACATATCGGACTGGTTTATCCAGCTCATAGATAAGTATCCCGACATTGTCAACCGCATCCTGCGCTTTTACATTGAGTGCGTGGTGTCCAATCCCATTAAAGCGGTGAGTACGTGTGAAATCCTCTGAAATAATCATATAGTAATATAATTTATATAACTTTAGTGGAAAACCAACGACGAGAAGGTGGCTATAGGCTATGCAGCCAAGTACGACCGTGTACTTTTCACCAAGTGCAACAAATCTTGCGCAGATTACGTGCTGGAGGCCGTGAAAGCCGACGATGCTGTGGGCATTCAAATTCGTGCTCTCGATCTGATCGAGAAGATCCTTTTGCAGGAAAGCGAGGTGGAGTGGAGCATCTTTCGCCACGAGGTGTCCGACGTGCCCAGAGAGGTGCCGCTGCTGAGGGAGGTGTTGCGTTGCCTCAACGATCGTACGTTGACTGTGCGGAGGAAGGCGTGCCAAGTGCTCATCCTGGCCCTGAGACAAGGATCACCGATGACGAAAAAAATTCTCCAGGAAAGCATTCGTTTCGTTCAGTTCGATGATACTGATGTGGAAGCTTTGGCTGAACCCTCTGCGCAGCAAAACGAGCTGCGTTTCGAGAAGCCCGGAATTGTGCAGTATGCCTTCAGTTTCCAGGGACATGAGCAACTGGAGACGGAGGTCAAGAACTTGCCCCAAATGGTGTACCAGCGTTTTCTGGCCGCGGATAATGGTTTGGCGCGTTCCGCTGGCATAGCTCTACTGGAAAGACTGGTCCTAGTCAATCCCCTGATCATCTATAACACCAATTTTGTGAAGGAAACCTCCTTGCTGGCCGTGGATCGCTTGTCTTCGGTGAGAAAATCGGCGCTGGAGACCATAGAAACCCTGCTGGAGGCCTACTCCAATTGTTTTGCCCTCATTTGCGTGTACTGCCGGATTTGGGCTTGCCTAATGAGCGATGAGGATGTGGCGCTCCAGAAACTGGCCATTTCGGTAGGTTAACACTTTGTAAGTTTATGAATATACTAAACTTTGTAAATTGCTTGCAGAGCTTCGATAGAATAGTCTTGAAAAACATTCAGCCGCTGGAGTATTCAAACGAAGCCAAACACTTTATGCCCTGGCGAATCATCAGCACCCTGCTGATGACGCAACCACGAGCTTATCTTCAAGAGAGATTCGCTGTTTTACTGGAACGGGAGTCCATAGTAACGTAGGTTATAGCATTGGTAGGATCTCAAGGATTATAAGCATACCCTATCATTTTTGCAGACCCAGACTGGTAAACGTGATTATCTCCCACTTATCCACGTCCATGGCCACCGATGCCTGGGGACTGCTGCTCTTCCTGTCCAGCCGCATTACCAACAACATGGACGCGCTGATTGGCATTTTCAATGGCCTCTCCTCCTACAACATGAAGTCCAATCAATTTCTGGCGCTGCAGCTCATCATTGGCTGCCTGAGGAACTTCTCCAAGCCGGCTCTCAATCAGCTATTCCAAAGACTACTGAATGCCCTGCGCACGGGCAGCATTTGGCTGGGCATCATCTCGAGTGCCGTCAATTTGCTCAACCAGATCCATCATCTGTCTCACAGCCAGTCGCCTACGATTGCCGCCGAGATGCCATACTGGCAGCTCAGTTTGCTGGAAGATCTCGTCGAGGGCATTCTGAGCAGTGCTCAAAGTTTCCAGGAGGAATACGCCCGGCTGCAGTGCCTGCTGGGCGCCTATACCGAGCTAATTGTGATGGTGCCCCAGGATGTGGACAATAGGATCGTGAGCATTGTGTTTAAATACCTGCAGGAGTGCACCAAGCTCTGTGAGTCGGAGTTCGATTCGGATAACGAGCGCATGACCAACTGGATGATTGTGATAGCCGGTCGCTTGTCCCTGCGAGATAATCATCTGGCCAATAGTGCATCCAAGCTGTACATAACCATACTGACCAAAAACGACAGACCTCAGATCATCAATACCACTTTGATAGCGCTCAACGATCTCGGCAAGAAGCATCCATCAATTCTAGAGAGTAACTTTCAGGCGATCTTGTCGAAACTACAATCGAAATTCGCGATGACCCGGGTGCGTACCTTTCGCTGCGTCAAGGATGTGATTCTGTCCGGGAATATTAAGCTCAAGGGTCCCATTCTCATATCCATGCTGGCTAGCCTGGTGGACGAAAGTGCCGAGGTGGCCAGGGAGGCGGATGCCTTCTTCACTCGCTACAAAAGGTTGTACAACAAAATGCTATTCGATCACTGCCTGAAGGAGTGCCCCTTCGATCTGAATGACCAGGCTATTTTGAGGGGCGTGAGAACGAATGACAACTACAAGTCACCACTGAAGGGTTCACAAATGGCCAAAAATCGTAGGCTGCTCTACAATCACATAATGTCCTCGGTGGACGAGAACGTGCTGTTGCTTTACTTCGGCCAACTAAAACTGCTGGCAGGTGAGTAAAGTTGTCCTAAACTTCAAGTAGATATGCTAATCATATATTCTTCTTGCAGAAAAGTCCAGAGACAAGGCTTTCATCAACAATCCCGACGCCCTGATTGTGGTTCAGGACATGCTCTTCATCATGCGCCGCATTTGCTATTGCACCAAGGGAAAGGGAAAAGAGAAGAACTCGCGTGGCGAGGGCGACAATAGCGATGAAGGTGAAGATGGGCCATCGGAGTTGACTCCGCCAACTAGACCAGAGGCAGGCGAGGCAACGGGCAGAGGAAGAGGGCGAAAGGCGGACATGTCCGAGGAGCCAGTATGCTAATCTTACTGATTAACTTTTACCCCTTGAACTACATGTTTAAATTCCCTTGCAGCTCAAGGAACTGGAACGCTGTCTTCGCTATGTGGAGGAAACCCATCGCAACATAGTGTCCGTCATGAGTCCCGAGCTCAGTCACACCTTTGAATCCTTTTGCCGAGCGCTGGCCATGCGATTCCCCAACTACATTGAGTTCGCCCAGCCCGCGCAATTTTGGCGCAAGTTTCGATCCGCGGCGAAAGCTCCGAGAACGAGCAGAAGCAAGCGACGACGCATGGAGGAGGGCGAAGTCGAGACCCATGAGGAGCAGGAGTCGGAGAGCGACAGTGACAGTGAGCTGCCGCTGGACAGGCACAAGACCGCGCCGGCTGCCTCCCGTTTGTCGCAGAGGAAAACCAGCTGCGATATGCTCGTCACCGAGCTGATTTTCCAGCCACCCGATTGGTAGTTTCCATTCCCGCGATCTTGCAAACTGAATTTCTCAATTATTTAGTTATACACAAATCGAATATTGTATAATTTTGCATTATAAAATGTACATATGTATCTAAAGCCAAAAATTGAATTGGCTATTGTACCAGCAAGTTATTCTGACCTTTAAACTATTAAATAAGCCATCTTGACATTTTGAGTTAAGAATATTCCTTGCTGTACTCGCAAATTTTCTCCAAGATGTTCTTGTAGCCGCGCAGAAACTCTTCGAGCACCAGCTGGCACACCTGGAGCTCGTTCAGGCCCAACTGCTCGGCCTCCGTGGCCTGGATGAGCATGCACTCCAGCAGAGCGGCGTTCACCGGCTGCACGAAGAGATTCCGCTCCTTGCGATCGTCCTGCAGTACCGGAATGATCAGATTGACGGGCACCAGCGTCTCCGCCGGTTGCTTCACTGCCCTGGCTGGAGTGGCGGCAGTTGCTATGGGCCGTGAGATGGGCATGGGATTAATGTGACTACTAGCCATCGGCGGTATGCCATCTGCTAGGCCAAACTTTGTCGGCGTCATTAGCGCCTTGCCGGGCAACGCCAAAGTGGATGCCGCCACCTGGAGCCCCTTGCCCTGGACATCGATGCCCGCCTTGGCAGCTGCGGCTGCAGCCTTGGCGCTCATCGCAGCCGCCTTCTGCCTTTTCACAGCGTTGGAATTCTTGGCCACGGAGTTGGGGTCCACCAGCTCGCGCACCTCCGTGTTCCTGCAGCCTAATTACAGGGTATATGTATGAGTGGCTTACGGTATGTGTTTATGGAAATGAAATCCTACCAATGCAGCGACAGAACTTGGTGCAAATGGCCATGGACTGGTAGCAGTCGCAGTAGTTCTTGATGCACTGCGACCGCTTGCAGCAGCATCCCTTCACGCCACCTGCTCCTTGGCCCTTGCCCCTCCTGCCGTCCACAGTTTTTTTCCTGGGCGTTGACATGTTGCTGCCTTAATCTCTTCCAGAAACGAACTGAATGACAGCTCAGCCAGTCAGAACTCCAACAAAAAAATCTGTGTTGAAAGGATGGCAACCCTAATATATATATGTACATATGCATATATATGTATGTTTAAATAAAACAGCAATGTTGTGGGCACTAAACTATTAAAGCTTAGATAAAGTATTTATATGTCGTACTGGTAATAAAGTTAAAATTTGTTAAGTACCAATCGTTTAACAAGTGTCTAGTTTATATCGTTATAACATAGATAATTTCCTTTGGTGTCTACATAATATGGCATGGCATTAAGTTATGATATTGTTCTCCTCTACTCGTTTAGTCCTACGATAATTGAAAGCTATTTTATATTATAGATGTAATAAAAAGAGTTACATTGTTAATTGATATCAATGGTAATTGCTTTCATATATATTCTGTCGAGTGATTTGGCAGCAAAAACCACTTCCCCCTCTCAAAATTCTCCTTTGATTGGCGTTTTAGTACTTAAATTAGTTAATTGGAATGGAGTGCAGTGAATTTCCCGCCAAAAACTCGACATTTGGGCGCGCATTTTCAAAAATATCACTATCAAAACGATATATGCAGTGTGTAAATGTGTGCAGCAGAAGACTTCTTAACAGTTGGAAAGTAATTGAGTGGCCTGCAATCGTTGCTATTGCTTCTAAAGTAACTAGGATTATCTCCGCCGCGCTCCTAGCATATGGTTCCATTGAGCAGCTCGTAGCAGTTGGGCGGCGACGCTGGCGAGGCTGCTGCCGCCGCCTCCTGCCGCGTCTTCAGAAAGTTGCCCACCCAGTGGGCCGTGAGATCCAGATATTTCGTTCTCGAGCCCGGATTGTAGTCCAGGAAGCCGGCGCGCGGCACCACCTCCTCGATCTGGCTGCCATCCGGCCAGTTGTTGTAGCTGGCTATGTTGATGAAGCCCACGTGGTTGAGAATGGCTGTCCGCCAGGCCACGCCATAGTACTGCAAGCAGAAATGTATTAGTATTCGCCTGTCATGGCACTCCAGTTGATGGCTGCTCCTTCACCCGTCCATTGCTGCGATGCCGCTGGATGTCTCCGTGTCGCGGGAACTTGTTCCTCTCCGCGAATCCCGGGCCCACCGTGGGCACAAAGAGCATCTTGTAGGACAGCGCAAAGGACTTCAGATACGACCAGTTCTTCCAGGTGCTGGCGAAGACAGCGCCATTGCTGGGCAGCTTGCTGTAGAAGCCATCGAAGCACAACCTCCGCAGGACATCGGCATGGCTTTTGAGCCTGGAGAGAAACAGAAGGATATATAGGATCGCCTAGGATAATCTAAGGCGCACTCCACCTTATGTGTCCAATGAATAAGGCATCCAGAATTCTCCGCAGGCCATCCGGTTCCACCAGCGACGGCGATCGACACAACAGCCTTCCCAGACTTTCGCTCAACTTGTAGGCATTGCTCACGTAGAGAACAGGCAGGGAGACACCTCTCGACTGGCTCCACACCTTGTAGAATCCAGCTAGGCTGGTGTACGTGGCAATCTCCTGCAGCTGCTGCCGCACAAACTCTACGCTCTGATTCCCGGCCACACTGAGCTCGAAGGTCACGCTGAGATTGTGCTGCGGTGCCAGTTCTAAGATCTGATGGAGCAGTGCCGCCTCCGCGGGCTTGCCACCGGAGAAGTTCAGGATGAGCACTCCGATGCCACAGCTGCGTATGTTCTCGAAGTGCTGGCCCAGCAGCGAGGCACTGGGCTTGTACAGACCCAGTGCCGGATAGAAGGCGGTGTTGAGGATTCGCACTGGGCGCGGCGTGGTCAGTGGCACATCGTTTGGGTGCTCCGCTGGCGGCGGAGGCGGCTTCTTCGACTTGTACCACGGCACCGGGGCAGTGTAGAATATGTGCACGGCGCTGATCACCACATCCAAAGTGGTGCGCGACTAAACAAGGTGTACATTTTAAGATTTTTCACCCTCTTCGAATGGACTGGAAACTTACAGACTGCTCCGCCTCGTGGTCCCGCTGCTGCTGCTGCTTCATCAGATCGATTTTGCTCTGAATGATGCGCTCCTTGATCTTCTGCTCGTCATACTTCTCGGGCACAATCACTCCGTTCTCCCGCTGCGGCTGGAGCAGCGCCACGGCCACCGGCGGTGGCTTCTCCGCCACTTGGGGCTGATCCCCGGGCCTGTAGGCGCGTGCGATGAAGCGCTCGTCCAGCAGCAGTTCGATGGCCGCATTGCGTCCGCTGGAGCCCAGCACTATGATGGTGATGACCAGCAGGGCGACGATGGCCAGCAGGAGTAGGATCTTCAGCTTACGCCGCGTTTTCACATACTTTTTCAGCAGCATTTTCGCACGCGTGCATTTTCTCACATTGTTTGGACGTCCTCGTTGCTTTTCGTCCCCCGTTTTCACTTCCTCCACCCCACCACCCCTTCTCTTCCTGTCGCAATGCAGCTGCCGGAAGCTCCTGGCCATTGCGCATGTCCTGAAACGGACACACTAAACCATGACCAGCGAGTTCCCAATTTCCATTTCACCATTAAAACATATGCTAGTTTGTTTGTTTTTGGGCATTTTATTGTGATTTGTTTTATAATATGGTACATGTTAATATTGCTAAGTTATTTCAAGGAATATGCCCCGGAAATATGCAGAACTATTTCGTATAAATTCTAATAAAGTAGTTTGAACGGAAATGCGAAACAAAAAGTGTGTTAGAATCCATTCCCAAAATAAATACATTACTTATAACTCCGCTTCTGTTTGTCAACACATTGTCTGAATAGTTTTTATTTAGTTATAAAGTAGAGTTTTAAAAAAGGTTTTAGTTTTGTATCTATTCGAAGTGCATTTTAGTCTTACGCAGTACTGTTCTGTTCCGATTATCATGCACCTTCTACGTCTAGCGTCCCTCAACTGGAAAATAGAATGTTAGCACTGCTGGTGGATCGGATTACTCATCATTGCAACTCACTGTATGTAGAGAGATCGATTTCCTCGGGCAGCTCACTGATGTTCACATCGAAACGATCCTGTACTTCGTTAAGTATCTTGGCGTCGTTCTCGTCCGAAACAAAGGTGATCGCCAGTCCCTTAGTGCCGAAGCGACCGGCACGGGCCACGCGATGCAAGTAGGTGTCGGAATCCTCGGGCATGTCGTAGTTGAACACGATGTTCACACGCTCGATGTCCATGCCGCGGCCAAAGAGATTGGTGGCCACCAGAATGCGCTTCTGGAAGTCCTTGAACTGCTGGTAGCGATTCAGACGCTCCTCCTGGGTCATACCACGATGGATGCCGATGGCGGGGAAGTTCTGCTCCGTCAGCAGCTGCGACAGCGCCACGCAACGTTGCACAGACTTCACAAAGATGACCACCTGGGACAGGGATAATCAAGTAAGTGGTAAATAATAGTTAAGACCGCCGAATGGCCTACCTGATTGAACTCGAGCACGTCGAGCAGTTCGAACAGCTTCTTGTTCTTCTCGTTCTCCTTCAGATTGACATAGTGCTGCTGCAGTCCGTGCAGCGTCAGCTTGGCCTCATCGTCGACGTAGACCTCCATGGGCTGGATTTGGGAAATAGAATGTGGCGCATTTTAAAGGACACAATTAGGAGGGGTACAGAGAAATCGAACTTAGACTAGGCTCGCCTCGGAACATACAACAATATGCATAGAATATTCTACATACGGCCACGCTACCACCACATCTCATCAACTAGTCTCTGAACTGCTCCCGAGGATCGACGATCGCTCTGAGAAGTGTGCGGATTACAGATGAGCGGCCTATCGCATCGCATTCGCTCTGGATTGTTTCACCTCGTCTCATCGGCCAGTCGGCGGGATCTTTGCTGTTTGCTTGTAGTTTTATTCGGATATTGGTTTTTGCTAGCGTTGGTATTGTTAAATCTTTTCGATTTTAATTTAAGCATTCAGCGGTTACTTGTTGTTTATGCTTTTGCAACGGTTGCCAAAATCCACGATTAACCATTTAGAAAATGGTGTCCGGTAGTCATTAACTAAGTTTTTCGATACGAGTTATGCTCACAGAGCGCTGGACGTTTGATTGCACGCGTTTAACCATTTGCAAGATGGTGGTTGACTTATACGGGGGGGAACAAGATCGAGAGTTCGATATCGCGTGGCATTAACAAAATAATAACTAATTGTCGTGATAGCGGTGGATGCGAGGTGGAGAAGTACGAGCATTTTGGTTATGAACACGTTGATATTTACATCTTGCATGAACTTTTTGCAAACGGGACGAATGTCCTTGCTCAATGTGGCAGAGAACATCATCACTTGTTTGCCGTGCGGCGTGCTACGGAAAATCTCTTGAACGTCACGACGCATATCTAAAAGAATGGTTTAATGGTTAGTAAAATGTCCGTCATTTGGTGATTACTAGCCAACTTACCCAGCTGCTCCAGCATCTTGTCGCACTCGTCGAGAACAAAGTGCTTCAAAAGCTTCAGATTGAGTTTCTTGTTGCGAATGAGGGCGAGAATTCGGCCAGGGGTGCCCACCACAATGTGCGGGGTGCCGCTCTTGAGGGTCTCCTCGTCCTTTTGAATAGCCATTCCTCCAAAGAAGACAGCAACCTACAAAGAAATTCCAAGTTAACATTAAACTTCTGAAAACGTATACCGAACATTTGGTGTGTAACATATGGATTAAAACTCACCTTGACTGTGGGCATGTACTTGGAGAATCGCTCATACTCCTTGCTGATCTGGAAGGCCAGCTCGCGGGTGTGGCACATGACCAGGACGTGGCAGGTGTTGTTGTCCGACGGCTCCAGCTGCTGCAGCGTGGCCAGAACGAAGACGGCGGTCTTGCCCATACCGGACTTGGCCTGACAGAGGATGTCCATGCCCAGTACGGCCTGCGGAATGCACTCGTGCTGAACTGCAAGCGGAGAGCATCGTTAGCGACTGTACCTTTCGCCACTCCAGGTGGAGTGCAAGTACTCACCCTCCGAGGGATGCTCGAAGCCGCAGTCCACGATGGCGCGCAGGATCTCCGGTTTCAGGAGGAAATCACGGAAGCCGGAACTGTGAATGGACACGTAGGTGCCCTTGACATCCTTTTTGGGCGCCTCCTGGTTCTCGACCGCAGTGGTCTCGGTCTGCTCCTCATCCTCGTAGTCCAAAAGATCGTCATTGTCGGCCATTTCTGCGACTTGCTTACCTTTAACTAGTTATCGACTATAAATTCGCAGCAAAATGCTGGGGAATAAAATGCGTGCGACTTGGTAAGTTACATGTGTTTGTAAAAGAAAATGCCGCTTTTTTTTGCGGAACCGGTGCCGGCGTTCCATCCGCCATTTTGTTTTTTCACCGCACCGCATTGCATGTATTTCGAAATAAAACGAAATACCCATAACAAGCGGCGAGTTTCTTAAGTGCACTGTGATTTTCCGTGCTAAACCCACCTTTTGTGCACTTTACACTTTACACTTTAAAATGCAGCTTTTAAAGTGAAATTGACTCTTTAAAAATGTTTAACGTGATGCGGAGGAAAAAAACAGCGCAGAGCAGTGTGACCGTGTTTCGTTTAAGAACTCAAGCGAGCTGAACTGGGTAATATCGTTAAGTTATCGATAGTTGTGCACAACAAATGCATTTGTAAGTTTCAACTAAAAAGTTTTCATAAAATATATGCATTCTAACGCTTTAAATTAAACTTGCTTGTTGAGCTCCAAATTGTTTTTTTTTTTTTATCAATTTAGGGTCAAGCGGTTTTAGGTTTTTATCTAGCGCGGCGCTTGGTCACACTAGGCATGCCGGAAAGTTATCGATTGGTCTCTTAAACCATTGCAACAAATTCGATTACAAGTTCCAGCGTCGGCCGCGTTTTCTTGCTGCAAAATATTTCATTTTTAAATTTGTGAATTTTTCGTTAGTTATAAAAAGTCAGGTGAGTTGCGCTGCTATCCACGAGCATTGGGAAAACTTGTAGAACACGTTTAAATATCTAAGTAAGTGCCGAAAGATGCATGTGGCGCTGTTTCACTCAAAATCGAAGTAACCCCCCTACCTGTAGTTGTGTAAAATCGCTGTAAATATTGAATTAAAAGCGCCATATTGTGCAATTTTCGGCTGCTTATCAAATCGTTTAAAGTGCGTCGCCTGGATTAGTTAGGCATTGCGATTGATTAAACTAGTATTAGCCGCGCCATTTGCCTCCACGCCCATAAACAAACGCCGACAAACCCACTTCGTTTTCCTCGTCCGCTTTAGTACAGTCGCTTGAGTGGAAAGCGACGTGCGTGTGTGTGAGTGATAGGAAAGGGCGACTGCGAGAGAGAGCGCGCGTTCGAGAAACTCGTTTAGCTTCTGTTTTTGAGCGTTTCGTGCGTTTCCCCTCTTTCGTGTTCGGTTCTGTTTGGAATTTTATCAGGGCGCAAAAATAATATACCCTACAGCGAACGAAAAAGTTCAATGTAAAACGCGTTAATAAGCCACGCAATTGTGTTATTCAACTTTTCTTCAAGTGTAGTGTCCCAACGAGAGGTCAGTCACAAAAATCTCACGTGTTATTCTGCACATTTAATTTGTCTTGCAGCGTGAACATGTCGAGCAAATCCCGACGTGCTGGCACCGCCACGCCGCAGCCCGGCAACACCTCCACCCCCCGGCCGCCATCGGCGGGTCCGCAGCCGCCGCCGCCGTCCACTCACTCGCAGACGGCCTCCAGCCCCCTCAGCCCCACCCGGCACTCGCGCGTGGCCGAGAAGGTGGAGCTGCAGAACCTGAACGATCGCCTGGCCACCTACATTGACCGGGTGCGCAACCTGGAGACGGAGAACTCCCGCCTCACCATCGAGGTGCAGACCACCAGGGACACGGTCACCCGCGAGACCACCAACATCAAGAACATCTTCGAGGCCGAGCTCCTGGAGACGCGCCGTCTGCTCGATGACACGGCACGGGATCGCGCACGTGCCGAGATCGATATCAAGCGTCTCTGGGAGGAGAACGAGGAGCTCAAGAACAAGCTGGACAAGAAGAACAAGGAGTGCACCACTGCAGAGGGTAAGTGCTTGGAAACTGAATCGATTAGAAAATCATATAATTGTAGGGCAAAGAAAGCAGAGTAATGATAAAATTAAAACTAAGCAGAAACAAAAGGCGTGGTTTCCAGCAAGAGCGAAACATTCATTAAGTTGCTGAACTGTATATAATGATTATCCCATGATATTCCTCCCTTGCAGTGACAAAATCATCCCCCTTCTGAATTTAACGAACATTAATTAATTGATTATCCCAACCCGCAGGCAATGTCCGCATGTACGAGTCGCGCGCCAACGAGCTGAACAACAAATACAACCAGGCCAACGCCGATCGGAAGAAGCTTAACGACGACCTGAATGAGGCGCTTAAGGAGCTGGAGCGACTGCGCAAGCAGTTCGAGGAAACGCGCAAGAACCTGGAACAGGAGACACTGTCGCGCGTTGACCTGGAGAACACCATTCAGAGTCTGCGCGAGGAGCTCTCGTTCAAGGATCAGATCCACTCGCAGGAGATCAACGAGTCGCGCCGCATCAAACAGACGGAGTACAGCGAGATCGACGGTCGCCTCAGCTCCGAGTACGATGCCAAGTTGAAGCAGTCGCTGCAGGAGCTGCGCGCCCAGTACGAGGAGCAGATGCTCATTAATCGCGATGAAATCCAAGCCCTCTACGAGGACAAGATCCAGCGACTGCAAGAGGCCGCCGCACGCACATCCAATTCCACGCACAAGTCCATCGAGGAGCTGCGCTCCACTCGTGTGCGTATCGAAGGACTCAACGCCCATATCCACGACCTGGAGCAAGCCAACGCCGACCTCAATTCGCGCATCCGTGAGCTGGAGCGCCAACTGGACAACGATCGCGAACGCCACGGTCAAGAGATAGACCTTCTCGAGAAAGAGCTCGTTCGGCTGCGCGAAGAGATGACGCAACAGCTCAAGGAGTACCAGGACCTTATGGACATCAAGGTGAGCTTTAATACTTGTCTAAACTCGCTTACGTATTAACACTTAAATCTATTTATCCTGCTTAGGTCTCCCTTGATTTGGAAATCGCCGCATACGACAAGCTGCTGGTGGGGGAGGAGGCTCGTTTGAACATCACTCCGGCCACCAACACGGCCACCGTGCAGTCCTTCAGCCAGTCGCTGCGCAACTCCACGCGTGCCACGCCATCGCGTCGCACTCCCTCTGCTGCCGTGAAGCGCAAACGCGCCGTGGTCGACGAGTCGGAGGATCACAGCGTCTCCGATTACTATGTGTCCGCCAGTGCCAAGGGCAGCGTGGAGATCAAGGAGATCGATCCCGAGGGCAAGTTCGTAAGGCTGTTCAACAAGGGCAGCGACGAGGTGGCCATCGGTGGCTGGCAACTGCAGCGGCTGATCAACGAGAACGGTCCTTCGACCACTTACAAGTTCCATCGCTCGGTAAAGATTGAGCCAAATGGCGTGATCACCGTTTGGTCGGCGGACACCAGGGCCTCGCACGAGCCGCCATCGAGCCTTGTGATGAAGTCACAGAAGTGGGTCTCCGCCGACAACACCAGGACGATTTTGCTGAACTCCGACGGCGAGGCCGTGGCCAATCTGGATCGCATCAAGCGCGTTGTGTCCCAACACACATCCTCCTCCCGGCTGAGTCGTCGTCGCAGCGTGAGCGCCGTGGACGGCAATGAGCAGCTCTACCACCAGCAGGGCGATCCTCAGCAGTCAAGCGAGAAGTGCGCCATTATGTAAAATCAAACGCAGCAGAACCAGACAAACAAAACAAGCACACACGAAGATCATAATTTAGAACCCAAAAACATACGCCGAGGTACAGAGATTTATTATTCAGCTAAGTTATTTTTTGTGGCCGCAGCGCCAGTTATTTAATCAAAAACAAAAACATTTGTGTAGAGATCTGCTGCTCAAGCAGCTAAAACTGAATCTTCTTTCGTTTGTACACTTTCGTTTTCCCTTTCTTAACAAATTCTATAGTTTATTGTTTCGATTTTTTCTGTTTCCACGTTAACCGATCCCATTGTAAACTTTATTTGGTATAAACTGGAGAGGACTGTGTGCCTTCTCTTATGCCACATAGAATTTACATGCGTAACACGTTCACTTCTTGTATTCGCGGCGGCAAGAACTTTGAAAATATTGCAAGAAAACAATATTTTCGATGTACTTACGCTCCACCACCTACATATTTAGTAAATTAGTTTTTAAGCAATATCCCAGATAAACCAGTCCGACGTCAGCAACCAAGTAAAAAAACAACGAGCACGTAGTGAGGGATTTATAAGAAACAACAAATGCTTCTGACAACAGACATATTTATTTAAGTATTTTTTGTACAATCAACATAAAATACATTATACATTATACATATACATACATACATTATATATATAGACTCATGCCTACGGAAGTGACAACCAGCCAGCAATACATATATATTTTTAGCCATGGCCATAGGGTTTACGATCCACCAAAACGGCTTTCTCCCGGTTTAGACCGGTTCTTGAGCTTCCTGCAGTAATTTTACCAGACAAGCAACAATAAGAACAACAAACACAACATTTACAAAAGCAACAAATAAAAAAAACGAAAGAAAATGGAAGTACCCGTAGCGGCTCAGCGATCCGTCGCATTTTTTATGGGTGGGCGTGGTCGCGTTTTACGCCGGCCAAACAAATGCAACGCCCACACAGACTATTATACAAAAACTGATGAATACAACTAAATTTTAAGTACATCTACGTTTATGTATGTAATTGCTAATAATTTGATAATTAAAAAATAAAGAAACCATGTTTAATAAAAATTAAAAAGAAGCTTTTATCTTGCAAGAGAAAACAATTTAAAAAAAAAAGTATTAAAAAGTTCTAAAGAGAGGGTGTATACTGAAACCAATACGCTCCTACGAATTCGGTAATTGTAGGGTATGCATTTCACTTTCGTCGCCTGGTGGCCCTTTTTTCGTCACTCGCTTTACGTTTCTATTCGTCGCCATGAGTTATTTTTGGAATTTTAGTTTTTCTGCGTTTGTATTAGTTGCCTAAATTCTTGTTCAATGCGTGTGTTCGCTCATAAACTTTATTTTTGAGTGACTTATCGATTTTTTTTGAGTGCAGGACGTTTCAAAACCAACGTGCTCTTTCACATTTATAAATATCATTTCTCTTCTTTTCCGACCATGATTGTTTCTTTCAAAAATGTGATGTGTCAACCCTGGCGATAGAGAAGAGAGCAAAATCCACTCAAACGAAACGCACTCAACGCGAAAGATGCGGTTTAAAGTTCGTTCAACTGGCAAATGCAGTGACCGTTCAACCCGCGATAACGATAACAAAAGTATCTCAAGGTTGCTTGCAATTGCATTTCTGACTATTCTCTCTCTTTTTCTCTCTCTTATTCCAACCGCAGCCGCAAAAACAAACTCAAACTCGAGCTAATCGCTGCATAAATTTGCTGTTCGAATTGAACAATTGAACAGTCTCAGTTCGCAGCTGAAATCGGAAATAAGCGACAAAAGCAGCAGTGCGAGCAAAAATCAAGTAATAATAATCATCAATAAGCAGCTGTTTGCATTAGCGTGTTTTGAAGGTGAGTAGCCAAGTTTATACACATATATTGCATAAATTCAAGTACAAATAGCGTTGCCAAGTGAGAACGAAAGTGTTTTCCATGGGGGCAACGCCATAAATGGGTTAATTGTCAATAATGGCCAAGTATTTGCGGCTTATCAGCTGATTTGGACAATAAACAAGCGAGTGAGTACACACACGAAAAACACAACTGAATGGGCCGCATTATTCGTGTATCTTATCCCACAATATCAACATCTAATCTAAATCCTGGGTTGGGCTAGTTAACGATAACGCCTTTGTTTTCCATATCGGAATTGTCATTCCTTTTCGGTACTCACAGCGGGTAATGTGTTTTAGATTTTAGAGAAGGATATCATATTCTGCACGTATTTTATAAATATTTTAAAACTTTCAGCTTAACAATGAGATTGGTCATCTTGGAAACCAGCGACTCGGTGGGCAAGTGGGCGGCCAAATATGTGATGAAACGCATCAATGACTTTCAGCCGAGTGCCGACAGGTACGCATATACATACATATAAACTATATACACTTGACACTTGGTAACATCCACTATTCTTTAGATACTTTGTTTTGGGCCTGCCCACGGGATCCACGCCGTTGGGAATGTACAAAGAACTGATCGAGTTTCACAAGCAGGGCAAGGTATCCTTTCAGTTCGTGAAAACCTTCAATATGGATGAGTATGTGGGTGAGTTATTGTTACATAACGATTACTAGATCAATTGTCAATTGTGCCCCATTGTTTTTCTAGGACTGCCCAGAGATCACCATGAGAGCTATCACTACTTCATGTGGAACAACTTCTTCAAGCACATCGACATTGAGCCCAAGAATGTGCACATTTTGGATGGCAATGCAGCTGATCTGGTGGCCGAGTGCAATAAGTTCGAGGATCAGATCCGCGAGGCTGGAGGAGTGGAGCTGTTCATCGGTGGCATTGGACCGGATGGCCATATTGCCTTCAATGAGCCCGGCTCCTCATTGGTGTCGCGAACGCGGGTGAAAACTCTGGCGCAGGACACACTGGAAGCGAATGCCCGGTTCTTTGAGAACGATATGAGCAAGGTGCCCAAACAGGCTTTGACCGTGGGTGTTGGCACTGTGATGGACTCCAAGGAGGTGATGATCCTCATCACCGGAGCTCACAAGGCATTTGCCCTGTACAAGGCCATCGAGGAGGGTGTGAATCACATGTGGACCGTCAGTGCCTTCCAGCAGCATAAAAATACCCTGATGATCTGCGACGAGGATGCCACTTTGGAGCTGAGAGTTAAGACCGTCAAATACTTCAAGGTATGCCCGCCCTCGATATCGTCGATTTTGTAGACGAACTGGGCATAGAACTGGTATACTGGTGCTTTAGGGTCTGCCGAAGGTGTTGGTCTAACAAGCCCCTAATCACACTTGTAAATTTGCCTAATCTTTGGAAACAGAAGTTGGATACATGAGCACTCTCATATGGTTGTTAGTTAAGTCTAAGAATTTTGCATGCCTATATGCTTGTTATATTAAAGCTTCCACGGTTGTAGGTATATGGTTAAGTAGTTAAGAGAAACAGAACTTTGTTAACGACTGGCTGACTGGCCATTCCCACAATTTCACAGGGCATTCTCAGAGATCTAGACGAAGGCTCCCCACTGGAGGGCTACATAAACTGATATTGCGTAAAGTATACAGCTTTATTTTCACTTTTACCATGCCAAACTGCACATTTAGAGACCAAAGCTATTTTTAAGTATATGGAACTGATTTCAAGGACCATCTCTGCGATTCAAAAAAGTAATGATTATCGGATGGAAGACTGCCTGCGGCTATAAACTAGTTCTTATAAGCTCTTTAAGTTAGAATAATCCAGCTAAAAAAATAAATCAAAATTAAATATTTCTTTTGAATGCCCTTTTATCCAAGTTATATAATCTTAAGAAAAAAAGCAATTCTCTTTATAAAATCTGAGGACCTTGACATTAATTAAAATATAAATATACTTGCAGCCACGTTATTTTTGTAATAAACTCTAATTATTATTAATATTAATTATTATATGTACCATTTTTTCAGAGTCTGATGGACGTCCATTCCAAGCTGATAGAGCAACAAAAGACGACGTAACCCCAGATGCCCCAGGACATAATAAAGATCTGGATTCCATCGTTACCAGCATTATAGTTTTTCAAATCGAAATGAAACGAATTTTTATACAATACATGTATTTTTAAATGTTATCGCTTTAAATTTTTCAAAATTTGTGCGAAATTTGTTAAAGTCTTTTATTTCAAAGGTTTAAATATTAAGCAGCCCATAAATATTCAAAGTTCAAGTTCATTGTATACTTTTGTGGTTTCCATTTTATTCTCTAAATGTTATATAATTACAAATATGTGTACTCTAAGGGTTATAAAAGTGGTGGCTATGCCAGTCGAGAAGGGTCCGTCAGATTCTGGACAGGATCTTGTTGTCCGTGTAGACGAACTCCTCGTGATCCTCGATCAGGCGGAAGAGCTCCTTGGCATAGTAGATGGATCGAACCGACTCCTCGAGTATGAGCTGGTGGTTCTGGACGGCCCGTCGCACCTGTTCGTGTATGAACATGGCCTCCAGCCGCTTGGCCCGCTGAGTCAGACGACAGGCTTCGTTGTTCCGGAGACGGGCTTCCCCCGCCGTCAGACGGCGCTCCACGACGGGCTGATGGCGAGCCGCGTGGCTGTGGTAGCTGCAGATGTCGCCAATGACGCCGGCATTCACATTGAAGATTCCGTCGGAGGCGCTGATCACCGTTCTGCAGGCGGCCGGAGTGCAGACCATTTCGCGTGCCAAGTGCTCACGGATCATCTCCTGCAGGGCTTCTCGGCGTGCGATGGTCAGATAGCCCCTGCGGATGTACTTCCTGCCAATCTTCTCACGCATCGATTTGAAGCAGAAGACTTGGGTGCCCCAGCATTTGCCTTTGAGAGGCTTGGGATTCTTGCGATCTGCCCGGGGATCCCGGAAAAGTTGCCTCTTCACCCGCTTCAGGCTCTCCTTTTGGGGCGTCAGTCGCTCTGGGAGCAGACAACTGTTCACCTGGTGCCACACTTCGCCGGGTGTACTCAGTGCCATTGCACTTGTGGTCCTCCAGTACATCTTGTGACCCATGCCGTTCATCAGATACAGCTGGCGGATGCACTCGTTGAGGAAGCTCCTCTTCGTGGGGCTCTTGAAGTTGGGCGGGTTATTGAGCACGTAGTGATCTCGCTTGTACACCACACAGTAGCCGTAGTCCTTGTCTCCGGTGAGGATGCCTGGTTTCTGGTACACGATCAGCTGCTGGTCCTTGTAGTCAATGGGCGAGTTGAAGATGAAGATCTGATTCTTCAGGGCCTCCTCCTCGTTGGGAGTGCGGAACATCATCAGCTTCTTGGAATTCGTGGACTGAGCCATGGCTATCGGCGGTTGGAGTGTGAGTGATAATGATGAGGTTGATTTGGTGGGTTTATATAGTGCGACAGGTAGTCGATGTGGGTGGTGTTCTGACCTGTATGTGATTTTGAGCAGGTCAACGGCTGGGTTTTTTCGAAGCTTTAAATTCTTATGGCCGATTTTATACCTGGGATGCGACAGATGGTCTTCCAGATCTCAGTATTGCCTGCCAATTCGCCTTTTCCCTAAGAAAAAACCAGGTATAGATAACAATAGGAAATGTGTAAGCAACTGTTAGAATGCATTTCGCTTAAGATCAGGCATAACTGCATAACTTATACTTTTGTTTAAATAATAAAAATCGGTGGTAAGTTATATTTCAAAAAGTTCTTAGTTTCTTCAAACTGACAATTCTCTAGCGGTTTTGAAATAAAAGAGTTACCAGAATGGATAAATTGTGATTTTTAGGGTTACAGTATTGAATATCGTATAAACGGGAAACCCTCCTATTGCCCTAAAAGATTTTAAATCTATAAGTTATGGTATCTTATCTTTTATATCAATACGTTACATGTATTATTAAAACAGATAAAGCCGATTTTTCCTAAGAATTTTATTTATTTAAATAATAAGTAAGTTTGTAAGTGAGCTACGTTATGATGTTACTTAAAAAATTAAAAAATTAAAAACATATATTATTAATTATGTTCATAATGTTCATAATTGATTTCACATATGTCACATAAGTGTTGGCTAAACGTAGTGTCCACGTAGTGTTGCCCAAATAGGGTGGTAGGTTTCCTGAGTTGTCAACTGGCCAGCAGATATTACTAGAACAAAGTAATTGGGTTAATCTGGATTTTGATTTCAGTCAAACATTTCCTTGTGCTAATTCTATCGTTTCACTTTTTAACTGAGATTAGAAAAGCCACCAGTCAGAAGCAGAAAGTTAAGAATATAAGATATTGCAAACAGCTAATAACTGCAACAGGAAAATTATCCAAGGTAAGCTGGGTAATTAGCCAATGTATAGAGTCTATAAGAACAAATCCCAAAATGGATTTAATTTTAAGTTGTGGCTTGTAGCATTTATTATAACTTTGTCAACTTTGTGTTAATCCGGACCAGGTGTTTGCTTTGGGCCATAAACAGGGACGCATTTGGGCCCAGCAAGTCGGACAGGAAAGTGGACCCAATTCGCGGGCAGGTAAAGCTCCTCGCCAGGTAAAAGCCCCTGTTGCGGAAACCCTTGCTTTTGGTGTGACATATAAGACAGGGGGATGGATGATTGCAGCTGTCAGACAGAATCGAGTCTTCGGATCGACAACAACATGGGCAACGTAATGGATCGCAAGGTGTCCTGCTCAGAGGCACGTGCCACAAACACCACAAACACCACGCCCACTCCGATTGCTAGTGAAAAGGAGACGGAGGCGCCACTAAAGCAACAAGTGCTGGAGCCGCAGGAGATTGTGCCCAATTTGTCGTTCCATTTGTTCAGCTATCGGCAGCAAATGGGCAGCAAGAAGCACCAGTTGATGAAGTGGGCCACATCCAAGTTGGTACTCACCGAGGAGCTGCTCAAGTTGCAAAAGCAACGACTGGCAGATACCAACGAGTCCTGGACCGACTTTGCATCCTTGTACGCGGACAAGGATGATGAGGAGAATCGTGCACCAACTGGCGACGATACATTAGTTCAGGAACTAAGCAACCTGAAAAACTATCGAATGGAATTGAGGGACACCATTCTGGAGTTTGCCCAGGAGAAGATGAAGAAGCGGGAGAAAAAGAAGTTGAAGCGCCTGAAACGACGCACCCTGATCTCCTCCAAGAAACCCAGCAACAAGAATAAGATCGACTACTGGTATCCGCATACGGTGGTCGAGGAGATGGTGGATTTGGATCCTCAGGATCACACGGAAGTCATTGTCATCGATTAGGTTAGCATTATAATTTTATACTTTAGTCGTTATTCTTGTTGTAATTGTACATATACACTTATTAGGGAATATTCAAAATATAAAAACAACATATTGTATACAATTTTTTATTTTTTATACTTACTCTGACACGGGCCTCCACTATCTGATACCCATTACTCATAATGCATAGGGTTTATGCAATTAAACTTTTTAATGGTTTTTGCTTTTATATAAACATTACACATTCTATATTCACAATTTTGATACTGACTTTTTTGGCCCATCTCCACGTGCTAGACCTTCTTGCGGACAAAGTGATCGTAGAACACAACATAACCGAACTTGGGAGAGTAAACCATCGAGCGCTTGGCGTTCCTCGAGTAAATGTTGAACTGGCCGCCCACCGAAATCATTTTGTGGTCACCACGATGCATGAACATCAGTCCGAAGTGGTGGTCGTGCATCACCTGGAAGTTATCGCTGTCCGTGTACTTGACCACGTTATACCGGGGATTCGAGTAGCTGAGATGGTGGGGCATGGGCTTCAGGCGCGAACGACCTTGAAAGACTCCCCGCCAGTCCGTGTGCTTGATTGCCTCGCGGAAGCAGTTGCGCCAGCTCATGTCCAGGTCTATGTAGCCGGAGATCTCCGAGCCGTCCACGTGGATGTACGAGGTAAAAACGATGGTCTGAAATGCAATTAATTGAAAGGAGAGCATATCAGCTGAGATGTCGAGCCTACCGATAGTATCTTGTTCAAGTTGAGCAGCTCGCGGGCCTTGAACTCCAGAAGCACTGGGTCCCTGTTCGTCGGCGCCAGGAGGTCGCTGAATAGGCCCACATGTGCCAGCTTCGGCCTAATGGCCTCCAGGGCCACGTCAACTCTTTTCACATACTCTTCGGCGGTGTAGGGTATCTTGGTGGTGCGGTAGCCCAGCTGGACGATGGTCTTGATCGTGCTATCATTGCCCAGATATCTGTGGTCCGTGACGGTGGCAAACGAGGAGATGTAGTCATTGTAATTGTCAAACTCCAATACGCTGAAGTCCACGCTCTTTCCCTGGGTGGCCATACTAATCCTACTGCTGTGTGGTGTGGATGGACTTCAGCCAAGAGCAGGTTCCTGCTCCTTTGTGTGGTTCAGGAAAAAGCCCCTTCTAATGTGTGAGTGTTATATTTAAAAGAGTGTGTTTGTGTCGTGTGTTTGTTGATTATTTAATATTTACATTTTGTTGGGCTGTCACCCCACTTGTTTTTGGCTTACATATATATATGCAATCATTTGTAAATCAAATCCACGACATGGAGGACTCACAAGGAAAACACGCCGGTTCCAAAGGATTTCGGGCTTTGGAAAATCTAAAACAGGACATCGCCTACAACCACTATTTGAATTCGTTTGTCAAGCTGGAGGACAGGCGGTATCTGCCCAACGATAATATCATACATCAACTAGTCCCCCTGAGGGTAGCAGTGGGAACAAGCGTGATGACGCCCACCCAGTTCAACGAGGAGCACTTCTCCCCACTGGGAACGTGCTTCTATTTCAGCGAGCATAATGTCACCAATGATCCACTGACTATGGCACTTCTCAAGCGCGAAAAGCTGAATGCAACCAAAACGATTTCAGTAAGATGTGTAATCATGAACGTTTAGTAAGGTAACTTTTTGTTTTGCATTTACCCATAGACCATCGTATTCGTGAGCACCCGAGATTCCAAGGGCTTTAATATCTCCGGCTACATCGATTTGGAGCACAGTTTGCGCAGGTACAAGACCGCTGGATCGAAGTCTCATCCGTGGGCAGATATCTTCGCCGGTCGCCGCCGCCTAGAGCCCAATCATCAGGATCTGAGCTTCATCAATTGGAGCAATGGCAGGGTGTTCTCCAACGACTCGGATAACTACAAGGTTATTCCGGATGCCGTCAAGGGTTTGTGCTTCGCGCACAAGGGCGATGGTTCGATGCTCAGCATAGAGAAGTATATAACCGAAGAGCATCCGTTGTGCAAATTTATAGAATCACCGAAACACGGATCCACTGTCGTCTACGATCATTATATACGGCGAAAGATGTGATTGCTGCCAGTTCACATTATAATCGAAACATAAATTCAGAATGCACTTCAACCGATCATCAAAGAGCTTTTCCTGGCAATCAACGAATTTTAGAAATCAAAACAATATCGTGATCATGAAGCTGGCAGCCACGGAGAGGATAAACAATCGCCAGACTGACTGATGCCGCCGACGTCATGGACAAGCGTCGCAGGCAAATGCGCGAGAGCACGTTGCGTATACGACATGTGGTACAGACTCTCCGCCGCCGTGAACTGGAGAGAGTTTCCCCCGGCTGAGATCCCATTCTTGGCCGCGCCAGTGAGTTCCGGCAGTCAGTAGGCGTGCGAAGCGCTCCAAGACTGGGTGCTTCCGTTGCGTGAAAATAAATTGTGAAGAAGAAAGACGGCACTTTGTATCTGCTAGTTTTGAATTCTTTTTTTTCTGTGGCAGTCTGTGTGTGCTTCTGTAGATATAGATTTGTACATATGCAGCTGGGAAGTGAACACGAAATGGCTGCTGCATTTAGAAAATTCAATTAGTTTCGAGTGTGTTGAGGTAAACGGAAAAATGCGCCTTTGTCCAGTTGTCATCTATGCATTTATAATCGTCATCGGGTTTCTGGAGGGGATTATAGCCCTTGGCGGCGACGATCGCAATGAAATCACAGTGGGTAGGTTCATCCATTAAGTGAAAACAATAGCTGAAAAGCAATAGCTCAATGTTTTGCCCTTGAAGGTGCCATTTTCTACGAGAACGAGAAGGAGATCGAGCTCAGCTTCGATCAGGCCTTTCGCGAGGTGAACAACATGAAGTTCTCGGAGCTGCGATTCGTGACCATCAAGCGCTATATGCCCACCAACGACAGCTTTCTTCTGCAGCAGATTAGTAAGTAAATACGCTCGGATGCGGGAGAACCAAGTTATGAGAAATTCATCTTCCGTATGTAGCATGTGAACTGATTTCCAATGGCGTTGCGGCTATTTTCGGACCAAGTTCAAAGGCAGCCAGTGGTAAGCAAAGCACACTCACATACACACACTGTGCGTGTGGACATGGCCCAAAACATATGTTCGCGATGTGACGGTTCCCCTTCCTTCCGTGGCAGATATTGTTGCGCAAATCGCGAACGCGACCGGCATTCCACACATTGAGTACGATTTGAAGCTGGAGGCCACGCGCCAGGAGCAGCTCAACCACCAGATGTCCGTCAATGTGGCACCCTCCCTGTCCGTACTCTCGCGCGCCTACTTCGAGATCATCAAATCGAACTACGAGTGGCGCACCTTCACCCTGATCTATGAGACTCCGGAGGGTAAGTAGTGCCTGGATAATCCGTATAGATATGAACTGCATTTCAAGTCCTTAGGCCTGGCGCGCCTGCAGGATCTGATGAACATCCAAGCGCTGAACAGTGACTATGTCAAGCTGCGAAATTTGGCGGACTATGCGGATGACTATCGGATATTGTGGAAGGAGACAGACGAGACTTTCCACGAACAGCGCATCATTTTGGACTGTGAGCCGAAGACCCTAAAGGAGCTGCTAAAAGTATCCATAGACTTTAAGTTGCAGGGCCCGTTTAGGGTAATTCCTCATTTATGAAAGCGAGAAAGTGGTCACTAAGTCACTTTATCTTTAGAACTGGTTTCTCACCCATCTGGACACGCACAATTCGGGTCTGAGGGATATTTATAATGAGGACTTCAAGGCCAACATTACCTCGGTGCGATTGAAAGTGGTGGACGCCAATCCATTCGAGAGAAAGAAGACCCGGCTGACCAAAGTGGATGTAAGTGGAGGACCAACTGACTTTATCCTTGGAGCTAATCTAGCGTACTTTGCAGCAAATATTGGGCAACCAAACCATGTTGCCCATTCTCATCTACGACGCTGTCGTCCTGTTTGCCAGTTCAGCCCGAAATGTTATTGCTGCCATGCAGCCCTTCCATCCACCCAATCGCCATTGCGGCAGTCCGTCTCCTTGGATGCTGGGTGCATTTATAGTCAACGAGATGAAGACCATTTCCGAGGATGATGTGGAACCGCACTTCAAGACCGAAAATATGAAGCTTGACGAGAATGGGCAGCGCATCCACTTCAACCTAGAGATCTACAAGCCAACGGTGAACGAACCAATGATGGTCTGGACACCAGACAATGGGATAAAGAAGCGTCGCCTCAACTTGGAACTGGAAAGTGCCGGCACCACCCAGGATTTCTCGGAGCAGCGCAAGGTGTATACAGTGGTTACCCACTACGAGGAGCCCTACTTCATGATGAAGTTGGTTTTGAAGCAGTCACCTGGTTTTTCGCACACTACAGTCTTTCCTTATTTCCTTTAGGGAGGATCACGAGAACTTCAGAGGCAGGGAAAAGTACGAGGGCTATGCCGTGGATCTCATTAGCAAGCTTTCCGAGCTCTTGGAGTTCGATTACGAGTTCATGATCGTAAATGGCAATGGCAAATACAATCCGGAGACAAAGCAGTGGGATGGAATCATCCGAAAACTGATAGACCACGTAGGTTCCATCAGAAGCTTGGTGGTAACTCCACTTGATATTTGTATCTTTTATACCCAGCATGCCCAAATTGGCGTCTGCGATCTGACCATCACCCAAATGCGGCGTTCTGTGGTGGACTTCACGGTGCCCTTCATGCAGTTGGGCATTAGTATTCTGCACTACAAGAGTCCTCCGGAGCCGAAGAATCAGTTTGCCTTCCTGGAACCGTTTGCCGTCGAGGTCTGGATCTATATGATCTTTGCCCAGTTGATAATGACGTTGGCTTTTGTTTTTATCGCCAGGTGGGATTAGGTTACCGCTCTGTTTTGAAGCTTAATTGACTTTCCTTACAGGCTTTCGTATCGCGAATGGTTGCCACCGAATCCCGCCATTCAGGATCCAGATGAGCTGGAGAATATCTGGAATGTGAACAACTCGACCTGGCTGATGGTGGGATCCATTATGCAACAGGGCTGCGATATTCTACCAAGGTCTCAGATTATATACTATATAATATTAATGGGTATCGAAATGTAAACTCTTCACACTCACAGAGGTCCACACATGCGCATACTCACTGGGATGTGGTGGTTCTTCGCCCTGATGATGCTCAGTACCTACACGGCCAACTTGGCCGCCTTCCTGACCAGCAACAAGTGGCAGAGCAGCATAAAGAGCCTCCAGGACCTCATCGAACAGGATAAGGTGCATTTCGGCAGCATGCGCGGTGGCAGCACCTCGTTGTTCTTCTCGGAGTCGAATGACACCGATTACCAGCGAGCCTGGAACCAGATGAAGGACTTCAATCCGTCGGCCTTCACCAGCACCAACAAAGAGGGAGTGGCACGTGTGCGCAAGGAGAAGGGCGGCTATGCCTTCCTGATGGAGACCACCAGTCTGACCTACAATATCGAACGGAACTGCGATCTCACCCAGATTGGCGAGCAGATCGGGGAGAAGCACTACGGCCTGGCCGTGCCACTGGGTGAGTAGCTGTGCCGGCAGTGGAGGGAGTTGGGATATTACGTTCTTCCATTTCAACCAGGCTCTGATTACCGCACCAACCTCAGCGTGTCCATTCTCCAGCTGAGCGAAAGGGGCGAGCTGCAGAAGATGAAGAACAAGTGGTGGAAGAACCACAATGTCACCTGTGACTCCTACCACGAGGTGGACGGTGACGAGCTTTCCATTATTGAGTTGGGCGGAGTGTTTCTTGTTCTGGCCGGTGGCGTTCTCATCGGCGTAATCCTGGGCATCTTTGAGTTCCTGTGGAACGTGCAGAATGTGGCAGTGGAGGAGCGAGTGACTCCGTGGCAGGCTTTCAAGGCGGAGCTCATCTTTGCACTGAAGTTCTGGGTTCGCAAGAAGCCGATGCGCATCTCCAGCAGCAGCGACAAGTCGTCCTCCAGACGATCATCCGGTTCCAGGCGCAGCTCCAAGGAAAAGTCCCGCAGCAAGACGGCCAGCTAGGTGGTCGGAAAATTGGACGATTGACGTCTTCTACTTTGGCATTTCATTAGAGAGTCGCATTGGAAATGAGGCACTCCATGGTGTCCACATATATTGTGAGCTATATTTGTAGAATTATTTTAGAACACAGAAAGCGCATTTTGGGTATATTGAATGTTCTGGAGATTTTACGAAACTTTCAATGAAATGTTTAAATTATAACTAATTTTAGTAAACTTTTCTGTTGCCTCTAATGTTTTAATAGTTGACCATATATGATTTTCACTACAAAGATTAAATAAAAAAACATTAAAATTAATTATTTGTATTTATATATATATATTTAGTTAGTTTCGAAACTATGTTCTATAAATTGTTTTGAAAGTGGCCTGCCTAATTTTAGAGCACATTTAGTTTTCATTCACTGGTTCATTTCCAGCTAATGGTCGTGTCTGCATGGTCTAGATTAAAGAGTATAGAGTATAGACGCTAGACGCTAGACTCTAGAGTCTAGACATGTGGTGTTTGCTCTTTTCGGCGAGCATGGAATCCACCCACAATGGCCGCTGTTCTCCATGACGTAGTAAGTCTCGCAGAGATCGCTCGTGCCGGAGGTTTAAAAAATATACATTTTTTGTGATTGTCAGTGCTCGTGGAGCGTTGCCCGGATCTGGCCGATTTCTGGCTGGGAATTATATCGCTGCGCGTTGAAAAATATATCTTTTTTAGTGCGTTAAAAGTTGCTATATTTTTCTAGTGCTCTGTTTAAAGTTGTAGTAATGCACGGTCTACAGTTCCTGGTTCTTCTGGCACTAGTAATATCCAGTGGCGCCAATGAAGACACCTTAGTGGTCAAAATCGGTTGGTTGATAACTCAAGAGTATGTCCAAAATGTACAAACTGTTTTCGTTTAGGAGCCATTTTCTTTGACACGGAAATGAAGTTGGCGGATGCCTTTAGTGCGGCACTCGAGGAAGTGAATGCAGTAAATCCCGCTCTCAAACTGGAGGCAATCAAGCGCTATATGACCGTCGACGACAGCATTGTCCTGCAGGATATTTGTGAGTACTGGCGGAAGTGCGGAAGTAGAGCACAATTAACCCTATAAATCTAACTGCTTTAGCTTGCGACTTGATTGGAAGTGGGGTGGCCGCTATTTTCGGACCAAGTTCAAAGACAAACAGCGGTAAGTTTCATTTTCCTACGTATACCATACCCTCTCTGGGATATATTATTTTTAAAACGAATCATATGGTTCGGCGTCATAAAATAAATTGTCTAGCTGCGTATACAAAATCCATTAAAGAGAACATATAGAGAAAGAGCAGCGAGGAGATCTTCTAAAGGCTCGTCAACCTCGTTAATGATTCTTCAAAATACCCAAAACACACTCACTCACACAATTCGGTCATAAAATTGGGCTGCCCAGCGTTGGATCCAAATATTTTTGCAGTAAATAAAGCGTCCGGTGGTTGGGGAACCATTTGGAGCAGAGCCAAGAAAAATGTTTGCGTTGTGCTCTTTGTGTTTTGATCGCCACTTTCGTTGTGCGTTCCGCCTGTTCCTCCGATCATTCTAAACAAAAATAAACACCCCCACACTCGCTCTCCTTCTCCCCCCCCTTTACCATAGACATCGTCGAGGTACTGTGCAATATGACGGGTATACCGCATCTGCAGTTCGATTGGCATCCCCAGCAGTCGAGCAGGGAGCGCATGAACCACCAACTCACAGTGAATGTGGCTCCAATGGAGCTCTTCCTGTCTGCCGCCTTCTCAGACATCTTGGCCAGCAAGACCTTCGACTGGAAGTCCTTTACCATAGCCTACGAGAGGAGTTCCCGTATGTATCTATAGTTTATGAGGATGATTACATATATATAGAAATATCTTAAGAAAAGGCTTATAACATTTATTTCCTTTTTTATGCTTTACCTCTAACTTATAATTCCTAAGTAGCGTACTGTAAACCTTTTAGACCATCCAAGTTATCCTAACATATCCTTTCCCACAAAGACCTTATTCGCCTGCAGCACATCCTAGCATGGAAACAGCTCCACAAAGCCGGGATCAAGATGCAGGAATTCGAACGAGGAGATGATTACAGGATTCTGTGGAAGCGCATCAATAACGCCCGTGAAAAGTTCGTCCTTCTGGACTGTCCATCCGACATTTTGGTGGACGTAATCAATGCCTCGATTGGATATAATATGACTGGTTCATTTAATGTGAGTACTGAAAATCATGTTTGTATCTTAAAACCAAGTATTAATATAAATTACTTTCCAAATCAACAGCATCTATTTCTAACCAACTTGGATACACATCTGAGTGGCATTGATGGATTCTACTCCAGGGATTTCACCGTCGCCGTGGCAGCTGTCAGGATACGAACCTATGTGCCTCCGCCAGTTCACGATGAAATAGATGTGTTTGACAACAGTGTGGATACCAGGGTAAAATCGAAGACTTCAACTTTTGTGCTCATTTAATTTGTCCTTTGTATAGTTTTCCTCACTTGGATCCCAGCTTGTTTATGATTCCATCGTGCTGTTCTACAATGCTCTCTTGGAAATAAGTCAGCTTCCAGGATTCTACATACCTAACTTCAGCTGCGGACGTGGCTTCTGGCAGCCAGGACCGCGTCTGGTTGAGCAAATGAAGCAGGCAAGTTGTTTGTATTACCTTATACGGACAGCAGGACAAACGGACAAGCGAACGGACATGTAATAAGGTCGAATCCTCTGTTCAAAGTTTCTCAAAAAGCTATTTGGCAGGGTCAATATGTACTAACTCTTTTGTATTTTTTTTTCAGATTACACCAAAGATGGTGAAACCTCCCTTCAAAACACAAAGGCTGCAAATTAATGCTGATGGCCAGCGAGAAGATTTTAATCTTGAAGTTTACAACCCCATCATTGATCGCGTAACTCACATATGGAACAAGGAGTTTCAGCTAGTGGACTTTGAAAAACTGCGCGAGAACTCAACACAAGCCCTTAAACAGAAGAGACTTCAGAACAAAGAGGATTTCTCCCAGAAACCCATCAGATACACAGTGGCCACTCGAGTGGGCAAACCGTACTTCAGCTGGCGGTAAGTTGGGAAAATATCTTATAACTTATCTTATTTTTATTCATTATTATTAGCGAGGAACCCGAAGGAGTCCACTACGAGGGCAATGAACGTTTTGAGGGCTATGCCGTGGATTTGATTTACATGTTGGCCCAAGAGTGCAAGTTCGATTTCAACTTTGAGCCAGTTAGGGATAACAAATATGGCAGTTACGATGCGAACACAGATGAATGGGATGGCATAATCAGGCAGTTGATTGATAATGTAAGATACTTTAAGATACTTTAAAATATGTATTTGTTTAATATCTTTAGTTCTATCATAGAATGCTCAAATTGGAATCTGTGACTTGACCATAACCCAGGCGCGTCGTTCGGTGGTAGACTTCACTGTACCCTTCATGCAGCTGGGCATAAGTATTCTCTCGTACAAGGAGCCTCCACCGAAGGCGGATATATATGCCTTCCTAAATCCGTACAATGCCGAGGTATGGCTATTCGTCATGATTGCGATGATGATCACGGCCTTTGCCCTGATCTTCACCGGTCGCATTGATCAGCATGAGTGGGATCAGCCGGTGGAGAATGTGAATCGCGAAATGGAGCGGCAGAACATCTGGCATCTGAGCAACACCTTGTGGCTAGTCTTGGGCTCAATACTTAATCAAGGTTGCGATCTATTGCCCAGGCAAGTGGAAGATCTTCGATTTCTAGCTTATACTAACTAGTGGGATTTTCGTTCCTTTCCATTTAGGGGCCTTCCCATGCGTTTGCTGACCGCCTTCTGGTGGATCTTTGCCCTGCTAATCTCGCAGACATACATAGCCAAGTTGGCCGCCTTTATAACCTCGTCGAAGATTGCTGGCGATATTGGCTCCCTGCACGATTTGGTGGACCAAAACAAGGTGCAATTTGGCACCATTCGTGGCGGCGCCACTTCGGTGTACTTCTCCGAATCGAACGACACCGACAACCGGATGGCGTGGAACAAGATGTTGTCCTTCAAGCCGGATGCCTTCACCAAGAACAACGAGGAGGGCGTGGATCGGGTGAAGCTGAGCAAGGGTACCTACGCCTTCCTAATGGAGACCACCAATCTGCAGTATTACGTGCAGCGCAACTGCGAGCTAACCCAGATCGGTGAAAGTTTTGGCGAAAAGCACTATGGCATTGCAGTGCCGTTGAGTAAGTTACTCCGTTTAATGAACCTTCTTATCTAGTTTTCCTCTAATTATTCCAAACAGACGCCGACTTTCGCTCCAATCTCAGCGTGGGAATCCTGAGGCTCAGCGAGAGGGGCGAGCTCTTCAAGCTGCGGAACAAGTGGTTCAACAGCAACGAGAGCACCTGCGACTCGAATGTCCCGACCATCGATGATGGCCAGTTCGACATGGATTCGGTGGGTGGACTGTTCGTGGTGCTGATCGTCGGCGTGGTCGTTGCACTCGTGATCGGTGTCGCCGAGTTTTTGTGGCACGTGCAGCGCATTTCGGTGAAGGAGAAGGTAAGCTGCCCTACTTCCTGGTTGGCCACATGCTTTTATATTCAAATCCATTTCAGATTCCACCCATGCTGGCACTGAAGGCGGAGTTTTACTTTGTGATTCGATTCTGGTTGACCAGAAAACCACTGCACACCTATCGCCAAAGTCGAGATTCCACTTCGACGGGTTACTCATCGCTGGAGCAGATTACAAGTGCTTCCAGTGCGAAAAAGAAAAAAAAGTCGAGGAGAATCGAAAAGTAGGGGAGTGAAAAGGCTTGCGAACATTCAGTAAAATACGATTAAGATTAGTATAAGGATATTTTACAATGGATCCTTTGGAAGCTCTACATATGAAACTTGTTAATTTCTTAGAACTAAGTGATAGTAAGGTAAAAAAACAAATAATAAATATACATTGAACTACAAAGATGGCATTTTCTAACAATAGTATCTTAACTAAATGCATTAACTTAGTTTGGCAATCAAAAGTTTCAGTTGTACCAATACAAGGGCCAAAATCAACAAATCATTTTATTTGCAATGTTAATTTAATTAAATTTAAAAATAGGCAACAGTAAGTGATAACACTTGCCATATGCGTTTGTACACATTTACATATTTTTTTATCTAAAACAATTTGTTTAACTTGATTTGCGAGAAACAAACATGACAAGAACACAAATCGCCTTGTATATGTATGCAAAATGCATGCTGGTCCATAAATACCAATTAATATTTAACCCGCAATAAAAAATACACAGACAATAAAACAGTTTGTGGTTTTTTTAGAAACGTTTTTCCAAACTCCAAAAAAAGTGAGAATTGTGGCATAAATAACAATATCACAAATAGTACAATGTGGTTTGAGCATTCGCAGCAGCGTAAACAATTCGACCAACGAAATCAAATAAAGGAAGAGAAGTCGAACACACATTTATTCAAATCAAATGAAATCAAATCAAATGAAAGCGAGCAGAAAACCCTGTCAAAAAAGTCCTTAGACCGATGGGCGAAAATCTAGTGGAAAGGACTCCGGAAAACTAAACAGAGGTCGACCCACATTTAACCCTAGTCCCCCCTCGACCATTCAACATCCATTCACACGCACTCTTTGCCACTTGCCACAATGTTTTTGTGTGTGTGTGTGTGGCATCTGTTCCGTTGTCCTTTTTTTTGTTGCTTTTATTGGTATGTCATGTTTATGTTGGCAAGTTGTTTTTGTTTGCCGGGTAATCGAGTCAATTGTTTCCGGTTCGTCGATGAGGCAATCGAGTGAGTCTGCTTTTTACGCCGTCTTTTTCGCACCCCCCTTTTTTTGGTAAAAAAAGGAGCTTTTGTTGGCCATGTTGAAGTTGTTGCTCGCCGTGTATACAGGGCCAACATCCGTTTAGCGATTTGTTGCCGTAGGGGGCGTTGCTGACAAGGGTTAATAAGCTGGTTGGCCTGTCACTTTCGCCAGAAACCGAGAAAGTGGTGCGTTAACTGATTCGCAGGCAGTTCATGCCATAAGCCCCATTTAATGAGGGGCTTTCTGCGCTTTTCACAGATTCAAATTTTTGGAGCACGTACGTGGATTTGAATCTATCACACAATAGTTTATAAACGGCTTAAACAACTTAAAGCTTACAAAGAAAATACCTACATATATATTCAGTGAGCGTAGGAAGGCATAAAATTCGTTTAAGCTCGCACTTATTTACATTCCCGTGACCCAATTGCACCCCACAAATTTGGGCATCTTATGTTGGCATGCTTGGCGTCAAGTGCCAGGACATAATTAACCCTTATTTGTACATTTTATGGGCGCCACCATAAAAGAGCCATTTAAATTACAAAGCGCAATGCTTGTCCATTTCGCGGGGCCAGCGAAGTCCTTTGTTAATCGTCGGCTTTCAGTTTCGTCCTGGCCACTGGTTGGCGAAACTCGAAGGACACGGCCGTCGCCGTTGGAATGCTGATGTGGCTGAGTGGCTCTGAACTTTAAGGCGCAATCGGTTGATGTCTGCCTTAAAGCCGCTTACAATTTGGGCGGCTTGCGGCCAAGCGGCTTAACTCGCATAATCCAAGTATCTGAGCCGGGCGCAGGCAAACACTTGACCCTTTCACTGCAACTGCCACTTTCATTCTATTCGTTTTTATGTTGGTACCCGGGGGACTCCGAGTTGCGGACTCGATGCGGGCAATGCTCGTCATCGAACGGAGCAAAGCGCCTTCGAAGGTCATAAAAATGCAATAGCTGGGAAGACCAGTTCCAGTTCACTGTGACCTGGAGCAAATCCTTGGAAATTGGCAACTGAATTTTAGGGGTTGACAGATTGGCAACTGGATTCGGGAGGTGGCAGTCTGGTCAAACGGGTTGTCTTGTCTTTTGGCGGATGCCCTAAACTACATGTAATTCTCAAAAGGTTTTAGCAGACTACGCATAGAGAAGCTTAGCATTTGCATCTGGAGGCATCACCAACCTTGTGCAGTGGCAACATCGCAAGCAATGAAGTTCCAACTGAGCTGCGATTATTGCTAGTTGAAAACTAAAACCAATATCTCGCCCAGCGTAAGGATCTACGATCTTTAAGCTAAGGCAATTTTTTTAGGCCCCAAGTGGGCTGACTTAAGAATAAATTACACATATATACCTTTTTCGTGCTAAAGAAATGAAAGAGCGATCTGGTCGACTATCAGATACCCATTTCCTGGCAAAGAATGGAAAGGTTTGTATAGAGCAACGTCCGCTGTGATTCACATCAAATTTTCCAATTTACCCCGCCGAATTAAAGTTCAATATAGCTGTGCCCCATGTAAGCCAATTTACGAAGTAATGTTAGTCCAATAAAAATGCAGCTAATAGACAAAAATCAAAAAACAGTAAACAACACTGTCACTTAATTTAATCACATTTATAAAAACCACTAATTGACTTTTGAACGTTAATGCCAGAGCACCATTGAAAATACCAGGGCACAAACACAGCAACTCGGATGACGATGCGGCCATTCTTCATGCAATGGAATCGAAATAATGGTTGGACCTGGTTTTGGGGACAGCAAAATGTTGCCGGGCAGTAATTGCTATTTCTGTGATATGCATACAAAATATTGTGCACAGGACTCTGATATTCGTCGTACTCCGCGCGGCCCCTGGTCGGTATTTGGGCTAATTAAATTATTATTTCCCGCAAAATTGCGGTTCGCGAGAAGAATGCATAAATAAATTTAAATTATGAGCCCATCGTTTTCAAAATGTACACTTAACAACGCGAGCAAATGCTGTAGTCGAGTGATTTGACTAACAGATACCCTGTTGCACTTTTACAAGATCCTTATCTCAGATGGTTTTTTGCTTTACGCGAGTATTAAGTACTTTCTTTCTTGTTTTCGATTCGCGATTAAGTAATTCGTGAATAGTTCTCATTCACCTTTGGTTACAAATCCGTCAATTTGTTTTAATTAGTGTCTATCCGGTTTATGAATGGCAAACAAATCGTGCTTTGGCTTCGGCCGCTAATTGCCACTGGAAAAATTGTATGACATAAAAAGCTTGGCTGAATGAAAAGTTTGCCAAACAGCAGTTGACATAAATTCGCCCATAAAAGAGGTATCAAGCGGGTTCGATGAAAAAGTGAGCATTTTGTAGGCATTTCAATACTCTTCAACTTATTTATAATATATTTTATTTTTTGCACACAGGCTTATTTGGTAAAAATAAGTTTGTAAAATATATATTTTTATTTATTTACAGCAAACAGAGTATGGTACAACACTATACACTCAACTTATTCATCAGTTTGATTAAATGAATACTTGTTGAGTTACTGCTGGCATACAATTTTTAGTAGCGCATCCATGTCATTTCATATATTCGACCAGTGACACTTCATATTTTTGCCGACTTTTCGTTTCGTTTATTTTTCACACGCTATCAGTTTTCAATGAATTTTCATTTATAAAACAAGTCCTTCTGCCTTCCACTTTTCACTTCTCTCCCCACTCACTTCACCTTTCATCTCTTTTGTTTTTCTTTTCCGCTCTTTTTCCATTGAGCCGAAGACACACACTCAAAAAGCGTGAGTCGCACAATGGGACTCGTTGCGAAATATTGTCTTAAAATATTATGAAGTTTTTGTAAAATTTATAAAATATATGAAATTGATGTTTTTGAGCTGATGATTGCGAATTTAAATATACATATTAAATATATTGATATATCTAGTTTCATCTAAAGTCCAATATGAGCCCACTGTGCGATAGTAGTTAATCATGACTTTATTGCGAAGTGTGGGCGGAATGGCTTGTATGGAAATATTTACAAATATCTGGTGGTGTGTGTGTGTTAACATGCAGTATGGCGAAGTGCCCCATCATCCAACCCCTCATTCCCCCTGCCCATCTCCATTCACTGCGATTGCCAATCAATGTTTGCGCAAAAATATTTGCCTCTCCTTTTTTCCACACTCTTAGCTTTCATGCCCGGTGCATGTGTACTCTTTGTTTGTGTTTTCGATAAATCTGTCTAGGCTTGAAATACATGCCATGACGCTCAATTGCAGTGGATTAAATTATTAAAAAATCGCCTGGCACGCAAACGGGTAAAAAAAAATCGAAATCCGAAAATATACCCAGTGTGTGTGTGGAGGAGGAGAGCATGGGTACAGGACCTGGGTTAATTGGAGCGGCTGGGGGTGCTCCTTAATTTGATTAACATTTAAATTGGCTGCGAGTTACTACTGTGGTGCGGCTGGCCATGAATAATTACAATCATCACTGGCGGCCAAGTGTATAGGACTCTCTCTCGCCTGTCAATTTTCATCTCGGCTCCAATCAAACTTGCAACTACGAAATGCGGCCGAAAGAGTGTCGAGTAGGGCCAAGAAATCGCTTAGGGCCAAGAATCCCTGCGGCGAACAGGGGCACACGAATAACAACAACATTTTTTCCTGCACGCCATTTTCATATTAAACAAGTTTGAATTTATTTCCTGCCCGGCCAGTCCCCCCTCTCCACCCCCCTCTGGCCAAACGTTTTTATTGTTTCTCCTGAGCGACAGGTGGAAAAGTTCTCAGAGCCTTAGCTACTCAAAAGAAGTACGATGGGTACAAGAAAACTTTGGCCATTTAATTAAACATAAATCAGCCATAGGCGGCAAATCCTCTGCAACGCTGATTGCTTTATAAACTGCTGGAGAAAGGCGATAAATTAACTAAGTTTAAACTCTTAATTAATTCAAACCAGCTTACACATCTCTTAAAATGGACATCTTGTTTATTTTTCATTACGGCTGTAGTTGCCAAAATCGCAATTCTGTCTCTTAAACAAACCAAGGCTTATTTCAATATATCAGGTTTCATAAATAACAGAGAATATTGTTGTTAATAGATTGCGGATTGATTCGGTGCGAAATGCTGTCTAAATCTATACTTACAATACTTGCTACTAACTGATACTTACTTTTCTAAGCAGTGTAATTAACTTCCAAGTGTGTCCGCTTTGTCATTTATACGGACGGACAGACGGACATGACCAGATCGACACGGATATGGATAATGATCAAGAATATATATGTACACTTATTTTATATTGTCGGAAACGCTGCCTTGAAAACATATCTAATAGATATTAGCATACATTCATTAAGAATTGGTTGGAGAATATAATATATATATGTAAAATCCTATGATAATCTTAAAGAAAACCTAATGTTTTTAGTGTAAAGCTTTCTTCTTCTTGTTCCATTTAGTTGAAATCAATACTACTCGCATGTTGTTCCTCAAGGAAATTCCATTTCGTTTTTGTATGAAACTTTTTCGGCCCAAGTATTTTCCCTCACATTTTCTTTGTCCAAGCTGCCATTGCAGGACTGCTTTTAAGCCTTTAAGGGAGCACAAAAAAAAACAGAAGCATTTTCCACCAGCTACACATTCTTATGCCAACACAGAGACTCATGTGTGTTTTCAACTCGTTGTCTCTTAGCATTTTTAAAATCAAAAAGCGACACAACGTCAAAACAATTTGTCGTCATTTAGAAGTCGACATTTAAATAAGAAAATGCAAATGCGAGGACGATGGCCAGGACAACGGTGAAGGAGTCGCGACGTGTGGGCCTTCAGCCAAATGTATGCAATAATATTTTTTATGCGCTCGAAGCAAGACGCATACGTTTCGTTTGTATAAAATTAAGTCTCGGCCCGGGCGGGGACACACAATCCCGTTCCGCTGCTGGTCGAGAGCGGCGGGCGCAGCTGTAAATATAAAGTGTCACGGAAGCCACCATCGCACCAATTCGCACACATACATGGACGCAGGCCGACTGGCACTCACACTTGGCTTTTGCAAAAACGTGTCTATTACAATTCAATTTGACAATAGGTGCACACAAAAGCCAACCCAAGCCGCAAGCCAACCATCCAGCCATCCAACCGCACTAAGCCACCGTTCAGAGTGCCATCGCACTCACACACACTCACTAACACACACACAGGGGGCCCACAAAGGCGCGGAAAGCCGAAAAGTAGACTATAAAAAGCGGCAGTACGAATGACTGTGTATCCTTACCCAAAGAAGTCCGTTGAAAATGCAAAAATTATGGGTAATAACTATAACTATCTTAGAGAAAGTATTTTAAAAGAATTGGAAAAACTATGTAGCATCAGTTAAGCCTTTATTTCTCATAAAAAGGTCGGGTGAGTGCCTTTAATACCTTTTTAAGAAGTGATACTAAAACATATGTTGTATTATTTGCAGCAGTTTTAAGAAGAAAATTCCCATCTATTCGAAATACCATCTTGTTGTCTTGTTGTGCCTCAACTCATTTTTATAAAGAAAACAGATTGTTTTTCCAAATTCGACTTGCAACGTCTATAGAGTATACAGTCTTCGGCTTGAGCATCGCCTGGCTTCATTGCCATTCATGTTTGTTTATTTGTATTTTGCCCATGTGTTTTTACTGCAGCGGAAACGTCAAGTAATTTTTTTTTTTTAAGCTCTACGTAGTTAGTTGATGAAAAAGCCTAGGAAAAAAAAGCGAGAAGGACGGCAGGCGGAGCAGCACAAAAATCCGAGCGACGCAGGTGGCAGTGGTGGCATTGGTGGCAATGGTGGCGGTGGCCACAACAATGCTGACAATATGGAACGTTGGGGAACTCGACTTCGCCTAGTCCCTGGGGCGATATTTGCACGTTTCCGGTATAAATACATAACGGTCGAGATTTGTTTATGCGAAATGAAGCGCGCAAAAGACAATTCGTATAAATGTTGCTGAAACCAGTGTCCCCCACCAAAGTCCCCGGCCACGCCCCCAAATGTTTGCTGTGAATGTGGGTCGGTGGGGCCCAGTTCAGTTGAGTTCAGTTCCCTGGTGCGTGACTTTGGCGGAAATAAAATTTGTCAGCTTTGTGGGAGTGCCACGACTTTAAATCAAGTTACACATTCTGAATAATGTTGTACAGCTTGTGGGAGCTTTCCTTCTGCGGTCCCAACAGGTTGCGAATTTGATCATTATGTAATGGAATCCATTATTAAGCTGATTCCTCCATCCATTCCATTCCCACAATGACTCAGCCGGACGGCCACCTGGCCATCAATCAATAGATAGATGATCAAATTACTAATCGCCAGGATGCGATGGCCATCTTCATAATTTGCTGCGACCCGAGTGGGGAAGTTATCAAGTAAATAAATCATATGCGAAAAGTTTTTCACTTAGACAATATTTTAAGGCAGCAAATTTGTGCGCTGCCATTCATGCAAGTATTATGATGGCCATAAGTCTGAGCCAACTTCCCAACCGAAAAGAAAAGCACACTGGTTCGATATCACTTTGTATGGGGTTGCTATAAAATATTTATTTATTTTTGTAACAGAAAATCATTATAGTATTTACTTTACGACAAAAGTATAACTATTATAGGGTTTTTCATCATTAAAAATCCTTGAAGCATCACAGAGAAAACAAAAATTACGCATTTTTCATGTTATGATCTGAACTAAAATTCCTCTTGCTTTTTTTTTAATTTTGGGAAAAAAATTTTTTTGAAAAAATTTCCATTTTTTGTAAGTGGCAAATCATGATTTTTTGCTAAAATTTGCAAAAATTTTACATTTTAAAGTGTAAATGCCATCCGAAAGGGGATTTTTTAACGAGTTCAACGATGTATAACATTCCATATTTGCACCCATATTTTTATTAGTAATGGAAAAATCGTATTATTTTTACTAATTTATGACCAAAGTACGACTTTTAAGGTGTTTTTTTTTGTCATAACATGGATAAAAAGAGTCACAGAGGTAAAAGAATATGCTTTTTTTACAGCTTATAATCTAAACAAACTTTCCCTTTCAGTATTTTGTTAATTATAGAAAAAAAAATTTTTTGCAAATTTTTAATTTTTTGTAAGGGGTTACATCATGATTTTTTGCAAAAAAATGCAAAAATGTAACATTTTAAAGTGTAAATGCAATCGGAAAGAGAATTTCCTACCGAGTTTAACGAGATATGGCATTCCATGTTTGAACAAATATTTTTATTGATATGAAAAAAAAACTCATAATTTGGACTAGAAAATCAGTATAGTATATCAGTATATCAGTATAGTATCAGTATCAGTATATATATATATATATGGTTGTCCTAAAAAACAGCGTGTGTATTTTAAAAATCAAATATTTAATACCGTTTAAAGATGTGTAAGAAACAATTTCGACAAATTGTAGGCTATTTCGCGACAATGTGCTGGCTTGCATTTCCTTTCCACCAGCCGAAAACTTTATCCAAGGCAAATAGCCGTAGGCTGCAACTTGTAAACTTATTTTCACACACGAAGCCGCACACACTCATGCACACTTACACGCTCTTATAGATGAATGTATCTTTTATCCCATTTGATTCTTAGCCCGAAATGTGAGAGCCCTGTGTTTGGGGGCGGTGGAAATCCGATGGAAAATAGAATATTCAGCAATGGCTCCACCGCTTCCACTGCTCCCGATGATGATGAATGGCTTGCGTGTGTTAGTTTCACGTGAACATGTGAAAAAATTCACATCAATTTGTAAGCAACCCACACGGACGACTTGCGCCCGCGCTTCAGATTTTCACTACTTTGGCCCAGCTTTTTTGTTTAACCAAATCGCTGACTTTAAGAAACCGAAACCAGTCGGAGCGGAAAGCGAGCCAGAATCAGACAGGTCACGTATTATTATGGCCACAAAGCTTTGTCGTCCTGCCAGAATTTGATTCGTTTACCAACTTATAGGCAGTGTTGGTAAAGGTACTCTGCCCGGCCAACAAGGTACTCAGTAAAGTACCCAAAAATAGTGGTAGGTAAATGAATAATAACTGCTATATCCTATAAAACGTCATATTTGAGATATCTGTAAAAAATCCCTCGATAAAACAATACAAGTTTAGAGGACTTAAACAAAGTACCTTGATATTGCCACCTGGACACAGTGCTCCACTGCTTATAGGCGTGAGTGCATTTGACCCGGTTGCCCAGCCCATTTGACTCCTGGCCCAAGTCCTTGTTTGGGTGTTGACAACGTCCGTCAGGTCGGGTGATGATGGTGTATGCCGATAACGTGAGTCCTGGCACTCTCCACCAGCCAGACCCACTAATTTTTTACGGCTCTGGCTGGTGGCTCCTTTGCTGATGGTCTCCCCCTGCATTTGCTGGCCAAATGTCAAATTGTTTTTAGAGCTCTTCCCGAGTTCCTGTTTTTTGTGTCAGCAGCCAGCCACTTTTTATTGTTATCGTGTTTCCAGTTTTTCCGCACCATGCCCTGTAATCTGTCCTGGCTCGGCACTGCCTGCTCCTGGACGCGCCTGGGATTACAATCGCTGCTCCTGGAGGTCGATGGGGCACGACGGCTGCTTGTGTGTGTGGAACCACAACATGCTCAAAGCAACTTGAATCGCTGCCCCCGGTCTCGATTGTCATAGGGGGGATCTGAAGGACCACACACCGGCACCACTGCTATTTGGAATCTCAATTGTCAGAGCTTGTGGTCGGTTCGAGTACTGGTATCTGATTGAAAGCATCTTGAGGCACTGATGAAGGGCTTTAAGGAATGGAAACGGTTGATCTGGCCGACAATTAAAGCTCTTCGATTATTATCAGGGCTTTAAGTTTGGATGGAATATTTATTTAGAGATTTTGTTGTGTCAAACAATCGAATATAATTGATTTCCCAATTAAACTTGAACGAAAACATGATTTTTAAACATCTAGCCCAATAATTGTGCTCAAAATGTAAAATACTGGGATATGTTCAACTTAAATGTTACATATTAGCCTTGAGCATGTGCAATGATTATTTTCTTTCAAATGAAATAAACTTTTTAGGACTATTGTTAATGCTAATTTAACCATAAGTCGCTTAATCAGCCCAAAAGCTTACACAAGCCAATCTGGCGACTTAAATTATGCAATAGTCCGTCATTCAATCAAATATTAATCAGGCAAATCTTCTTTTGTCGCCTCCTTGCCCAGGCCGAAACTTTATTTTCAATTTACCACCAATTCCATTGGGTCGTAAGGTCATCAAAATATTTGCGTTTGCGCCTGACCAGCATGCAAAATGACAAATTACGAAATTGCTAATTAAGACTCCTGGTGGTCCGTTCTGCCCAAAATCATGGCAAGACATTACGATATTAATAATTTCCATATACCGGCGCACACAATAAATCTTACGTATAGTCCTTCAACTGAACCCCCTCCACCCCGCAGTCAAACTCCCTGCCTCTGCCTCAACCAGGAGCCGCTTAAGTTCATGTCATTTGTCATATTTGAATTTTACACTTCCTTCCGGTCGTCGTCTCTCTCTTGGAATTGCAATTTGCCAGCGTCGTACGCAGAGCTGCCCCACCCTGCGCTTACAATCGGGGCATAATCACTGCACTCCCCCCGAAAGCCGCACCCATTATAATTAACCAAGTTGCTTAGGCCGCCCGTCATCGTCCTCGGCCGTCAGGGGCATGATAAATGTCCTCAATTGCAGATCCTGCCTATCTGCGGCATGAATCTCCTACGCAGTTGCAACTGCAACTGCAACTGCAGTTGCATGCAGGATGGCCTGAGTGTCCACGAAGTTTATGTAAATGCCGTCGACTTTGCCCCGATGACGTCGTCCTGATTCCTGCTTGCTGCCTACTTTAGATAAATTCCTGTGATTATTGTGGCTCGATTGCACGTGTGTGGGTGCGTGTGCTTGTGGGTGTGTGTGTGTGTGGCAGTTGCTGCAGCTGTGTGCGTGTGCTGGGGATTTGGCAAATTGATTTGAGATTTACTATTAAGATGATTTCCATGCATTTTGCATGCTGTTGCCCAAATTATTTTCATATTAATTATAGATTTTGTAATGAATACGAAACTAATTAATGCCCCCGAATTCAATGACAAGAAGGCATGGCATTTGGCGCAAGCATATTCCAATTTAAAGTATAAATTACGTAATAAGCACAAAGAGCTTAATAATACTTGATATACATGCTGCACGGATGGCATAAAAAATGTAACATTTTAGTTCGTGGAAAGAATCCTTTGAAAAGCAGCCTGGCATCGCTTTCAGCAATCTTTTCCCTTTGTTTCCATGAATAAGAAACCCAATCACGTGAAAAGTGATCCAAGTCGTGCTTAATGCAAACAATTGGCAAACACATTTGGTGGCAATTCTCGAAACTCTGTTTTCACTTACAGATGGTTTAATTGTTAGGCAACTTTAATCAAAATAAATGACCAAGTTTTCTCAATGCTGCCATGTCTTTTGTCTCACAGTTCAATTGATGGAAGGGTTCGGTTTGGCAAGTGTTCATGTGTGTTGCATTCGGTTTGATTTCGAGCTCACTTTACACACTTTGATTTCAATTACAAAGTTGCTCGAGTGGAACTCTAATATGAAATTGCTCGGGGGAAAATTCCAGCTGCAAGTTTTATGCAAGCTGCATGGGCAAATTGCATTAGCCCCTCCCCCTCCGCTTACCCCACTCACAGGAAGCTCGGTGGAAAACCTTGACTCAAGGATCAAGCCACAAGTTGCATGTTAGCAGCGCGTAAATTTTTCTGTTTATTGCCCAGACAGACAACCGAATGGGAAAGTTTCATGTGCGGACAACAGTTGGGTTGGGTTGGGTATAGATTTTTTTTATTTATTTTCCACTTGCATTGTGCGGCGGAAGTGTTTAAAATTGTAAAGCCCGGACACGCCTCACCCACTTCAATGGAGATATAGCCAGATGCAAATGATAGGCCTAATGGCCTGCAAGCTACCACTTTAATATAGCTATTGCTATTGCCATTGCTGGCAAATGGCTTTAAACACCAGCACTCGATGGAAACATGGCTGAGTTCAGACACGAGTTCATCAATATTGGCATATAAACGAAGTGTACCACTGCACACACACACACCCATGCACCCGGAAAAACTAACTCTCGAGGGCCTCATCAAAGCCAAGCGCTCTCGGGGATTACGCCTTTGGTTTGAAAACTTACCACAGACAAGAGGCATAAAGCACATTATCCAGACACCAAACTGAGGCAGCAGGTTGCTTCTCTCTGCAACTTGGATGACTACCAACCAACTGGCACTGGAGGACTTCCCGCAGTTCCCAGCCACTTCAGCCTCGACCACATAAAGTGTCATTAGCTCGAGTGGCGAGGCGACTGCCTTGGTGGACCAGGAGCAGGATTCGGCTGGCGGTACATTTGGCAGATTACAAACCAACAGCCAAACAAGCAGACAGTTAAGCAAATAAATGCTTCAGCATAAAAATATGAAATTATTAGCTTCTTTAACGGGTGGCAATATGAAGCTGAAAAAAAGAAACAGAATCGTAAGACCCTTTACAACTGCTATGGGAAAACTTAAATTCGACTGTGCCAAAAAGCAGTCGAGGGTCTCGACTATCAGATACCCATTGGCCAGATTAAGGGAGCAAGCCGATTGTTATCTATACTCAAAATTTCGAGTAGTGCAGCAATAGTTTGGAGATTCTTTCATAAATGCTGATTAAGTTGCATTTTGCAGCGACTGCACTGTTGTCTTTGTTTATGTTCCTGATGCTGGGCTACCCTTGATGTTTTTCTGTTTGAACAAAAAGTTGCCATTGCATTGGCTTTGTGGTCGGATTTTAATATGGGCACTAAGTAGCTATCAGAACGTCGCCGGACCATTCAAAATGAAGTGGCGAACTTGTTTATCATTGTTGTTATGGCCCGCCCGGCTACTCTGTGTTTATCTGAGTCGGGTTTTCCTTTTGGCCCAAGTTTCTTCGATGCGAGTAGTTGAGTTTTTCGAGTGTCTGCTCTTCGACAATGTTGAATGGTATTTTCTTTTAATTAAAAAGCAAATTTCGACCGTCTCTGTCATTAGGCTGATTGAAAAGCGTAGATATAAGGCAGCTCTCTCTTGGCCAGCCGAATGGCAAGGACTCCAAGCCAAGTAAGAAATTTTCGCCAACAGTAAATAACAAATAACTGCATACCGTGTCGATTTTTAAGTGCTTCTTTTGAAATGCTTGGAGTGGCAAAACAAAAAAAAAGAAGCGGAAAGCAAACTGAAACTCGAACGGTTAGTTGAAGGCGCTCGGGGTCGCGGCCTCTGCCCGATCTCAAATAGGCACTTGAGCCACGGAACCTGGAAAATAACCAGCCGCATAATGACCACGGTTCGTTCCGTTCTGCCGTCCGGAGTCCGGAATACGGGGTCAGCGGTCAGGGGTCAGGGGTCAGAGCATCTGCTCTGCGAGTGTGCGCCGCCTAATGACTTTGAAACGTATGCGGCAAAGTCAAAAGCATGCACTTTGCGAGTATTACATGGAGGCTAATAATACAGGTGAGCATAATAGCGAGCTGCAACGCAATATGAATGCTAAATATGTGCGGTGCACAGTTTCATGCAGTTTCAGTTGCATTGGCTTAAAGTGGATAGATTCATTTTTTTAAATGATTAAATTTGTAATAGTCCGTTAACTACCTATATAAATTATTAAAAATAGAACACGAGTACACATCACGCCCACGAGTAACACGACCTTTTGACTTTTTCACCACACCTCTTCTGTTAACTGAAACGAGGATATTTCGACCAGCAAAAAATCCCTTTCAACCAAGAGAAATTTGCTCTATTCAGTGTGCAAGTGTGTGTAAAAGAGCGCTCATTCATTATACAAGTAAACGGACACATAAATATTATTATATTAGTACAAATTATGTTAAGAAATTTGTTATTCGATTTTTTATCATTTAAAATTGTTCTATATACAATTTTGAAATATTCTGAGAACATTTTATAAATTTCAATTTGTTCTACAAATTTAGCTTAAAGTTTATGCAACTTCTTGAATTTTTGTCCCATAAAAAATGTTTCTCTATATATATAATCATTCTATTTAGTGAACCTGCAGTTTGGAAGAGTGACTAATCTTTTTTATCAGATTTCCTGTCCATCAATTCGCTAACAATGCGTTTAGACAACGTGTTGCCGTGGCACCCACAACGATAATTATTGCTTGGGATGTAAAAGGGGGAGAAGCTGGAGGAGGAGCTGGTGGAGGAGCTGCAGCTTTGGGTTCCAATGGGAGCCAATATGTTTGCTTGTTTTTCGACGGCAACACGCGCGACGATGACGTCGGAGTGCAGCCTGCCTGGGAGCCGGAAAATTCGGGAAATTCAACCGGCTAACCAGCAGAAAACAAGCTGGCAAATAAAAACCGCACCAAAACACGGAGGAGCGCCAAAAGAGCCCAGAGCCCAGGAGCTCCAAAGCTACGGTGGGCGGAAGTGGGCAAAGGTGGATGGGTGGGTACAGGGAAAGCCCGTGGAAAGCTGGAGTGGCGAGCAGCCTGCATGGGTTCGAATTCAATATGGCGGCACAGAGGAAGTGCCACAGACGCAGTGGCATGTGCATCTGTGCATCTGTGCGTGCCAGTGGGCTCTCTCATTGAACCAACAGCTTGTGGCGTCAATTTGCGGACATTATTGTTTCACGACTGCCAACTGGGTAACGACCAGCGAGGCCTAAGCAAATCCGCCCGAAAACTCACCGCAATCATGGGATAACAGCTTTCCGTTCGGGCATCTCTGGCTATTGTTTTTCGATGCAGCTGCATTAAAAACAAATGCAGCAGCAGCAGCAGCAGGTCAGCCAGCAGGTGGCTATCTAATTTTTGATTATTCGCGTGATTTGTGCGAAAAAATTAATTGAGGCCTGCGGTTTTGTTTTCTTGTGCGGCATTATTGCTGCTTTTGCACCCATTATTCATTTTGTGTGCGCTCGAAGTCGAGAAATTCGATTGGGAATCGAAATAATTTGGCATAATGAATGCGCTTCGTTACCGGCATTTTCCATTATACTAACATTTGAAATAGGAGCAAAGCACCACAAAAATTTACTCGTTTGCTATTGAGACAAAAAGTACCTCTCATGTGCTCACATTGTTGTGAGTGTATATTTATTTGGATTTATATTTGATTGAAATAGATTATAATCCTTAATGAAAGCCACGTGTTATGTAAAATTGGACCGTATCCTTGAAAATTTGTAAAATATCGCTTGTATAAAATTTTATTTCCTTCAATAAACAGACATTTTCAGTCAGGGGTACTATCAGTCTTTACCAAAGCTATGCGAGTAATGGATATCTAATAGTCGATATAACTATATCTCACTACCTCTTGCCTTTACTAAGAAAATTTCACATAAATTGTTGCATTGTAAAACATACAAATGCATAAATGTGTTCATTTTAACACCTTGTGACTGAATATAGACATATTAATGCCTAGACGGTCAAATTGGATATTTTGATTTATAGCATTTGCTAATGATGATGATAGCATGTGTACCATCGGAGGCATGTAACATCTCCTTTTGTGGGGTCAGCTTAATGCAGCTCATTAATGGACTACCGACTCTCCTTGTTGGATTGTGCAGAGGCAAACTGAATGCTTTTGACCCGCGTGATGCTTTGATTCCCCAATAATGAGGAACGGGTTATTGACTGCTTAAAGCTAGTAAACTGATAATCATTTAGGTGCAAACTGATCTACAGATTCACTTATGGAAAATTATCAAAATTACAATTATCTAAGACATATGAATAAATTAAATTGTTAAACTAAATGAAAAAGCATTTCTTTTCGGGTATTTAATAGTGCTAAATAAATAAATATGGTTACACTTGTTAAAACTTTGGTTTCACCGGGCGAGCTAACTCTCACCTATTAGGCAGCCACTTCTCCACCTCCGACCATTTCAAATCCGACCAGCTTAGTTCACCCACTGCTTGGGGTTTATAAAGATGTCGGAAACGGTGCCGCGCAACGACTTCATTCCCTGGCTGGAGGGGACGGGCTTGGGCCTCTGGGCCACGTTGCTCATCCACCGACTGAAGGCCTCTTCCGCCTGCGAGCGGCGGGCGGCCTTCTCCTCCTGGCGCCGCCGCTCGGCATTCCGCTGCTCGAGGCGACGCTGTTCGAGCAGCCTCAGTTTGTGCAGCTCCCACTCCTGCAGGTGATGTTGCACAGACGCCATGTTCTTCTGCGGCGGCAGCTGGGCAGGACGGTCGGGCTTGGTGGGCTTGGCGGTACTGGTGGTCTGCTGCGCCTTCCGCTGACACCACTGCTCGTACTTCTCCTTGGCGAGCCGCTGCCTCAGCTCCGTTCTCTGCCGCTGCGCCTCCTTCTCGGCCTGCTGCGCCTGCAGCTTGTACTGGCACTGGCGTTGCTTGGCGGACAGCCAGTTCTCGTAGGCCTCGCCGGCGGACCGCCGGATGTGGAGCGGTTCGATGCGGCGGGTGTAGGTAAGGGGCGGCGATCCTACGCTCGATCCCAGGCGCAGCGAGGGCAGGCTGTGGCTCAGTGGCAACTGGAGCGGGCCCAGCATGCTGTCATCCTGGGACATGGCCTCCTCCCAGCTGCACATCGAGGTCGTCGAGTCCTTGTCGCTGGAACTGACGCTGCGCAAAGAGGGGCAGGATCGGTCGCTGCAGCTACTCCGGTCCGTGCTGGTGCTACTGCTGGGACTGCCCAGATGCAGGCAGACCGTCTCCGACTCCGTCTGCAGCTCGATATCCTCTCCCAGTTCACCGACGTGGGGCCCCTCAATTGTCTTGGTCGACTTCAGGGTGCCCAGGGACAAATCCGAGCAGCAGCGCAGAGTGGAGGTCTCCGTCTCGCCCAATGAGTTGACTTCACTGGACGACTCGGAGCTGCCCACGTAGCGCACTGTGCTGGGGCTACCCATGGAGCGGACTAGGCTGTCCTTGTCACAGGTCTTGATGAAGGTCCTGGAACCCTTTCTTCGCAGGAGCAGTACACTCGCCCCCATCTCTCTGGCCTGGCCAGCTGAATCCTGCTGGCTAGGATGGATCAAGCAGAATACTTCATGGTCGATAAGGGTTCCCTGACTGTTGACTTTGCCCAGAAATGCCATTTTGCAGTGCTCTTCGTTCTAAGGGTTCCTCTTCTGAGTCCAGATAGTTATGTTTATGGGGCAGATGCACCTACCTTCTTGTGTAGCCAATATACAACTTCAATACGTCGTCAGGGACGATTTATGGAACACCTTGCTGGCTTCAGAACCGATAAACTTTGAAGTCTATGAAAAGTGTTTAAGTTTGTGTGTTGGAATAGCGAACAATAAACTTTTTCGTTTCTTGACATAAAACTCAAATGAGATGAATAGTCTTAGATCCATTTACCCTCTTCGATTGCTAGAAAAGATTCGTTTAAATATGAATGAATACGACATACCCTCGATTGCATGGGTATATCCTAAATATCCTTGCACCACCCTTTCGACTGCTGGCCACCTTTCTCAACTCCGGACAATGTAATGAAATGGTTGTCTACCGCACGCTTTGCGCTGCATAACATTTAGGTTTCAATTTCTATTAATATGCAATTTAGCTCTTTTTTCCTATTATAATTCTACGTCTGTGGCACACAGCTCCCCCACTCAAGCCCGGGTCCACGGATTGCCGATCGGGCCGCTCACAACTTGATTGCAGCAGCTGAAGTTGCCGCGAACGGTTGTTGCTCTTACATTCTAATCGAAATTTTTATTGTTCACAGTCACGAAAGTGCGCGGCTCTGGAGCGATGACGACAACACGGCGTCGTCTGCGGTGGTGCAGTGGCTCAATGGCTTCGAAAGCCGGGCGGAGGTGGTGCAGCGGTGCAGCTGTGGCGGCGGGGTAATGTCAGTTATTTGACAGCGCCGACAGTCGAGTACGCTGCCGTGGCAGACATGCCACACTGCCTCACTGCTACATCACATCGACTGCTCGGAGCCAGAGGCGGATCTCGGCGGGGATCAAGGGGGCTCAAGACGCCCTATTTCATATATCAGCCAAAAAACTAGCTGCCCCCAAAAAAGTATTTAATGCCACTGCCACTGGTGCACAGGTACGATTTCTAGTCGCGATGTGTAAAAGCTAAGCCAAAAATGTGCCACTTTGGCATAAAAATTGCCGTGCAGGCCCTTTCACCACGCCCCCGTCAGCCTATGACCACATCCGAAAAACAAAAGCGGAAAAGTGGAAAATCAGAAGCAGCAGACGTCGTTGGGAATGCAAGCGGCATTATTTTATAATTTACAAACAAGTCGCACGAATACAGCGACATTTGCAACAGGATTTGCCTTTATCGACAGCCAACGCAGATGGCGGTCCTCGAAACACGAATTTCCATTAGCGGTAGATGTATTTCACAAAACTTTCATTGATAGAAATCGAAATCGGTACCCTGAGGTACATTTACTCGAAACGCATAATTTTGTAAGAAATTTTTGGAACGTTAATGGAAAGATTGTACAATCTCATTGATTACATGGTGTGCTAGGGAAGTGGTGAACTTAAAAGGGCTCTACCTCTCTAACACATACCTGTTACACTCATCAATTCAATTTCAATACGAAGCTGAGTAAATTCTTTACTTAAAATGAAGAAATATTTTGTGTTCCCAAATGATTTGTAAAATGTACTACCATTACTGCCCTAAATTTCAATGAACCACTTTGGCCACAAACGGTGGATCGGTCTTTGGCCAACTTTTCTTGCGCAGTGCTTTCACTTTCAGGCCGCCAGTCGTGCAATTAATAGGAAAACCCCATTAATGTCCGCCTCACCCCTTTGCAAGCCAGACAAGAAGTCAGTCAAGGAGGCAGTGAGCTGAGCCTGGAATATGACTTATTTAAGTCGGAGCCGCGTGTTAATAACTTTGCAAGCCTCGCCAGGCATGCAAACTTCGCCCATGTGAGTGTCCTTCGTGGGATTTTCGTCTCCTTGCCGGCTCTTCTGCGTGTGGCAGGCAGATTAAAGTGACAGACAGGGCTACGCAGGCAAAATAACAAAAGGTGGTTAAGTCGTTGTAAGTGTTTAAGTCGACAAGGGGTCGGCCGCCCAAGGACGTGGCTCGATGCGTGTTTATAGCGCTGTGAAATGAACAACATTTTGCAAGGTGATTTACCAGTTATTAGATTTTTCAACCCAAAGTGGCTAGGCTGGCTTACTGCCTACCATTTCCTTGGGGAATACTGCTGCTCCTCCTTTACCTTTTTATAATCCTGCAAAGTTTTTATTTGATTGCGACAAATATTCGCATCTCATGTCGCAAAAGGACACAGCCGAGCAGAATGTCAAAGGCATTTGAGCAAAACAATTGCTGGGCCAAAAGTTTTTGCTCACAACTTTTGAACTATGCCTGATTAAATAAAAGCCCGAAAAGAAGTTCAGCTTAGTTGTGCTGCTGGGTAAGATAGTCATATTGCATAAGTAAATATGCAAAATTGTTGTTTGAGAAGTGTTTATGCCATCCAGCGCATTGCTGTGGACTTTACATCTCACTCAACGCCTGGAACTTGGAACTATTAGTCAAACTTCCGGATTTCCATACCCTTTTCACAGGGTATTTCCGGTTAGACAGCAACTTTAACTTGAATGTGCTTATTTGAGTAGATGCTTAGAATATGCGAAGATTTTGTGGAGATTTTTAGAGAAGGACGACTCTTTGCAAGTCCAAATATTTGATTGAATTAAAACGTGCCGCTTGGCCGTGCATTTAAAACTTTGTTTGTCGGCTTTTAATAAATTTACGTAATTTCCAGAGAGAGAGCGCTGGTCTGAAGTAAGCCACACAACTTTGCAGAGCAACTTTGGCACATTTCTTAATTAGCTTTATGAGTTCGCTGCGAAGCACCTGGCGAAATTCCCATGCGTGAGGTCAGTCAGGTGGCCAGCCTAGTCCCAGAACTTTGCTCGGCTGAGAAAATATTATGCAAAAATGATATTAAAACTTTGCGTATGATGCCCCCCATTGTCCCAACTTTGTATTGCGACCATATCGGCGTGTGAGGAATACCACTTGACTCGAAGGTGATGGAATGTGATGCTATCAATGGCAGTGGCAACAATGGCCAATTTGTAGAGAGGTCCTTGAGCCGCATAAATTATACCTAGCCCCTTAATTGGGCCAGTCTTCGGATGAAAATGACGACGACAACGCCAAACAGCGACACTTGAAATCAAAATTCACGACGTGGGTGGGGAAAATCGCTGGGAAATGTCAGTCCGCTGTCCATAGTCCTTCGACATTGGGCGTAAAGCGAAAGGCAGCAAGGCGTAACATGCGATAAAATTGAGTTGGAGACGTGTCTCAAATCTAAAATTAACAAACTGCCCCAGTCAGTCAGCCCAGTCACCGAGTCAGCGAGTCACCGAGTTAGCCGGATCCGTCCTTTCCCGGCCAAATGTCCTGCGACACAGCCCAGCCTGCATGTAAATGAGTTTTTAATGATGTCCACGTTCGCCATCGTCCACCGTCTGCGTTCAAATCCACTCCGCTCCGTCCCTCGATTTTCCGCTCTACTCCCTCGCCGGGGTTCCTCTTTCGAGTGTCATAGTTTGCCTAATTGCTGACATAATTTTGCCGGTTTTTTGCCTCTGCCCTTTAATAGTTTCTTCTTTTTTTCCACCATTCAGCAGCTATTGGTTTCATGTAAATGCTCCTTAATTAATTGTTGATTTAAAATTCTTGCGTGCCAATGGAACTGCCCAACCTGGACGCATATAATCTTGGCGCTTCAGCTCAAGGTTTTTTCTTCAATTCAAAGGGGGTAATTACTCGATAGGATTACAATAGTGTCAGGACATTCGAAAGTATTGATCGTTCGAAATACACATACATTGAGCTGCCATTGAACAGCGCGACCATTTTTGCATAAGAAAAGCTCAATCTTTCATGGCCTTTCACCAAGATAAAGCGGAATAAAAAGGGCCAGTCCATAGATAAACTCGCGTTTCAATGGCAGAAAAAAAAGATATATTGCCAGGTGTTTAGTGGTAAAAACAATGAAGTACCACCCCCACCAGCCTAACAACTGCGCCAAGGTGGACTCCACGCTGTGCCCATAAATAATGCATTGGAAAAAGGGGAGTCCAGTCCGTCCGTCCGACCATTGAATGCTCCACAAAGGCAGGTGCAAAGTAAAGGAAAGCTGGAGGAGGTCAGCGGATCCGTCGATGCCGAATTTTATGCTCACACAATGGACCAGATATTTATCAAACTGATGTCGTGCGATCAATAACGTGGGCGGCTGGAGAGGATTGCCTCGAATGGAGGGATTATGAGTGAGTGATGTCTGAGGATGTTCAACATGGGTCTGGAAGCCATTGAATGTGGAATAGGTAGGCAGTAGGAGCAAAACAAATGTATCCAATTGTAAATATGAAACAATCGAGTACTAAAACACACTACTCCTTATATTATGTTAGTGTCATTCGATCCGAATATGCATTTATGTTAATTACTTTATCAGAATGATTGAAAGATTCTTTATTAACTGTCACTTTAATGTTGTTTATTCCAAATAAACACTCACATACCAAGCTTAGCTTTAAGGATATCTGTCTAGATTTTCTCTGAGTGGCGTTGAGTGGCCATTGGTGGACATGGGGTTTTGTTGTGGTCCGGGGGGCGGTTGCTCAATCTGGCCATTACCCTGGTCAGATGGGTATCAAGCCGAAATGCACACTACAATAATATCAAAGCGAAAGTGCGTAAACAATGCAAGCAACCTGGAAACGACTTGACTCTAAGCTCTACCCTTGACTCGGCGACCAAGTTGCATGCAAAAGCAACAAAGGCACCAACAACATGGTCATCATGGGGATGATGAAAACAAACAGCAACAAAAACAACGAGCTTAACAACAAAAGCAGCACAAGCAGCACAAACTAGTTAGTGCAAACAACATTGATGACGAATAACATGCTTCAATACCTTCCAAATTTAATCCTGCCAATGCTCAATATTCGGGACTTCACCCCCTCGCCAACCGACACCGTTTCCCCATCATTTCCCAGTATCTCGGACAAACAACCGAACATGCATGAGTAGGCATCGACCTGGCCAACTGCACACTGTAAAAAAGAACGTAGTTATACGATTTGAATTGGGAGGAATAATCACAAGATATTTTAAATCTGTATATGAATGTACCTTAAGAGTCGCAGGATTTACATATTTGAGGGATTATGAGAGATCTTTCGAGTTTAGCAGTTTACATAGTGACGAAGAGCACCGCGCGAATATGTTAATAAATTCTATATAAACTTTTAAAAGTAAACCATCATATATTTTAAAAAATTGATTTTTCTAAACTTAAATAATAATCAAATTATCTTTTAAGTGTAATCTAGGGGACTATGCATCCTTTAGTCCACTGATTTATATATTTTTAGCTTCAACTTCGAACTTTGAAATCTAAGCGTATGTTCCACGGTGGGTCGATGGAGACTTAACTTACTTGTGTCATTACTTCAATCACAGTGCACTTTCCCTGCCTGTGTGTGCGGAGTCATGCGTGTGTGTGAACTGGAAACCAAACCAACGTTGACCTCATCAAAAGGATTTCCAACGTCTTTTTGGTCTTTTTGTTTGCCCGGACCGGCTGGCCTTTGACTTTGCTGCAGGGGAGCTTGGAGCCAGCCGAGTGCTGTGGAAACTGTGCAAATGAACTTTAGGCCTTTGGCTTTGTTTGTTTGTATTTCGGTTTCCCACACCCAAAAGCCAGTTGACCGAGTCCCCCTGTTTTCCACTTGATGCTACACCTAAAACATGCTTTATTTTATTTTGGAACAATATAATTTTGTAACTTTTCAGACGCACAGGAGATCAGCCACAACGGGAAATCTAATGAAAAGGGGCAGAGCTTTTACACCATTTGCTCGGCATCGTCTGCTGCTCCAGCTCCAGTGTCCCGCCCCCCAAAATGTATCTTGTCCAACAACAATTGAAATCTTATTGAGTGTCCTGTCCTCTGCAGTCCAGGATTCGATTTTTGCTTACCTCCTTTCCTTTGTGTTTTTCTTGCAAATTGTTATTTGCTATGGTAAGTGCCCCTCCGCAGCTGCCCTTGCCACTACTTTTCGTATTGGTTTACAAAATTGGTTAAACTGTGTATTGGTGCAATTGTACGAATTGACTTTTGAATTGCTTGAAAATAGGGTTTGGCCATTCTACGTGGAAGGCAAAGATTATAACTACAAGCCATTAGATAACTAGCAAAATATATACCTTCTAACGATTATTATTTCAAAATAAATATCTAAAATGATTCTGGAATTCGAAGAAAGCGTTTTGGTTTCTAAACCCTGTCGGTGTATATTTTAACATCACTGTTTTTATATCTAACGAATTTTCGGACATTTGGAGTCGCCAAAAAAGTTTTGCTGGGACATCTTAAATCTGAATGGAGAGGACTACATCTGCGGCTGTTTAACTGGACCCATCCATGGAGTCGGATTCACATAGAGGTGAGAGATGGTGCCTCGCAGTGAGTCCATACCCTGATTAAGGGGCACCGGCTTGGGCTTGGTGTCCACATTGCTCATCCACTTCGACCAGGCATCCTGGGCCATTTGCCGGCGCTGTTCCTCTTTCAAGGCTTTGGACAACAAGGCGCGTCGCTTCTCCTCGCGCTGCGCCTGCTGCTGACGCTGCTTCTTTAGCCACCAGTCCTCTACGACCCTGCGGATCTCGTCCTTGGACACCTTGCGAATGGGTCTAGGTGCCGTCGATGAGCTCGGCACGGATCCCAGCCCAGATAAGGAGGACGACACGACGGGATTCTTGCGCAGTGACTCCAGGGGATTCTTGCGCAGAGCTATGCTGGCCTTCATGGCCGCGTCCTGGATGTGGCTCTCCAGCTGCAAGTTCGCCGCCTGGCGGGCCTTGTCCTTCAGCCACTGCTCGTAGCACATCCTGGCCAGCTGCTTGCGCTCCTCCGTCCGCTGCTGCTTGAACTCCTGCTCCTCCTTGACCCGCCGCTGCTTCTCTAGTAACTGCTGCTGCTTGGCCGAGTACCAGTTCTGGTAAGCGGCCTCTGGTTGGCGTTCCACCTGCGAAATGTGGGTAATAGATTATAATTTTATTTAATATAACATCTCACATACTACCTTCATTCCCTTGCAGTGGCTGAGATAGTTGAGAGAGCTCTCCTGGGAGCCGAGGCACAGCGAGGGCACCAAGTTGCTCTGGATCTCCGATCGCTTGAGTCCGCCGAGCGACCAGTTGTCCTCAGATTGGGGCGAAGGATTTCCACCGTCGTTCTTGAAGAAGTATGTGCGTTTGGTGTTCTGGGCGAGCGAGCTCGGCGAAGACATGGAGTTTAGTGAGCCTCCGGATGACGAGCGCGCGACGCGAGTCCTGCTGCTGAAGATCTCATCCCGCAGGACTATTTGTCCAGAGGAGGAAACGTGGCCACAAAATGCCATTCTCTCAACCTTTTTTTTTATTTTTAGAGGAACGCGTATGAACGAGGGAGCTGTAAAGACACTGTTGAACGAAATAATTTTTTGGCTTTTCTAGTTTTCAACCCAATTGTCTAGGCTCGAAAGTGTGTTACTGAAAGTGTTTTGAGTGGTTTTTCACCCACTCCTGTTGTTTCTCGCCCAACCCAATCTCTCGTCAATTCGAGCCGTGAAAAGTTTGTCGCTGCCCACCACCGACGAGCAATTAAACCTGCAGCCCGGCCAATTGCGCTTTCATATGCAGCGGAAAATTGTAATTACAATGCCGGCCACTGCAACAACAACAACAACGAACAACAACAACTAGCTGGATGCATAAAGGATATATGTATGGTACGCGTGCCTTGGCGATGACGTCGCGGCTGACGGTGTAAACCTCAGTTGCCGACACATCAGTAAATGGCGGCGGCCCATTGACATTTCCGCTGATTACTTTATGGCCGAACACATGTACACGGACCTTCGCAGCCGCAGTGCATAACGGTCTGACGCCTGTCGCAACATGACATGACATTTCGCCACCACCCACCACCCATTGCCCCACCACCCATTGCCCCACCACCCATTGCCCCCAACACCCACTGCCCCCTGGTGGCATCAACACACACTGCCGTCGTGCGCCTCATTTTGCGAAGGGTATAATTACTTTGTAATGATACTCGCATTACTTTCCAGCGAAGTAAATGTAATATAAAAGGTTCCATCACTTCTGTTTACTTGGCCTACAACGTCGCGCTGAGCAGATTGGCATTTTTAAGGCTCTATAAAAAGTAAAGCGATCGAAATAACAGGCACACTGTATGCAACATGGTGTAAGCTGAATTTATATAAATCCATAGCTTAAAGAAAGTGCATACTTAGGATCCTTAGCTAAACAATAAACAATATATTGTACATTGTAATGCATTTTAATATAAATCTATCACGATGTCAGTGGCACTACACAAAGTAATTGATCACTTAGCCACAAGTTGACCATTTTCGGCGGTCATCATTTTTGGTGGACGAGACGCACTGTCGCAAGGACACACATACACATACTCACATGCACAATTGACCCGGCTGACACATTCGAAAACAAACAAACAGGCGAGATGCGCCGAACAGCGAAAATCTCAAAATGTAATGACAGGCTAATTATGCGTGCAAATGGTTTATAAATATTTTATAATGCCCGCGTGACCCTGACTTCAAAGTGGGTGGGTGGAGCTGCACTCTGATGGGTGGGTGTGTGTGTGTGTTGGCCAGGAATCCCGACACCGAACTGAGCCCCAATGCCCCGCGGCAGAGTGTGCATTGTGTGCCACTCGGCCTTTCGACTGTTTGTTCGGGATCGAGTCTATATATGTGTGTGTGTTTTGCGCATCGCTGATTGCATTGCGGTTTTACGACTTCATTATTGTTAATTATACGCCGCGTTGGCAGCCTCCTCCGCCAAAGCGTTTCGCATAGAATCCTCTGTCCCATACCCACATGCAGTATGGCCCATCCATGTGGCTGCTGTCGAAAAAGGTGAACGAGTAAATTCAAAAATATGACATTGCGGAAACCACAAACTTAATTGGGCTTATGGCAACGGGCCGACACTGAGCCAACTAATTTCTCACTCTGGTGTGCAGATTATGGATTGGGTGTGGCCACTAATATTCATATGCGCCAAATGGGGCTAATATATATGGGGCCGCCCAATTGCAACAATTATTTTCTCTCAATTTATTTCGGCACAGATGGATGAAAAGCAATATTATTAATGTGCACTGATCTGCAACGGTGCTAATCAAAGCAAAACAGAATATGTGTAACAATGAGTACTTTTTTCTATGAATTTCAAAACTATCTGAATAAGCTACTTTATTTAAAATCATATTTTGTAACAAGGTAGGCTTATGGGAATACAAAGTAGTAGCTTCCTTGGCTCATTCAAAAGTGGTTGCAGAACATTCGTTGTACCCAAATATGGCATATCATAAAAGTTGATTTATTTAAACATTGCAAATTTTTCCTTTCATCGTTGCCTCATTTAGCAATGATAGCCTTGATACATGCCACTCCAGCCCCTCCCCCCAATACGCTGCTGCATATCTTGGCTATCATTAAATGTCGTAAGCCGAAATGATAATGCATAAATGTTAACAAATTTCACAGCATACCAAGCACACTTAACTGAGGGGGGGAGTGGGGAGCACCCATCCCCGATTGCTCTTTGCTTTCAACATCGAATTCATTTTACATGCATGGCAATAGACAGACAATGGCAGGATGCCCCGACACGCCCCCTTTTATCCTTCGGTTGCTGGGATTTGATTTGGAAATTGTAAATGCGGTCACGTATGTTATTATATCAAATATCTTTCATGGTTATGTTTAGATGCTTACATTTCTTGCAGCCATCTCTCTCACTTTTCCCTCTCGCTTTCGTCCTTCAATAAATTGACTTTTGTATTCGCATTTTGAAATTGTCGCACATGGAGCGCACACACACACACACATGCATATATATTTAATAAATACATACGCACTCTGCATCTTGTGCGTTTCATATTTGCAAAATTTGAATTTGAATTTATATTGAGGATTTCGTTTTCCTTTTGGGCTTACTATATAATTAAATCATTTTACGACATTTCAAATCCTTAAAGGCTAATCATAACATGAAATCTTATTATGGCTTTGCCTAACAGGTTTAAAATCTGATTGCCATCGCAATCAACTTGTTCCTACCTTTTGACCTTGATCGGGCTTAATACACTGTATTAAAAATATTTGAAATATTTTTCAGAAACTATTAATATATGATACATACATAAAAAAGTAATCTATGTAGCCATTGATTTTTTTTTAAATATTTTTTAGCTCAGCAATTGGTATCTGATAGTCGAAACACTCTATTGAAGCGTTCCATCTTTTTTTTTGTAAATTTGAATGGCTTGCACACTGAGGCAACTACTTGCCAGAACTGCTCAGGTTATTTTAAAGTGAAATAAGCCCAGTCAGAAGCTCACGGCCTCTTCGTGACGATTCCCTCGAGAGTGGAGGGAAATGTGCCTATCATTGCTGCATGTCAATGCTGGCGAAATGTATCTTTCACGCTCAATTTATTTGTAATGATGTCGACAGCAGAGCCTCAGTGGGAAAAGCCAACGCTGGCAAGAAATTCATTCAGCAGAAGTAGATGGTGGTGGTGTGTAAAAAAGCGAGAAAAAAAGGAAAACGTATGGCACATTAGTGGCGCCACGAAAAATCCCCAATCATAAAGTGAGCGGACTCGTGGCAACTTTTCGCGAACGCATTTTTCATGTCGGAATCCTTGGGTCTGGGCCAAATGATGTCCCTGGGGAGGGCGGGACAGTGGGAGGGGCCGGATGGAATAGCCGCATGTGTAGCTCTAATGAAATAAACATGTTTATTAGATACAAATGCGAGTCAGAGGGCCTTGTATCCTCTTCTTTTTCAAATAGCCTTTTTTCGATGTTTACAGTGCGTATGATTAATATTAAGAGTAGCTGCCTGGCTTGCACCTGTCCGCTTTGTAATTAATTGAATTATTTTTCTCAGGACGTGGCCAGTGGAAAAGGACAAGCAGCTAGGACTCAAAAAGCACAGCACAGTCCGATGGAATTATAAATTCAAGGGGCATCAAAAATAGCGGAAATGCAATTAAAATTGTGCAAGCTTCACGGCACCCGGCAAAAGTGTCGGTCTGTGAGTGTGGCTTAGAAAAATTACCAACAGCTACTTAGACAGCAGAATGAAAGGCATAAAGAGCTGCACAACTTGCCGGAGTCCTGCAGGCGAGCTGAGAACCATATTATGCTTAATTAAGCTGCTTTCTCCGCCCTTGTTGCAACTTCGATGCTGGGAAATGCGGCGTGGCAGGTCCAACAAGGTGAGGAGGATTAGCCAAGTGCCGCTGTTTAAGCTGTGGAATAGTGCATAGTCAAGTGGAACTTGTGATATCTCAAGAGAGTTCCGAGTGCTGGAACGTTTTTCAAGGATGGATCTATCTTAAGTCCTATCAGAAGAAGTGTAATACAAGCGATATTGTGTTGTTATAATCAATGTTATATTGAATAATATATAATTATTTTGTAATAATATTAATCAATGTGCAGGGTATATATTATATGTGTATTGTAATCCTTTATTTAATTAGTTGATCAAAAAGATTCCCGCGAACAGCACTTACAGCTCAATTGGAAACAAGCAAATCGGTTTAAACTATTAAAATTAATCCATTAAAAATAAAAAGGGCAAATGGCAAATGAAACTGAAGGGCAGGCAGGTGGCATCCGTTGAGTAAACGTATCCATTCAGAGCGGCATGCTAATGAGGTTAATGTTTGCATTGAACCCAAAAAATGGGCGAGTGCCAAGCCATCCCAACCATCTCGTCCTGGCCCTCTGGCCACCCAGTCTCATCCTCGTCCCTCCGCCGGCTGCCATCATAAGCGAATCGTGGGATTTTGAAATGTGTGTGCGCAGAAAAAGTCGGGCAAACAAACGGACAAACAGCAGGGGAAGACTTGAAGAGACCAACTAATCAAGGTAATGAAATCAGTTTTATTTCAGCTTATTTTCTCTTTTTTTCCCACCATCCAACGGCACGAGGCCCACAAACAAACCTCCAGGAGAGGGGAATGCAGTGAAAAGTGTTCGCCAGAGGGATTGGGGCTTTTAAACCATTCCCACTATCGTCTGGCATGGGGCTCCCACGTGGGTTTATCATCTGACTGTCTGTTTGGGGTTGTTTATATTCCAAATTAAAAATATTAAATATTCTTAAAGCGATAAGCCAGCTTGAGGTCTATGCTAAACTGCCTAGAACACCACGCTTTCTATTTCCAGAAAAGAAGGCAGATTGAATTGAAACGTTCAATATCAAGATCGTTTTTGAAATCAAAGTCCAATTCGTATTTAGAGGAATCCGCAGAAATGGGCAGATAGCCTATATTTTCGTGTATAAACTCATAGTTGCCTACCATGTCTCTCGAATCCTTTGCCCAAAACTACACTTGCCACACATACTCTAATTTTCCTCTCATGAACTGCTGATGGCTGAACAAACTTGCAACCACTATAAACTTTAAGCCACCGACACACATTGAGTCTGGGACTCAATTTCGCCCGACAACAATCGGATGGAGTCCGTTGAGCAAACTTGCTCCTGCTCCGAATCCAGCTGCTCCTGCTGATCCTGATACGGTCTTCATGCTTGTTTCACATTTCCGCTTACTTGAAATTATTAATTACCGAAATTCCAGGAGACGACAACCATCTGGACCGGTTTGCCGGGCTGTCGGTCGGTGCTTGGGAAATCTTGTCAGCAATTCAATTAGTGGGCACTTGCATTTATCTTATTTAAATACAGCATACTTTCCGACTGCCGCATGCAGTGCAGGTGAGTGTGTATGGGTGTGTGCGGGTGTGCTTGGGTGTGTTGGTGTTGTGATTGCGATTGTGCTTGTATTGGTGTCGTCATGGAAACGACAAGGACTCGAAGGACTGGAAGCGAACTCGTGACTTATGCAGTGACGCAACCAATTACGGCTTAGGGGCAACTGTAACTGCAACTGCTGTCTCGCCGTCTTCCTCACACCATCTTCCATCGTCCTTTATCCTTCGTCCTTCGGCGTGCATGTGGCTGACGGTGTCTGCTCGGTGTCTGCCCTCTAACCCGACATGCCCACAAAAACTATGTCAAACGAGTCTCTGCGAGACACTCAAAATCCGGCGAGTGGAATACTATTTTTTGGCTTAACTACCGCTGATAAGTCGAGGGCAATGCCGCAGCAGCGATTGTTTGAAAGTTTCTTAATTAAATGTGATTTGATTGCCAGCCAATCATCTCGCCGTGGCCAGATACGAGTATAATTGTAGTCGAGAACTTCATTCGCTGCTGTTGTTGACATCGAGAGCGAAAAATGTCACCCAGACTGCCAGTTTGTTGCTTACGAACACCACAAACTAGTAAGTCAAGCGAATGTTGTTGAAAATCACAAATTTAACACTTTCATTTTAGGTTAATATACAAACAATATAGGTTATCATAGTTTAGCATCTATAGGTTAACAAATAAATCCACATGATCAATATTCGATTTCGGTTTAAAGGATAGCCGCACCGAATTAACCGAAATATTTAACAGATATTTAACAGCTTGTTCGGTGAGCCAAGCCACTTAGGTAAATTGGCCAACTAAGTTCTTTAGCTGGGGTCGTCGCAACTTATTTTACCCTCCTAACAAATTCGCTTTTTGTTTGGGGTAGTTACTTATCTGATTTGTTTGCGGTTGTGGTGTGCGTGAGCTGCCAAGAAATTGACGACGTCAATGAAGAGACCAAGATTGGGTTGGAAAGATTGTCAATGAGTTTTCAATTCTGTCTGGCAGTTTCATCGTTTTAATTAGGTAAAATCACTACAGATCACAGTTGAAGCTGCCGGATTAAATAGCTTTCAGTAACAATTTTGGTAAGACATTGCAAATGCTTTAAAACAATTGGTGTCGGAAAATCCGTTTATTTTAAAGCCCGCAAACAAAAGATGAGAAAAATGTTTCATTTGACAAACAGGCAAAATTAATCAGTTCAATTTGACGCTTCATTGATTAAAAAACAATCCCCTGTGGCCACGTCCACCACCGCCGTCATATTCATACACTTAATTAAATTTGTGGCTGGCGAAAGTGAAATGTAACGACATTCGACGGCGGAACGTGAAGTGTTTGTTATTAGTGTAAACAACATTTCATATATTTTCATATGGAAGTAGACTCGCCGGGCCAGTCTGCGAGTGGGTCAGAGGTCACACATGGCGTATGAAATATGCGCCGCACTGGCCACAGGTAAAATTGTCACGTTTTTAATTAAACGGGCGCCCAAAGACCAACAACCAGCGCATCGTACAATCGTTCAATAATCAATGGCTCGTCCGTGACAATAACACGGGTTAAAAATATAATTAAAACTCAAAATAAAACTTTTATTGGCTGCGTGCCTGAAATGTGTAACTGAAACATTTCATAATGGCTTAACCACTTGTCGGAATTCCATAGATCCGTGCAACAGTTGGCTCCGCCAATTCACAGTACATTATAATCCAACAGAAAATATTTAAATACCTTAAGGCTAAGTAGGTTATGGTGCAGGGTATCACCCAAGTCCATTATATCTTTCCAGGCTCCATGGTTTGATTTTAAGGGTCTGGAAACTGCCACCAGGTAGCGCTAGTGAGCAATCTCGACAAGAGTAGTTATTTCTTTTTTGTTTTTCATATCTTTGTCTCAATCCAGGCAGCTGTGTAGAGGGTACTCTATGGTATGCCGTGTACTTAGACATGCAGCTTACAATAATTAATCGATATTGATTTTAAGCCAGAGTCCTTTCAATGCAGTTAAATTGTTTTTTATTTTTGGCTAGCGGCTTTAAAACAGCTTTATCTTTGACCTGATTCTGGAAATGGAGCACTGAGCCTATTGTAGATGACACACGCAATCACACACCCAGCCACGCCCACTTTTTGACAAGTCATTTGGCAGCTCGTTGAAAAAAGGGCCAACTTAATTGTGTCACCCAACTTTCAGCCTTAATTTGAGAGCCAAGATGATGGTGAACGACGATACAGCAATTAACGAGGTACAAAATCATTTCATTGTGTTTGCCAAACGCTGCGACCCAGAGCGCCCAAAAGCCAGCGGTGATAAGTTTTTTTATTACACCTGAGTGGGGAGGTGGGCGGGGCAGGTGAGCTCCCCACTATCTCAATGTGCGTGTGTGTGTGTGTGCCAGGACTCATTAAAAACGAAAGAGACGCTCATTACCTGGCCGAGAGCAGGCAGAGAAACAAACGAACTCGCCGCCCTCATAGGACAACAAACGATTTTTGAGCCGTTGACCTTTCGCTCCAACACCCCAAAATCCCCCCCTGCTGAAAGGGGGGTTCATGTGGATGAGGATGCGTGTGGTGTTGGGTTTTAATTACCTTTGGTTTCACCCCACTCGCCGTCGTTCGGCTCGTTGTTTAAGTAATTGTTTGCCATTAGTTAAAATGTTTTCATTTTGCACCGGACTCGAGCCCGGACCGGACGCACATACGAGTCCATGTGTGATGGCCATGGTGATGGCGGAAAAGATATCAAATTTGTAACCTGTCAGAGCGGAAATTCAATGAAAACAACTCGTTTTCATATTTAATGATTTCGGTTTCTTAGTTAAACGTATTAAACAGAATGTTCAAAATGCAGTCTCTCATAATAACACTTTCGAGCTTTGGTATATTACATTAATAATTATTTAGTAAATAATACAAGGATACTTACATAGGACCCTACATGGAATATTTTACTATATTTTTCGACCCCAGCAATCTGTGCACTTACGCTTTGATTGTCAGTCGTTGTGTACATTTTATGTTTCAGCAGTCTACAGACACAAAGCCGACACGACATATCGTCTCGAAAACTCGAGAGAATCTTTCCAAATCTTTCCCAATTTAATTTCCACATACCCCACTTTTGTCGATCTTTCGCAGACTGCCGGAATGGCCTTTGTAGCGCGTCGGAGTAGCGATGGCTCGGTGGTGGATCGCCAGCAGGTGTCTGGTCGGGGAACAGTACGTCCAGCTTCCCAGTCGGACATTAGTGATGAGGATTCGTCGGAGTCGGTGCTGGGCTATACAAACCGCACCTATGGAGCTCCCACAGTTAGGTATGTTGGCCAGGATGAAGATCGTGACGCGGTGGAACCTCAGCTAGATGATGAGGATTTTGTGGATTCACTGGGGGATCATGCCGACAACTCGGAAAGCGAGACGGATTCCATTTTGAGTTTCTGCAAGGAACTGGATGAGGAGGAGGCCAACGATGCATTGCTAAATGAAAGAATGAGCTTCACAGACGAGAAGGCGAAAGTTGTGGATAAAGCGAATGCAGATGATGTGTTTCACAGCGGCATGAACAAAGGCGATGAGGCGGCTGCCACGGACACGGAGACCGTGATGAACTTCGATCACGATGTGCAGAGCCTGAGCTCCTTAAGCAGCTGCACGCCAACAGTGACGCAGCGCTGTGAGGATGTCGACAACTTGGACAATATCAGCGGCAGGACATTTTTCAAGGAGGAAAAGTCGCAAAGCATTAACATCAGGACCTTCTGTAAGGATAACAAGCTGGATGGGCTGAGCGCCAGGACCTTCCACAAGCAGGCCTCCTCGAAGGAGGCGAACCAGGGCCAGATTTCCAATCGGACATACAACCTGAGTTGCTCGGGCAATAATCGAAACCACGACGCATCCTCGATGTCCACCTGCAGCTGGTCGGACATGTACCGCGGTGCCCTGCAGCCCACCGATGGATGCAGCGGTATGCCCCCTCTGAGCCTGGCCAGCGCCGTCTCGGACTCGTCCACGTGCTACAAGCAGCTGGAGGAGCTTAAGGAACGCCCTGGCCCGCAGGCCTTCGAGGACTGGAAGGCGCGAAAGGCGGCCCAGAAGCAGAAGGATCTGCTGGCCGCCAAGCAGGAGCGCGAGAAGCGGGAGGCGGAGGCAGCACTGCGACAGAAATATGCCCAGGAGCACTTCCAGGAGTGGTGTCGCCGCAAGGAGGAGGAGCAGCAGCGGCAAAAGCAAAAGAAGTCCTCGACCTGTAGCACCAGTTCCGGATCGGTTTCCGGCTCTAGCACCGGCCCTGCAAGGAAGGTGTCTCCCGAGAGCACAAAGAAGCGTCTGCAGGAGTGGGAGCGACTCAAGAAGGAGCAGCAGCAACTGGAAAAAGAACGCCTCAACCGACTGCAGTGCAACAAGCAGAAGCTGGAGGACGAACGCCGTCAGCGGCGCCAAGGCGCCTGGCAGAACTGGATGAAACAGGTGGACAAGCGGGCCAAGCCGGTTCCCCTCAATCAGGGCTTCGACACGCTGCGCGGCACCATATCCAACATCTACATCAATCCCGTTCAGTGGGTGTCCAACATCGATCCGCAGGATTCGGGGCGCAGTCGTTAGAGTTCCTTGGAGCGCTCTCACATTCGTTAGTCCATCGCCATTTCACGCTGAAATGCATGCAAGACCTATGGGGACGACTGGTGCAGGAGGACGGGAGGAGATCGCCTCGGTTGCTGGGCCAGCAAAATGATTTTAATTATACTACTACACATTATACACGAATTTTGATTAGTGGCGGTGGATCCCACTTTGTTTTACCTTCGCAAGTTACTCAATAAACTACAAGATCGGCAGCTGTAACTGCAGTTTGGTTTATATTCGGGGGAAATGTGTGTAAGCGATCTGTTGATAACAAGAATAGTTATTAATAGTTATTAACAAAATGTTGATAAATGTTGAAAAAAAATTTCTATATATATACCATATATATTCTAACGAACCCATTGCGAGAAGGTTAATAAAAGGCCAGCTTAGTGCGTTCCATGAAGCGAACCCGTAACGATAACCTTTGACCCGGGCGTATTATGGCTATGCTCCTCTACCACCCTTGGCCCAGAGCCTAAGGACACTGCACTTCCTTGTTGGCCATTGTGTCCCTTTATTCTGGCAACCATTTCCGTGTTTGTTTCCATGCCCATCCCATTCTATTCCATTCAATCCACCCACAATTGTGTGCGTTTGTGTCAATTTCTGTTTTTATTATTTATTTGCCCGACCCATGGGGAGTCGGCAGGTGGTGGAGCAGGCTTAATTAAGCTTTTCCCCACCCACCCGGACCGTCCCAGTTTTATTTATGCAATTAACCAAAGCCTCGTGTAATATAGTCCCGTTAGGTAAAAATCTTTGATTAATTGTAGTTTTGTTTACACGATGGCAGAGCGAGTCAGACCTGATTATGTGGGCCATCATCTGACGGGGTCCAAAGGGGATTTTCGGGATGTGTGTGTGTGTGTCGGAGGGTCCTTTCAGGTGATTAGTCCTTTAGTTGGCTGGCAATTTGTTTACACGTTCTGTGAGCTCGCCTAATCGCCAGCAGGCCTCTCGTCATTAGCACTATCATTACCTTGTGAGTTCCCGATAATGCTTTCAATTCAAAATATGGCCAGGATATGTTCCTCGAACGAGCCTCCTTGGGCTAATTGTGTGGTAAGTGATAAATAAATGAGTGGCCATTTTGTGGCTTGTCAATTGAAACAAGTAGTTGGGCGTTTCATTAGCTGCCACTTGAACTGAACTCGATGAACTTGTTCAGCAATGGATTACTCATATGCCTGCAACTTTGTACGGGCCACAAGTCCTTTTGATGATGTCCTTTTTGTTGACGTTTTTGTAATTTTTATTTTGCCATAAACCTCAATGTGAAATCGTTAAACTTAGGGACAACTGCTAAATGGGGTGCTTCTCATATGGAAATGGCGTAATCACGGCTGGCACAATGACAAAATGCTCATGCGGTCCCTGATTTTTACGACTGGCCATAAATTAGGGAACCATTTTGGCCATAGGCTTGAAAACGGCAGAAAACGTTCTTGCCTGCAAATATTTAAAAGCATTTGCAAAGCATTTAAATAACAATTAAGGGCACGCACGCAGCCGCAAACAATATAAAACAATTATTGTAAAACAAAATCCACAATGCGGATTAGCGCACTTTTGCGGGATCGTAACGTTTTAAATGCAAATCAAAGGCAGCAACACAAAAAAAAAACAATAAAAACAAAAAAGAAATTAGTACGAATGCGAGAGCTTGCCAATAATTATAATAAATAACCACAGAAAATGTTTCGGAATGATTTCGCACCACAATTGAGAGCGAACAAAAGAAAATTAATAATAAATCTCAAAATGCTCATTAACTTAATTACTGTGTTTATTTTCATTGCCCTTCCTGTTCGCCATTGAGTTCCCCATTTTCCCCAGGACACGATTTTCCCCCTGTGTTGAAATGCTTTCCTTTTGTGCGTCACGCAATTTTTTGGGGCACCCTCCCCCCTTTGGTTGATAAACAACTCAACGCCGAAAAAATAGCCGCAAAACATGAAGAAATTGCGCGTCTTTAACCTTAATGTGTATTTAAGTAATGTTAATTGTACTCAAGCTGCCAGATGCCATTCGCTGCCGAACACTGGCGCCACTGCCCGAATTTCCTTTTTACTCCTGGCTCCACCAACTTGTAATTATGCTAATATATAAGTTTGCTCCGGGTGGCGTATCTAAACTCGTGTAATTGCGCACACTTAATTGAATTTACAGAATGTGGAGTAAGCAAGCTAAGGATTATGTAAGACATTTAAACAAATTGTAAAACAGATACAATTTCGAGCAATAATCGTGAGTTTTATGAGCTAAAACTATGTTAGTAAGCTTGATTTATATGTAGTGATCAAAAGTATAGAAATATTCCCAGGGGTATATCTATGTTATATTTTATGTTATATATTATATTGAATTTCTAATTTAAAATTAAAGAGCGGGTTGCCAGCCCATTTTCACATTGAATGCTTGTCAAGCAGGGGAATTAAATATTTTCCTTATTTTTTTTTGGTTTTTTGTCAAGCCAACGCGCAATAATAGCGCTGAAAAACATTTTGACATTATTAAAATCGAAACTATTTAGGTCATTTGGGCAATGGCTTCGGTTAACGTTGGCCAATCTCCGGTGAGGTAAATGCATATTTACAACACTCTAACCTTGAGATTTATATGGATTATATGCAAAAATGTCTGTCAGATATACCCATGGGTCATGGCACTCCGCCACTCCGGCCGGAAAAACCATGCGAGAGAAAAATCCATGAAAATGCAGTAAAGTGGAGGAAACAAGCAACTCACGTAAGCCAAATGGTGCTGCGGTTGCACCTGTTTTGGCATGTCTGAAAATTCCTGGAAACAAATGTAATAAAAACTAGCCGTAATACACGCGCGCACACACACACACAAACAGGACCCAGCACACACACACACACATATGTACATGCACCCACACACTTACAGCGACTGGAAAGGGCTTTTATTAGCAGGAGCTTTTTGAAGAGTTTTCCGAGTTGTATTTTCTAATTTTGGCTTTGCTTTGATGGTTTGGTTTTGCGTGCTAGCCAGCACTTAAAGATTTCTTAATGAAAGCATTTTTTTTTTGTTTTATTTCAATTTTGTAGCCGCTTTTAATTTGGTTTTTTAGTGCCCAGTTAGACGTATTTGTAATTTATGCTCCTAAGCCCTTTTGCCGATTTAAAGTATCTTGCACATAACTCAGCTTTGGAATGCTACAAAACAATATATATATGTGTATTAAGCATACTTACGAAATTATTTTAGTTCAGATCAATTGCCAATATTAGTATTAAAAGACATGTTTTACTTAACCCTTTAAACTTTTGTTTATTTTATAAATATACCTGTCGATTCGATTCGGCAATTCGCTTACACTCTCATGTACATGTGATGCTTACAATTATTCGTTAATATTGGTATTTGATAAATATATATATATGTGTGTGTGTGTGTACATGATAGCGATTTAAACATAACTGATATACTTTGTATTTAACAATTTAATTTTGTCTGGAAATATACATTTAGCTATATTAAATGGAGCTTTATCCGCACTAAATCGTGAGATTAATTTGCGCATTAAATTTACGGCTTGCCTATACTTTTTATATATTACCTTTAAATGTACGAAATTAATGGATTGTTTGTTGAAGTTTAATCATACAAGGGAACGTATTAAATTAAATTCACTTTTTGGATCGCTGAATAAATGATATGTATTTTGTTGAACGAGGCGAATAGTGTTAAACATTTTAAATGGGTTCATAATATATTTGGAGCAACGAAGCGGAGTAAGAAGACCCAAAACATTTCGAATGGTTGAAGTTTTTGAAAACACAGCCAGCTGCTGAGCTTGTTAATTTATTTCTGTTTTTACATTAAGCTTTTGGCGGATATCTAAATCTGTTTTGCAGTTTTGCGATATAGTTAGGTATACCGGTTAATATTATATCTTGCAACATTTCTTTTTGAATTCATTTCCCTTCCCTTTTGCCAACTTCTTGGTGACTTAACATAACAAATTTAAATCAAACATCTGGTTTATACAAGTGTTATAATACATAGCCTTCTTGCCTTGCCTTGCCTTCTCCGATTTATTTACCTGCTAGAGTTATACACAAAAACCTTGCAATTCGTCTATATACATGTGCCGTACCTGAAGTGCAATCTGCCATATTTTACAACGCGTTGCTCTGCCGGCTAAACTCGAACCTTAACTAGAATCCTACTGCTGGACAATCGCGCGATTGGGAATTAGGAATTAGGAAGCCTAGTTTGCTTACTGGCTACAGCTGGATTTGATATATGTAATTTCGCGTCGACGAACTTTAACTAAAAGCAGCCGCAACGAGCCATAAATCAGCACCAAGCAGCGTTTGGCATTGACAAGCTCAATCATCATTGCACTGCCACAGACCGTGGCTCTTGCTCCAGCTTCGGCTCCATCTCTAGCTCCAGCTCCAGCTCCATCTGCAGCTCCACCTCCGTCTGCTGGAGCAAGTTCAGATTTAGCACTGACTCCATGTCCATGTCAACTCGGCGTCTGTGTCAAACATGCGTCAGTGTTTGTGGCGGCAGTGTCATCTGAGTTGCCCGGATCACTCCCGCCGTCGCCAGTGACACAGCCACAGCGAATGGCAGGAGTAGGAGCAGCATTCCGCCGAGGTCCTGGCGCCGCAGACTCCCAGCTGCGGAGTTTCCGTAAATGCTGTCAATGCTCTCCGCACCCAGACTCAAATCGGCTGCGGGAAGAGGAGACACTCGTATGTTAATGGCATCGCTGGGCAGCAGCGGAAATTGGATAAGGCTTTTGAGTGAACTGATTAGCTGGCCTGGTCGGGGATATGGTCAGGTTGCTGTTTGCTAAGGCCAGAATCACAGGTACTTTTAAGTGATCGATTACTTGAATTTCGAAAAATGCAACTGATTTAACTATCCTAGCTTACTCATGATGGTCTTTAAACATTGTGAAGACTCTATTTCGGGCCGAGAAAAAAGTTCTTCTCATTCCACTTACTCAATCGATAAAAACGCAGAGCTTGGGATTCAACTTTCGGCCAGCAAACGAACAGGTAGGAATTTATTTGATTGTGGCCAAGTATTTACAAATCATTAAATGGCCACAATGCCAAGCCGAGCGTGTTTATTGATATACAATTACTCCGCAAGACCCAAAGGAAGTGAAACTTTTACCTGCTACCTGCCCCAAAAAGTATGCTACGATTTGCCGCTCTGCTCCACATCCCTCACTTTTTGTGGGTCGCTCCGCTTTGCAAATTAGTGTGAAAATCTGTTAAACAGTGGGGTGGTGGGGTGTGGGTGCTCCCCCCGTTTTTTATGGCTTTCGTACCGTCTCAAGTGGCCTGTTAAGCTGGACCCAAACCGCAGGGCAAATGCTTGAAATATGGCCCATAACCCTAATCGGCACGCCGCACTCGCCGCAAGCCCTTCCATTTCCTTTTCCCTTCCTTTCGTTCGGCTCTCTTACCTTTCCTTTTGCCCGGATTTTCCATATCCTCGCCACTGTGCTCCTGGGCCCTGGCCGGATGATGCGACTCCGAGCTTTTCGTCCGCTTTTTGCCTGTGCAACGAGAAATGATCGAATTGCGGTTGAGTTTAGCAGCCAAGTATCTTTAAATTACTGTGCCGAAAAAGGATTCGAGTTTACAATGCATATTCATAATACCCTGTCGCTGTTTGTCGCCTCTCTCCTCTCCCCCAACAACTTTCACTCTGACCTCAACCACACTTCCATTCGCCTGCCAGCATTCACCTGATCCGTGGCGTTGACGATTTGAAACGGATTTGCATGGCGTATGAATTATTTATGCGTTTTTTTCCTCGCCTCGCCACTCGTTCGCCACCAGCTTTATATTTCCCATGATTCCTGCCACGCCCCGCCAGTCCGCGCCAACTTGAATATTTGCAGCTCATCTTAAATTTATGCCAAGTGGCTATTAAATTTTTCTTCTCTCGCGCATCTCCATCTACTTCAGCCAAAGCTGCTGCTGTTGGGTGGCACACTTCGAGTGCAGGGTATCCAGAGTGCTAAACTCCTGCCGCCGTTGGCGAACATGCAGCAATTGTCTTACAACTTATAAGGTAGTGCCCGAAAATACTGTCGAGTTTTGTTTTGTGCCACACTCACCTTTGTGCCGCGCCTCAAAGTTCTCCACATAGTTGACGGCATTCGGGGGAATTCCTGTGGGCGATAGAACAGCGATCCTTACCGCATCTGAACTATACCCGTAATGGGTTCTGAGAACTACTTACGATACAGCTTAATTGTGCCGTCCGTGTCGCCCAGGGAATTCTTGGCCACGCAACGGTAGGATCCAAATTCGGCCTGTGTGAGGGGATTTATGTGGAGCCGCATCGAATTGCGATAGCCGCCGATTTCCGTGACATTCGCGGAGTATTTGCCACCTGTGTAGAGGTAGGGCGTTTGATATCTGAGTTAATATTTCATTAAAATAATAAACTAATTAATATTTAATTGAAATTTTGCCTTATTTAATAATTAAATGCATGTCACGCGCACATCGACCGTAAGTACGGGCGGGCAAAAGTTTCAACAATGTTGCTGACAGGCATAAATTTATGCACGAACTCATGTCACACCGCAGGCCGAGATCAGAAGGGGGGCTATGTGTGTGTGTGTGTGGATTGGGGCTGATTCGGTTTTTCTGGTGTCAATTAAAATCTGCCAGAAACAAAATTGTAAATTAATTTAATTTCCACTTATGACAACGACTGCGAATCCAGGCAGCCAAAGCAGGAAATCAGCAGCCAAGCCGCTTCTTCGAGCCATCGCATTGCCACTTTCACCGACAGGATGAAACCGCAGCACTGCGGTCCTGTCGACCGAGTATACATCCGTGTTAGTGCCGCGACTAAATCAGCTAATTAACAACTTTTTTGGTGTGTCTGCGTCTGTCGCGAGCAGCCTGCACTCGGCGGTCATCAGTTTGTTAGTCGCTAGTTGGCTGCCCGTGCGCTCCGGCGGGAAAGCCAACTTTTCCTCCAAGGGATTGGCGGCCAGGAGTCTGATTTGGCTTCGGGCTTCGGGCTTAGTGCTAATGTGCTAATGTGGTCGTCACGGTTTATGACCTCTTAAATGTCCCTTAGCACTCACCGAATGTGAGGTAATAAAATGTTGGCACTCAATTTAAATAGATAACTTTATGCGAAGCGACAAATTGTACACTTAAATTATGTACTTGACAGCTTTTTAAAGTGCAATTTTTAGCATCTAACTTATTACGCTTAAGTATTATTATAACAATCAGTAATGTATCTGATGGATTGATGGACTTAGGTATACTTCTATACTTAAAATGTAAGATTATCTAGTACTATTTCTGACTACTCACCTGGTGGCACAATCTCTCCACGTTCCCTGGTCCAGTAATTGATCGACTTGGGATATGCCTCCGATTCGCAGTCCAAGGTGACGCCCTTTCCTTCTACAGCGCCAATCAGTTGGTTCTGAACGGTGATCATCGGCGGGACTTGAATCGAAGTTACATATATAGTTATATTCCTAAATTGGTTCTATGTGGCTACTCACAGTGCACAACTAGCGTTATCCTTTTGCTCACCGAGGGAGGGACTCCATTGGAGGCTATGCACAAGTAGGCTCCCATGTGATGGCGCCTAACATTCGGTATCACTAGATCAGTGCCTTCGATGCTCAAAACTGAAAGAGAAATGAAAATTTAACTTCAATTTTATGCAAAACGGTTATTATTTTCTATTATTTAATCACTAGAAAACTTGAATACGTTAAGGACCTTATTTCCTGCCGAAAAGCTTGACATCAAAAAGAACTCAGTTCGTTTATGGGCTCTAATTTCCTGCAGAAAAGTTCTAGGTTGGATAACCGGAAATACACAGTTGTAATTACCTTCGGGCGACAAAAGTGCGAACAAAACTTTGCCATTATTGCAGTAATAATAACATTTTTCTAAGCTCGCTAGGAAATGTGTGCAACTTCAGTGCTGCGCATTCAACAAAAGTTGAGTGCAACTCAACAAAATTATATGTACCAGATGCTGCGGACTTTTATGGCGTTGCTCAACACTTTGGTGTTCCGAACAAACACAAACATCCTGTTATCATGGCCGGGCCGAGATTGCATTATATAAACGGCATTGGAGCTGGTTTAGGCCGGCAGCACCGCAGACGGCGATACGAATGAATGTGGCTATGTTTGGGGGCGCCGGAAGCGGAAGTGCTGGCTAGTTTGCGCTTGATATTGTTGGGTAAGGTTGTGGCACATAATAATATGCTGATTTTTCGTTTATTGATTTGGCCTTTTGAGCCACGGGTCCATTTTAGCCCGACCGAGTCGCTTATTAGCCGAACTCCGCGGCCAGTTTACATTTTTTTTCCTGTGCGGCTTTTCCGACGGTTCACAGTGCGGTCATTAAACGTAATAGCCACGAAATACGTGTAATTTTGTTTGAGCCCGCCACGGCATAAAACTTTACTTCTGTTCGGCCGATTTCATTTTATTTCAGAGCAGCGGCCAACGAACACGTAACGAAATAATCAAATTTCAAATGAAACAAACTTTGTCCAGGGAAACAAAAGGGGACTTCAAACAATAGAGAATGTGCAAATGGAATGGGAAATACTCTTTTTTGGCTCACGAAATTTTAAATTTAAATAATGAGATTTTAGAACTGTTTTTATTTTGTACTTGTACTAATTAAGTTACTCACGCGTGATATCTTTAAACACTATTACTATTTAAAAGGTATTACTTATTTAATGGTTGTATCTATATCAAAAAGCATAACTATGGAAATTTGATGGTAAAGGTTCATATAATAAACTCTTCATCACCGACTAACTTTATGCCAATCTAGTCTAGCCCTCCTCTGACTTGCCGCACACAAAAACACACGAACGAGTCCTGGGAAATGGAAGTGGAAGCCCCCGCTTTTCCAGGGGCACTGCAGTTGCCGGACAGGAAGCAGACTCGTTTGGCCGAGAAAGGGCTGAATTGGGTGGCAGCCATTTAAGCCCCGGCGAAAAGGTCATTTCGCCAGCTTTTTGTTCTCTTTATGCTGATTTTTTTGCATCCTCTCATTTAGCCGTATGAGTTTTTTCCGTTTTACGTTTGCCGTTTCGGGGGTTTTCAGGTTTTCCGGGGATCTTTTCTGCAGCACCTTTGATTTGAGTTCATTTATATTATTGCATTGTGTGGGCTATGGTGTGCATACATTACTTTTGAGTCTTCCCTTTCAACATTAATGCATTATGGCTCAATAACATTTTCGGAATTAAAGTTAATTCCTTTCCAAAATATAAGCGTATACAAGGGATTGCATACTTGTTCGGAGTATTAAATAAAATAATATTATATATTTTTACGAAAAATAATCACAATGCTCTCTTTAAATACCAAACTGTATACAAACTCGTTTTTGGCGCTGGCAAACTTTCCAAATTAAGAACTTGAATTGCAACTCCTCTCAACTGCGAATACTTCAAGGCCAATTAGCAAATCTGGTCCGGCTGCAACCGCCAGTTTGCCGCCACCAATGATCGGCCCCTAACCATTTGCTAATTCTGTCAGTCAGACGTCATCATCATCAACGGGCAAACGGCCAACAGGAGGGGGCACAGCTCTGCATGCTGGCCACTCTGCCGTCTGCATGTGCAGGTGGCATGGCCACGAACTGGGACTGCCACCCATCGGCCCATCGGCCCATTCAGCCTGCCATGCTGGCAAGGACCACCCACACACTCGATAGCCTTGGGCAGGACTCTCTAGGCCGAGTCCTGCCTGCAGCTATAACTGCTGATGGCCAACTGGGTTGCCGCTGCCTTTTTGTGTAAAAGTACTCCAAAATGTTGGATGGCAGGGCTCATTCAGGCAGCGGAGTCGGGAACAACAGCACAGGTACTTACAAATCAGAAGGGCGGGCGCCAATGGGGGTGGGGGTGGTCCAACTGTACCGTGAGAAACGGAAATAAAAGCTATCAGCAAACTGAACCAGCATGAAAAAGCAGCTCAAAGGAGGGTCAGACCCTAAAATATTTGTGTACTCATATAAGAAAACAACGATGTTGTATAGAAGATATGGATTTAAACTCCTGAGATCTGGAGGTTCATACGGACGGATACGTCTCGGCTATCGATCCTGATTATGAATGTAGTAAAGAATATAGTTAAGAATCCTATACCTTTTGAAAGTCTTAATAGTGCGCTAAAATTGTTTGCAGTGCAGGAGCCCGGTATACCAAAATACGAGCCTCAACTTACCTTCCTCTCCGGTGGCCAGCTCGATGGGCACTCCACTTTCGCGTCGCCATGTAATTGTCGGCTCTGGCGAACCGGTAGCAGCGCATTTGAGCGTCACGTTACTGCCCTCGCGAACGACCATGTCCGTGCTCGTAGGATAATCTAGGATATCCGGCGGTACTGCAGCCATCGGCCATCGGATTGCCATCGAGGTCGGCAGACGTTTGTCGCGGTTAGATAATATTTATAGCAAACATTACAAAAAGTCCACATGTGAAGAAGAAAGAGAGTAAAGGAGAAGGGCGGGAATCAGAGGGAGCGTTTTAAATAATTTAAGTTTGTAATTATTCATTTAAATAATTAGCTCGGACTGTACAGGTCGGCCAGCGATGGCAGTGATTCATTCGGACCCACCGTCACCAGCAAAGGATACTCCCGCTTGCATTCGATGCCCCAGCGAAATGGGAAGTCCGGTCCTCGCGTTCGCCTTTGTTTTAAGGACAAACTTTTCGCATGTCCTGAAACACACAAATTATTACAGCCGTAGCTGCGGTAAGGACAACGGACAACGGACAACAGACAGCGGACAGCAGAGCGGACGGACACCCACAGCGGAAAACCTATGAACCGTGAAAACGTAATAATACGAGGAGAGGCGAGTGGTGGAACATGGGGCTGGTCCCCGGATTGTATGCATATAATATCCCGCAATTATGTGGTCGGTAAATGACCAAAAAATGTGCTGGTGTTGACAAACAGCTTGTTAAGCTCGGCAGCGAGTGAGTCAGTCTGTGCGCCACTGGCCGGTGACCACTGGATGGTCATTAAGTGGCCAAGGTTAGCCTGGGAGCGGGAAAATTGCAGCCCCAGAAAACTGGTTGGCCGGTTGTGGTGGTGGTGGCTCTGTGGCTCTGCGTTCACGAAATCCATTCGGAACCTTCAGAAAACTGGGTGGGGCATGGTAAGTGAAACCATTGAAGGCGGCCCATTGCAAGACGATTGTCACACGAGTTTCATATTGTGTGAGAGTTTGAACTAGAGCTTTAATTGCTAACTGGTATTTTGTGTGGGAGAAACAAATTTTTGGAATATGCATTTTTCATCTGCTAAAATGTCGCAACGGACGGCAGTCATGTGAGTATAAGCTCGTCCTGCGTCCACATCCTGGATGAGGGTACGTGAGTGTGCGGACAAGAGGGGGCAGGCATTGGAAATCGGAAAAGGTGAGAGCTCTGCCGCTTCCGCTACGGTTTGTCGTCGACTATTTAACTGCACTCGGTCACGAAAATCATCAGGAGCGACCACCGTCCACGGGCCACCCTCCACTTGTTCGAAACTCGAACGTTTCCCGTGGCCGATTTTCGATTTTTCGCCTACCCTCGAATTTCCCTCGAAACCATTTCGAGCGGCTTACAGTGGGCAAAAAAGTGTGGAAACCTGACTTGGTTCAGAAAACCACTAACATTGCAGCAGCAACAATACTTTATAATAAAACCACTCAAACAGATAAAAAGATATTATTCATAAAAAGGAAAAATTGTTCTAATTCTTTTCATTACGTTAATTTCTGTTTTGAATTTTTCTCAATTGATTTTGACCCACTGTGCAGCGCCCGCTGATTATCCAGTGCAAATACACACAGTTGATTATACTTTTTCGTGTTTGCCGGTGAATGCCGCGCCGACTGCAATGGTGGCTAAAATATTTAGCGCTTTGATTTAGATTTGCCAGCGAGAGGTATTTAGGCAGTTCAGTGGGCAGCTGGGAGCGGAAAACGGGCAATGGGTAATGGGGAATGGGGCCAGACCACAAATGGACAGCCCCAATGTGCCCGGCGAACACTTCATAGGCTGCAAGCATTTCTTACGATGCCTCCATTCCGCTGCTGCGTTGCCGTTTTAATTCAAAATCAACAGTTTCTGCGGTTCAGTGGACGGTTAAACATGTTTAAGCACTCGCTCCGTTGGCGGAGTTGCTGGTGAATCCTAGGGGGGATCCTGGTGCGCCGAATTAGCCGGTGGAATTTAATAAGCCACGGAACTGCACACTGGCAGCGGGGGATGGTGGGTCAGAAAGGTTTTGTTCAACGCATTTCTTTTCCCATTTAATTTTTTAATATTTTTGTTTCACGGAATACGGTTCGAACAATGGGTGTTCCAGTCCTGGCAACGAGGCGTATGATTGTTTGACAACCGAAACGTAATGAGCAAAAAATAAACCGCCCACAATCCACTTACCCACAACGTCGAGGTAGCCCATTTGGCTTTTCATCGGATCCGTGTTGATTTGGCACATGTACCTGAGATATTACCAATTATTATGACGAATTTCTGAATTCACTTAGTGTGCATACCAGCCTTTGTCCGACTCCTTAATGTCCTTAATGCGCATTGTCCATGTTTTGTGCTCCGAGTTGGCGATGCCAATGCGTTGGTTTTTTGTTATAACGTGGTTTTGGATCGTTAGGATTGTCTGGGTGTCGACCCGAAGCCACGCAACCTGTATTACAAAAAATGTATTGTATTTAAAGTTTTTATGTGCGGTCTTCCATAATTTAAGACATTATTAAGTAGGATGTTATGAAATGATATAATAGTTATTTGAGAGAAATGTGTCTTTATTGCTTAACTAATATTACACACACTGTAGACTTTAAATCTCTCTGGCATTTTTAGCTATAATAATCACGGGCGCTAATTTTGGCAAAAATAGAGGCAGGACTATCATTATTGTCGCATTTAACTATAGTTCTATAACTGTAATCAAATTCCTGGGATATCATTATCAGGCAAAAAGTTGCTATTACACGGCGTCATCGTGAATCAAACTCCCAAATTGAACACACATAACTAGCATGCAACGCTGTTCAATTATACACGAAAAATCTATTCCCAGAACTATTCAAGAAATTTTAACCATACACACGCACACCCAGCCACACAGTCCCATGGAAAAGGTCGTAATTGTACAATTACCCAGGTAAATTATTATGCGATAAAGCACGCAGCTTGTAAGTTAAAAAGCTGAAATATTTTGAATACGGTTAGCTGGAGCAGGCCAACCCTTTACCGCTTTACAGGATCGAGGCTCGCATGTGAAAATGAACTGGGGTCCCCCATTTCCCAGTCCATTCAGCCGACATGTCAACACGTGAAACTATTTGACTTATTTGTGAAAGCGCATATTTTAGTGTGCACATAAATAAATTAAACACTGGCTAATATCCAGCCGTGTTCAATCGAAGGCTAATGAAATATTTTCGTTCAAATTGAATTTGGGTTTGTTTTACGTCCCAGAGCGCTGTCACCATAAAGTAAGTAATTACACCCAAGTGCCTGCTCAATTATCTTTGAGCGGAACATTGCTTAATTGTGCACGGCACTGACTGAGGGATGGCCTTGTCCCATCCTCCCACTTCCCTTCACCGCACTTTCATCCCCTTCTACACAAACAGGACAGGGATGCGGAGTCGGTGGTCCACACCGGCGAAGTGAGAGGACAAAGCTTTCCACTTCAATGGAGATCTACTCGTACATTTGCTGTTACCTGGCGGGAAGCTGGATACGGATACGGATACACTGGCTCCCCCATCGAGACAAACGAATGCAAATGCAAACACAAATAAAAACACAGACACTGGGGGAGCAGAAGGACTCCACTCCGGGATCCGGCATCCGGAGAGCGGAGTGCGGAGTCCGAAGTCCGGACTCGCTTAACACGTCCTCATTCATATTTCAATTACTTTTTATGTGATTTTCGCTTTTGTCATCCAGTAAGCCCGGCATATCCCTATTTATGTTTTTATTTTCACTTTCATTCCGACTGCCATTCAACTCTTGTTGCCCGCTTTTGGGTGTCGAGATTTGGTCTTTGAGATTACACGGCTCATGGGGATGGATAAGGTGATTGGGGATGGGAATGGGGATGGTGAAATGTTAATGAATATTAATGCGGCCGGTTTCGGTTTTGTGGCTGCTTATTGAGTGTGTAATTGAGCCCACGGCTTGAGCGCAGTGGATGCGGATGCGGATGCGGATGCGGACCGAGCTGATTTGCTAATTTAGGTTCAGCTATCAACGGATTGGTTTCCCCTCCCCCGAACTCACCTTATAAGGTCCCAGGTCCTGGACGACGCACGTGAGGAAGGCATCACGTCCCACGGGCGCTGTCATATTCACAATTGGAGAACTAAATTTGGGATCAACTGTAATAAAGTCGAAGGATATTCGTGTTAGCAGCGCCATCATGCTTGATTGCCAAATAATTGGAATATAATGCAGTGTATGGAATATGATGACAGCTAAATAAAAACATAACATTTATGTCAGATTTGGAATATTATTAGATGTGTGTTCGGGAAATCGTCAAACGGCGGATGGAAATGGAGTTATTAATGTCGAATAATGACACATTTAACTAAATATCAATTTGTGAATGACTCTCGGCGATGTTTGGAAGTTTCTGTTAGCGTTAAATCACAATACATAAGTAATCAAATCAATTTAGCTGATAAATGTTTAAATTAGAAAAATGAATAGATATGAGCGTGAACAAAAATATGCAACTATCAACTAGATGCAACTTACCTATCACTTCAGCTGGCACCTCCACTCGCTGAGGATTACATTGTTGACTCATGAGGATTAGGAGCAGAATAACATTTAACGCACAGGTTTGTTTACGGCATTGACAGAAGTTTAATTGCATTTTGAATATATGGGCTTTACTTTCTTTGATTGAGTTGATTAATGACCGGAAACCATTAAGTTGTCGTATCGGATATTTCCCTTAAAGCTAGTCTAAGGAAACATGTAAAATAGAAACATTATATACACATAGAATAGATGTTATGTATCAAAGGATATAGATACATTTTTGTAGGGAATCTTTGGGATTCTATAATGGACCCAAGACCGATATCATGTGGTGTAAAAAGAGAAACCAGAAGTGCAGATCCTGCCAGATAATCCCCAGCACCTGTAACCGCTCCAAATTATGGAGGAGGAGGAGGGTCGAGTGGGCAATATCCGCGCGCCTCGTAATTGGCAGTCATTAGCGCGCCTCTAATGGCATCAACTTCTGGCCATTGCTGTTGCTATTTATGCGTGTAAACAGGCAACAGGGCAAAGTTCAACAAAAAGTACTTGAAAACAGAATCAAAACTACGAAACAATGGCAAACAATAATCGCGATGCCGGTTGAAAATACGCCAAATTAAAAGTTTCAAGTTTAAATCCGAAAGCCGGAGGGCCAAAGGCCTTCCTCTCCGGACGTATCCAGTGCCCCCCGGGGCCCAGTTCATAGCATATTTCCTTCTCCGGCTGGAGAACACTGCTCTTGGCTTATTTTGCGTGTTTGGGCTGTGTAAATTGTGCAGGCGAACAGCTGCCAGAAATTAACTACCAACCTGCAACTATCTTCTGGAAAAGGTGTTGCATGCTCTGCATGCTCTGCCACTCTATGCTCATTTCATTTTAGCCTCGTTCTCCGTTTTGTTTCACGGCTCCTAAACGTGGCCGGTGGGCAAACCTGTTTACGGAACGGAAATGAAATGTTTCGTTGGCAGCCGCAACGCTGTGAACTCGTAAATAAAGCATCAAATCGTGCACCTTTACGGACTTCTGATGGGTCTGAAATAGTTGGGCTTTATGCCGGAGTTAAGTTCAGTTCACCTTTTCCATTTTAGAACCCTGCCCAGGTGACATGAACGACACAACTTTTGCCGGCAAATGTTACCCAATGCAGTTGTAATCAGACTTTTGCGATAATGGTTTATTGGGCAAGAGCTGTTCAAATAGTTATTGGATTGGTCAAAAACATTTGCTAGGTCTATAGTTAAGAGGCTTCAACCGATGATAGTCATTTGAATTGATAGTTAAATTGCTGTTGTCTACGAAAATGCATAAAAATACATTAAAACTACCATTCAGCTCAATATTTAATAAAAATGTATAGTTTAAAGATTTTAACAGAGAATATTTTGTTGTAAAAAACAAAAACATCTAACACTAAAAGTTACAATCGTTATGGGCACAGTTACTCGCTTAAATTCTCTGGTCAACTTCTGTCGATTACTTAAATTACTATTGATAAACTAAGGTTGAACCCTATATTTCTGTCCAAACTATTTTTACAGCACACTTAAAACTAAAACTAGGGGCAATAATAGAAGGGTGCCTGCCAGACGCAGATATCAATATGTTTGAAAGTCCGCCCTTATGATTGGGGAACCTTGATTAACTTTCCAGCTGACTCGGCCATGAGCCTGAACATGCAAACGATTTCGGGCTTGGAAAAATAAAAGTCTACTTTCTGGCGGCCGCAAACTGACAGGAACCATTTTAAACTGACATTTCATTAAAATTCCTTGTCCCCTCCCTTCGAGTTCGTATTGATTTTTTCATAATTTAGCGGAATTGAAAGCAAAGTTGCCGGCATGTGTGCTATGTGTCCTTTGTCATACACAGGCACACACACTCACATACACACACACACACATTTAAATCCGCATTGCATGCCCAGAAAAGTAGACTACAAAAGACAACAGGCAAGCGACAGCACTGCAAATGGTTCCGGGGAGGGGGTGGCGGTGGAGCTGGAACGGCGGTAGGCACTAAAAATGTCTAGCAAATGGGCCTGGCAATATTATTAATAATTTAGAGCATGCGGGCCACGTCAGGAGTCGGACTCGGAGTCAGGGACAGGTGATGGCTCTCTGGCTCTGGCTTCAGGCTTTAGGCCCACGGCCTGACCACAATCCGAAGCCATATCGAGGCGAATGTGTCGAAAGTGCCTCCCCGCTTCTGGTGGGCAGCGCTCTTGGATGTTTGGTGCCATTGGATATTGATGGCGATGTAGATCACTGATGTTTATTAATTATCACAAGTTAAAGGCTTTGCTTTTCCTAATTGGCACAACAGACTACACTGACAAAATTTATTCATTCACTGCTCTCTCAATAATTATTGAAATTTAACCATCTATCACTGCATATATCATTGTGTTTCACATTTTTCTATAATTATATAAAATTGAAAATATTTTGTAATAAATAAAGGCAACAATAAAGTATTTAAACAAAGTGAAAATTCATTTGAGCACTGTGAGGAATGCCTAAATAGACTTCAAGCTATTTTCCAAGCAAATGTGACATTTATTCCCATTTTAAAGTTGCTAAATCGCCTTTCTAAATCCTTTTCCTGTACCTATTTTGTTTCCAGCTTTAAGTACAAATAGCTTCGTATCATCAAAACTCCAAAAAAAAAAGGAAAATATTTATGACAAATAATAAGAGGTGCTCATGGCAACTTTGTAGTGTCCAGGCCATATATTATTTTTATGGTTTCGGACATGCACGGAACCTTTTTCCCCATAGCTCCAATGTGTATAATCAGCTGCTGAATTATGGCAAATTTTCAGTAGCCAAATCCCCCCACTACAGTTAGCTTGGAGCACCTTTGGCATATTTCCCTTTAAAACAATAATGCTGACATGTATGAGCCGACTGAAATGTCATTCGTCGCTACTACTACCAGACTTCTCGAGCTATACTTGAAATTCAATTTCCAGTGCAAACATTAATTAACACGTGATAAATATCCCGCTCTATCGCGATGGCACTTCGACATTTTCCAGAATTATTCGCCGTCTAGCTTTTTATTTTTTAATCCGGCCCAGAAAAGGGCAGCCCAGTTAACGGACCTTGCATAAAATTTGCATAACTCATAGTGTTCGGCTGGCAGCGCCTTCTAGAAACGAGAGTTTCGCTCGGATTTTCACAATTTTCTCCTCCGCTCGCTTTCCAGCACGGAAGTTGATTATTATCGCTTGTTATTAACAACAGCAACAACAATGGCAGGAAAAATCCAACTCCTCACATGCCGGCCATTATGTCAAGCCGACTGCGGGAGGAGGCCTTTCGATATCGCTCCGGGGGCAATTGGAATTCTTCTTATGCAATTGATACTGGAGAGCAGGCGGGGGAATTCGGATTAAGGGTATTACGATTTCGCAGCAGAACAACAGGGCTTTCAATCTTGAGTCAACATGTTTTAATTTCCACATACATATATACTCTCTGCCCCACCTGGAGCGTGCACCATCGGCTGTTGGCGCCAACTGAAATCACAATCGAGCAGATAACAACTGATCAGAAATTATATGTAAAATGCAAATGATAGAGAAACGCCATAAATCGAAAACAGGCAACATCATGCCACCCCGGGGGAAAACCACCGAATGTGGGGTGTTCACTGTATTTCCGGTTCGGCCCAAAAGCGCTGCAACATATTTGCAACAAATGGCCAGCCAGCAGCAGACAGCAAATTGGCATGGAGCGTCGAGGGTTTGTCCTGCGCTTTATGGATATCAATGAACTTTAAATTACACTCGGGCAGCCGTGAAACATAAAATATGCAATTGTTGCCCATGTGGCCTAAACAGTGCACTCCATACGGGGACACACTCGTAATAAACAGCGTCGAGTGGCGCGCCAGACACATTCGCATTTGTAGGCAAATTTCAGGATACACACACACACACACGCATGCAGCTGGCAAATGGCAAATCATGTGACGAGCATTGACCGCCGAGGGTGGCCCGATTGTTGTTGCTTCATAAATAACTCGGGCTTTGCTTTTTTTACTTTAAATATAATTACAGCAAACACGCAGCTGACGGCAAATGTCGCCAAAGTCGCGGCTAAATTGCCAACAAGCGGCTAAAAACGCGCGCGACTCAACACGCGAGCGAGTTCTGCTTGTTGTCGATTTGGCCTGGCCGAAATCGCTGCCAAACTATTTTCAAATGCCTTCACTGGCCGCAATCACAGCCAGCGATTAGGAAAAGGATTCTTGGTTTCTTTCAAAAGTCTTGCATGCAGATTTTAATTGAAATCCGCATTTAATCTAATAGCTGCAGCATAACAACCTTCTTCAGAGCATTTTCTTGGCTATTTTGTATTTTCCTTGAAACTCCAAATTGCACATGTCCTGCGGCTGAGCTGTCCTGATTTTTTGAGAATCCTGTCGAGAAATTCGCTCAGCTCAAGTCACAGCATCACTTCGATTCACTTGCAGCACGAATGCAACACTTGGCGGCAAAAAACACACGCGATTCCGTTGGGGATTCTGCTTGCCGTATGCAGCAGGATATCGAAGGACTAAAGGCCAACCGCACGAACCGAGCGCCGTCGATGTACTGAAGCCAGCGATTCCGAGGGCCAGCAAAGTCGCGTGGAACGGAACGACTCCCAGCGACTGCCGAGCGATGCCGAAGATGCTCCTTTGGCGAATCGTCGTCGTTTTGGGGGGGCGGGCGTGGGCGCCCCAGTGGGTGGGTGGTGTTTTTTAGTAGGCGCCCGGGGGGTGGGCAGCGGCCTCGCGAACGAATCAGACAACTGTGATTTTTGTTGTTGCTGGGCCACATTTTATTTTGCTTTTTGTTGGCGGGCGCTTTTCACTTCGTGGTGCTTCTTTTTTCCTAACATGCTCTGCGCGTGTGTGTGTGCGTGTGCTGCCCAATGGGGGCGCGCTCTCGGCTCGGTTGAACACGAGTTGAATGGCATTGAAAGCCGGGGAAATTCTCTCGCCATACTTTTGGGCGCGTGAAACTGGAGGCTCGCATTTATGAATGAAATGTGTGGCAAAGGAAAGGGTTAACCCTTTTCGGTTGGGTGAAGGGATGGTGAGAGGGGGTGCTGATAGTAAGTAAGTGTGTGAGATGGAGAAATGAATTGTTATTGGTCATATGGCGCTTGAATATGAGAGAGGGAATTATCACTTGCAATTCTTACAAGAAATACTATATATTTTTACTTGTAGGTGGATAAAATGGAACTGAAGCCATCTGCAAGATGATCTTTTGCTGTCATCTATTTTGGATCCATATCCATAATAAATAATAAATGTTACTTATGTATTTATGTTGTATTTATGTATGCAATAATAAAAAACAATGCTTCAAAGGTTTGCAATAAATAGTTTCCATAAAGTTAGGAAAGTAGTTTCCTAAAGGGAATCTTACACCTAACTGAAATTAGTTTGAATTTCTCAAACACAAATTTTCTAACGATATAATTTATAGTAGAATATGCAGCAACAAAGATTTTTCCAACCCAGATTTAATTGAAATAAAATTTATTATTGCTTTACTAGACCGTCTAAAATGTATAAAACGATATAACAAAGTTCAGCATGAAATATTATTTAATTAAATTCGCCTGCATCGTTCCGAGTCAGTTTTGATTGTTATTAAATATATTAGTGCCTAGGAAGGGGGCTTACCCCAATACTTTGAAACATGCAACTATAAAGTGCCTGCGATCGATTCAAGAATGCTTCAAAGTCGTTCGGTATGATACATTATTTAATTAAATTTCTCCTGCTCGGGGTGAAACTTTTCTTTGGAGATTTCCATTTTGTGTGGCAAGTGCAACAAGCGAGGCAGGAAAGTCAGCCCACCCACACACGCACACCAGCCAGTCGCTTTTCAATAACCGTGCCACATTGTGTCAGGCACCGTTTTGACCTGGCCACCGCCCTCTGCAACTCTAAATTGCTCATATATATATATTAGTTGCTTTTCGGGAGCTAATCAACTCCCGCCCCCTCCCCCATCGCGTCTTTATAACAGGCATATAATTTCGCACAACACACGCACACTACCAATAAATAATAGCGGTGGAAACAGTAGAACCCCACAAGTAACAGATTTTATGCCGTATAAAAAGGATTTGTAAAGCGTCCCTGGAAGGAGCTATCTATCCCGCTCCATTTCGCCATCGAAAACTTTTCATTGCGTGCCAATGCACTGGAGCCACAAATCATTTTTACCAAAAGGGTTAGCTAAACACTTAAAAAAAGATTACTTACTAAAAGAGGGTCTATTCGAGATAAAGGGAACAAATACTTTAAATTAAAATATTACTTCATCTTCAAAGATAGATTTATCAGTTTGAATAATAATAATAATATAAAGGAATTCTGCACAAATATGTGATAGTCCCAGCAGGATCAGGAGCACTATTTTCTTTCAGTCTATAAGGACTGGGAGGACTAGCAACTTGTTTTCAAGTTTCTTGCTTTGTTTCCTTTGCCTTGCTTCCTGGCTGGTATCCTTTTTCGAGCTTGCGAGGCCCTAATATAAATTTTGACACCTGATAATTGCTTTTCACTCGCTTCCGCGTTTTTCGCTGGATGCGACGACGACAGCTGCAGTTCTTTCACCTGCCACCCGGCGGACGAATCACCTGCGCGTCTGGAGCCACCACCCACCACATCGGGACATCTGCCCACACCCACTGATGGTGGCTCGACATGCAAAGGTGGGGAGGATCTGCAGGATAGTTTGTTAGCTGCTTAACTGCCATAAATTATGACTATATTTTCGCTTTTACGGCGCCGTTTAATAGACAAAAGTTCTGGCTGAGTTATAGAAGGAAGCGTCAAGGTTGCCAGCCAGCTTAGGAAATTGCCAATTAAAAGTCTATAAAAGTAAGTGATTATATGGAAATAGATGCAGCCATTTATATAGATCGTGCGTCTAAAATAGAGACATTAATAGGGTCGCTTACTTAAATATTACTACATGGTAATTGCAACCTGACAACTCTTTACTGGAAAACGACATTCCTTATTAAATCGATTTCATGTATATTTGTTATTCGATTATAATAGATCTAAGATACTTTTAAACTCACGAACGTATATCAGTGATAATAAGTTAACAATTTATAATTGCACTTGAAATTCAGCCAATGTATACATCCTAATATGATATAGTTCTTGTAAGGGCATTGAGTTGTCTTCTCCAAATTCTCCCCATAAATATAGAGAAACTAAGCTCTTAATTTTATTTATTCTCTTTGCCACTTTAGGCATAATTTGCACTCTCTTATAATTGTTTATATTCCCCACACGCACTCAACCTGCCATTGAAATCGAATGATTGGATCAGTTGATATTGTCGACAGTAATTGTGAAGTTGTGTCTTGTGGCCATCAGAAGTTAATGGCAATTATAATTTTTTGCGGTGATATAAAGTGAATAAAGTCCTTCGACCTGTTTTAATACTTATTCAATAGTAATTAGGTGAGGAAGGATAATTTAATAGTGATACGACATATTTTCAGTATATATATGTAAACCATTCATAGACCCTTCAATCCGACCACTGTTTCAAAATGTTTCAATATGAGTGCAATCTGAGTGCCGACTACTCGCTCCTTATCCTGATTCATTTATTGATTAGTGCTGCTCATTATGCCGACAGTGAGTCTTCTGCTTGCCCACAACTAATCACTGAAATGCCCAAAATGTTGAGACTGTCCACTGCTGCCACTTGTCACAGTTTCCCATCCGCACGAGTGTCTCTTGATTGTGTGGGCAGCTCTGGTCATAAATTTAATATGACACCTGCAGGACGCAGGAGTCCACAGCCCACACCCCCACCACCCACTCCCACACTCCGCCCCTGCCAAATGCATTATTCACACATATTTTGCTAATTAGCAAAATATTGTAAATGTTTGGATTTATGCAGGCGACTCACACACACTCAACTGCGGCGGTTGGGGGCTGTTGGCCTGTGGGCTGTGTGCTGCTGGCCATCGGAGAAGTGCATCAAACTGAACCGCAATGGCTTTTGGTCGGCTCACATGGCTGGCCACGTCCCCATGCCATCCTCCTCCGCCTCCGCCTCCTCCTCCCCCAGCTCCACCACCTGTGTCGCCTGTGTTGATTTAATGCCCATGGTGTCGGATTCTGGGATAACTGAGCAGTAGCCTTGGGTGGCGAACGGGATGGGGGCCTTTGCGGCTGCCATAAATTTTGGTTTGGCTTTCAATCGAGCGATTGGAGCGGGTGAGTTTAATTGAATATTCTGCTGACGGAACGGCAGGCTGCGTTGTTTATTCCCGCATCGAATCGTGTTTACATTAGGCGCGACTCTACTGGATCGACTTGCAATCGGACGCCCTCGCTGGGCAGGAGTATCACATTCCTCTTGGTCACCTTCAGCTGAGTTGGCGATCCGGGCGGCAGGCTGAAGCGGAAGCGGCGGAGCAACGTGATCAGACCCACCTTCACCTGCATCCGTCCAAACCGCAGGCCAATGCAGTTGCGCGGTCCATCGCCGAAGCCCAGGAAGGCGGTGGGATGCCGCTCCCGGCAGGCATCCGGCGCAAATCGCTCCGGCCGGAACTCGTGGGGCTCCGGGTACACCTCGGGGTCGTAGTGTATGGCCAGCACCGGAATGTGCACGCTGGTGCCCTTCTCCAGGACGACGGGCTCGCCACCATCGGGCGAGGGGATCTCATAGTCCTCGCTGGCGAGACGGGTAAGTGAACTAAGTGCAGGGTACTTGCGCAGAGTTTCTGGAAAGCAGATGGAGTTTGGTGTGTACAAATATCAAAATATATAATATAAAGATGTTGGTTTAAAGATACTGGTAATTTAAGATATTCTAAACTATAGCGGCAATTGAAAAGAGGGTGTCAAATTTTCCAATGTGTATTGTCTTTTATTTATTTTCAGTCAATCATTTCGATCCGTTCTGTTATTTGAGCAGTTTGAATGCTATCAGATGAAACAGGGGGAATTGTGCTTATGTTTTCCTGATCAAGGTACACTTTTTTCCCGATTCTGCTGTTTTATAACCTATGGGTTCGAATTGTATACACGAGTATTATTTATCCAGATATTTGATTCGCTTACAGCGCGTTTCTTTGAAAAGAAAAGGGTTCGAAGAAAACCTTATCCACCCGATAAGGTATATGTATTAATTCACAAATTTTCCTATACCCTGGTAATCCCGTCAAAAGTTGACTTGAAAGAATTAATCATATGCCACTTTAACACTACTGGTGGTCATTGAACGACGTTGTTCAAATCATTTTTAGAATGGCTTATCTCTGGTAGATAAGGCAGCTTCAGACTTGTTATCTCCAACATAAAGAAACCCACAATATATACATACCTGTGATGGTCTGGTCCAAGTAGGGCATCTCCATCATGGCCTCGTAGGTTAGTTTCCCGTGCTTGGCTAACGAATCGTTTATCTCAATACGCAGCTTCTGCTGCACATCTTGGTTTTTGGCCAACTCGAATAGGGCGTAGCTCATGTTGCTGGAACTGGTTTCGAATCCGGCCACGAAGAATACGAAGACCTGGGCGGCCATCTGCTCCATGGTGAGTCCTTTTCCGTTCTCATGCCGCCTAAGATCCAGCAGCAGATCCATAAAGTCATTCCGACGGATTTGCTCGCGCTCCCTCAGCTCCACCGTTTCGCGGACTATGCGGTTGAAGAACTGGGTGATGTCCGGGTGAAAGATACGCACCGGAAGGCCGAGCTTGGCCAGCGAGCTGAGGTAGGTCATCTTGAAGATACGCCACCGGATGCTTCTGTTGCTGTTCCGAAAGAGCAGACGCCCCACCTGCCGGAACTCTGCCTGCGGATCCCTCAGGCTGTTGCATTCGGTTCCAAAGGCGCAGTTTCCGATGACGTCGGTGGTGTAGCGGGCCATCAGATCATGGAGCTCCAGAACAGCGCCCTAAGATAGCGATGATTCCAATTTATTGGGAAAAATATATGAGTTAACTACTGTACCTGTGACCCCACCAGTTCGTCGAAGGTACCGCCCAGCTGATGGGCCACCGAGGAAACAGTTCCAAACATGTACTTCATTTTCCCGCTAGTGAAAGTGGGCGACAACTTGGTGCGCAGGGCACGCCACTCCTCGCCCTGCAGGTTGAACAAGTTGGCGGTGAGCGTATCGCCGTGAAAGCTTCGCCGGTCCACGAACTTGTTGAAATCCCGGATGAGCACCGCCTTGACCAGGTCCAGATCCAAAACGACGGCCAGTGGTCGCAGGAAGACGTAGGTGCCCGCCACCTTGGCACTGCCCCTGAAGGCATCGTAGGTCTCCTGGAGCAGCTCGCTTAAGTGCACCGACTGCAGCCTGAAGAAGTGACCGAAGAGGAAGTGCGGCCGCAGCTGGGGAATTCCCCGCAGCTCCCAGTAGGTGAAGCGGTAGCGCAGATAGCCCAGCAGAAAGCTGAGCAGCGAGGTCAGCAGCAGCAGTGTGAAGTCCATCGGAACAGCAGTACTCAACTCAACTGGGCGTTCTGCTGATCATCGAGTTGCTTATAAGCAACTATCTATCCATCTGGGGAGTATGGTCCGAATCTATCTGTTCTTATTTTACATACACCCATGTACATTATAATAGGTGTGTAGATATCGCGATGGGTTTCTCTCTAGTTGTTATTACGCAACAACAACCTGGCATTCTGCAGATCTTCGGGTAGGTCATAAACAATTCTTTAGTAATATCTTTTTTATTTTATTTTAAAATAATCTATAACCTAGTGCCATGTCCATGACTATACAAAAGTTTTTGGACTTCTAGTACAAGAAACGGTCAAATAAACTGGTTTTTATTTTGCAATGCATTGCAGTTAGTGCAGAAAGCTTAAGAGCTTGTTAAAAACGTCTTAAGGTTTTTGTTTTAAAGTAGGTTTAGATGGTAAATTAGACATTTCAATCTACAGGAAGGTAAAATGAAGTAGTTAGAACATGTAAAATGAAGTCGAACTCTAGCGTTTCGAGTTCGAAAAAGCTCTCGTGGTTACTGACTTCAATGTCGAAAAGCTTACGGTGGTTGTGGTCTCGGCTACTGAAAACCTTATTTTCTTTTAAAAAATATTGGTTTCCTGCGCGGCAAACTAAATCCTTATTAAATAAATGCTTATTAATATATATTATTTGATATGCTAATAATTTTTCGACGGTCACTCGATACAATGTCGTCCTGAAACTTTCAGAAAAAAAGTCCACCTAGCTGGCAAAAAAGATGGTTAGAAAAGGGAATGAAGTGCACTGCATACCATATCAAAGCGAAAAAAAGGAAGCCAGGATCCACAATGGAAGCAGTTAGCTAAGTGATACAAAAACTGGCTCAATGCTTTTTGTTAAAGGTCAGAGTTGGCTTTAACTTTGGCCCGATGAAAGTGCAGCCGCAGTGCATGCAGTGGGCTCATTTAATATGTTGTCAAATATTAATGTTGAACATTTATTGCGGCTTTACGTCATTAAGCCGATCAATGTCGTGCGTGCAAAAAAAGGACCTCTGACAATAGAAATTATTTTGTCAGCGAAAAACGGCAGAAGTAACGTCCAGCATCTCTGCCCATATTTGATTACCATGCATATTGCAATTATCACTTTTGCTGATGACATTATATAAATTTGTCATACAAATACCTACCATGAAATATTACATAGTGTTTAAATTTGTAAAAGAATCAAAGGTTACACTTTGACTCTGAAAGTTTTAAAAATTGAGCCTGCTTTAATATATATTGAATTAGTATACCCTTACAAGGGGTGTTTTATTTTACAAGGAACAAAAAATTTGTTGACCCTTCTCTGTTGTGCTTTAACATATATTTCTGACTAAGGGATATCAGATAGTCGAAGCGCTCGACAAAAGAATTTCTTTTCTTCATTTTCGAAATGTTGGATAATTATTTTTAAGTTTAAATATTTATACGTTTTGCTCTGGAAAAACAAGCGGGCTTTTACTGTAATTTATAATGAGAAAAGCACAGTGGGTAGCCGCAAATAGCTGTGCATTATAATGGAGCTCATTTCCGGTAATTCTTTAGTCTGTCTGCAAATTTCCGATTGCTTTCCTTGCCTTTTCCTTGCCACCGCCATCCCCCCCTCTCCCCCTCACCATTCCTTACCAAACATAAATTTTTATATGTTTTTTTGACATACGGCACATGCTCTGTTAGCTTTATTAACTGGAGCTGGTGCCTTTATTGCCGCAATGGCCAGGAGGTCGAACCGAAGGGACAGTCGACTGCAATCGTTTCACATGCCAATTTTTTGCCATTTACCATGGCGTTGTGTGAAACTCGAGTCAAAATGCCATGGCAGCAATTTGATTTTTTTTGTTTCGCTTTTTTATGTTGCATTTTTTGTTTTCCGGTGTGGTGTGTGCTTTTTTTGGAATGGCGCTTAACTCTTCAGCTCCTGAGGAAAAACTAGCCACGTTCCATTATACACCCGCGTCTCACACGCCGCCTCCTTTAATTGCCCACTCGACGAAGTTTATGGGGGCGGTGGCAGACATTTAATTTATTTTAATAATTATTTTTTATGTTTTTGCGCTTGCAGTTGCCCCGCTTTGGCATGCCCACCGCTTTTTTTAATGAAATTATAAAGTCGCGAGACTTTTTCGCTATGCTCACTTTTTTAATGAAAACGAAAAATGAAAAATGAAAAATGTTTCCATGTGGGTCGATGGCGAACAAATTCGCTGGCAAAGTAAACAATGGCAGCGGGCGGTGGGGCTTCACTTGTTTGGGTATAGTACATTTTGCGGTTCAGTAAATATTCGCCTTGGGGCTCCAGCATTATAAGGGTTCGTTGGTAACAATTTTGGCTCGTTCTCCTCGACGCGAAGTACTTATTGAACTGAACCGCACCTTCTATAAATGTGGCTCTTCAAATATATAGAAAGCCTTGAATGGGTACACGCTCCTTCTAAATAATACAAGCCAAAAAAATACAAAATAAATTGGTAGTTGGAAATAAAGCATCTCTTGTTTCATCACCCCAAATTGATTGAAAGCTTTCCGAAAATGTTGAAATCGTTTTTTATTTCCAGCAAAAAACGACACATTTTGAAGAATAGGGTTTACAAGATTTAAGACGGATTTTTATTTTTACTTAAATCATGATGAAATTGTTTATGTAATAGTTATTATACAGCTTGCAGTGCTTGGAAACTAAGCTAGAACTGGGCTAATAGTAAAAATATTTTTTGTTTCAACTGATTTCGGTGACTTAGATCTAATCTCGCTTCGAGTCTCATGTTGTAGACACGTGCACCTGCTGCTATTTATACTTTCGCTCTTGTAAAGATCATAACATAATTTGATTATAATAACAAAAATATAAACAGCAACTGATGCACTTGGCCTAAAACATTCTTTGGTTTAAGCCCTTATGTTTTATACTCTAATACTTTGTATTTCCGTTGCGAATCCCAGTTCCCACCAACTTCTTCAAAATGCGACTTAAATTTTAGATTTACCTTAAACATCAACAACTTTTTACAGTAAGCAACTTTCCACATAGCACAAAAATAATAGTTCTTCGACCAACACGATTTATAAGGGTATTGCTTACAAAGTAGTTTATCTTAGTTAGACTAACATCGGATATCCATATGCCCATTTTGTACACTTTTTAGCCCGGCCACGGCCCCAGATAGCCGACTCCCAGAATCATCGAAAGTCCAAGGATCGGCGAAACGGGAGCCAGCCGGCTGGCCCATCCTTTGAGGTCCTGCATGCGATCCAGGTCATCGGTCAAGGACTTGGCGTCGTGCTTGGTGAGGTGTGGACTCTTGCCATCGGAGCGATAGGAGGCGCCGTGATCGGATCCTGGAAGGAGGAGATGGAAAGGGGATTTCAATGATTGATTGAAATATTTATGGTTCTTTTGTGGACTCTTGGTTTTTACTACGCGGACTTAATCAACTGACACATGCCACTTTATGGTGCGCCCTTCATATTGCTGGGACTCGAATGTCATCAGCTGAATGTCCTTTTTCAATTATGCGCTTGCCACACGCCAACGAGCATAAACAATAGACCCAGGATGCGTTTATGGCCAGCCATTTGTACCAGGCGACAATGCGAAAGATATAAAACGACCTCCAGTTCCAGGGCAACGCAGAAAGGGGGGACAGTGAGCTCAGGCTACAGGATACACAAAACCAAACTGTTTGTCAACTGACAGGGCAGAAAGTATTGCATATAAAAGGGACACAACTTCGCCTGCCCCACTTATTTGTTACATTCTCACTTATACTACTCCGCTCCTTTTTCCCAATCTCTCCCTCGCTGGGAAAAGCGAAAGTATCCCACCGCCCTCCACTCGTCCTTGCTGGTATTTTGTTTCAATTTCACTTGGCAGCATCGAAAATTGTTTCGATTTTTATTGCTTAAGTGCGTTAAACCCTTGCGCCCTGCATTCCAAATGTGGGGTTGCTCCGGGTGGTGTGGGTGTTGGTGTATATGTGCGATTGTCCTGCAGGACACATGGCTATCGTGAACTGTGGAGTGGGCCTGCTATTGTTTTTGCCATCAATTTATCGTGCAGTTTGTATTTTTTGCGAATCGTCTTCCTTTTTCGGCTGTTTGTTTGCCCGGAAATCTGGTTCATTGGACATTTGTTTGCCAGTTGGGCTTGGCCACCGCCTGAAATGGTGTGTGGGCGTTTTGGCTCATTTTTTGTCCCCTCGATTTGGCTCTGTTTGACTTTGACGTGAGGCCATTGGTCATTAGGTGGATGGCAAACAATTGCTTGCGGGTCTTTCAAAAACGTGTTTGGGTTGGCCCTACGAACAGCCTAATATATAAACACTCTTAGGAGTTTCAGTTAAGCTGGTGTCGATTTTCATTTTGGGGTTAACTGATTGAAATTGAAAGTAACGAGAGAACTTCATAGGTTCAACAGCTAATTACCTCTTGATTAGTATTTTGTCAGCTCAGTTGAATAGGTCAAATCTACTATAGTTACCATATATGACCCTCCTTTCAGCGGATAAATATGGCATTTAAATTAAGAGGCAGTCACATATGCTGGCAACGAGGACTCTTGGTCCTTGAACCTCAATCGACGCAGTCGAACTTCATTGGATGAACGAATGAACGTACGAACTTTGTCATAACTATGAAATATGGCTCGACGGCTGGTCCTTCATTTTTGGTCCATCCAAGGACTTTTCGAATTGTTTTTAACGAGAACCCTTTTATTTTTATAACGGAAATGCGCAAATTGCTTTGCACCGGGCTGCCAATGTATTTGTCTGTCGGTGTTCGCATTGGTGTTAGTGCTGCTGGTGTTAGTATTGGTGTGTCGATGCGCTCTTTTTTTTTTATTTCTCCATAAGCAGCTTTCCACAAAACTCCTTTGCGCTGCCATTCCTGGCTGGTGTTGCCTTGGTTATTTTGCTGGCGTCTGCAAACATTTCCATGTGTGAACGCCGGCAACACCAACACGCATCGGAGTCCTTGTTTGTGCTCTGCGTATGTGTGCGTATGCGTTCGTATGTGTGTGTGTGGCTGATTTTTATTGACGTTTGAGCATGTGTTTATGGGAGCGGGTTGGGGGTTGGGGCTTTGCAAGGTCCCAACGGTGTCTTTAAACAGCTTAGACCCAAACGGTTGGGGAGCGGGTGCGAAGATGGCGAGGAGAGCAAAGAAAGCCCTGTTTGCCGGAGTATAACGATTTGGCTCAACGGAGCACTCTTAAAACTACTAGGAACTTTAAGTCATTTTTGCATAATTCCCCCGGACGATCCGCGGGGAGCAATTGGACTAATAGAATGAAAGTGCGTCTGCTTTTGATGCACACGCACCTTTGCTCGCCACCGTAAAAGTGGAAGCCTTAATATGAATATATGTAACTACAACTAAAGTTAAACAGGTTAAAGAGCGCCAAAATAATCCTGCTGACACCACCATAACCTGGAAATAGGTATGGAAAGTGTCAATGTAAAACCTTTCTGATGGCTGTAGTTCACAGCTCGTCATTATCATACAAGAGACTTTATTACCCAGGCTGCAAAAGTTTGTACGGTTAAAACTCTATGCACCTTAAAATTATATGTAATAAAGTTTGTCTGTCATCTCTAATATATATTTGCTTTGCTAATTGAATATCTGCATTTCCCTCGCACTTTCTTTGTCTGAGTAATGGGTATCTGATAGTCGAGGCACTACGCTTTTCGACTTGAACTCCATTTGGTAGCGGTTTCAACACCTCGATTTCCGAGCCTGCTGCACTCGAGCGGAACAAGAAAAAAAAACGCAGCTTGCACTTTACACTTGAGACGCACTTGGTCCTGCCATGCCTTATATTTATGGTGCAGCATTTCCCCCTTTTTCCATGCCCCACTTGCTCCCCGAAAGACTGTTGCATCCATAAAATCGCGCGGCACGCGATGACCATTCGGAGTCTGGCTGTCTGTTGCATTGCATTCACTTCATCGTTTCTCACTTGCCGGAAATTATAGGCAAATTATTGCCAGACACTGAATGCTGAAGTAATCATCCATCCGTGGTCCAAGGTCCGAGCTCCGAGTCCGGATTTCGCATGTGAACTCCCTGGCCGGAGCAGTGCAATTTTCTTTTATTGCATTTCCTTGTAATTTGTGGCATATTGTTTGGCTGTTGGCCGCACAAATTAAATATGACAGCGACAACGGAGCAGCAGCTCCTGTGGTTGATTGCAACATTTTAATGACAGTTTAAGTGGCGAGCCGAGAGCATCTGCAGCACTTATTGGGGACACCAGTTTTGTGGCCTCTGGCCAACTAAGCGCTGACTGGGCGGACATGTGGAGGAGCATTCGACTCGACCCCAGTGATAATTGGAAATTGAATTTAATTGACGTGCGGATAGCCGTCGGCACATCTGGACACACGATGTGCTCATCCGCTGACCATTGAATGTGTAGTCAAATGTATGTGGTGTGTGTTATTTGTTTTCCAATTGCCACTCCCATTCGCTCCCAGGTGGCCTTCAACCAACTTGGAACCTCAGCTGGGATTGCTGTAGTAGTTGGATCAAGAGATGTGCAATTATAAGCCCATGTTGTGAAATTCAAGTGACAGTGTTAGCATAGAGGCATCCGAAAAATCCCTTATGATAGCATCACTTTCGCCCACTTCGTGTACCCGCAAATCGAGGGGCGTGTGGAAATGTTGCCTTGGTCATGAAACTCTGCTTGTCGCTGGCTTGTTCCGCCTTAAAGTGTCAGCGGATGGGCAAAAACAGTCGCGACATATGCAAAACGCGGGAACGATAAGCGAACAAGCCACACCCACTCCCACTGCTACTTCAACTCCCACGGCTGGCCCCAAAAAATGGGTTTGGCCATACCGTGCAATGCTGTAGTATACCACCTACTGGCACGATATGTGCAACATCTAGCAGGTAATAAATCTAACTGTAAACGCAGCGCTTACGACGTTGCATGCGGCGCTTGGAAGTTGTCGTCATTGTAGCACCCGCATCCAAGCGCCCATTTACCACCCCCATGTCGCCCATTCCCCCTTCCAAAAGTGGGCCCCCCTTTCGAATGGACGGCCATCCTGCGGAGGGATGCAACATTTTTGCTGGCGTTTGCCAAAAACGGCGGAATAAGTTTTGGGGCAGGGGCAGGGGGAGCTCTGCCGCTTTGACGCCTTGTGTGCAATTTGTCTGCTATTTTTATATTGCGCTTTTTGGATACCTACCCCCGCCTCTGCACTTGCCCCCCTCAAGCCCACTCCCATATTCAATTTGTTCGATTTGATTTTGTCGAGTGCATTTTATTTTTAGTCAAGCGCGTATGCAGAAAATTCCACATTGCAGCAAAGGGCCTGTAAAGTTTTATGCGTTCGTCCTTGCGGAGCGGGCGAAAAAAGGGGGGAGGGGAATGGAGGTTGGAGCATTGTCGCCAATTGTGCGATCGGGAAGAAGCGGGAAAAGCGGAAAATGCGGGAAATGCAGGAAATCGGAAGGCAAGTGTAAAACTTTATGCTTATCGATTGGCAGCTGCTCCAAGGAGACTTTGACTCGTGCTTTAACCCAGCAGCTCGATAGTTTCATTGGCACCTCGAGCTAAATATCTCTCTCACTTCTGCCGAGAACAAATGCCAGAAAGCCCATTATTATTTATTGTGATTGTACATTACGATGGTCCGCATTAGCAGCACATTATAGCCGACACATTGTCAACTCAGCAAGAAGAGATCCCAGAAAACCTTTCCATTGCATGCTACAAAGTCATATTTTCCCCCGAAAAGCGCAAAAAAAAAAGAAAATATATATAAACGGACAGCAAAGGGAGGGATACAAAAACATACTTTCCTTCGAGTTGGCCAAATATTTATACGCTTACGCAACTGAAGGAGCGGTATGTTCGGCTATCAGTAAAATGTAGCTCTATCATAAAAATACAATATGTATATCTATACTATCAAGACATTTAAGTAAGTTATTCAAAAGGGAACTTCACTTTTCAATATATCAAGCTCAAAAGTATAGGGTATTCGTTAGTCAACCCTTCCCGCATGCTGTCAAAGTTCGCTGGCAGCTCGAGCCAAAAGTATCTATATCTAACAAGTGGCGACAACGACATGCCAGAGACCCTTAAGCCAAGCGGCTAAAGTCGTTATGATTTGTCATAAGCATAAAATAAATGGCGAAATATTTATGGTGTGCTACGGCGTCCCCAGGGAAGGAATTTCCATCAATTGCCGACTCCGAGTGGCTTAGATAGCCGATTCCCCGCAGTGTCGACGAAGGGCTCCTTCTCCAACGACTCCAACTCACCATGGTTTTGTTGCTGCTGCTGGTGGTGCTGCTGCTGATGGTGATCCCTTCCCCTCGAGGACGCGGAGGAGGAGGAGGAGTGATGATCCTGCGAGTTCCACAGGCTGGAAGTGGCTCCCACGAAGACGTTGTTCAGTCCGGAGGAGGACTGATCCGAGCCCTTGCTGTTGGACTTGCCGCGTTGCAACTTCGTGTTCTGTTGGCCATTGCCGGGATTGAAGTTGTACGGATTGGTATTACTATTCTGGCTGCTGCCATATCGTTGTTCTGAAATTACAGATGTGTTAGCTGAGTTTGGAGTTTTAGAATTGGAGTTCCTTACCTTTGTTGTACTTCACGAGCACCACGGGCACCGTGTTGATCGAGACCGTCGGAGCCATTGTCGTCATCGTGGTGGTTTGGGGAATATCTGCGTCAGAAAGTTAGAGCAATTTAGCTAAGTAGCAAACTAAGAACATGAGTAACTGAGAAGACATCTTTAAAGTGAGTTTTAAAGCTATGGAGCACTTCCACCACTTTCCATATCATTGATTTCCTCCGTCGAGTGTAACCCGTTTACAGCCCAGAATAGCCTGCTGCTCGTAAATCAATCACTGACACTGGGAATATGGCTACCTTCGAACTCCGACTGACCCTTTGTTTTGGGAATTTATCAGGCAAACACACATGGCTGTCGGCTCACGCAGAGTCATTGACTTAAATTAATTAAAAGCTCGGGCCGGGCAAATAGTTTGCGCCTAATTGCCAGGGGCGCCCTGACTTATGGCCATTGTTTATTGGCCCTACGGTTATGGTTATTGTTATTGGACCCGGCCAACATATTCAGGTAGTTATTGTTACTTAGGCCAATACTTACGGTAAAGTTTGATAGCGCCGTCAGTGTCGCCCAGAGAGTTTTTGGCCACACATCGATACGCCCCGAAGTCCTGGATGTCCACCTCGTATATGGTCAGGCGCATGGTTATTTTGTAGCCCGATTCAAAGGTTTCCGGCACAAAGCGCTCACCTGAAAGAGAAGCTAGGCAGTTAGGCGGTGTGAAAGGGTACTGGAGCCGCCCTGAAACCACAGTGCGCTTTGACCCCTTTTCGAAGTAAACTGAACTGAACTGAACTGAACTCCTGCCACCGCCCTCCTTCGCAGCCTCTTGTCAAAGTAATTTAACTTACTACCAAGAAAAGAACTTTTGCATTCGCCCCAGCTCAACTCAGGTCGGCTTAGCTCAGCTCAAATGAGTCCAACTGGGCGAGACCCAAGTTGGTCCTGCCATCCTAGCCATCCTGGCCATCCCGACATCCTCGCCGGCTTTTAGGACCCTGCTGCCCCTGTCAAATGGCTCGTTTTAATTTATACAAAAACAAGTCTGTTCTCGGTATTGTTGCCTGTCCCGTTTTTGTTTGTCATGCAGGTTTTGATTTACGTTTGATGTCGGTTAGATTTAGTAGCACTAAGCCGAGCATTACATTTTGTACAGGTTCGGTAATTGTTATGCATGCCGGTTAGGCGACTGATTACTTCAGCAAATACCATTGTGATGGCCCGAGCAGAGATGTAGATTTCGGCCCCCAGTCTTGATTAGAAATAATTGGGTTTCGGGGACGAGATATATTGGATAGTGTACTCCTCCTGCTCCTCCTCCTACATTTCTTGTTCGACTAAGTTGGGGCATTTAAACCGGATAATAAGATGGCTCTTTAAGCATTCGCTGGCTTTCAGTTGCCGCTCTTGCGGTTATGGATCCTCTGACTATCTCAAAACTAAAACACAAAACTCCATTAAAATCCAACGGCGGTTGGACAGTACTCGGCAACTGCTTCTGACTTGAGGTCATTTTCAATCACTTTTTCCCATTTTCTCCGCTGGCAAAAAACAACTTGAAAATAACTGGAAAAAAAAGGAAAGCGTTCCGACTGCATGTCTGTGACTTTTTCCGCCGGCCTCCATGCCGATGACGATGCCTTTTCCTGTCCAGTTCAGTCCATTGCGGGCAGTTGGGGGTTAAGTGGAACGTGGGGTCCACCACCGCAGTTATTCAGCGACCGCGGATTCGAGTGTTCGGCTGGATGTATATTTTTTCCATCGCTTTTTCACTTGGAGTCCACAGCGTTTTTGTCATCGCACTCAGTTCATTTCTCAGTGAAGATGAGTGGGAGAGTTGAAGAGGTTAAATGAAGAGATGGACCCATCCATCGTTAAAGGTCCTTAGAAAATTAAATTGCACGTACTAGATAAGAGGCTGGCCATGGAGCAGCTACGAACTATTGAAATTGAACTGGAAATAAGATACCTTTGGAGCAGAAGGCTATCGAACTAATATCTTTATGCCAAAGATGTAGAAACGGCTTCTTCAAGAAATGCACTTAGGTTTAGTTGCAATTTTCCAATTCAATTAAGCTTGAATGTAACATTATCTAAAAGATGCAGTACTACCAAACCATTCTTTGTCGAAAAAACTGACATTTCATTGAACATTTAGGCTCTCATAAAAATGTTACATGTAAAAATTACCAAAACACAAGATCCCAATGTAAGAACCTGAAGTTTCACTTGCATTGAATCACTTACCTGGCACAATAATCGTGTCGTTCTTCATCCAATAGTTGATGGACTTGGGATACGCCTCCGACTGGCATTCCAGGGTTATGTTCTGTGTAAGGGCAGCGCCGACTAATTGATTTTGTATCCAAATCATGGGCGGAACTGGAAGGCAGCAGAGAAACGGGGTGTCAGAACGGTGGGCGGTGGATACATGCTGATGGGAAATATGTGGGCCGGAGTGTTGCGTCAGGTGTGGAATGTTTGAGCGATTTCAGGGCGGTGAATGGGCGACGGTAACAAAGAATTCCCATTTATAGAGAAATTCCGTTCGTTATCGTTATTGTTTTTCTAGTGCTTTATGCTCCCGTTTGGCTGCTCGCTGCGGTTGCCATTTATTGTTTCCAACTAATTGCTTTTTAATTTTATAGCAAAGCCACAAAAAATGCTTTGCAATATAAACGGAAACGAACCGAACCGAATTGTGGTTGGCTAACCGGCTAGAATTGTTCCGGAACAACTTCTACGGCGGTCCGGCTTAAATATGTGCCGTGAACTTACCTAACAAATTGTTGAGCAATTTTAATTTTTATTTAATTAGCGCGAAGGAGCCGGGCAAAGTGCCCTGAAAATGCTAACTAGCTGCGAGCGCGGAGAGAATGGAGAGCGGGGTGCTGAGCACACACTTAATTATTTGCTTTATGCTGGCACCTAAAAGTATACAGCATTTTCCAGCCGCCCCTCGCTGGGAAAATTAAAATGCAGGGCATATTTAGCATGGCAAGATTTCGAGTGGGACTTTGTGTGTGTCGCAGTGGCAGTGGTGATAGTCTGTGACTGTGTCTGGTGTTTTCCGCTGTGGTCTCGTCTGGAGCACCCGGCTGCCTGCAACCTGCTCCCTGCATCCTGCATCCTGCCCACTTGGTCCCACGAGCAGGATGCGGTGCCAGAGCCTGGCGCAGAACTATAAATATTTAAATATGCTAAAATTGATGGGCCCGCCCCGCCCCAAATACTCACAGTGCACAATGAGCATCACACGCTTGCTGACTGTTGGCGGGATGCCATTGGAGGCGATGCAGAGATAGGCGCCCATGTTCAGTCGGTTCACTTTGGCGATGGTCAGGAAGGAGCCGTTGTAGGCGACGGCTGCGAATGGTGAGATGCAAAAGTATATAGATAGAAAGACAAACGGCGCAGTGAAAGCGATAGCGTGCGATTAATATCAGTGGCATCGATTGGCATTTCCACTATATGGTGGCAATCACTTTTCAATGCCATATTGCATATAAGCCGGAATGTCTACGGCATCAAGTTTCACACTCACTCCCAAGGGAATCCCCCTTAGCTCGAGGAAAATCTGCATATTCGAACACACAAACACACATACGGAGCCATGCAGCTAATCATCGCGTTCTCATTGCTTATGCAACTCGGAAAATCTCACAAGCACTACAAGAAAATTCTTTAGTTCCAGTTTAAGTCTGGTTTAGATTTACTTTCATAATAATAATAATGATTTAAAAATTCGCTAGATCTAATTTATTCATGAAATCAGAGAGAAAGCCACACGCCGTTTTTACATTTTGAATAAATTTCAAGCTAAAGAAAAATAGATTTCTAACTGCAAGCTATTACACAAAAGTTTTTCCTTCAGTGAATCGCATTCACTCTGACAGAACTCATCTGAAGTGAAATCCTTCTGACAATTCCACTGCAAAGATGGAAAATTCAAATTGCATAGAGTAGACATGTTTGCTCGTTTCGCCCCCTGCATTCGTTTCCTTATTGCATCCTTCGTGTTGGCTACAAGTCCTTGATTTTTGGCAATAAATTTCTGAGCACAGTATCTGCTGGTCGATCAAATTTGATCTGGTGTTGCAAACTCTAATCTTATATTAATCGTGGCATGTGGCCGCTATTAGGGGCAACCCAAATATCGCTCAAGTGGCAAGCAAGCAATCAAACCGTTTTACTTGCAACAACCTCAATAAAGTAAATTATGGTGCTCCGATTTGTAACTGTGTTCGAGCAGCCTCAACACAACAGCACACTCGAGTTAATTACCGCACAGAGGAAAGTAACTTTAAAATGTTTTGTAATGAAACTTAATGCTGCGGCAACATGCAACTCACCCTCGGCGCCATTTGGCAGCGGTATCAGTTCGCCACCTTCGCGTCGCCAGGTTATCGTCGGAGTTGGCGATCCCGTGGCGGCACACTTGAGGGTTACGTTGGAGCCCTCACGTATTACCATATCGGTGCTGGTCGGGTAGTCCAGTATGTCGGGGGGCACTGTTGCGGTGGCCCAGGGCACGTGTGCACACGTATGCGGAGATACAAAGTTTTGAGGCGGCATATTATTCATACGCAGTGTGGGACGGCGAGCCAGTGAATTGTGCGGCGGGTTCAGATACATAGCCAGTTTTTTTTTTGCGGTGATGAAGTCGTTTGCATGAAAGAGAGAAACGTAGGAAAGGACATTGTCATTCGGTTGTTTAAGTGGCTGGTTCTTAAATTAGGTATATTGTCTGGGCAACCTTTGAATTCGAATTAAAGCGATTGCTTTGCTGCAACTAGTCTCGAGATAATGCAAAGATTTTCCGGTGGCATCAAACCGTAATTAAGTAAAATATTTAATTTCACTTTTACGCAAGGCAAAACGAAAGGTAACTACAACTCCTTACACCCTTTTACATTTCCATGCCATGTAATACTGGAGGGCTTTATGTCTGTGTGCACCTTTTGCGTTGCACTTCCATTAATTATAATTCTGCACTTGCCAAAAAAGAAACAATTAAGTGGAGATAAACTGAGTGGCAGAAAAATAATGGAAACATGCTGTTTTTAATATTTTCTATGTAATATTCGAATAGAGGAAACCCATTTGTAGCAATATAGCACCATTTTCACTTCAACCTAGTTATGCTACCTTGAACAATTTCCCAAAATAGAATTAGATTCCGGCATGATTGGCTCTATTAACAGCACTTGATTTGCCCTTTTATTGAATTTGATTTGCAACGCCGTCGCACGTTTCAATTTTACAGGAAAGCCGCCCAAAAGCCAAGTTATGACTCACACACACACACACACAATGTGACTTCAAAGTCTTCATGCCAACAATGATGTGCATGTTTTACAAAATGTACTTTGACTTTTCACCCGGCCCACACACACATCCGTATACGTCATGTCCTACAAATTGAATGTAGGCTTCGTTCCAGCTCCATCTCCAGCTGCTTTTTTCCTGTGTTGACTTTTCCTTTAATAGCCCGACTCGTGTCACAAAAAAGCAGCCGTGGGGGCGTGGCTGGCAATTTCTTTTCCTTTCTTTGGCACTGTTATTGTGCACGGCATGCGTTGATAAGTTATGAAATCAGGTGAAATGATGTGTGATTAAATTGACGTTACAGAAATTAATTTCAATTGGATTGCGATGACGGCAAATGGGCAGATATGAGCTTGACTGATTTGGGGATTATCGATAAGAGTTTAATCCGCTATTGAAAACTTAAGGAACTACATGCAATTTAATATGCAATTTGAAAATATTGTTCTGAAAATAATCGTTTAAATGCAGTTTATGTGAACTCAGCAAAGGGGCCACAATCGCATTCGAAATTTAATCGATTCATCATATTTTTAAGCTCCATTCAAATCAAATATTTCTGCGGTCCAAGTGCACCTTTTCGACTAAGCCCATTTAACTATGGCCCAAACTTCAGTGCGGAACCATATTGCTTTATATAAATTATTCAATGCCTGGCTAGCTTTCCCTCTGATCCCCAAAACAATCATCGCTAAAAACAACAAACTAGCCGACAAACAAGGCAAAACAAGCTCAAAAAGTTCAGAGCCAAAAAATAAGTGAAAAATTCAGATATTTGTATAAATTTTATTTTTCTCGTCTCTATATCCAATATTCATTTTGGTTAGATTTTTGCGAAAGAGGGATCATTTAGTAGTTGGCCAGCTCTGGTTGGCCAATAGAAATGGTTTTTTTCTAATATAAATAATGGGCCAGTTTTGTTAAAGTGGTTTTACCAAAGAAAGATGTTAGCCAAAAGGAGGTGGTTGAAAATGTTCTTTAGCTCCGCCTCAGAAAATTCAAACATACAAACTTTGTAGCATAAAATCTTTAAAATCACCACCTCAATCCTTTTCATAAAATCTCTGAGTATTTATGTTCCATTATAATTTATGAGGGAATACTATTAATTGTATAAATCTTAGCACCCCTTTCCTCATATTTAATTTAGTGGGACCGAAACCAGCTAACCACTAATGTCATTTAAAATAGGTGTTAACCGGAATCCCACATTTCCTTTATAGCCATAATTCTATACATTATCTTCGGCCTATTAACATACAAGCAATTCAATATACCCTAATAGCATGGTTAACATAACGATTTGGGTTTTAAGTGCTTGGCTGATGTCAGTACCTGTTCGTTATCCTAGATGAGGTCACCACCAGAGAACTGCAGCCCGCCACTCGCACTCTACGTCCACCCGATAAACACTCGGTACTCTAGGCACCCCGTGTTTTTTGACACCCTACTTGCGGCAACACAAAATACTCGAGTGTTTTACCAACGTGGTGTTATTGTTTCGAGTAAAAAAACCACCCGAGGCCTGCTGCGCAATAACCATTTGGGTGAGTGGACGCACAGTCAACGATCGGCCGCACGTCATTTTTTGTATGCGGGCTGCAGTTCTCTGGTCATTTTTTGTACGCCTAAAATTTTTATGGGAGGAAGCGTGACGGGTATAAGAAATGAAGGGTAAAAGGGAATACCCAAGAAAATTTTTGTGCTCATGTCTTTGCTCTTTGATGGACTCAATGGGTGCCTCCCATTTCAAACACATAAAGTAATTGCAATTAAAGACGGCATTTGTTGATTTTTACGTTTTTTAATGTCGCAATCTAAATAATAAAAACATAGTGGACTTAAAAAGTATCTATTAAATATAAGGAACTTCATTACTTTCACATTTTTAGGATTTTGCATCTAATGTCTTAACAAATAATAATCTTATATATTATTAAATAATACTTATACTTAATACTTAACACTTATACAAAAATTAAGCAAATAATAAGAATTAATAATATAAAATATACATATAAGAAGGAATGTCTATTGCGAGTGGTTTAGGTTTTTGTAATAGGAATGCAAAATAAGGAGGCTATCTACAGATTTTGGGCATAATCTATTTCGCTTTTCTGTTATTATATTACCTGCTAGGGAAAACACTCTTTCAGCTGCTGCGCTACTGGCTGGTATTGATAAAAGTTTTAATGCTAATTTTGACAAATGAGGGTAACAGTTTGCGTTATTTTTCCACCACTCAATTACTTCAAAATTTTGAGACAATGGAACTCTTTGTCTAATATATCGTTCAATTTCATCTAATGGAGATTCATTGAAGTTGGAATTAGACTCAGTTACTAACTTTGGGAAGAAGAATTCGTTTTCAGAAAATATTGTTTTGTTTTTTTTTGAAAATAAGTTTGGACTTTCTAGACTTTCTGGAGTTTCTGGAGTTTCTGGAGTTCTTGGAGTTTCTGTAGATTCTAAGCTTAATGTGTATGAAATTGGGACTTGAATTTGTGAAATGCAAAACACCTTAATTTCAAGAATATCTTCTTCCAGAAGATGTGCTGCGGGTGGATATAAAAAAAATGCCGCCTTATGCCATATGCTTAGATTTGCCATCCAAATCTTACGAATATTTTCCAAAATTCTTTCCTTAAGCAATGCTGCTGCAGAAAGGTCTAAAATATTCGGCTCGCATAATTCTAAAATTTTAGAAATGGATGGCAATACGAAGCATATAGATGGTGAGCTAGATGTTTGCAACTTCTTAAATATTCGTTCAAAGTCTCCTAGAATATCTACCACAACTTTTAAAGATGATTTATTAAAATCTACATGGATATCAGCTTCACCTAATATTTTATCCACACTACGCCAGTTATCCAGAATGGACTTCATCATTTTGTAGTTGGAGTTCCATCTAGTCGGACAGGCGCTTTTCAAAGTGGTTTCTAGAGTATGCTGCAAATTTGATTTTTTGCAGTACTTCACGATTTTTTTGCATGATTTGACAATTTTTTTGAGTTCATTGGCCTCGTTAAAAGATTTTTCTAAAACATTTGACAACAGGTGACTGCTACAATTTAAACGGGTATTGCCCTCTAAAGCCTTTTTTATATTTGCTCCCCTGTCAGTCACAAACTTAACATTATCAATGTTCTCAACATTGAATTCCGAAAATAAACCTTTAATTTTCATTAAAATGTTTTCGGCAGTCGATTTTTGAAAATTCATCGATTTTAGTGCCAAAATCATGTCACAAAGTTTAAAAATCTTTTTCGTAATGGAAAGTGATGCCCAAAAAGTTTCTTTGGACATACTCGTCAGTCCACATGTCGACGGTCGCACTTGCTCTTCCGCTATCCACAGCTTTTTTTATCTCGGACGAGATTAGACTCCTCTTCTCTTCTGCATCCGATTTGGCCTTCCGACTTAATGTTGTTGGATCAGGTAGTAAGTCATCGACGTCTACCTGTTCCCCATAGATAGCGCCGATTTGTAGGAAAAACTTCACCAAATTTTTAAATCCGGTTCCGGTTACTGCAGAAAACGGCCGACAATCTTGGACAACCCATTGGGTGCATTTTTCAATAGCTACTTTCTTGACGTTTTCCGAAACAATTTTTAATTCCGTTGGTCGTCTTAATGTTAGACAACATTTATGGCGGGATAAATTGGAGGTGTTTTTGTGTCAAAATTTGAGCACTTTCTGGCATTGACTGCAGAACAGCCATCCGTCCAGAACAGTTTCATCTTCCTTTAAAATGTCACATAAAATGCTCCAAATAACACTTTTTCCTTTATGTTTATTGGCAACTGAGTAAGTTCCATTGTAAATTTTATTTTTAACGAAATCAGCCGCTTCTGCCATTATTGTGACCTTTTCCTTTGGCTTCCAAATAATACTGAATCCTAACAAGCTAGTAAGTGCATAGTAAAAAACAAAAAAGGGGCAATTAACAGCCGAGACACTGGACCAAAGACACAAGAACTCAACAATCATTATGTATGGCGCCATTTGACTCGACTACCTACGAGACCACTCGAGTATTTTTGGAAACACCCGAGTATTTTTGGAAACACCCATGTGTTTAACGGTAAACCCATAAGTGTTTTTCTCACTCATCCCTTTTTAGGCAGTGTGTGATCGGCACCCGCGACGCAGAGCACCGTATTGATTCGGGTGCGCGCACAACGGGGTGTCTTGTCTGCATGTTCAGATTTATACTGTGTGTTTGTAAGTACCCGCGATGTGCGTGGCGGGTAGCACCCGCACACAAAATTGTAGGGTGTGAGTCGAGTGGTAAAAAAGTGCCACCCTTGCAGTTCTCTGGTCACCACTAATTCACCTATTATCCTTTCTCCCAGCCTTTTGTCAAACACGCTCTTTGAGCTTACCCTTACCAAATCCCAGCGAATGGTTCCTAAGTTCCGATCACTTTCACGCCGCCATTTATTTGCTTATTTCGCGGTGTGGAAAACTACAACAGCCGCTGACAACAATAATAGTTGGTTGCCATCGCGCTGGCTGAATGGGGGGTGGTGGGTGGGGGGTGTGCGTGTGGGTGTAGTGGCTGAATGGGTGTGTGGGTGAGTGTTGCTGTAGGGGTGCGCTGCAAGGAAAACTCCATAAAATCGAGCACTTTGTCAGTGGCAGCTGGAAAACCCGCGCTGATTTAAAGCGGCTTGCCATTTTGCTTACGGACTTAGTGCGGTTGTGTGTGAATTATTTCCATGGCAAGGCGGCGGCGTTGCGCTCAGTGTATCGAGTAGAAGGACTGGGTCCTTAATGAATTTCAACATCAATGAAAACACAATCAACCAGAGTGGTTACTTATGCGGATGGAGCGGGGCAACCGGAAGCGGGACACAAAGCCCGAAGCTCCGCAAAAAGGGGCGGCATATACATTTTAAATTCGCCCAGTGAGCTCTGAGGTTTTTCGGTGCCGCTCCAACGTCTACGCCGTCTGAATAATTAACGCCAGGACATGGACGACCTGGACATAGATGTGGATGCGGATGTAGATGTAAATGGGGATGGGGATGGGACAGGTGCACGTAGCATGTAAATTGTTTCATTACCTTTCGCTCCCCTGTCGCTGTTTGCGGGCCGAACTAATGTGTTGGTTAAGTGAAAACTTTTCCGCTGGCACGGAGCCTGGCTTAAGTCGAATATCAGCTTCTTCTTTTCGCAATTAGACTCAATCGAGAGCACGATAGTTGCAGTTGCACAACTGCGCTTTCCCCACCCACTTTTCGCATTCAATTGCCACTTGGCTGAGCAATTAGTGCAATTTGAAAAACTATCAACAGCAACTTTGTTCTGGCTCCGAGTTGAGCCACTCAAGCCAAATTACAATTCATTTGAGCTCCCCTCAGAGTTACCTACCTACGTACGAATATATGTATATGCATGCATCAATTTTGTTTGACGAGCTTTGGTCTATTTGGTTAGACAAAATGGGAGTGTGGGGCGGGGCCTGGACCTTACGCAACCTTTAATATCGAATACTCACCGACAACATCCAGATAGCCGACTTGACTCTTCATGGGATCCGTGTTTATTTGGCACATGTACCTGCAAGCGATGCGAATGAGATTGGGATACTTGATGGATATCTGCGGATGGCAGAGGAGCATTGCAATTATGGTGGCATTTGAAGTATTGGTATATTTCAAGGCACCGCTAGTGGCAACTGTGCAGCTGGACGGGGGGGATACATTACCAGCCTTTATCGGACTCCTTCACATCACGTATACGCAAAATCCAGGCACGTTTCTCGGCGTGAGTTATGCTCATGCGATGATTTTTGGTTATGACGTGATTTTGTATCGTTAAAATGGTCTGTGTATCGACACGTAGCCACGCAATCTAGAAGAACAACAAAAATGTACACTGTAGCAAGAGAATTCGTTTATATTTGCCTCCATTTCAGTTGTAAAACTAAAACGTTGAGCGATTTCCTCATCCCAATGCTAATGCCCCAGTGGCGTGGTCGGAGCTCATTTATAACGCCCAGTCTTACGGCCGGGAAAAGTGGAAAAGTGTCGCCAAGAAGGTGGAAAGTGTTTTGGATAATGCGCCCAGTGCAGTGCAAAATGTGCCAGCGGGGGCCCCGAATTAAACTGATTTCAACTTTGTTCTATATTCTTAGTACTCGGGTTGATAAAGACCTTTTTCTTGCGGAGCCTTTGTCATCGGGGGTATTATGAAATATAGCTTAAAGAAGCTGCAAGGATCATCGTAGCGCCCACGGGTTTTGTACCACATTCTGAGTATTCCAGATTGCATAGCTTTGTGCTACTATTGCTGTACGATCTGGGACACTTTTAACATGGTATCAAATCTGATTCACTTAAAGGAACCCGTAATGTGCTTGTTATCAAGGGTCGAGTTACCTTTGATCACCAGTAAGTGAGATTGTTTCTGATACGATTTCGTTTTCTGGCAATCAGAGGAACTCGACTCGACTACAATCCACCTACCTCGATGGGGCACTCAGGCTATAAGGTAGAGAAATTGATGTTGTCTACACTATTCAGACTTCAGTTTCATTGCCTTTCAATTTGTTTGCCCCCCTGCAACAGTGATAGTGATCGTTGGACCAGACAATGCACTACAAAGGACTCCTCCAATAACCTAACCAGATATAATCAAAACGGACAAACAAAATGGAATAATACCCTTGCTATTTTCGTTTCGGCAATTCATTGAGATACATTTTCGGTTTGTTTGTGTCGGTTTTGGTGTGTCACGAAATCAAAGTAACGCTCATGGGCTCCGGAACGTGCCCAACAAAAGGGTCAGCTCAACGCAAAAGCACGACACGCAAAGGTAAGAAACTAGGACCCCACTTAGCCACGTTTAAGCCGATGATGTGAGAATGGTCTTCACTGACAGGCCAAAATGTCTTCCCTACGACCCCAGAAATGATATTAAATAACACATGAGCAGTGTTTTAATTTGTAATGACCGAAATATAAAAAAAGGAAAGCACGCATGGATTCTAAGAACTCACCTTGTAGGTCTGCAAATTGTCGACTACGCACTGGAGTACCGCCTCCCGACTCACGGGCACCGTCACGTTCTGCAGGAGTTCTCCGAACTTTGGAAGATCTGGAAGAGAGGACATGGCAATTACTACTGATTTTTCTTAGTCTAATCTAAAACAAGGTACATATCAGGTTGTTTCCTGTATTTGATCGAAACATCTGTATATACCTTTGATCCGATTGGACAAAAGTGCATCTTCTAGTGGATAAATCCAAGTCGTTATGATAAATCAATCAAAATCTTGGTCCAACTTGCCTTAGAATAGGGGAGCTTAACTTATGTTTTTAATGTTTAAGTTAAAAGCCACTGTTCTAAGACAATTTGATGATCAAAACCGCCGAAGAAATACTTAATTTTGTACTATTTTTAAAATTTATGGTTAAACAAAAATCAAGCATCGGTCGTTTAAAGTGATCTTAATGAGGGAAGGTGCCCAGCATTTTCATGAATTACTGTCAAATTAAATTCCTCTTTAAGTGATTATGTGTAAATGAATAGACTTTGCAGTTAATTTAATTGAATATAACTTAATTTAATTTAGGCGACCTGGCTTAGATCAGATATCAGTGGGCTGGCGGTCATTCCGCTGTGTTTAGCATAACCCACGTCTACAGCAACAATCATGGACTCGACTGGCCTGTCAGCCAGTTCTCAACCAGTCAATCAAAGTCCCAGCACACCCACTGACACCCACCCACTCACACCCACTACGCAGCAGAATGCTCAGCGAAGCGTTGGAAAAGCGCGTTGACTTTAAAGGCGCGCCCGCAAGTATGCAACAGATTTGTGGTTTGGTTGCTTGGGCGGTGAGAATCTGAGGCGGGGCAGGACTTAAAACTTAGCCGCCTCACGCCGCTGCTTTTTGTTTGTGTTTGCTGCTGTTTGTCGCTGACATGCTCAGAAGCCTCGACGAAGTTTGCGCTTCGCATACGCCATGGAATAAAATAATAAAATGAAATAAAAACAAGCAAACCCCTGGCAGACGAAGGCCTTTTCTCATATGCGGGGCACGCATCGGTTAAGGCAAATCAACACATAACAATCTTGTACTTAAAATGCGTAAACAAGGCGATAAGCAAGGGTGATGGCCAAGAAAGTGGCGGGGTGAATTTTTTGATGTTTATTGATGCGGCCGTAAATCTCAATTGCGGCAGCAAAATGCGCAACATCGGGAGGAGGGCAACCTTTCGCTCGTCTCGTCCTTTTGTGAGTCCCCATCCTGTCGTTTATTGTCGGCTAATCTCTTCCTGAACATCACGTTTCGAGTTGTCAACGATACCCTCATTGCTTTCGGGCAATAGCCGTTTGGGAGTCGTTTCGATCGTGGAATTCAAGGATCACATAGAAGCTAGGGTATCATTCGGAAAAGTATAATAGGTATCTAGATAATTTTTTTAATTGCAACTAACTTAAGAAGAATGGTTTATTGAGATATTCATTATTTGTAGCGGTATAAACAAGAAGGACGTTGACTTTGACTTTATTTGAGCAATATGAGCATGTAGTTTAGTACTGAAATAGACACTTGTGGTAACTATATCCACATCCAGCGGATTTTATCTGAAGAGCTTTTCTTAGCATTCATCTTGTATCTGCTGTGCACCTCACTTGATAATAATAATGAAACCAAGCCCGAACAACTGGAGGATACCACTAATAAGCTCGATAACACAGGCTTCAATTCGTCAGAGCCGAAGCAGAAGGTCCTTGTTGTGGGCCGCCTCGCAAACTGTTTTGTCATCGTCTGCCGCCTTTTGCCAACTCATTTGATTTGCCTCCGCTTATTGATACATCCAGGCAGCAAGGATATGCCTGCGTGAGTGGGGGCTTTTATGGCATACTTTCTTGGAGGCGGTCGTGTGTGAATATGTGGAAATTTGTTACATATTTGCGCTTCGTCTTCGGGATTGAAAGTGTGATTGTTTAGTGGATTTATGGGCATATGAAATTAGGATTTAATGGGCATTTGCTTTGTATCTGAAGTGGATAAATGCCACGGGAACCCTCGGATCCATGGCTCTGAGTGCTTAGCATAATGTTTATGATGTATGAAAAGAAATTGTAAATCGCCGTTTAGGGCATGTTCTTTGGAGGCTTAGTGTCCTGAATAAAAACTCGGCTTAAGGGATTCCCCTCCCAAACTCTGCCACATTCTTATTCTTGTATAGCATTTAGCTCGCTGCGTACAACATAGAAAGCATTGGGCAGCATATGCAGTTGGAATTTCAGTTTCCCAGCTCATTTCAACTTGAGGCGCTCGCTTGATATTATAAACTACTTTGACTTAGTTACCAGTGCCTAATGGAGCACTTTCTCAAGCTCACTAGGCACAATTTCCCACTTTCCTTCCGCTGCTTTAAGCCAACTTTATTAAGTCAAGTCGACTTGACTGGCATTTCAACTTAATAAGCGCAACGGCAACATCCAGAGGCAGAATGAGAGGCAACAACAAGTAAATGGCGCTATTTAAATGCTAAACAACTCTATTAACTTGCACGACACACTAACACACTCGCATGAGATGTGTTCGAGATATACCCACACACTCGCATGCAGGCAGGCCGCCTCACTTTCTCGCATATCCCATATCCTGCATACATACCATATCCATGCCAAGGGCAAGCTTGACATTTGTCCGCCGTCTCTCTGCTGAGAAAACTGAACCTCAGCACGTTTCAAATACAATTTACAATAAATAAAATTTAAAAGCGAGAGAAAGACTGCTACAGCAGCCAAGCAACTCGTATTCCGAGACACTCGAGGGTGGGGAAAAGTGGGCAGGCGGAAAAGCGCGGGGAAAAGCAACTGACTTAATGGCGCCGTTTTAGGGAAAAGCGGAGGGCGGGGAATGCCGGGGATTCAGACAAGGACTGAGCACGTGACGACACTGGGGATAAGTTTAAGAGACATAAAAAGGACACGGCTGCAAACTCAGGTGGATGTGACCGACGCGTCGGGCTGACAATTAATTGTTCTTAATATTCGTAATAACGAAATCAATCAGCAGGTCTTAGAAAGGTCTTCTGAGATTAAAGCTGCACTAATTATTAACTAGGCACATAAAGCAAACGGTCTTGTCCTTTTGTCTGGCTAAATAACTGTTCGTATATTAGCCACATTAAAGGTAAACACGCGTATTTTCTTAAGCTTCTATAAATAAATAGAGCGAAATATATATATACTATAAATATATATACTTTCAAACTGTATCAAATCTGAAAACAATACTGAGCTTAATTGGGTAATGTTAAATTTGTACAAGTATATATAGATGCATTTATAATGACTTTCAACAAGCAATGCACTTAACAAATTAATTTATAATAGTTCAGTTGCACTGAATAAAATCCAATTGACCCACCCTCTGAATAGGTGATGTGTTTCAACCTTGAAATCATTTGGCAGCAGCAGTCCGGAAAATACTCAATGCAATTCCTCGCATCCAATAAGGCACTTAAGTGCACTATCGTATCCTTAAAGCATGCATTATAAGCCAATGTGCCGGTGCCTCGTCACAGGACATAAAATCCTTGTGCAAACCCCCCCCCCGCCTGCCATGAACATGGGTTCCAAGTCGTGTGAATTGGCAATGGGAGGATGAGCTGGTATAGCAACTGACTTACCTTTCTCGGGAATCGCATTGACGACCGTATCCTCGCGTATGTCCTCCAGTAGCTCATCCTTATTTTGCATTTCAGCTGCGAGATTTCATTCCGAGTGCCGGCGTGGCATGAAAAGTGTTGAGAGTTCATCCGGAGGAAGAGCAATGAAACGAGAGACGGAATGTACATTTAGAGAGGTAGTTAATATTGGCTTGGTTATCCTTAGTGCAAATTCAATTTGCGGTGAGAAGTGTGTAAGGAATACAAACAGATACCCACACTGCCATTTCGCACTCCTGCCAAATTGGCCAGCTAAAAACCCCAAAACCGCACCCAACACGCCCAGAATACCAAGGCAGGAAACTTCTCGGTTCGTGAACTTTTCCAATATTTTAAGGTCGCTTTTTCAGCGCCTTTCTTTGCTGGCGCTCAGCTTGTAATTTTCAGAGCCACAAAATGAAGTTGCAATTTGACTTTTGTGCAGCTGCAGCATGGTGGAGCAGATGAAATCGATTGGATGGAGGGCTTTCAATTCCCGCAGGTAACAGGTAAAATGCATTTTCGGCACGCGCCATAAAATATTTAGCAAATGCCAGCAAATGGGTAAATAGATTTACGTTTATGAGCTCGCGCTTAGAACGTGGAAATTCGGGTCGGGCAGCCCTGGGAAAGTATGTGCAAACACAAATCGGATAAGTTAATTAACAAGCCGATATATGTACAAATTACGAAACCGAAATCAAATTTATAAATTAAAAATTCACATAAATAAACGTGCTCACCTCAGGCCAAATATATTAAAGACTCTCTATGCCCATTGCAGAAATGAGTTATTTCGGCAAAAGCGAATTTATATTTTCCCAAGTTGACGACTATTTCGTTATTGATTTCCATTTCCATTCCACACGCCCGCCACCTTGGCACACATACTTCTGTATCGTATTTTCCGGCCACTCCGGCTGCGCCATAAAATAATGTCATCTATAACCGGAGAGACCTTGAACGCGTGTCTCCTTGCGTGCAGACAGACGAGTCAATAGCGCAAATGGATTCCCATTCGCCGTGGATGTGGATGTGGACTTGGTAGGGGATTCAGAGCGAGCTGAATGCCAAGGCAGTGCCCGTTTGAACTGGAGACCGGAGGAAAGGCACTGAGTTTTCAATTAATTTTCGTGTTGCGACTACTTCTACGAGTCGAAGCCGTTTGCATTTTAATAAACGTATAGCACATGCTAACTGGGCAGGAGGCGACTGTTCCGATTCTTCCGACTCTTCCGGCTTTTCCGACTTTTCCCACATCTGTCGCAGCTGGCTGGCAATGCAAATACATTTTGTGGTTGCCGCAAACGCACAATAGTATGCAATAAATTCGATTTCTCGTTCGTATATTCGAGAAATTGTTGGGAAACTGGTGGAAGAGGGCCGGGCAAGAATCAACTGCTCTGCATGCTGGCGAGCAAGTTTTGTATGCGACTGGGTCTGGCTGCTGTTTGTAATATTTTGTGTTGCATACTTGCAGGCGCCCGTCACTTCCCATTCCTCTGGAGCATGCCAGTGAATTTCCCGCTCCTTGTGGCTTTCGCTCCATGTACAGACATGGAAAACGCATCGAGTGGGCCAACAAATGTTTCCAGGCACTGCTACGTGCCTGCGCTTCAGACAGCACAGGGAAAAACCGGAAAGAAAGTGTTCCGAAAGTTGGCCAAAAAGTTCCCGATTCTGGTCCGGCATTGTTGCTCTTTTTGTACTCAGTATGACGTGATTTGCAGGCAATACGACGTGACCGTGAAAGATTCCCAGCGAGACCTAATGATGGGGTAGGGAGGAGTCGCGGATCCTGGGGATTGTGATGCCAGCAACTCTGTGGCAATAGAACAGCTGAATCTTTGATAAGGATTCGGGGTTCAAAGAGAAATATTGTCTGCCATTTTTAGTGAAGCCTTGGAGTAGAGAAACTATGCGGGTTGTTGAACTCACCACACATACAAAGACTTATTTAATTAATTTAATTAAACAAGGTGCAACACTTTGTAGCTGTTTCAAAATCCACTCCCAAGACTTTACTTGTCTTAAGTGGCAGAAACCAATTATTGAGTATTCTATACAATGACTAAGTATTTAATCCATCCATGGTAAAACACGCTATAAAAATAATAAATATATAGAGGTGCTACAAAAACCCCACTTTGGATTAATAAACTTTTTTTATAAACAGCAATTATTCGTGACAAATATGTGTGGCTTTTTAAACGAGCCTTCAGTTTATGACCAAAATAATTACTTTCAATACAATCTAATATATATGTCCATAGAGTATATGAATCTGTATTTTTTTAGTACTTTTAAATGTACTTTATTATGAGATATTACAATGAAACCCTCCAGCTGCGCAGGAATTTTTTTTTCAACTGACCGAATAAATGCGTTGAAATAGAACACCGAGTACGGATTTGTTTCCTGATTTAAGTCTACTTTTAAAACATGAATATTACCCAAATTTATGTTAAAGCGCGCCGCTTTTCATGTCCACTTAGCTGCACACCTCCAGGCTGCTCTCATTTTCCTGCTGTCTAACCTCAAAACTTCATTAGCCAAAAAGCACGCGCCGCCAAATTGAAACGACAGAAACAACAAACGCAAAAATATCTTCAAATAAAAAAAAAGCGGAGAAGAAGGCTAGGGAAGAGTGCGTTGAGTGCTATAAATTGCACGGCGGCAGAGAATAAATGTAAAGTAAATGGCGCTAATTCAAAGTAGATTTATTTATTATGCCATTTTTCCCGCGGCCCAGCGCCAAGAAATATGCCTTAAATTTGCCATCCGAACATTGTCGTGGCAGTCCTGCCAGTCCTGGCAGTCCTGGCAGACAACGTGGCAGATACGGAGGCGGGGAGCTGAACGGAACCGGAAGAGGAACACGCAGTTACAGGAAGCAGGAACAGCCCAAACACGGCGAAGGCGTAGCCAAAACAGAACTAAAAAAACAGGGGCAAACAAATGAAAATATATATATGTGTATATATATTGTCTGAGCCCCAAAAATATTATGCAACAAAAACGCGAAAGAGGCTCGAACATCCGCGGACAGCTTTAGGCCCTCACTGGATTCTGGGCACAATCTCTGTACGTACGCCTATCTCCTATTTGCACTGGATGCCGAATGGTGGATTGAGGTGGATGGAGGATGGAGGGTGGAAGGTCCTGAGAAGCCGAGCACCTGCTGCCGGAGACAGCCGCTGTTGATTTTGCTAACGCACTTAAGCCAATTCCCTTTCACTGTCTGCCGGCGGGCCAGATGATTTATTGGCCTGCCAGACAAGCACCGGATTATCATTTTCGGTGGTGTCAACAACTGCCCGAAATTTGCGCAAATTTGTCTATGATTCCCAAGTGCTTGCCCAGTGTTTGCCTTGGCCCGGCTAATGATTCCAATTAGCCGCATTTACACGGGTCAGTGGGAGGAGGGAGGAGTGCTAGCGATCCAGATGCGTCTTATCCGAGCGCAACACCTTCTCGTCTATTCCGGTCATCAATCTCTTGCTGGCCAAGTTTCTAAGCCAACTTTGGCAGCACATCACTTTCCGGACGTGAGGCAGAAGCCTTATCCTACTCTGCTGCAAGTTTCTTGCAATTTCCCTGGCCAACGAAGCGATGAAGTTCCGAGAACGGCGATGTCTTTCAAATTGGCAGTCCGAAAATGAAGCACTCGCGATTTCTATTTGTGTATTCGGAAACTTTTGCGCTAATTGAGCTGAACGGCCTTTTTGATGTTCAAAAATCAACATACAGTAAATTCAATTCGAAGGCGATCAGGTGGGGTAAAGGTCATCTTCAAACGCGCAGCGGATACAAACAAATAGAAGCTTTAACAGGTATTCGCCTGGAGGCAACAGCCCAAAAGCGCAACAGCGAACGGAAAGAAAAACAACAGTGGGCCAACATAAAACACAAATTACAAGAACTAAGGCAAATAAACGACAACAGAGCCTCAAAGGCCAACAGCCCCCGTGATTGTTCAGCGCCAGCCAAAACGACCGAGCGCCCAAAACTCACACCACCCCATCGGCCCCGCCATCCCCTTTTGATTACCGCTCCACTCGGCAGCTCTCATACGCTTGACTGCCAGGACTTGCAGCAAGCCAGCGTGAAAAAGTCGTGCATACTTTTAGGTGCAGCGCGAAAGCGTGTGAAAAAAGCCAACACGCACAAAAACGAGCACCAACACAAGCACACACGCGGGCATAGACAACCGGAAAATGGGCGCGAATAAAAGGGAATTGACATAGAAGACACAGCGCGCGGAGGGCTGCAAATTTTTGCAGTCCATGGGAATTGTTGAAAAATTGTCAAACAATCGCTGGCACATCAGCAGCAATTGCTGCTGAATACAACAAGGAGTGCCTCGAACGCATGATACCTCGTACTCAGCTTGCAACGAAGTGTCGTTACAGTTAAAGGGTTTTTAGAAGGATTTTATTATATTAATGAAAATGATTTAAGGCTCTAGGGTTCCATATAAGGGGTTCGTATATAAAAAACCCATATTGATGATCCTTATTTGTTACATGTTCGCCGAGAACTAGAATATAACCCGTCTCCACTCAAGTAACGGGTGAAAACAGTCAAATGGAAATGGTGAAAATGGCTGGGGTAAACGATTGGGGAAACCATACGAAAATTAAATTTGACTAAAGCGGAACTTGGCCCCGAGATGCAAAGCTAATTGAGGTTTATTGTCGCCAAACTCAACCAGAAATACTACAACCCGATTCATCATAGTTAGCACTCACTGCAGCACATACTAGTGCATTTAAAGTGGGTAAAATGCTCCCAATTGATTAAAATCTATTTGCTATTTGTTATCTCTTTTTAGGTTAATTATAGATGTATTCCCAAATTAATCATACTGAAATATCACAGCACATTTCGCATACAAATTATGTTCAAATCAATAATAAACTTTATAAAATAGCTTTTATGTTATTTCACAAGTTTTCTAGGGCAAACAGACTATAGCATACTATGACGTGCATAAAGACTTCCCACATATTTAAAGTTATAAGCTACTTTTAAGCCCGAATGCAAATTCCCATCAGCGGAGGGAATCCCATTTCAGCTGTAACCCCTTTTCGCAAATTCATGGGTCACACTGTGGAATAGTTGGTCATCATGTCAAGTCATAAACCCAGAAACCGACGACCCAAAGTGCCATCAATCACAATGTCAATCACTTTTTGTCATAAGTAGACACTGCCACAATCGCAAGCACACACACACATTTGCAAAGGAAGAGAATATATTTTCAGAGGTTCAACATTGTGTGCAATGTCAACGTTTGTCCACTTGTTGAGCCGCCCTAGCGGAAGGAAGGGCAGGACACGGGATGCGAAGGCGCAGGACTCGGCTTGCTGCCCACAGGCCATAGACAAAGAAAACTTAAGTGGTCACTTATGTGTGTGTGTGTGTATGTGTGTGTGTTGTAGGCCTGGGGGGCTGTGACCGGGAGGAAGGCGCGTGTCGGGTCAGGAGTAAGCCAGAATACGCATACGCCATGTGTGCCCTTAATTATGCTGTGGACTCTGGGCGGACAATGACAACTTAAACAGCCACTAAAGCTAACCAAGCACGTGCTCCTGGAACTCCACTCCCCGCAGCGTTTATCTTCACCATCCCAATATGTGCTCAATGAGCCAAGCTGTTTTTTGGGCCCGACCAGACTGCCAGTCCCATAATTCACTTGAAATACCATCCAGATAGCTTTGGCGAGGGTGCCGAGTTTAAGCCACTCAAAACTTTTTGTTACCACTTGGCAAGGGCGTCAAAGTTGACATTGCGACCGGCACTCAGCAGCTAAATCAAAAAAAAAAAAAAAAGGAAAATGTTCAAGCTGTGTTCGATTGCCTTATCCAGCAAATATGCCAGTTCGTGGAATAATTCTGTGGGTTGGCCAAAAGGGAAATCTTCCAATACAAACAAATTACAAAAATAATTGAATAGTTCAATGCCTGAAGGTTGAGAGCTATCAATTCGCTTTAGTTTTAAATCATAAGTGAACAAATTTGGTACCATTTTACAAGCAATTTTATACAACAATGCAATGCTCAACTGTCAAAACTTGAAAATAAGCAAAAAACTATTGAATTTAAACAACGACTAAATTGTTGTATTTTTCCAATCTTAAAATATATGAGGTGTAACCCCAAGTTAGTTAGTTTCTTACCCAGATGATGGGCAATGTGATCGTGCTCCTCGGACTCGCCGATGATGAAGTCCTGGTGCTGGTGGTGCATCTGGTCCAGGTGGTGCAGCTCCCCCTCGTCGTCGCTCTCCTGGGCGGCGCAGCCGGGTAGCGCGAGGGAGAGGCAGATAAACGAGGCGACGGCGGCGGTGGCAGTGGCAACAATTAGCCGGGAGGATATTTCCGGCATTTCTCGCTTCCGCTGCAGCTTCCCCGCCGCCCGTCTGCGCTGGCGACGCGCGGCAATTGTCGCTGCATCCGCTGTCAGCGGAAATATTTTAATTTTCATTTTTTTTTTGCTAGCGCCGGTCTCGCTTGCTAGTCCTTGTCGTCCTCCTCGTAATTGTTTGCCTCCTGATTGCGGCGCCTCTTGGCAGCTGGCGTAAGAATACTTGCTTTAGCGCGAGCGCTTCACTTTCGATTTTCCGCAATTCTCAAATATTTATGGCCACCGTGTTGCTCAGCTTTGGGCCGAGAGGCTGGCGAAAATTTCCAATGCATTACAGCAGACGTTGTTGAAATATTCGAACTACCTCCGGATGTATGCCACTGAAAGGGGAAGCACGGAAAACAATGTTCAGTGTATGTAAACTATGTATCAGAAATGATTGGCATGCTTTTAATTTTTTAATGCATGTATTATAGTCGGTGCGCTGCAGTAATGGTTTTCATTTTATTATTAAATATAATTTCATTATTAACGCACCCACTCAGTCCCTTAAACTCTGCTATGTCCATGGATATTCTCTTCATAAAATATTCAGGATTATATGTTAGGCAAAACGAGATGGGCAGAGCTGTTAACAGCGAGAAATTGGTGTTAAAGGGTTAAAAATCTCGCGAATGCCATTTAAAGTTAGTAAAAACTGTATAAGCTTTCAATTTATGTAAATATCATATTTTAATGAATTAATAAAAATAAAACCAAAATGGTGGATTCAACGTGTGTAATTAGGCTTTGTGTACCCCTTTTGAAGTTTTCAGTTGGGAATATTCCAGCTTATTGTAAATAGAATATATGATATATAACATACATATATATAAAGTATATGAAATACACCATATATGAGGATATTTGGATTTGTCAATGCAATGAGATGGGGTCTATATATACTCGACATATCCCCTAAAGTGATTTATTTTTCATTGGAATAATAACAATCTACCATTTCCATTTTTCCAACTAACATGTTACATGTTGCTTTATATAATTAATTTTTTCACATTGCCATTATGCTAACAGTAAAGTTGCTGAGTAGCTAAATCACTCTGTTATGCAATTTACAAATTTGTTGTGAATAAAAAGTGCACAAATCCATTTTTCGTTAACTGGTTTAACTCTCAAACTAACTGGCTACTATATCGACTGAGGGTCACGTGAGTCAAAGAGGCCCTTGAATGATGCAAATAGTTGATTCAATTGAGGCAAGCCAACGAGGCGTATGGGTAACTTGACATGCTTCATTTGCCACCACTTAATCAGAATGCAACATTTTCCAACCGCAAGTCGTTTTCAGTTGCGTACTTGCGGGCCCTTCTCAAGGATGTCCTTTGCTTCGTTCCCATGCCACTGCCTCCACAAAATGTATCATTTTATAAGTTGTGTATGCGAAGGCCGGAGCTTTCTTTAATTGCTAGGAGTGGCCATATTAGAAAAGCCAGGAAAAGGGGAAAACTTGGCTGAAAGGCGGCAGGAGGCAGGACACGGCCAGGCCAGGCCAACGGGGAATCTAAGAAACTTGAAAACAAAAGTCGAGTGCAACGCAACGGAAAGCGGCAGAAAGGCATTTAAACTTTTGGACAAGTTTAATTTCCCGTCGAGTGTGGCACATAGTAAGTGCCAGAGATGGCCAAAGACAGATACGGAGAGGGAGTTGCGGGTTTTTTAGCTTATGAAACTGAAAGCACTTTCCATCTTTGAAGAAATTGAGTGCTGGCAATCAACTAATTGCGGTCAGATCCATGGCCACGATTTCCTCGGCACTCGTCCTTTCGTTTTATCGATGGGTCGCAAAAGGGTCTGCCATTTTCGTTATTATTATTATCAGCTCAATGTTGCCACCGTTGATCATCCTTGTCAGCTGTCCATTTGGGTGTTTCATAATCAGTTGACCAGGTGGAAATTAATAAAAATATATTGCCGGGCTGAATTCGGTTGGCATTATTCTTTCGCCGGGCTTTTGTCCCCTTTGTGTGGCTTTTGGCCTTTTATGTCATTGTTCGCCAGGATTGGCTATTCCTTATGTTCTCGGGAAAATCATAAAGATAACGGTCACAAAAAAAAGGGGTAAAAGCGTAGATTGAACGGAGCTAATAAAAGAGATAATAGGAGAGTGCTGAAACCCAAAACGAAATGTGACAAATGACGTCTTATTTAATAAATTGGCTTAAATGGTTGACATGCAGTCCGACCACCAAATCCCTGAACAAGAAGGTGTTAACTAGATATGACAAGAGGACAGGTGACTAGTGGTTAACTTGACATTTGTGAGGTAAACTAGAAATGGCCAAGAAAATGTTGGGAGTGGTTTATAGTTTTTAGAACAGGACACGCTTGCTTAAATTAAATTCTCCCTTTGATTGACAGCATTAATAGTGACTATCCTAATCAAGTTGGAGTCATCGTAGCAGAATCCCAACTGAATCCCCTCAAGGCGTCATTGTTCCGTTCATCGGTCAGTTATCTTTGATAAGCAGCTCTGGGATATGAAGACCCATCTGCTGCTCCCAAGGCATTTCGGCTCGGCCAAGTCGTAATGATAAATAGCCGGGCAGAGAAAAAAAGGAATGCCAAATAGGTAAGCCCATGGGCAATGCAAACTTGGCAATTTTGGCCAAGTATAAAGTCAAGGCAATTGACACCTTCTCGATGAGGTGCGTCATTAACATTTCCATTTGATGGCTGGCAGGCGCCTTACCTTCCACCGTTCTCATTTGGCTCGTTGGGCGGCAGCCTTTGTTTTGGCCAAGTCCACGAACCGTCTCGTTTTGTTTCGTTCTGTTTATCGCCAGCTGTCAATCGTTAAATGACAAACAAAGAAATGCGGCCAGCAATTTGCAGCCAGCCAAATGGCGTCTATGATTTCCAACTGTCAATGACAGTTGCTAATCCACGGCATTCCTCCTGCTGTCTCGGGCTTTTCCGCTGTCTTGCTTCGGAAATGAAATAACAAATGATATCTCCCTCTGGACTCTGCATTTTTGTGCCCGCCAATCGTAAAGAGTGGGGTATATTGTGCAAAGGGTATAAAAGGTATAATGAAAGCAGCTCACTGTTAAATGTGGCACATTTTTGCAATGCATATTTAAGCATATCCATTATATTCATCTTTGCCAGCACTGAGACAGGAAAATCCAGTTTAGGATTGCTTAACATAATGTTGTTTCTTAAATGTATAACAATTATTAAGTTATTCGCAAAAAGTTAGGTATCCAATAGTCGAGACAATAGCGAGTGACAGTTTTTCGTGCTTAATATACATATACCCAAAGCTAGTTTTTCGCTCAGTTCCGTCTGCATCCATATTTCCCTCGATTTCTTTTCTTTGTGAATTTTCCTCTTATCCGCATTCTTTCCGTGTTTTATTTGACATTCTCTTTTTGAAAGCGTTTTGCTACTTTCGCGTGTCAAAAACTGCAGCAGAATGCCAAATAAAGGGCTTGTTTATGTCACCTGAAATGGTGGTGGGGATTTTGTGCCTTTTCTTCTTTTTGCAGCTTGGTGACTGTCGCTGGTAATATGCAGAAAATGTATTAAATTAAGCTTAAACTTTCATAGCGTTTTTTGTCAATCAAAACATGCTCGGATTGCAGATGAATTGGAATATTTATTTTTCCGGCGCGCCATTGCTTGGTCATCCTATTATCAAGACTCACTGCTATTCGTTACGAAAACTAAAGTTAAGGAAATACTTATTTCTGATTTTAGGCAACCAGCGGGCGAAACGCCATTTATCTATTGTAAAAGGCGAAAATGAGTGCTTGTGTTATGAGTGCTGCGTGGCCCTCGGTTTAATTAGAGCCACATCCACTGGGAGCGTTTACATCATTTGCCATAATTCATCTGTCCACTGACTGCCAGCTGCTGTTGTGCATCGCTCGGAATAAAAATCAAATCACAGCGCCGTCCATCTTGGCTGTCAGTTGCCATGATGCTTGCTTGTTTTTACTCGTCTTGTCTCTCCTCGGCTGGGAAATTTCTTTTAATATAACAAGCCATGCGAAATGCGTACACAAAAAGATGGCAAAATGCTTGCTCCAACGCCCGCTCACACTAACTAGCCACAAGGAGCATTTCCCACCGCCATGCAGCTTGTGCATTTCCCCCGTCTTGCATTTGATTAACCTACAAAAAGGCGTTTGGACGTGCGATGCAGTTCGCACAGTGGGCGTTCCTGTTTGTTGCTGCGGTTTCTGGGCTTTTCTTAACGGGCAACTTTAATAAAAAACGGTCAGCGGGCGGAGGGGCGGCAGCTGCGGCGGGGGAAAATGCATAAATGCATAAAAAATTGGCCAGCTTACAAGCCGCTTTACATATGCAACATGGGCGCCTGCTGTGCGGGTGTGTGGGTGTGCGGAAGTGCATTGGCACACATATACTCGTACGAGCACACATTGTTGCAAGCAGACATTTTTCCGACACGTGTTTGCTTTCCCGCACTTCCGTTTCCGCCGAGCCATTGATGTGACTTTCCGTCATTTTGTGGGAGAACGAGCTGCTTTTCCGACGCCTTGCCAGCCCCTCAAAGACTTAATTATTTTTCACCAAATAATTAATCAGAGTGAAATGGGAAACTAACAAAATCGGACAGGATGTTGCAAGTTGCAACCCCATTTGCTCTTGTGATGAAAATTCGAAACTTTGGTAACACACTTTTTGGCCCTCTGCGAAAGTATGCTGTGAACTATTGCAGCCACCTGACACAGCATTCACGCACATTCGTATGTGTGCGCGTGTGTGTGTGGCCCAGCGTTTGCGCTCGTTTGTGTTTTGCGGGTTGGCCATGCATTTCCGGTTTTAATGATTATAACACAATCAAGTGCATATTGCCTAATTAGCGATCCTCAGCAGCAAGCGGCGTCCAGGCCGCATAAAGTGCATAAAATATTTCCCACACTCGCTGCGGGCGCTTCATCCGCATGTGCATATGCATGTGTTAGTGTTCGCTCGCGTGCGCTAGTGTGTGTGATGGCTCGCATATTTTATGTCGCTTATTGGACGGCCATCCACAACGAGCTGCACATCTAGAGTATGTGTGTGTATGTATGTGCTCGTAGCAGCTATGTTTCATGTTCATGTTGTTTATACGGCTTCCGTTTTGGGTGCGTGTGCGAAAATATTGTGTGTAATTGTGCGGTCGGCTACCCGTTTTATTTGATAATTTTGCACAAAACTCCCCACCTATTCATTAGCGCTGACGAACACCCACGCCACACAAATTTGTAGACACAACAAAGGCAAACTGTTATTCCATTTCCCACCCAAAGTCTGACACTTGACGCGGGCTTCCAATAATTTAGTTAAAGCTCGTCCTTGGGTGGCTTTCGTCCTGCACTTTAGATGTGATCAAACTGTTTTCGGGCTACAAGCGAAGTAAAGTTATCAAAAAGTTTGCTGATACCAAGTATTCGACGTTTCGCAAACTTTTGTGAATTATATGTGCATAGACGAAAGTAGTGAATGCATATAATAAAGGATAAACGTTGCTCAAGAAATCATGTTGCATGGAACTTAATTTGTTAAGCACATCATTTATGCTTGAAAATTTTTAGCCAGCAATGGCAATGCTAGAAGTCAAGGGTATTATAATAATAATAAATCGAGCGTAACAGATTTTTGTGGCTCATATTGTTTTGTTGATACCGAGAAGAATATTTTAGGATACATTTAATACAATACTTTACAGAAGACAGAAAAACAAAATATCCTAGAATACCCTAGGGGTCTTAAATCAATAAATCGTGCGGAATTAACATGTTTTTAAGGCATAAAAACCCATGTATATATACTATGTATCCTTTCGCCATTAATGTTAACCTTTATGGTATACAATAATTGTTTTTCTGTCCCTGTTGTTTAAGTTTTCCTTCCATCAATATACAAGCTTTTTTCCTTTTTTCTTAAATTTATTACCGCTATTTTTTATTTAATAGCAAACCGCTGCTGTAATGTGACACGGCTTTATGTTGTCAACCACTTTCAAAAGTAATTCATTTTTTTTCAAACAAAATTTCATAACTCCGTTCCGTTCTGTTTGATCATAATCCTGTTTTGAAACGAAATTTTTTGTTGATGCTGCGCTTTGCGGGCCACTTTTAATTGCAATAATTAAATGTCAAATTAAATCCTAAATTCCTCGGTGGATTTAATTCAATTGGCGTGACAGTCAAAGTGAAATTACGAATAAAATACCACAATTTCCCAGCGCCGCTAGGGCCCTTCTATAAATGCCGTTTGCAGGCTCTACCCGCCGAGAGGAATGCTGTGATTGTTTTTCCGCAAGTCGGTCTCGCACTCCTCTTTCATTTTTTTTCGCCAGCCATTTAATGAGCCACGCTCGACTTGCCGCCAAGAATGCAATCAGCAGGGGAGGGGAACCGAGGATGCACGGGTAAACAGCCAGGACCTTAGTACCCATCAAGGAGCCAGGACCGGCACAATTTGCGTTAAGCGGACTGTGAAAAATGAAGTACCAAATTGAAGTTGGCAGCCAGCGTCTCCGGTTGTGTCTTGCACTTATTTATTTATTTAATTCTGGCCATTCCTTCCGCTTACGTACAGTGCTGAGCTATTGTTGTCCTCCGATGATATCGCAGGCACGGCTGACTCGCGGAAAGCGAGGGACGAAACGCGAGCGCGTCGACTTTCGGCACCAACGTGTTAAGAGCTGCGAACTGGCGCGACCGTCAACGTTGCGCACTAAAACCATACTAAACTAATTTGCTTAGCAGGACGCACTGATTACACAAAGTCCTCGAAGGGCGATAATCGCCGTCATTCGTCACGACTGCCGACTACCGAGCGCGCTTCGGCTCGGAGTTCGTGGAGTTCGGCAAGCACTCGCGAACTTGCCGAAGCGAGCCGAACTCCAAAGGCAAAGAGAACCAGCTTCTGTTAGAGAGCAAGAGAGGCAGAGCTCTGTTAGCCCGTTAACAGTGCTGTGGCAGGATAAGAAACCATTGTTGGGCCAACAAAGTCGGCCCTTGTAGCAGCAAACTATTAGCCCTGTTTGGTGGGCTTAAACCTACAATGCAACTTTCAAATAGACCAAACGACTCACATCCTGGCGGACTGATTTTTTGAGCTCTTTCCGCTAATTTATCGATTTAAATGCAAAAATTCCGTGCCATCTAGCCCGGCATTCCCCAATGATGGCCGAGCTTTCAATCATTTAAAATTCCACAAACACACACACACACACGCGCAACACACTCTTCCCTCATCAATGCAAAAATCAAACATTATTTATGCAAATTACAAGCCATTATTATTTAAGCCAACAACCACAAAGGCAGTAATAGTGGCAAGTTCGAGGCGGGAAAAGGGAAAGGGAAACTCCGACCAACAATCATATCCGTCATAGTCATAAAGCCAGGGACCAGGGGACAGTGGGGCCTGCCAATGCTTTGGGGAACCAATTTGGCAGCCGGCATAAATAAATTTTTACTTAATGTAGGTCAGTAATGTGCGCTGTGGTCTCTCTTACCCAAGGCTTCTCTCTTCGCTGAGCGGCGCTCTTCAGAGCGCTCTCTCTTCGGACGCAGCGCCGTGAAATATGCTACTAAAGTTGCTTCTTTTCCGGCTGCGTGTGTGTAGGTGCTCGGGAAATGCCATCAAGCCTCAAAGGACCGGGTATGCTTGCATAATGCAAACAGCCAATGATATTGCCATGATTCGTTGAATAGTTTCAATTGCAGCTTTCAAGCTGCACACCAGTAATCGGTAATTGGTATTAAATAGTTGGGTAGCTAATAATTGGCTGTAATATTAATCAGAAATAACAAATGCTGTTCAGTTATTTGGCAAGAAATCTTTATAAATTATTAGCTATCTTCTAAATGCAAAGGTGAGTTAAGTTTTTAAATATTTTTCGAATATAAAACAATTGCATCTGAATACCTTCGAATCATCACTGACGCTAACAAGATGAATGCTGAGTGATATCCATCCTAAGTAAAGTTGCATTTGCCAGGGGCTGCATAAATAAATTATTATACCGAAACTGAGCCAACCGTCTAAACTTCAAAACTCACTTGGTTTCCCATGGATTTTTGCGTAAGTTTAGCTCTACTCACAGTAGTCTGCTTCAGTCTCCCCCCCACTTTACTCCCTTTAAACAGATCCTGAGACCCACACAAAATCGTCTCCTTGTAACGCATCCTGCAACGCAAGTTGCTCCAAATTTATGTACAAACTCACTTAGGCAAGAATGTTTATGCGTTTTGTACGTGTTGGTTACTGTCGCTCATGTGGGTAGCATCCTCCACATCCTTACCTTGCGCCATCTCATTCCAGCGAACCCACTCGTTTATTTTGGCATTTCTACGAATTTTTTGGGAAAATTTTGTAATGCTGTTCTATGTCCTGAATGTTGTCTCCGGGGAGAAGAAGAAGCCGGGGGGTGGAAAATGCCTTCTCACGCACACCGAAAAGTGTTATGAAATTTTTCTTCTCTAATGACCTAAATGCAAAGGAATTTCATCCAGCATTTGAGCTAATTGCTATTGCATTAGGTACCATTTAAGTTTCCGTAAATTAAGCTAACAGTCATCTGCTCTGTCCTAGGACACGTTAACTAACAAGTTAGGTAACTTGGCCAAAGTCCTTGGCACTCAAAGTAGCCACATTTAAATTTTTCTAATTCTATCTAAGAGGTACTACCAACATTTTTTGCCGTAAAGAAGAGTCTGCAGTTGAATTCCGTCACGCCTCGACAATTTGAGCATTTTTCCTTCGCAGACTGTTTCCCTTGATCACTTCGGCTGTAAACTATACTTGGCAGTTGCATGAGGGCCAATTATCTGGCACCTCGAGCGGCGGTTTCGTTCCAGCTATTTACATATAATTAGCGCCCAACTGGCAGGCCGCTGCATCGTTTTTCGCCACTCTCGTTTCTCCGTATTTGCACAACGCAGTTTTTGTGCATTTCTTTGCAGTTTCCCACTCCAACTTTCCCTTCAAGACTCTTTGCCAACTTTGACAATGAAGTTGCAACGATGACAACGCCAACAAACTGGAGCGAGTGAAAATATATAGGAGAGCTCTCGACAGGAGTCGATCAAAGATTACCCTACTCAATCGACCCAAATCGGCTAAAGAAATCAGAATGAGTCTTACTTTCTTGTATTAAAGTGATATCAAAGTAATTGTAGTTGAACTACAAAATAATAACCAAATTTTAAACTGCAGTAATGCATTCAGATAGAAATATCTGAGATAAATCATCTTTGTTTCAGATTATTTTCGTATATAATTCAAGATTAATCAGCTAACTGGGTATAAAATGCACCAAGACCATCGAAGGTATGCGAAAAACTTTCTCGGCTGATGGCAGTTGCATAGAGGCGCCAACTTAATAAGGCCACCAAAAAGCCCAGTGGGTGGCGCGAATGCAAAGCAGAAGGCTAAAAAAAAGAATTCACGATGCAGAGAAAGGCAACACTTTCTATCATTCCAAAAGCAGCCAGCTAAAAGCGGAATATATATTCCGTCTGATTGCACTGAGATGCTGGGGTCCGTGGCGCAAACAAATTCGAACGCTCAATTGGCAGAGGTCGAATGCAGCCCCTAGTTGGTTGACAGACAGCTCGTAGTTTGTTTGTCGGCTGAGCAATGGGCGAAACCAACCCGGCGTATACGTAATGGGGCTTATTGATGAGCGAAAGTAAGCCCAGGCCCTTTCCATTTTTGATTCGCCATTCCCAGCTCCAGCCATAATAGCACAGTCATCTGTGGCGGTCATTTTCATTAGCTGGCATCACGCGGTGGATGCAATAGCCACAACAACAGCAGCTTCCCTCCCCCTCTCCAATTGAGTGGAGCTTTGTCCAAGGATACCCACCTGACTGCAGTTAATTTTGCTGATGCCCAAGCTGTTGACTGTTTGGCTGCTAGCTCAGCTCCTGTTTTTGGCATCCGACTGCAGTCAAAACCAATTATGAGGCCTCCAGCGAAGGGTGCATGCAACATGGAATATTCTGGAGTGCGGATTGGGCCAGTAGAGCAAAATATCTCCACATTTTTGGTTGAACCTTTAGAAAGAAAGCTTACTCTTTATTTTTATCGCCTTGTATTGCTTTTTATTTACTACGAATAACTAATTAGTTTATCATTTACTGATTGCACTTTTCTGGTCTTCCGCAAACACAAACTTGATCAACGCAGGTAAATTGGTGATTTTTGGTACACAGCAAAACACCAGTTCTCATTATCGTTTTACCCTTCAGAGCCAGCTGACATTCCAAACGGCCTCTACAAAAACTACCAGCTGACAAAATTGCTTCACATATAAATACTATAAGGCAAAGTAAGCTGGCTTCTTTTTTATGACATTTCGATGGCATTGTGATGTGAATAAGAACTAAACTATAATTGCTCTGGGCTTAAATAGTAAACGGCTTAACTATTTAAGCGTTGCAAATGTGATTTATTCCGCTTCTTGCAAACTTTTCAACGAATGTAATATACTCTTTTGTTATTTTTAGTACTATATTAACTGAATATATCAGCAGAAATCTCAATAACACATTCCCCGAAAGTCCAAGGAGTAGAAATGAGCTTCGTATACGTGTACAAAATGCCTTTCTACATGCAGAACGTGATGTCAACAGCAGTTTTGCATCGACTTCGATAAATGCCAGTAGGGTTACAAAAGGAATAAAATACCATTATCTTTTTGTTTTTGCATGTGCCAGCGTTTACTGAACGTGATTTGAGTTATTTATCGCGCATATATTTTCTTGCCATCGACATCTAAGAAGAATTTTTACTTTTATTCCAAAGGTGCAAATTCCCACGGGCTCCTGATGCTCAGAAAGAAAATTTTTACACGCCTACATGTGCAAATAATATTTCGATCATATTGAATAAAATGAAATAAAACTAACAAATTTAGCAAGAAAATATTAACATAAGTTTCATTCAAATTTGCCTCTGAATTATTTTTTTAAAGCAAAGCAGCCAATACCTGAAATATCATCACACTTCGAACAAAACACAAGCAGTGACAATTATTAGTAGTGCGTTTTGATTTTGAATAAGCCTGAAATTTTTTAATGAAATAACAAGAACTCAATATTTTGGAGACCAACTAAAGGTAAGGAAATTAACACTTAAAAGCAAGTACTATGTATATGTAAAGTTGAGTATGGCCAAGAACAGAGTTTCCTTCCTTTTACCAGAAGATTTACAACGAAAAATTGTACCTCCCGAGTTTAATATCGACACATTGATTGAAGTCCCGACATTTGCATTCGCTGTACATTTTATTGACTTTCATTCCCATAGCATGGTACCCAGCTTTTCCAGCTTTCCCAGTTTTCCATCAATGTTAATTGACCTAGAGTTGGGGGTGTGGGCAAATGCTTGAATTTGCCCCGAAATTTCAGTGGCAGAAATCATTTAATGGAAAAGTTTACTACAATTGAATCAACACCCACAGTCTATTTTCCCTGATGCATTTGTTGGTCCTGCTGCTTCAGTCGCTCCTTTTTCATTTAATGGAAGCAAAAAGTCAAATTGAATTTCATTTGAAAATTTCCACTCTTAAACTCAGTCCAAAAAATCCAAACCGAACCGACCATCTATCAATTCCAGCTGACCCAACAGTTTCCGAAATTGCCAGCCTTCAATTAGCTCCATAAAGTTTAATTTTCAATTTATGCATTTTTATACTGCACTACCAGCAGCAAAAAATTGGGCAAAATGCAATATAAAATTGCGACTAAGAGAGTAAGCGCCAGAGTAAATTATTCATAATCGTTGCAATGGCTTCCGAGTTGCCAACGGTTTGGCATCCAGCCAATGGATTATTGAATAGCAAGAACTCCAGATATGAAAACGGCTTAGGCGCAGACTGAACTTGTTGCCAGTTGTCTAATGTGCTCACTGAAAGAAAATTCGATTGAATTCAATTTACGAACTGGGGATATTCTAAAAGGATATATTAAGAACCCCCTTCCTTTTCTACTAACAAGACTGACTACATGACATGGGAGTATAATCGGAAAAGGCGTATGCTTCAGGCGAGCTAAAGGGGTAAACAGGATTTCTGAGTTTCACCATCACTTCCCTTGGTGCAGACAATAAAAGAAAGCTGCAGTGTACTCTATAATTACCGGCTTCGGTCGGAAAAGGCATTTCATGCCGTGCCTTCTGTGGCACGAGCAAAAGAATGCACCGGGAATGAAGTGAGAAGAAGGCAGCAGCGGAAAGTGCAATTGTTTCAATTGTGTCAGACACATTGCCTTCCAGCACCCACTCCGCACTCGAGCCGCTTTCGCAATTATGCCAGGACCAAGGATCCCAGGACCTCGCACCAGCACTCCGCCGAACTGGGAACTGGCTGAGCGCTGCAGTACGTCTTTGTTTTTGCACACAGCAGCATGGCACACACATATCTTGTTTATTGTGTCTCCGAGTACACATAACTTCGGGTATTTGCGTATTATAATTTGCATAAATTTCAACTGCCAGCTCCGAGTGAGCCAAAAGCTACCGAAAAGTAGGTACGAGAGCAAAGGGCAACCGACTTGCGGTGGGCGGTGGCTCAGAAAACAATTTAATAACGAGAAGATACAAGTGACAAAATGAATTATGTTGTTATTCCTCTTGCACAAACAGCCGCACACGTGCAGCCTGTTCTAGGAAGACAATTGTAAGGACATTTTTTATCTGAATGAAGCAAGTGGGACTTGTGGTTCTTTCGGGAGTGCAAAGGCACACGAGTACTTAAGTGCGAGATGGGCAGAGTTTTAATCTATTCGTCCAAATTCCTAGTCAGTTTAAAATTTTCCCAAGTTACCTTCTTAATTAAGGCAAAATATATTTTCAAACTTAAATAACGAAATATACACCATTATTTTGCCGTATCTTTGCTTATTTTTCCTCCTTAATTTGCTTTCGATGCAAGATTTAGGATAACCCATGCTTTACTGCACAAAGCCAAGCACTCGGTGCACTCGGTACATGACGTATACGCCCTGTGGCAAAGCGTCATCGATGATGTTTGCAATTGTGCAAAAAATAAGAGCATGATTTGTGGCACTTCTACCGCTTTCCCTCCTATATATATGTAAATATAAAAATCCAGATCCCAGCTGGCCCAGCATACCGATGTATTCCTGTTTTGCCCATTTCGTGGCTGCCACTGACGGATATGATAAAGCTTCGATTATTCCATAGCCTCTATGGCAGTGTGCACACGTACATATGTACGTGTGGGGAAAAGGGCGACCAGGCAGACAACAATTTGTTAGACGCTACAATGAACTCTGATGCGATTGATTGAAAGTCACTGGGAGAGATAAAATACCATTGGTTTATGCTGTCATCTGGCAGGAGGAAAGCTCTTTACCCCGCACCGTGCTTAGCCTTTCGATCCCGAATTGGTTAGGCGTCGTCCTCTGCCACGTCAACAAGTTGAGGACAAACAATTTAAATTACAAAGCAAACTCAATAAAAATGTTAAAAACTTTTGGCCATGAGCAAGACATTCCGGCTGATCCGAGATTTGTTTAGTTTCCAGGTCCTTGACATGCATAAGTTATGTCCTTAGATGGCAGGCGAGTTGAGGGCAATATAGGAAGAGGAAGCCAAAGTTTTATAAGAAAAACAAATCGAGTCGCTTATTTATAAGCCTGTAAACAGATTTTATGAGCCTGCTCAGGCGGGAAGGACCCAAAGTGGCAGTGGGAGTCGTCTGTCGAGTCCCGCCATCGATTGTGGACCTTCATCCCTTCCGCCAGTTTTCAATTTATTAAAATGACCATCAAAAATCGTTTGTGTGCGAAAGTTTGCGCTTATCCCGAAACACTTTCTGGACAGTTCAAACTTCGCTTTCCCCAATTCTTTTTTTCAAATTTGGCGGCAAGCGATGACTGCGTTAAGACAAAACTTTTCGATCGAACAAAAGTTTTCGGGGATGTGTCGGACTTATGATTGCCTCGAAACGCACTGCATCCATGAGTCTGAACTTGTTTTTCATTCACTCAGACAGCATAATTTTTGATTGCGTAACTTTTCCCCTGTTCTCCAAGGGAATAAAGTGGAAAGTTGTTATCCCCTTCGGTACATTTCTTATGCCAAAAGCCGTCACACACGCCATGTTTAACCCAGTGTGACCTTTTCCACCTGACTTCCCCAGAAGCCAACGCGCAGAATTCGCCGAACTAATAATACAAAGCACGGTACGACCCCGATCAAGCGACCTAACCTAAATACCGGAAATGCCCTTTATAATGCGCTTCCGGCTCATGTGAGCGGGCCAGACAGCGGGCGGTGGAGAAGGTGGAACCCGTGGGGCTGGGTATGATGGGATGTTTGGATAGCTGGGTGGTTCACGGTCAGGGGCTGAGTGTTAAAAACCAGACCAGCCGTTTCGGCTAATCAAAGTGTGCAGCCAACTGCAAAAGGCCGTGGAACCTGAAGGGAATGTGCGGCTAGCCAGGAAGCCTGCATCCCAGACCACACCAAACAGCCATGCAGTTGCATCAGGATAAGGACATCAGTTCCTTGTATGGTACACCTGTCTGTTCTAGAATGGTTTGTCATCTTCGTAGCAGCCATCACATACTGTGAACTTAATATCATAACACCAGACATATTACATATGCTAGAAATTAATTTGTAACGAATTTAAGTTATTGTTATATTTGTTGCTTTGAGCGCTCCCGGCTTACTTGCCCTTAACCATTACCTTTTATTTAGACCTTTCTATAAGTAATAATTTTCTGTTCACCCTTTTTTTTGTGGGGGACCAATCGACTAATAAACTTTTCAAGAAAATCCCCTTAAAATCTTCCTTTCAACTTCAGGAAGATTATGACCATCACTTTAAGTTAAGAAAGCAGCACGTTTTTTACCGTACAGCAAGGGAGTATCTGTTCATCCGGCAAACGTGTGTAAATGGATTCAATTTATTCAACTGCTTTCATGTAAAATATTTTCGATAAGGCTGAATAAATATGTTTTTAGCATAACACATTCTTGATATGATAAAGTATGAAAATCTAAGTATGAAATCATTTTTCAGCAATAATGAGTATTATGCTGTCGAGATTCCCGACTAAAGTTTCCTTTCTTGTCTTAATTAAACTTTGTGCCGTGCCATTACCCTTTTTATACTTAGGCTCAGTGCCCCTTTCGATCCATTTACCGCCCCCATCCGTCCGCCTTCCTGTTGCGTGCCAAGTTTTTGTGGTTAATTATCGATTAGAGGGGTCGCGAGGGGAAGGGGGAAAATCGCGGCTGGGAAGGTCCTTAGCTGGGTCGAATTCAAAAAGACAAGTTAATTGAAGTGCAAAGACTTTTAAGAGAACATTGTTAGGGAGAGTTGACACAAAAGCCGAGCATCAACGGCTTAATAAGCAGCCAGCTGTTTCCCAGCTATTATGCTCGGAGTTATTGTCCCATTAAGTTTCCTCGAACAATGTAATTATCAATGGAGCATGGAACTCCACCTGATTTATTTGTCTGCGTCATATACTGATACTTATATATATGTACGAACGAAACGAAACAAATGATTACCGTTTGCCTAATTTATTGGATTTCTTCGCGGGCTCAACACGAAAATGGACTGACAGAGGTCAGTTTCCCAGCCCAGCCTGTATCCTTTGCCTTTTTTCGGGTCATTTATTAATTGCGCTCCAAATGCGTGTGCTAATCTCTTCATTATGCGATTTCATAATGGATTACATTCGAATAAATGTGCCTCATTTGCCGTCTCCAGTCAGCTGCTAATTTTCTTTAATTTCGTTGCCATTTTCCTAATGATGCGTGGCCCCGTCTTGGCCCAGTCCAATTTCCCGCCCCACCCCCAACTTTCCTCGGTCACGTTAATAGGTCAGTGTTCTCTTGTAATATTAATGTCTGCTAATTTTAGGCGGCTGTTGTAATTAAATCACATGCATCAGTTTCGGCGAGGGTGTGCGTGGGTGGGCTCCATTAGATAATCGATACGGTTCTCATTCACATCGCGTATTTAATTGAATATACTCCCCATTGGCTGCAATCAGAATCTGCGCAGCTAAGTAAATTATAAATGAATTATACTTTGAATATAGGGAACACTTATAAGAATACTTGGCATTTTAAGAACATATGGCGTTAAATAATTTGTATCTTCTGGACATTGGCAAGCACGAAATATTTGTTGTCTTAAACTTTTGCTGTAACCATCATGTTCCTCGGTTGTATTTTAATTCTGGCCAGCATGAAACAAATAGGAATAATAGCTGAAAATAATCAAATTGCGCCATGTGTTGTCGCAGGCTAATAGCAAAATTTGCTCTGAACTCCAGACTCTGACACTTTTCCAGGTAATTAAAACACAAATATTAGCGAATGGATCGGGATGTAACCGCCCACCTATAGAGCCCATTTTGCAATTTAAATTTTCATGAACAAGCACCGCCAGTTGTCTTCAATCTCTGGTCCCCCGCACCGCCCCCACTCGATCCTGTTCGTCCTTAGCTGCAAGGCTCGCCTTACGTTGCCTTAACAGTTTTCAATTTTCCGACGCTTGTAAGCGCAGCTGACAGCGACTAGCGAACGATACTCCACCGAAGAGCTTATGTTTCTTGGATTCGGGGTGAATCGGGGTCTCTGGTAGGGAGAGGAGGAGGGAAAGCCATTCCACTTTGGCTTTTATTGTATTTCGGTCGCTGTCGTCGCACATTTTTACGACTATTTAAATGGTTTTCCCTTTTCGGCTACAAATTGTCGACCAGGTAAGTGTTCATTGGATATGGACAGAGTTGAAGTGAAGGGTTGGTTTGCCCTAATTCAATGTCTTAGAAAGGATACGCTCTATCAGAAAACCAATTGGCCATACTTTTTAGATAAATGCGACAAACACTGCTAACTATCTGTGAATAGGAAAATATTGAATTTTTGACTCCTTTTAGATCATTTCGAGAAACCCAGCAGGCTGAAATACTGTGGATCTACTTGTCATCAGCATTTGGCATTTCAGTTCTCCATATTACATTTGACCGCTCTAGCCTCAACATCGCTTTCCGATTCATAGCCAAATATCAGTGAGTGGGATTAACGCACCACCTTCATTCCATTTAACCCAGTTCTCCAATCCTCCCACAGGTCAACTGGTCAACATGATGCGCATGTTCCGTTACACCAACACAGTGCAGCGTACTGCAAGGATCAGTCACGGCCTGTGGGTCCGTAGCTATGCCAAGGATGTTAAGTTCGGACCGGAGGCGAGGGCCATGATGCTGCAGGGAGTGGACGTGCTGGCGGATGCCGTGGCCGTGACCATGGGACCAAAGGGACGCAACGTAATCATCGAGCAGAGCTGGGGATCGCCGAAGATTACGAAGGACGGCGTGACGGTGGCCAAGTCGATTGCACTCAAGGACAAGTTCCAGAACATCGGCGCCAAGCTGGTGCAGGATGTGGCCAACAACACAAACGAGGAGGCGGGTGATGGCACCACCACGGCCACCGTTCTGGCCCGCGCCATTGCCAAGGAGGGATTTGAGAAGATTTCACGGGGTGCCAGTCCGGTGGAGATCCGCCGCGGAGTGATGCTGGCCATCGAGGCGGTCAAGGACAACCTTCGCCGGTTGTCCCGACCAGTTAACACGCCCGAAGAGATCTGCCAGGTGGCGACGATCTCTGCGAACGGCGACAAGTCGGTAGGAAACCTCATCAGCGAGGCCATCAAGAAGGTGGGTCGAGACGGCGTTATCACTGTCAAGGATGGCAAGACCCTTTGCGACGAACTGGAGGTGATCGAGGGCATGAAATTTGACCGTGGTTACATTTCACCGTACTTCATTAACACCTCCAAGGGAGCAAAGGTGGAGTTCCAGGATGCGCTTCTCCTCTTTTGTGAGAAGAAAATCAAGTCGGCACCCAGCATCGTGCCTGCCCTGGAGTTGGCCAACGCGCAGCGCAAGCCCTTGGTCATTATCGCTGAGGATTTGGAGGCGGAGGCACTCAGCACCCTGGTGGTGAACCGCCTGAAGGTGGGCCTCCAAGTGTGCGCGGTGAAGGCGCCCGGATTTGGAGACAATCGCAAGGAGAATCTGAAGGACATGGCCGTGGCCACCGGTGGCATCGTGTTCGGAGACGAGGCCAATATGGTACGGCTCGAGGATATCAAGATGAGTGATTTTGGACGTGTCGGCGAGGTAGTTGTCTCAAAGGACGACACAATGCTGCTCAAGGGCAAGGGACAGAAGGCGGATGTGGAGAAAAGGGTCGAGGGTCTGCGCGAGGCCATCAAGGAGTCGACTTCCTCCTACGAGAAGGAGAAGATGCAGGAGCGTTTGGCGCGCCTCTCCTCCGGTGTGGCCTTGCTGCGAGTGGGCGGTTCCAGCGACGTGGAGGTCAGCGAGAAGAAGGATCGAGTCATCGATGCCCTGAATGCCACCCGTGCTGCCGTGGAGGAGGGAATCGTGCCCGGTGGCGGCACCGCCCTGCTGCGTTGCATCCAGAAGCTGAACGACTTGAAGGGCGCCAACGAGGACCAAAACATGGGCATCGAGATCATCCGGCGTGCGCTGCGCATGCCCTGTCTCACGATTGCCAAGAATGCTGGCGTAGATGGTGCAATGGTGGTGGCCAAGGTGGAGATCCTCGACGGTGACTATGGCTACGATGCCCTGAAGGGCGAGTACGGCAACATGATTGAGCGCGGTATCATCGATCCCACCAAGGTGGTGCGCACCGCCATCTCGGACGCAGCCGGAGTCGCCTCTCTTCTGACCACTGCCGAGGCTGTAGTTACGGAGTTGCCGTTGGAGGAGGCCGCCGCTGCTGGAGCGGCAGCTGGATTAGGTGCTCTTGGCGGCATGGGCATGGGCGGTATGGGCATGTAATCCTTAATGAATTCCTTACCACGATTTCATATTCTTACCTAAATTCAAAACACGGAAACGCTCATGGTTTGCCACTTTCTAGCCGAGCGGTTTGCATTACCCTTTTACAATATAATTGATGTTAAATATATGTGAAATAAGGAATATACTATTTGGTGTTAATTTCATTATATTCTCCATAATCAGTGGAATTGACAGGAAGAATTATAAACTCCTTACATCTGTCTGCAAAAAGCATGCCGGTGTTGGATTTGAAATCACTGATTGTTAATGCTTCCTCTCGTGGTTTTTGTGGCTCCATTTCTCAATGCCTTTCCCCAGTTGTTTGTTACTTTGCAGCGCCCTGGCCACTGACAGTCTGCTTGTCCTGGAAGTGCTCTTTTACACATGTCCTTTGCTGTGTTTTGTCACAGTTGCCCTGTTGTGCCAGCCACTTGGTGCAGTTTTTGTCGTGTGCCGGGCCCTTCCGTTTTTGCATTTCGCTATGAAATATGAAGCAGTCAGGGACAGTGGAGTACGCTTTCGGGCTTTTCTAATTGTGCTGGGTTAGCGGAGGGTGGTGCTAAGGGGGGCACAGGATGAGGGCAGAAATAATAAACCGCCACTTGACTTTCATGCATTTGCTGCTTAACTTTGCGACATTTATAATGGCATTCGTTGTGTCCTTCGGGCGGAAAGAAATCTGCTTGGATAGTTTCCACTTGGCCTTGCACTAAGCGTATGCAGGCCTCTTCAGCCTCATTCCCATTCCGTGCCCCATCCCCATCCCCATTATCATGCTCATGCTCATCCTCATCCTTGGGCTCATCGTCGGAAAGCGGCTAAGAAAATCGCTTGGGCCCGCGGGCCAAGTGGGTAACAGAGCGTATACTGAAACCTCGTTGCTCCTCGTTTCAGCACTCTATGCATGTTGAGCATTATTCCTGCGGCTTATCCTTGGCGCTGCGCTTACACTCGAGTCGCTGCTGTTGCAACATCCTGCCAGGACACAGCCCAGCTGTGGATGGGGCCAAGACTCCCCCCTTCGCAGCCCCCTTTAAAATCCCCTGCCTACAGCCCCCGGCTGTTTATGTTGTCAACGCAAATTGCACTTTCTGCTTGCCGTGTGATGTTCAAGTGCCTGTTAGGAAGATGATCCGCCCACGTGTCTTAATGATGCTACACGAGAACGCATCCTGGCCCCCGGGCTGCAACAATGCGCCACTTAATTATGAAAAAGGCCGCTTTGAGTGTCGGCTGTACGGGCATGGGGCATGGGATTCTGGCACGTTTGCCACCATAACGCCCCATCTAACGTCAGATTTACGACTCCGGCTAATCCTGTTCGCTTAGCGCATTAAATCAGCTCCGAAATGGCCATAAAATTGCCCTCGCCTACATTGCAAACATTTCAAAAATTGACAATTTATTACAAGAGTTGCTTCGGACGGTCGGGGACTGCGGTGAAGTAAGGCAAACTTTTTTTTAAGCCAAAAAAGTTCCCACACAATGGAATGGAATACTACACTGGGCTTCAAAGTGCAGCTATATAAAATGTGTTCTCTGTAAGTGAAGTTATATGAAAATTGAATAAATAATTACAATTTCAGATAACTCTATAAAGCTTTTAACAATTTTTATTTCTTTAACTTCATTCAAAAGATTTGAAGGGTAGAAAAAATCTAATTAATTTTCTCGCATCATTGTTGAGTTTGTAAGCCAAAGATATTACCATGTAGTCATCCATTAAACACCAAGTTTTCAATACGAATGAATGGAAAATTTGTGATCCTTGATTCACTCTTCTTTTGGGTCAATTCCAGTTATCTGCCGTTTTGAAAATGTGTCCCAAGTCATCTGACGCGAATTCTCCGAGAGCTTGGGGCAGATTTATATTGCATTTGATTTTGAATTTTGTTTGCTTGTGGTGGCACATACACACACACACACACACACTCGAACTGAAGCGGCATGCAGCTGCAGTTGCCGCTGTAACATGCAGTTTTACATATACAATAGGCCATTGTTATGATTTATGTGGCAGAAATATTTCGGGCGCGCTTCCTGCAAATGTTTGCTTTTTTGCGATGGCACTAAGCGAGGGAGCAGGCCCAACCACCACCCACTAGTTTTATGGCACAGCTGTGGGTGGTTGGTAGCTAGCGATGGTGGGGGATCGCGCTTAACCCGGCCAAATTCAATTTCAATTTGCACCCCATCAAAAGACAAACAAAAGTCTTTGAACTTTGGCCATAAACATATTGCCGGGTTTCGTTGCGTTGCGTTTCGATACGATTCGTTTCGTTTTTCCATGTTTTTGGCAGGAACCCAGTCTGGCGAACGGGACGACATGTGGAGAGCCTTCGACTTCTGTTGTCGACTACTGCACTCGTCGTCGGTTGGGGCGTTGCTCCATGTCGCAGATTCCTTCGACTCTTGGAGGCTGGGCCATAAACCAATTCGTTTTATGAATATACACGAGTGCCGCTCTGGCACCCCAGTCGATGTCGAACTTGTGAGCCTTCTTCGTAATTGAATTCCATGCGGAGCGTCTTCCACTCTGTGATGCTCGTACTCCTACTGGCCTTTAAAGGCCACTTCCCTCCCGTAGACTTAAATGCTTAACGGCCGACCAGATGTTATCCCAAACTGTCCATCGGGCGGAGCAATTCATAAACGGAAATGGGAGCCAAACGTGTTTGCCAACACAAACAATGCTGCCATGGGTTTCGTCTAACAGCTCAGCCCTCAACCCTATCACTCGTCGCTGGGGAAATGCAACGATACCCTTGCATTTGGGCTCTGGATTTCATTGTTGCAGTCCCTCTTGGGACCCGTGCCCCTATGTCCTGGTCACCAAGTGGCATGCGTTTCTAATTTCCTGATGCCTGGGCCCCATCGGGCGCCCTCAAATGTCCCCGCTGGCTGACCTGACAATTCTAAATTCGAGCTCACTGCAATTTATAAAGGCCACCAGTGTTTAATGTGTCTGGCTGGTCTGTATTTCGAATAATTGAATTCGCAATGGCTCAGCGTGTTGACAGCCAGACGGGCAGATCCTTGATGATGATGAATGAACAGGGACAGAAATCAACAGAATAAAGGCACTTTTACTTGGAATCAAATGAGCTCGTACCACAATTTCTTTACGATTTCAACTTCAATTTCAACACCTTTTATCTATTATATTATAGCTGTATTTTAAAATTAATACTTAGTTTCACACATCAGGACTTAAATGCAGCTGCACTTCAGCATTTTAGCCTGAGTGGTCAGGACATTCAGGACAATCGATCGCATTGATTGGATGGACAGCAATTACCACTGATTTTTTCGCCTCTTTATTAATTGCAAGCCGCCGGCGAGTCGCCGCTTCAGTTCACCCACTCTGCAACCGAAAGGCGGCCAGCCGACGAGCAATTAATCAATTTGGCCTCTTAATTATCGAGTCCAAAGCTGCGAAATCAGAGTAAGACAAACATTACGAGTTCAGCCAAAGAGTGAAATAAATTGCTCGGAGTCGGCCTAGTTGACCGAACAGTTAATTAAATGGAACGTATCCTACCCATCCATCGGCAGCCTTAAAGTTATACAAATTCGCAGTCGCCTCTGTATCGGAGCTGATTAAAATGCCATCAATTTCAAAATGGATAGCTGGCGAAAAGGGGGCTTCATCTCGAGATCCAGCCTGTCAGCTGTGGAAATGTGCGATGCGACAACTTAGGCGCCTCCTTCGTGTTGCATTTTGCCAGCTGGCGCTATGTTGCCATATTTCACGCCCCACGACGCCCGTCCCAAGCTGGAATTTTCCATTTCGTCTCATTCTGTATGCACTCAACGCATTAAGTGGCGACATGTGTTACACTAAAGACAGCGCCACCGAGAAAGGCCCCAAAAATGGCATGCCTTCGGGGCGGACTAGGATGAACAAATCCGGAATGAGGATGGGGATGGGAATGGGTATGTGGTTGGGCATGGTGAAGATGATGGAGATGGGGATGAGCCGCAGTTAGCTGTTAGTGGGGTGTTAATAGAACGCAGCAGGCAGTGAGCTGCATTCAAATGCATCACTGGCCCGAACATGACCCGAGTCATCATGGCCCATCGCCATGACTCCACGCATTAATCAAATGTTAATCCGAGGACGACAGTTTTTTTTCCCAGATCTCCCGAAAACACAGAGCCTTTTGAAGTCGGGTTTGGAAAACAAGGGAGACATCACGGAAATTCTCCAATTAGCCAGTTTTGCCATTTTCCTTGGTTTTCGATTTGCGCATATTTTCTGCTAATTAAGGGGCGTCGTTATGCCAACTGCAGGCATCTCTGCCTGCCTGTTCCACCTCGCCAGGTGGCCACAATCAGTGAAATGAAATATTCTTGGGCATCAGAACCGCAGGCTCACTGCTAGGATGAACCCAGCTGGCAAGCCCAAATTGCGAATGTTTTGACAAAATTGATTACATCTCCACTTTGATGAGAGAACTTAACTGTTGAATGAAAACTAATTTATGGGTCAAATAATTTATTGGTTTATTTGTTGACAATGCAGTGCCGTACTCTAAATGGTTCTAACTAAATTATTATTTTAGGAGGCAAAGTTATTTGTCAGGAATAAGACGATGATTGTGAATTCACAGAAGTTGTCAACGTTGCGCTCCGGCATTTTCAAAAGCTTTGCAAATTGAATGAGAAACTTGTTTTTATCACCTTCACTCCGAATGGTGCAATTATGCCCCGAGAACCTTTCTCGCCTTTGGTAATTTATTTATTAAACACTTGGCCCGGAAAAGGCAAACAAATTGTGAAGCTCTCCAAGGGGAGTCACGTAGTAAATGCATAAAAAATCGGCAACCGAAAGAAAGTAAAGTCGGTTGTCCCATGCATTTATGCAAAATGTGAGACATTGTTGCGAGACCTTCTAGCAGCATTAAGCTGTGGTGCGTGTCCCACTAATTTGACCCAAAAGGAAACAGTCAGCACGAACCTCATATAAACCATTTGAGCAAAGGGCGGGATCACTCGAAATGGAAATAGTTCTCCAGCTCTGGCTGCCACTTTGCTTAATTCACGAGGCACAAAGGGGATGCCACAGAACAGGAGGCCCAAGATGAACCTGCTCTCTGGGCACAATTTAAGTCGAAGGCTTCAGGACCAAGCACTAATTGCACAAGCAGCCTAGTTAAGTCAATCCCACAGGACACAAACACACATCGAATGAACCGCAGGCTGGCGTCACTAATTAAAATAAAATTTGATTTAGTCGCCGAATTCATGCTTCTCCGGCACAGCGGTGGTATTGCTGCGGTTTTCCATACCAAAGTGCGCATGCACCGCAATCTGGATAATTATTTATTTTGCCTGTAGCTTCGAGCTCTGCAGCATCCTTTAACCATTTGGGGTAACCACAATTTCTGTTTTGCCATCGATGCGTTTGAGCATGCATTTCCATCTGCCATAGGCTTCTGATTCACTCTTAAATCAAAGGACTTTTCACATTTCTTTGCGGCCTATGCAACTGGTATACTATTGTCGATATTTTCTGGGATTATTCATAGGGAATTTAAAGCAAAAAAGAGGGATAACAGGGTGTCTAATGTCAAGTACATCAGTTGACGTGCAACGTCACTTAATCTCTTTTTGTTTTGTAAATAAAGGCTCCTCTCGACGAACCTATCATAAAAATATTAAGCCATTTCAAGTGTGCCCCTCAATTGTATCTCTTATTTGCATCAACTTGCTGCATCTAAATTAATGTTCCGAAACAGACAAACCATTTAACTCGGCAACGAACTGTCGACCAGGCAGCCCTGACCTCCTCGGTGGCAGCCACAAAGCTGCGTTCATCGCTCGCAAGCTGCAACTAACAACGTTGCCAATCCTGTGTACTACCTATCCCCCAACTCCCAGCTCCGCCCACCGCAGTTAATTTGTTGTACAAGCCCGCACACAAATAAAGCAGCCAACGAGCGGCTGGAGGAGCAATTCGTTTGCTTTGAGCCAACATGCAACACTTTATCCACTGGATGACGGTTTTCAAATTTACAGCATGTCAACGGGCGAGAGGGCCTGGACAAGCGCACCCAAAGTTTCTGGGGTCCAGTCGGGACCAGTATTCCACATCACATTAACCATATGGTTGGGAAGAGCGCAAGCTGCACTTGGCTTCTAAATTGGGTAAATATGCATTGCGTATACGTACTGTTGCGCCTGCTATTTGCATCTTGCAACGATTCATTTGTTTGCGTTCGCTGATTGCAGCTAAATTCGGTGTTTCTCCCAGCAAAGATGGAAAACTTCATGCGGCATTGATTCGCAAAAGAGAAGTTTGCAATAGTTTGGATATTTTGTAAGGACTCCCGAATTCTGTTTCTGCTATAATGCAATATGCTTATAATAAAGTGCAATAACAATCTTATATTTTATTTAGCTTTGTCTAGAGGCGAACAATCGGAAAATAAAGCAGTGGAAAACCGCAGTAAACTTTTCAAGAGAAGACGCTTACATTGTAAAGAAGGAAAAGGTATCATTTCAAAAAGTGTATTTATTAAAGGATTTGTTCGTTGTACATCGATCGATACAATTTAAAGGGTGTAATTATCGGATTTTACTCAGGAATTAAACAATAGTCACGTCGACCAAGCCAACAAATCTTTAAATGCTTTATTTTTAAGTAAATATTTTATATTCGACAATATTCAAATATTTGAAAATGGAACAAGTCGAACGAAGGCATTTCCTAACCATCTCACGTACTTCCACAAACACCTGTATTAAACAATGGACATAAAATCAGGACTTGCGGAGGTAAAAATAAGGTAAGGGGAGAAAGTTTCGAATAGCAGGATTTCTTGTGCCAACTTCACCGACGTAAGAGAATACGCCACATGGCCAACACGTTTCGCATTGATGTTGAAATTGTTACTCGGTTGCTCCGCTTGTGTTGTCCCTTTTTTCGCTCAGTTGAGCTCACATTTTATGGTCAAGTTGCATTCTGTTTCATTTATATTTCATGTGTGGTTTTTATTTTCCGTTTCCTCTGGCCAAGACGATTTCACATTTTACTTTTCCTATTAATGTCAATTTAAATGTTCCAACACTTTAGTTGCTTGCAGAGAATCACCCAAGGGTGTTTACTGCCGTTGTCCGACTGAGATATTGTTTGCACAAAAGCACTTAAAGACTGCATTACTCCTCCTAGATAATCGCTCGGAAAATAGTTGAATTCCCTTTTCCGCTCGAGTCCAGTTCCGCAGTCATTTGTGGCAATTTGCGTGCTCATTGTTAATTTGATTCTCGGCTAGCGATAAACGAAAAACACCTCGACAGCTCCTGGGGCCTCAGCTATTTGGATTGGGCGTGGCTGGGCGCATAATTGAACGATAAATTAAATAAGAGCACTGGTGAGACTAAGCCCCAAAACGCATTCAATCGTTAAAGCCCGTTGCCGTTTCGGGCTTCCCAGGCAATTGAACTGTAAGCTCGAACTCTGCCAACTATACCTTCAGCTGAATAGCTGGTAAGGCAATGAATCACTGAAAAATAAGTATTTAAAAGCGATTTTAAAGTTTACGTTATGAAGTAGCTTTTCAATACTTGTACTGAGATAAAAGCAATACTTTTAAAAATAATTTAAAACTTTTCAGCCTGCTTAAATCCATCATAAATTAGTGAAAAGCGACTATCGCATTACTGACTAACCATGAAAAGTTTAATGTAAATATGTGTGGGTTGAGATTGTGTGCAGGAATGATTTTGCAGAGTTTATGACTAATTAAAAACTTTTAAAATATGCTTTTACACCAAATTTAAGGCCATTTAATGTAAGGGTCTGCGTTTCCGTAACGCCACCCCAATCTTTCATGGGCGCATTCGAACTTTGATGTTTTTGTCGGCTTAGACGTTCACGGTCTGGCGGACATTTGCCCAGTTGAGCGCAGCTGGTGAGTGTGAGAAGCGCATAGAAGGGTGCAAATCAAAGCGGCAGTTGTGGCATGCTGTGAGCAAGCTTTCACCATAGGTCACACAAATTGAATGTGAAATCACAGCATCAGGTGGAGAAGGAAGACGCGAAAGCAGCTGCAATGAGTGACTTACCCGTGGTGAAGAGCAGTACGTATGTAGAATCAGCGCAGCACAGCGGGCACCTGCTCTAATACCCAATTCCAGACATGAATAGCCTTAGCCAGAGGTCGCCGTATAGCCAGATCGGGATGGGAGCTGCCGGGGGCTTCCTCACCGGCTTTGTGCTCCTCAAGGCGAGTAAGATAATGGCCGTGGCCGCGGGCGGTACCATTCTGGCGCTCGAGCTGGCATGGCAGGCGGGACTGGTCAAGCTGGATGTGCTCAAGACATTCTCACAGCCGGAACAGGATCAGTCCCGGGGGCAGCTGCAGGTCAGAGAAATGTCCCTGGAGGCAGTGAATCTTAGCCGCGTTCAGGAACTGGGGGATAAAGCCAGGAAGGCGTGTGCAACCAGCGGTCGTCTGTGTGTGGCCTTCTTGGGCGGCTTTCTACTCGGCTTCGGATGGGCTTAACTAATGCAAATTATGATCGCAACACATACATATACAATATTTAAGTTGATGTAAACGAAAGTTTTCACCTGTAGTGGCCTGCGGGAACACTTTTTTGCAGTTTTTGGGTGCCGGCACGCAGGGAAAGTTTCCATAACAAAAGCCTTGAACATTTTATAGAAATTCTCTTAACAAATAGCCAAGCCTCTCTTCACCGCACATTCACACACACACACCTACATACTCTAACGTGCATTTAAAGTTTGTGCTTCGCATAAAAAGCGACCCAGCAAAAACTTCAAACTTGTAACAACATTTTCATGCGCTTTTAAGCATTTCAATTTTCTCCGCTCGGTGGTAGAAAATTTATGCATAAGCAAAGTTTTTCATAGCTTAGCAATGTGAAAGTGAGCGAAGTAGGTGTAGATGTGTCCGATTTCATATGCATTGCGCGACTCGAAAAATATGTGATTAGCAAGCTAGAATCCTATGCAAAAAAAATTGGGAAAAGGAAAATAAACATGGACAGTTTTTCCAAATTTATATGTGTATGTACAGAATGCTGGTCTCCAAATCAATTAAAATAATCCCTTGCACCAGCACAGAGTGGGAATAATAAGTGAGCCTGTCACGTTTGAATAACTATTTGACATCTGGCCGAGATATTCCTTAGCTCGTTTTTTCCAAAAATGCAAGCGATTGCTGCAAGCGATCGAAAAATAAATATGCCACACTGGTCAGGATCTTCTCCCAACAATAAAAATCAATTTAAATCGAGCCCGAAACTCACACACTCACTAGCATACGCATCACGTACGGCAACGTACGGAACACATGTCGTATGAGCAATGAAATTTGCATTTGAAAAAGCCAAAAATTGTTTTCTTTTGCGAACGAACAGCCCCTGCACCCAATTTAAAGTCCGGCAATTGGCAAACTAGTTAGATTTGACATTTTAATTATTCAAATGCCGATTGGCCCGATAATGGATAATCCCAATTAGCAAGGTATGGCCTTTAGTGGTTGCCAGAATTAATTGAAAGAGAGCGAGTGGGACAGTCCGAGGATAAATGAAGTAGAAAGTTTCGCCAGTGATTAGCATGGAAATCGGAGGGAGAACACCAGCAAAGGAGTAAAAGTCGCGTCGACAGAGGTCGAGACTGCAGTGCGATTGTGATTGGACGACCGCAGGCGGCGGTGGATTCAATTAATTAAAGGTGATAATTGGTTAGCTAATTGGAAACAAGATTTTCACTTAAAAAGAACTAAGAGATTCGCAAAAGGGGAACACGGCCAATACTGATTTGAATTTAATGGGTAATCAGCGTAAAATTTACAAAAAATCAAAACGAATTAATATTATTTTTATTGGACATTTCCAACCAAACAAAACGTATAAAATAATTGCATCCTGCATGAACTTCTGTCTGCCCAGGATGCCATCTAGTCGTGCCTACAATTGAGTTGATGAATAAGGTTAAATATTAATTTATAAGGCTTTGGAAAATATTTACTTGGCCTTAACCACATAATCCGTAGGCTCCGGCAATTACACATGCAAGCTTGAACATACACAACACAAAATCAAATTTCAATGGCCCAAACAACAAATGGCCTGCCATTGTTTGCCATCAAAGCAAACCAAACCAACCCGAAGCGAAACCGAAACCGAAACTCCAGAGTCCGAGCCAAATGCGTGTAAATGTGCAATATGTCTAACAATTTGACCAAAACTGAATTTGCACAAGACCACAAATAGCCAAATTGAAAATAGCTGGCCTGGTCGTGGGAATTATTAAATTTGAAATTAAATGCACTTCCCAGCAATTATTGGGCAATAAAATGGGTCCTGTGTGAATTCATAATTGCCCAAAACAGACCATTTCAATCCGGTATCCATCGAGCAGTCTGCCAATAACGCGATTAAGCCTTAAACAGTTCAAACTTTGCACTGCCAATGCAACTTTAACTTCAAAGCTTCTGCTGGCTGCTCATTAAATTCTCATGCTTGCCTGCAGTCCAAGGTAAAATACTGCAGTTTCAGTCGACTCGCACAATGCCCTCCTCGATTTCCTTTGCAATGTTTTCCTTACTTTCCGACTCCCAGCCTCTTCATTTGCGGCCGCTGCCTTTGTTGTTAACAAAATGCGGAAAAACGTGGCAAGATAGGGGGTTTTGCGGGCAAAGCCCTTCCATCTTCGGTGCTGACCTATGGCGCAGTACGGTTGAAAAATGGAGAACTATTATGGTTGAAAAATACACAGGTTAGGGCACCAAGAAAGGCAAGACATGCAGACGGAACTTAAAAGTTACAAATCCAAAAGGGTATCTCTAAGTAGGTAATTGATTGCACTTTTCAAAAATGGTAAATTCCTTAAAATGTAATGAGCACTTCATGTGAACGCCGCTAGGTGGCGCTATTTAGCACTGCACTTTCTAAATCTGAGTGCAGGGTAACTTATAGTCGAGGCACTAGACTATTAACTTCTTATGCTCACTTATCAGTTTAAATAAACAAGTTTAAATCGCGAATTTTCAGTTATGTATATGACCAAACTATACAAAGCAACCACGGCCCTCAGTTTGTCCCAATTGACAGATTGTTAAGGTCGAACTGGATGGTTTGCTAACCCACAACAACTGGTGGGAAGTGGTGGGAACTGGTGTGTCATATCCATGGTGACGAACTGAAAATGTTTTTGTAAAATGCCCGGTGTCTGTCTGTGCTTTTGGGCGTGACAATTTAATTATGTCATTATAAGAGGCAAATAGGCAACGGAAATGTTTTCAACTTTCCGCCCCAGTTCTACCATCAATCGCCTTAAAGTTCTTGGCCGTAGCTGCGAGTGAGTCTGGCCGACACAAGCGGATGTAATTTCCAACTCAAGTTGCCTTGGCCATGTCCATGTCGGGCGGGACCTTCAATAAATTTAGTCCTGCGGAGGGGGATGGACTGCTATCCTGGTTATCCGACTCTCGCATCGGCACAGCTGTCTGGCTGGCATTACGTGCAAATAGTTACGTGAAATTATTTCCGGAATCGGTAACTAATATAGCTCCGTTTGAGCTCCCCTGGCAGACTCGCAATGAAGTTGCCGCCAAGTTCCCAGTCGGCTTATCTTCAAAGTCAAACAATGCAGCTGAACTGATTAAAGCTTTTCTTAAAGTTTCGACGCGGGGGAATTTCCCAACTGCACTCGACGGCCTTCTTCTCTGAACTCCTCTAAAAACACCTCGTATTTTCAGTGCAGCCGGCTCAAACTGTCGCCATAAATGTTAATTAAATTAAAACGCTAATAGGCGTGAAATATGATAACACACAGATACGGAAACATGCAGACACCACCAGCGAGCTCCGAAGGGAAAAGCCCTGCTGGCAGGTGGCAAAGTTGGGCCAAAAAGGAGCAGGGCTCGGCAACAGCTGCCTCAACGGCTCCTGGCACGCCCCTCGACGCCGCCCGAGGGGGCGTGTGGCAATTGCCAAAGTTGCCGCTCACTTGATTTTCAGAATAATACTCGCAATAATTAAAATGAAAATTAGAAATGGGCCGAAGGCATCGGGCACTGAGCTGCCAGTCGAAGCATCTGCCAAAGGAAGGCAAACAGACAGTCAGACAGACAGACAGATAGATAGGGAAATGGACGGGTGGTCGGGGGGTTGGGGTTTGGAGCTGCCGTTACCACTTGGCTGCCTCCTTGGGCTCGAAAAATTTGCCTTTTGGTGGCGCCTAATTAAAAGGGATAAGTGCCAGGACAGGTGTGAATCTGGGGTGGCATGGCGAGGTGGCAAGGTGGGAGGGGATCGACGTAATTACTAATTGCTGTGATTATTAGGGGTTGGATGGCCCATTCTTGAATCGGGTGCTAAGTCCACAGAATTTAGGAGGATGTCTTACTTGTTTTTTCTACTTCAATAAAATAAAATAGTTAGATGATGAAGAGCTTAGCTGTTTAAAAATTCCAGATAACTCTGGAATGGAACTTTTTCACAGCTAGCATTTGGAAATAAGAAAACTATCTAAACTATTTAGTCTGTCGATAACTCTTAGATCGACCCCCTTTGAAAGCTTATAAACTATTGCTCAATCGCCATACACAAATACACAGCTTAGCCCAGTCACTGGACTCCATCAAAAGGCAGGCCTTGTGGGCAGCTCTACCTCCTGAACCCTGACCCAAACCCGCTGCCCCAGTCCGCCTGCTTATGTGTCTGCTTAAGTGCTATTGACGGTCGAGACCGCAGTGACAGGTGGCAATGGGGTGCGGGCAAGCCGCTTAGGTCGAAGGACATTCGAGCGCCCGCCCATCTCTCGGGGGCTTTCTAATTTGAGTGGGGCTGTCAAGGTTCACGCGTGCATTGTCACAGATTTGCTGGTGGTCCAGGCTGGGCGCCATTAAGATGATGAAATGTCCCCGAAGGTCACTAGGCAACACTCGACCCCGATCACTTGTTGCCAATTAACCATTATTAATATTGAGTCCTTTGTGCGTAACCTGCTTCTGGGCGAGTTTACACTAACCCGAATGGGGCCAAGTCCATTCGACTCATTTGGGGATTGGTGTATCCGTTTCGTTTTCCAGTGTAGGCTTGTATCTGGGCGCCCCTTGATAATGCTTAATTTGCTGTTTAATTATGCGTAGAGCACTCTTTGTGGGCCGCCCGATGTCCCTACTAATTACAGCTGTTTGTTATCTGGCAGGAAACACTTTTCTGGGTTGCCGGCTCCAGTTTAAAGCGGCTTAGTCGACCCATCTCCACAGGTTCACACATTACTTTCCACTTCTTTTCCCATTTCGCATACATGTGTCTACGCAGGAGACTGACAATTTACCAAAGGCAACAACTTAATTTGGCCAACATTCCACTTTCGCTCACACCCAGGCAACTTGGGTTGGGGCTGGAGTTGGGGGATTACAAATGGACAAGCTGCGTGCAAATGTAACTGCCCCGACATCCAAACACGTTCGAAAAACATAAACAGCTTGGGTCCCATTTGTATTTGGGGCTCTGCTCCATCGGTGCGGTGCGGTGCCCTGCTGAATTTAGTGAGCTGGCCTCGTAAATTTTAAATATACTTTGCTGGTTTGCTGAAGGAAACAGGCAAAACGTCTTACCGACTATAAGATACCCGCTATATACAGTAAAGATGAAAGATACACAGCAAGTACCTAAAGGTGTACCAAGAATTATTGAACTTTCCTTATCTTTTTATGAAATTATGTCACTCGATAGGTCAGTAGAACTTCCTTTTTAGTGACATCCTTTAATACATGCCCAATATACCTTGGAATTCTAAGGAATATGTAAATGTATCTGAAGAGAAGATTGTTGGGAATATGGCTGCGACCAATGTAGATACAATGTCGATAAATATATGTTTATCCCAGTGAGCACACAAGACTAACATAAAAATAAAATTGTGATTACCTTTCAACTATGAAATAGATTCATCTGGTATTGGCAAGAAGTATACAAACGCTGAACTCGACTTAATAGCATCCAGTTCATTTAGTTTAAAAGCCTCTTTGTCATTAGTGGCCAAAGACAAATTTTGGCATGCTTCCCTTTATGTCTGCCCCTATTCATACCGAAAATACCGCATCATTTGCGAAATACAACCGCAGAAGTTATTTGCTCGGGCATAAATCTCGGCGGAGATATATAGAAAACACTCTGCGCATAATGGGGATCTTCCCGACCGGCGCTTAAAAGCCGTTTAATAAGTCTGGCCACAACACACCCATGACAAATGTACACCCGGCTGCATTGTGCGGAATCGAAGGACGACGAGCTGGTCGAAGTTGCCACTGGAGTTGGTGGGTTGGTGTGGTCAGGACCGGTTTCTGTTGCAGGTCGATCGGGGCCACTGCACTGGCCATAAATTTTATTGGCCGCCTATTGAAACGTTGACGTGGCACAGATATTTTGTCGCATAATTTTTGATAAATGATAAAGTGCTGTGGCCATTCCCGAAAGACAATAAATTAAGCGAGTTGCGAAACAAGATAGGTCAATCAAATTAAGACCAATAAAATGGCAAAACCAATTAATATAAGAAACACCATCAGCAAAAGTATTTTTAACATCTGAAAAATTCCCCATTTCCTTCAGCTTTGCACATTCAAATAAGTCAAAGTGCAGCTAAATGATTTAGAAACTTATCCCAGCTGAGAGCCCGTTAAAATATTGTATTTTAAGTTTCGCCACAAATCCATTTGGGCGCATTAACCTTTCCATGTCTCTGCATGCTCAATGGAGTCGGGCCACAAGTTTATTTGCTCATTCAGCTCAATCACAGATCAAATAGCTGGGAAAAGTGCTGGAGTGCAAATACCTGGCAAACAATTTGAACTACTCTCAACCTTTAAACTGCAAACAACGAGCAGCAGATTGCCTGCCAAGAAGACCAGCGGAGGAGGAGGAGGAGGAGGTTCTAGCCAGGCGAGGAGCAGTCAGACAATTGCCCCCGAGGAGTCGGGCAGGCAGCATAAATTGCTCCGACACGAAAGAAGTTGGATTGCCGGGCAAGGATAAGCAGGCTTCTCAACCTCGTCCTGCCCGCCGCCTCCTGTGTCCTTTGTTTCTCCAGCAAACAATTTGCCAAATCCGGGCCAGAGATTGAACAAAAGAAGTGCATATGTAAAACTTGGAGCCCACTTCCTTCGAAATGACTACCACCTGGGGCATCCCAGTGATTTCTCCAAATATTCAAAGCACTGCCATTAAAGAATGCCCTACTTATGTGCCTACAGATTGAATTTACTAAGCAGGAAAATCATATCTAATAAAAGCCATATAGTAATGCTTTTCTACATCGACTTGTAGAGGTCCTCAAATAATAGTTTCCTTTGAACTTGACTCCACTGGGATGCAGTGCAGCGAGCACAGGAATTCAAAATCACCGAGATACCGATATTTTTTTTTTAACTCTCGCACAACGCAACGGAAATAAATTGCCGCAGCTATTTAGGCGTTCAAACGGCAGCTAGGCTAATGGCTTGTGAGCGGTTGATTTATGGCCTAGATGATGACAAAGCGGCATGCAAGCAAAGAGTGTGTAACGAAAAAGAATTTCATTAAATTTCCCCAGGTTGTGCAACCCCACTAACGATGGCTTACAAGTGAGTGACACTTAGTTTAACTCATATCGAAGCAAAGTGCCCCCTCAGCGATTTAATGCACAGAAGTACTGCACATGCGGGGGTATTTTGGCCACGAACTGAAATTGGTAAGAACCATGGAAAAGTTATTAAACAGAGTCATTTTGTCCTAAGTATAGAATACAGATTTTAAGTTTATGATTTAAGATCTAAGATCTCCGCTACCCAACAAGGTACTACCAAATTAATACCATTTTCCAAAACAATGTTACTTCAATCGATTGTTTTTAACTAGCCAAGTTTCGGGCCTCGACCCAATCAAATTGAATTCGTTAACGCTGTGGCCAAAAGTAAAGTGATATTTTGGGTTAATTTGCGGCTGAAGGCAGGCGGCAAGTGCAAACACAACAGTCGCAGTCTACTTTTTGGCACTTAATCAAATTGTGCGCCATGCTCTTAGCTTTGGCTGCCTGCCTTTACGTTTTATAATACCATTAGTTGGGCCGAGTCTTAGTTTCACTTGGCGTCATTTTTCATTCCATTTTCCTCTCGGTTTCCCATTGCGGAAAGTGGAAGACGCTCTGGAGATAAGCGTTTGGTTTCCTTGTGGCCACGTTTGCGGCATTGAAAAGAATGCCCAAGGAGGCTGAATTGCCCACTTCTCAATAGGAACCACCAGCTGCAATGGACGCCCACCGTGTTTTCTTAGAATCGGAAAAAGATAATTGCCAAATGGATGGGAAAGAAATTAGAGCTAAAAAAGATATATATAACTTTGAACGTTGTATACAATTAGTGATACAAATCGGATACAATATTTGATACGTCGAAAATTCAAATAAATTGTTGAATTTGTTGTACACGCAATTTATATTAGCGATCTAAAACAATTATCATATTTTGACACCAAAATGGCAAATGTAATCAAACCAAAATATTTCTCGTTATTAGTTCAACTGAATTTTCCAGGTATAAATTGTGTTCGCTATTGAAATGCGTACATGGACCCAAAAATGATTCGACATCCATCGCTACATAATAATTTTGGTTGGCTTGTTACAGTTCATAACTAATAATTTATTATTTTATGCATGACTGGCAAAATAAACAGAAATTTTTACTCTTACCAGTCGCCTTTGTTATCTCCACCGTTGCTGTTTTTTTTTTTGGGGTTGAGTCGAAGTTCGGTGGAAAAGTTTTGCAAGAGAAAAGGCAAGAAACTGAGCGGGAAAAGTTAATATTAAGGAAAGGCGACGCATTCGGACTTAATATTTTTCCTCCTCTTGCTTTCGCCCTTCCACACGCGGGCGTCTTTTTGACGCCAAACACGTAGACAGCTTTTCCACTTTTCCACGTTGCCTCCTTAGCTTTGTCCGGAAAATCTTGTTAGGGGTACTTTCTGCTTTATTTGCATGATGCCGCCCCCACTTCTCCAATCGTTTATCTCTTAAGTATATTTTGTTGTGTAAATTTTCAAAGCTACTTGCCTCGCATACAAAGAAGACAATTCCGAACAGTACGAAAGTATGCCAAACAATTAGTTGTCGGCTGCAATTTAAATGTCTTTGTTCACTATTCAATACGGGAAATGCTCATGTTTGCTCGGAATTATGCCGCTGGCAAACAAGAGGCGATGTTTTGATACTAAATCCAATCTTTAAATATTTTATATTGAACAAGTTCAGTTGAAACTTTCTAATTGGCTAAGCAAATACAGGCAGCTTACGAACTTGACCGTGTTCGTTTGATGTCCGTTTGCAATTGGCATTCGTTTCCTAAAAAAAAAAAAATTAAACTTGTAACAAACAAGGAAATTTTCGAATATTTTTCAACATGACAACCGAGACCCGTTTAACTTGGTGCGACAGATGATGAGGACTAATGAGAAATGCAAATGATGGAATAATGGAAAAAGAATATTCAGCTGCCAGAAAGCCCAAGGGTGAGGAAAAACATTAAGATAAAAAGTACAAAGTTGAGGATATTCTGCATCGTAAACAAAGTGCAGCTCAAGGATATGTGAGTTCTCTTTCTCTCTTAAAACTTTTCCGCTCTCTCTCTGTGTGAAGATTTAATTATTCATCCGCCCTGTCTGCCCGCAAAGTGCAGTCAAGACAGACGGAAAAGCTGCGGCGGCGACAAGGACGAGAACCAGGACGACGAAGACGATGGAGACGAGCGGCAAGGGGCAAAAGTTTTCCACCGACCTGGTGGCATGACGCAAAGTTGTTGTAAACAAAACATGGGGGCGTGACCGAAGTAGGCTGCAAGTGAAATGCATAAAACTTGGATAAAGTAAAATTGGAAAGTGCAGGCGCAACGAATATGAAATTTCAAGTTGTAATCAAATTAACTTTTGTTTCGGCAGCAAGAAGTGTCAACAGATAATTGAAAATCCGCAATTTCTTTGATTGCAACTTCGGTTTAATTTTTGAAATAAATCATTTGAGATATAGTTTTCAGATTACTATTAATGCTATTCTCGTTCCTCTAAAGCCATTTGAAACTTATAAATGCTCGGGCCCATTTGTACTATCAGCTATAAGCACGTTTGTCAACCAGGGCGTTTCTTGCCCCCAGTTGTCTACTTGCCGCGAATACATACACTCGAATGTGTGTATACCGCACCCCAACACGCTCCACTCGTTGCTGCATTTTTATGTCCTTCACACATCATTCAGCAACAAATTGCTGCAGGCGAGGAATGCTCACATTGCTGAAGCTGCTTCAAATCTATTTGGGAGACAAGAAATAAAAAATACAAAAAGCGAAAGGGAATGGGGTGTGAGGAGGTGTGGAATGTCAACAGCAAGCAAAAAGTGTCTCGAGACCATGGATTCGTGACCAGGCTGCGTGTCCATTGGAGTCAGCACGTGCCACCAGTTTTATTATCATGAGCTGCAAGCCCTGGCAACTTTTTATTATCCTTTTGCTGCTTTGGCTGCATGGGAACTTTAACACTTTCTGCCCACGACTCGAACGAGGACACTTCCCACTTCAGCTGAACTTGTGCCGTAAATATGACCTAATGGAGTTTAAAGTAGCCGCTCGGACGTCGAACCCACCGACTCTTTCGGATTTAACGATCTGACCCACGGCAAGTTCTTCATCTACATTATCGTAAAAATCAGCTTCCAATATCCTGGCCTCAATTGAGGTCTCCTGGGAGAGGCGGGTGGACCATAAACAGCAACTGGTCGGAGCTGAAATTGTAACATGTTGAATGCATGTGCAGCAATCCAATTTCAGCCAATTTAATGTGTGAGTGCAGGTGATTAAATTTTAGCTGAAAATTGATAATCGTGGCCTGCATTCTAAGACTATTCTCTCTTCAACGAATTGGCCAACTATCTCGACTTTACACTTTAAATCCTATTTTTAAAGCACAACATACAAGTGCAAGTTATAAATTTAGTCGTATAATCGAAACGAACTTTTATATATGATACATATTTTTTGCACTGCGTTGGCACGAGTATAAGCAGGAATAAATTGCACAACAAAATTCAATTACTAAATGCAAATCCAAGTCGCTTTCGCACCCTTCATATCTGTGTCAAAAAGGCAGAGCCAAAAGGCTTTTGCCATTTATTCAGCATTTTTGCTTTTTTTCTTCTTTGTATCGAACCAAGAGTTGGGCAAGACATATTATTTATTTGTTTATATATGTGCATCTTAAAATTATTGAAAAGAGTTCAAGAGACTCTTACACGAGAAGAGGAGTGTGTGGAAACTTGGCACTGTTGGGCGGAAATCTGTTCTTTGGCATGCTTTTCTTTTTATTTCTGCGAACAGGAAAAACACAATTGAGCGCGTTGCAAGTTGCCAACGAAAGCACACACACATGGAAATATTTTCATATAATAAATAATTTTAATTCATACTTTAATTGCTCCTCCCTGGCCGCCATAGTATATATATTCCTCGTCACAAATCAATTTAAATGGATTTTTCTCTTTTGCTCACAAAATCCCACAAACTGCTGCTTTTCAGCGAAACACAAAATATTCTTGCACAGATTCCGTGCATACTTAGCTTAACAAAAATGCACGTTCAAGTGAAAAAATGCAATCGATACCAAAATATGCAAAAATGATACACAAAACCGGAAAAATTCTAATTAGTGCTTTTTTAGGTCCTTTTTATTTTAAGTTATTTCTTGTTTTGCAATCGTATAAAATTGCATTTAATTAAATATATTGATTTATTTGTATTATAAATTGAGTATTATATTAAACTCAATCCACGATGACATAGGCGGTGGTGGTAATCAGCGCTGAGGCAGAAAGAAGCCTTTCCGACCAAGTAAAGTTTATCCGGATCACTAGCCAAGTCGATCTCTGAGCTGCGGGCGTTGCTAAAAAAAATGAAGGAAAAAAGATGAATTGGCAGCAGTGTTGTTTGTTGACCGCAAATAAACAACACCCACAACAAAACTAACAGCGAACAACGGGCAGCAAACACACCAGCGCTGTTTAAAAAACTTTATCCAGCCAGTTAAATAGCCGAGCAGAAAAAATAAATACATAAATGAAGGAAAGTTTTGTTTGCAGCTGAGTTTTTCCGACAGCCACTGGCCCCAATGCGCATTTCAATTGCTTTCGAACTTCCCCCAGCCAGCACTTCACTCCCTGTAAAACTTTAAGTTAATTAAGTGCTAAATTAACTAAATTGCACTTACGGCTAAACTGCCGTACCGCAAATTGTGCGCCTGTCCGCCACGGCGTATGCGCAATGCATTGGCCATATATTAAGTATTCGCTGTGGCTGACAAGCTGAGGAAAAACAAGAGCTCGGCAAATCCATTTAATATCATTAAGTCGAATGAATTTCCGCCCCGTTAACACCTCAGGAGTCAACAAAGCGTTACGATGAACGACAATTGCGATAATTACTCGCTTGACCAATTCCGGGCCCAAATGAGCAGCCATAACAACAGGCTAAGGTCTCAGGATTCAGTCGCAACACCCACCAGACAGAGAGCCCCTTCCCAAAAAGTTGTTTGCATTATTAGCTTGTCGAGATTTTGCTCCCCGGTCTCGGAAAAGCCGCTTTACACTGCCGTCTTGTGTAAGGCGGGCGGCAGATTATCCTCTTCCGGCCGTGACTTAGTGTGTGCCACTAATTATTACATAATGATTATGTTTCATTAGCTGTTTGGGGCGCCAAAATGGGAAAACTTTTTGGCTTGTATTTTTCATGGCGCTTTTCTTAGCTGGCAGCCAGTGCAGAAATGAGGAGAAAACTTTAAGCAAAGATTTTATGCGCCGCGGGACAATGATGAAAGTAATAGTTAGCCAAGCGCAATAACCACAGACCTACTTGCTCTTTGCACTTGGATTTTTAATAAAAATCCTCGACTGTTTAATGAAACTCCGCAACACGAGAAGAACTGAAATCGAAAGCTAAAATAGAGAAAATATGCAATGAATATGATGCAAATTCAAAACTTGATGCTCGTTACACTTTGAGAAAATCGAGAATTGGATTTGACAGAATTCTCATTAAGTGACTAAAGTGAATCGCATATTATTGCTTATCCACTGAATTCCTAATATATTTTCCAATCATTGAATTAGGTTTTATATGTATGTGTGGGAAGTTGTTTCCACTTCTCATTCTGCGCTTTTTGCACTGCAGTCCCGAATGGCAAGTCATGGTGCACTTCATGAGCAATTTTCGCCGTGCATTGAACTGAAAATAAAATGTCGAGCTGCACATAAATGTCACCCATGGCACACTAACTCATATACACACATACTGGCATCTGCAGTAGAAAGCCTGACAAAATGGCGGACAAAAACAGGTGTCACATTGTTGTCGCTGACTGTTGCGCCGTTTCCTTGTTCTGGTTTTTATGCCACTTTAACGTTTCCTAATGTACGTGGCACATTACGCGGCCACAAAAATAACAATAAGCCGGAAACTACTGCTGCTGGAAGACAAAACTTTGGGGGGCAGAACAAAAACTGGGGCCGCAGTTATGACGGCATTGTGGCCACCATTACCCAGCACTCGCATCACACACGAGATCTTAACTAAGTCCTGGCTGCTTTTTTATGGCTCGCGAGTGGATGGTGAAATTATTGAGCTGTTTGGAGATGACTAAGCACCCGCCCATGGATGTGGAAGTGGAAGTGGAAACTTTTCGACGTGCACGAGCTGATACGAAAATTTTGAAGGAAAGCTCGTAAAGTGTGCCACAAAATGTGAATGGTAAAAACTTCATCCTGCTCAAGGCACTCAATTAAACCAATAAATAAAACCCTTCGAAAAGCAGTTTCGGCATTCCCCGAATGTCAACAAGTGGCAGCAACAGCAGCAGCAGCAGCAGCAGCAGCAGTAGCAGCCCGTCCAACAATTGAGCCAGTGTGTCTAATAGAACCCAATTTCAGGCACAAGCGCCTAAAACGATGCTACACTCCTTCCCATGCAAATGCCTGCGTAATGCAATTCAAGTCAAATTTAATCAATGCGCTGCATAAGCGCTCCACCGAGTAGCGCTCCAACCCACACTTCACCACCCTTGCTTACTCCCCAGAAACTTTCGCCATGCTCCCAAAACTATCAAATTTCAGGGGAGGACGGATCGAACGGATCCCGGTGGATGGATGGGGGGCAGTCGATGGAGTCAAAAGTTATGCTCGACTGCCTGCTGCAGCCAATGGGTGAGGCTTCATTGTAGTTGCAGCAGTAATCAAAAGTAGTTTGGGCCGCAGTACGGGTCTGGAAACTAAAACCCAAAGCGTAGTTTAGGCTTGCCTCTGCTGGCTGTTCAAACTTTCAGGCAAATATGTGCTATGCCAAATTTTTTGATTCGTTTTACCATACAATGTAATTTGTAGATTGAACGGCAACGGTGCAGCAATTTAAACAGAAGAATTGTTTCAAGTAGCTCGCATGCCACTTGATCGAGAACCCAAAAATCTTTCAATTAAAATGCAAAGTATTGGGCATGAGTATTTATAAAATTTAAACATGGTTATAGAGATTCGTTTAATATATCTTAAGCCCTAAACACACACAGTTACCACATCCCTATATGTATACACACATAAGCCAATCATATTCACACCTATACATCAACAGTTTTGAGGGTTTTGGCAAGTTTAACATGGTTTGGGGCACATAAACCAAAACGTCATAACAAGCATGTGAGAGCCATCTATACACGATGGCAATTAAAGCCAAATGCCATCGACGATGACGGGTCGTCCTTATGGGCCCGAGATCCATCCATTGCACAGTGGACTTTGGCACATGGAAAAAATAGCATCTTCCTTCAAAACTGGTTGTTTAATAAAAATAATACCTTGTGGTGGTAAAAAATATACTCGGTTTTCTAAGCAAGTAATTTATTTTACATTTAATTAATTATATATTTCGCACATTCATGCAAATCAGCCCACTGTGCACAGGCACCACTTTTAGAGATGCTTCAACTATTTCAGAATTTTTGAGGAAAGTTAACTTAATTGCAACTTACATATTTGAAAATAATTGGAATTTTGGAAATCTTTTCTAGACAATGAGTATTTATGGAAAAATGTTGGCTCTACCCATGGCTCACATTACAGCTAAAATTCGAAGAATAATTCTATTAAATGAAATAGGTGTATTAGGAAAGATGGCGAAACACTGTGAACTACACAAGGTACTCATCTCTGATTCCGTAGGTTGGTTCTGGAGCGCTTTGCTGCACTGGGCGGTGTTGTGCACCGAATTGGTATGCACATTGACCACAGACATTTGCATAGGCACCGGGCCCAAAACAGCAGTCAACTAGCGCTTATGTTTTGATTGCCATGTAATTTCCGCCCATAAACATGAGGGCTGAAACGGAGTAGGCGTGCCTAACAATAGTGGAAGCCATGGGCTTATATTCAGTAACTGGCATCGGTTCAAGTGCAAAGTGCGTATAATGAAGCCTTCTATACGCTTAAACAGTTTACTTCCATTGACCTAGGTAAATTAGACGATGGGGTTTTAGAAGAGAAGTTAATGACAATAATTTGACCGAAAACTCATTCCTAGAAACTGATTAAATGTAATGTATCTTAATATATTTGATACCCTGAGTCGGATTATAAGTAGGTCTATAAGGAAGGTTGAACTTCCTTAAATATTACTCATACGCCAAGTTGGCCACACGTTTATCCTAAAAAAAGTTAAGCTCTGAACTTCAAAAGCTCGTAATGCCACCAACAAAGCTCTACTCAACAAGGTATTCCCAAACTTCTTACCAATTGGTAAGCTTAAATTAAGTGAGAGCTTCGGACCAGTGTGTACCCGTTGGAAAAATCAGATTTTTTAGTTTCTGACTGACTTCACTTGCGAAGAAGTCAGAAAGTGGTTAGCGTGGCTCCTGAAGTAAAAACACCAATATATAGAATATTTACAACGCTATCAATGCCATTATCAGCAACATAACTTTACGCAAGCCAACACACTTAAACGAAAAGTTATTAACATAAATTCTTGTACAAACACCGAGGAGGCGAGACCGAGCTCGAACTCGTTCCCAAACTCCTGCCCAGGTGGAGGAAAACTTTGCCACCGCAAAAGTCAAAAGTGCTGGGCAAGAATACCAACCAATTCCCCAGTACCCAGCACCTTAACCCCCATCGTCATCATCATCATTGAAAAAGTCGAGCATTTCTTTCCAGCCATTTAAACTTTGCCACGTTTGCCTGCGATCGTCTCGAGGCGAGTGGAGAAAGCGCAACTTGAGTATTTAGAAATTTATTTAAAAGTTGTACTAGAGGAGGGAGACTCCCCTTCCACCCCGTTCCCCACTTTTCTGCTACTTTTTCAGCAGTTTTCCTTTCACTGCGCCCAGTTACGCGCATAAATTTTGTTATGGAACTTTTTCACAAGGTTGTTGTGGCCGTTATGTGTGAAAGGGGGGTGTGCGGAAGATGCCAGTGAAAGTTTTTTCCCAGGCATCCATTTTGCTTCATTTTAATTTTTTCGCTTACTATAAATATGTGTGCTATCTGACCACAATTATGTAGCCACCAGTTAATACCCAAGGGAAGTTCAGAAAATGGCGGTTTTACAAAAAATTCAAAGCAGCTGGCTAAAGATATTAGCTTATATGGAAACTTAATAAAAAGTATAATAATATAAAAGCAATAACTTGAATTAAGGATAATGTACTGAATTACTTAAGATATAGTACTAAGAGCTATTGATCGTCAATATATACTTACAACTATTAAAATAATAAAATATATCTGCGAAGTATGCGTTTTGGCATCTTTCAGCTACTTTGAGATTTACCCCTTGTTCAAATTGCGGTTAGGCTATCAACTTGCAAAAATCCAAAACTCCAGATCTTCTTAAGCTTGGTATTGCCACAGCAATTTCCCAGATATCGCAAACTTTCCATTTTTCCACGGCTTCGTGCATATTAGAATGTCACTACTAATGCAAACGGAATGCGGCCTGGGAAACTGGTCCGCTGCACTTTCCTTTTCACATTATCTGGGCGGACCATAATTTTGCGTTAAGTCGCCGCTGGTGAAAATTCTGCTGCGTGAGCGCGGGAAATGAGGGCCCAAAGGCGCTGGCACTCATAACTTGGTCCAATTCACAAAATTTGCGCACGCAAAAAGCTTGTAAACAAACACAATAAATTCGAGGCTTGGCGCTGCACACAAAACAGGTGTTAATCCTGCTCTGCTAAAGCTTTTCCTTTCTGCTCCTTTCCTTTCGTTTCGGCTTTCTTCTCCGTTTTCCAGATCCCGCCGTGCACCTAGTTATCCAAATTTCGCAACAACTTAAAGCTGACGGCAGAATGCTGGGGGATTCCCATCCACCGTCAACAAAAAAGAGGGATAATCATAAAAAATTTGCTGCACATGGAAAACAATTGCACTCATTTGTAACACACGAGAGGAAGAGAGAGAAGAGAGTGAGCGAGCCAGCAATTTGCATTTGTTGTTGCTTTCAAGTTGCCTTTTTCAGTTGTCCTGGGCAACTAAATTCTTAGAGCTTCAGGAGTAGTTATCCGACTGTGAGATACCCTTAAATAAACGACATATAATATATATATTGACAAATTAATCTTTCAATCTTTTATAATCCTTCAAATATTTAAATTTTTAAACATGCCATTTTCCAAAACAAAAATCTAATCCTTACCGATTCTGTTCTATATAAATTTATTTGAAGCATGTCATTATTTTAATGTTCATTGAATTAGCAGGAAATACAGGGTATCAAAGAGGAGAGTAGAAGATACTTGAGAGGCACGGCTTCAGTTGCTGTACTCCAAACAAACGGTATTACTACCCACACACACATGAGTACTTGCAGTTGGTCTACCTCCATGTCCTGGTTGCCATTTGGCTCTAATGCCGTTATTTAGTTTTAGCATACGAGCAGCTTTTAAAGGTTATCTCATTTCGGCCATTCTTTTGTCTTTTTGTTGTGCGTTGCCGCTGAAAAAACAATAAAATCGCAAAAAAAATGAAAACAAATCCCTACAAAAAAAGAAAATAAAACAACGGCCGCAGTGAAAGAGAAAAGCTTAAAATGCAAAGCGCATTCAACGCTAGAATATAAATGTATGTGTGAGCACACGTGTGCAAATGCAACGGTACATATCTGTGTGTTAGCTCGCTGGCATATGCTGGCCGGCTTTTGGTATTTGTTTGTGTGTGTGGCCGCTCCTTCGTTATGTGTGTGTATTGGTTGGCGGTGAAGTTTCACGGTTTCCCTTTTGCCGTTACTTTGGCAACCGGAAAAGGCTCGAGGCGTTGCCAGCCTTAAAATTGGCTAGTTAAAAGCTTTCGCGGCTCTTTCGCTGCCTATTTTAGATTTCTAGAAAGCTCTCGTCAAGCCGATTAAAAATATCTTTTTAATAATACACAAATAATTGTTTGGTGACTGTAGGGTTTCTGTTATTTTCACATCTTTTAAATATCGTAGTTAATAAACAAATTTAGCAACAAGTACACCTTCTGTTACTTTTAAAAATGTCTTAAGAGCCATAGAGATTTCTGTGCACCAAAAATAGGTAAATGCCTGCTTTTTGATATTATAACTTGAATATAATAAGTCAATCGAAGGTCACTTCCTGGTCACGTAAACCTGTTCAATCAACAATCGGTGATTAATAAATGCTTTGAACATTACTTAGATATAAATACCTAGAATAGCAACAGAATATGCTATCTAATTTTTTCGTAATTGCTTCCAAAGCGATGTCCATTCAAACCCATAACTACCCACACACCAAGCTAAAATTCCGCTCGGAAAAGCTGAACTAGAAATATTTGAAATCAAAGCGTGAACTAAGCTCAAATTTGCTGTTTGTTTTTAGTGACAACAGATTGACAACGCAAACATAAACAACGGCATGCGCTATAACAACACTATTAATAACCAAAATACAAGGCGAGCAACCCTGATTCGGATCCCCATCCCGTTGCCCACCGGGCTTTCTTGCCCCAAAGCGTTGCCAATGTCAACCGTCACGAACACCCCAACAAGCCCACCCCCTGGAAACTCCATCCCATTGTCTTCGGCGTTTTCAATGCCGGCGCACATAAAAATTCCGGCTACGTTTACGGCGTGGACTACGCTTATAAACAAAGTTTGTTAATATTTCTTAGCCAACGGACGCGAAATTCGGCTCGCATCTCGCGCGTGAAAATCAAGTTAGTTAAATGCTCGCAGGATGCGGAAATCACTTTCGAGATTCCAGAAATAGAACGGGACTTTAAAATCAATTTTCCAAACAGTTATCGAATGCTTGTCTATGGACAAATGGTTCGGAGAGAAACGTCTCTGGCTGTTTGGTAACCACCTTCCACTTCTGCCCAGAAGGTAAGTCGAACTTGGCATTGCATTGCATTGAATGGTAACAAAAAGTGCTAGCCAAACATTTTTGCATTGTTTTGGCCTAAACTTGAACTTCAAGATTGGCGCGCAGATAGAGTGTTGCCCCTGATATTGTTTTGCTTAACGTCGGGCCTTGTGAATAACCTTACAGTGAATAGTAATCATCGTATGAAAACATTGCCGGTCTCTAACCAACATTTAGATACCTCCTTTGAACGCCCCAAACTGACAGTTAAAAGCTACTCAACTTACACAAGATCTAACCAAGAAGCCACAGGACCAAAAAGGACAAAAACTCCAATCAAATTGAATTTCAATCAAAGCGAGTATATGTGCACGGAAAAAAGCTGCAGAAGAACAAAAGCAAGAAGAGCTGAAATCAAGTACAGAGACATCAAATTGCATTGAAATGCGTTCGGAGCTTGGATTTGTCCCCAAACTTCAACCCACTTACCATCCGAATTCTGACAGGCCAGACAAGCAGCTCTGCAGGAATATTGGATACTTATGGGAGCGGATGATTTAGCGGTTTTTAATGCTTTTGATCCAAGCAGACGAAAACCCTATTTTCGGCAAATGTCAACGACACTTGCGATTCAGCTGGGAACGAATAGAAATATTTGTGCGGCAGTTAGAGGGAAATGTTTTCGTTGGTGTATATATCTGACTAAAATAGAATAAAATATTGCCAAGCAGACTGTAAACAAATGATTGATACATAACACTTGTACTCACCGCACACTTGTTCAGGAGAAGATTTTTTTTTTTTACAAGTCACATATTTTTCTTCGTCATTTTATCATTTATAAGTTGTTTTAGGAGATTAAATAAAATAATAACTAAAAATATCGATATAATGGAACTGCTCTGCTTATATCAGCACCCTTGGTGAATGGACTTTTCAACAGTCGCGAATTAGAATCGCGTTTTCGGCTTGCCAGCAGGATACTTACATTTGTTTGGCGCTTTCATGGCATTTGACAGTCGCTCTCATTCCCACAGTAGATGCCAAAACTCACAGGTGCCCGCCTCACCTTACATAATTGAATCCCCGCAAGCCGTTTTTTTCCCTCCAGCTTGCACCACTGATTTCGTGTGCCTCGCTGTGGCATGTGGCAAACTCTGCCTCAGACGGGCCTGCGACTCTCACTGCTCGCATAATGCGCCTGACTCATTTGCATGTTCCTTTGGCTTTCCCCCGGCCGCATTTTTTTCTGACCCAAAAAAATCTCAAACAAAATGGCAAAGCAATGCCGGCACGAGACACGTCAGAAACAGAGCCGGTTTTTTGCACCTGTCTGAGAAGGAATGTCGCTCCATGCATAAAGGATTCATGATGTCCGCTGCATTTGAAATCATGTATCGATAAAATAAATAGACGGGAGACCGTCGAAGTGAACCTTAGTCATCCTGAAACCCTGCAGCCGTGCGAACGCCTGGCGACGTGCAATGTTTCACAGCTCCTCGTTCTACTTGCCGCAATCGTTTCAGAACTCCTTCCTCTACCGCCTCATTCAGAAGATCCAGGTGTGCAATGAGCCGGACTTAGTTGAGACCAGGCAGTACAGGTGGGTCGATTAGCGCCGTTCGTGGCCCTAATTAGCTTTGCCAACTTTTTGCGGAATGAAAGTGAAATGCAGTGCTAAAACGGGCAGAAAGGATAAACTTTTCGCAATGACATTTGAGTCGCTGCCGGTGGAGGTGGTGTTGCAACGGCCTTGGCCTTTGATTTCACACGCATATGCCTGCTTCGTCCTCCAAGCGCTTCAGCTCCTCTATCCCCGTAAGTAGGCAACGCTTTTTGCACAGACCTCGCACGAAGTTTGGGACACTCGGTGCGTGTGTGAGCATTCAGCATTAATGGCTTGTTATTTATTGCATTTTACGCTTGTTTTCCCAAAGGCCACGTCAACACAACCCTTACCAACAACCCGCCATATTTATATGGCCAAAAGGTTCAGGGACTTTACAAGGCGATGTTAGGGGCTTTGCTAAAAAACTTTATTTGCTTGACATATTATTGCTATTTCAGCAAGTACAGACACTTAAAATAAGCCCACAAGGCAGTACGAGTACTAAACATCTAAAAATATGCGGTTTCGCTAAAACTTAAGACCATTTAATCCGACTTTAGTAAGCTAAACTCATATATAAGTAAATTTCAATTGTAAATTTCTAATTTAAAGGCCAGCTAAATGCTCTTTTTTCTTAAATAGAAGAGCCTCAACTCTCCTATCATTGTTATATAATACCCATTACTACACAATCTTTTAGCCCTGCTATTTCAGTAGCAGGGGGTCAGTATCAGAATGGTAAATAAACAAAGAGCCATTAAGCTGGGAAGCATTGACCCCAACATCGAGTGCAAACCAGAGAACTGCAAGGGTGGCACTTTTTTACCACTCGACTCACACCCTACAATTTTGTGTGCGGGTGCTAACCGCCACGCACATCGCGGGTACTTACAAACACACAGTATAAATCTGAACATGCAGACAAGACACCCCGTTGTGCGCGCACCCGAATCAATACGGTGCTCTGCGTCGCGGGTGCCGATCACACACTGCCTAAAAAGGGATGAGTGAGAAAAACACTTATGGGTTTACCGTTAAACACATGGGTGTTTCCAAAAATACTCGGGTGTTTCCAAAAATACTCGAGTGGTCTCGTAGGTAGTCGAGTCACAGACAAGATGCGTAACTCCATACGTTTTACACTCCATACGTTTACACACTATACTTTCGGCGTGGCTCTAGACTTTGTCGAATACTTTGTAAAATATGCCCTTCATCTTATTATTATATATTATTATAATTATATATATTATATTATATTTTATTATATTATATATTATTAATATATATATATATACGTAATTTAATTATTATATATATATATATTATTATATCTTATATATATTTTATTAAATATTATTATATATTATTAACGTTATTATTATTTAAATATAAATTATAGTAAAAATAATAGTAATAGTAATAATGCTAATAGCCGAATCTATGTACATAATGTCACAAAATTCATTTCAAAAAAGACTTTATGTAAGAATATTTATCATTAGAGTATTCCACTAGCGACGTTTGAAAAATTAATAAGCCCGTTCGAAACGGGTGGCACCCATTGAGTCCATCAAAGAGCAAAGACATGAGCACAAAAATTTTCTTGGGTATTCCCTTTTACCCTTCATTTCTTATACCCGTCACGCTTCCTCCCATACAAATTTTAGGCGTACAAAAAATGACCAGAGAACTGCAGCCCGCATACAAAAAATGACGTGCGGCCGATCGTTGACTGTGCGTCCACTCACCCAAATGGTTATTGCGCAGCAGGCCTCGGGTGGTTTTTTTACTCGTAACAATAACACCACGTTGGTAAAACACTCGAGTATTTTGTGTTGCCGCAAGTAGGGTGTCAAAAAACACGGGGTGCCTAGAGTACCGAGTGTTTATCGGGTGGACGTAGAGTGCGAGTGGCGGGCTGCAGTTCTCTGCTAGGCACCCCGTGTTTTTTGACACCCTACTTGCGGCAACACAAAATACTCGAGTGTTTTACCAACGTGGTGTTATTGTTACGAGTAAAAAAACCACCCGAGGCCTGCTGCGCAATAACCATTTGGGTGAGTGGACGCACAGTCAACGATCGGCCGCACGTCATTTTTTGTATGCGGGCTGCAGTTCTCTGGTCATTTTTTGTACGCCTAAAATTTGTATGGGAGGAAGCGTGACGGGTATAAGAAATGAAGGGTAAAAGGGAATACCCAAGAAAATTTTTGTGCTCATGTCTTTGCTCTTTGATGGACTCAATGGGTGCCACCCGTTTCGAACGGGCTTATTAATTTTTCAAACGTCGCTAGTGGAATACTCTAATGATAAATATTCTTACATAAAGTCTTTTTTGAAATGAATTTTGTGACATTATGTACATAGATTCGGCTATTAGCATTATTACTATTACTATTATTTTTACTATAATTTATATTTAAATAATAATAACGTTAATAATATATAATAATATTTAATAAAATATATATAAGATATAATAATATATATATATATAATAATTAAATTACGTATATATATATATATTAATAATATATAATATAATAAAATATAATATAATATATATAATTATAATAATATATAATAATAAGATGAAGGGCATATTTTACAAAGTATTCGACAAAGTCTAGAGCCACGCCGAAAGTATAGTGTGTAAACGTATGGAGTGTAAAACGTATGGAGTTACGCATCTTGTCTGTGACTCGACTACCTACGAGACCACTCGAGTATTTTTGGAAACACCCGAGTATTTTTGGAAACACCCATGTGTTTAACGGTAAACCCATAAGTGTTTTTCTCACTCATCCCTTTTTAGGCAGTGTGTGATCGGCACCCGCGACGCAGAGCACCGTATTGATTCGGGTGCGCGCACAACGGGGTGTCTTGTCTGCATGTTCAGATTTATACTGTGTGTTTGTAAGTACCCGCGATGTGCGTGGCGGTTAGCACCCGCACACAAAATTGTAGGGTGTGAGTCGAGTGGTAAAAAAGTGCCACCCTTGCAGTTCTCTGGTGCCTAGAGTACCGAGTGTTTATCGGGTGGACGTAGAGTGCGAGTGGCGGGCTGCAGTTCTCTGGTGCAAACATCATGCCAACGACATGAACAAATAATTGCTATGCCGCGCAAACAAGTACATAGAACAATTAATACAAAAATATAATTAAAAGCCACAAGAGCCTAGAATAAAGGAAAAATCAAAGTGGGAAAGGTTAAAGTGCTTTCGCGGAAAACAAAAGCTGTCAAATGTATAAACAGGCAAGCAGATGGTGTTTAAGTTGGAACGGGGCCGACGGGAGTTCTCTGTAATTATGCAAATTAAATTGAAGAAATCAGTGGGGTGCTGTCACTATACCTTCGTACTCTTCTTAAAGGTGAACTTCTAGGAATCCAGGAACTACGAAAAACCACACCGGTCAAAGAATTCTTTTTTTTATATACCTTACTTATTGCTTATACAGTATGCGTGATTATGGTTCCTAATTTATGTTCGACGCTCACCTTCGTGTTTTTCCACTGCACTTAAATGCATTATTAATGAAACACGCAAGACCAAAACAAACAGAAACATAGGAATCAAAGTCGCCATTGGCCAACGCGGCGTATGTGCGATGTCCGCTGATGCAATCGAGCTGCTACCAACTCCGTCGCTCTCCAAACTCGCTTCTAGCCAAAAGCACCTCAGTCGATTGCCGGCTCTTAACGTCTTCACATCGTGTAGTTCTGCCAAAAAGTTATAGGGCTTTTCGTTTGGCCCAAGTGAAGTAAACACGGAATCAAACCAAATATAGACAAAAGGTGAACTGGAAAAAATTCGATACTACAATGAAAATGTTTGAGATTTCCAAATTGTTTTCCCTACGAAGGTATGAACAAAAATATAAAAAATATAAACAAAATTAAACAAATAATTAACATTTCTTATTAACATCATAACTTATCTTCGAGCTAATAAAAGTTTCTTATTTGCCCGTGAACTGTGAAAGTTTTAAAGTTTTTAAACAACAAGTGACCCCTGGCAAGGAAATTAGCTGCGCAGCAATACTTAAGTTACTCAGCCAGGAAAAGCCATCCCAAATACTGTTATAATTGCACAGCGATTCAGACATTAATTAGTAATAAGGACCCCAAATAGAATCCACCCCCGAAGCGCCCACGTAGCGCGTAGTCACGACAAACTTATTGCACTGCTGCACCAGTTTAGCTATATGAAATCCTCTAGCAATCTGTGTCAAAGAACCCGGTTCATAAGCCACTCCCCTGCCTGCTCCTTGGACAGAGGACTCCAGCAGGTAACCTCAAAATGTGTAGGGAAAGGAGCTGGGAAAGCTGGGAAAGAAGCACACCTTGAATGTCTTCCGGTAGTCGCTAGAAAAAACAACAAAGGGGAGAAACTTCTTGAACAACTTTGGGGGCAACTGCGCATGGATTTGGTTTTGTTGTGGTTTTTTGCTTTGTTAACTTTGGTCGCATTGCTATGACATTGGCCAGTGGGGTGGAGTCGACCTGGTCGACATGGGGCCAGGTCGGCTCCAGCGTTTCCCACATTCGTTGCTCGGTTGTCAGACAAAACATACGTCCGCTCAAGCGGTCTACCCATTCAAATATTTATTGATCGACAGGCTTGGCGGAGTATTCGGCGCATGGTGTGTATCGTAGACTTCCCCCAAAAGACTTTAATCAAATATATATATATCCTATTCATTCACAATTCAATAACTAACTCTAGTTGCAAATACGTCAGATATTAGCCAGATGGGTGCCTAGGTAAGTCATCTGCTTGCTACGTTTTCGGTGTCCTGTGTTGCTTCCATTTATTTGTGCCACCCACCACTGCCACCACCACCAGCACACAAATATTTAATTGCATGCCATGTTTATGACCCACACACATGTTAGCAAAGATGCAGAAAGGCCCAAGTAGGGTTCAGTTACCCCGTTTAGGGTTTTGTAGCTGGCATTGAACTGTCAACCCGTGAAGTCCTCGACCAGCCCGGTAGTGCCAATTTCAAAGGAGCACGCTCTCGAACACCTGGGGCTACAAAATCGATTTAGGTTTCGTGTTCACTAGCTAGAAAGTTAATTACCCTCGGTTTCTAATCTAATACTAATGAACAGACACAATGGTACAATTCTTATTTATACGAAGCAAAACAAAACTAGTAAAAATAGTTTCCATTTAATGGAATTAAACATTAGTCCATACAGTCAAATGAATGACAACTGCAGTTACCAATTCCACATAAGGTTATGTACATATACTTGGGTCAAAAAATCGATTTAGTTCTCGTGCTTATAAGTGGTAGACTAGTAATGATTATGTTGTGTATCTAATAGCAATTGAATGTTTACAATATCGATTTATTTGATTAGCTAATTAGCTGCATTTAGATTGGAAAAAGTTGGCGGGAAGAAGTTTATATTGATGTACTTTGGCACATTATAATTTATTATCTATATTTTTATTACTTTATATTATTCAACAATTCCTTTGGCCCACCAAAATTTACGTTCAAACTAAATAACTCATTCTAAAAGTTCTCTCATTTGTTGTTTGTTTCATTCCATCGAAATCGACTAACCAAATCATACCGAATTCGTGAAACCAAACCTCCAAAATGTTCCGGACATCCCCAAAAAACCAAATCTATTCAAATACAATAACTTGTACATATATGCATACACATCAAATCGTAAGACAGTCCCTGAAATAATACCAGATCGAATATCAAATCACTCCACACTCGCTCGCATACCCTCGAATGCAAGTTCGCCCCTGTGAGTCCATATGTGTTCGTGTCTGAGCTATCAAACAGAAAAATTCTTAAACATTTTGTGTGCCCAATGCAAAGCAATGCGACGTGCAAACATCAAACGTGGTCAATGTTTGAGCTTAAGGTAAAATCCACTCCAAACTCAAACTGAACGTCAGCCGCACTCGGGTTGGGAATTCCGGAATAACTCATACCTGTTAACTTCCTTGCAGACCACAAGGTAGCAGCAAAATGGATCGCTATGAGAAGCTCAGTCGGCTGGGCGAGGGCTCCTACGGTGTGGTCTACAAGTGCCGGGATCGAGAGACGGGTGCTCTGGTGGCGGTCAAGAGGTTTGTGGAGTCCGAGGATGATCCAGCGATTCGTAAAATTGCACTGAGAGAAATTAGGCTACTGAAGGTAAGCCTTAACAACTTAAATCACTTAAATCATTGATTCACTTGACATTTCCTGCAGAACCTGAAGCATCCGAACCTTGTCTCCCTGCTAGAAGTGTTCCGACGGAAGCGACGCCTCCACCTGGTCTTCGAGTTCTGCGAGCTGACCGTGCTGCACGAACTGGAGCGGCATCCACAGGGCTGCCCGGAGCACCTGACCAAACAGATCTGCTACCAGACCCTGCTGGGCGTGGCCTACTGCCACAAGCAGGGCTGCCTGCACCGCGACATCAAGCCGGAGAACATCCTGCTGACGGCCCAGGGTCAAGTGAAGCTGTGCGACTTCGGCTTCGCCCGGATGCTCAGTCCGGGCGAGAACTACACGGATTACGTGGCCACCAGGTGGTACCGGGCGCCGGAGCTGCTGGTGGGTGATACTCAATACGGCACTCCGGTGGACGTCTGGGCCATCGGTTGCCTCTTCGCCGAGTTGGTCCGGGGCGAGGCCCTCTGGCCAGGACGCAGCGATGTGGATCAGCTATATCTGATCCGCAAGACACTCGGCGACCTGCTGCCGCGCCACATCCAGATCTTCGGACAGAACGAATACTTCAAGGGCATCACGCTACCAGTGCCGCCGACGCTGGAGCCGCTGGAGGACAAGATGCCGGCCAAGTCGCAGCAGAATCCCCTTACTATTGACTTTCTCAAGAAGTGCCTGGACAAGGACCCGACAAAGCGCTGGTCCTGCGAGAAGCTCACAAAGCACTCCTACTTCGACGACTACATCGCCAAGCAGCGCGAGCTGGAGCACGTCAACAGCCTGGAGGCGGCCAATCTCCGCCAGCAGCAGCTCGCCTCCCAGCAGTTCATGCTGGCCACGGCAGCCCAGCAGCTCCAGACGGGTCCTGCCCAGGCGGCGGCCATTGCGGCGGCCCGGGATAAATCAAAGGTGCGTACGGCAGTGCTCTCACAGGATAATTCAATCCATTAAGCATATCCTTCGATTACAGACTTCAAACACATCACTACCGCTGCTGCCTAGCACGCAGCATCATCATCACCCGCATCAAGATTACGTGAAGCTGCAGCCCCTGAACAAGAATGCGAACCTGCTGCATCGCACCGAGCATCATCTGCCCACAATTTGAGTTTGAGCAGAGAATTTGTAACGAAGTAATGTCCTTGAGCGAGAATTGAGCCCGAATATTTAACTTATTTACTGCTGGGAATAAATGTGTAAAAGTAATCCATTAATATATCACTGGGTGGAACGTTCGTAAACACTTGGCAACGGCAACTCATCCCTTCGGGCCGAACTGAATTAGTAACTAAGTCTAAAGTGCAATTTTCAGCTGTCATCAAATAAAATGTGCTACATAATGTTTTATTCCATAAATTTTCAATTCAGTTAGTCCATCAGATTCGCAAATCACTCCAAGTTAATCTTTAATTCACTTTCCAGTTGCGTCCTGGCTCCAATCCTTTTCAGCCTTGCACACACACGTACATCGAATTAAAAATCCTTGCAGCATGTCGACTAGTCAAACGGTTACATTCCACCTCCAACTCTCACCTACTTGTTGAGCCTGGCCAGGATTAAACATTTTTACATCTATTTAACCAGGAGCGGATTGGAAACTGCGGAGCGCCTATCATAGAAAATGTACTTATATATTTGATTTGACTAGGAATGTTTGAGTGGTCTTTGATAAATTTACAAGAACTGCTCGCAAGGATTTGTTAGGTACATCCTATCTGATACCCTCTTTTGAGGTTCCGCTCCTGAAGTATTTTGCCGTCGACAGATCTCGCCTCCTGGCATCCATACCACGTTTTTTGGCAGCTTAATCCAGTGCTAAGCACACGGCAGATAATCAGCGACACGTATCGCCTTACGTGTATCCTAGTCGTGTCCCAAGGACTTTGTTGATGTCCTCCAAGAAGCGTCAGAGAAACGTTTGCCCCAGAGACGGTGATGAAAGGATTAGTGAAGCTTATAGCGCGCTAAGACTATTCTAAGGCGAGGCCAGGCCAGTAAAGAAAAAATAGTACTAATGTATGTAACAATATCATGAGTTGAATCATTGAATTTAAGGCAATATTAACTTATATCAGCTAATAAATGGAATTGCCCAGTTTTCAGTACTTTTCAGCAGAATGCAATATTTTCCGAAAAACTTTTAATTAAACTATAGAAAAGTTGTGAGAACAGAAGCTGCATTCCCACAGGCTTCAATGGCAGCAGTCAACAAAAGTGTCAACACATATCGCTGAAATCTCCTGGGCACCAGTCATGTCCATGTGGCCCGGATTTTCGTTGGCAGATGCTCAGAAAAACATTGAGAAAATAGAGGAGAAATCGAGGATATCGTTGGATGCCAGCCGGGCATTCCTAGCATTATCCACTGCGACTCATGCTCCATTGCCAGCGTCACCAATTGTTAAGTATTTTGATTTTTGTCGTTTGGCCAACACAATAGAATGGTCCACCGAATATCTCCCTGCCTGTCTGCTCTTTTGCTTTTTCCCCGCTTTTCCCTCGCTTTTCCCCCGCTTTTCCGGTCGCTGTGCACTTGGTTGGGAATGTAAAATGGGAAAAGCATTTGTAAGTCGAACCGGCCATTGAAGCATCCCGCTTCCTGGTCGAGGATATGCAAAGTGTCTCCCAGACAGAGTTGCATAATCTGTAGTGCCGTTTATGCAAAGTGCCCGCCAAAAGCCCAGGCAACAAAATCAAGGGAGATGGAAACTTTCGTCCTGCTGGGGAGTCAAGGATATTGTTGGGACAGGGTTTGCTGAATTGCATAGCTCGGTAAAGTGCTGAGCACAGGAATCGAAGACTTCTCGAATAAGCAGATAGGGCTTGTTATATTCACGCTGATTGCTTTTGGAAAAAAAGTTTCAAAATTGTGGTAACAAAAATGTTCAGAGAAGTTACAAAATTGTTTAACGTTTGTGATCGGATCTTATGTCTTACTAAGTTACCTTTACACTTCACAATCCGTATCTGTTTTTACTTAATAAAATTGAAAGTTTCAAAGTTTGATAAGACAGCTAAAAAGAGTTACTTAGGTATGCTATAAAACTGTTTTGGATGTTAGTGTATAATTCGTTAATTTTTATAGATTAACTAAAATTCAACCTGTTATCCTGTGACCAGTGATCAGTACTATCGGTGCAACTGATTCTCGGCGTAGCGTCGATTCAGCTCACTCTTGCGCTGGAAATCGCCGCCCACTCCGTTGAGTAGCTCGTTGGTGTGCCAGTTGCGATAGACGGACGGATCCGGCTGGTGGTCATCCCCGGTGCTCAGGGCCTGCTGCTGCCACCACTTCAGAGGTGGGTGCGGATAAGCTGCCTGCACGGGCAGGACGGACACCACCGGCGGCTGACGACGTGGCCACAGGCCCAGCTTGCTCAGTCGTTTCTCCTCGTCGATATTTGTATCGTGCATCTCGTGCATTCGCAGCACGTGGAGCGGCTTCTCGGAATCCTTCGATCGATTGCTTCTCATGGCCAGCGGATGGAAGGGATCGTCTCCGTAGAGCTCGCAGTAGCGGGCACTCTTCACCAGCCCGATGATCTGGAACATGGCCACGCAGGTGCAGGCATTGTAGCCCACAAACACTGAGAGAAGTCGGGATGGAGTCACTATATAGTATAGTTGCTATATACTGAATACTTACATATATAGAAACAGCCCAAAAGAGTGAGAATGATGAGAAAGCCCAAGTTAATCTGCTTCTTCAGCATGATCATCAGAACAATATGAAGGAAAGTAATGTATATAAAGTAGACAAACTCGAAGAATGCCAAGGGCAGTAGAAACCATTTCCGTAACTAGTTGAAACAAATCTATAAATCAAATCTATTGAAAGAACTATCCTTAACATACCTTGATAGCACCATAAATACTTAAGCAGGCTGCAGCCGAATGCATAAAGGATACTATGTGAACAACTGCGCCTAAGACCTCGGGATCTAGTTATTGAAAATAATTGGTCAAAATATGTATTAATTCACATCTGGTTAAAGAATTCCCACCGTCTTCACTCCAACTGATGTACTTTCGAACCCACTTTCTGTTCTTATACTCCGCGTCGTGCTCAAACAAATCGTTTAAAGGCTCGAAAACTTTGACTCCCAACGCGAAAAACGTAATGCTATGAGCCAATTCACGGATCTGAAAGCAGCAAGGTCAAGTTTTAAAGGACAAAAAGGAAGATTTATTGCAACTTACGATAGCCAGAACAGAAACGATTATGACACCCAGACGCACCGAGCAATAGCACATATAGGATTCCATTAATAACATATTGAATGTGGTATATTACCGGTAATGGCGGTCAGTAAATCACAACTGAGTACTCCGTGCCACAGGGAATTCGGTGAGTCAGCCACATAAGAACCACAAATGCGCACTAATTGCCGCCCAGCAAATGACAAAACCATGTACAAGATGCCAATCTGAATACTTGCGGTAATGCGAGTTCATATTCAAAGCGTCAAATTTCGATTCGAATGGCCAGCATATATCATTCGCTGGCCAGAACTCAAATGGAAAGCCACAGAATGTCGGCCCCAAATTGGAGCACAGATGGCTCAGTTGGTCCTGGGACAACAATATGGTGCTCATGGAGAGCTACTTCTTTTGTGCTTCGGTGCGACTGGGTGTCCTGGTCACTTGCATTGCAGCCACCGTGAGTTTAAACAATATAGAAGATGGTAGCCAATCTGAGCTGCTCTCATCCGGTTTTAGATAAAAAACACCATCTTCATGTGGCTGATATTCGCCGACGGAACATCTTTCCTGTTCTTCTTCATCAACGTTCTGGAAACCCATTATAGAACCAGCATGATTGTTAAGGAGTCCGTCACCTGGGTGGAACATTGTAAGTTCTTTGATAAGAACAAATATTCTAGCTGTAGAAACTATAAGTTCCTTTAAATTATATCAAATCTGTGAGTTATATAATTGTATGCCTAACAGATTCCAAGGAGCTCATGATGTTCATTCAACTCTACAGCTTTTGCCACATTGCAACTTGTGTTTCGGCGGCTTATGGTGCATATAAGGTCAGGTCTAGCATGTTTTTAATAGTAATATTATTCAGAAGATAATTATTATTTTCAATGCAGCTCAAGAAATACCACGTTATACCTTTGGCTATCTTCGAGTTCATTTACACAGTCCAGGTGGTTGTACTCGTAATTATAACGCTTCGGATTGCCAGACACATTGTGCCATTGGCCACCTTAATTCTGATGACCCTTGCCCTTTCATTTTACGCAAGTGAGCAAGTAAATTCGATTAGCCACATTTGTGTAAGATAACATTTTTCTTTTCAGTGCTTGTGGCCTATGACACATTGGCGTTGATTGCCTTCGTGCAAATAATGTTCCTGGTGCGGAGTCAACGATATATACGACTTTACGGTCCAGATCCTTTGAATCCTGTAACAAACGGAGTGCAACCCAATCACATGGCATCTAGAAATCCGATCTCACAACAGCCAATAATTATTTACGTAATGCCCAAAGCGGGGCAAAAATTATGGGATGTGCCACAATCGAAGTGGTGGCAGGATGAAAAAACTGATGTCAAAGTTCCACAAAAAGCAAATTATGAAGAGTCCTCTGAATTTTTTCAGCGGCAGGAGCTGCTGTCAAAAGTGTTACTACGAAATGCCATCAAAGAAGACTATCTGCACAAGGAAAGAGTTGCAATCTAAACGAATTTGTGGAACTCAGGAGAATTTAAAGTTCATAAAACAATTAATTTAAAATTTATGTTCTATATATTACAATACATGAAACAGCAGTATTACTAACACAAGTGCTCTAAGGTTAAGCAATCAGTTTCCCTAGGTATGGGGAATGGTATCCATTAGGTCTTAATTGTGACTCACTAATTGTATAAAATCGCTTAACTTAATATATTTTCACATTCATGAATAGCCAGCAATGAGCATTAAGTTCAAAACATATGTACTTACATACTATTCGTTTTAAGTAAAATCGTGTAATACCATATTTATATAGACTCTTTTCCCTAAAAAGGCATAACTTAGATGGGGCATAAATTCATTAGTTACATTATTGGTTACATTATCAAGGTAATGTCACGTCTTGCAGGCTGAGTTCTCTCCGAAGAGCACACGATATTCGGGTTCGATTTTATTCTTAATGAATTTGCTCATTTCCTTCGCGTATTGAAGACGAGTGGAGTCACCATTTCCGGTTTGCTTGATGCCAGGACTGTGCACTAGAAATGCTGGACTCAAGACATGGTATTCGTAGTCCAAAAGGCACATAGCGTAGTTCTGCAATAAAATGTTGCACTGTGAAACGGACACTACAAAACTACAGTAGTAACTCACCTGTATGCGCTTGTTCGACTGACCCTCCCACGTGACGCGTTCGTCGAACAGTGGCTCCGTGTTATCGCTTACGTAGAAGGGCTCCCAGGCTCGGAACTTCCATTTCCGCAACGCCTTGCTGAACAGGTGCAGCTGATCATCTGCTCGGGAGGTGCGATTGAGCCACTCTTCTTGGCCGGGAATCGTGTGGCATGTGGGGCAAAGCTTCAGATGGAACACCTGTGCCTGCTGCTTCCGAAAGAGGGCCAACAATTCGTCCTTATCCGCCGGCACTTGGACACCCGTTTCGACCTCGAAAACGGGCAGAGGATACACCCTTCTGCGCTGCCGCGGATCCAGTGCAAGGACACTGTGGTTTCTGGCCACCATGTCCAGGAATTGGTCGACGAAGCCCACGCTGGGATACAGCTCGATGTCGCAGGCGAAGATGAAGTGGGTGTTGGCCGCCAGCCTGGCTATATTCCTGCCCACATTGATGGGGTACGTGAGGTTGGCCCTGGACTTGTAGCTTTCCGTGGTTGGGATTCGTGTGTAGGGGGGCGATACCAACGATCCATTGGCCAGGGTGCACATGTGCGGATACAACAGGACCTCGGCCTCGTCATATGGTACGTAGTCAGGCATGTGCTGGTTTGGGAAGTACACGTGGAAGGAGACCCAGTCCTTGATGCTATCGCTCTCCGGCAAACAGTTTCGCACATACCGAATGGCATCCAGAGTGGTGTTAAGATCATAACCGGGAGTGTGGATGGCAAAACTAACTGGAGCACGCCAACTGGAAAATACGTGAATTAGGCAAGCAAAGATATCTATATAGATTGCTATTAAGTGTTTATTATATTAAAGAGCACTCACCGTGAGACCACCATTTCCAGATTATCGAAGAACGTAAAGTCCCCGTTGGTGGTGTACGTCACGGACTCGGCACAGCCGACTTCCCGACTCCTCCGTCCCATGACAAGATTCTGGAGCAGCCAGAACTCTCCGTGCTGAAGCCTCTGGAAACGGAGCGATCGGTCGCGGCACTTGAGCAACGATCGCAGTTCCTTGGTGCGAGCGGAGTCCTCTCGCTGTATGAATTTAGGATGCTGATCATGGGCGAGATGGAAGTCTGCAGAAGGTCTTGAGGGATTCGTGGGAAGTCCTACCGACTTGTGACCACCGATTTTTGAAGATGCGGCCAGCTTCTGAGCCTGCTGCAGGTTCCTCCAAACCAGCAAGAGTGCCACACTGAGCAGTATGAGCACTGGCCACAGACGGACATATTTCCTATTGCAAAAACTTATGGCCGCCATGCTGGATTCGATATCATTGATTCACAGGATCCTCTTAACTAGCAGGACGAAAAAAACTTATTGACCTGTGAACGGAAACAGAAACGTTGATATAATTCCGTTGAAAATGGATTTGGAAATCGAAAGAAGAGTTTATGGCAGTGACTGAGCTTTTGGATTGTAGTTATGCCTAATTTACGGGCCTATTGTATGAACTGAAATTAGTGCTGTACTCATCCGATAAGATCCCATGTAATGTGGTAGCATGCAAGGGGGTTCATCGACGTTTTATAATGTTCTGATAATGGGGCTAACCCACAATGAAGATGACTACCTCCTTTTACCCAGTAAAACTGAACATGATTTACGTACTCTGATAAAAACGGTGGCATTTATGGTTCCATACACAGAGAACAACTTTTCACTTTTCTGGCTGTCACTTTCATTTCCATCGACAAGAGTTTGCCAATTAAAGATTATCCCATTTTATGACGTTCGAAATCGTTCGAATCGTTCGAGAGATTTTTTCTGTTAAGATTAAATGTTATTTCAGGAACGAGACAGCCAACAGTCGGCGATGAATAATGGAAAGAAACTAAAATTACTGAAATTCCCGCGAAGTTATAATAGTTCGAGTGATTTTCTTATCCGTCCAGCTATCAGGATTGTCGTATTTTCCTATCGTTATCATATCAATTCAATGAACATAAACAATTGATAGCGCTAATCAAGTGTTAGTCAAATACCTTTTTGGTCAACAGACGATTAGGCGGTATTAACCTGCATTTCTTACTTAATCGATATTCATTTCTTATCATCATAATCAGCAAAATCAAAAAACTTTGAAAATTGTTTTAAAAATAGTTTTCTTTTGAAATCGGATTTTCAAGTATATCTCATATTATACCATATTTAGTATTTCTGTTAATTAAAAGGGAGTTAGGAAACTAACTTAACTAATAATAGTTCGGAAATTGTGAGATTATGTGTGATTTTTAATAGTCAAATAATTTAAATTAATTTTGGCGCCAGTGAGCTAAATATCGCTAGTGTACTAACCTTAGTAATTTGTGTTATCGATAACATTATCGATGGCTCGATTGCAAATTATGGGGCCATCCCTATTGTCAATGGTGCGTTTGTTTACATTCACAAAAGTTGCAGTTTCTGCTGTAAGTAATATATACACGTCTAGCAAGGATGTCGGACAGCGATTACGAGCGTTTCGAGATAACGGACTACGATCTGGACAATGAGTTCAACATCAATCGACCCCGTGGCCGCCAAAGCAGGCACCAACAGATCTACGGTATGTATTGAAATATCTTCCGGAATTAGTTTTTAAACGATCTTTTTACAGGTATTTGGGCGGATGACAGCGAGGAGGAGAGTGGTGGCGAGGGCGGAACTAAGCGAAGGGGGCGCGCCGCCCGCAAACCCAAAGACTACACCATGCCCGTCAATTTTGTGGCCGGCGGCATTCAGCAGTCGGGAAAAAAGAAGAAGAAGGCGCTCCAAGCCGATGATGAGAAGGGATCGCAAAAAGAAGGAGCAGATGCGGACCAGGGCGAGCAGAGCGACGACTCCGACGCCAGCGGACGGCCAGCCTTTGGCCGAAACGTCCCGGTCAGCTCCAACAGCTCATCAGAAGAGGAGAGGCCTACACTGGGCCGGAAACAGCCAAGCACCACATTTCAGCATCGCTCCCACATCGCCAGCGAGCGCAACGTGGGCGCCTGGGAGCAGCATACACGCGGCATTGGAGCTAAGCTGCTCCTCCAAATGGGCTATGAGCCTGGTAAGGGTCTGGGCAAAGACCTGCAGGGCATTTCGCAGCCGGTGCAAGCCCACGTCCGCAAGGGCAGAGGTGCTATCGGCGCCTATGGACCCGAAACTGCGGCAAGCATCGGAGGAAAGACGAACAAGAGCATCAAGGTGGATGAGGATGTGCGCGAGGCGAAAGAGTTTAAGGACCAGCTGAACAAGTGGCGAAAGGGCTCAGCCGGTGGCGCCGAACCAATGGAGCGGCAGGGCAAGCGCTACTACTACAAGTCCGTGGAGGAGGTGATTGCCAAGGGCCACACGTCCAGCCACCTTCTGTCGGAGAAGCTGAGCAAGAAACTGGGCAATGTGCGGGTGATCGATATGACAGGCCCAGAGCGACGAGTGCTGAGCGGCTATCATGCCTTGGGACAGGCTAAAATTACGCCAGAGGAGACGCTCTACGACACGGAGGCGACGGAAAAGGGATCCGCTCCCGCCTGCGTGTTTGCCATGCCCGAGCTGACGCACAACCTGCAGCTCTTGGTTAGCCAGTGTGAGCAGCAGATCATCGCCATCGACAACCAGGAACGCGAGTGTTCCAGCCAGCAGGCAGCGCTGGAGAGCGAGCACCGGAAGTTGGAGGAGATTGTCCAGCTAGAACAAAACCATATACGCACGCTGGAGGAATCGTTGGAGCGCGTGGAGCGGTTAAGCGATAATCCAGACTTGAGTTTACCTCAGGCGGAACGACTCTTTCGGGAGCTGCTCGTGGACTACGCTGCCGAATTCCAAGAGTTTGGACTTGCAGATCTGGCTGCCGGTGTGATAGCGCCGCTCCTGAAGAGAGAACTAGTTCAGTGGCAGCCATTGGTACACCCATCGGAACCGCTGCCACTCATCAAGAAATGGCGCGGCATGCTCCAGCAAGGAGATGCAGCAGAGCAGCAGCCCCGCAACGTCTTCGATCCGTACTCCTCGCTCATCTGGGCCGGCGTGATGCCTTCGTTTCGGGCCAGCGCTGCCGCATGGGAACCGAAGGAGCATCCGCCAATGGCTGCACTCCTAGATGCCTGGGCACCCCTGCTGCCTAGCTGGGTCTTGGATTCGGTTCTCGAGCAACTGGTTCTGCCACGACTGGTGGCTGGTGTCCAGGAGTGGGATCCGCTCACCGACACCGTTCCGATCGACAGTTGGGTGCTGCCGTGGCACGCCATCTTGGGCAGCAAGCTGGAGGAGGCCGTCTATCCTCAGATCCGCAGCAAATTGGGCATGGCATTGCGCGCCTGGTCACCGCAAGACCGCTCAGCCAGGGCCATGCTTACGCCCTGGCAGAAAGCCTTCCCCGAGGAAGAGATGCAAGAGTTCCTGCAGCGGTACATAGTGCCCAAACTGCAGGCGACTCTAGGCGAGCTCATCATCAATCCACTGCACCAGGACCTGGAGCTGTGGCACCAGGTGTGGGAGTGGCACGAGCTCATCGATCCCATGTACATGGCCCAACTACTGGACAGACACTTCTTCCCGCGCTGGATGCAGGTGCTCGTCGTCTGGCTGAATCAGTCGCCGGATTACGCGGAGATCTCCCGATGGTACACCGGCTGGAAGAGCATGTTGAGCGAACCGCTTCTGCGCGAGCCCAGCGTTAAGGAGCATCTGCGGCGAGCCCTGGAAATTATGCACAGAGCCAGCGATGCCCTGCTGCAGCCCACGGTGACGCCCACGCCCCCGCCTCCAGTTCCTCCGGCTCCAGTCATAATGATGGACCTGATTCATCCGCCCGCCCAGCTGGAGTTCAAAGAGCTAGTGTCGCAGCAATGCGCTGACTTGGGAATCATCTTCGCTCCTCTGCCTGGACGACGTGAGATGGGCAAACAGGTGACTCTTAATCCGTTTTCGAACAAAGATCGTTATATACTAATACATTTATTTGATTACACAGATTTATCGCGTGGGAAAGCTCTTCTGCTACATCGATCGTCACGTCTGCATGGTCAGCGATGGCAGCTTCAGCAACTGGAAGCCGGTGTCGCTGAATCATCTGCTAGAACGCTCTCAAACGGGAATTCTTTAAAGAAATAGCTGCGAAAATGTATGATAGGTTTAATTGGATTGGATCAGAAGTTTCACTCTTGTTCCCTACAAAGTTTGTAATATAAGTTGATTGTATGATGAGATGGATCTGCAGATAAAGGCAAATGTCTAAATATATATGAACAAGTAATCTGATATAAGATTCTGTATAAAGTAGAAAACGGATTTGAATAATTTTGAAGTTCATATGATTACATCCAAGTTATTCACCACGGTTTGTGTCCGAGCTGCATGCTACATGAATTTAAGATGTAAATATACTGGCAGTATTTTTCGGTATATACTTATTTATCTGCGTTGAACGACACAATTTACAAAAAAACATTGCCATGTTCCAAGTTCCACCATTCCGCCATCGCCGCAAACAGCAAACTCATCGGCGCTAATTTGACGAACATTTATTATACATAATTTTTACTATATAATTCGTGTTATTTTTTTTTCATTTAGCTCGTTTTTTTTATCAAAATATGGAAATAATGTTTGAAAAACCGAAGCGGCCCTTGCAACTAATCGATATCCGCAGCCGTGCATGGATGCTGGATACATCGATAGTATCGACTGGTAATCGGCCCGCTTCCACCTCTGGCCATCGCAGCTGACTCTAGAACGCGTCGGGGTAATAGGAATAAACTGACTGAGTTCGCGTTCGGTTCGTGTGGCGCACGCAAAGCAAGCAAGTAGTGAGCCAGATGCGGTTCGAAACGGTGCAGTCAACTGAAGCTCGCGCAGTGCAATACAATTAGTTGAAAAGCCAAGACACAAGCACTCCTATTGCGATAGGCACTGCTAGCAAATTGAAACCGCGTGCCTTTCGTTTCGCTTCTCCCGCTCTTTCGTTGCACTCCGCCCACACTATTCGCCAATGCAGTCGTGAGTGCGTGTGTGCGTGCGTATTTTCCCCCCAAATTCAATGAATTCGACAGGCAGTGCAATAAAAGCGCAACTAAAACAAAAGTGATTCCACCACGTGCGCCGCTCTCTCGCGTCTTAAGTTCAGTTGTTGTAGCTGCTTTCGTTTGTTTTGCTGGCGTCTCGCTCTAACGGCTCACACTGCTAAATTTACCGTTCGCCGAGCAACCGGCACGCGAATACCCGTTGGATTAGGAGGACTCAGTAACGGGACACCCGCACAAGGACATCAAAATGGTGCAGGTGTGTAATATATTTAATTTTAAAGCAAAGCTATATTAAAGAAGTTTTAATATAACTGTAAATGTAATATTCCTGTATATCCATCTATCACTACTAAGATACAGGTATTAAGTTTGATAGTTATTGCAATTTGTTCTATTATTCTAAATACACTAGATACATATACAGTTTTATACAGTATCCTCAAATCCTAAATCCTTAAATCCTAAAATAGCTGCTTATGATAATTGAAACGATTATTCAACGTCAGATTTTGTGGTATATCAGCATCTTAAGCCCATTATCCTCGAATATTTTAAGTTTTACAGAAATAAATTTTATACTCTTTGATATCTTGAACACGAAATCAATCTGTGTAGTTTTCGAAAAAAAAGCATTTCTAGTTTCCAATTCAATTATATTCCACCCTGCCACTGACCTTTTGACGCCATTACGCACAACCCCCATAATCCCGGAACGGGACACCACAGCTCAAAATGCACTTTTTAGCGACCATCCCGAGTCGATTCGCGCCTCACCACCCAACCCAAGTCAGTCTCAACCCACCCAAAAACCCAACACAACCCCCACTTCACCCCTGGCTGCACTTTCCCTAGCCCAAATCAACCACCAGAACCGGGAAGTTTCGAAAAATATACAGCTGATATAGAAAACTGGCAAGCTTGGAGAGTTATGGGAAATATGGCAATTAGAAATGGTTGGTCGTGCTTCGATATCGGCAGACGGGGTCCGCCCGTACAGGTCGCCTTCGAACGTAATGCACATAAAACGGCGCATTTAGTCAATTTTTCCTTCAGCCAGGCGTACCAACTGAAAAGAGAAACATCCAATGTGATGGAACAATTGGGGTTGACACTAGCTGATACCCTTTTATTTCGTCCAAAGGAAAATATACTTTAAACGGTTATCTTCAACTATGTTTCATGAATAATGTTTAAAGGCCTTTAAACTTTCAAAAAACATAAACCACTGAATGGTAATGAAAGTAAACTTTTGCCATGCCTGCTCTTCTTTGTGATACCCTGTATTCGTTCCTATGTGGAGAAACGAATCCTCTGGTTAGTCACCTGCCGCCGTTTCCCCGCGCCAAATGAGTGAAGTACCACTTTTCGATTTGAAATGCTTTTTGCGCCTGCCCCGGCCAACTGTCCACCCTGCCCCACCGCCCACTCATCACTGCATCCAGCAACAGCCCAACCGCCTCCATCCACATGGTCGTCAAAGCGCTTTTTACCCATTTGCATTTGCATTTGCCGATGCCCGGGCCGAGGAGTAGGTCCTTGGTCCCTGCATGGGGTGGGTACTGGGTGGTGGTGGGCTAGTGAACAGTGGGCAGTGGGTGGATTCACTGCGTTTTGCACTGCGCTTTGCACTGCGTTCAATAGCCAAAGCGAACGAACATTTCTGACGTTTGACCGAACTTTGTTGTTGTTCCAGTGCTGCAGCTGCATCAGCATCAGTATCAGCAGCCTGCTCCTCCGCTCCTGTGGCTAATGGTAAACTGCTGGGCAGGATGGGAGGTAATAGGCACATTTGTGCCGCCCACCCCCCCAACACCGACCACCCGAACACCCCTTCGCCCCACAGCGCATGGAGGCCAGTCTCTTATTTTGTAACTCCATGCGCCAACGAATGTCAAAAGCACAAAAATTTCAACGAGGATAACAGGCACGGACGCATGCTAATCAGGACAATTAAGTTAAAAGCGGCACGGATGCAGCTCCATGGGCGTCTGCTCAGGAGGTTTTAACTGGAGTTCAGCCAGTCATTCACCACTATTATTCTTGATTCCTATATTAGGTGATTAAACGATTAAAGAATACACATGGATTTAATTGTTTATAAAGCATAAAAACATATCGAATCTGTTATCTCAGTTGTTAGGTTGATTGTCATGAATGAGCTTTGGGTTTGGTTCATGGGTTTGCCTAAAGATTTCCTCGCTTTTCAGCCACTTTGTCTGCCCCACCCATCGGCAACCTCTTTCATAAGGAAACTTATCTTGGCAAATGGAAAATTCTCGCAAACGATTCGAGTCCTTGTTCGATTTTTTGTAGGTTGTAGGTTATTTTATCTCATAAATGTGTAGCTGCTTTTCGAGTTTGAATAGTTAAGATTGCGATATAAGGAGGTCAAATGTGGTTCTGGACGGGGTGATCTTCTAGGCGGAGACATCTGGAGACAGCTCTTGAAGCAGTTCCACTCGGAGGGTTGTCCTTGACAATTAGAATTCGATTCATAGATTAAGGCATTATCCTGAACCTCTTGGTCGCGATAAAAGTCCATGTTATTTTGGCTAAAAGTACCACTGCCTTCGGATAAACGATAGGAGCCTTGATAAGGGTTGCCCTGGTTCTTGATTTCCACCTGGACCGTGGGTTCAACGGAGTCCCTTTTGTAGCAAGCGTATATAATTTTGAGCCAGCGTAGCACCGTCAAAAGTTCCGGCCAGGGGATCAGCAGCATAAGGCAGGTCATTCCAAAGCACCTGTGATCGGATGCAGTGAGGATCAGCCAGTAGGAGATGGACCTCAGCAAGCGGTGATGCAGGCGGCGAAAGAGAGTGCGCCGCCACAGAAAGCTGCAGCTCTGGGAGGCGGACTTCAGCAACCAGGCGCCACCGATCAGGGCCAGGGTTATCACAATGGGCCGCTCGTTAAGCACCAGCTTGAAGTTCACCTTGAGCGTTCCGGGTCGCAGGTACCGCTCGCCATCAGATGCCATTAGGGTGGCTGCGACCGCCAACAAACCCGCCAGGTGGGCGCCCAGGGCCGCAGCTGAGCAGTAGAAGAAAAGCAGGGAATCCGCCAGGAGCGGACAGCTTACCCATAAAACGATGCCAAAGGTGAACTGTGTCACCCGCTCAAGGTCGAAACTGATCACTTCGAGCGTAAGGACGAACGGCTTGGATGTGTAGATGCCGTAACAGGAGTGGTCATACGTGGGCATCGGAATGATCCGTGCCTCCTCTGCGGAATGGCCCAACGGCTTTCCTTCGTGGCACTCATCCTGTTGGCTATGCGCATGATAGACTTCCCGCACGGTGGCTCCTTTATACTGACTGTAATCTCCGCCAGCACCTATCTGCAAGCGCAGGCTGTTGCTCTGGAAGACGTTCCACATGGAGAACGCTGTTGGCGGCTGGCAGTAGACCTGGATCTGGTTTTGCACGTACAGCATGTTGAGCAGCGTCTGTCCTTCCTGGATGTGGGGCTCACCAGGAAGCATATACATCGGCTTCTGCTCGTAAAACGCATTATCCCAGCCCACGAACGAGGATGCTGCATTGTTTAGCCCAAGGATAACTAAAGCGAGCAGAAGAGCCCACATTGGATAGTAGTGTTTATATTCAATATGTTTCCGATCTATATGGCGTACGAGTTTCAAAGAAAATTTCCAGAATTTATGAGCCGGGCTGCTTCGATAAAAATACATGTAGGAAACATACATTAATCTTACGCTAGCATATATAGTAAATCGCTTAGATCTAGATATATCCATATCTATCGGCTAAGTTTAGGTTTTGCAACTATTTCTCAAGCTGCAGAAGCTTCATAGTATCAATAGTGTCTCTCTGGCATTCTAAGCTGCCTTCTCCCATTCAGATTTTTTTTTCAGGACGTTCGAATCCTTTGTGCCCCATTTTCCTTCAATTTTTCGTTGCCATTCCTTTCTACGTCGTTCGTTCCATTTCTTTGCATTTCCATAGCGACTTTTTCTACGTGGACCAGCGAAGTGCGTATGGGCTGATGACTGACTTCGGACCACGCGTACTAACTACTACGAAGGACATGGGGCACAAAAACTCACTACGAGCGTGGTACTACACGCCAAACCCCCTTCTCCTCCTTCTTTTTTTTTGCCAAAAGTCAGGGGCAACAATGAAGGAGGAAGAAAATAAAACGCGGCGCTCGTTCCATCAAAGTGGAAGTCGCGGCCTGCAAAGGATATAAAAGCAAACAGAAAGCTGGACACAAAAAAAGAAACACGAGGAAAGTCGGAAAAAAAAAGCAAGAAAAAGCCGGGAAAGGAAACTGGGGAAAGGCAGAAATCCCCGCACAAAGTGGCAACCGGAAACTAACAACAAACGCTGAATGCAGGAGCAACCGAGATGGCAGATACATATATGTATGTACATCTGGGCGGAGGTGGAGAGAGCAGGGCGGCATGCTTTTTTGCATTATGGTCAAAAATCGAACTGGAATTTCTGCAATTTTTTTGCCCCGCTCCTTGTTGTTGCTTTTGGCCAGCTCTGCTGTGTGGCTATCATTGCGTTCGTTTGCAACGCATCGGTCTTTTTTTGGCCTGATGGTGGTCAGTGGGCGATGGGCGGTGGGTGGTGGTCGTGTGGGTGGAAATGGGACTGGGAGACAGCCGGTGGCCTCATGCATTTTCCGTGTTTCGTATTGTGCGCAAAATAAATTGGTAAACAAGCGAGCAGGCCAGAAAGAGATGGGCTCGGAGAGCGAGAGGGGGAATGTCCTGGTCAATGGCAATACATACACGACATCCGGATCGTACATAGTCCCCAGTGCAGTTGTGTGCAGGTCCTCGTTTTCCGACTGCATTTCGGTGTGTGCCATGCTTCGCCCGACCAACCGCCCGCCCGCCCACTTCCACCCATTCGCTCTCTCTCGCTCTCTGGTGAATTGCACTTTGTCCCTCAGCTGCCACGAGCCCCATACCCCGTCCACGCCCCTTTTTTATATTTCTGGCCACCGAAATAGGCTGCGTCGCTGTCGCTGCCGCCATTTTCACCAGCTTCGCCGTCCACGTTTCCATTCGCAACACCCAGCCATCCTGCCATTCCCACCTCCCCCAAAATTTCCCACCACCCCCCGAAAAGCCGACCATCCCGCCCCCAGCACTCGCGCCTTTGCCCCACGCATGTATTTCAGCCGCCGCCGTTGTTGTTTTCCCGGTCGCTGCATTGGCTGACGACGCTCCTCGAGCCCTGCTTTTGTGCACAGTGAGCCAGGAAACTATGCAATCAGTCAAAACAAAAATGCGACTCGAACTGAATTGCTCCCCAGAGTTTTCACTGTGTACAATTGCAGGGTATTCACGCATAAAAACAATATGGGATATAGGATCACTTTTATTTCATTAATAAATTCTTTTTATTCATTCATAAATTCTTGCAGTGTTCAAAAGTTTTGCAACTTAGCTGCCTGGATCTCTAAAATAATTTTGGAATAGAACTAGAATAAATGCTGTGATAGGATCAAAATACAAAATGAAGCTAAATAGTATACTATGAATTTATAAATATTAATTGAAATTTATTATGCTTCATTCACTTAAGTGTAAGAAGTATCTCACGCAGTGCCCACTGTGCCAATCCAATCGGCAGTTGCGCCATATAAAACGATTGAAACACAGCGCGACATTTCTGTTGCTGTTGCCACTGCTGCTGCAGCAACCTGATGTAGTTGCTGCTGCTGCTGTTGCTATGTGTGCCAGGCAAAAGGCCAAACGCATGTGTGGTCAGGATCCCCCCCCTGCGTGCGGCGGAGTGCAGGACAAGGAACTCTCGGTGCACAGGAGTACATAAACTACATAGGGAGCGAGCGAGAACGAGGGTAAAAATCGAACACACTGCTCGGGCGAGTGAATGAAACGAGCCTATGTACAATGGCATCCTCTGCACATGAGAGCCGGCCAGGACATGTGTGTGGGTGTGGATGTGGATGAGGATTGGGATTGGGATTGGGATGGGGGGCAGGTGGCACGTGTGGTTGGGTGGTGGGCCTACGCATCGGTAGCTGGACTGGTAGCCACCTCGACTGCCTCAACAGCGGCAAACGCATCGAATGCGCATCGAATCGAAGCCCAACGTTGATTGTATTATATTGGCAAAGTTCAGAGCGCTCTACCCCAGCACTGGCCACCCCGCAAGCCACCTGAATCACCCATCCACTGAATCCAGCCACCCACTGGCCATAACTCTGGTTGTCCGTCAGACATCAGTTGAGCGGCCTGCACTTAAATGCCAGTGTGCGAGTGCGTGTGATTGTGTGTGTGAGTGTGTATCTATGTGATGTGCCCCCTTCAGGCGGGCCCACATGCAGCAAATTGAATAAACTCCCCAAATCAAATTTTTCTCCATTTTGCCGAGAGAAAGAACTTTGACTGACATGCAGAGGAGTGTGTTGGCGGTGCCATCTGTGTGTTTCTTAGCCATTTAAAGGGTCAATGAAATGCAAAAGTCGGCAATGTTTTGGGGTTCCTTTCCAACTGTGGAGCCCAACAAGCCGTTTCGCCCTCCAAGCTCAATTGTGTCATCTTTCATTTTGATGGCCAGATGGTTTTCATTTCGCAAAATATGGTCCCCCATCCGATGGCTAAAAGTTGTGTTGGGGCTTTATAGACATTGTTTATGTTTACAGAAGTCATCGTTCCATTTTTGGGTTGATCTCATATATAATCAGACCTATTTCCTAATTTCTAATTGCTTTGAAAGTGGAAGATAGTCTTTGCTAGTATTGCATCATCTATGCATTTTGAAGTACATTTACATTTGACATATACAATAAGCAACTGGTATGGATTTCAGATGTGAATAAGACTACACACATGACCTATAGGAGTAGAGAAACCATCCTGCCGAGTGAACTCCATGCTCCTGACTCAAGAATTCCTTTTGTTCCAAACAAAATTACGTTTAAATATTTACTCTTTTCCCCCAGATTTCGGTTGTTTGCTGTCTCTGTGTGAGTTTGTGTCCTTAGTTGGCTTCACTCGGTTGAAGGTCAAATTACGAGAGCATTTTACTAACTTTTCAGTTCGCCGCCCTCTCAAAGTAAATTTAAGGCCAAAAATGTTTTTATACATATAGATGAAATGGGTCAAAAGTTGTTACAGCTTTTTCACTAGTCTGGAGAAAGTGTTAATTTTGGGAGTGAGGAGGTTTTTTCAGTTTGTTGATATTGTCCGGGTGTTGTTGTTGTGTTCTTGTTCAAAGTTTAAACCAGACCAAATTGTTTGTGCAGTCAACGCTCGAGAAAACTTTTCAGTTGCCTACTTTCGGGCACCTTGACCTACTCATGCAACTTTGTTTGTTGTCAAAAATGTTGTTTTTATTGGTCCTTGTTGCTGTTGTTGCTTGTGGGGTATCCCCAGGAAAATCTTTGTCTGTGTGTGCCAGACGGAAAGATTGACCAAAAAGTTCACTTTACATTTTGTGTGCAGAATGCGGAATGGTAATAATTTCCAAATTAAACAAAGATTCAGTTTATCTGGAGTACTCACAGCTCAGTCCGAATAAAATTTATCTTTTGCCAAAGTGGCAGACAACCTCAAAAATAAATATGTTCTGGTTTCCAAATTCTGGGCTAACTGGTTAGGAATTGCAATGACCTATGATATGATATAATATCAAAAACTAAAGGAATGTACCAAATAATTAATTTTTATATTTGTACTTAATCATTTGCATCTTCAGAATCATTTGTTTTTCCACAATTTCAATTCTCACCTGGGAATCCTTAAAATGCTCTGCCAACAACTTAGCATTCAAACTGCAATGACTCCTATCTTGCACATTTAATGCAAGTTATTAGAATACCAAACTAGATTTTATGCCACCCATCACTTGACACACCCACAGAAACAGAAGCACGCTCACAAGGACACCGGGGACTAGCAGGATGGCAGGACGATGGCTTTTTATATATTTTTCCAACTCTTCCTTTTCGTATTTGGCAAAGATAAAGTTTTGTAATAAAAATGTCTGCTGGCAGACACCGAGAAAGCCAGGATGGTCAGGCGGGGGGAGTCATCCGGCCGGGCAGACATTCTGTCTAGCACTTTCCAGCCCGAAGTGTGTCAGCAACTTTGGCACGTCCTCGACATCGTCGTCGTGAGTGAGTGTGTCCTTGCCCTTGGCCCACACACACATGAGGCAATATTATATAGAAAAGCAAACATACATTTTTATATGTATATGCATATGCGTGTGTAGGAGGATTGGACTTTAGTTTTATGCAGCTTTGAATTTCAGAGAAAAACAAACTTGACACATTTGCTGTCGACCGCCTTAAACGCATCTCTTTAATTGTTGTTTAAAATTCTGTCATGCTTCAAATTTCATTTCAATTTCATTAAGAACCCCAAATGAAACGCATTTACAATTATTTAATTTAGGTTTATATTTTTGGTTGATTTGAAATTTCGATTTACATAATTTCACAATTTAATATACAAAATTCACGCACATAAGATGTGAGTACAAATGTATGACTTGTTCTAATTTTTGTGATTTGATCAAATAATTAAATACGAAATTTGTGCTTGTCAATGAGTACGATTTGTTGTCCTGTGTATTATAAATATTTTTTGTGAGACACCCTTAAAACCTTATGATACTTTTAGTGCAGTATATAGAACGTTGCCTAAAAATATGTTACAATTCGTTGGTATGAATGTGTTTCCTTGTGTGATGAGAGTCTACAACATGCGAGTGATATGCTTCCGATAGTTATTAAATTAAAACGATATGCACATACATAGATCACCTATCAAAAAATGCTAAAACGTTACAACTAAATGAAAGGCCCCCGAATATTAAAGTTTAGCCCATGGTCCAAAATTACGCCTTGCTTCTGATGCCGATCAGGCAGAGCACGAAGAAGATGATCGTCCAGCCGGCCATGACCAGGAAACCATTGTAGACCTTCTCATGGGTGATGCTCCAGCCCTTCTCGATCACATTTCGAGCGGAGATGGAGGGTATGGTGAAGGGTAGCACCATCACTAGATCCTGCAGAAACTGCGGCATGCTCTCCAGAGGCCACAGGAGTCCTGCAAGGATTAAAAAAAATAGGTTTCATGAAATATGAAGATGAGCAAATCAGCTTGAGAACACTTACCACACAGTATGATCATGGGATAAAATGCGCCAGTAGCCACAAAGTTTGCCTCTGTATGCGATTTGCAAAAGACGGATATGAAGAGACCTAGGAGATTACAGGAAAGTTCTTAAAATGCACTTCCGGGAATATTTCACTATTCTTTGCTTACCGAACAACATGCCACAAAATGCGGTCAGTGTTAGCAACCCAATGAGCGTTGTGGTATCCCCATTGTTGTAAGTATCGAACACTAGGCCAATATACATAATAACCTCGAACGACTGCAGGGCCATGATGATGAGCTGGGTTAGGAGATGGGCCCACAGCATTTCGGTGGCCGAGACACCTGCCAATAGAGTTCGATCCCAGATGCCATCCATGCGCTCAGAAATGAACACTGCAGCCGTCATCAAAGTGGCCAGGAAGAAGACCATGCTATGATACAATTAAATAAATTAATATATGGAAGTACAAGTTATCAGTAGTGAGGTTTTTGGGAAATGTTGATTCAAGCAAAGATCTGATTTACTACCAACGAAGAACCAAATAATGGATTGCGGTGAATTTCGTCAGCTCATAAAATAAAAAACATAAACATGTGAGAAGAGGTTTGGTACTCGGGTCCATCCATGTGGATTCTCTACTCACGTCATTACCACTCCTGGGGCACAGTACTGCTGGAACTCGATGTCTGTGCTGCCAAAGATTGGTTCCTGGAACTGGACGGGCAGATCTACAATGGCCGTGGATACATTGCAGTCCTTGACGACACTCCTCATGAATGTACTGAACTTGTCACGGAGTTTGCGCTGCATGAAGTACGCCACTTGTTGATCTGCAGAGCGACTCTATTAGATTTCAAAGACTTCGCACAGTGACTCTCTTACCCGTCATATCGATGTGGATACTAAGCTCGGCGTGGTCCACGGCTCCGTCACTGGAGTGGATGCCATCCTCCAACACCGAGAGAATCGAATCGCTGAAGTTTTGGGCAAAGTGCAAATAGCCAACGGTTGTGGCCCGCTTTGCATCGCTCAGGGCATCTGCTTCGCTGGCATAGTATTTCCGCGTGGCCACATCGTCACCCAACACGCGTATGTATCTGCAGGATAGCTTGTTGAATAGACAGCTCTCGTTGTCGCTATCCTTGTAGACTGTGACCAGGTTTTCGTCGAAGCACTCCCCATAGTTCTCCACTTCGCCGGAATAAACTCCAATTTCAAGATTCGTGGGCGTCTTGCCAATGGCCAGATAGAAGCACGTCAGTTGTATGATGGGAAACAGTAGCATGAAAATAATGCCCCTAAAAATATTGGTCATTAATCGCGACTATATAAATGGATGTTGGCTAGAACTTACGAGGGTTGTCTAAAGAGTTGTACAAAGTTCTTTGTCATCAGTGCCTTTACCCTGCCCTTGGTGGTGAAGAAAATCTTTTTGCGATTCTCATTTAGGGGCTCCTCGAACGGGATGGGCTGTTTTTCCGGCATGTTGGGCTCGTGTGTGTCTATTACCTCAGGTGGCAGCACAGCTGCCGGCAAAGCCTGGTTCTTATTGTGATCCATGATTTGGGCCAACTCGTCTTCGTTGCCCTGCCGCTGGCTCAGAATGAGGAAGGCGTCCTCGATGGACTGAGTTCCGAACTTGATCATGATGTTGGTAGGTGTATCCTCAGCCAATAGAACACCATTGCGCATAAGACCAATCTGAAAAAGTAATTATAGTATATACTAAACTCTTTATTAGTCATGATTCCCATGTCCACTTACACAATTTGCCTGTTTGGCTTCCTCTATGTAATGGGTGGTTATAATCACAGCCAATTTGCTATTCCTCGTCGTCTCCACGAGAAAGTCCCAGATTCTGAAAAAGGATACAACTTGGGTTATTCTGAAGGCTTTGTGGCTTTCACTTTCTTGCACACACTTTTCACGCAGCATGGGATCCAAACCCACAGTGGGCTCGTCCAGAATGAGAAGCTCTGGATCGTGGATCATGGCGCAGGCGAAGGACAGGCGTCGCTGCTGTCCACCGCTGCACTGCTTGATCATCTGCCTAGCCGGCGGCAGCTGGAGCAGCTCCTTGAGCAGCTTGAACTTCTCCCGGATGCGTTCGTCTGTCAGGCCGTAGATGCGACCGAAGTAGAAGATTGTCTCCTTGACGGTCATCTCCTCGACCAGGGCGATCTCCTGGGGCATGAATCCCACCCGCGATCCTGGCACGCCGCTGCCTGGCTCTCCTGGCTTGGCGCCCAGCACGACGACCTCGCCTCCGTTGAGGCGCCTCTGGCCGACGATGCAGGAGAGCAGGGTGGTCTTGCCACAGCCGGAGGCACCCAGCAATCCGTATCTGATCGAGTGAGGGAAGGAGCATAGTATTTAGTTTGATTTACCGAAAAACTGAAATGCAACTCACATAGAACCACGCATCACGTTCATATTTAGCTGGTTAAGCACAATCTTGGGATTTGATTTGGAGCCATAGTACTTATAGCCATTCCGTACCTCAACGGCCGCCATTGTTGTGTTCTATTCTGTGGAATCATAAATATAAATAATTTATTCCATATTATTCATGCTTGTAAGCGGGTAGAGTTCTACGAGGAACGGAATTCATATATACTATAACCTATAGCTAGAATGATCCCCATGAAACAGAAAGACCCTTTTTTTTCAGGGTCTCTTCTTTTATTTCTGACTCCTTCACTCGGAACATCATAAATCACTTGCGTCAATAATTCGCATTTTCTTGATTTGGTTATGTATTTTATTGATTTGCCAGGCTTTATGGCATGCACGTGTCGAGGCACTCAAATCACTTGTGCGGTCCAAAATTATTTTCGGTTTTGGGTTTTCTATACGAGCTCTAAGTACTCGCTAATTAGCCATCTTTGCGGTTGAATGAACATGAAACCGAGATGTGTAAGTTCTAACTAAGTTAACCACGAAAAGGTTCATTGGCCTCCTACTAGAAATTGCACCTCAAGTATTTCCTTCAAAGAGAACCAACATTTGTTAAAATTAACACTTTAAATCATATCTGTAAAATTAAACGAGACAATCCTCTTTTTTATATAATATCAGTCAAAGAAACTTCCTGACACCAAGAGTATAAGAACTTCGGCTCAGCTAATTTAAAATGCAGTAGTTTGCACTCATACTATTGCGAGTATATGACAAACTACACGGAACTTCTGATGAAAAGATGCAGAATCGTCTTGAATAACAATCATATACTGTATGGAAGTGTCTATATACCTAAGGTCCACAAAACGTCAGTACAAATGCATTTAGAATAAATAAACACCTTGCGAACTGGATTTTAGTTGAAAAGAAAACATGTCATGAGAGGTTTAAGGGGCACAAAATCTGACTTGTAAATGGGAAGTGCTGACTGTTGCATGTCGAGACAAAAACTTTTAAATGTGAAATGAATCGCAAGTGGATCATGACACCTAAGTAAGTAGTCACAGATATCGTTTGCTCGAGGGAAAAGTACAAAAAACGACCGAGTGTGTCGAATTCAAGTTATTTGTTTTCCGACCCATTAGACCTGTAACATGTGTATAACACTATTATATACTATAACTATTGGTTAAATTTTATTTGAATTTGAATTAAGTCATTTATTATTCCTATTCCCTTTTGATATGCGGCTAGAAATTCCTAAATACCACGAAAAAAAATCATTTTACTCGTGTATACATGTGACCTCGCTAATCAGACTTTGACCCACTTAGATTGCCAACTCATGTTTTAGTCTCAAGCCAAAAATAAACTATTTACTTGATTGCATTTGTAACTATTTATCTCTCTTACTCATTTATTTATCTCGCCATGATATATACATAATCAACAACAAAATCAACAATAAAGTGGGGAAAAAAACTAAACAAAACCCGCCCATAAAGCGTTCGAAAGCATAACCCACAAAAAAGTAAGCATTTACCCGAAAAATAAATTGAGTAAGGTTAGTAACACACAGTCGTGGTCATAACTTTATGGCTTGTTTTCAACTTTGCTTGCTGTTTGCTTAACATTGCAAATCGTGATGCAAAGGACGACTATTTCAGCTTAATGTCGTTTAAGTTTTATTGTTTTTATGCGCATCTTTCGAGTCGAATCGGCAAGTGTTGAGTAAAATAAAAGACCATTAAACCAGCGTGACACAGTTGACAATGCACATTTGAATTTAATGAACATGTATAGTAATTTGTAGCCTTTCCACATATGTAGGTGTTTATAGTCGAAACTTAGGGACTACTAAGGTTTAATGTCCCCAACTAATCGATATGAACAGTACCTATGCACTAAGTGAATACATTTTTTGGTATATCAATCGATATCCAAAACCGACCGACACCTGCCATAATACAAATAACAGAAAGAAGAAAAAAAAACCCGAAATAATTAACAAAACGAAAAAAAAAACCAAGAAGTGAGCATCAAGGTTGCCAACTGGTTAACGGACCGCCGCTGCTGACGTTGTAACTCAATTGCGAGTGGTTCCCAAAATTGGTGGCTATATTTATTGATGTCTTGCTTGCTGTTGGTGTTGCTGCCTTCTTGCCATCAGCTGCAGTCGCATTTTTATTAGCCAATGTTTTGCAATGTTTGCAATTGAGCTGCCACGGCCGTGAGCCGCTTAGAAAAAATAGGGACGGACCCCCAAATTGCTTTCTCAGCCCCCCTACCAGAACACAGCCACGAGCATGGCCGATGGAGTAAGTGCAATTATTGGCAAACACGTTGCTAAATGGCCAACAAGTTTGCTGTTACCTTGATGCGGTTTAACGGCTTATTTAGCAGGCCAACCATATCAACGGTGAGCCCCTGCGATGGCTTATTCCAGTGTTAGTGGGTATTTAGTTCGTGCAACACGTTGCAACTGCGACAAACCACTTCGCTCTCCAGGTTGGCCAGCTGTCTGCTGAAACTCCTGGCAACTGCTTCCTTCTCATTTGCAGTCTTTTTCACCATTTTCTTCTTTCTCTTTCATCTTTCTCTTCTTATATAATGCCACAACAATCATTTCGGTCAAACTGCAACGGCAGCGGCAGCAGCAACGTATCCACAACAGCTGTGTCTGCCTCGGATTGCTGCTCGCCTGTGCTTGTATCATTCACCATTCGACTGCGATGTTACGGTTACCATATCCAATTGATTCTAATTATGTGTAATCATTATTATAAGTATAAGTGAGATATAACTTCCTGACTTTAGGAAAGAACGTCTAAGTCAAGCCTCTAAGATATGATATAAGAAAATAAGATTATAGAAGAAGAGATATTTCATTACAATCCCCTTTCAATTTGTAAATGATGAGGATGATGCATCTGGTCCCAGTATTGCTTTTGTTTGTTTATCTTTTCCCATTGAGTGCACAAGTGAGTTTATGTCATTATGCTATTCATTAAGCGATGTGTCCTAGTCGTTGTGTTTTTAGTTCGTCATCACAGTTTTGTGTGTCACAGCACTTTTTAGGCGAAATACTTTTTCTGTTTTGTCATCCGATATTACTACATCACCGGGGAAATTGCTGTGCCCAAGTTATGTGCATTTTCCCCAGTTGTAACTCCGTAATCCCTATGTGAATTCGCATCAATTTCTTTGTGGCGCTCTAACTCCCATTTGAAACCGAAAAATAAGCAGAAATCATTGGGTCCCAAAACACACAGAAGAGATAAATAAATGGTTGGGGGTTACTGTTGCAATATTTTGCATTGCTTAACCGCCGACTCGACTCAGTCGAGCTCTCAGTTCAGCTTTGGGTAAGCTTTTTAAACACTTGATATTTATTTTATTGCTAAACCTTTATTTGGAAAAGGCAAACAGAACGCCGGAAATATATTAATAATGGTGGCTGTCGCAGTTTTTCACCATTTTTCGGTGTCGATAATTAACACAATATATTTGGCTCGTGGCCCGTAGATCTTCTTATGTACACGCAACGAAATTCACATACACCCGGATAAAATACACACATGTGGTCATGCTTCGAGGCAGCCCGCTCAAGTTTGTATCTTAAGTCTTTCGTTTTTCCCACATTTCCCTGGAGTTTGTGTGCGTGGTTTTTCCACATTCGAAGTCGGTATTTGGGCTATAAAAAGCCCTCACTTAACATATTAAAGTACAGTTTTTAAACCACCGTTTGTAATTAAATTTAAAATAGTTATATTTTTTCTTTTTCACACTGTAGTTGCTAAAAGTTTTGTTCTTATTCACACACTTTGTAACTTTTTGGGTATGAAGAAATAGTTTTGTTTCGTTAACCGTACCGTATAAGTCGAGGGATTTTTCGCCTATCTTCTAACTTATCGGGTTGCGCACGCGCGCTTTTGGTGTTGCAATTTTTTCTTTGCTTTTCGCCGATTCGACGACGAGTGGCTTTTTCCGTTTTTCTTTCGACGGTCTTTCACGCTCGGCTGTTTTGGATGGGATCGAATCGGATCGGCTGAACGTCTCCGCTTGCCACAAGTGTCGCTTGCAAGCTCCGTTTCTCGACTGAGCTGACCAAGCGGCGGATCGCGCACTCGCAAGCTCAATCCACCCGGCTTGGCTCAACTGGGCGCTCCACTGGGCCCAACTTGGCTCGAATCCGGCGCGGCGCCAGTCATCGCTTCTCTTAGCTTTCGTCGATCGCAGCGTTCCACTCGCGGCTCGCGACGCTTTGCGAAGCGGTGCTGAAAATAAAAAAGATTTTGTTTGTGCGCGGGTTTTTTGTTGTTGTTGTTTCCTTGGGTAACGAGTGTATGAAAAAATGAAGATAGATTGTACGAAATAAAATTATTAATGCGGCACAACGCTGCGCTTTTTCTATCTATTCGTTTTTTGTCCAGCGTCTACCTGCTATCTTCTACGAATGAGTGTATACGAATGTATGTATATACCCACATCCTTATAAAGGTGGAGAGAATACATTCTCTATACACATATTTATAATTATCCGATGCCATAGCCGCCAGGTTATTCAAAAAGGGCATTTATCTGGTACTTGGCTTTATGAATAATTCAATATTTGCCTTTGCCACAACCAGTTCATCGAGAAACCAATTGATTCGCAACCAACTAATTATTCTTCGAATTTACTTGCAGGTATGTGAACATTGCTTAGAAACACGTCAGGTTAATAACAATTATTATTCCGCAGTAAGTTCGATTATAAATTTGTCTGTTAATTGCGCTATTAGAATTGTACATTTTACTTTTACAACCAATAATATACAGAAGTTTATGAACTAGATATCCGGGCTAGGGTGAATACCATATTGAATAAAAGTAATACTTTGTAATGTTTGGTTCATATGCATATTATCCAAATTTGATTGTAAAATCAACTTCAAGTCTACGGATTTCGTGACCTATGACTTATGTATATAAACCTATGAACATCGTCCGTAGTCTTAATTCTAATAAAAATAACTAAAATACAAGGGTCACACACTTTAGATTTCAGCTTCCGGGTAAAAACTTAAATAATATATTTAAACTATTTACTTGGAAAAGTAATAGAGTCATGACGAGACCATTAGAATGTCTATTTGTCTGAGCAAACATAGTTCTCATTGTATACTTTGAACGAAGATCAACTGTTCAAACTGTCGGTCATCTACTTAGTTAGAGCTTCCCCATATTAATAGGGCTCATAAAGAAAATTGGGATCATTTCCGAGATCACACTACGTCTAGACTAGCAACACACACAATTGCAAAAAGCAAATTCATATTAAATAAAATATATAGTAATACATTTAAATGTATTTATTTCCTCACTGCCAACTGAATGGTGTTAACATAGCTGATTTAATAAGGTAGAGGGTTAACCCATTTGCTAACCATTTAACCCCAATTTGAATTATTTCGAATTTTTGGGATGCTGGCTGGCTTGTTTTGCCATCTTGCACAAGTTTGCAAAAAGCCAAACGACGAATAGTAACAAGTATACAAATTGGTTCAAAAAAAAAATTGGCTTTGTCCATTGTCTTACTCAAGCGCAAAGTTTATGGCACTCAAAACTGGCTTGTTTGCTCACATTTCGATAGTTTTCGGTTTGAAACATTCGTTTCCATGCGAAACAAAAGAGGGCAATTCGAAGTTCAAGTTTCTCATCCCATATCATCTTTTATCTGGCACATGCTTCGGCTTCTGCTTGTTTCAGCCATTGGCTTTTAACATATTTTTCGTGTTCAAGGCCGTGCCGTGGCGCTTTCTTTTACAATAGGCGACCTTGAAGCTGCGACTGCGCAAGCGGCTTGGCACTCGCTCTTGGCCAGCTCGACGGCCTGGAAGTGGGATGGAAGCGGGCTGGAAGTGGGATGGAATGGAAGCGGAGGTGGTGGTGGTGGTGGCTCTGGCGTTTGCACTCCGCGGTCGTGCTGACGTTTGTTATCACAGAGAGGCAGTCGGTCAAGCGACGATTTAACCCACTTAGGGTTTGCTGACCACCAGCAGACAGACTGCTCAGTCCGCTTATGGGTCTGCTCACACCTGCTGTCCGCTTAAATGCTCTCCACTCAATCGGGCTTTATTTTGGGATGGGGCAAATGGTAACTGAACTGGTGAAAAAAGTGGCAAACTTTTATCAGCCAGCAAATTGTTGTGCAATGGGTAACTAAACCTGACTTCCTTCGGCAGCTGAATCATTTGGAAATTCCATTGATGCATTCCCTGGGCATTCGACAAGTTTAACTATCAAGTTTTCAGTTTAAAGGGATGATCACTTGTAACAATGACATAAAATCGAGATTTAAGAACAACATTTATTATTCATAAATTATATTAATTGAGAATAAATAAAATTGTTGTTCAATTTTGTTAGGGGTTGTTTTGTGGTATAAAATGTAAAGCATTTAATGCTTATAAGGGACTAGTCAATAAAAATCTTTCAATCTGTTACATTCAATATGACATTTTACTGTACGAGTAGCGGTGTAATTACGTTATCTGATCAGACAGGTGATTCAGCATATTTATTAAAAATGTTCATCATATTCGTGATTATTCCACTCATGCAATGAATTTTAACAAATATGCAGCACAGCTTTTTTAGACTGACAAAAGTTTTTTTTTTAAGGAAATGGGGTATTTTTTTATTTGTTTATATTTTTAGACGTACATTAAAAGCCATGGGGGGTAAAGATAATAATAATTGAGTTACAGAGCATTAGAGATTATCTGACAGGTTTTGCGTAATTACGATTACCATCGATTATAACAATAATTAACCTACAATTAAAAAATGTGCATGTTCAACAACAATATTACATATATGTATAAATAGGTATTTTAAGTTTTAGGTAAGTGGATATATCAGGTTAGCTGACTACATCTCGAAAAGTGGCATTTACTATATTGAATTTTAAAAAGTACGTTACTCTAATATGCTGTTTTTTCTTTGCGTGTACATTTATTGTGTAAACATACAAATTATATCAATCTGGCAACTCTTTCATGCATTTTAAACTTTATTTAATTTTCGAGTTCGAGCTTTCGAGCGGAGCCTATCCGAAAAGCTTTTACAAAAACTCTCTTGAGGGAATAAAATCTGTCCAAAATATTATATAAAAAAATATATAAATTAAATGTGCCACTTTTGAGAAACACAACTTACCTTGTTTATAAATAAATGTCTGTATTCATAAAAATATTTATATATTAAGTTGTCTTAGCAAACTGGCTGCGATCAATTCAGCAATAATGTTGCTTGCGTGCAAAATGTTGCTGAAACAAAAATGAAAACTTCAGCTAGCAACACTTGATTAGTCTCAATTAGTTTAATGGAGTGAATCTGAGGAATATATAAAAAAAAACCAGTAACTGCAGCTGTATGGTATAAATTTAATAAGGGATTATTACTATTGGAATATCAGAGAGTCAAATGCTATTATTAATCAGTATTCTGATGAGATCTTTGAACCTTACATAAATTATATCTTTAATCAATAAACGATTAAATGTGAACGGCGTTTAGAATGGCAGCAATTTATAGAAATTGACACATTATAAAATTCCACTTCCCTCGAGCTAATTGTTATCGGTTCACTATCCAGACAAGTTAATTTTCCACTTATTCCTCTTATAATCACTCTGGTCAATGTAGTAGTGCCTTGTGTTAGTTATGGGAATTGTTTTAATATGGATCGAAATACTGTTTTGGTTTAATAGAACGTGGCTCACACATGTGTACATGTTATGGCCCCCAAAAATGTACAATACTTTCAAAGGTTTGCACTAATAGCTTGTTTAGTTTTCTCAGGTAAATACAAAAGTTTTACAGTAATATCCCGGTTCAAAGTTTGCCATTGAGGATGAGCTTCATAATGGAGTTTAGAGGGTTTGTTCCGATATTTACTCTTCTTAATCAAGCGCAAGGGGCAGATTGTGAGTAGCAAGTTTTTAGGGCTTAGTCCCGTTGCCAAAAGAGGGGCCGCTTCTGCCAACCCGTTAAGAAAAAAGTGCGGGGTGGGGGTGGGGGCAAGCGGAAACCGGAACCGCAGAGTAAAATTCCATCACGTTCAGGCCCCTTGTTGCTGCCGCAGGCTGTGTTTACAGCCTTCAGATGACACGCCTCAAAAACAAGACCCAGCGTCTGAGTCAAGTTGTGCGAGCCGCACAATATATTTATAGATCACTTTACTTAATAATATTTTATATAAATTGTCTTGGTTGCGCTGGTGGGCAATAACCGCTATCAAGTTCGACAAAACGGATATGTTTTCGCATAGCACTCAAGTTTCAAGACTCTTTTCGCGAGATCCAAACAAACAATTAGCTATTAAGATTTGAAGCATTTCGAGCAACAATTACATTACCAACTTACTTAAGCTTAATGTGCAAATATTTTGAAGCTCTCCGCTTGTGTTTTCCTTGTTCGAAATGCATGAATGGGGAGTTGAAGATCTAAGGCAGATAAGATTCAATTTTAGCCAGAGACGTGGAACAAATTGAACTTTCAACGTCTTAACGTGAATTAAATTTTCATGGGGTCACTCGAATTATATACTAAAAGGTTTAATTACCATTGCCAGGTATATGTCCATTGTTCTTCAGAACAAACTTCATTCTTTATGCCGGCAACTATTTAATTACGAACTTTATATCACTGAAAAGTGTTAAATATTGACAGACGGAAGAGTATAATAAAAACGTTGAATTAACGAATAATGTTTTTAAGGGATCCACCACATCAAAATATAATTTTAATTGGCCGCAACAAACCAAATTTTTAACCGAGTTTTTAACTTAATGCCCCGATTTTAAATGTTGGTCGGCTAGGGTGATTTTTGGGCTCACCTCAAGATCCCAAGCTCAAAGTCTACGCCCCTGTCTCTATAGCTTCAAATTAATTATGGTATATTTATTGTTTCATTTTTTCTGTGAACACAAACAAATGTGCGTTTTCTCGGCGTGTTTTGGTAGCATCCATGTTTTGCCACAAGGTAATTATTTCGTACACTAAACAGTATTTTGTTTAGGGCATTTCGTTGCTGTCGCTGGTGCTTTTGAACCGCAGGGCATGTGTATTTTTTGGAGCTGAAACCAGAGGCTGGTGCTGCTATCAGGCCGCTCTGTCATTTTTATGATTGTTAATGTCTCGGTCAACGCTTTTAAGTCAAGTTCTGAGCCCCGTCCCAATCCCGTCCCCATCCTCCGCGATCGTCTGTGGCTTGTTGTTGCCTTTAATGGAAAGAAATGAGTTTGAGAGCCAGCGAACGGAGCGGATGGAGTTGCGAGAAGGGGATCCGGCCTGTGAATTCATATAGTTTGTGGCGGGCATTAAAAACGATCGACACATTTGCCTGTCGGATGAGAACGCGTTCAGAAGTTCATCGGGTATGAGCTTGCGAAAGTATATCCGAATGGATAAGAACTCAAACTGAATCTCTAGAATTTCGATCAAATAAATAAATCCGATATGGCTAGCATTACCTATGCATTGTGTCTGTGCTCGTTGTTTATATTATTCTCGCCGCTTGTGTCCTCAAATCGGCGTGTCCGGCGACAAAATCGATCCGATCGCCTGCTGGCAGACATCGGAGTACGTGCCCAGTCCTACGATCCCCGTGTGCCGGAAAATGGCATCCAGCAGTACACCGATATCGACCAGGATCTGCGCCATCTGTTTCTCAACACCAGGCAGACCACGCTGAGATGGGCCCTCAACAACATCGATGCGCTGAGCAGCCGCGGCAGACGCGAGGGAAAGCTCCAGGTTCCGGTGTCCAAGAAGGTGCCCTTCCTGTGTCCCACGAACGACACACGCTCCCCCAGTCCGCCCACTTCCATAGAGCACCTCAGGCCGGGTGATATTGACATCATAGCTGCCTTCGGCGACTCCCTGTCCGCAGGCAATGGAATACTGTCCAACAATGCCATCGATATGATCAACGAGTTCCGCGGCCTGACCTTCTCCGGTGGCGGTCTGGCCAACTGGCGAAGATTCGTCACTCTGCCGAACATCCTGAAGATCTTCAATCCCAAATTATACGGCTTTGCGGTGAGCAACAGCCTGGTGATCAACCACCGATCCTCGCGACTGAACATCGCCGAGCCGATGATCATGTCGCGGGATCTGCCCTTCCAGGCTCGTGTGCTCATCGATCTGCTGCGACGCGATCGCCATGTGGACATGAAGCGGCACTGGAAGCTGCTGACAGTGTATGTGGGAAACAACGACATCTGCTCCGACTTGTGCCACTGGGACACGCCGCAGAGCTTCCTTGACCAGCACGCCCGCGATCTGCGCCAGGCATTCCGGCTGCTGCGCGACCATGTGCCGCGCCTGCTCATCAATTTGATTGTGGTGCCAAACATCCCGCTGGTGTTGAGCACCATGACCCAGGTGCCGCTGCAGTGCTTCGTGGTGCATCGTGTGGGGTGCCACTGCCTGATTAACGACCGCCTCAATCGCACCGAGTTCAATGAGCGCATGGACACCCTGACGCGTTGGCAGCAGCTGGACATGGAGATCGCCCGGCTGCCGGAGTTCCATCGCCAGGACTTTGCCATCGTCGCGCATCCGATGCTGACCAAACTGACCGCACCCACGCTGCCCGATGGGAGCACTGACTGGCGGTTCTTCTCCCACGACTGCTTCCACTTTAGCCAGCGCGGCCACGCGATCATCTCGAACCTGTTGTGGAACAGCATGCTCCTGCCGGACGACCAGAAGCCACGACCTTCGGTGGTGCCCGAGCTGTTCGAGCGGGTCGTTTGCCCCACTGCGGAGCAGCCCTACTTTGTGGTCAGGCCAAGTTGAGGGTCTCCCAAGATCGGGAACGGGTTAAGTTACTTGGTTTGGCTGTCTGGTGACCCTTTTTCGTGGCGTAACCGCAGTCTGGTGTGCACAGAGAAAAATTGCTTTTTATTCGCATATCAAATTATAGCAGTCTAGGCACTTTTCATAATTCATAATAAATTATTATTATTTATAACCATAATATACAAAACGTGCCACTTCCACTTCCGCAAATCTCAAGCGGAATGCATTGGATAGTGCAAAGGAAACTCAAAGGATTTTGTTTACAAAATAATATTTGATCTTTGACATTGCAAATAAATAAAAATATATTTGTCATGCTGTCAAAAACGTTTAAAGATTAAAATGAATTAATTTAGGTGGCATTAAATGTATTTTATCTTACTGACAAAGGGGTTTACCTTCCGTATGCGTTCAGTTTTCACAACTTTTTCTTCATACCTTTTACCCAAACCCATTTCCATTTCAATTAAAGTATTATGCAATTTTTAATTTATATTTTTAATTAATTAAAAACACATCCCCATCCGGAATAAAAATTCATTAAAACATTTCTTGCTTATGCGGCAGAAAAAATGCTCCGGCTTACAGTGAACACCATCCTTGATGTACCCCTCCCCCCCTCGTTCTTCTCAACGCGTGACAACGTCGCCTGCTCATTACCTGCCTCTTTCCAGTCCCGTCCCTGCCACGCCCACTTTCCCCCAAACGCAGAAATTAAAATATAAAATATAAATAACAGCAAAAATAAAGTTGCAGCGGGGTAGCTCGACTATGGGATACCGTCTGCTTTCTATATTTAATCATATTATTGTGTTTATTATTAATAAACTTTGGTTTTCATCACAAGCAAATAATTCTGCTGACCAAATAGCTTCATTCTTCCTTTATAACCCCTATAAATTTAGGTAAAAAATTGACAGACTGTCGAATATGTCTGAATAGTCTGGTTCCTTCATTCATATCGTAACAGAGTACACTTCATTAGTATAGAGATGCAGCATTCTCGATGATTTACATTTTTTGAATATGTGTAATATGCCTTTTATATGGCGAGTTGAGGGGTATAACAAAGCATCGCAAGCATTTTTCGCTTATGCAGCGGCAGGACCACCTGCAAACCGGACAGTTGCCAATGGGCGGATACCAACCCCAAAAAAATCTGATTCCCCGGCACAAATGGAAAAAAATGAAATTGAAAATGAGTACACACACACACATATGCACGCCCACTGCAAACAAAGTTGCTGGTGGGAGGGGCGTGGCAGCATAATAACAACAAGACTGTGGAAAAAATTGCGACTGGGGCGTAGATTCGGCAGACCTGTGTGGGGGGGGAGGTATTTATGGAGTGGGGGCTGTAAAAATTATATTAAAAATGCAGTGTCCGAAAAGGGCGTAGCACAACCACACACACACACATGCAAATACTCACAAAGTCGCGACCAGCTGGATAAAAAAAAACGCCACACGTGGCTGCAAAAAAGTAATAATAAAACTGAAGTTTTTCTGGGCTGGGCCTGTTCCTCCATAGCGCTGATATATACACCTCTGCATGTGTGGCTGCTCCGCCGACATGTGTGTGTATTATTTACATATTTAAATATTTTTGGAACCCCAAAAAACAGCAAGAGCAGGAGCACAAAGTGTCCCGTTTCGAAAAATGTGCGTTTTTTTTTTGTTTTGAGGCCGAAAAATTGGAATGCAATGTAAACATGCGAAATGAGTTCGCAAATAGAAAAATTTTCAGCGTTGCACATTGGAGTGTTGAAAAAAAAAGGGGTAAATCTCTAGCCCTGATTAACCCAAACGACAGAATTACCTCCCCTAAAAAAACAGCATATAGTTAAGGGTTAACCATCAAATGAAATAGATAGACCGGGGAGTTAGACCTACGAATGATTGCATAAATATAATATGATTGCAAACAAAAACATTTTTTATCCATTTGCGTTTGTCACTCCGCCTCCTTTATGTACGTAAACTCCAACTTCCATCCATGTGTATGCCATTCTTTTTCATTCGGGGAGTATATTCCAAATACTGTATGGTACATAGGTGATTATATACTCTAGTGTCACTTTTATGACATAGTATTAAATATTAAATAGTTATAGGATAGTGATAGGACTTGATCTTAAAGCTATTGAATTCGTAGAAAGTGCACGAAAGATGTACAATCTGGTTTTCCAGAATGCCAGCGATCCTAAGCTGGCACTTGAAGTGACCACCAATTGGAACTGACCCTGACAAATCCATCAAGACAGTGCTTTACAATGCAAAATCGGCCAGGAACTTCAGTTCCGCCTGGCTAGAAAACGTCTGCAGCCATCGGAGGGGAAAACTGCGGCATGGTTGACAATGGTCCTTGGAGTTGCCACGAAAAAAAATGTCCACGCTTGACATTAAACAGCGACAACATTTTCACTTTGCATGCAGAATGCCGGCACAAAGGGTCTGCGATGGACTGGCGGAGGCGTCTCATGCAGCGACTGACAACCGCATTGGATACTCCCCGCCTCCGGATCTCGCATCCTGGATTCCGGATCACCTCCCCCAAGCCACCGACGCTAACTGGCCGCGCTAAAACGTCAGCCAGACAGCGGCGACGATGGCGGAAATAGAGCAAAAGTTGAGAACAAAAACGATGAGCGAAATGGAAAAAAATGGCACACAAGCTACTTGAGCTTGAACCGGCGACGCTTTTCAAATTCCCCACCCAAACAGGAGGTGGCGTTCCACTCCCTTTTCGGGTTATTTTTTCCGCGACCAGGCATGCGGCTGACGGGTTAAGGCGGGACAGTTGACCATCTCGCTCGGTCGGTGGAGCAGGGGCTCCTGGCTGTGGGCGCGTCCTTTCATTGTATGTACGCTGGAGTGGAGCGGAGAGTCTCCCCACTCGCAAATCCAACTACCAGTTCCTGTCCGGCTGCTAACCCCCCGTGTAATGGCAATGATTTTGACGTCTGTTTAGTTGGCCCTTTGCTCGCCTTCAACGCAAAGGATAACGGCCATCTGCAGGCAGCAGTGACGAGGATTCGCCGAGTCCTCTGCCCGAGATGCGTCTCCTGGTGCGTTTGTTTTGAGTGCAGCGGAAGCGTCTTTTAATCAGCGCTTCGTGGCAATGAAAACTGATAGGTTGCGGGATGTCCTTTGGGAATGGGTTTCAGCCATCCAATGGTCATCAGCCGATTTTGGGCATTACGATTGACAGGCACGGGTGGAAGATGGGGGAATGTTGAAAATTGAAGTTATATGTAGGAAAACTGAGAGAGAATTTTTGAGAATATTTCCCTAAGACCTTCCTCAACAAACGGAAGAGGCTTCCCTCTTCTTTGGGCATTACCAATACATTTTTCATTTTCATTCTCCACTCTTTATTCCACCACGCAGCGCATATGAACATCTCGTGGCCCATTTGCTTATGCCTCTTGCCATTGTTTGCGCTACACTTCAACGCACTTTCGTCATTGATCCGGAGAGTCCTGCAACCAGTCGGTCCGGTCCTTCTGCCCAGCCCACCACCCCATCTCGGCCAGAGTAGACCGGACCCCAAACTGGCCTTCAATTCAAAAACCCCGTGGCTGTGGCCCGTTTTATTTTTTCATTTTTATTGAATTTTGCTTGCCCATGCCATGCTCCAGTGGAATAACCAGTCCGCCCCGGAGTGTGTTGCATTATGCCGGGACATACGTTTTGAAATTCCATTTCTGCGTAGGTTTTTTTTATCCATTACTCAAATCTGTGTATGGGTTTGCATGGGTGTGAGGCCGTGGACAGAGGAAGGTGGCACGTATGTTGCCAGGTTGCCCCACACGTACGGGGGCCACGGCGCTAAGCTTTGACTTGGGATTTGCATTTTTTACGCGCCGAGGACCAACTCGTCCCATGCTCCTGTCCTCCGAGCATGGGAGTGCGGGAAGGGTCGGATCGGTGGAGCGAGGAATGGCATCCACTTCTGCTGATGCCGTGATTTTTTTCATTTTTGATACCCTATACAGTAAACAGTGATGATATGCAAATGATCGAAGTCCAGCAATCGATGTACATGAACCACATTTAAATTAATTAAAAATCTATGTCTTTAGACTTTTTACGTAAATATATGTAAATTAACATATGTAAAAACAAGTAAATAAACAAAATGCTAGGTAATGGGCATCCAATAGTTGAGCGTTAGGTAAGACCTTCATTGTTAACGACTAGTTGTTACGACTAGTCCTTCTTTTTTTTCCATAATTCCCTGCTCCCTGTATCCCTTCGCATGCTTCTTTCATTCGCCGTGTCCTGTTTTGGGATAAAAATCCATTTCATCATCAGGGTTTCCTCCGTTCGCCGCCTTCCTGCTGATGCTGCTTTGTCTGATCGCGTTGAAATTGTAATGAGATTTTCTGTTTTGGGTCGACTTGGTACTTACGTATATGTTTCGTCGAGGAGTTGGCGCAAATTTTACGGTAATATGCTTTTTTGAGAATGTATATGCAGACCGGGAGTTTGTCTATTTAATTTATAAAATTTATCTGCGGCTCGCATCGGTGGGCAGCATTATATCCTGTCCACAATTTGTGGTTGTCAAGTCATATGGCAGCGGCAAATGCATTCGCTCATTCATCATTCGAAAGCAAGTCTGTTGTCCTTTCTTTACGGATATGTATCCGTATCCTTTCTGTCCCGTTTTCGGTTAAAATTAAATTTTTTTCCCCTGTGCCGCACGAATTTTTAATAGATTAGACGGGTTTCCTTTGAGAACAGTGCGGGCTGGCAGCCCGTTGTTTTCCATCCACCTAGTTCGTAAACAGGGATTATGTTGGATGAGGCGAGAGTGGAGTTCTTAGTCCAGAAGTGGATTTGAGGTGGTAATTGTGCGGGACTTGTTTAATTATGTGACTTCACAAATGGGATACCATTTCATCTTATATCATCAAATATTATAGTATATTATATTATTTATATTTAAAGCTTATTTGCTTGATAAACTTTATAAATCGAAATATTGGCTATGATATGTCTGCCCCCCTCCCTTATCGCCATTATAAATATGCAGAAATATTTGGCTCGACAAACAAAATAAAATTGATGGAACTTTGTTGGCTGGCTATCTATGCTTTTTCGCAGTTCGCTGAGAACAATACACAATTTCCAATTAAGCGACAGTTTGTCCACTCTCCCGACCACCGATTTCAGCTATACGCTATATGCCCGTGCGCATCTATAGACCGTCTAACCCTTTCCCCAAAATTCATCGGCACCATTCGAAACATTCGACCGACCGACCATTTGACCATTCGAAGCGGTGTTTGGTCGTTGGCTGCTGTTGTTTTTACTCGCTTTCGGCGGGCTCGATAGCAAATTGTATTTAAAATTTATATAAAATTCGCGGAGTATTTGTTGTGACAACGTCTGTGTGCCCCGCCGACCACCGATACCCTCCGCTGCTCCAACGAGCATTAGCCACCACACGGTTATTTTTGCCTGCTCCACAATCAACGTTAAAAATTCGCGCAATTTATGCATGCATGGCGAGGGGTAGTGAAAAAAGAGGGGGGGGGGGAATAGGGTTACTCCTGCTCCTGCCTCGTGTGGGTTTGTATAAATGGCAAAAAGCCTCTGTCGCTGCCCCTTCCTGTGGCATCCGTCTCCAGCTCCAACTCCTGCCACTTCCACTCGCCCGTTGTTATTTCCACTGGCGGCGAATCACCAAAAACTCCGCGCTTGTTTATTTTATTGGCACGTAAATTTATGTGGATCTCCATTCCACTTTTCCGGCCCTGTCACTCCGCACGGGTGTGAGTGAGAGAGCGAGTGTAGCTTTTCCGTATATTCCTGCATCCTATATATTGTGTGTACACAATTGTGTTTTGTGTATTTTATAAATAATTTCTGTTCGACGTGCAAAAATATCTACACACCCGGAAAAAGCACCGGTTTTTGTCAGATTCTCGGCGCACATAAACTTGTATATTATATATATTTTTTCGTTGAAGCAGGGGAAATTCGTGAGACATGCGATAGATCATAAGGCTTTATGGTTATCAGAAATCTGTTTTCAAAGCTTTAACTACATATCTATAGATATGGTTATTCCATCGAAACCTTTGAATATAAAAGAAGTCAAACCACTAAGAGTATAGTCAGCCTAATTAGTATCCATTAACTGGCCTTAAGTTTCGATATTCTCTTGACAAGATTTTATTCAATGTGAGGTTGTCCCAATTCCAAGAGCCCTGTAATCTCTTTTGGATTAACCAACGAAGCCTTTAGCTCTTCCCTGTCATAAGCTGGCCAACAAGGAATGGTGAAGTGGGTTGAGTCGGGGGCAGCTTCATCAATATGCAAAGGTCCGGAATTAAAGAGACAGTGAATGGCACAAAGAAACTGATGGAAGTGAGCCCTCAACACTGGTTTACAGGCACTTTGTCAAATACGAACAAACATAAGCCATCTAATTAGTAGTTTCGAATCGAATAAATATCGATAAAAGCTATATGAAAGCTCTATACTAGGCCCAATCTGATCAACTTTATCAACTTATGTACTAGCAGCAGGTATATTGAATAGCATATTTTCGATAAATGAATCCCAGCTGGTGGATAGCAGCTCCTCTTGACCACTGTGCCTGCCATCCAATGCGTCTCCGCTGTGCTCACGTTCCATGCTGTCCAATTATGTCTCACACATGCAAATGCAACGTGCAGCGTCGGAAATCATCCAGCCTCCATTCCGAAAACCCACATGCCCAATCCCCAGTGCCACCTCCATGCCATCTCCGTGCCACCCAATCACTCGACGCGCTTGTTGGGTCCGCGAGGCTTTTGGCCAGGAGCGGCAGAGCGACACGAACTGGGCCCAAACGAGCGGCGAACAAACGACAGCACATGGATGCCATAACGGCTGGATTCGTGGGCCGTGGGTCGAGAGTTTCGGGGATCGAGGCTCAACTCTGTTTCAATTTGCACCCCCGCAGACGCGGCAATCACTCAGCCGACCCACTACACTGGCGCCACCCACTGTCACTGCCCACCCACCACTCCCACAAGAGCACCCACTTTTTCGCGTAACGCAGAGTTTGATGGGGGAATGGGACAGGGAACGTGTTGTTTCCGACTCTTTCGGCCATTCTCCAGCGACATATGGTTGTTGTTTTGCTTTTTGGCCATGGCCAGTCTGATTCGTTGTTGTTGTTGCCCATGTTGGCGTCCATGTTGTCGTGCTATGTGCGTTTGTTGCAACAATCGATTTATTTTCGGTTTCATTTCTGATTGGCAATATTTCATAGCAGTGTCGTTCCTTTTTTTTACTTTTCAGCTTCTCGTTTCACTCAATTCCGTTTGTGTGTATGTGCCTGGAATATTTGTATTTTTTAAATAATAACGTGCAGGGTGAAACGGAATTGGAATGTGCATATTGCTGGATTCACAGGGAAGATTCTTTTACAGATGCAGTACCAATATTAAAACCAACCAAACCAAAAAGCTTATAAACTCTATTCCCTTTCAACATTGTAAAGTAGACGTGAAGTGTTTCCATTCTACAAGAATATTAATAGTATTAAGAATGTAGACTCTTTCCCTTTTTGCAATTTATTTGCCAACCCTTCAATGGCTATTTTTGTTTAATTTATTTTACTCTTTTGAGTTTGCCAATTATTAAAATAAATAATGGACCTTAAAATCGCTCTGAATTCGGTCGGTGGTGGTTGAATAAATAAATCTGAAATTGATAATTGGCAATTGCAAATCGAGGCGGAAAATTATGGTGTCTGCATGGTGCAATGCCATTTCATAAATGAAATTTTTTTTGGTGCTTCAAATTAGCGGACGTTTTGCAGCTTCGCTTTTCCATTGGCTCGACCACAGCAGTTTCATTTCCCGTTTTTGCCGGATACAAACCCAAACCAAATCCAATTGAATCCACCCACGCAAATCCAACTCCCATGCGAGCCACAACAAATATAATGTTAGCGTCAAATGTGCAATATTTTCCTCTTTTAGAATTGCAATACGAATTTGGCAACAGACGTATACATTTTGATATTGATCATCATACTAAGCCTGCATCATTATTCTCATAATTTAAAAACTAGTAAGAAATTGGTGAATGTTGTATAATAGTTGGTAAATCTAAGCATTATTTTTCCCTTTAAACAATATATATGTACCTTTCTTGAAGTGCAACATCCCAAAAACTACACCCTCTACCCATGACTTGAATGACATGAATCAATATTTCGGTTATTGGCATTACACAACGTCAACACCACGAACTGCAGCAGCGGCAACAAAGACAGCGACACTTGCCACCAAAAATTGCACATATATTCGGATGCCCCCTTTTTCGGGGGAAAATTCACGACATCAGACTTTGGAGGACAGGACTTGGAGTTTTGGGTGGGCTATGTGTTTGGTGGGTTCACTGCGGTTTAAAGCCAGCCGGCGGGTATAACATCTCCATTCGCGAGTACACTCAAACCAAAAGTGAGAGCACTTTTCTGTACTTAATATATATAAACTTTTAGTAACTTGCAGTTGATATACATTTAAAATAATAATTATTCTAATATACTCCGAAGTACGAGAGAAATGTTGTGAAATTTATGAAACTTGAGTATTTCTTTGGGGCCTTTTTTGTTTTGAGTGCTTTGTCGCCATATTCTGCGGCGTTTCTCTGGTCGTTGGCTCGTTGGGTTAACGTTAATTTGCACAATTTTTGAGTTATGCCAATCGATTTCTAATGGGCCTCGCCGTGCACAATCCACCTCCACCGCCATCGGGAAAACTGAACTGTGTTGTGTAGGAGAGGTAGCTTCATTTGTAGTTCTAAACTGCCAGGATTTGCCATCTCTTGACTTGGGCTTCCAATGATGTTGGCATCATTGATGAGCAACAAAGTGTTTCGCAGTGATTTCATATTTGCCAAGCTGACATTGATGTGTGGCAAACACTAATTGATGATTTAAGGCAGGCAGTTTGTTATTTCTTATGGGTTATGGGAGATCATATAATTATAATTTATTGCAAAGAACGAAATAAAATTGGCTATTTTACTAAAAATAATTATCAAATAAATTACTAAAAAGTGCGCTCTAGTGTCGGGCTAAACAAAACCATGGGAAAATGAGATTCAACACAAACAGAAACCCCTCATTATTGGCATAAAACATATATTTCTTTTTTTTTTTTGCTATATGTCGTCTGTCGAAAATTGCATATGCAATACGAATTTCAGCCCATAAATATGCAAAGGTTTTTGCGCAATTATCGCCGACGAGGCTTAAACCGCATGCAAACACATTTATTTATGACATTATTGCATAAAATGGTATAAAAATAAATTGGATATATACAAATGAAGGTGTCCTACCCCCAAATTATTTTAGGCACCACTGAAATTGTGCAGCTGCGTTTGTGGTTGGCGATGGGAAATAGGAGGAGTGGGTTTATTGGGCTTGGAATGGGGCAGACGCCATCAAATGTTGTCATTAAATTCAGCGGATTGCCACAGAAAGACAGAGAGAGGGATGAAAAAAATGAACGGTCATAACCTGGCTGGAAAACCCACAGAAATTGCAGTATATATTTTATTCATGCAGCGGAAAAATTGCCACGAAATATTGTTTGTTTATTCGCGTTTTCCAGGCTCTGGCAGTCGGTGGATTGCGGTGTGGTATTTGTGTATATAAATGCATATGCACATATACATATGTATGCGGACGGGTCTCGATTCCACTTGCATTGCCTACTTATGGGCGAATTATGTGTTGGTTTTGGCCCGGAGGACCCTTTTTCGCGGCCATGCACATGAAATGCATTGCGTAATAACTGTTAATGCTTAACATCGACAGCATCGGCAACAACTGCAATAATTGCAAAAACTGCATTGTTTGGCTGGTGCATTTGCAAATGACACAAAAGCCCCTCGAATTTTAAATCATTTTGGGGCGGTGGGCAGGAGGTCATTCGGCTGGCCTGTCTATCTGTCCGCAGTTTGCAATTTGGTTTATTTTTCTTTGGCAGGTTCCATATAGACGTTGCTCTATTCGGTCGCCAGTTGATAATGGAGGAGGCCTCGTTATGCCCATCTCATCTCATTTCGGGCATCTGGACGCGTTGGGTTTGGGTGTCTGCAATTGGCTAGTGCCGTTTTCGACGCTAAAATATGCCTGCGTTTTATCTAACGCTTTGTTTGTCCGGCAGTGACTACTCGCTATGATAGTCAAGTTTGCCATAGCGTAATTAGTTTCAACCAGTGCAATTGCAGATGTCTACCTATATGGTGAATAAAAATGTAGCTCCTTTTTATACCCTTTCACAAGATACTATATTTTATATATTATATTCTATATTAGTATAGATTCGATCTGCATAGTTAGTGCTGTATTATTTTTGAAGCAACTAAGTATCAGAGATTATATAGGAAGGATAACATGCCTACGTTTTGTTTTAAATACCAAATGTAATAAATATTTGAAAGGACAAAATATAATTATTTTTGCGCCAAATCCTTTTGTTCAACCCGCACTTTGTATTTCGCCCACAAAATACAATTAAAATAATTCGCTAATAAGGATATACATAGCATTTGAAATAAATGCTGCGGGTTGTTCTGCACTTGACCAGCAAATTTTGCTGTCGAAATAATTATTTGGTAAATTGCATTGTAAACTGCAGGCAAAATATGCAGACCGCAAATGACAAAAGCAAATATATGAAAAATGAGCTTTGCATACTATTTTGCAATTAATATCCAAAACATGCAACCCCCAGTCCTCAGCCTACCCCATTTATTCCGTCTTTCCAGCCCCACTGCCTCCATCCGCCTGCTTTATTAATATTAATTGAAAATAAATGCAGCATAAGCCGGGTCGGTCAAAAAGCAGATGGCCATGAGGTGAGGTGTGAGTGTGTGTGAGGTGGAGTGTGTGCTGCCAAAAATGTTGTAAAATGCAAATAATTAAATGGCAACCAATAAAATATGCAAATGAGTGGCGCGACACTCGACGGAGCAGAGGGGGGTAGACGTGGTAAAGTGTTTGCATATATGGTGGCACGTTGAATCGACCAGAATAGCCGACTACGGGCTTAGAACACATCTGGAATCAAGCATGGTAAGCTGATGCAGCGCCAAATGAGTAAAACCCATAGCTTAGTACTTAATGCACTTAAGTCAGTCATTCTTATGACTCCTGTACTCACTCCACTTCTCATTTTAACGCTTCCTTGAAGGCACTGGACTACGATTGCGAGGCACAGGGCCAGGACATTCCGCAGGCGATTCAGCTGCTCGGGGAGATGAACAGCAATGTAAAACAAGTGACTGACTTGGTGGAGGGCATGCTGCAACGGGTCAAGCGAGGCGAGCTAACCACAGAGTACGGCCTGAGCTTTCTGGAGGTGAAGTACCACATGCTACTGGACTACTTGATCAATCTGACCTACGTCGTGCTGCGCAAATGCTCCGGAGAGACCATCGAGGGAGATCCCTCCATCGAACGCCTAATCGAGATTCGCACTGTGCTGGAGAAGATTCGGCCCATAGACCACAAGCTACGCTATCAGATCGACAAACTGGTCAAGACAGCCACCACTGGCGTCTCGAGCAGTACGGATCCCATACTTTACAAGCCCAACCCGGATGATATGATGAGCAGCGCTGGCGGAGCAGGCCGAGATGAGGACGATGGAGAAGATGACAGCGATGAGGAGGATGAGGACGACGATGAGGAGGATGAGGATGAAGCCGGCGCCGCGAAAATGCCCCGGAAAGCGGCCACAGCCGGAAAGTCCGGAGTGTACGTGCCGCCGCGCATCAAGCCCGTTTACTACGATGGCGATGAACGCGATGCCGACAAGGAGAAAAAGGCACTGGATCGGGCCAAGAAGCGAGCAATTACGTGAGTTTGACAACCCGTTTCCCACTAGTATCCATTCAACAGCAAAGTATGTCTCCTTTCCAACCAGGTCTTCCATGCTGCAGGACCTCAAAGAGGAATACTTGGATGCTCCTACAGAAATTTCATCTGGTTCGCGTGCTCAGCAGATGCTTTCCCAAGCTCAGAAGGAGAAGCAGGAGTACGAGGAGACCTATTTGATGCGTCTGCCGGTGACCAAGGCGGAGAAGCATCGCCAGCGAAAACTGACCACCTTGGGTATGTTCTGATCACTTCTCACTTAATATGCGAAATTTAAACTGACTCATCTATCCGCAGGCACACTTGGTGACGAAATTCTTGGGGAGATCAGTCGGGAATCAGCCCTGCGTGGGGATGGAAGCAAAAAGCGCAAACTGGCCAAAAAGGGGAAGGGAAAGAAACGTGGCGGTAAAAAGCGAAAATTCCATTAATTGGAAGCACAAAATATCCTGTTTAAGTAAGAACATTTTTTTTAGGTTATAAACAAAGTGTAGGTGTTTTAATGCCGTTCTTTATGTTTTAAATTGCTTTAAAAAGTTAAGTTTCCCCTTATTTTTGATCCTGATTGACATATACTTTTGATTCTTAAAACCTTTATATTTTATTGCTTAATGTTAAGTTTTTCCAATTTATATTTAAATGGATTTTTATTAAAATGTTCTTATATTATGAAAAAAAAAAGGAAAATTGTGTTTTTATTTTTTTAAGGATTTTATTTTAGAAATTCGAATTATTTCAGCTTACCAATTAAGCATGGTTATCCAGCGACGCGCTTATCTGCATGCAAAAAATAAATACTTTAAACAAAAAAATAAAATTACTTAATGCGCAATGTAAAGTTAGGCCACAAAATTAATAGTTTAAGTTTATTCAGAGACCTAAATTTAATTCGAAACTAACAAAATTTTAACAATTAAATCCCATTTCATAACAAAGGGAAACGGGAAACTTTAAAAAAAAAAATGAAATTGTATCTTAAGGCACAGCAAAATTAATCATAAAGAACAAAACCGTATTTCGTTGTTTTTAGGAGTCAAAGAAAAAATTTAAAAACTTTGGGCAAACGCAAATTAATATTATATTTTGGAAAGTCTTGTTTCGAAATTTAAAATAAAACCAAATCCAATGCAGCTAAAACATGCTGTAAAAATGCAAAACCAAAACTAGAAACAAAAGAAAAAACACAACTTCAGTGACAAAATGCAGATGCCTTAACAAGAGACCGGTTTACACAGTAAGAAACGAGCGAAACGAGAACAAATTTAGAAAACTTTTGAGTTGACGTATATTAAAGCAATGATCGAAGGAAAGACTATATAAAACTATAATAACTTAAGCCCCACCCAAAAACCAAGAAAAAAAAAAGTTTTAATTGAACGGAGAGTATTTGATAAACTTTTAAGCCAGTACGTGAAAGAGAAGTTATTTTAGTTTTCACAAAAAAAACTCCTAAAAACAACTGAATTTAGACACAAAATTTTATATATTTCTTATATATCGATTAATTAAAATTAAGCGACACATTTTGAACTTCCCAAAGCAAAGAGATTCTACGTCCAAAAAAAGTTTTTAAACGTATGGGAAAACTAAACTAAAACTTATTAGGAGTAACAGCTATTCAAAAGCGCGAAAAAATAAACGAGGGGAGTAGTTGAAAAACTATATTACCAAACATATAATTAATACAATTAAATGTAAATGATGAAAAGCGAAATATATAGCATATACAGAGGTGGTCAAAAGTATTTACACAACGAGCTTTTTTTTCAATTAGTTGACAATTGAAAAAAAAGCTCGTTGTGTAAATACTTTTGACCACCTCTGTATAGTTTTAAGTTAAAGAAGGCAGCAGCAAGCAACCAGAACTTTTGGCTTCTACAACAAACTTTGACTAAGGATGAAAATTTCTTCAAAATTTTTGAAAAACCTTTTTGGCTATAAATTTAAAAACAAGCAATGATAGGCAGACAACTGAAAAATTACCACATAAATGCAATAGAACTCAAAATTATTTACAGGCAACAAGCAGCATGATGTTTTAAATGTAATTAAATAAATTAATTTAATTAATTTATTTATGTTAAAAGCTGAAAGACTGAATATGTTAAAGTGAAAACCAAAATGTAACAAAAACAATGAAATGAAAGGATATGTACTTTTTCTCAAGTGTGTGTATGAACTTAAATAATTTTAATAGCCGAATTTCTAGCACAAATTTTAAAACGACTAAGACATTTGTTTTCTTTTCCGAACTTACTCTTTTCGTCGAAATATCATTTGTTTAGTTCTCATTCAGTGCAAGTTGTTTATTTCTGTATATGTAAAAGAAAGCGGAAAGCATGAAAACGGATACAAAAGTTAAATATATTGCAAAATGTAAAGACAACAAAAACAAAGTAAAAACAACCAAACAAAAGTCGCCTTAGCCAAGCACCACAAAGCAAGAAAGAAAGAAATGATATGAATCGAAGTGAAACAAAAATTTGTAAAAGCAAATATAATACTTAACTTAACTACCAATTATTTGTTGTAATTTAATATAACGAACAAACTGATACTCACACAACAGCAAAAACATCTACAACAGAATAGTGCAAAAGTTCAAAAAACAATACCTATATGTAATTTAATTTTTATAGCCAAAGAAGAAACGAATCAGAGGAAACGGAAGCGATCGGATCCAAAAGGATAAGTGAAGAATTTAGTTTTAAGCAGTCCTAAACAATTCTGAACGAAAATTAATTGGTTACTTAGTGATAAATGCAGAATAAATGTTTTAAATCAACAATACGAAATTCGAGCTTAAATTATTTCTAAAAAAAAAACATCGTAACTGCGGATTAAAATTGGTTCTTAAAACAATATTTTTTTAATAAATGAAGACGTTGTAAAAATTATAAATGAAGTGAAGAAAATGACCATGATGAGTTCGCAAACAAATGCTTAAGCTTGTGGAAGTGGTTTGCCATCTTACTTATGTAACATAATATAAGTTTAATTAATCTACCAAGTACTAGTAAGAAACCTATTATTAATAACTAACACACTAAATTCAAAAAACGGAAAATCTGAAACTGATAATAAATTACAAACTCAAGAAACCAAATGAAGTTGTTTTTTTGAACTTTTTATATCCCCAACAGATTCAAATTATCAACGTACATCCTTTTCTATATAGATTACTTATTTATTCATTGCATAACCAATAAGCAGTTACATATCTACAGCATAATAATTATTGCACAGGAAGTGTACAGATAGCAGCCTCTGAGATTCCATCGGTTTCTCGAAGGGCCTAGGCCTCCGGCTGACCCACATGGGGCTGCTGCTTCTCCGCCTTCAGGCGCTGCTTCTCCTTGAGCAGGGCATAGCACTCGGGCACCTTGTTGTAGAAGTCGCACAGCTTCGTCTGCGAGTTGAATGCCAGATACTTGCCGCAGTTGTACAGGCGCGGATGTCCATTCACGCACACGAAGTACTTCTTGCAGGTCTGGGGATGGCGATAGTAGCGCAGCTCTCCCTCCGGACTGACGTCCACGGCGGCGGCAGCGCTATCATCGGCGGAATCGGCGGCGGGGCAGTTGAAACCCAGGTACGCCTCGGCGTTGCAGCTTTCCACAAGATCGGGCCAGTCGCACTGGTAGGTCTCCTCATTGAACGCCAGTCCCTCGGGACACTTGGTCAGGCTGGCCACGCCGTGGGCGCAGTTGCGGTAGACGCCGCACTTGGACGCATCGCCGTTGGGATAGAAACCGAACTGGCGGGGACACTCCTCCGTTCCGTTGGCGGGCTGCAGGCGTGCCCTCTCCTTGCAGGTGGAGTACGGGGCGTATGTGCACTCGCCGGTCGCCTTGGTGCGCTGGTGGAAGAGCAGGCCGTCCGGACACAACTTCTCCACGGGATTACCATCCAGACACTCTGTGTAGGAGTCGCACTGTTCACCCGATGCAAATCGTCCATTGGGCGTGGGGCATTCCGGCGAGCCAAGAGCTGTAATCATAAAGAAAGCATGCAGTTTATTAGCAAGAGGGCATATAAATGGGGAGCTAGATTGTAGATTGAAGAAAGCTAACGTGGTTTTTGTTTTTCCTTCTTTTTTATTTCGACGTGCAAAATGTGAACAATCAGTTTGCCAAATTCTTTAACTACAGACTAGAAAACTCGAGCAACCTATCGCCATATGGCATGTGCATGGGAAACATCACAACTGGATTGACTTAGTTCTTCTTGGCGTGAAGACGAGCGGCCTTGATTTGGGCACCCTTTTCACGGATGGCACTGCTGCAGTTGGGCACGTTCTCGATGTCGTCGCACTGGTTCAGCTCCTGGTTGAAGGCCTGGTCCTCGCCGCATCCAATGCGACGTGGTCGTCCCTCGATGCAGATGAAGTACACCTGGCAGTTGTCCTGCGACGGATGGAACGTGTAGTCAGCCTCCTGCTCGCCGAGCAACTCAGATCTGGGTGCCGGTGCCGGGCAGCGGAAGCCCAGGAAGGCCTCGGCGTCACAGTCCTCCACCTGATCGGGCCAATCGCACTTGTAGGTGGCCGGATTCCAGGCCAGGCCCTCGGGGCAGTCGAACACGAAGCCACGGCCCGCGGCGCAGTTCATGAACTGTCCACAGTGGCTGGCGTCGCCCATGCGGTAGTATCCGAACTGGTGGGGGCACTCATCCGTGGGCTGAGCGGCCTGCAGGCGGGCCTGGCCCTGGGTGCACTCCACGTCGATCGGGTAGCCGCAGGGGTAACCCGTGGACTTCTCGTTGTACAGCAGACCGTCGGGGCAGAGCTTCTCCTCGGCCACTCCGTTCTTGCACTCAATGTAGGCATCGCAGGATCCGGACACGGGAGCGGTTCCATTCGCCTCCTTGCATCCACCGGCGGCGGCGGCAGCTGGAAGAAATAGCGTACGTCGGTTAATATCGTTCCACGGGTTTGCGGTGGCTAGCTTACCTCTAATGAGTTATGATGGAAAACTGGCTCTTTTTTATTTTTTGTTTTAACTATTTGATACGTACTTTATGATCAACGACAAGTCGTGGGATTGCCGTAGGGCAACATTCCACTTGACAATGGATTTTCTCGTCTTCCCGCGATATTACATGCACATACCCGGGTATTGAAACTTTAATGACTTTGTGGGCACATACCCCGGTTGTTGAACCCGCGAATATAATTCAAAGATGTTTATTTAATGCGATGTAACAGAAAAGAGTTTGAGTAGTAGACAAGTGCCAGGGACTTGGATGAAGTGATGGTAGTTGTTTAAAGTTATGTATTTCAAATGTGAGTGTATAGTGGGACTGGGATTTTAGGGGATTTTTAGGGATGCATACAAACCATTGCCTTTAATGCCATCTAATTTCATAAGCTGTGCTAAAAATCGTTTCATATTAAATCGTTAAGGCCCTATACTCGTACTATTAAAAACCTGTTACCCTATTAACCAGTTTAAAAATCAATGGACATATTTAGCTGCTGTCACTGACGTCATTAGCCGCTTTTAATAATTATAGGCCGATCAATTTAAAATCACACCAATTTATTTAAAAATGCTGTTTATTTTGTGAACAATCTGCTAACGATTTTTGTGGTTTTCATTATTTTTTTTTCCTATTTGATAAGTTTAAAGTTTCAACAGAAGTAAGCGGCATTTCCCTGTTTGCACCTCAAATAATTGAATCCATAAACATGCAATTACTTTCCCATATGTGTTCAAATAGATTTTGGACAAAACGTGACGTTCATCTCGAAATCTGATTGGCGACCGTTGGTTTTTTCGAAACCTGACACAGTAAAGATTATGTCGTACCGCATCGAAAGAGGTGCAAACGCGCTTAAAGGTCACAACAACCGGCTGGGCACGCACCGAGATGGATCTGTCGCCTCCAGCTCCCCCAACATGTCTGACCGCTATCCGCGAGATAAACCCGTTCCACACAATGGACCGACCATTGGTGCCAGGCAGAGATTATGCAATAGCCATGTTTCTCTGCCCGCTTCGGCGTGTGAATCAAATTTCTGAAAAGGCTGCCTGCTGACCTTGAAATATCAATGAAATTTCGGTGGGATTTTACATATTGGCCATCACGATGGCAATAATTATTGGCATTTATTGAGCTTTCTTTGCATTTCTCCATAAAATATTTGTTGTTACTTTGTTTGAAAATTCGCGTAATTTCCTGCTATTGTGAATCGGATGACTAGCACTTTTAAACGTTGCAAAATTGATTAATTGCACATATGTATGTACATATGTAGTTCCAACCAAACGTGGGACTCTAAACATTTAGATACAAAATATGTGGGTCTTTTTTCTATGAAATGCGAATTTATTTCAATAGGAAGCAATAAGAATTAACTTTAATTCGTTTCCGCAACATTGAATCTTTAATTCTTCAAGATGAAATGAGTTAAATGCGTTGATGTTTCTTGAAATTTTGTGCTGACGTACATATATGCAAATGTTTGTGTCACCTTCTCGAACTTTTCGCCACTATAGAGTATAGCACCAGCAAGTTTGTGACCAAAGTCATTCGTTTTGCGAAATAATAATATAAAAAAACTATAGTATACTAACCCATTGAGCCAAACATGGCAACGCACAATAGAGCACTGATTAAGATTTTAGCCATTTTGATTAAATCCTCTTGTTGTTTTGCGAATGGCAATGTGGTCACTAAAAGTTAAACTAAGGAAGAGCTACTGCGATGCTCAGCCAACGAGCTGACAATTTCGACTGTTTTGCGCTAGAAACGCAGCGCAGATATTAACTGGCAACCTCACACTCGAAGCTGAAGCTGCTCGCAGCTGAAGCTCTTTTGGATGATGATCATCGGAGCGAGCCGAAACGTCGCCGGAGCTTGGGGATCTTCCCCAGCTGCCTGGTGGGAATTCGCAACAGCTTTTGCCGTCGGCGTCGTAATCTCAGCCTCACTCAATTGCCATAAAAACTAACTTGTCAATAAATAACGAATAAACGAAAAGACATTCGATGGCACAACATTTCGACAGAAATGAAACATTAATGCAACTGCGATTATAACTTAAGTTGAAAGCTAAGTTGAATCCCCAACCATATTTTGTACATAGAGATAAAATTCTACTTTCTTCTGGAGATTTGTTTCTGTTTTTAAGCTTGTCAGATTCCCGAAGGAAAAATAAAGAATAAAGACTCACTTTCGTTCGAGATGAGTCAGTTCATCAAACCAGAAAGCTCAGCCTCAAGTTTCAGCTAGCAACTGTTTTAAATATTAATCAACGAAGTCTGTATCTAATTTATGTTCGATTTAATTTCCATATTTCGCACTTTTGTTTTCGGTGAACAGCCAGCCGAAAATGAATAGAAACCAGAAAATCCAACATAAAGTCAAGGCCGACTGCGCCCATGAGGCCGTACCAATCACGAAAATCTGACAATGATCTTGGTATTAGGCCTTAACTTGGGCTGTGGGGATTTTTAAAGAACCAAAGCTTAAATTAAGTAATGACGAAAGATGCAGCAAATGTCATGAGACAGAAAAACGTGTTTTTAAGGCAGCGAAACAAATGAAATTTGGCAGAGATATTGTACCTCTTAAATTAGTGGTTAAATTGATAGACTTTTAAATTAAGTTTTTTTTTATTATTCTTCTTTATTTTGTCGTTTTTTTGTGTAGCTTTCCTTAGGTTTTAGCTAGTAGTCCATGCTCAGCAGATTTGCAATTACCTATTAAAACATTTTTATTTGGACATATGAGGCGTTCTTGAAATATGTGTAAATCTAAATTTTACGCTCAAGGACTTCTAGTCAAATTAGTTATAAATCCTAATAAAATTAGATGACAACTTAATTAAAAGTATTCTTCATTAAACAAAAGAAGTTAAATAATTGGCAGGCTGTGAATCATCAAGAAGACTCATTCAATAGGAATTGTGACATAGACTCAAGTTATAAAAAATAATCTATTTCGATATATAGTAAACATTATAGTTTCATACATTGCCGTTCGGTTTTATTTATATACATACAAAAATATGCTGTATGCATGAACACACAGCGTTGCCAATTTAATTGCAAACTAAATATTATTCAGCTGCTTGATTAATGGACTTACAAATAATTTATGTTCATCGTTTTGTCTAAGGCACTTTTACACTTTTCTTTACATCATACAAATATATTCTTTAATTCAAATTGTTGTATTCTAATTATATTTTAATTCTGCTCTTAGCTACATTTTCAACATTTTCATTATGTTTAGTGATATTTTAGTCTTACGAATGGAAAATATGCAATTAAATCAATTTTTGAGCGAAGACTTGATTTGCAAACATGATATCAGCGGAATCAAGGCTTATGTACTTATACAAACACCAATTGTTGTATGTTGTTCCCAAGTCACTTTCAAAACGTCCTTCATTCAATTTTCAACAACATACGTAAAATTTGCTGTTTTTCAGCTAAGTACTAATCTTTTTTAAACTCTCTAAAACCGACAGCTTAGTTACAATTACATTTCTTTATTGGGTTAAGGCCTACGCAACAAAAACCTTCAGCATTTCACTCGAAATCTAATCGCGGACTCGATTTCGCCATGTTATTTTAAACATTTATATGTGCACAAGTTTGACTTAATGTTCAACACTAATTAAAAACATATACAAAACTAAATTTAGATTAAGTTTAATGCATATGGGTCTCTGATCTTTCCTTTTGATCGTCGCCCCCTCATTCCTTATCAAATAGGTTTAACATCTCCAAATCGCTTTACTAGTACAAATATCACGGTTCGCATTTATGCTTATTGAAATGTAATTTTCAATCGCATTAATTGCTCTGCCTACCATTCAGTGCGGTAAGTAAACAAATCAATTCTCAATGTGTGTGTTTCTTGTATAAATTTTTAATAGTAATTGCTTCTTTTTTTTTTTTGTTTTGAAACTTGTCTTCATCATTATTACTATTACGCTTTAACTCTCAAAGTCTATTTAATACGTTTCAATTCAATGATTCCTACTCTGCTAATCAAGTCAAATATTTAACGTTGGAATTGTTTTGGCCCGGTATCGGTCTAATCTACGTTTTGGTCTTTGCAGTAAGTCTACATTGCCAAAAAACATTGTTTAATCTATGCCTTTACTGCGGAAATATAGAAACACAAAAAAATTGGTAAGACTGTTTGTTTTGCTGATGTCTAGGAATCTCGCCCCGGTATACGAATATAATGTTGCTCTCAATTTCTCTTTTTGAGTATTTTGAAAAGAAAATCAATCCAATAAAACTATCTTTAATTCGTTAATGAACGTATATGGAAAATTCAACTAAATAACGTTATACTTAAGTTTATGGCCTACACTAAAAGTAACTGATAATGACTGCCTATGAGAGGTGGACACCCCATAACCCAGGTCTCTGGCCGCTTATGTCCAGAGAATAGGAGAAATGAAAGGTCCAAGTGTGTTATTATTTACAAAAATTTCTTGGAAGTGAATCAATTGTGGGCGTGTATTCTTAAGCACGCTCTATCAAAAGGGCCGTCTGCTTACTTGGCGGCTATTTCCAACTTAAGAATGGCCAGCTAAATGGAATACACCATGATACCTAAAAGCCACATTTAACTACTTTAAGTCTATGTAAGCCATGCTCTCAAGGCTTTGCAGAGTAGAAAAAGATAACCCAGAACGCGGTAAAACCCAATAGGCCCCCATGGCGTTACACGTCCCGACCTATAGCTAAGCCTAACTACATAATGCTCTATAGTTCTAGGCCTAAGTCTCTAGCTAATTGTAAAACACGCACTTGAAGTGCGCATCCAATGCTATAGAGGGAATGGGAACCGGTAGTCAACACAACCGATCTATAGCATTGCAAATAGTAATAGTGAAGTTGGTTGTAGTCTTTTCGCCTTTTCCTCCTTCCCGTTCAATCGGGACTGACCTCAGCTTGGCTTCAGGATTAGTTACTATATCGCACATCCCTTGCGCATGCCATACATTATTTTGAGTTCCGGATAGATGATCTTCCGTATCAGTTGGTTCGTCTTGCCGGACAACATGGCCCGTCGGTTGTCCTTTTTCAGCACCTTGATGCCCGGCTTGTGCACCAGGAATGCGTTGTCCAGTATGTGGAACTCGTAGTCCATTACGCAAAGCGCATAGCCCTGCAAATAAATAATATTATAAAGTTTACTGCTGGGCTGCAATAATGAGGAATGACTCACCTGAGGCATCTTGTCGCTTTTACCCTCCCAACTGAGCCGTTCATCGTAATGAGGATCGGCATGGGTTCCAATATAAATAGGCTCCCAGTGCACATAGTAACCCGTTCGTTTCCCTGCAATAACAACATGGGAAATTAATCTAAAGGCAACAAAGATGTAATTGTAATTCATTACCTATGTGAAACACACTTAGTTCATCCGTCTCATTGGCGGACATCCACTCCTTGGACTTGGGCACCCCGTGGCAACTGGCGCACACCCGTTTGTGGAATGGTATGGCTTTGCCCGTGCGAAGGAACTCCTGTAGCTCTGTCTTGTCGTGTGGCACTGGGGAGTTCTCCTCCACCTCGAAGATGGCCAATGGAAATACTCTATAATTTGCAAAAGAATCTCAATCACAAGGTCTTTCTGTCAAGGAACTGAAGGCAACTCACCTGGGTGCTTTGCGTCTCAAGTACTGCTCGTTGCGAGCAATCATCTCGAGGAACTTCTTAACCAGACCCGGGTTCGGATACAGCTCGATGTCTGAAGCCAAAATAAAGTGGGTGAGTGCCGAGTCGCGCGCAATGTTACGACCCACGTTCACCGGATACAGCAGCTTCTTCTGCGCCTTGTACAGGTGACCAGAGCTGACGTTGAAGTACGGAGGTGGAAGAGTGCAGTTGTATCCCGTTTTAAAGACCTCGTGGGGCTTGGGCACAGACTTGGGAATGTGCTTGGTGCCAAAGTAGATGTGGAAGGTGGTATAGGCACGCACCAGGTGGCTGCCGGGTAGACATTCCCGCAGATACCGGATAGAGTCTAGCGTGGGCTGGAAGTCCGTGCCGGGCGCGTGCATGGCAATGCTCACCGGGGCGTTCCAGCGCTCCAACAGCGGCACCAGGTTGTCCAGGAACGTGTAGTCCGCGTGCGTGGTGTAGGTGATCGACTCGTGGCACTTGATCTCGCCATGCTCCGCCCGCACGTAGTTCTGCAGCACCCAGAAGTCGCCGCGCTGCAGAGTCTGTTGGTGGTAGTCGTGGTCGAAGCAGTTGATCAGCGATCGCACACGCTCCTCCAGCTCCTTCTCGTCGCCTGTGACTATGTAGCCCCCGTCCGACTGGCTGTTGTTCACCTCGGCGACACCGCCGGCTCCAATGTTTCCTATCACCTGGGAGGGATCGCCCAGAGCAGGCGCTCCGGCACCACTATCGTTCGCCAACTGCGGGGCTCCAGCAGCGCCATCAGCCACCTGAGCCGCTGCTGCTGGAGGATCTGCGTTGGCATTGACCAGCTGCTTCTCCTCGGACTCGAAGATCTCGACCACCTGCTAAAGACGAAACGAGGCGTTAGTCCAAAGTTCGCATGAGCATAATCTAGATGTATCTTACGTTCTGGTTCTTGGGTGTGGGCTGCTGTTGCTGCTGCACCTGGGCCGCTGATGAGGCGGAGCCCACTTGCAGCATCGACACCTGTTGCTGCTCCTGCAGCAGGAAGCCGCCGCCATTTGAGAAGTTGTTGCCGCCGCCGATCATCAACTGACTGCCGATGTACAGGATCACCGCCACATTGATTAGGATGCTGCAGCGCAGCAACCAATTGCGGCGGGTGAACATTTTCTGGCCCAGAGGCTCAAAACGCATGTTGTAGCTGCAAAAAAAAAAGTTAACATTTAAATATATGTCCATTGTAAATCATAAATTGAACAACAGATGAGCGAAAACTAAAATCATTTCCATGCTAGCATGTAGATATCCATGTAGAAAACATGTAGTTCTACAGCAGCGCCCTCTCATAGATTTAAAAGAAACACCCCTTACGGTAGATGGCGCTATTCAACGGTTTGAGAATTCCTAAGTTTGAAAGTCATTGCTGGCCCTACCCTAGAAAATTGAGCAGTGATAAGGACTTTTAAAACTAAATTTAACTGAATTTAATTTATAATATTTTTAATTTGTATTAAACCAATTACTATAAAACACAGCATTTGTTAATATAATCGCATTGGTAATGAGATTACGTCTGAAGATTCTTTTTCACAATATTTATCTTTTAGTAATCTTTTAATCTTTATATTTTGCACAGATTTATTGTGTACTCAGACAAGTAAAAAGTAGAAAAGTTTATTTCTTATATAAGTAACGCTTATCAGAAGCGTGCAGTTTTAATTGAAAATGGCAGGCTATGTTTAACAATTGAGCTTAACATTGATTTTTTTATTAGTCTGACTTTTTATTGATAGCATTTTAATTATAAAATGCACAATAAACGGAGTAATCACAAGTGGAATAGAAGACGTCATGTTTTCACTTGTATTCCTCTTGGAAATCTCAACAGCTTTAAAATGTCAATCATAATTAAATAAAGATATTAGCACAGAAACCAATCTATAAACTTCACTCATAAGTTGTTCTACTTTTTATATGTTATTGGTTCACTCGAAATCGTTTGGTTATTGCCTTAAAAATATTATTATTATATTATTATTATTATATTATTTTTCACTCGAATTTATTTTTAATTAAATAATAAAAAGCAAAGAATTAGTAGAATTGCTTTTTGATTTCCTTGTACATTTTCAAATGTCAGCTTTTATACGGAATTTCAAAATGATTAAATTAGGAAATGTGATAAGCAACTACTGATAGTTCTTAGTTCGGTAATTGATAAATAATTAAACTAACTGAATATATGTAGTTTTGCTTGCCTTTTATTGGGCTCCATTTGCTAGCAAATAGACTGAAGCCGCAGACTCTTGAAATGAAACTGCTGCATTCCTGTCTAATTGGCACAGTTTTCTCCAACCCACGTATCGTACAGACGTTTGTACATGCTTCCCTTTTCTGCTAGCGTATTGTTTGAGCTTCTTATCAATTAACTGCCCATGATTGCTTATCGTTCGGCGTGGTTAACCAAACAAAATGTCGCACAGGAAGTGCTTACGTGGGTCTCCCGTTTGCCAAGCACTCTTCTCGACTCTCCAGTGCTCCGAGATGCGGGTGTCGACTTGTTTAAAGAGCTCAATGCCACTTTGAAAGCAGTTCAGGTCTTGTGCATACAAAATGGGCGCACGGCAACTTTGTGATTCACAATAAATCTGAGGGATGCCACCGGAATTAAATATTCGCGGGTGCAACGACACTGGCTAAATCAAAGCTCAATTTACTCGACATTAGTCAGCAACATATATAAATTACAATATATAAAAGCTGCATTCAATTGTTAAACATTTTACGTCATTTAAGTGTGGTGCCCTTAATTTCCGCTTCGAGTTCTGATAGTTCTTATCCAAACTGGCTGAGTTTTCGGATTGAGCTTAGGCTGTATAATTCTTTATAAGCAAGGAAGTACCCAGTAAATGCTTAGAAAAGCAACTGGGTTGTATGGGATTGCCTATAGCACACTATTGAAACCTTGCCCATCCACTGCCCTTTGTTCTGTGCGAACTGCCATGGGCAACACCTGACCTTACACCTGAATAACGCATATAAAAATATTATTTTCCAGGCACGAAGTATATTTTCTTTGCCAAAACGAAGGTGTGTGGGCCAGATGAATACAAATCAATCGCGGCTTCTGGAGAAGACAAAAACATTCATTAGCGGACTTGCCTTGGGGGTCCACCATCAGGTCCACACGAGTTCCGAAATTCAAAACTATTAGACCGTATGGACCGTGTTTTGAGTTCATTGCTCCATCGTTAATTTGTTTGGTAGGCGGACGCGTGGGCCTCCTGGAGGGCACTAGAAGTGCCACCGGTTTTGTGTGTTTCTGGGGCATTGTCGGATGATGAATTTGCATAGAAGCAGTCGGTCAATCCGCACTCCACTTCTCTTCACAGGAAACCGAGCCAAGTACACAAACTACAGCTTTGGACAGCATAACAACAATTTGAGGTCCGATAAAAGTTTGATTGAAGCGAGAAACTTAATCCCGAAATAGAGAAACTCGGCTTGGCAACACGTCTGGAGCTTTAGTTCGATCACATTTGGCATTATAATCATTCGATACCCAAACTATTTATATGTTTATATGATTTTTCAGGTTCCTTTCCACACGTACACACACTTTGCGTCTGTTCTTCGTCACTTTGTTTTGGCTGCGGCGTGTGTGACTCTTTGTGATATATATGGTGATTATGCAAAACCCCAAAGTTGTATGACTTACAAAATTTGGAGCGAAACGTGAGAATTATTATGAGTTTTCAATTTGCCAACTGAAGTTGTGCCCCCAAAAAGGCGACGTGAAGTGCGACACACGTTTGTTTTGCAACAATGAGTGTGAGTTTCAAAAAAAACAGAAAACAGAACACCCTAGAGTTCAAGGGTATGTTGTGCTCAATCTGTTCTGGATAGAAAAATCTCTCTTTTTTGTATCCTTGCTTCGTTATATTATATAGATTGGCATACTTCATAAGTCATCGATAAGACTGAAGGTGAATAAACTTCGCATATTGATTAAACCGGTTATCTCAAAATGAACATTCAGAACCAAAATTCTTTAAGATAGGTACAAAGGTTAAAACTTATAATCGTTAAAAAAAATTTACACATTTGCTTACTGGACAGAGCAATTAAAATTGTTTTATGTTTTCCATTGCTAAGTGAATAATAGTTTTCCACGCCAAGTTACGACTTCTTCTCCCAAGTCGCAGCAAGGCGATGATGTTGCCCATTTCCACGGGCGAACGAGGGAAAATCCATCGAAGAAATGCCAAACTGCAATTGACTTTCATGACCATAAAAAATGAAGTTATAAGCGGCGAACAGCGGTTCGCGGACTACGGACCACGGACCACAGACTGCGGACTGCGGACATCCACAGCCGCAACTGAGCGCAAAAATAAAGTCGGCTGAAATTGCTGCTGTAATATATTTTAATAGCACAGAGCATGGCCGGAAAAACTCCGCACTGCGATCGCCAATTCTCGTGAGGCTGTTTGGGGCCTCGCCGGCTGGGTCGTTTGGTCAGTTCCAAGAGTTGTCGGAGCGGCTGGAGTGGATGGAGGTGGCTGCTTGGCTATAGCGAAACTAACCTTCGCCTGGCAACAGTCGATCCGCTGCGAGCTGACAAACTCTTTGGTATATGACCAGTGGTGCCCTCAACCCGATGGTGGCCCCCTCCAACTGCCAGCCTGCCTGCCTGCCTTATTATGTCTAATTAGATTGCGCTGGCCCCTTGTTGGGCATTTCCAGATGGTTGGGAGGCTCTGCGGAATGGAATGCCTCATTATTTCTCGTTTTCGCCTTTTGCGCCTCTTTCAGAAAATTTCTGCGACGCGGTCACAGGCGAAAATCGTTTATGAAAACATTGTTTGCTTCGCCTCTGTGATTCTGCCTATGCTGATTATTTTTGGATAGCTAGCTTATAAAGTGATTGGGCGCGGGGGTCAGGAGCTGATCGAAGAAACTCACTTGATCGGGGGCAGAAATCTATAGTCAGATATCTATCAGATAACTAAAAATAGTTGCAAATTTATGTATTAATCAGTTCATGTTCGCTTCGCCTACGTGGCTGCAAACCAATAGTGATGGTGTTCAATAAAGTTTAATTAAATTAGCAATTTGCCAGGAAATTCAACACAATGCATGACATAATTGCTGGGCAGGCAAACACAGAAAACTGCCAACCCATAGTCAATAGATAAGGCCGTAATTATCGATAATTACGCATTAATAAATTAACAAAGAGTTTTATGGCCACTTAATGATGGCCTGATGGTCAATATCGAACTCTCTACGCCAGAGAGGGAGTGGAACCTATGGCATGAGCTGTTCCAACAACAAGCTGTCATGACCAAGTTGATGAATGCCCAAATACCTGTCGCACCATGTTTGCCATTGGCATATTTATACTCGGAAAGAAAGGAATACTACGGGATGGGACAGGACGCGCTCATAGAAACACTCATAAAGTATTCAATTTATATTAGTTCATTTGTTTTGACATCGGAAACGACAGAAATGAGTTATAACCATGTCGCTGAGGGTGTGGCCACGCCGTTCGTCGGCCGATTCCGATGGTTCCATGCGGAAGAGGATTTACGACACCTCGTAAAACTCTAGGAGATCCCAAACCAACCACCAATGGCACTTGCATACTAACTTCATTAGCATTGCCAATCGGTGACTAGAAATAAAGAGATCTTGAATGTAAAAAGAACGTATAAGAACGTTTTCTTGAATCTTGATTAGTCAGGTCTAACAACTATAAAATTGGTGTATGTGATCGCCATGGATGATTTCGTATAACTAATTTGAGAAAATTAGACATAAAGTGGCAATGATTAACCTTAGATGCTGGCTTTGAAGTAGTAAACATATTTTTCACCGCGATCGATATTGAATTCACATTACTTAGCCTATTAGTTCGCGGGACCCCACTAATTCACTAAAAATAATGTCGTTTCACCTAATGCTACAATTATTTGTCATGGCCGTGCAATGTTACTCACACAAAGGAATACAACAAATTATTGTGTCCACACACAACAATAATTACAACCGTCACGGAAATATCAAATCAAGCCATCTTTTTTTATTATTCTTATATGCAATAGATTGTTTCACCCGTAGTTAGTTTAATATTACCTTGTTTAGCCCATTCAAAAAGTTCACTCGATATCTTTGCTTTGTATAAAGTTTCGTGGAAGTTATAAGTGCAAACCTAACCAAATACATTGCTCATACGCAGCGTGTGCCACAGAAAACACAATTCTCAAATGCAAAGAACAAAACGGCAGGAGTATCACATAAAAAAGAAAGGCGACCGAAAAAGTCAAGAAAATCGATTGGTTTTGACCTCATGGACGCGTAACACAATTCGGAGCTCCCTTTTTTTGCTGCCAACTGGCAGCGACAAATACTGCGATGATGGGTGCATTGGCACTAATGTAGCTTTTGGCCCAAAGAGAGCGTCGAAGGAAAGACGCGGCGAAAGCGAAAGGCAAACAAACACGCCACGAATTAGAGGGTAGGTGCTGCCACGGACCACCGATTTCGGTCGAGACAGAACCTTGTACGGGTTTATGTATATCGCCAGCCAGTTTTTGCCTATTTAGCGACGCCAACTATCACGCGATCAAAATGTACAAAAAAAAACTGAAGTTATGAAGCAAAAAGCCAATAAATTGCTGCAACACCCAGATAGTAAGTAAGTAGCAAACAAAGTTTCTATATACAAATGTTAACACAGAGAGAAGGAAATTGTGTTGAAATCTGTGAAGATAAGGGTATATGGCTATAGGGATATCATATCTATATAAAGTACGAATTTCAGATACTTTTTAAGGCTGAAGTAAAGCTTGCTGAACCCAAAGATACTACAAGATAGGTAAATATTTGTTATTTAACACGAGTTCCGTCCTGGGTATTATTGATTGCAGCAGCGCCAAAGGTCAACAGTCTCTTAACTGCCAATAATATGTCATTGCATGCCATTATGTCGTAGTCAATTGCACCCGATGTCCGCTAACTGATGTCAACGATTTTGTTTTCCCCTGGACAAATGCTAAATATAAGATGGAAAATATCGAACGCAAATGCGTGACATTAATTCGTATAATGAGCGACAGTTGGCGGTATGGGAAAAGTTGGCAAGAGGCGAGCACACGCCCACAACAGGACAGGTGCGAATCGATTATCACTTCCGTGGGCGGGGACGAGGTGGGGCGAAGATTGTAGCTGTGGCAGAAAAAAAGGAGCTGGAAAACTTAATGCGATATGCGTGGGCGGACCACGTTAACCAATCCACATAGATACATTTCCCCACACACACAGACACACAGAGGTTTGGTCGCAGTTTGTTAGCTTAATTTCATTAATTTCCCGTTCGCTGGGTTGTGCATTTTTACAGGGTATTGCAGATTTAGCAAGACCCTGTTCTCAATTGGATAACTCATTTGATTTTGATTACATTATTATGTTATGATAATTGTGCAGTAGGGTATATTACATTCGGTTTGACAAAGTTAAACTCTAGCTAATTGCTTAATTTTCGAAAAGTATTTCAAAGGGCATTCACAAGTTCATCTCTGTGCAAATATTTTGCTGCCCGCCCCTTGTGAATGCGAAAACATCTGAATTTGATGTTCAATCTGCTGTTGTTGGCTTTGCCGCTTCTCGTGCGGCCTGGACTAATGTCATTTTCATTATCGTTTACATGCATTATGTGATTTTCCCCGACTAATGGATTGGTCAGAGCGGACGCGGTGTGCGGAAAGTGACGCAATCGTGAAGTCGGGGAGTTAGGAGCCAAACGGCGGACCAGGTACTCGAGATACTCGAGCTGTTATTGTCGGCTGCCCTAATGAAATTTCTCGTTCAATTGTTGACTTACATGATTACCACTCGGTGAGAGCTAATTAGCAGGTACTTTGTGCAGCAGAAGAAAAACAGAATATTATTCTAGCGAACTGAAAGCGTTTTACGTGAGCATGGGTGTTCATTACTTCGCTCTGCTGTCGCAGGAAGTGAAAACGAATTTCCATCACGCGCACCACGAATACGGTATGAGTAGAAGGTGAGTGCGTTTGCAGAACAAAGTCATGATGACAACGAACGCAGGACGTGAATGGTGAATCGTGAGTCGCGGAAAGTGGAAGGACCCTAAAGCGCCTTAAAGCTGGCAACAAGCTACAACGGCGCTAAAAGCCGGCAACCAGGATGCGGACACACTCGCAGACTTTTATTTATTTATGCGGACGGCAACCAAATGGAAAAGTGACAGCAGTGCGAGCACAATTGCGTTCAACATTTTCGCCGTATACGTATACAGCTTTTCCGTATGCCAGACGTCTTCTCCTTCTCGCTGAACCGCACGGAAAATGCGAACGAGCAAGAGATGAAGACGAGTAGCTCGGCTATCAGATACCCACTACTCGCAATTTGAGCAAGTATATCTTAATTGCTCACCAAATTTTAATAAATGTTTGGATTGTAGATGAATATAGTTCTTAAAAAAGTTTAATACTATTACTATCTATTTTCGTTGTAACGCTTCCTGCTGCATATTTGCGAAGTAGTCTTGTATACCCCTTTTATCTACAAGTAGCATGTATTAAAATATTGAGAGGGCTGAGCAGCTATCCCCCTTTTACAGCAACATTTAATATCACTTGTTGGTTTTTGCGCACATTTCTTCCACATCGAGTTGCAAGGGGCGAGGGAAAAGTTTTCGGGCAGGCTCTTTTGTACCCTTGTCATTACAACAAAACAGCTAAAGGCACTACAATCGGAGTATTAAGGATGGTTATTTCAACAGCGATTTTTGTTGATCTTAAAATACATAGTACTGGAGTTTGCTTTAAAATTGAAATATAAGTACTTGGTTTAAAAACCAAAGTTCTAAAGTGAAGTATACTCTCAGTTCGTGTATAAAATAGGGCATAAAATCACCTTTACACAAAATCCATTGGATTTATGTAAGCCACTTCACAACTTTTGTAACTTTTAGCTAAATATTTATCAGAACAATTAATATTCATTGTAATCAGTTAGCAAACAAGTCGGTGTATCTAAATATTCGTTCCAGTCGACTCAGCATTATTTATTGTTTCCTTTTATTTTCTTACAAGCTTTGTTTATGTGCAATACCGATGCTTTGTTATGCGAATGGTGTGTTATTAATCCTATCAGAAGCGATTTCAGCCAACAAAGCATATTAGACAGGATGGCCAACCGATGGCAAAGGAAAACTCAATGAAGTGGAAACCAAACAAATATGAGAACCCACTCGCATAGTTTATCGCAATAGATCTTAGTGTGAAATTCTGGCAAATGTGATAGAATGCACATTTATGGGTTATTAGTAAAACGAGACGTAATGGGGCATAAATCGCTGATTGCCTCAAATCGGATCTGGTAAAATGCAATTGGAAATATAATCGCATAGCTACGTGTGCTGTAAAAATTGTGGCTATTTCAGCGGAGTTACCAATGGTTTCTCGGATATTTGCGGTTAAAAATATGGACTGCCACCAGGAGGAAGTCGATTAGGAAATTATTTTGTGGGAGTGATTGGCTGATTGTGCGGCGGTATATGGCTGTTCCATTTATATAAATTACGGCCAACTCGTTCAAGGGCAGCCTGAGGTCATTAGGTTAATTTAAATTATTGTTTATTCGAGCCCTAGAGGAATACAAAAGCCTGTGGGCTTTGTTATAATGTTTAACTTTTACGGCCCTTTAGTGCGTTACTTCATGAGCTCATTAATGGCAGTGACGTCACATAAAGACGCTTTTAAATTAAATGCGCCGGCGACTAATAAATGTAAGAGTTCCTGTGGGAATCGAAAAGTATCTCAGCTACGCATCTTTCGGTGCTAATTCCGCTATGGGCGGACTTCAGCTAATCACCTGCATGCAACCGGCAATTACAACGCCTGTTAATAGAGGCGATTTACGCGTGCTTGCCCCGACGCCTGATTAGCGAATGAAGACATTAGAGGAACGCGTGCCGGGGGCGAAGGAGGCACCGTATGGTCATAAGGCCAAGTAGGAAGCGTTCTGGAGGCAGCCACGTCTCTGGGACTCTACCGACCAGCAGGCAACGGCGCGAACGGATCCTCATTTCATGCGCATTTAACTAATCTGTCATCTAATCCGCGACTGCATCTTGGAGAGCTCAAGGAGGCAGTGCCAAGACTTCCACTCCTACCTCCACCGCAGTGCACTTTCAGAAAAGTTCAAGCTAAACAGAAAGCTATTTGCCTTCTTTATTTTGCCAGTATAGTGTATTTTTTAAGTGAAATGTTATCTATCCAAAATGTATATGCTTAAATTGCTGGAAGAAGGCAAGAAATGGGTAGCGAATTATATACAGAGTGATTAAAAGAGGCATTATTTTCTCTACACCCATTTTTATTATAGCGCTTTAAAGAACTTTATCTTGAGACCCTGTTGAAGCTCGCTTTTGATATATTATATTATAAAACTAAAAGAGCGAAAAGTGTAAAGTGAGCGGTGTCTTTCGCCGGCAATTACATAAACATAAAAGAAACAATTAACTTGTTGCCATAAGTTGCACAACAAAACAAAAGCCGACCGCTCCCTTAGCAGGAAACGTTATGGTTGCATTTTCTTAATAGAAAATTCTTGAATGCAGTTTCGATTGCCTGACAGCCGATGATAAAAGAAAGAAATCCCCAGGCACAGATCCCAGATCCAAATGGTAGCTTCGCTGGTGTTTTGTGTCGGCTACTTTGCTTCACAGACGAGTGCTTCGGAATAGCTCTCTTTCGCTGGACTTTATCAGTGACCATTGTTCACCCATTTCCCAGATGGAATCCGAGCTCCTATACAGCAGCATAAGTATCAGCAACCGAAACAGCGGCATATAACCAGCAGCAGGCATATAAGATAATATCCCATAGTTCAGGCGGAAGACGTGGTTCGGGGTCTGATTTTTTCTGTATCCAGATCCATGGTCCACATGGTGGCATGTCCAAACATATGTGTGCCATGTGCTGCTCTAATCAAAGCGGCTTCCATTTGCTTGAAAGTAGGGAGTGGCCAAGCTTCCTCAGCAAGATATAAAATTTAAGTAGGGCTTAAAAATGGGCAAAGAATTACCATTTGCGTAAGGATAGTCGGCTTGCATTTAAGATGTTTAATTTATTAAACAAATTAAAGGATAAGGAGTTTAATCTTATTCAACTCGTATGCTTTAGCTTTAGCCTTCAACTCACTTATAGGGAAGTTTTATTTTGCATTTGTTGCTTGGTGATTAGCTCCACCCTAAAAGATTTTTACAACTGGCAATTAAACACACAAGTTGGGTCCATGGTCCATCGACCGTCGAGGTTCGATCAGCTTGTTGGTTACCCTACACGAGTAAAGGGTATGCTCGACGCTTTCAAATGTATGCTGCGCACATGCCGCCAGCTAAAGTCTCGCACTCCTTTTAGTTGAGTAACAGGTATGTGGTAGTCGAGGCACTCCATTATGGCGCACTCGTCTCCTTCTGTCTGTCTTGCCTATTTATGGCGCTAACATTACTCAGACGCATGTCGCTGGATATTTGTTTTTGTTGCTGCCGGCCGTACTTGAAGCCGAGCGGAGACAAGCAATTACAAAGGCAGAAACCTTGGCTTTGGCTTTGGCTACGACTTTGGCTCCAACTAAGCCACGTCCGAGAAGCAGCTTTTGCCTTTGCCTCTGCCTTTGACTTGGCCAGCGGCTTTTCTTTTGGCATTGCGTGTTGCGCAGGCGCACAGCGTTTTCTGTAGTTTTGCTGGGACTTGTAGTTTGATTTTTAAGTTTTTTTTTTGCCACCGGCTGCCGAGGCGGGCTGGCCCCAACAATTTGCCATATTTATTTTGTTTTTATTGAAAATAATAGCTGAGTGAGTGAACGCTCAAATGGCTGACTGAATAAGTGCCTGATTGAACGAACAACTGCGCCGTCCTCTTCTGCTTGGCATCTTCAGTAGTCTTTCATAATTTATGGTCTTTTAAGATTTTAAGCAAATGGATAATTTTACCGGTGAGCCTTGAAGGCCATTTAGGCTAATGAAGGTATTGGAATCGATGGGCAGAGACTAGGATTGACTAGATCGTTTAAATAAACAAAATACATAATCAACATCGAAGAACATCGTAGGCAGACTAGTCGGCAATTACTTATTTGCGGCACTGTTGTGCTCAATTGCATATTTCATCTTTGGGAAGACAAGCAACCAGTTTTATGATTCAACTTGGGGATACGACCCTACTCACAATTAATTTATGCTGAGCATCATTTACTCGTTTTCAGCATAAAACTAATTAAAAAGCCTTGACGCTTACTTATAAAAACTAAACAAAAAGCACACATGTCATTAAAAAGTTGATAAATTGCCTTTTCTCGGATTGTGCGTTAGTGTCTACCAGAGAAAATGTTAAATTTGATACGCGGGATTAATTAATCTTTACAGCTTAGGTTGTAACTTATGTTGTAAATAATATGAAATCATCAAATGCTAAAATTACTCACTGCTAAAACGGGTTGTGATTGATAAAGCTTACTATGTAAAGGTAATCACTCGAAACTATTTGTAATTTCTGATAACAAGTTCCTCCTGTACATTACAATGGGCTGTAATTTTGGATCGGAAATGGCTCACTTATTAACCATGTTTAGTAATCAACTTAGCTTTTATGGCCAATCGCGCTAAAGAGTTAATATCCAGATTTCAGTATACGTAGGAAGAACACCTGCAGTACCCGTGGCTTCCCGAACGACTATAAAACTCATAGAATTACTTTCTCGGAAATACTTAAGCAGAGAGATTAAGCTTTAAGTACCCCCCACCCCACATACCTCTTCTCCTACTAAGTACCAAGGCAATTTGATTTATTAAAGATCTTACACTGGCCACCAGGCTGAGTACATCAAAGTCATGTTAAGCATATATGTATATGTCGAAGATACATACATCTATCGGTGGAAGGTGGAGGGGGCAGGCACTAGCTGTCTTGGCCATAAAGATAAGCACACCAAAATGGTCTTTAAGTGGCAGTGTTTAGAGAGGTCTTAATGAGGCTAAAAAACGAACACAGAAATTGTCACATTTCCCGGCCAGCGGAGGGGCGGGCAGAAGGACGGGCACGCCAGACAGACAGAGTAACTAACTGAGTAACTCATGATCCCCCCACGATAAGCAGGACCGCCACACCAGAGGCCACTTAGGCCAGAAATGTAACATCAGGCTAGCCGCAGCAGAAATTCAAACTTGAAGATGCATTGATAGATTAACCGCACTCTGGCCAGTATCAGATGCAATATTCCGTTCCCATCCGTGACAGGCGTTGCAAGAGTATCGATTACCGACGCGCTATGGGGGCATTTCTCATCGCATACCCTGCGTTCTTGGAAAACTATTTTTAAATAACTATGTGCTCCCTAATTGGATACTCATTGGTCTCTCGTCTGCTTCTATGCGCAACTCCACTGGCCCTGGCCAGTAAAAATAGCACTGCTGTAATGAGATGAACAAAAAATATCGATGGACGCGGTTGGCCTGACTATGACATACCTATAACTTACTGCGTGCATACTCAAAGGTCGTGAATGAAAACGAAATATTAAAAAACAACTCGCTTTTTAAGTAATAACGTAACATTTAAAGTACTCGCAGTCTGAAGAATTCCATTCTTCTTGTTGAATACCCTCCCACGATCAAGGGCCACAAGGATGTAAAGTAGTGAACCATCTCCACTGGACAGCTCACTTTTCGGGCTGTCATTAATGGCGCCGCTCGTTTGGCCTACAAACCAAAAAAAAGAAAACTACTATGTACAGCTAGCCAGAGAAACAAAACGAGTTCTGTGTTCTATCTGTGGATTCTTCTGCGGCGTTTTGCGGTCCCCGCCTTTTGGGTGGTGACTATGAAATTGAGCCAAGCCGCCGGTTCTCTCTGCCGGCCAGCAGGCAGCATTAAGTTGGCCAGGCCAAGGAGGAAGTTGCAGCGCAATTATGCGGAGGCAACGCCCGTCGATCCCAGGCAGCGGCAGTGATTTCAAGGCTCGGTGGTAAGTGCCATCTTGTGATACATAGGTGCTTGTGGGAACGGCGCTCCGAGTTCGAAATCTTTGAGATCATTGTCATCGAGTTGTTTCGCATTTCAAGTATTTGTAGGCCTCTGACACCTCAACACACACACAAAATTCAAAAGTGATTTCTTGCCGACTAAGAGGCCGCCATGCCAACCTTAAAGTTGCGTATCGGTCTGCCCTCGAGGCGAACGATGGGCAGCATCTGCATCTGCGGAGCACTCGCCTCCATCTCGGGCCTGGCCTACATGCGCTGGCGACTGGAGGACCGTGTGCGCCAGACGGAGTTCTACCAGTTGGCCATTCAGCAGCTGCGCCAGCACAGTGGAGCCGTGGGTCTGCTGGGCGAGCCCATCAAGGAGTCGGGCTTCAATCTGTCCAACGAGAAGAATCGCTGCGACGAGGACAAGGCTCAGCTTCAGTTCCATGTCCAGGGACCCAAGGACAGGGGCACCGTCTATTTCTGGGCCTCTAACAACCAGAAACAGGGCTGGCTGATCGATCGCCTGGAGCTGGAGACGAGGCAGAATCCGAACACACGCTACCTGCTCAAGAAGCCCCCGAACTACTCGCTGGTCAGCAGTGATGGTGATCCGGATCCCCCCAATGCCGAGTCCACCGAGGAATCCCAGCAGCCGCAGACGCCGCTCGAGCCGCAGGAGCAGATGGAGATGGAGGACAAGGAGCAGGAGCCGACAGTCCACCAGCACCCGAGTATTCAGAACAATCCTCCGCAACAACTGCATCAGCAGCGCGGTCAGGAACCAGTGCCCCACGTTCACACGGCGGAGGGCTGATCAAACCGGGGCAACTCTCAGGAAGAGCTTTTCATTTTGGCCTCAAATATCTATATTATAATTCAATTACTCAGTGCTTTCAGTTGACCCAACTAATTATTCATTAAAGTATATTGGTTTATAGTTACTTGGTGCATTTGGTATTGAACTTGAAACAAGATATTTTGTTACTTCAAGTAACCAAGCCAAATTGACCACAAAATGAAAATTTATTTTTACAAGGAAATCGCATAAATAAAAATGTCTGTGTTCTAGAACCAGTGAAGAGGAAAAGTTTTAATTTACTTGAAATGATTTTTGCGCATGAATGCCACTCACAGAATTTCAGCAATGACATTATTTTGTTCTAGCATTTGTTGGTCTGGCAAAAGGGTTGTGTAAAATGAGATAAATTTGATTTTATTTAGATATTTGCTACCTATTCTTAGCAGTTTAGTCTGTTGCCTTTCTTTGAGAAGCGGCATTTACAAACGTATGAGATTTAGAATAAATAACTGCCACATATTTTTTGGGGGGACCCTGAAAACATGTAGAGCAAAACTCTGAAACGATTAGGGGGTGCTTTTGATACGAAAGACCTGTGTCAGCTATGCTTTTCGAGATGCAGGCATGCGGAAAAACTAAACAAAGCATGTAGGAAAAACTGAATTTATTGTATTTACCATTCGGGCAATGTTTCCACTTAGATACGTTTGCAATCTCCAATACTCCTAACGTAGTTTATTGCTTCATTTGGGGCGCTATCTGGGGTGCGTGGTAATTAAATTCGTGATTTTTGTAGTTTCTTTTCATTGCCAGTTTCCCGCCTTTTTATTCGTGGCAATGTTCGCCTTCCTCGAGATGTTATTAAAAAGATAATCGCAATCTTAGACATTTTATTTGCCGCTTTTTCCCTCTTTATTTCGTGGAAATTAAATAGCGGCAGAGGAAGGGGCCAGCTTGCTACTTCTTGTTACCTTGAGAGTTCAACAAGCTAAGACAAGGAAGCAACAACAAGTCACAAGCAATTAAGGCACACAAACTTAACTCCGAGGTCAGGCAGGTGACCACCAGTAGTAGTCCGGGGCACTGGAGATGGGAGATGGGTAGCTTTTGTTTGGACAATTAAATTCGGCTCGAGGAAGGAGAAATATTCATATCTTTGTGCGTGTGTTTGCGAAAGGTCGCTGCCGCCTTTGTTCACTCGGTCATTAAGCATTCGATGCAGCAAATTGAATGCAAATGCCATTTATTGCGATTTTGTGTGTTGTGCTCGTTATGCCATTCATTCTCATTCGGCAGTATACAAATTATGAATGATAAAACATTATTGTAGGCAAGCAAGTAAATAGATGAAAATCCAGAGCAGAACAATAACATTATTTGATACAATTACCACTTTAAAGTTCAGGATTTTTTAACATCCCATTTGCAACTATTCATTTGTTGTTTTAAAGCTCAATTATCTAGGTCATAAAGAGCTGTTTGCAAGTTTAACGAACTCTCTACAATAAACTTTTAATGTATTCGCGCTTATCTTATATTCATTAGCTTCCGTTCGAGTATCTTTATTTTGCGTAGCGAAAAAAGCAATTGAATTTACATGGAATGTGTTCGAATGAGTAAAAAACAATACAGTCGAAAGCAAACCGAAAGTCATTGCGAGAGAAATCTGTGCAAATGAAGAAAAGGTGTCAAGAACTTTATTGACAAGCAGTCCTCAAGCTGCCAGGCATTCGAAGAACCGAAGAACCATCATACAAAAAACCCAGACCGCGACCCAAAGATCTCAAGATCCCAAGAAAACCCGTGTAGGAAGCAAAAACTGCGAACAAAACGCCAAACAAACTTCAAACGTGACAAACAGTCAGATGGAAAAAGGCACAAATAGCTTTTTTCCATCTGGCAAATGAAGTACGTGAAAGTTTTTACAACTGGGCTGGCTCATTTTGGTTCATTTTTTAATCCAGTTTAATATTGGTTCGGTTTCGCTACTTGTCATAAAAATCGACCGGACCAATCCACACTTATTGAGTTCAAAGTCACACAATCCGGCCGCGTGCAATGCGATTCCAATACAAAAACTAGTTCCCCATGTGGGGGCAGCAGTGAATGAAGTAAGCGATAGGTCGACATACTTTTCGAACTCACTGTCATTGGCGGCGAGTAAATGGAGCAAAAGCGACATCGCAACTGGGGGCTTATAAGGAAAGTTGGGTAGGAAAGCGACTTAAACCGCAGGCGTAATTAGTGCTGGTTGGTATATTATTTAACACTCTAATTGGCATATAATACATCACTTTGTAAACGTATAGTTTCTAAGATTACTATGCTACACTATACTAAAGTGATATCATAAATATTCAAGACCTCTGAACCTAGACTATTCAAAACTCGGTGGCCCATGCATCCACATTTCCACTATTCCACTTCACGTTTATGGCCCAGAAACTCATTTGCAGCTGACACAAACGGCGATGGCAGTCATCCAAGTCAGTTGCAATGAGCAACTGGGCGCAATGGAAGTGGCCAGGCTGGCTGACTGGCTGGCGGAGATGGGTGGTTGGCCACAAATGCCAGCCATGGTCAATATCAGACGCCGACGAAGAGGTCTTCGGGCCATTCCAGAAGACATACATATAATGCGGAGGAGCGACGTGGAAAACGTGTGACACAAAATATCACTCTCATTTGGCGATGATGTTGCTGATAATCATGACTATGCGGCGGGGAATAGTGACGGTTGTAGTAAGGCAATTGCATTTATGTGGATAGTGACGAATGTCAACGGCACACGCTAATTAAGGTTAATGAAAACGACAAGCCCGGCTCAACAAAATAAAGCATGACAACAAACTGACGGCGGTGATTAACGAGGACAGCTAACTAAATTGGTAGTCTTTATGTTTACTGCCGGATAATCCAAATATTGGTATTACCTTGCCCCACCAACTAGCGAAATTAGCATAGAGCTTTTTGTTTTGCTGGTGTCGGCGTCAAAAGTTTTCGACTGTGCTTATTTTAAATTTGGCACGTACTTCTGTTCAATATAAATTGGGACCCCCATAGCCTCAACCTACATCTCAAAACAGACTCTAATCTCAGTAAAATATTAGTTTTTTACTTGAAACAGATGTTTACAGTAGATTCATTTTAGCCAATTCAAAAGCTAAGCGATTGTGGCAGAAAACTAATCTTCAGATTGAGTAAGACAAATTGGCAAACACTTACCTAATTTATTTTGCTAGTTACTGAAAAGACAGAGAATAAGAATAATTAGTCATATGCAATAGATGTAATTAGTCATATTCTATATATTCCATATGTTGTGCAATCTTAAACGTACATTTAAGTTAGGTAACTAGTTTTTAAATGGATTTTCAAATCCGTATTCTTGCCAAAAGCAAGCTAGAATCCCCAGCACTCTCGCATGCAATGCAAACAATGGATTTTGGGTTAGCTACACAATGTATCTGAAATAGGCCTCTGGCCAATTTCTACGCAATGCAGACGAACCGTTAAGATCTGCTTTAAAATGCAATTCAGCTGCATTTGGTCTGTTTAAAAATTGAAGCGCCAAGGAACACAAAGACGGTGTAGAGTAAAGCAAACTGCCTTTCTGCACAGCACATTTTCCCCGTCATCGTCTGCTGAATAAACGGTGCCCTGGGGATGCAGTGCAGCCAGGACTCCCTGCCCCAAGATATTTGCACGTTAGCAGGTGTGTACTTCGGTCTCCTTGAGAGGAGTAGACGGAGCTGGCTGAAAGGAAAACAAAGCAATTCAACGCTTTTTTGAACCTAAGAGGTTTAGCTTGAAAGTTTGCAAATGCTTTTCACCCATTTTTGCAAAGATGATAGTTTGAAAAACAAACGCAAATTTGTTCCGTTTCATTTTATTTGAAATAAGTAATTCGTGGTCACACATTGTGCTGCATTTTTATACTTTTATGATGCAAGATGGTTTTCTTAAAAGCCGCTTGACTGAACCTCCTTGCTCCCCATTGAATCCATAGAAGGGCTCATCACAGCTCAGCTCAGTTGGTCCTCGCCACTTGACTTCTCGAGTAGTGATAGGATTACGGGTGGGGTTGTTGCAGCCAGAGCAAACTTAACAAATAAAGTCATTTATCTGTTTTGTCTAGAGACATGGAGGAGTTGGATGCACCCAGGCCGAGTGGAAGCCATAGGTCAAGAGCACTGTGGTTGAATAATACGATTTTCCCAAAGTTCCTTGGAGTGGAAACTTTAAAAATGCATATTTACTTAAGGTAGAGAAATTCACTACAATATTAATACAAATCAAATGAACACAATTTTAAATTCTGGGTAGCCATAAGCAAAAGTAATATTTTCTTTGCAATTTCCACAGATATATAGCATGTTAACTGTCGCAAATAACTTACAACCAGTAACTCGGAAAATTTGTGAAGGAGGGCCCCGCACAAATGTGCACATAACTCTTTCCAAACATCTTAAAGGACAAAGGACCAAGTTGCAGTACCTAGCTACAAATTTCAACAATCGCTCACACTTTTTAAAATGCAAACATCATGTAGTTAGCTTATGATATCACTTTAAACAACACAAAACGAGCTGCACAGCAGGCACTTCGTATTTTAAAATATTTAGCAAGCCATATGGCGCTTTCGCAGGGTCAGCCAACAAGGGAATATTAAGGATTCGAATTGCGGGTTGGGGGCAAAGGACCACAGCCTCAGCTTCTGCCAACTTGTATGTCCGGAAGGCAATATCTGAATTCAGGTAACTGCGACGCTCAACCAAACGCCGCGCACAATGCAAAATTTATTAGGTTTGGCGAGCTAAAACCGAAGGATAGCAAAGTGGAAACTCAGAGAGATGCCCTAGAATTGGAAAAGAAATCCAGCTTTGCTACTGCAAATGAAGATTACAAAAAAAAAAAAAATTAATATCCGGAACTGGAATATGAATAATGTTTTCCCTTTTACTGCTATCTTAATTAAAAGTAGAAGCAGAAGTTTAAATGCACAAGCAAACACGATTTTATTAATATTTACATTTCTACCTCCAAAGGATATACATTATATATAAACCAGAAGATGCATAATAGTTAGTGTGTTCAGAAATGGTGTGTTATTTGAAGCAAGGAAAACCAACAACTGCAGGCAAGTCGATTTCCGCGGCATTTTGCCCACATAGTCCTTACCACATCTGTGGTAAGGACTATGAAAAGGTCCTTGCATGGCTTGAACCAATAATAAAAACCAAACGGCCCAGATTTGTACTTGAATAGCCAAAGATTAAGCAAGTGTGCCAGGCACATCGTGGCATAAAAAAGGTTTTCCCGGCGATTCCGATATAATTGGACAATGCTCTACACTAAAAGAAAATAATACTAAAAGAGTAACCTAGCCCCAAATTGCTGCTCAAACTGTTAATCAAATTAGCTGCAAATGAACCATAGACCAACAAATCAAACCACCTATAATAATCCCATTGCATGTGCATTGCAGACAAATTTGTCTGACGCTCGTAATTTTAATTAACAGAGCAAATAAACTGTGCGTTTCCCCAGGGAAGCATTCGCTTGGCTAATGGAATACGTTGGGACGACGGGCAATATATCTACTATATAAATATATAAACTAGGGACTCACATAAAGATACCTCCAACCAGAAACCAAACAAACATGTTTACCCGGTCTGGTGGGCGGAGTAGAGAAATAAAAGCGAAATTGGATTTGTCGAATAGCTCTGGGTGGTTAAACTGAATCTTTGGTCGGAAGCTAATTTAAATTAGCGCATTTCATAAACTTTTTTCAATTGAAAACACCCAAAAAGCACCGCAAACCCTGGGAAAACTTAAAACGAAAATGTCCGAGTGAAGTTAGTCGCAGGCAGAAGGGAAAGTGTCTGCTAAGTAGAATGCTTAACACAAGTGCACTTAAAATTGCATTCAAAATTAATTGAATTTCCAGCAGCGCAGTCTGCAGGCATAATCAGCTTCATTTTAGTAAAGGGTTGAGTTGCCAACACCCAACACTCTGCCAAATAATTGGTCTTCAATTAAAGTTAACTATCTTTAAAAAGGGTTGAACATTCTATAGCATTCACTAATAAAAAACCATATTTTTTGCTGGTATATATGCTTGTATACATCAAGAGTTATTAGTAACTAAGTTTTTTACCCTTTCCTTGATAAGAGAGCATTTTCCAAGAACTTGTAAAACAAACCATGTTGTACATTTGGTTTCTGCAGCAATTGAATTTGGCTACCAATTTGTTAGATAAGCTATCTTGGAATTTGAACAAATCAGAATCGTGCTTTGGCATTGTACCAAAAACAGCCGTTTCTTAAGTGGCACAATAAAAGACCAATTAAAAAGTGCATCAAACTTCGAACACCAAATTGCTTTTAATTCCTAGAGCCAGTCAAGAGCTTCTCAGAATTAATTGCACTTGAAAAAAATCCGCGTAAACAGTTTTGCGAAATTAATTATTGGTTTTTTTATAAGCTGCATAGAGTATAAAAGGATTATTGCACTTGAGCACAAATACATAAATACATACAAATTAATGATTGAATAGAGTATAAAAAGTTTAAAAGACCCATTTTATCGCTCATTAAGGCGGGTGGTGCATGGAAATTTAACAGAATTGATAGCAAGTGATTTGAAGGTTGCCGTTGGCCAAAAGATTAGATTAAAAAACCGTTACCTACATAGCTAGAAAATTCATTATAAATGCGTGCTTTTCAAATCATTAAATAAAGGCGTTGAAAAGTTCAGAAGAATAGAGATTAGTGAACGTAAGAAAGTAAAATCTTAGGGATGCGTGTTACCACTTATGGATTACAGTGCATGAATTCTACAAATATAAAAAAACTCGTGAAATGGAAGTAAATAATTCACTGACAATTTACGGAGCTGAGTAGGAAATTACTGCGAATTTCAATTATACTTGGCACTTTGTATGTAAATTGAATGGACAGATAAATATTACACACGCATTCGTGCCCGAGGCGGCAATCAGTCAAAAAAAAAACCTTAAAGATGGCCAAAAGCAGTGGGGCCTTAAAAATACATATGACAAACGCATGAACAGCCCAAGGCAAACAAAAAAAATACAAAAAAACCCCACGAACATTTAAGATTCTGACGGGGCTAACTCGATTTGCATATATTTCTCTTTCCATATGACACATCTGCCTGTTAATTTCGAGCATTTTAAAACGAATATTCGTCTTAAAGAGATGATTGCCCTTTTTGTAAGCTTTCGATTCCGGAAATAAACGATTTTTAAATGAAGTTATTTTTGTTATTTTTCAGTCAAGCTACAGTTCCACACCGAAACAAAGTGGATTGTGAAAACTTTCTCAATGGCCGTCTAATCATGATGGTTATCGGGTCTTACCCCAAATATTTTCCAATTAACCAAATCACATTACACGGTGAACTGGGCATGTTTTGTTTGATTAAGCACTATCGCAATCAATCTTGCAAGGCATCATCTAATTTTCAAGTCCATTGTGTGTGAAGTTTCAGTTGCGTTTCAAAATGATGGAGGCTGTGATGACAAAAGATGGTCTTTGACACGCAACCTACGAGATAATCTCGTCTAGCACTTAATTAGTAGCATTTCACATTACATTAGAGGCAGGAAACTTCACTGGCGAAAGGAAATGCGATGAATGTGCAAGGTGCTGCAAAGATAAAGGAATCATCATCATCATCATGACGATGGTGATGTGGCATGCTGCAAATAACATCGAGTCAAACCGAAAACTCGTGTACGAAAAAAGTTCGAATACAAGTGTCAGGCGTGAAGGAAGCAAAAACAGGACGCCCCTTCTGTTTGGGCAAATGTTGGGTCCAAATTACACAGATAGCATTACAAATACACAGGGATACATTTTTTGAGGGAAAACTTTTCGTTTTCCTAATTCACGCCTGTCACTTCTCACGTCAAGCGGAACGAAGAAAAAAAAAGAGACAAGCTGACGTTATCAATAAAACACACTGAAAGCGCACTTGAGTTCAATATAAAATCGAATATACCAAAGGCATTTTTGATGCCAACAAATGGCTAGGTAGTACCCAATTCGTGGTCCTAGTTAAGCTCCTCCGAACCGTATCTTGAATAATAAAAAACAAAATGGCAACCGTTCTGCGGATGAGCTGTAACATAACTTGGCTAAAATGACTTTGGCCACCATTATGATGAACCATTTGCGGGTTCGGCGGTTTACGAGGGTTTAGGTTGTAAATGGCTTTTAAAGTTCATTTTAAGGTAAAAGTATGGCCCCGTTTGACAGCAGCTAGCTTGGTGTACTTAAAAGTAGGGAATAGGTTACGACTAAATAAACTTTCCAGTCCGATACTCAAACTTATTTCGTTGGGAATTTTCGATGAACTGGCGGGCCGTGGCTTTTCATCCCTTCTATCTTTCTGCTGACCATTTGAAGCTTTGACTCCCCGTTAAATCTGGCCGAAATAAAATAGACTATTTTTATTAAACTACGGAAACTCGGCTGCCCCTTCCCGTGACCAAAATTGATTTATGATGTCTGCCACACACTCGCATTCCATGGAGCGCTGAAAGTTATGCAACATCAGCTTGTGGCCCACAGGGCGAATTACCATTTGGTTTACCCGCAACTCCGTTTATTGCGCCCCATTTCAAATGGGCGTGGCACGGGGTAGGTGTCAGTTTCCTGCCACTGGGCGTGAAAATTCGCCGAAACTACGCCACACTTCCAGTTCCGTCGCTTACGGCCATACTTTTTTATTAACAATCATAATTCATATTTATTAATGTGCTCAATTTGTTGTTAATGACATTACCCGCCTCTGGGGCCGCGATCCTGGTGCCTGCACAAGGATCCATTGTCGACACCCAGCTGCTGTCATGATTTTTTCGCCTCTTAACTGCGCACGGATGTTTGGCAAGCAGGTCGTAATGGATGACTCCTATCGAGGTGGCATATTGATTTACCGGCTGGATGGATGCTTCAGTGGGCCAATAAAGGAGTCTAGCTATCCAGGGGTAAGTCTATGATAGTATAAACTACTATATGAAAGGCTTTCGATAAGCATTTTGATTGAGTTTTCCATTTATGAAAGTAGAAATGATAATAAAAGCGAATTATTTCTGTAGAAATAAGGTTTTTTCATGTTTTTTACTTATTTATGCGTCAAATTGAGGTTTTAAAAACAGGCTCAGTTTGCAGCATTTTGGTCAAGGACATTTTCATATTTCATGCAACGCTTATCCTTTTAAGCAGCTCGCAGTTCTCTCATGCTAACCAGTTCAAAAAAAAGCTCTCAGGAACATACATTAAAAAGGCCACTACAACAGCAAGTGACCAAAAGAAAATAATTAAATAAGTACCACTATAACTAGTAGGGGAAAATATGAATCTTTAAATGACAGCCATTAAATATGCACCAACAAATAATCAGTTTTTAGGCAGAGTTTTACATACCCGTATGTTTTTATATAAAGTAAAATATGCTTTTGGCTCACTAAATTACTTAGACAATATGCACATTGTCCCATTTTTAAACAGACTTCCCGCAGCGAGCGTTGAAATTTGTAAAGATTTATTCTTACCCTGTTTTAATGAGTACTCAAAGGCAAAAATAAAGTGGGTGGGTAGTTCATGAAGGCAATTTGTCAGTACTTGTATGCGCATCAAGAAACTTAAGTACGTTGGCATATTTTTCACAGGCAAAAAAGAGAGACAACTGAAAAGGCAATGAAAAACAAAGGAAAATATTTCGTGCACGTTGAGTACGAGACTATTTAAAAACCCCAACATAAATTGTTAACTCAAACGCCATTTAAAAAAGGTAATTATAAAAGAATTTAATATTTAACAAATAACACGGTGGTTCAGTTCTTTTAGACCCTATTGTTGCAAATCCTATTATACGTTTCCGAACATTTTGCCATACTAATCGTTATGTCCTTACCGCTCATTCAATTTTCAATGGCGCTTAATAAATTGAATAGGAACCCGACCTCTCAGTTCAATCAAATGAACAGATCGCCAGCCGAAGGTCCATTCTATGCCTATCCATTCAGCCTCCTTTACCACTCTGCCACACTATTGATTTAAAAGCCACAAGCGCCCTTGTTCCTTGCCTGTGCGTGAGTAAAAGCTTTTAAGTAATCAAGCACCCAAGAATGCAGTTCAAAACTAAAATGTGTTTTTCACTAATTCACTTAACAAGGAATCCAAGCCGAGTTCAGGCACAGTGTTCAAATCCCATCAAAGGTGATGCCGGGCGCTCACGAGTCGGATTCTTTGCCAGCTTAGCTGGGGACAATAAGTGATGAAATTGGTTTCCACTAAGGACTTCCCGTCCATGGCCCGGGTGCCACAGTGGTCACATGGTGCCCACGTCCTTGTACACACAGGCACACACCAACACAACCTCAGCAGCACATTCACGAACAAAAGCCGGTGGCCCAAGTCTATGTCAAGTTTGAGTGGCTGCCACACTCCATCACCCATGGTCCATCCTCCTAGTCTTATCTCTAAGCCGTCTCAAACGCCTGCACTCAGAAAAACGATCCATTAAACACCTTTTGAGCATTTGACAATATTAGGAAAGAACTCTCTTGGGCCAACACGAATCTACTCTAGAAAGTGCAAGTTTATAAGAAAATGTATTTAACATCTGCGACTTGAAATGTCGGAATTTGCCACATTTTTCTCCACGTACAAAGAAACTGACAACACAGGCGGCTTTTCCACTTGGCAGCCAGCCAAAAACTACACACAAGCTGCAAAGACGAAGAGCATAAGTGATGGGGGTAAAGGCAAACGAATTTTAATTAAATTTCTTTCTTTTCCCCACCGAAGTGCCACCTCTTAGTCGCTTACCATTTTTGGCATATAAATATTAAAATCCAATACTAAACTTGCATTTCAATTTGATAACTAAGTACTACCTTTTGAACTGAACTATGGACTGTTTTAAAGGCTCAATCGAGTTTAGAAGAATCCCAGTCAAAACAAACAATAATGAAGCAATAAACAACAATAGCAACAGTCTGTCTTTAGTGAGCAACCCTTTTGCATAACAATTAGGCAACTCTGGCAGAGCCAACCAATGATTTGTGCAAATGCCTTTGACGTCGCCTTCAAGTTCTTCACTTTTTTAGCCGACAAACATTTTCTCTCGTCGCTTGAACTGTATACATTTGCATAATAATTACAACTAAACTTTTGCTGCTCGAGCATGAAAATGAGGAAAAAGTACTGCATAAATACGGCAAGGCGTCTGAATTCAGGCAATTCATCCTGATGAAAATATGTCATTCTAATTGTGTCATCTAGTATCCTTATATGTCCGCAACTCTAGAAGCATCTTCAATTTGTTATTTCATTTTTAGTTGCTATTATGTTTGTAGTTATACAATATAGTTCTTTCCTATTTCTCTAAAATCGTACTTCGTTAGTATGTAGATATATAAGAAATTGGATAAATTTAGATATCCTTGAAAGTTAAATATCTATAAAAGCGAAAAAGAAATGGAAATTGTTATTAAAACTAATTTCAGAACACATTTGGCGTTAGACCAAAACAAATTTGTTAACTAGGTGTAAGAAATTGCATTAGCTTGCTAAAATGAAATGCACTAAAAGATCAAACTAATGGATCTATTCACAAGTTGTTTATATAAACAAATATATCTTTGAGTCTGGTTAATATTATCCCAAAGTTCGTTTATAAGCGCAACATAAAAAGCAAGGAACCAGTGTTGCCTAACCTCCGTTTTAACGCGTTTCCCCAGTAAACTGACTTCCGTTGAACCCTCATCTAGGGGTTAGGACCCACAAGCACAACTACAGCCCTTTAAAGAACCCAGTTTCCCTCGTTTCAATTCAATCAACCATAAAGCAACCGACCGGGCAACCCAGCGCTTGTCATGCTGACGATGACATGGCCCCTGGCCGTGGAGAAAGGTGTCAGAACACCGCACACGGGGCGCACCTGTCCAGCTCCCGCTCCCAATCCCAATTCCGAACCCAATCCCTATTCACCGCCCCCCTGCCCGGCGGAATACCCCTGGCCGTGACTGACTGACGGGACTGATGGTTTTGCGTGCCCAATTGTTAGAGGAAGGTGGATAAACATTTTGTTGCCCTACAGTTGTCATGACAAAGCTGACTGCCCCATTTCATATTTGGCCCAAAACAAGAGAAACCGGCAACACAACTTAGCGTTTGATGAGCACATTAACAAAATGTAGTAAAATAGGAAATCAAAAGATATTAATACCAATTAGTGGAAGTTTTGAATAACTTTGAAGTTCAATGCGTGATAGAGAAAGTTCAATTAAAGAAACAAAAACTTTTAAAATATTAATAAGTCCCAAAATTTTCTTTTTCAAAATAAACTTTTTAAAATAATTTTCCAATAATAAAAGCGATTTGAAATATCATGAATAAGCTGTCCAGACTTTCTTCGTTTCTTAACTGAGGATGTACGTTACAAGTGACTGATTTGTAAGGTCTGGGTCTTGGAAAGTGTAAAACGCAAACCAAAATCAAATGAACAAAACTGCTTATTTGCGGTTAACCACAACACGGTAATTCAATACCGATAAGGAATCCAGGAAAAGGCTTACGAACTTGCTAACCCAGGTGCACTACAAAACCTCACGCCTTTCATTATTTACATTTGAAAGAAACTAAATTACTTATTTATAAAAAAATGTTTAAATATTGGAATTTATATATATTCCAGCAAATAAAGAAACTAAAAGTGTATATAACGTTTCTTGTCAACCAGTGTAATAAATGCTGTTGCTCAAGATGATTCAGTTGTCTCCATGACAAACAAAATTTTTGTAAATGCATGTGAGCTTTGATGTTACGTCACTTGTAGGTGGGTGACCCCCTGGGGGTGTCATTTGTATTTCAGAAGTCACCAAGCGACGTATGGAATTTTCAGGTCAAAAGGGGCAGAGGATAAATTGATGAAATAATAATTTCAATTCAATTTAAAAAAACTTAAAATACACAAGATGGTATTTTTACCAAAATGTGAGTGGCAACCTGGCAATATGGAGAAATTATCCAGAACTTATTGTTCTTAAAAAGCATTTTTAATGTGGGAAAAACTAATTTCCACAGTTTATTTATCGAAAAGCTTTGAAGTGCATAGGCACAAATCACCCATCTGGAATTTTCTTGGCAACGATTATAAACTTCCGCTTGAATCTCGTGTATTCAATTGTTTTTCTCGCTCTTTATCTAAAAACCAGAAATCTTTCCGAGATAATCGCATCCAAGGTCTTATGTTCTACGTAATCCCAACACCGCAATGCGTTGCTATCGCCTTAAATTTACCAAGTCCCTTACTATAGTTTCTTATCTATAATGTGCGACATCAGTTATCAGATACTCAGTTCTGTGATGCAGAAAACTGCTCTGCTTGTTTTACTATACAAATATTCGCCATTATTGAGAAAAACATTTGTTTAGTTTAGTTATCGTTTGATTACCCAGAAAATGATCGAATCATACTAATGGAGTAAATAAGCACGTGTTTATCAAGTATAAATATTTAATAATAGGGCGAAACACATGGAACTAAACGCGCAAACTGTCGAATAATTGGCAAATATTTTATTAATAAACAGCAACACACAACAAGTTATGTAGATCGTGTTAAATTGCCCGTTCGAATTACTTCGCAGCGAATTGTTGATTTTTTATGTACAGCTCATGTCTATTTTTATAAAAACTTAAGATCCATGTACTTCATAAATTTCATAGAATTGTCAGATAACAATGAAAAGACAGTAGTGCTTATAACAATTACCTAATACGATTCCCCCTATATTTAGCTCTTTTCGACACCTCCTAATTCTATTTTTAATTGTCGTGCGCATAAATTAAGTTATATATTTTCGAGTGTTTGCTAAGTGACAATATTTAGCCACAAACGAGGAGAAGATTTATGTGGACTCCGGCGATTTAATGAGCTGTTTTAAAAGAAAACAAATGCCAAACAAATTTTTAATGGGCTAACAAATGTGTTGTTAATGTGAAAATTAAAACGCGATTGGAAAATCGAATTTATCAAATTGTCAGAAACCAAATTGCCTACGAATAAAAAAGAACTAGTTATGATTTTGCCATAGATTCGATAATTATTGCCAAGAATGTTATCAATCTTATCATTCTAGTGGTCTAGGAACCGCATGATTAGCGTCCAAGGAAAAACCCATAAATGACGACAATCATGGGAAATTTTAAACAAATTATACAAACATTATTGTATAGAAAATTTATTGATCTTGATGTAGTTACGATACAATATCTTGAAAAACACATAAAGTTGGTCTGTTATGAGTAGCAAATTTCATAAAAAAAAGGCGGAAGACGAAAAAAAGGGCGAACAATAGCGCCAGTTAGGCATGATGTATAAAATAAACTTTTGCAATTGTTAAATATTATTATCGCACTTACATCACACACACACAGCGAGTCGATTTTCGATTTTTGTGCTGCTGCTGCTGATGATGATGATGATTTAGATAATTTCTTTATTTCGATATTTGCTGGTGGCCGCACGAATTTGAAATTTGATTTCTTTTGATTTGGCTTTGTGTTTCGTATTTTGTTGATTTTTTGGCTGCTCTTTTGGGCGAAACGAAAAGAAATCGCGCTGATATTTCTGCTCAACCTGCCGTTTGTTGTTGCTGTCGCCTCGCTTTGCTTTGCTTTGCTGACCGTTTTCTATGAATGAAAGAGTCGCTGGGCAAAAGCAACAACTGCAACAAAACAGTAAAAAAAAAAAGACGTGAGAGGCGTGACGCGACAGCAGAGAAAAAAAACCAAATTAGTGAGGGGGGGAGGGTGAAGGCGGGGCAAAGCGAAATGTAACGAAACGGGTTTTCACATAGTTTGTAGCACAGTGTTGTGGCCCTGGAGAAAGAGAAACGGAGGAGACACACAAAACAGAACGAGAAACTTTTACACTGGCCAACAAACAGTGTGCGAAAGGGAGTTGGTCGGAGGGGGGGCAGGTAGGGAGAGGCGCGGCAGGGCTCAGCTGATTCTGATTGGGATTTTCGGGCATGCCACATGCAGCGGCAGCAACAGCAACAACAACAGCCTCCCACTCTCGCGCTCTCTCACTCGCTCGCTCTCTTTGCTGCAAATCGAATTTTTTGTTGTTTATTTAGGTGACGCTCGCACACATTGGCAAACATTTCAATCCGTGTGTGCTGCACACTTGTTTTTCCTTCTTTAGCCCCGATTCCACGGCGATTTGTGCACTTCGCTGCCGTTCGTCGATCTTTATTTTATCCCAATCTTAATCTTTATTTTTATCCCAGACTGGCTGACTGGCTTTCTCCGCACCGCACAAGCACACACACTCCTCGACACACTCGCACACACCTTGATGCGCTCCTTTGGCGAGCCACTCATTTGATTTAAAGGCCTTTTCCGATTGGCACGCGCGTCCGCCACCCGCACACACGCGAAAAACACGACCGTTTCGCTCGAAGTCTCGAAATCGAAAAAGTGGAAAAGCCTACAAAAAGTCTATGGCATTTCGGTCGGCAGAGAGCGCTTTACGCGCTAAGAGAGGGCTTAAGAGAGCAGCCGCATGCGGTATTTATGGATATTTTTATACTCCGGCTGCGTGCACACTACTGCAGCTGAGGTTGGTGAACAAATACGGCGCGGTTGCTGCACACACTAAGTTGATCGAAATGCAAAACTTAATGGGCTATTCACACTGATTTCATTTGAAATTATGTTTGATTTCGTTACTATAAAAAAATATGTTAAAGATAACTTTTACTATTATCGCAGGCTCAAAGAGATATTTATAAAAAATACCTCTTTGATCTAATTTATTATTTAGCCAGTTGTTTAGTTTTGGTTTCTTAAAATGTAGCTACCATATAAGTTCGTCTTAAAACAAAGTTTTTAATTTAACTCAACTTAAATTTTGCGAAGACGATTCTTCATACAATTTACAATTATGACGCTAGAAACGTTTGAAAAATTTTATAATATCTTCGGTTCGCTATGCTGCTGCTTTGTACGTCGAGTGAATTAGACCTCTGTGTCTGAGAAAGGAACGAATTGAAAAACACACACAGAGTCGAGCGTCGCGACTCTATTCCCTACTTAAAGCTAAACCTGCCATACATTGTCCTTACCACATGGTGCTAGTAGTCGGGATCAGGGTTCCAGCTTGATGGTCGTCGGCTGTATTAACGCCAGCAGTGCCTCCTGCCGCTCCATATACGCCAGGAAGTTCTGCTTCATGGCCAGGAACTGCTTCTCCTTGTGGACGAGCGCCTGCAGACAGGCGTCGTTCTGCTGCTCGAGCATATTGTTCTCCTTGCGCAGCTCCTCCACTATAGCCATTGTGATCTTGCCCGAGTACGGCAGTATACTACGTCGGCCTCGTCTCCTTTTGCTCGCCGAACGTTCGGGGTCCGTCTGGCCGCCGTTGGTGTGGCCTCCATATGGCGCATCCTCCGGCTCGGGCAGGATGTGGTTGGCAGGCGTGAGAGGCGCCCGCCGTATGACACTTTCGGCAGCAGCTCTCTGCAGGTAGTGGCTAGCCGCAATTTCCAGCTGCTCCACTGTGGGCTTGTGTTCAATCTTCACCACCTGGTGGTAGTCGTCTTGCAAAGGCTCTGTCTTCACTACTGCGTGCATTGGGGGTTGGTCATCGAGGAAGGTGCATCCCTCTGCATCGCGCTCGAATTTCAGCTGGGCGGACGAGGTGAATAGCAGTGGCGGCAGGGCGGGCAAATCCACACGTGCTGTCGCACGGATCGTCTCCAGCACATTGCGGATATGGAACAACGCGGACGACGGCCGGGCAGGAGAGAAGAGGCAATCGATCAGCGCGTAGAGACGCCAGTCATTCGCGAAGTTCGCATTGCTCCCCACGCGGTTGCGATCGTTCCTGCAGAGGAGTGGAAGGAGATATTAGCACTGGGAATAGACTCGAGCAGCTGCTGCGCCTCACAAATACTTGTTGCGGTAGCTGTTCATGCGCCGGCGAGCCTCCTGCTTGTTAAGACGAACGCCGTTCTGCTGCAGGCCGTGCGCGATCTCCCGGAAAATGGGCAGGTTATCCGTGTAGGAGGGTATAGCGTGCAGGTGTTCGCGCCACAGTCGCAGCAGCATGGCCTCCTCCAGCGACGTGTAGTAGCGCAATCGCAGGTGCTTCTGGCCGCTCATATTCCGTCTAAATTCAATTTTGTGGAATCGCTATAATCCAAACATTTTCGTACGTGACCAAGAACCAGTCGAGGGAGGCGTGAAAATACCAAGAACGCTTGATCGCAGCGGGTGCCAAAAAATACCATCAATTGTTTAAATTTACTTAAAAAGCTCTTTAAATCGGGAACTAGCTAATAATTTATGATTACTTAATATTGTAGTAGTATATACATTTAAGTTGATATGCTACTAAATGTATTTTTCTTGAAACTGAATTTGTATACCTTGAGATACAGATATAAATAGTGCGGAGAATTTGGTATATTAATTATTTCTGGAAATCCGCTCTTGAAAATTCCCTGCAGAGTTGTCACCCTGAAGCATGGGCATTTTCGCTGTTCTCGCGCCGCACGGTCACACTCTTCTGTGTATCAAAACTGTTGTTGATTTTTTGTGCAGAAAAACTGCTCTTGGCTTCTATTATTCTACCAGGGCCTCGCATTGTGTAACTCGAGTGGAGATCGCATATCCAAAGGCGCCATAACAGGGAAACATCTGCGGGAGCAGAGCAGGAGCCGGTGCAGAGCAGTCGATGGACTACGAGAAGCTGGCGTTGAACGCGGGCGGAAGCGGCAGCGGTGCCGAGCAGGATTTGGGCATGTGCGGTGGTCAGGAGCTGCTCGATGGCAGGGGCAAGGAGAAGTCGCGTCGCTACTGGACGCCCAGCGAAGAGGAGCGCCTATACGAGATATGGGGACGCGACAACTGGCGCCTAACGCGCACCGGCAAGAACACCATCTTCTTTGGCCGGTGGGCCGAGGAGCTGCGCGACCGGTTCGCCGTAGACGTGAAGCCGGAGGAGATCCAGATGAAGGTCAACCAGACCAGGGCCAAGTTTAGGTAGGTAACCGTTTAGAGACTTTGCTATACCGGGCTAACTGACTGGTTTCCGTTTAAGGCAAGTCAAAAAACAGCTGCAGGCGGATCCTTCGAGCCATGCTACGCGCTGGAAGAAGTACGACATCATCAATCGCATCCTGAAGAACCTGCACAGGCCCAAGAACGCCGATCCGCTGCCGCCAGAGGCGCTGCTCAACAACCGCGACATGACACCGCCCCGGGATGATGCGTCCGCCGAGCAGTTGCAGCAGCAGCAGCCACAGCAGCAATCCGTTCAGCAGCAGCAGCAAGGTTTGGGACTGGCCGGTGAGCCGAGCACTGCCACCTTTTACAATAGCAGCAGCAATAGCAATCACGGCAGCAGCCACAACAACAACACCAGCGGCGGAATTAGCTTCAGCACGGAGCTGTTCACGGACCAGTACGACGAGGTGGTCAAGCAGGAGTACGAGGACGATGAGTACCGCTCCATTCCCTTTCAGGAGCAGTTGCAACAGTATTCACCAGCTGAGCCGGCTCAGCTGCTCGAGCTGCAGACGCCACAGCAGCAGCAACAACAGCAGCAGCAGCAGCAACAACAGCAGCAGTTCCAAGCAAACTATGAGCCGCAATTTCAGCAGCAGCCGGCTCAATTCAATAACAACAGCGTCATTAGCACTGCGGCCACATCGACCGTCAACCACCAGCCCATTACGGCGGTAGCCTATATCAATAGCAGCAATAACACCATCAGCGTGGCCACAAACGCCAACGGAGGCATGCCAGCGCCGGTGCCCGCACAGGTATCAACACCGGTTCCGGCTGCAGCTCCAGTTCCGACCACCAACAACGCCGTCGTTGGCGCGTCCCCCGTCCCTGTGCCACGGAAGCGCGGTCGTCCATTCGGATCTGTGAATCCCCCACACGCAGAATCGCTGGAGGCGCTCTACATGGAGGAAGTTCGGCGAAAGAACCAGCTGCTCTACGAACAGACCAAGATATGTCGGCAGCGACTGGAGCTGGAGGAACGCAAGGTCGACCTCATGCAGACCTTCTTCCCCAAGTGTCTCGAGCAGCAGGCGCAGATTCTAAGCCACGTCATTCAGCTGCAGCAGCGCAATCAACATCCTGCGGCCCAGCGGCCGCAGTGAACTTTTCCGACTTTTCTAAACCTAAATTTTGGACCGCAGTGCATGAACACTTGTTTTCATATACTGGGTTGCTCCAACATGTCGCTTCGCAGGCTGATCGGTGCCACGAAACTTAACAAAAAACATGCAACACTGTTTGTAAGATTAAAAATAAACTTAAATAATAAATATATTTAAAACACGAAAATCGCTGGATTATTGCTTATTTTTATTGATTTTCGCATTTTGGAAGCTGATTTTCACATTCGATTTCTGCAAATTTGTATTATAAAATTATTTGGAGCAAAGAATTTTACAATTATTTTCTATTAAATATAACTTAACATTTATGCACTAAGCACCATATGCAATATAACATTTTAAGATGCATTTAACAGCGCTGAAAAGTATGCAGAATTTTTATGAAAGGAGATTGTTAAAATGCTGAAATACATCCTTGTGATGGAATGTTAATGTTAATAAAATCAACACAATCTTTAAAAGTGTATACAATTTCAAAAAAAACAAGCAATCTTTACCAAATAAGAATTAGAATAGGGAACCCCATCTCAATCTTTCTTTTGAAGTTAGAAATCGAAAGTAAAAATCTTTGTTGTCTTTAATTTTAAAGCCGTGAAGGTAGACGCCCTCCTCATGTCAAAATATTCTACATTAAAGTATGAAATCTATTTAAGAAGCTGTATAAGAGGGATTCGACTATGAGATACTCACTAGTCACTTGTTTCGTGCTTCTCTATATAAAACAGTTTAAAAAACAGCAAACAACAGTTCATAATATGAAGGATCTAAATTGTGCTTGCATAGTTTCATCGCAAATAGGTATTAGCTAGTTCTTAGAAGTGAAAAGCCTTTATGAGAATTAGTACTAATGAGTGTCGCTTCCACTTGTTAAATGGGGTCTTTCGCTATGGTTTTCCCTTCATTGGCCACTAATTAAATACAATCATTTACGCTCAGCAAAGCCAGTTCACTCGCTTTTGAGATGCCGAGCACTCCGCACTTGCTTCCAACATTAGATTCAGTTTAAGCGTGGTCCTTTCAGCTATGCACGGTGGATTTAGCCTGAGTGCCTGGTTGCTGTTGCTTCAATTAGCATTAGGATCTGTTTCCTCAGCAGATGCGAAGTACGGAACGCGAGTGAAAAGCCCGTGGAAATTAAGGCAGTCACTCTACGGCTTGGGCAGGCGATTATTGGCTTTTAATGGCAGCTGGCTAACGGGTAAGCCACTTAAAATTAAGACTGATAAAGAATTAAGTTGAAAGGGATTTATGTAAATATAACATCAAAACCATTATAAAGAAAGTGTCAGGAGAGTGTGATCTTTGTTGTCAAGTGTAAGTTCTTAAGAGCGCTATAAAACTGACGCCATCTGGCAACGCCGCGTCGCGCTCAACAGGTGGCTCTCGCCCGCTCTGTGTGATTGTAATTGATTTCTGATTTCTGCTCCGACGACTCCGGCTCAGTTGCATTCTAGCCGCGCCGCCGAGTGTTGCGTGTTGCGGACTTCGCGGAGTGACAAGTTGCGATCAACGATCTACGTTGCGGCATTCAACATGGCAATTAATCCGCTGCTGATCGCAGCCCTTGGCCTCTTCATCACCGTTTGTCCTCGTCCGTCGACGGCGGCGGCGGTCATCGGGCGGGTGGAGGACGCGGAGGGCAACAAGACGGCGTGGGAACTAACGGAAGCTCTGTACGGCACATCGGGGCTGCGGAGTTTCAATGGCACCTGGATAACAGGTTCGTTGCTCATCAATCCCATCGGTTCGACGACCCACCGTTTGTTGTTGTTGTTGTTCCTCCATCGCACCACCAATGAAAACCTTGTTTTGGTTTTGAGGCGGCTATCACCTAGAGCATCACCCGCTGGGAATTATCATCTTCTTGGGGGGAATTAACATCCGGGGAATTCCTACCGCGGGTGCTCCGACCCTTATCAATGGGCTAATTTACGTATATTACGGCTGGGCCATTCATTCCCCCTTTTATAGTAGTGCACATAAGAAATGAATAAACTTAAACCTATAATACTTAACACTTTGAAATCAAGAAAACTGGCAAAACTTACATTTTGAGCTTAAGTTTTGGCTAGTTTATTACATTTAATCTTATCTTGAATGAATTACGATCATCATTTTGAAGCTCGATAGTAAGATTATTGTGTGTTTCTTATCTGCGACGTTTGGTTAACCATAATGGCAGTGTCCAGATAATAGAAAAATCTAAGATTTGCTTTCATTTTGAATTTCCAGGTTATATCATTAATTGAATTCGATAATTTTTTTTTGACAATTTAAGAACTTAAAGTAGGATTATAATTCCACGGTTCTTCTTTAAAGAAGAGCATTCGCCGCACAGTTTTGAAATTGGTGCGATGCCCGATTTCTTCAACTTAACTTTCGACGCACAAAATTTCTAGTTGCCTCTTTGCTGGCGTAATTCCAGATTCAATGACACGCTTTACTTCAAACAGCTGCCATTCGAACTTGTATACACTTAAATAGTTAGTTAGGGTATTTGTATTTGTATGTGTTATCTAACAAATGCACTTTTGCAGATGAGGAGTTCTACTACACTGCCTCCGACCGATCCATCCACAAATTCAATGCGGCCACCAAGACAGATGTGATCTTCCAAAACTCCTCATTTCTGGTAAAGTACTTAGCATAACTGCTAAAATGATTGGCATGCACTAACGTTGTTTTCAGAACAACTATGTGGGCGCCACCTTCTCACTGTCGCCGGACAACACGAAGATCCTGATCCGGCACAACCTTACGGAGAAGTTCCGGCACTCGTATATTGCGCAGTACGATGTCTTCGACATCGAGACCAACACGACCATCCAAATCCACAAGGGCGAGAAGCTGCAGTACTGCGGATGGTCACCACTGCGGGATCGATTGGCCTATGTCTACCTAAACAATGTCTTCATCCACTTCAGCGAAAGCTTGGAGATCAGCATCACGGACGACGGCGTGGACGGTGTGGTCTACAACGGAGTGCCCGACTGGGTCTATGAAGAGGAGGTTCTGAGCAGCGGCAGCGCGATCTGGTGGTCATCGGATGGCAGCAGGCTGGCCGTGGGCTTCTTTAACGACACCGAGGTGGAGACCTTTACCTACTTCCTTTACGGCGACGGCGCCACCACTTTCTATCAGTATCCGCACGAGGAGCAGCTCAAGTATCCCAAGTCGGGCTCCAAGAACCCGGTGGTGAGCCTGCGCGTCTACGACGTGTCCGACAATGACATGCACAGCATCGTGGCACCCGTGGACATCGTCGGAGACGATCACATCCTGCAGAGCGTCGTCTGGTCGAACTCGACTCACCTGCTAATCACCTGGATGAATCGCCGCCAGAATCTCAGCTCCATTCAGAGCTGCAGCTACCTGGGTGACTGTGTGGAGGTCAAACGGCTGGAGGAGCCCCACGGCTGGGTGGACATTAGCACGCCCAAGTGCTTCTCCACTGGTAAGAACTGCATCTTCGGCTACTTCATAGACAACTGGCACCAGGTGTGGAACCTGGACCTGGAGACGGGACTCAACAGTTGGCAGTCGCGCGGCAACTTCACAGTTTTGAGCGTGTATGGCTATGACGAAGCCAGGGACAAACTGTAAGTTAAGGTAGTCATTTTTAGAAGCGAATCCAATTGAAATACTTATTCTGCAGCTACTACCAGGCCACTTTGCCCGGAGATCCCTCAGTGTACCATGTGTTCAGCAACGACGAGTGCCTTAGCTGCGGCCAAATTGATGCGGATGGTGTGGCCTGTCGCTCCGCTTCGGGCACATTCAGCAAGTCCTTCTCTTACTACACGCTATCCTGCACCGGTCCCAATCCGAGCTACACCAGGATCTTTGAGGCCTCCACGAAGACACTTCAGGTGGACTGGGAGCCGAATACAGCGTACCGCAAGCAAATAGAGCAAAAGCTGCGTCCCAGCTATCAATTCATGAACGTCACCCTGGCCGATGGAAGTATTGGTTACGCCAAGCTAGCCCTTCCGCCCAACTTCGTGGCGACGAAGAAGTACCCACTGATCGTGGTTGTGTACCAGGGACCCAACTCGGTGCGAGTGACCAACGGGTTCACCCTGGGCTACGAAGCGTTTGTCACGACCTCGCGGGAAACGATTTATGCGTATATTGATGGCCGAGGTACGGGTAACAAGGGCAAGGACCTGCTCTTCTCGGTCAACAACGATCTGGGCGATCACGAGGTCGAGGATCAACTGTTCGTCACTCGCTGGATGCAACAAAATCTGGCCTTCGTGGATGCCGAGCGTTGCGGCATTTGGGGATGGAGCTATGGTGGCTATATGACGGCCAAGACCATTGAGAAGGATGACGATCGGATCTTTCAGTGCGGAGTTTCGGTGGCTCCAGTTACCTCGTGGCTGTACTATGGTTTGTATATACTTTCTTTCGTTATATAAGCGTTTTACCAGGTTCAATGTCCCATTATAGATACGATTTATACCGAGCGCTATATGGGACTTCCCACTGACGATGACAATTTTAAGAAATACAACGAGAGCAGCGTGTTCGGCAACTTGGAGAACTTCAAGAGCCACGACTTTCTGTTGATTCACGGTTCCGGCGACGACAATGTCCACTACCAGCACTCCCTGCTCTTGGCCAAATTGCTGCAAAGACAGGATATTCAGTTCGAGGAACAGGTCCTACAACCGAGCACTTATATTTATCCACAAGTCTAAAGTTTTTTGCTACATTTTCCAGACCTACACCGATGAGAACCATGGCATCGGCAATGCTCTGCCCCATTTGTACCATACCATTGATGCCTTCTGGACCAACTGCCTCAACCTGGATGTCTACGAAGACACTGTATAGTGAAAGCGACTGTCGTCAGTCTAGTCAAATATAAGTATTTGAAAATTGTCCTTGTCCAAGTTCCCTTAGAAATATTAAATGTTTAAAGTACCAAATGTCAGCTGAAGAGATTAAAGAAATATTAATTTCTTCTTCTGAAAGTTGTTTATGTAATATTAAAATTGTTCTTTCCTAACAAAAATTGAGCCAAAAATAAAAATTGTACCTATATGTATATAAACTCGTTAATTTGTAACCATTTGACTTAATAATTTATGTATCGATAATGGTTGTACTTTAGTTGGAAGGCACCTAGAAGCCAGAAAAGGTATCCATTGTCTACATATCAGACCCAGACGACCTTGAATTTTGCTTTGTTTGCGTCAACTGATTAATGCGATTCGGTTTCGGATTTGCCATGTATCTAAAAACACTCTTAAGGATATTCATTAATCAGCAACAAGGACCAGCAAAAAAGTGGATGCCCGGCTAAAGTTTAAAGCGAAAACAAGCTCTCAAATAATTTCCGAGCATTCAAGCTGAGCCATCCGGGATAAATCCCACTCACAGCCGGCGCTAATCGGGGTGTCATTCTGCACTGGTGGTGTTTGCTCCTCGGATTAAGTGCCCAACTAATTGCGTATTGTGGCGATCCGCACGCCCAGTGGAGATGTCATGAAAACGAGGCAAAGTTTTAAAGTCTCTCGATTGGCCGAGCATGAAATTTCATTTCGATTCGCAGATTGTTTAGTCATTTTTAAATATAAATGCACACAACAGCTCTCTATTCTTTAGAAAACATTCAAGTTCTCCTCTGGTTAACTAGTCAATTTTATCGCATTTTATAACCCTAATTATGAGTACATAGAATGAACAAAAACCGCACTTTGAAAGAAACACTAATTATGAGCGAAAATGCCAGAAGCCGTTGAGTTTGGTTTGTGAAAATCAATTAATTAACTTGTGCAAAGTTGAATTGCTTCTTCCCAGGACGGCAATAGACTGAATTATGGAGGAAAAAAGTTGAAATTGTTTGCGACAAATGAAAATTTATGACCTGGATTATAGAGCAAGGCTCTCCAGTATATATGACTAAATCCGCAAAGTGACTTGTGGCAAACAATTAAATCCTTTTCAACTTGCTCAACTTTGACATCTGAGCATTGACTTATCGACGGAGGCCACCATTAGGCAATAATTGAAACAAATGAGACAGAGAATTGCACTTTGAATTAAATATTTCGGGTTAGCTAATGGCAGGATAATCGCATATCAAACGTAGCATACTTTTCAGGGCAAACTTAAAAGCAACTTAAGAACATGACATATTCTTGCCTCTTATAGGATCTAGGGCATGACAAACTTTGAAGTGCTTTATCTTTACTTTAGAATTAAAAAAAAGGTATGATTTACTTACTTTCATTTATTTTCAGACGCTGGGCGAGGCGCTGAGCCCCCTGTGACAAACTAAGTTAATGAAATAGAGGCCGTGAAAGACTGAGCCGCAAAAAAGTCGAGCGAAAAGCGAGAATTTTCACACTATAATACGTAGTGGAAGTGTACATATGTGTTTTTGCGAAAGTCGGTTTATTTTAGTGGGGTGGAGCTGCTCGACATTTCGCTGAACTGGGCGGCCTCCCGGGTGCCTTTTGTTTGATGGCGTCAAGGCGGAAACGTGCCCACGAGGTTGCAGGGATAAACTAAATATACGCTGTAAATTTATTGTGCGGAAAATATTCCTGCGTTTCGCATTCAGGACGCTGTATGAATGTATGAATGTCTCGGCGCTGCACGACTCACAAAAAAAAAAACTCGTTGACCTTTATGACTTTACCATACAAAGTGATTTTCTCGCATTTTCATGGCTAAAGTCTGAAAATTAAATTTAATTACGGAAAGTGGTGTGGGTAACCCCAAGCCTCAGAACCTAAAAATATGTTATTCAATTACTTTGCATGTGCGAATTTAGTTTTACTCAAACCGAGCTGTTTTTAAATTTGAGTCCTTTGCAGCAGGCACTCATATCCTGGCTTGAAATATAGCCCACTATATTGAATAGCCCCAGCAATCTTGCCGTCAGTATGCATACATTTTCCTTGATTATTCAATTTTGTAGTTGACGATGAATTTGCGGTGCTCAGTGACTTCCGGCTTCGGCGAAGCCCATGAACTCATGCTTGTGGTCACTGCTGAAAGTTATCGGATTTTCATTTATAAATATCCTGTTATATGGACTTCCGCAATGTATTTTTCGTAGCCACTAGCAAACAAGTCGGTTGTGCTGAACTTTTCCCTTCGATACATTAAAAAACATAGGGCCAATAAAATCAGTTTTCTGTTACCAAACGGATGACGGATGGCCATATATGGACGAACACAGAGCTGAAAGCTATAAATCACTTGGGTTATTGAAAAAGAAAAGAATGTTATGCCTACTAAATGTTTTCAATGTAGTTCAAGTTCATGCGGAAAGCAAATCGGCTTTAATTGTAAAGAGGTACAATAGCTTAACAACTTTTTATCATTCATGCAAGAGTGTAAACACTTTGAACAAGACAGATTTCTTTAATAACTAGCTTAATCTAGTTGGTGAATCCTATTTGTTTCGCATTTAATTAACCTTAGCAGAACCGATTACCCGATGTAGACTTGCATTATATTTAAGGGTTTTCTTTTGCTGACATTGCCATATATAGTTTGAAAAATGCACATCTTGGGATTGGCCTTAATCTGCTTCTGGTTTGGTTTTGCTGAAAGTTGTCAGAAAGTCTGCGCTCATAACTTTAAGCCCATGTGTGGTCACGATGGAAAGTGTTTTACGGAAGCCGTAAATGCCTGCCAAATGAGAAATATAAATTGTGTAAGAATTGCTAAGAGAAAACCAGGTAAATGAACTACAAGCCTACTGATTTGCAAATCATAAACAATTTGTGCATTTTAGTTTTTAAAAAATTGCATCTTGGAGCGTGTCAAAGATATTTTACAATTTGTAAAATGTTGCCCGAAGATTGAATGTAACCATTTTTACATATGGTAGAAAGTCAAATTGGGAGTGGTATGAAATCGAAAGAAGTTGTTACTGATTAAATGAAAATTTAAACTAATTCTTTGGATTGACTTGAGTAGTTGCCATACTTAAGTAGTTGTAGTCCTGCCTTAATCCGTAGTCTATTGTAATATATTGATTTTGGCCCTGTCTGAGCCCTTTTAGCCCTCTTTGAATCCAAACTGACACCAATTGGTATCAATGCCGAAAAGAGCAAATCTTTTCCCACAAAAGTTTAATGTCAAAGTTATAAATGCCAGCAGGGCCCAGTGGGCGAGTGACCAGTGTCGTCTTGACCTGCCTATGATTTTTGCTGTCTCTTTTTATGTAGAATATATTTCTAGGCTCTGCAGTGCAATCATTTTTACGGACATTTTGGATTGAGGTCCAGTGGGAATCGAAGCTTTTTACGAACCACAAATAAATGCTCAGTCAGAATATTTAAAAAATGCAACAATTTGCGGCGTATAGAATGGGCCAAATGATGCACATGAAAAACCGAAATTCAGGAAGCTTTTATTTTATGGCCTTTTGTGCACTTTTCGAATACCATATACATATAGATGTGCCGCAGTATATATATCCATCTATATATCTGAATGATGGCACTGGCAAGGCAGAATGTTCATGTGATTGTAATAATGTTATTTTATTAATTAATGGACAACCATTTCGCTGATAGAAAAAGCTACATTCAATGAAATGGAATTACTATAAAGGTTATTGAGTTTTAAATTTTGGAAGTTATTGACAAAACAGCACCGCAAAAAAGTTTGAAGTCGACGAAATAAATAAGTTTCAACAAAAGTTTTTGGATGGCTGGCTTTAAGTCGCAAAACTTTAAAATTTATTGTTGCCTTTTCAGTTCAATGAAACTGATTAATTCCCTTAGGACGACAGAAAAAACTTTCCACTGCCAAGTGATAACTAGTATGAAATATAAATATTTTTGCCACCACTACGTTTTATATTTGCAAGTGGACAATTGACAAGTCTTTCATTGTATATTCCAATCAAACTAACGGCAAAACATTACCATAATTCTAATCATATAAACCACAAAAGGAAAGCTATGCTAACAAAAAATTCATGGGGCTCAACTGCTGGAAAATGCGGAAAATGCATGGCCCAAATGCTGTTAGAGTGAGCAATAAAACCGAGACCTATTCGATGTGCCTGGCTGGCTGGATGGCCGGACCCCAAAACAAATCCCGGAATGGGTGGCGACCTGACCGAGCTTCACTTTTTTGTCAACGGAGGTTCCATGGAAAACCGCCTTGCATCGGTTTCCCGCTGGCCTGCATTGCCGGAATTTCATGAGCCATATGGCCTGTGGGCTGCAGCTTATTTGGATCGCCTCATTGCCGGCATTTCGCTTGGTATTTTCCTCACGAAATTCAATAAAGAACTTTTGACACATTTTTGTTTGGCCTTTTGCCGGATTGACCTTTAAAGAATTGCAGTTTATGAGCTTGACAACCTTAAGTTTTGAGCTCATAAATGATATTTTAAAACAAAGTAAGTATATCTATTTGTTATAAGCAAATGTAGGTAATGTAAAAATAAAGTTTAGCCTTTGCACTTGGATTCATTCGCTGGCGTCCGGCAATATTTTGTTTAAGAACGTGTCTAAACTTCGCAATTCTTTAGGGTTCCATTTAGAATTCCATTATTCTCTAAAAGTTCTAGTCAAAAATTCAGGCACGTGAACTGTTTGCACAACGCCCCAGCTGAATTTGGGTAATTAAATAATGCATGCCTGAATTAGATACCTGCTAAAAAAACCAAAATAGAAATAAAGAGCAAGGGTTTACGTTAAGCTATGTAAAGGGGGAAAATTCACGTTGATGGGTAAAAAGAACTTAAGCCCTAATCAACAAACAAGCGAAATACGCCGACAAGTTGTGGGAATTTCAAATGGCTGAAGAGGGCCGAAAAACGCCGACGCCGGAACAGAATTGCGACATAAATCTACTTTGCATATGGAGATGAATATGCCCGGCGATTTGAGTTATGTGCTGCGCGTTACGCATACGCCATGTTTTCAGGGAAATTGCTACCAAGTGGAGAAGTGCTTAGCATCGTGCTCCATCGACCCGTTCGCCGCGTTCTTAAAGTGATATATCCGAATGGAAACGGTTTGGGGCGAACACTCCTTCAGCTTTAAGCCACGATTGCATTGGAAATTCCGCGGTTCCACACGGCGCATGCTTAATTTTTGCCACATCCCCACGTTTTTTATTATTGGCAAGGGCTCAAACATCAAAGCTCATGACCGGCATAGAAATTTCTATAAGACCTAAGCCATAACCATGAATGTATGTAAGTATGTTTATTGATTTAACTTAAAGCAGATCCCAGCAAACATACTTGTTTCTCTGCATGAACAAAAAAGGGCTAAAACTGCAGGCAGTGTGGTTAATAAAAACATCTTCAAAGTGTATTTTTATGTGCCGCACTCCCCGGGGGCCTTCTATTTCTGTGGAAAACTCGAAGAAAGGGGTAACTTACATATGTAATAATAAAGAGCACAAGACAAATTATTTTATTTCATCCGCAGCTCACCATAGCCCCGCAATAAATCCTTTTACTTGCCCTTTTTTATCCCTTTCGAATCCTCGCTTAAATTTTCCTTTTCCCCTCCGGTTTTTCAACCCGTTAAATCGCATAGGCACCGCTAGGCGAACACTTCGCTATTCACAGGTGGGTGGCAGGAAAATGCAGTGGATCGCAATTGTTTTAACCTCTCTCGATACCTGTCTCGTCAACTATGCATCGCTAGAGCTTTTCATCCCGACGTGTTGTGCTACAGTAGCCCACAAAATATTTGAACGAAGATACCTTACTACCTTTCCTATTTAAGTTCCTTACCATGCTGTAGTGAACTATATTAAAACAATTCAAAAAAAGCATTAAGAAGTCAAATAGATTGACTTGTTTCCAGTAAACAAAAAAAGAAAGTGTTCCTTGTCTGAAATATCTGTTAAAAAAGGATAAATAAACTAATTTTGCCACTTGAAATCCTTATTTGTGTGGGTAAACAAATGCGGTAGTTGAGTGTTATTAAAGCCCGCCGGGCGCAAAAACGTCGGTTTACCGAGTTTACAAAGTGAAGGAATAATAAAGTGTATATCCATTTTTCGGGCTAACCGAATTAAAGTTGCCCAGATTGCGGAGCGTTTCGCCAATAGTTCTGTTTTTAAATTAAGCTGTCAGGACGGCAATCACTTTCCAATTCTCGACAGCAGCAGTGGTGCAATAATGAAAACAAAATGAATGAAATTATGTGCCAGAAGCGCCGGTTGTCCTGCTGTCCTGATGTACTTGTATCCTCGTGTCCTGGTTCTTGTTGCTGTCAGTGACGTGCCTATGTCAGCGTAACCATAATTAAAAAAAAAAGCTAAGGGATAAGGAGGAGGTCACACGGAATCCACAACGGATTTGCAACTTTCACTCCGACTTTATGCATGTTTTACCCTTTACACCTCAGTTTAAACACCACGAATTTTGGGTTAAACAAGTTAAATTCCATGGATATATAAAATCAAGGAATTAATAAAAATTTAACAATATATAAAATCAAGGAATTAATCATAAATTTAAACAAGAATATTAATTTATCTCATTGATTTTGTATATCTTTGATTTCTCTTTAATTTTAAATAAGAAACTATATCCTCGGCAGGAGTTGTGTATCTTGAATATATCTGTCACCATACAGATAAATTGTTAAACTATCTGTTTGCATTGAAAATGCTTTCTGCAATCAATTTGAATCTATTTAACACCCATTGTGCAAACCCTTGAGCTGGCAAATCGCTTAAGCCCCCGAACTCAATCAAAAAGTTCAATTGCTCGAAATGGGGCTTCACTCATCGGCATTTCGCATGTTCATTTGTTAGCCTTGTTTGCTAAGGGCAGAGCTGCCCAGCCAGTTACCCTAATAAAGCGACATTCTGCACTACGGCTCATAAATATGAAGAATAATGCAGAATGTTGTCTACTTTTGGGCGCTTGGCCCGACTTCCGTGACGTGTAAGCGGATTGCCAAACTTGCGAGCTTGCCGAGCTGCCAAACTGCAATTTTCCAAGCGAGCAGGCCAGTCCGTCTACCAGCACTGGGCCAATTGGAAACCTTCGTGACGCAAACCGCCCATTAAATGCACATCAAGTCAAAGTCAGGGCGGAAATCCTTTTTGCCAGTTTGATTTATCGAAGCCTCCTGCCAGTCGTTCGGTCTTACGAGGCGCACAATTGGGCCATCATTCTGCTGGTCCCATGCAATTTGTCCAACTTTCGAGCACTGCCACAACAAGGGTTTAATGAGCTGTGCAAGTCGAGGACCTGCTAAGTAGCAATTATGCATTTACCCCAGCCCCAAAATGTCTATTTTGGGACACTCTGATTTCTGGGAACGAAAAACATGCTGGCGCACACAGAGCAGAAGTTGAAACTTTCAACATGATGTAGTGTCTTCAACAATGCACATATATGAAATACACATTTGTTTGTGCCTGTGCGCCAAGTGCTTTTGAAAACTGCTTAACACTGGCTATCGATTGGCAATCAAAAGGGTCACGGAAAAAAGTGTACCCTAAAAACACCTCTTCTAACTCAAACACTTGAAGGAGGATGAAAGACCGGACTAGGAGAAGAGTAAACTGCCCGTTTTTCTATGACCCGAAACAGCTATAAAAATGTTTCCTTGCCTTGAATAAAAATCCCGGACAGCAGGACGTGCCCAAGAACATTTCTGTTTATGTGGGCAGGTGGCAGCAACATGCAAAATAGCCGCGCCACTCTCGAAAAAGCAGCCCAGACAAATTTTGTTAAGTACTCAACTTGTTTATACCCTATACGTGAGGGGGTATATACACTTTCAAGCAAGATCTCTACCATGAAATTTACACTCTACATTATGTTACTAGCTACAGTCAATTTAATAGCTATAAAGCGTTGCTATGACGATGATATATGCTTTAAGTTAGAAAAAGGTTTAGTGTAGAGCATTCCACTGGCGACTTTGGGACTCCAGCATCTGACTGATTTCCATTGTTGCTTCCGTCGAGATGGCGCAGTTTGTGGTATTTGCGGTTTTGCTATCTGAGGTGTTCTTCAGCCAAGCACGTCTGCTTCGCTTTGAGGCTCCCAGGATGCGAGCGAGTTGCTTTGGTGTGTTGGAGCCGGGACTTATGTCCCGGCCAGGACGGCGAAGTAAAAGGAGCAAGGGGCAGGAGCAGTGGGGAGGTAGTGCAGCATTTGGGAACGGTTGGTGTTCGCTTAAATATGGCCCAGGAAGCGGCTGAGAGAGGCTTAGCTGCAAATGCCAAAAGTTCACCATTTCCTAAGACAAGTTGCACGGAGAACATTTCGGGCTTAGGTTTTGAAGAGGATAATTAGCGACATGCTTCCCATGCTGAACAACGCGGTTCGCTGCACAAATGGCCCTCAGCCCCTTAGCCCCTTAGCTCCTTGGCTGCATGGTGGGCACCAATGAGTGCACTTGCTGAAACCTATTGCCATTCCTCCAGATTCGGCTCCTCCAGCCAGGCAGCGTGACAATGCCGCGAGGGATGTCAACGCGGCCAGCAATAAAGTTCCCCATTTCACTGACACTGCACATTTACCATAAGACGAAGGAGGAAGCACCCATCTACGGAAATATGGCGAAATGCAACCGCGAACCTCTTTTTCTTAGCATGCAGGAGGCAGCGGCAAGTTTATTGAAATTTTATGCATTTCCCGCATTATATGAGGCCGCATTTGTTGTTCCCCGATGCCACCGAAAAGTTTCATTTTCGATACTGCCTGTAAGTTTGTCGGTCGACAGCTGCCTTCCTTCGGTTTGCCCCACATCTCCAAACGCCCATCTCGCATGGTTTCACATCCTTTATTCAGCATTTTAGGCAACATTTCGAAGGATTTCCGCCATCATCGAACACATATTGGTGAGCTCCGCTTAAAGGCGATTAAATCGAAGCACTGAAATACAATGCAAAGCCATAGTGTCTGTATAATCATACATTTTAAAATTGTTTGCAATGCTCCAATTTATTTGTAATGTAATGTGTAAACTAGTTCATGTAAATTTTGATTTCCATTAAGGGGAGGAGTGCCGACAAGAGGTCACATGGTCAATTTGTCAAGAGTTGAAAGGTGGCATTCTGTATGGTGTTCAATGGGAATTGAGATAAGGTACTGTCGCTGCCTTGATCTATTTCTTCTTCTTCTTGTCATCCTTTTTGGGACCACTGCCCGGTGGACAGGACGATAGGTAGCCTCCACTCATCATGCGATCGAACGCATCCATCGGATCGTAGTTGGAGTAAAAGTTTCTGTACTTCCTCTTGCGCGGATTGTTGTGTAAGGTGTACAAAATAAGTGGAGCTATCAGGGACAAAGTGCAGGCCACTTTTACATTGCGAAACGTTTGCTTCAAGTGTAAATCATGCATGGGAAACTTGAACTCGGGGGGCTGTAATTTTATAAAGAAAAATAGATATATAACATATGTTTTGATAATCTACGAAAAGTATCTTACCTTTTCTGCTGGCATTTTGGAGTTTCTCTGCTTATGTCGGGAAGAGAAATGAATGTAAAATTTATCTCAGCTTAACTCGTTCTTACCTACAATGCTGAGCCTACTCTTTCTTAAAGAAATTTAGCTGAAGCTCAAGTTCTTCAAACATAAAAGTAAAGCAGCTTTGTGGACCCTAGGGAATTAACTATTTCAACAAACACTTTCTGTCTGGTTTGGTGCCATATTTTTTTCCCCTTTATTTTGTTATGGCCAATAAGGAAAAGGTGCTGCTGTCCCACAGATTTTTGGTTGTGTTGATTTATCTCCTTTTGTTAGAATCCAGCAGCGATGCAAACCCTTTCATTTCTCGGGAGTTGATTGCCATACCAATGCAGATAATTATGTACGGAATCTGAAACAGGATATTGTGTAAATAGTTCTCCAAATGTCGCCATTTACTGGTGCAGCCATTGAAGAGGTTCTTCCCTCACTAATATCTACAAGTACCCTTTGAGCATCGGCAAATTGTGCTCGAGCCAACAGCAAATATTTGTTTATTTAAGCTTGGTTAAGCAATTGCAAAGCGACTAAGTTTATAGAACAATTGTGCACCCTATAGTCCATAAAATTTAATTTCTGTTTTCCACTAAAATTCGTTCAAAGTTCAATCTGTTGCACCTGAACAGCACTCTGCCTAATTTTATGCTAGTCATTATTTTTCTTGTATTTAATGTCAGGGAAAATCTGCGCAGGGAATTCGAAATTTGCATTTGGCAATTAAATTACTAACAAACCGCTTGGAAAAACACACCAGGAGAGTTCACTTTTTTTTCCCCAACATTCTGACCATTCAACTTTGACCAGACGGCAAAATTTTTAAGTCTGTGCATTGAACCGTCGTGCAAAAAGACAATTTCAATATGTTTGGCGCCTCAAGGCGTTGACGGCATTTATATTTATAAGCCCGGACTGCCATTCCTTTTGCAGCCTTCTATTTCCACAGCGATACAGATACAATACTCGTACACTATTGGCAAAGGACATTTTCGAGGGCGTCTTCGATCTGTCGAGTGACCACCATATATCTCTCGGCTGCTGAATCCGCAATCTCATGTCGATAGACTTTTAAGTGTGCTCTGAGCTAAGTAGGTGTAATCAAATTTAAGTAGAATTTTGAACTTATAATGGCTCTTAGTTGGAAGACTTACCACCACCGGTTGTCCAACTGTTGCAAACAAAAATTTGCGCTTGTGTGCAATTTGCTTTTATCGCCACCGCAGGCCAAAGCCATTTTAAAGTTTCAAACAAATAGAATGGGTTTTGTTTGAATCTTTAAAGTTGCTAAACTTAAGATATATATATTTTAAATATTTCAGGATGAATCATCTAGACTAATTCAGCTTTTTCTAGCTTCCAAATAAGGTGCGCGTCATGTTACAAAAATATACATTTCTCCCTTCTTACTGCCGGTTAGTTTGATATTTTCGACTTTAATTTATTAAGTTTTCCCAGCACTATTCCTGGGACCTTTTGATTAATATAAACACGAGAATCGCATGCTCCATACAACCTGCAGCTCAGTGAACTTTGTCCCCTATCCCGGCAATTAGGATGGGAGGGCCAATGAACCTCAATACCATCTACTTTTGACGTGGTCGTGTCATTATTATCTATTAGTTATGGCCCAAGTGGATGAATGGCCACGCCCCCACAACCACCGCCCTCAGCCCGGGCACTTCAAGCTAATTGTAAGTTATTGACACGAAACGTGCCCCGGGCTTTTGCCAATAACGGTGACGAAAGGGGTGACCTCAACGCCCACCTGTAACCGAGAAACGGCCACCGTTTGCGGTAATTATAACTTCCGCTGGCTTTTGAGACGCAGCGCGTCCTTTCCTCGCCACTCCAGGTGAATCATCAAACTAATTGAATTATAAATGCTGTGCCAGAGGTAAATATTGGGCATCATTTAATATAAATTCTGTAATGCTTGTTGTTTGTGCCTACAAATTGATGAAATATCAGGTTCCAAAAAAAATGTGTATAAATGTATACTAACTCCTGAAATGAATTATGTTCGAAACTGTGCCATGGCAACATTATAAAAATCTGATAGTATACTACAGATACTATAAACATTGTATTAGCTTACATTTGTCCAGTTACACACACTATTAGTTATTCATGAAGTTGTCGTGTTTTCTATTTTGCGTCCAGTTGAACACCAAATTCCATGTGGTTCAAGCGCCAATTAAACTGTCATAGAACTATTCTGACTGACACGAAAGCTCAATTTTTGCCACTACAAACTGTCTAAATGTAAAAAAAAGTTGTAATTTAACTATAGATAATATGCTCCAATTTTTAGAGCGACTGGCATGGAAATCTACAAACCCAAATTCCAATTGCAGCCACATAAAGAATGTAGTAGCGAAACCATAACGGCCCAATCCTTCAAAGCCTCAAAGAGCATAAACATTGCCATCCCAGAATTATAACTCTTCTTTTAGCGTCCCCTTTGCTCCAGATTCAGACCGAAAAATGTCTTATGTGGAGGAGCGTGGAACAAAGGAACTATAAAATCCATGTATGGCCAGTGTTCGTGTTATCTATCTCAATGTGAGCGGTGTTCGCTTGAGCTTTATGGGCCTTTGCCGGCAACGCCGTTCGCCAAAGGGTTCATTAGTCCTTCCAGCTACAACATCAAAGCCAATGAACGTATAAAATGCAGGGAAGGTGGACGCAGAAACTGGAATGGTGGACTGCAGTTGCGAGGGGGTTGGGTGGTGGGGGTAAAATGGCACAAGCGCAAACAGCAAAATGCCAAACAAAAGCCAAGGAGCCAAAGCCATGCCAGAATGAAAGCAAACGTGACACACGACATTGGAACAAATTGCGTTGGCACTGCGGCGCAAAGTATGCAAAGCGAAAGGACGTTGGCTGGGTCAATATACATCCATCCATCCAACGAAAGGACCTGCTGCTCTGGCGAAAACTTTGCCGACTAGACCTGGAAAAAGTTTCATCTGGATAACTGGGAACTGCGAACCAACTGGCGACTGGCATCAAATCGATTGTATAATTGTCGATGCCAGTGGATATTTTGGTACGGCCCGCTTTGCCTCCATTAAGCCAGTACCCGCCACGTATTCGTCCTTCAAGGACGTGTTTGATTTGCTCACGCACGCTAAGCGCAAAGTGCTGTCCGACATTCGGACTGCGTTTTTCTTTTTACGCCCCTCCGGGCGGTCATTATTCATTAGAGGTTGGCCAACTCCCCAAAGTTGGAATTCGCTATCAGTCGGGCACTTGCCTTTCCGCCTGCGGCTTGTTTTAATTAGTGGCCAGATGATAAGTAACCGCCTGTTTCCTGTTAACAACATTTTCCTAACGATTTAACTGAATAATTTCATTACGGACAAAACGAACTATGTAATCCAAACTATTTTCCATATAATAAAATACCAAGTAAAGAATAAAATCACATTTGAATATAGGTATCACTCAACCACTTGCAATCCAATATCTATTTTAAAGAATAAAGTAAGATATTGCCTATTGATTTACTGAACAACAAAACGAACTGTCAGGTACTTTGAATGCAACATATGTAGCCTTAAATTTATGGCTTCAAAAGAATAGTTTCCTTTTCCATAGAATAAGAGGCTTTGTGGCCTCAAAATAATTTATTAGGATTTTATTGCCACCAAGGCTTCGCATATTGCTCGCCTTTTTTGTGCCTTTCTGTACCATTTTAATAGATTACGAAATTGAATTTTAAGTGCTATTTATTTGGAAATAATCCCTATATCGATGGACTCGACTGTAGCTTTCCATCCTGTTTTTAATCACTTGTTTTCCCACACGACTAAGGTCGGAATTCATAATTCCTTCAATAACAGCTAAATAGCTTGAAGACGAATGTGGAATAACACTTAAGAATACTACCAATAGTTACGCATGCTTAATGTAGTTAAGTATATTGCCTATGCCCTAGTGTATCTGGATGGCAACTACTTAGATTGTAAAATTAATTGCCTCTTATGAGCCACTGTTTAATCTGCTTGGCTTCGCCAGCGTATTTGGCCAACCGCATTGATATGTATTTGTTTGCCTACTGCTGAGCAAAATCAATTAATTTCAATGGAATTGTGACGGGATAAGAGGAGTAATGTTTGTTGGACTCTTTGCCGAGTTGGAGACAATTGATTAAAATTGCTATGCCATACATCATGCTGCGACTCAAATTAAATTTACATTCAAAGTCGTTGCGACTTTTAATCTTGCCATAGCCCACTCCATTCTGAGCGATTCTTTGGCAAGCTCTGAGCTCAAAGTACACATACTTAATTTATTTGCGCAAAGCTCGCCGACCACAATTCAATTCTTTCAGTTTCCAAGTACTGACCGCACCCATGTGGCTGCCACCGACTTATGACTACTTTTCCACTTGAACTTGGCCAACAAGGGAGATTTTCCAAGCCTGAAGGGGAGATTCGCGACCCAGCTGAAAAATGTTGAAAAATCAAATTGCATTCGAATTTGTGCGTCCCTTGGTGAGAGTGCAACCTTTCAAATACCAAAATATCATGTTTTCGAGCTAGCTTACATCAGCTAATTCCGAGGAAATCAAACTTTAAAAATTCCAACTTGGCAGCTTAGCCAACGACGTCCTTAGATGCTTGATGACATCGAAGGGAGTTCACGAACAGATACGCCTTCTGAGATTGATTTTTGTTGGGAAACTGACTAATGCACACAAAGCTTTTCAAACAGCAGCCACTCTCGCAGTTTTCCGCAGCGCACAAGGTGCAAGTTTTCCCGCCTTGTTAAATTTGTATACTATTTGGGATTCAGCGGGAGGCACGTGCATAATGCTTATCCGTTCGAAGGATCCGCGGAAGAGGTAAAAAAAGTACAAAAACTTCGAATTTTCGGAGCAATTTTTGTTGCTGTTTAATTATTCAAAGGACGTTAATTTTAAAATATTTTTGGATCTGCTGCATAAATATGCTAAATATAGTTAGTGTCATAACTTTGGTATGCTTTTTGTTCAAGGATAGCTTCTTATAAAGATAAATCTACAAAGGTAAGTCAATCGTTAACTCTAATTGCGTTTTACAGCACTTATTTCCGAGATCCTCATTGACTCACATTGCGCCATAATTTGAATTTTGTGCGGACGAATGAATGAATTCTATTTATAGGCTGCGTTTATATTGGAACTTATTATAATTTCCAACTCGTGCTGAATGATTAGTTTACTTTGACTTCCCTTCGCAGCAAAAGCAACTGCAGACTGGCAATCAAATGAAATTTGAAACCGAATATCACACAAATATGGTCTTCCCAATTCAGTGCGCCTGCGCGGTGAGAAAACACGCCGAATGCCAGCCAAAAACAGCCGGCGAAATAGGCGCCAATGTCGGAAGAACAGGAAAACTGCAATAGCAACCACAACGACGACAACAACTTTGCCACTAGTTCAAGTTCAATGCAACAACAACAGCCAGGAGCACGTGACGCACAAGTGGAAATGCAAAGGCCTGCCACAACAACACAACTTGGCTAACAGCTCTGTTAACTTGGCCAGCGCTGTCTGTCGACTGCCGCCGTTTCGGACGCCTTTCGTTGGCCCGCTTTTGCGAAACGAGCCGTCAGAATGTCGCGGCATCTCAAACGAATCGGACGCGAAATGCCAAAATCGAGCGGGAATTCGGACACAGAACTCCGGTTGATATTTGAATAATATTTTCACTCGTTTTCGTACTGAATAAGCGGAATAACCGCTCGTGGTTGTGTAAGTTCGCCGAATGTTCGGATTCGACAGGAGCTCTGTTTCTGAAATATTTATGATACTGTCAGTGCAAGTTAATAAATTGCGAAAAGCTACACCGAGTTATCGCAAGATTGAGGATCTCAAAAGTGAAATGTATACAGTTTTTGAACAGTTCATTTCGTCCGACGGATTACTCGAAAATCGCATCGAAACGAAAAATATAAAACAATTAAAAAAAAACGCTTTAACTTAAAACCATAATGTTATTTTCTAACATTTTTGTAATATCACGTCCGACTTTGGAATTTATTTCTTAAACAAGATTGAAAAATAATTTTTTTGCCCCAAAAATTAATTCAAAATAGTGTTATTATAGTGTTAATAGTGTTATAGGATAAATAATTGAACAACCACTTATCCAACTCTTTTCTAAATCGAACAAGTTTTACGGAAAGCGGTTACGCTCCAATTATATATAATTTAAAACAATCATTACCAGGTGTACAAGTAGGGAATGTCGGTTCGAACATATAGATGTCTCGCAAACGTAAATATTTATCGATTGTCATAAAACTTTGACCTTGTGAAGTGTCAACCTTGACTGTCGAACCACCATAGTTTAGCGCGAATTGAGCGTCATAATTGTTTACTCTCAGTGCAGTCAACATGTCGAGTTTCGTGCCGAATAAAGAGCAAACGCGGACAGTATTAATTTTCTGTTTTCATTTGAAGAAAACAGCTGCGGAATCGCACCGAATGCTTGTTGAAGCCTTTGGCGAACAAGTACCAACTGTGAAAACGTGTGAACGGTGGTTTCAACGCTTCAAAAGTGGTGATTTTGACGTCGACGACAAAGAGCACGGAAAACCGCCAAAAAGGTACGAAGACGCCGAACTGCAAGCATTATTGGATGAAGACGATGCTCAAACGCAAAAACAACTCGCAGAGCAGTTGGAAGTAAGTCAACAAGCAGTTTCCAATCGCTTGCGAGAGATGGGAAAGATTCAGAAGGTCGGTAGATGGGTGCCACATGAGTTGAACGAGAGGCAGATGGAGAGGCGCAAAAACACATGCGAAATTTTGCTTTCACGATACAAAAGGAAGTCGTTTTTGCATCGTATCGTTACTGGCGATGAAAAATGGATCTTTTTTGTTAATCCTAAACGTAAAAAGTCAAACGTTGATCCTGGACAACCGGCCACATCGACTGCTCGACCGAATCGCTTTGGCAAGAAGACGATGCTCTGTGTTTGGTGGGATCAGAGCGGTGTCATTTACTATGAGCTCTTGAAACCCGGCGAAACGGTGAATACGGCACGCTACCAACAACAATTGATCAATTTGAACCGTGCGCTTCAGAGAAAACGACCGGAATATCAAAAAAGACAACACAGGGTCATTTTTCTCCATGACAACGCTCCATCACATACGGCAAGAGCGGTTCGCGACACGTTGGAAACACTCAATTGGGAAGTGCTTCCGCATGCGGCTTACTCACCAGACCTGGCCCCATCCGATTACCACCTATTCGCTTCGATGGGACACGCACTCGCTGAGCAGCGCTTCGATTCTTACGAAAGTGTGAAAAAATGGCTCGATGAATGGTTCGCCGCAAAAGACGATGAGTTCTACTGGCGTGGAATCCACAAATTGCCCGAGAGATGGGAAAAATGTGTAGCTAGCGACGGATATACTTTGAATAAATGATTTTTTCTTTTTGCACAAAATTTAACGTGTTTTTTGATTTTAAAAAAAACGACATTTCATACTTGTACACCTGATAAATGCACTTGCAAAATAAGAAGCTAAAATAAGCCTTTGTTTAAAAGCCTATTTACACATATGATTTATTACAATGGAAGCATGAAGCTTTTTGCAAAAATTATATCTACTGAAAATGTTTGATATATTTTTAGAAGTGAACCACATTCGCGCCGAGCTAATTGGAATAATAAAATAATTTTGGGCACTAAACGATTGTGAAAAACGAAGGCCATCGTTACAACATGGTGGATTCGCAATGAGTGAACAGCAATTTTTGTTAATTCCAGCGCTAGACTAAATAATTGAAGCGTTAAGGGAAAAAACAATATTTTCAAATGCTATAAGCATTTCGTTCGTAAAATATCTGCGAGGAACCCAGAGGAAATGTAACCTATAAGATTCGGCGCATCGGAGTCGTACTCCTATAGACTTATACACATGGTAGTGCTTAAATTTGTGATTTAACTTGAGTGAAAATCTGGCTAATAAATTAGCAAGTTTTTTAAGGACCAATTCAAGCGAAGTTGGTAGCATATCCAAAACTTGCACCACTTAAGAAAAAGATATTAACTAATACTTAGGAGGATTTATCCTCCGATATTCAACCGCAGGTGAGAAAGTTTCAGATTAATAATTAATTCGGCTAATCTCGCAAATATGGATTATCTGACAATTTTGAGTCCACGATGTGAAGATTGCCGCATAATCGTCAGAAATCCGACTTTCCGCACGTGGAAGACAAAAATTGAGTGTTCCCACGCAATCCCGAAGAGAACAAACAAAAGTGATGGCAGCGTGTCGCAGGTGTGCCTTAGCCCATTTGATTCGGATTGCGCCTTTGTTTTTGGTTTATTTTTCCGATTTTGATTTGCCTGTGCGTGTCCCGATTAACAAATGGCAGATTTGTATTTGCACAGGTCCTTGCCTATTTGTGCCACCACCACCACCGGGCCAAAAGCAACAAACAGACAGGCGGTGGTTCATTAAGATACCTTTTGAAAAATGTGTTGACACGAGCCTTGTGATTACACATATGTACATGTTGTCCTCCACTCACATCCACTCACATTTTCCTACAGGAGAAAATTAAGTATGTCCGCAATGAAGTACGCCAGGATATTCGTAAATTATTGAATAATATGGTTTTATGGCATTCCGCAGAGCCAAAAGCTTCAGTGGAAACATAAAAACTTTATTCTAGACAGAAAAGAAAGTTTAAAGCCATAAGCTCGCTTTACAGCCATATATAAACTAGTTTTTAGGCACTGGATAACGTTGGTCATTTTGTTTCCTGCTAAATTTTATTACGGTCACAAAAGAGATTTAAGTTTTGCCTTTGTGATATTTTCTTACCGCATCCAAAAGTTGAAAACATACGACAAAACGAATGGAAAAGCAGGGATTAAATACGGGTTTGATTTAGTTTTTCAAATAATAATTTCCAACCTTACTTCGCAGCAGTAGTTTGCAACTCAGCTTATGAATCACACGCACTTAATCAACACTTTCATTTGGTTTAGCGAATCACTTAATGCAAAAACAAGGCACTCGGTGAAATTGATTTATTTTGCACTTAGAAATCGAAGTTCAAGACTCGAATCAACGGCTCTTAACAGATTAAACTTTGTCATCTGATTTGGGCATCATGGAAATCGCCTGCAGCCACCCACAAGTGGCAAAAACTAAATGAGGCGCAAATGACAAACATTGCCAACTGAACTATGAAGGTGTGAGATTGCCTCTTTTGCGCTGCGGGTCCTTTTTCCTGCCAGTTTCTGTCGACGACAGGATGCTCGAAATTCAAATACACACAGCAACATCGAATTAATTTAGGTCTGCGCCATCCAACCGTTTATTGGAATTTCGGCTTTTGCGAAGCGAACGCAAATTAATTGAATTATTTCGGATAAATTTATGAGAGTATAATCAGTTAATTTGTTACGGCTCTACGGTAGTCAAAAGCTTTTAGCGCTGCGCATTTTTTACGATTTTTATCGATAAAAACCATTTAAAACTAATTAAAAAAAGTCTGTTACAGAACTGTGCATTTTAACGCATTCCACTTAAAAGTGCAAGTACTTAGCTGGTTATTGTTGCAACTCGAAAAAAAACTGACCATATAAAATGTAATGGGGCTTATAAAGGGAAATGGTTCTGTGAACTATGTATATACAGTATACTCTTTAGTATTTACATTAGTACTTTAATTTAATGAACCCTGGCTGATTAATTAAACAGCGGAAAGCAAGGAACAAGTCTGAAAAAAATGAGAAAGAATAAAGGAATTCGAAACGAAGCAAGAGCTTCTGAAGGCTGAACTTTAATATATATTTTCCAAGTATTGTGTCGTGTTTTTCTTGAGCTTCCTGTGATAATTTCCTTCGATTTGAAAATATATATATATTTTTTGCTCTTCAAGCTCGACTTTATAGGGCAATTTTGTGAAGTAAAGCTTAGGCAGTGAACGTGAAGGTAATTTATGCTTTATTTATGCCTCGCTGCTTACGACTTTCATATGTTTGTATATATGTTGTATATGAGTTTTCTTTGCTTCAGTTGGCGGTTACAAACTTTGGTTACGAGCCTGATTCTTACCCCTTTTTCCGCTGGGCAAATCCTGCATATCTTGTAGCATATTTTTCGGCACTTGTGAGGGAAAATATAAAAACTCCTACTTAAAGCGATGTATTTTGTTTCATTGCATTCCGTGCGGTTTATTTAAGTCGTAAACCAAGAAATTTGCATTGTGAAATTATTGGGAATCTGATATCAGCACATTTTTCATCAGACGAAATTAAATTTCTTGTGAATCCTCCCCCAAGTTCCTACAATGTCTGAAAAAAGCCCACCAAACTTAAAAAATTATGTGCGTTATTTACGGTTTAAAGAGCTACCATTTATCATATCTACTGGTCTGGGGTCAAATTTTCCTCAGTTCGCCCTGTTTACATAATGACCCAAATAAACGTTTGTTGTTCTTAAGCGCCCTACAGTCGTGTACATTTTTAGAGTTCCATGTCCCGAGCTCAGCTTTTTGCCTAGCGCATATTAATGGCCGATTTGTCTGTGGCCCAAAGATATATGGGCCATTCCTAAATGGCCTGCATAAGGAGGCATACATAGGTACCTGTTTAAAAGTGGCGGAATCCAGTCAAGTCCTGTATTTTATTGCAAGTGCTTGTTCAAATTTAAAGTACGTTGTTAGGCAAACTTAAGTGTTGTTTTTCTACATTTAATCATTTCTTGAATTTAGCAGGATTTCTCAAAGGAATTGGATATTTTGGGGAGTGGGCACGCACTTTGATTTAAAATGTGGCCTCAAAAGGTCATGACTGTCATTTTAACCTTTTACGCAATCTCATTGCTATGATTCATAATCGATGCGCAATAAGAATGTATTAAAGTTCTGAATAAATAATTATTTTTATAACCGATGCTCATGTTATTTTTGCTATTTGCATGAGGAAATTTAAATTTGTTTGCTGTATAAAAAATAACAAGCATACACTTGTTTCTAAGTATTTTATGAAGGCGCTGTTGACATATAAATGTTATGTTTTTTACATTTATATTTAAATTGAAATAGGTGAGTAACGGGTGTCCAATAGTCGAGGCACTCGAACACAGCTCATGTTTCGTGTATTATTTACACAACAATCATCGGGGAATTGGAGCCAGTTTACAGCCAGGGTCAAGTCGATCGGAGTGACCTTCGTGGTGGAAAGCAGAAAACAAGCAATTCGACGACACCTCGTACTGGGCCTGGACTTTCAACTTGGCCAGGAGACAACAGCCACGTCACTCGGCCCCAAATTCGTACCGACTGTGGAGGAAAACGTCACGCCATCCTGTGGCTTCCACAATGTAATTTGCGCAATGCATTCATTAAGCATTTGCTCCTTCTTGACGCTTGGCGCAATTTTAAACTCATTTGCATGGAAAGCTGACTCCTTGCCTGCTGCCAAGGATAATTAGGTTCGCAACTCCTAATGCTGCCAGTCGGTGGCGAATTTTGCTGTGTTCCTACAGCACCGCACAAATTTATGCTAACGAACTGAAACAACAGCCAAGCGGCGAAACCGCAATCTCGTTTGCTAAAAGGAAAAGCTAAACTTTGCCCCAAATACATGGCAGTTGCCACTATAAAAGGGTCAGGTTAGATCAGGACAAAAATGGGCATTACTTCCTGTTGCCACCGGCAAAAAAAGCAGAGGAGGAGCAGGCTGAATAAGCTGGGCTATAAACCACAACAAACGTCAAAATAATTTCCGCCCTCACAACTTGACGACGTCGTGACGTAGTTGGTATAGTTTCAAAATGTTGGAAAATGCATACAAACGTAGGTGAAACAGGAAAAGTGGTAGGGAAGTTGTCTATGGTAGCCCGAAAAGAGATTCAAAACTTCACCAGCGAATCTAAACTTTTGAAGCAATAAAGTCGCGATGATTAGCTTTTAAAAATAAGTGAGTCTGTGGCTTTTCTAAGTGGTTATGGTAAATTGAACGAATAACCAAACTGCTTTTGCGTATCTATAGTGCATGATCCTTGAAATTTTCGACAGAAAACAGAAAAACCGATTGATTTGTTTCATTGCCTGTATTTATGGAGCTAACGTTTTTAGTTTGGATGTAGACCCATAGCAGATGCAGTTGCATTTTCAGGGCAATAAATCAATTAATACCACTCACAATGAATTGATTATTTCGCTCTTCTTTCATGTGCTTCTATTTCATTTGGCAATCCGACACAATAAATCCGTACTTACCCCGGAAAAACCTGAATGCCACAACTGACATCGCAGCCCGAAACATAGGACAGTGAATCAAGTGATTTCAAATTGAACGAGGTCCACTGGCCATGCGAGTTTGTGGAAAACAAAACCTATTTGGTCAAGAGAGCATTCTGCGCTACACAATTGTTGGCAAGTGGGCGGAAAGGGCAAACAAAAATGGGTTAACCCGGACGATGGTTAAAATGTTTGGGATTTTCTGTCAAGGTGCAATTGTTTCGATTACAGAGCCAGAAACACGTTTTATCCCATGCATTTCGAATGGAAGTTGTCCGATTATCGTAGGGGCCTACTGAATCTGGCCTGGAATTCTGATGTATGTCCTTCGTTTTTTATGAATTGTCCTAAGTGTACTCCTCACCGCTTCTTTAATAAAAAGATACATTTAAGAGGACATGAATCTTAACGCGCTTCCTCTTTCTTCAATTTCTAAATGTGGCTAACGGCTGGCTATTAATTTCGATGCTCTTATGCCAGCTCATAAATTGCCGTCTTCAGGGGGAGCAGAGCAAACATAAAGTACTACAGCAACATGGACAACATAAACTCGGCGAGTAAATCACATTTTTCGTTTGTGTGTTTGCATTTCGATGGCATAAATTAAATTTAACGTGCGCCAGCAATGTCAGCCCCTAAGTGGGAGGCGATGCTCAGACAAAATCAATTTTCACCATCCAGTTTTACCTGCACTTTCAGAGAAACTCTGACAAACTTACGAGCCCTATTCCCAAGGGTTTCCACACGCGGCAAGGGCTGGGGGAAAAGCTGGTTAAGGGATCTTTGCCGCAAGGACAAATGATTATGGGCGCCAGATAGCGCGTCGTACACAAAATGCCATTTGAAAAGACGCGCCGCCTTGGGGGCATATCTTCGCCTCAGCCTGGGCTTAAATGCCAGATGGGGCTTACTTAATAGATTTTCGGCATGGGTATGATGGGCTGTTTGATACGCTCTCCCAGCCTGGGAGCACCGTATTATTAAAGTCATTTATCACAAAAGTGGTGCAACTTGAAAGTATACATCCAAATTAAAGGCAGTCTTACTCCTTCAGCCCTGTGAAGTCATTCCTCTTCGGTGTTGCAAGTACCTTCCGGAAACTCTCGCATTTGCCCGACACCCGTGCACACTTTGTAATAAGGTTCTAGAATTTCAAATGAGTACGCCACAAGTTGCGCAATTTGCCGAAAAGTTTCGTGTTTCTGGTCGGGGTAATCCGCTATTAATTGAATCAAATGCCGAAACTTGGCTTATCACCTAACCCCGCCAGCCAGGCCAGGAGTCGTGTGAAAAACTTGTCAAACGCCACGGACGTGACGTTCTTCCGTGGCATTTGCCGCATTTCCCAAAGAGGAATATCGAAAGTTTGGCCAAATGTGAAAAGGTTGACTTAAAGTCATATATGACTTTGGCTGCCAAATGTCAATCACATACATGTATGTACCGTGCAGCCCAGCGAAGTTGGCCTTTCTCAGTTTATTACATCGTTGTCTGCGCGAGAGTGTGATTTCCCTGTTCCATCGAATTAAATTGATTGGCCTAATTGGCGCCCTGTTGCCAATGTGATTGGTGTAACTTGCAGGACTGGCAAATATATTCCAAGCCATGTGGATGGCCTTCTGCTATTCTTGGCCATCGTGTCTTTATGACTTGGCACATGTTGCGTATTGTTTTTTCTTCGATTAGTGAGTGGGCCAGACGGCATTCAAAATAATGAATTGCCGTGAGCAGTTTGAGTATTGGTCTTGTTCTTGTTATTCGCAAGTGCTTGATTAATTTTCCAGCGAAAAGTTTTTCCGCCCCACACTCATACCCCAGCTGTCTGGCCTTCATAATTATAATGTAATATTTATGGGGCTGCCGGCGACCGACCATCCTGACCGACACTTGAGTATGATGAATGTCCTCAACACATTTTCAAGGCTCGCCCCGTCCATTGTTTCAATTCCTATCTTTAGTTGTGGTCTTGCCTAATTAATGAGCTCTAGGCCTCCCGAGCACTCACATTCCACGTACAGGACCTTCTCGGCTACATCACAATACACTGGAGCCTTGAGCCATGAGCCCGTATATATCCTGCTCCTTCGAAGTGGCAGCTCACAAGTGTCGTTGCCTCTGGGAATTCGCCTGCTGCCTTCCCTTTATGTTGCCTGTCACATTAGGACTCGTTTAAAAGCGAGTCAGGCGGAGTTGTGGGAATGTTTGGCCATAAATGGAAAGTGCCTATTATTTTTCAATTCTACGAAATGGAATGGCATTCAACATTATTTTCGGGTACTCGTTGCTGGAGCTTAAATTCCGACAATGGCATTATAGCTGTTATGTTCCAATTTTCAGTGTGGTGAATGGAATCAAATCTACTACAAGATCTACAGTGATTTTGACGCAGGAAGCTCCCAGAAAATAACTTTCGTTACTGGGCGAAGTTAATCTTTCAAAATCAACCTATACATCTGTTTAAGCCTTGAAGCATCTTAAGGATAAAATACCTAATAAAATAACTGCAACCGATTGTAAATTCGGCCAATAGAGCAACATTGCACAGCTTTGGTTTTAAGCCAAGTTGCAACCATGGAGCCGTCATTTGAGCCATCTACGTAATCGGATCGCATGTTGGCTCCCTTTTGATTGCGTATAAAATAGGCAATAGCTGTTTTGAGACCAGTTTCGCTTTTGCGGTTTTTGAATGTTACCATTTGTATTTCAACCCAAATGAAACTGAATCCAGAAGGGTTTGCTGGGGCCGCAAACGCTTGAAATTGATTTGTGTCGGAGATTGGAGCTAGAGTGGCTCGTTGTAAAAGCTTATCCGGGTCCCAAATGGCAACCAGCCAGTTTATTGGTTGGCCAGCGAAAACTTGGAATTTTTTAATAAATTTTAAAGGCCCTTCGATGTGGTGTTCATTTTCCCGCTGCGAAATCCCAGGGCTTAGTCCTTCGCGCATATCGCTGCCATTTCCGGCCTTCGCCCTCCAATTTTCTCACGCTTGTCTCGCGCCCACAAGCACGTCATATATGTAAGACCCGAAATTCCCCAAAGTCAAAAGTTGCTCCATTCTGAATCGAATTTTCCAGTGGGCACCACTTTTCGGTTGGAAAAGTTGGTGCTCCAACTGCCGCGAGCAGGCGCCGAAAACTTTGCATAATCTTCGACCACTCCGGCCGAGAACTCCTCCCCATATCCGCAATACTTGGCAGCGACTGTCATAAATTATTCGGTGTCGATGCAAAGAGTTCTGGTGGCCAGGATGGCTGAATGGAAGGATGGCAGGATGGCAGGATTCCGGGCTTGAGTTGAATGCAAATTTAAAGAAAATTGTCGCAAGAAGACGATGCCAATCGCCAATTGCCGTTTAAGCCGTATTTCATTTCGCAATCCGAGCCACATTAATTTCCCATGCCCCATAAATATGCAACTCGAGCATCTCGTGCAGCACTGTTATTGCACCAATTGGCCACCCGTCGCGATGCCGCCATTTGAGCCAATGTTGTCTGCTAAATTGGCTTCCAATAACGTGGTCCAAGCCAAAAGTGCCGTTTCCGCCGCCCGCTGGAATCCAATTCTATGCCACCCGCTAGACAAACAATAGTCCCAGTTCCCATTGCATATTTTTGGCACACAATGCCGCGGCGAGTCAAAGGACAAAAGGTGACCAAGGTTGCGGTGCGCACATTCACGGCCATCAGAGCAACCAGAGCGTGCCACCAAATCGTGAAAACGCATTTCACCTGCACCACCTTGCAGCAGGTGTCGCCTTGCAAAGTGTTGGCCCCGGAAACTGCGGCTCTCGTTGCCCCAGACCCTGAAACGTATCAAAAAATAGGAATGCATATATGAGGTTTCAGGTTAGTTCTTCTTTAAAGGTGCGTCAATAAATCCGAGCGGGGAATAAATTAAAATGCTAGAAAATAAGGGACATACTGTTTTTGATATAAGCAAATAATCACAAATTAAAGTAATATTTTAGCATTAATAAAGCAAAATACGGACCATAAGACATATTATACCATTCGTAATCTCATTGCCTGTCCGTTTTTCTGTCCGTTTGTCTGTCCGTCCATTGCTCTGTCCGTATAACCGACGAGGCTTTGGGGTGTACATACGAGTTAAAAAGTTAGAATCTACCAACAAATTGTTCTGTGCCTGCACCGGCTCATGAGAGTTTAGCTCTCAGAAAATAACAAATAATCATCGTGGTGCAATGCAGTTGGTTTTTTGTTCCAACCAACAACAAATTGATAATAAACCAATTAAATTAGAGATTTTTAAAGGGGCATAAGAACAAGCTAAAGAAGATGCAAAACAATTTTTTTTTTAATTTCTCAGCTTGCCAAAAATTTAATATTTTTTAGAAGCAAAATTCATTGCTGTCCTGAGAGCCTCTTCCATTTTCCCACCTAACTAGTCGCCCCATTTCCTTTCAGCACTGCTGGGAAAGTGCCGTCGCTGTGGGAAGGCATTTTTCACTTGGTTCTTGTCGGCACACTCAATTACCACCTAATGTCCTGACTTGAGCGCAATTTACGCAAACATTCGGATGCGGATTGGGTGGGAAAGTGGCTGGCAGATAGGAAAATGGGAACCGAATTCCAATTGCAACAGCCTCGCACACACACAACTGAATGCAACATGCATTCACATTCTGCAATTTTGGCTGCCGTTGCTCTGCCCACAAGAAGAGGAAATAATATTTTTCCGCAATTTGCTCGCTATGTGAGCAAGTTGTAATGACTTTTCTTTTTTCCTATTTGTTTTCTGTCTGCAGAACGCAAAAGAAAAGACAGTTCTTTGGTGTTCTTAGTTCTGTTTATGCTTTCCATTTGCACTGCAGTCATTGATTTTCAAGAAAAGCTCCGTAAGTGTAAGACTTTAAATATCTATTTATGGCTTATCTCGAAGCTGTTCAATATTCTAGCCAATTACTCAAGTTTTTGAAAAAGACTACTTGTCAAAAATAGAATTCTTAAGAAATCAAAAACTAGCGTTGTTATTTGCCAATGTATTGCAGGGTTGAAATCCCCTGTGGCAATTGAATAAAGTCGAAAAGGAAGCACCCATTGCACTAGCGGCTGGTTTTTTAATTAAATCAGTATCAAGCAAATCAATTTAGAAGCAGAAGACCCGGCAAACGTCGCTTTTCATTTGTCTCGGGCTTAGGGCTCCTTAGCGGCTGCAACTCAAAGCCACTTGCCTCATTAGAGCACCAAACAATTTCCGTATTTCCGTTCCGGAAGTCGTCGGCAGCGCGACAAACCCTTCTCACTTTCTTATTTAACCAACTATTTGCTACTATTTTCTTAAAAGGCGTTTAAAATGCAGTCAGCGAGTCAATCGTAAATTCTAGCAAGTAAAGTAAAGAATTTAGAGTGCAATTCCGACTTAATGTCTTTAGCGCTAAGACTTCGATGTGTTTGTTTATACTAAGTTGGAATTCGACGAGGGACTGTCTTTCTCTATTCATTTGAAATGTCAATCTCTCGCGTAATTGAATGTTGAGTTCTAGTTAAATCACTTAATTGCAAGTAACTGATGTAGGCAAGATATGCAAAAGGGTCGATATTAAGAAGAATTCTCATTGCACATTTCAAGCCAATTAGTGATTTGTGCTGAAACTTGTTTCTTCCACTCAGCAAAGTATATTTAATGGCTTTAAACATTACTTTAAAGTAAAGCTTTAAAGCTCAACATAATGGTTTCGTGTTCATTTTATAACATTTTAACTTAATAGCCATTTTCTGCGCATATTGCCTCAGTTGGAAATAGATATCAAATGAAAACTTATAAGATTTAAGGCTTTAAAGTGCAGATTTCCTAGACTTTCATTTCGTGGATTATCCCCACAGATTTTCATGGATTTCTTTAAAATGCTATGCTTGCATGATACCCCTTAAAGCGCCTCTAAATATGGGCGCATAAGAATCGAGGGTGTTAATTACTTGACAGTCTTTATGTTTGCGCATGTTTGATGTAGTGAGTTTGCATACGAGTGTCTATTAATTAGAGCACGTACACGAGCCCAGAGAGCAATAATCAAAGATGGAAACGGTGGAGATGGGATCAGGGTTGAGGGGGGGAGATATGATATCGCCAACTGCACTCGCGTAATTAGCAACAAAGCGTTGTGCATATTAAAAATAGCAAAGTGGCAGCCATATACATAAATATTGGATGGAATGAGCAGTGATTGCGTGCGTGGCAAATGGAAAATCATAATTTCCCTCCTTTTCTTTTTTTGACTAGTGCAGACAAATGTTTTAATTATGTTCGTTATTAAAGGCGGCTTAATTAAAATGTCCACTCAAACAGCTATAGCAATAAGTATCCGACGACTTGTGTAGGCGGCTGCGAGATTTTCAGGAGGGCCACGTTTAATTGCCGCAGGACATAAGAGACGTGACTTCGCCGTTAATGAACTCAGCCTGTCCTTCGGAGTCCTTCGACTACATCAAAAAGTAAACGTGTGCATTGGCTTTAAAAATGGCTTATGAACCATTAATGCGGACTTAACCAAATGAGATTAAGGCTAAAAACCAATGTTTCTGCTTTAAGAATTATCATAAATGCTCCTTCTTTGAAAAACAGAAAAGATTTCAAAAACAACATAAATGTAATCAAAACTTTTAAGCAACTGGCTTGTGAATGCTTTAAGGAACCGCAGACAAGAACTAACTGAATTCCATCGCACTCTTTTGTCTTTTGTCCTTGCAGCTGCGTCCTTTATTGGCGGCCCAAGGAGTCGTCGCCACACGCACCAAATGATTATGACGATGATGCAGACGGGGAGGTCCTGGCAACAGGAATCGGATGCGGAGCAGCGAAAACAACATAAGCAGCGATGGCGACCTGATGGGGCACACATATCAGCGGCTTACGACCTCAACAGTGATAATGACGACGGCCACCACAGGGTGGTGCATAATCAAAACAACGGCAGCCCAAACAGCTCTCCGAATAAGAGCACTTCCGCCTTCCGACAGCGGCAACCGCACCGCCCACCCACCGGACAACAACCGCCCCGGCTGCCCTGTGCCGTAACCCACTTCTCCGGACACTGGACAACGCTGCTCATCCTGCTCACTCTGCTCTCCGCCTCGGCGCTGACAGCCTCCGCCAATGTCACCAGCACCATCAGTCCGCCCATCAACGGCAGCAGCACCGATTACATCCTGCTCTATGGCGACTCCACCACACCCCTCGTGCCCGCCCTGACCACCGGACTCTCGGGGGACGGAAGTGGTGCGGTCATCGAGGACGAGGAGGATGCGGAGAAGGCCAGCGAGTACATCTTTGATCGCACCGATGTGCGCATAATATTCATCACACTCTACACACTGGTGTTTTGCTGCTGCTTCTTTGGTGAGTAGTAGACTTGGACTTATCTCATTCTAATAGCTGAAGTGATTTAATTACGAAATTATTGATTTGGAAACTTTAGCCCGTCAGCTATGCATATTATGGCCTTTGGTCATAACTTTAATCTAATTAAGAGATAATAATAGCAAAAGTTTTCAGGCAACATTTCTCTATGTGCACCTACAACGTTTTTCCTGTGTATATAGTGCTTTGCTATATACACAAGATTTATAGTTCTCATACGCATTAATCAGAGCAGGGCTCGATGTTATGTTTGATTGTGCAGCATGTAGCATGATGGGGCACAAAGGCCTGCCGAAACATACGTGAAAGCAAAGAAAAGACAGCCTGCCGGCCGTTTGCGGTGCCCCAGGGACATCTTTCTGGGTCGACCAGGATGTGCAAACTTACTGCTGACTTGCCAATTACTCAATGCCCTGCTGTTCGGCTTATGTTGTGTTTTTGTCCAGTCTGCCTAGTATTTAAGTACATTCAGTTCTTCTCCACTCTGCTCTTGGCCATTTGGCTCTGGTCGCAGCAGGAAAGTAGGCAAAGTACTAATAGTTATGTTGCGAACATAGAGAGCATAATACTCAACCTGCTAGCAATTTAAATGTGATATTTTTTAGTGTTGCAGTTTCTAACTTTTAAGCGGTTTAAAGAATCTAAAATAATAGAAAATATCGATCTATTTACGAACCCATTTTCCATTTTATGCGGAATAAATTAGACAGTCTTCCTCCTCAACAACAGACTTTTTTGTTCATACACACTCGCACAACACTCATACGCCCCATGTGGCGCATTATAATGAAAACATTTTATTGATAGCGCCCATTAGGCCATTTGCTATTTGTTTCTGCAATGCTTAATTGCAGACATACAAACACACACACACAAGTACGGAATGTCCTTTAACTTTGCGTCTTATCTGGGTGCGGGTGCGAGTCCGGATGGTTAGAATCAATTACGTTAGTCGTTCGATTGGGCTCTTTGCGGGTGTTGGCCAATCTCGGCCATCGTCAGTTGTAGGCTTTATTACCCGCAGTGACACCAGCATGCACAATAAAGCAATGGAACATGTGTAGTCGCCATTCCGAATGGCGTCTAAACGCCGCCCCCACCGCACAGACATGGGCGTGGCCGGCCATTGTGCGGACAATTGCAAAGTGTAAGCAACTCGGTTGGTTTCACTGGCGCCCGGAATGTGGGCGTAAACGATGGGGGTGGGCGCAAGGACGAACAGCGCCACACTAAATTTACATCGGGCGGACACGTTTAAAGCTTCCGTTTGGTTACTTCTTTGTTACCGTCACTTGAACAAGATACCTTATTGTCATATTCAAATGGCAATGCTTGGATGGCAGTAACCTTGGCGATAGAACAATATCATAACAGTTGTGAGGGGCGAACGCAACTAGTTGGTATCCTATAGATAAAATCGAAATTTGAGGTGCACTTCAAGAACGAGCAATCAATGGTTTAGCTGTTCTTAAAATGATAACAGGTTAATTAGTCTAACTAATTCAAGAAAACTACAGATTTCTAGAGCTAAAGCATAAATGCATATATGTATCTATGACTATGTATCTCGAATACACCGCTGAAACTTTGAAATACTCTCATGCAGTTTCTTTTCCTTCCTATCGAATTTCAGAGCACGGCTTGTAGTGTTGCACGTTTTTCGTATTTTTTGGCAGCTCTGGCTTGTTTTTTCCATTTTCCTTTTTTTTGTACTCCCATTTCCTGTCACCCTGCCCGGTGTAATTAAAAAAGTTTTTCCCGACATTTGCTTGCCATGTGAGGCTCCAGAAACAAATGCGTTACATTGTGGACCATACGATTGTAAAATAAATTTTAAGTGCAGAACCAGCCGTAACTATAAGATGTTTGTAATAATATTTAACTTTTCATTGTAACTCTGGTAAAGTCAATGTTTTCTTTTTCCAAGTTGGCCAATAAAAAGGGCATAAAGCAAAGTGAAAACTTTAGTGCTCTCAAAGTACTTTTATGAAAACATAAACTTCATACTATATATTTTATTTAAATATTTTGGATTTTCTATCCATTGTTTTTCATTTAATTTCTTAAACAAACAATTTTTGATGCACTACAACTTCTGTTGATTTTAATAAACGATTTAAAGCTTACATGCATTATTAGCTATGTACATGTAATTACCTATATTTGTATTAAAGGGCATACTTAATAAATTGAAATTCTGGAAAACACTCATATATGTGAAAAAATGCGTACTAATTTATTTAGCAATTTAGCGCACAAATATTGTGCTAAGTTCGTTAATCTTTAAAGTGCATTTGTGACCACAGCACAATTAAACGTTGGTACGAAACTCTATATCTTCTAATTCCGCATTGTTATTTTGTGAATTTTTCAGGTAACCTCCTTGTTATTTTGGTGGTCACATTATCACGACGACTGCGCTCAATAACCAACTTTTTCCTGGCCAACTTGGCGTTCGCCGACTTCTGTGTTGGACTCTTTTGTGTGATGCAGAATCTGTCCATCTATCTGATAGAGAGGTGAGTGACAGTTGGGTAAAAACAACATTATTTCAGTATTAAATTAACGTTTCATTATGCACGAGCGGAGCTGCAAAATTCTCGGAAAGCATATACGAAGAATACGTGAACCAACTGCACTGTTAGTTTTTAAAGTCAGTTTTTATACGCAAACAATTTAAGTGAAGCATTTATAGAAAAGTTTATTCTAGCTGACAATGCTACATTTTTGAATTGAAGAGTAGTTATAGTAGGTTAAAAATTAATACAATACAGATAGTAGAATGTTGAATGGTCGATTAAATTGATTTATTTATCCGCAGCAGAATTTGGCTGAAACGGTGTCAGACTTCTCAATGTGCCTCGAAAACAAAGCCCCAAAAAAGTTTCAACTTTCAACCGTGAAAAATTTACGCCGGCTGTCACATAAAGGAAACTAAAACTCCGCAGGCGTCACTTTCACTTCAGGCTTTTCAGGCTTTTATCCCCGCGCTCCGCTTTCACTCCAATCATGTTTATTTGCATTGTGTTTCCTTAACTTTCACAAAAAACACGTCGCAGTGACGTGTTCAGAAAAAATAAGAGCACACATATAAAGCGAGGAAAATTCAAACAAAGAAGCCTTTTTCAGATTTGCAGGGCAAATTAAAAAAGTATTTTGACAAATGAGTTCGGCTTACAGTTTCTGTGAGTTATTTAATTTAAAATTTTAATTTGCTTCATTAATTTAAATTGAAGCAATGCATATAATTTGTGTTTTATTAAAAGCTATGTTCTATACATTTAGAAAAAAAAGTAATTACCTATCTCATTAGAATTCTTGAAATGGCCAGTTATGCACTTAATAATAAACAGGCATAATGATTTATTTGCATTGCCGATTTAAAATCCTGAAATTGGTTTGCACATTTTCCATTTCAATTTCTAATATGCTTTTTGTGGCCAAAGAACTAAATTATTGAGATGACGCATGATCTGTGTTTGGCATAATTTTAGCTAAATTATGCGCACAACTTGACACCCACCAGAAATCATATGCAAAATGAGATGAGATTACGAAAAATCATAATTTATGCATTCATAATTTAATTCATATTTATATGTGCGGCAAACGGCTGCCAGTGACAATTTAATTTAATGATTATAAAAATCAAGCTATTATGTTAAGGAAAGATTTTTTCCCTTTTAAAGAGAGAAATTGAATCACCAGGCAAATGGGGAATCTTTTTAAGATACGCGTCATCCGAAATCTTGGCGACAACCTTCAGGATTATTATGCTTATTATAGTATTATTGGACACATTTAAACGCATGAGTGCGAAATTACGTGGCATTGCTAATAACGAGGCACAAATGCGGCTTTCGAATGTAATTTCAGCCAAAATAGTAATAAAAAGGAAAAAGCTTTGCGCACCATAAAATACTAAAGACACCTTAATGTCGCATTAGTTTTGGCGGGCGTGTGTCATAACATTTTATGTGGCTGCCACCAATATTGCCAAGTATCTGCTCTTTAAAGAGCGAAACTTTTCGCCCATAAATAATTATTAATGTCCTTTCAGCTGGGTCTTTGGCGAGTTCCTCTGCCGCATGTACCAGTTTGTCCACTCCCTGAGCTACACGGCCTCCATTTTCATCCTGGTTGTCATCTGCATGGAGCGCTACTTCGCCATCGTACACCCCATCACCTGCAAACAGATCCTAACTGCGGCTCGTCTGAGGGTAAGTTCTAACCATAAACCTCATATTCACGGCCAGTAATAGCCAAGTATGCATTTTAAGTGAGGTCTATGTGTTGCCCTTTTTAGTTCAAATTCCCAATTTGATGGGTCAAAAGCGGTGGCAACCCGTTTATGTATTGTTTTTGAGACATTCTCGCAACTTTGATAACTTCATTTGAATACAATTTGCAAGCTAATGAAACTTATTAGACCGAGCCCGGAGACTCATGCAAATTAACCGGCAGAACAGAACCAACTCGAAAGGCTTAATAAGCCGTGGGCATAACTTTGTGGCTGGAAAAACTTTTCCGCACTCGGAAGGGGTGATGGATGGAGGGGTCGCACCCAAAGGGGTGAACCACATAGCCCGGTTGTTTCATCACAGCCAGACAAAAAATACGTTTCGGTAATGACGATTGCACTAATTAAACTACAAGAGACATAAAGACAACGAAATGGGCCATCCATTAACATGCAAATTCAGTGTGTTCATTCGCAATTTAACAAATTGTTTGCGTGTTTGGCAGCCCAGCAGACAAAACAAAACGTCAATGCGTGTTTTTTTGCAGATGGTCATTGTCACAGTTTGGATTACATCGGCAGTTTACTCCACGCCCAAGTTTGTTTTCAGCAAGACCATTAAGAACATCCACACGCAGGACGGCCAGGAGGAGGAGATTTGTGTCCTGGACCGCGAGATGTTCAACTCCAAGCTGCTGGACATGATTAACTTCGTGCTCCTCTACGTTATGCCGCTCTTGGTGATGACGGTAAGTGTAAAATATGATACGTAGCTTGAAGTTAATAATTATGTTTAACCAATCCTTGGACAGGATGTTCATAAATTCATTGGCAATCCAAAAGTGTTTCCTAGTCACGTAACCTAGCATTGAGCAGACTATAATTAATAATTAAATTTGATTAAGAAACAGGGAGTATGAAAGTGATTAATTATATTAATAATTACTATCTTTCTAATGAGATAAAATATAAATAACTTTGGGTGCATAATGATTAATCTACGAAATGATTTTTCTTTGTCTGTTTAAAAACTGATGGATGGAAGTGTAGATTTCGCAACATTTTTTTAACTGCTCCATTTTTCAATTTCTTGTGAGAAATTTGATAAGAATTGAGCAGCTTTTTGCATAAAATCGCCCCTTGTTCCGCAATGAAATTTGAATAATGAAATTAACGAACCCATTTGCATTGCAGGTGCTGTACAGCAAAATCGCCATCGCCTTGTGGCGCAGTTCGCGCGGCCTCACGCCGCATGTGGTGCAGCATCAGCATCAGCATCAGCAGCCGCAGCAGGCATCCTGCCAGGACATTGGCATGGGTATGCACAACAGCATGTACCACCACCATCAGCACCACCATCACCACCACCACCAGCACCACCAGCTGCAATCGGCGGCTGCGTCGGCAGGAGTGGCGGGAGTGGGCTTGGGTGGTGGTGGCGGGGGCGGTCCTGGTCCGTCACTCGCTTCCGGCGGCAGCAGCACCACGTCCTTGTCCCGCAAACAGAGCAGTAAATATGAGAAGCGCGGCGTCAGCATCACGGAGAGCCAGGTGAGCTGCCAGGCGGACACTGCATCGGAAAATTCGCAGGTTGAGCAAGGAGGAGTAGCCTTAAAAGCCTAACAATGGCCATAAACCGAACGTGGAGTCGAACCTTTGTTCCCTAATTGGCCAGAACGGCTTTAACTTCGATTGAGTTCGCACGTGCTGTGTGGTAAATAATGTTTCTTGAAAATCACATCGCCATCCGAGCACTAATTTATTAGATACACCATTTGCCGGCCTGGCCAAGTTGGCAGTCGTAAAAACTTTACCCGGCGCTGTTATTCCCGCACTTTCGCCGGGCCAAGTGGCACGGTGCTCGGAGCAGGTGTCAATTCACATTAAGGCCATCGCAGTCCTTGCCACAAACTCGGCCACCGATGTGACACCTGGAGTGTGGAGTGGTGGAGCGAAGTAGCCACCGGCACAGGGCGAAACTGCAAGTGCGAGGCCAAAGTTATGGCAAAAGTGTTTTTTTTTTTCCATTATCGGTGGCCGGACAGCAGGTTCAATTGGTCGGGTGCACCATGGCGTATTTCTTATTTCGAGCTTGACAGCAGCTTTGCCACACAAACTGGCACACACATCATTGTTCTTGATCAGCATCAGCAGCTCACTTTGTCAATAAAAGCCGGCGGGTGAAAATCGAGAATTTGTGACACGATGACATTCGGAAAAGTTGTGCAACTGCCGCAGCTTGAAAATTGGTAACCACCAAAGGCAAGGCCCTTGCATTTTTTAATATCCATCGAAGTATCAAATGTCAGGAGCACTGGTTCGATTTCCGTATGTTTTCCGTTTTAAAAAGTCGCAAAACTGGAAGTTTGGGAAGAAAATCAATGGCGGGCACACCTCTGAAACTTTTACATAACTTTCGTTTACGCTGTTCCTTAACCTATGACCCCGATATACACAGATAACAACCTAACTATCTTTTTGTTGAACTCTTTTCTCTCTCTACCTTTCGTTTGATCAATAAAACTCTGTGCTCCCCCTCTACTAACCCCCCAATTATAACAACAACCACACACAACCCCACACCACAAATTAGCTCGATAATTGCAAGGTAGGTTGTAATCGAATATCGAAATCGATATGATAATGTTCGACATTTGCTGCGGCCAGCGACCTAATGCCATTACACCTGTTAATCCGCACAGGTTTCCCTGGAGGCCGATCGTCCCATTGTCAGTGCCTGCCGCAAGACGAGCTTCTACCACCACGGCCACGCCCACCACCAGCGGGCGGGCAACACCTCAGTGGGCGGCGGCGGAGGCGGGGCCGGAGCCACCCACATGTCCCACTCGTCCAGCAACGTCCTACGCGCCCGGCGCGGCGTTGTCCGCATGCTGATAATATTCGTGCTGACATTCGCCCTCTGCAATCTGCCGTATCATGCCCGCAAAATGTGGCAGTACTGGTGAGTAGTAACACCCTCCACCCGCCACCCACCATCACAATCCAATCCGCAACCGAATCCGAATCCCTAGCCCTATCCCTTACCGCAAGCCATTCATCAGCCCACACGGACTGAGTGTAAACAATATTTTATGGTATATTGCACCGGCAATCGGCGGGAATTTGCATAGTCGTCCCTTGGACGGGAAATTAACATCTGCGAGTGGGCAGATAAGCCCTAGATGGCTTCCTGCTGGAATCGAGGCTGGTAAACAATTAAGTCATCAATGCAGCCTGCTTTGCCGCTGGCCTAAATGATTTTAAAGCGGTCTTCCGTTTTCCAATCCCAATCCCAATCCCAATCCCATCCCAAAGACGCCAGGTTCGCTTTCTTCTCGCCTTTCAAAAGCGGTCGCCAACAAAAGTCCGTTTTAGCCAGCCCTTTGGCTATCAGTTCCGCTTCCGGTGGAGCACTTTCGAATGGGTGGACGGAACGCTTAGTTCGCTTTGAATTCGGGCACTTTGGTTTTTCCGGCTGGCGGGAGTCGTGGGCGGATAACTTGATAAGTGAGTGGGCGGTGGGAGTGTTGTTGTTTGCCAAATCGAGGAGGAGTTAATTGCTCCCTGGGTAGAGTTAAAAACGTGCACTTAAGCTGCTGACTGCTGTAAATTGGAAATAAAAGAAATGCTGCAGAAATGTCCTTTAAGCGACAATTGAAAGGCAAAAGATTGATTGAAGATGGGAAAAGTCATCAAGTGTGAAAATCTAGAGCCATTGGCAATTTTTGGCACGTAAGAGAAACGTTTTTATTTTAGATACTTGGCATGCAGATTTTACTAACCCAAACATTTTTGAGTCAATTGTAAATTGGAAAGCATTTTACATGCCAATGTCCAATAAATCCAATTTAATGTTCATAAGTTCATGTTTTTTGTGAATAACTGAAATACATATCGATCTTCTAGTACTCATTAGTGCAAATATCAAGTGTAATTTTGTAGCAACGTGTAAGAAAATTCTTCGCTGCAGATTTGCAACGTTGCACTTTTGGCAAACGCAACAAAAATGAAAATGTTTTTGAATTTTCGTTCGAGCACTCAATTTGCACAAATGTAAAACGAATGGCGGACAAATAAATATAAATAATATTTGGCCAAATACAAGAGAAATGGATTTCCACATCGCCACTTTTCCCGCAGTGCCATAATTGAGATTTATGTCTAGCGCGACTGGGCAGTGGGACTTGTTTACTTGTCTGAACTTTCAGCTTTTATTTATTTGAAGAATTGGACGCCCAGGGATATTGGTATTGTTAGGTGGAACTGAAAGTGATTGCACACTCCGTAATATCGGGGAATTTCAAGACCAGTTAAAAAAAGTATAAAGTATATTCACTCTTGTTTTTCTGAAGAAATGAAAACATTTTCCGTGTCACGAGGACAGCACAAATCGGATGCGAAATCCAGCTGATCCAATGGCCACATTATCATACAGCTGTTATTGCCGCACAAAGCGGGCACGTCCGGGTAATTGCCACGCGCTTACATTTGCCGGCAACTGCAATGCGTTGGGTCAACAAGGTTGGGTGAGTCGGCGGGCGACATGGAGTGCCACGTTTTCATTATTAGCTCGAAAACCCCTTTGTGCCGCTAGTCCGCTGATAAGGATAACGATGTCAACTGCCAGCAGCTGGCAACTGCGACTCATTAGACGGAATATGCAGCACATTGCGTCTACAAATGGCGGTGCCCAGAGTTGGGCTCTTCATTTCGTGGCTCCCGCCCCTTTTCGGAGTGACATTTACATTTGGCTCGAAGCTGGGCCTTTGCCAACGGTTGCTAAGAGCCACTTTAGTTCTCAAGCAGCGGCCAAAGCAAAGCGAAGGCCATTCAAGTGGCCCAATCAGTTGGCCAACTCTTTCCGTGAACTGAGCCAGTTGCAAGTGCAGGGCGAGTTTTTAGCGACCAGCAAGTACAGGACAATTTGACAGTTGCTCCAAAGTTCGCCTTGTCCAAGCCAAAAAAAATTACAAGAGTAACAAAAAAAGCTGTAGATGAAGATGGAGGTGGTGGGAATACCTTGTCTTCTTTAAATATTGTTCTGCGTGGAAAGTTCGGGGCAAAGTTTATGTTGCATACTTGCAGGCGGCGAGAAACTTTGCTCTTGCCCGAATTCCCCAATCCATTAGGCAAGTTTTCGAGACCTCCTTGCTCCCAGACGGCCAAAAACAATACTGCCAGCAGCAGCTTAATCACCTGGACACTTTCAAAAGTCAGCACCTTTCTACGACACTCGTCGTATATTTAGAGTGTTGCACAGGGAAAAATTATGGAAGTGTTAACTAATTACTAGTAAATCAAAGCTGCCAAAAAGCGCATTCTTTAGGGCACAAATTGGTTAAAATCATACCAATAAATAGCAGATTTTACATATACTTTTTTCTTAAATAAGATGACTCCTTCAGTGCATTCGTTAAATGATGGCTTCTAAATTAAAGTAGCTGCAGTCCTTGCGCAGATTTGAATCAAGTGTCTCTCTAATTAAATATAAATTCCACAGTGTGTCACTTTATTTCTTGCATAATTAATGGGTTCACTAGCGTAGTTTGGCTCATGAATTTATTAGGGGGAAACACAAACTTGTCGTATGGAAAAGCGTTTGAGGCGGGAGAGAATAAATAGAATAAATTCGAATTGCGCAAACTTTTCACCGGCCAAGTTTAGCGTTGGATGGCTCTAAAATTGTAAACTACTGGGGGGACAGCCCCCAGAAGTCTGTTCAATGGGGAGTGTTTATCCAACAGATGCTGATTTGCATACACGCAGAGCACACATTGTGCCGAACATAATATATATAATATATAATATATATATAGCTATAGAGCAGATAGTTATTTCCATGTATATGCATTTGCAGGTCACGTTCGTATCGCGGTGATTCCAATTTTAATGCGCTGCTAACACCGCTCACCTTTCTGGTCACGTACTTCAATTCGGGCGTAAATCCCCTTCTCTACGCCTTCCTCAGTCGCAATTTTCGGAAGGGCATGAAGGAGCTGCTCCTCTGCTCCTGGAAGAAGGGCAAGGGCAAGTCCTCCTCCAACTCATCGATGCACCACAAGCGCAAGGCGCTGCAGGTGAGTACAATTGCCGACTTCCCGGCCACCGGCATTTGGCACCTGACATTAGACGCGTAAACAGTCCGCCGTCTCCACCCCGTAGACCCACTCGCTGCCCACGGACACCACCCACATTGGGAACGAGCAGCTATGATGGCCACGCGGCTGGAGGAGGCCCCTCAAGCTCTTCGGGCGCCGCTCCTAGAACGCAGCCCATCGAAGGATGGACCCACTTCCTGTCCGTTAGCTAGTACTTCATTGTGATCTTGGTAGCCAGCCTATCGCTCGGATCGAGTCGGCGGCCAAAGCGGAACTGGTGTCAAGTTGTATTGATAGAGTAAGCCAATTCTTAAGAGAAAACCAATTAAATTACATGCAGCTCCTGGAGCATTGCTCTCAAGTTCTTAGTCTAAGGATATGATTTAATGCGAGTCTGCATCAATAAATAAATTAAGCAGCAAGGATCATTACTGCTTGAAAATAGATATATTGTTTATTTCAAATTTCAAATACCCATTTCGAAATAACGTCATGCAGCTTGGACGCCACCGAGTGCGTCCGCAATTTATATACCATATCTTTATAGACCTGACTTGCGATATCTGATGACAGGGGTTTTATGGTCAGCCGGAGAACACGCTTCGTTGCGGCTGCCAAAAAAGGGAAAAATATGACACTCAGCGGAGGAGGAGGAGCAGGAGGAGGAGGAGGCGGCTGCATTAAAAGTGGTCGAATTTTTTGCTTAGCACAGCAATTTGTATCCCCACTTGGGGGTTGGAGGTTGTCAGACGACTCGTAAGTCAAATGGGAAAACGCTGCAGTAAATTCTCGAGAGAAAACTCAATTAACTGGATGGTCTGACGTTGGCGCAAATTAAAAACCAAAAATCTTTGTAAAAATCTCTTGAAACTCGTTGTTTGTTTGCTCCGCCACTTCTTTCCGCCTTTCACTTTTCCACAATGCTTTGTAATGCAAAGAGCGTTCCAAAAACTGTGTCAAACTATTTCTGGAAAAGGACCTCCGAGGAGTGAGGACTTCGCCTTTGATTGCCTGCCTTTTTTATTCATAAACTTTGTCCTTTGTAAATGGCGTTCGATCCGATGTCGTGTTAAAATGGTAAAATGCTGTTTTGTGCAGGTAAGGAGAATGGTATTCGTAATAAATTTGTTCTGCATCTGCAAAGGTAAAAATAATCATTTTTAAATCGTAAGAAACTAAACCGAGTGTCAGTATTTTAGGCAAATTCAAAGGGCTCATAATTCCAGCTAGATAGTCGGAAAATCACATCTAACCAGCCGATAAACCATGGCAAACTGTTTGCCAAGCTCGGAGCGTAATTGATCGGAATCCAAATCCCTGTAGCTGATGTGAAGTAATTTATGCAATGGCTTTTTAATTAAAAAGCCGGGCAGCTTAACTCATTGACACTAAACTTGCTATTTGAATAGAGCAACATGGATGAGAGGGGGCGGGCAGGCGTTCATAATTTCCCAGAAGCAGTGGAAATTAATTTGCTGTGTTTGAGCCGTTGACACAAGCTCGAAGCGTAGAATGGATTACGAATCGGCGAAGTGAAAAGTTGCGCCCGTCGCCGAAGTCAATTGCAACAAAGCCCCGGGCGACGTGGACGCCAAGGAGGAGGATTCGAGTAGAACATGTGCTTGGGCGGCGGTAACCATGGGCTGGGGCTGGGTGGATGCCCACTAATCCGATTAGTTGTGCAAAAATAACAGTTTGACCGGGGGACGGCGAATAGCGTGTACAAATTAACCTAACGGCTTATGGCAATTAGTCGAACGAGTTACAGGATGCAACTTTGATTCGGCTTTGTGCGAGTTTCCGTTGCGTGGGTGATTAGACAAGCGGCCCTGGCCAGGGAACTAAGCTATTTTTATTCGGCTCGCTTTTAGCCCGGCTTTCAATCTTGCACAAACACAAACTTTGCGCATATCCCAGCCATTTGGGAAAGTTTTGCACTCGGCCACGAGCCCAGTCCCTTCGAGAAGTTAGGTGCCAAGTGGCAAGTTTCCCCCAACAAGTGGCATTGGATTTGTCAGAACAACTTGGGTACAAACAACTGTATGTGTGTGTGTGTGTGTGCTCTCGAAATTAATTTGAATGAAATATATTGAGTGTAATGCAAAAGACAAATACAAGTTGCACGAACTTTTCATTCTTGGCCAAGAGTGATTGCATCTCGGCCTGCAGGCCCGACCGAATTCGAAATAAACTTGCCATACCTGATGGATCTGCCTGCTGTTCGCTTCTGATTCCCTGGTGAGGCATTTTTTCTTTCGCAATTCTTTTCAAATTTTTCTTTTTTTTCCCCCATTCCGGCAGGATGGTGGCAGGGGGGTAGGTCAACTCGATGAACTGCCCATACGGCATGCAGGACAGGCTCTCAGCAAAACAACCGAGAATCAGAGGTTGCCACTGCCACTGCTGTACATGTGCATCTATAGATGTCCCCATCGTACGGTAACGGCCCAGTTGAAAATCGAAATACTCGACCCCCAGAATGACAGACAGTTATCTCGAATGCAGCAGCCACTGAAGTTTTGCTGAAATTTAAGTGCAGCCAGTGCATCCTGGCGAGATTTCAGTATGAAAATTTGAAATTCGACTTATAAAGTGCTTAAGCTATTACGCCGGCCAGCGGAGCAGAGCAGCCTGTTTAGCATTTCCGCTTCCGTTTGCACAGCCGTTTCCGACTGGACTCGGTTTGCATTTTTCATGAGTTGTTTCGCAATTCAATTTAGATACAAGTCTCAGATTTAAAGTTCTGCTAAATGAGCAGGCGAAAACAAAACAAAACTCTCGGCTCGGCTTTTCAATTTGAGCAGCAAAACCCTTTTCTGCCGTTCTAAAGGGATTTTTCCAACTTAGGGCAAGCTATTATTTTAGGATGCTGCAAACTGGATTTGATTGGGAAATTTGTTGATTTTTAATCTGACCCGAGAGCGACCCATTGTTAATAAATTAGTAAAAGGGCCGGGCGACTCGGTTCGATAAATGGCAGTTCAGGCAGACGGCCCTCGAAAAGTCATTCCTTATGACAAAATCGAAAAAAACCCTTCGATCATTATGTAAAGTAAGCTCATTTAAAAGAGAAAAGCTTGTGGCTCTGAAAATTACGCATACGCCGCATAAATCATTCGCCGTAAGCCGACAGCGGAACGCAGACGGAGGGCGAAAATCCATACCAGGACCAGGACCAGGACCCGAACCCGGACCGGTCCGGTCCATTCGCCGAAATACAAATTGCGTGGTTGGCTGCATTAATTGCGGCCTATTTATATGGACGTTTGCCGTGGCGTTCACGTGTTTAACTTGATTTAAGTACAATTAAAAGGGACCGGAGACATAATCCAGGTGAGTGGCGATTCGCACACTACAAGGCTTCCCATTGAATTGAACGAGATGTGTGGTCAGGTTGTACATAATTAGTTCTTATTATTACAATATCTTTTGGTTTTTACACGAATGTTAGCCACAAGCTATCCAGATTCATACTCTTATCGAAGCTTTAGTTGCGGGACTAAAGCGTTAAGCTATAGACTCCTTTCATTTGGGATTGTTAGCAGATGGTTTCTTTGCATTACACTAGGGACAAAGTGTCTTTTGTAGCGTAAGGAAAAACTAAACTAATCGTAACTAATCTTAGGATAGATTACTCGCAGGCATATTTCCTATTTACATTTCCCACTCTAACGGCTTAAACTACAAATGCATCTTTGGTCCAAACGGTACTCGATTTCTTCTCTCATTTTTGGGGCTCATCGGACGATCCTTGTGGCATACTCGTCCTTTGTACAGTTTCCACTCCTACTGACCCAATCGCTACAGGTAGACAAAGTGTCCCAGTCCCTTGGCCGGGTTGTTGTTGACGGCCTCCGCCGTGAGCTTGGTGCTGGTATTGCCGTTCATATCTTGGGTTTCCGTCTCCGCCACAGGCAACAGTCTGCCGTAGACTCCTCCGGACGCAAAGCGAGCGTTCATGTGGATGTCAAGCAGCTTCTTGTCCTTCCCCAGCGAGGAGAAGGAGTGCGAGGCGGTGCGAATCTCGCGAATGTTGTACACGGGGCTGTAGACTCGGGCGGGTGACACGGACACCGCCACTTGGGGCACAACTGGAGCTGGAGCGACGGGTGTGGTGTGGACGTAAAAGTCCCGGCGTAGGGCACATTCCGTGGAATTGTCCGAGGAGCCGGAGCTGCTGGCACACTCGTCCTCATCCTCTGCATCTTCGCTGCTGCTGCAGCTTCGCAGATCCTCGGAGAGCGACATATCCGACTCCAAGGACAGCTCCAGCAGACTGGTGGCATCCTCTGCCGCCTCCGCGGCCTTTCCAATTGCCTCGTTTAGGTTGGCCAGAAGCTGGCGCCGGCGTGCGTAGTTGGGCGTTCGGCGCACCAGGAAGTGACAGCCCTCGCCCCGCTTCATCCGCTCCATTTGGGTGCGCAGTGGCAGGTCGTCCGGGTGCAGTTTTCGCTGGCACTCCTGGCCGGGACACACTTCGTACAGCGAGAAGTTCTCGACCGGCTCAGGTGAACTGTAGCAGCTGAGGAGCAGGTGCAGCAGCTCGTCACAGGTGGTCTCCTCACTGATGACCAGCGACTTGTACTGGGAGCTGGGCTGCAACGCGGAGGTGTGGACGCGGATCAGGCCACCTGGCTTCAGCTGCAGGCAGAAGCGGGACTCGCCCTTCGGATGACAGGCCTGCATGATGGCCGGACGGGTGTCGTCGTCTAGCACCAAGATGGTCTTCACTCCAGCCCGACGCACAGCTACCTCCATGGAAAGGTAGAACAGGCGTGGATCGCGATGTCGCATCTTGAGACTGCAATCAAATTTAAATTTAAATCGAATTAAATTGCTGTCCAGCAACGGCGAACCACAACAATTCGCTTACCGTCTTAGCAGCTGGCCAATAACCTCCTTGCTGGTGGTGTCCCACTGGATTCCAAGGGTCTTGTACTCGATGTCGATCTTCAGGCAGTTTGTGTACACCTTGATTGTGGTCTGTGGGCGGGAAATGTCGCATGAGTGATGGGTTCACCAAAAGCTTTTCCTTGTCGAACTCACCTGTGGCAGCTGCTCGTTGAGGCTGGAGTAACTGGAAGCCCGCGAGGGTGTTCTCTGCAGCTCCGCCGGAGGCTCCGGACTGCCGCACATGGAGCTGGCGCACGAGGAGGCGTGGCTGGAGGAGCGAAGGGACACCGAATCGGATCGATTCCGCAGCGGCGAGATTTGCACGTGCTTCAGCATCTGCAAGTGGAGGATGGGAAAGGAGAATGCGGGTTAGTTATATGGTTTGCGGATACCCCGAACTTTTGTCTTATTCATTATGAATGCTTCCTGGAAAACTCGGCGAGCACTTGCTACTCTAAATGAAGTGGCCGCATCCGGTTTGTTTTCAACGGGGAGTACACAGGGAAAAATTAAAGCAGCTTGCCCAGAAATAGATATAATATTTAAATCTTTATAAGAAGTTTTGAAGTATAGAGATATTATAAAAAGATATAAAAATACTTCCTTTTTAAGCAAACAATGTTTACACGAAATTATTAAATATACTCGTAAAATACCTCGATAAATCCCCTATAAAATTTTAGTATGCACCATGAATATGATTTACTCGTCGTGCAGGCAAATATGGGGGCTCTGTAGGGCAACTTTGTTCAATCCCCCCGATGAATGCAGCCACTTTCAGGCAGCCGCCAACGCTCATTGAGGCATGTAAATGAGGGGAAAGACATTGAGGAGAGAGTGTCCTCAGCCGAAGCAGCTCTCGAAGGGATTGGAGAGGGCTGTGGGGAGTGGTGCAACTGGGGGATGATGAAGTGAAATTAATAAAGGGTTCCTCGCAGTCTCGCAGCCTCACATCGCTGCACTCTCCATGGCGGTGACAATGAGGCATGAATGAACGAAATGGGCCGTGCATCGGGGAAAATTGCCGCCTGACATTTGATTGAAAGCCCTGAAACCTAGAGGCCCCGATCCGCGACCCTACTAAATACCGTTGTTTCACCCTCCGTTCAGAGATCCCCAGCCAGCGAGGCATTGAGATTCATTCGAGGCGTGCCGCATTGTGAGGCGATTGCAAGCGGAAGTTGCTGGGATAGCCCTGGCTCAACATCCGGTTATGCAATCGAGCTCTCTCTTAATTTCCATATACTTTCCTATATACACACGTAGTTATATACATTTCACTATTTTGGGCGGGCGTCTCGTTCTCGTTGCGTGCCAGGCAATTTGCAAGTATGCATTAATATGGAACCGAGCCATATTTAATTGAAATGTGAAAAGTTTGGGAGGCTGGCAGCCATGATTGCTGGCCTCCCATCTCATCCACCATTAATTAGAACCGGACCCGCCAGTCGCAGTCGCTGGAGCAAGTGAACCGCAGCGGACCGCTGGAGCAGTGCAAACTGCGAGTTGCGACTGGCGGGGATTTGGGGGCAGTGGGAACGCTCAAGTGGTGGCGTCTGCTGTTCCCGCAATTAGCGGCTAATGTTGCAGAATTTCACGCCAAGTTGCCGCTTGGGTCACGGCGAAATTGAACTCTCCAGCCCGCCTACTTCATCTTAATCGCGAGTGCTGGGAAAATCTCATAAAAACTACATAAAGTTGAAAGTCGCATCTAAGCGTCAGACGGCAATAGAAGTACACATCAAATTTATAGAAGCCAATTGTTGTTAAAAACTTATTTTCGTTATCATTCAAGGCAGACAGTTTCTTAACTGCAGAGATACAAACATTATCCAAACCCCAGGAGATTATAAGATTGCATAAAAAAAGCGAATTTGAGGGTCAATGAAAAGCACTTTGCTGTCTCCAATTGCAAAATCAACCAATTACGACCCTCAAAAAAAAATCAGATAATAATAAAAACAAATCCAATAAAGTTGCAAAGTTGAAGACGAGTAAAAGTGACAGAAGGAAATCAAGAATATATATTTTATGTGAAATTGAATTAGAAATTCGCATAACAATTTCAGGACCCTCTGGACACGGCACATAAGTTGAAAGAAAAGGAACAAGGATCAAGGTGGTGGAAGATGTCGATTCCTGGTGGACAGGCACAAAATGTTAATGGCATCGGGATTCAGGTGGCAAAGGGGGCGGGTTGAATCTTGTTAAGTGGATATTAGTTAAAGATTTATAGCTATCACTGCGGAACAACTAGCACTGACCTCGCTCATTGGGTTTTAACTGAGACACTGTGTCCCCGAACTTTTCCAATTATGCCATCGATAGCAGCGCCTGAAGGTGCCACGCCCACTTGAGTCGGCCCTTAAAGTGCTGGAAAAGTCGCATAAATTCCACAAGGAGAACACAGTATCGCAGGACACACCGAGCGAGACGGAGCTGTAAGTAACTGCCAGACAGACGTTACAGAACAGAACATACAACTGCTGGCAAGAAACAAAAGAGGCAATAAAAAGCAGCTGCAGACGGGAGTGAGTCGGATGCTGAAAGATGCTCCAACTTGCGAGGAATGGAATGTTTTAATTTCAACTTCTTGGCGAGCAAATCGTAAACGCTTCCTTCCAAGGAGATGACAGCATCGCTCACGGCTGAAAAGTTCCTGCTACTTTTGGCACAGACAAATATTTTCGCATTCATACAGATTGATATTAAAGGCAAGTGCTGCTCTCTCGACCTGCCTTAAATGATATTGCATTCATATATGGATCGTGTTGTTCTGCTTAAAGCAGAAAGCAATCGGTGAAAGTGGATACTCACGTATCCATATCTAACCGGCACTTCTAGCAGGGCTTTTCCGCGTCAAGAGTCATAAAGCCTGCTACCCTGACATTCAACATGGAATCAATGTCCTTGAACTTGTTGCTGAGAAGCACAAACTTTGTAGTTATATATTTGAAAGTTTATCGGCGCAGGGGCCGTGTCCTTTGTCATTTTCACACATTCGAGAGGCAAACGACCAAAAGGATTATTGATTGAATTACAACAGCAGCGCTGGGAACAAGCAAATACTCGTACTTTCATGGCCAGCAGACTAGAAAAAGGGACCAAAAATAAGTTGGCAAGGGTCTGAAGGAATGGCCAAGGACCAAGGATACTTTTCGCTGCCGAAGAACAAGGAAAGATACTTTAAGTGCGAAAAAGGCACAGGGATTCTCTGAATAACTCGGCTGACGTGTCTGATAAGATTTGACTGCCATGTTACGTTTTCTTTATTAATCAAAGACGGGAGCCGAGAGGTCGGATGAATAGATGAATGGATGAATGGATGGATGCGAGACAAACGACGACAGGCTCGTAGCATTTGCCAAATGTGGCCATTCCCCTCCATTGTCGGGCTGGCTGGCAAGGACACAGGATCGCCAGGATAGTGAAAAATGGCACTCTTTAACGGGGCCAAAGGAAAAACAGGATACATAATTTGTATGTAGCAGAGCTCTGGCAAAAAGGTGGCTGAAATCAAAACAAACTGTGCGCGCCTACTTGCATATTTGATGCATCTGCCACATGGCAGGAAATTCAGATGGTATGGGTGGATGCTTTCGTTAATAAATCGCATTTGATTCTTTTTTTGCCAAATGTAATTAATGAAATTGACTTGCAAAAGTCAATTAAGTTGACCGTTTTAATGGCAAATTGTTTATTGGTAGAGGCCCTTTCGGATGTACCCACTCTATGGGCCATAGTGTTCTATACTCACTTTGCCTCGATGGCCAGCGAAGCATTTCCACAGATTTTCTTTTTTCCATTTACTTAGCGGATTCTTAGTTGAGTGATTTTCGGTGTTTCGCTTTACGGTTAATTTATGCGCAGCCAGCTTGGATTTTTTATTACAAACTTCGGTTATATTTTTGTAGCATTGTGGGATAATAGCTTTATGGCTAACCGCTAAGTAGCAAAATTAAATGATAGAATTGTAAGTTCTGATTTAACTCAAATGGTAAACGACTAAAAAAAACATGAAATATGTTCACTCAGGCCAATTAACAAAAACAGAGCTGGGATAAAAAAATGGCGAAAACTATTTTCGCAGTGCCGCCATAAAATAAAAGCCGCAAAAAGCGGCTGAACAAATTAGTTTGCAAACTCTCGCTGTGTCTCACTAACATTTATAATGCAATGCTTAAGCGGGGTATTTATTTATCTTCGGTGGCATAAAGCCGCTCCTTAACCATTTTTTATTGCCTTTCGCTCTGCTTTGTAAGCCGCTTAGCCGACCATTTTTTCATGCCATTAAAAATGTAAAGAATGTACAAATATGCAAAAAAGTGTTGCATAGTACAGGGCGCCGTGGCGGGGCAGCGCAAAAAGTCAAACAACAATATCAAAATTAAATTTCACTTTTAATCAACTTTTGCCCGCCACGACCGCATTTCAGGGCAGAAGGGTTAATTTCCGGGCCGATTCCTTTAAGCCGTTAATTGGCGAACGGGCAGATTTGGCTTTGTTTTACTCATGCTGTAGCGCCTTTTGTTTCCTTTTTCAACACAAAAGCGTTAAAAACGCATTACACCAAGCGGGGCGTTCCTCATTAAAATGTTAGCCGGCTAACGAAGAACTGGCTCGGACTTCAAGAGAAGCTAAATGGGGAATGCAGGATGCTGGATGCAGGATGTGGAATGTGGGATGCAGGTGCTGCATCAAGGATGCTGCTCAAAATAGAGTCAAAAGGGCAAAAAGGGCGCCAGTCGAGCATGAAGCGAAATTAAGAGTAGCTCTAACAACAAAGACCAGTTGTGGCTGCAAGTTATCACGATGCGGGGAATTAAACATCCTTCATTTTTCATACAGTACCACACTAGGCGAAAATATTTGCATCCTGGAATAACTTATTTAAATATATATTTTTTAAACAATTTTTTGCTTATATCTTGCACTCTATTTCCATATGAAATCAAAGGCGACTATTCTAGTTTCCGATTCCGAACTAATATGCACTTGGGTTTCCTATGTTTTTCCTCGTTGGCTTCGACCAATTTGTATCATCACTTCGCGTCTTTTCCCAGCATCAACATGCTCGGCCTGGGGCGCCATTTCAGCATATTTAAGCGACGCCCTTTGGAGAACACAGGCTCCTAACTACCCAACTACCCGCCCAGTTATTATGCAAAACAAGAGCTGGTAGATTAACATGCCAGCAGGCCCCTCCATGAGCGTACGGGGAAATTATGTTTTGGAAATTATGTAAGCATAAAGTGAGAGGTAAGCTGCAGTGCCCGGCGGGCAGAGCATTTGTTCAAGGACCCGGGGATGCGTAGATGATGTCCCCATGTCAAAGCTCCCACAGACAATCACACACACACGCACACACACTGGCACACAAGCGGACAGGAAGCGGAAACGGCGACATCACAGCGACAGCTGAAATAATTTCCAATTATTTAGAGCATACTTTTGGGCATCCCATTTTCCATTAGACCCTCTGCATGTTGCATCCGGCGAAAGTGTTAAAAATTTGTGGTCAACTAACAGCAGAGTGACACCAGTAGATGCCGCATTTGCAGCGTTTTTGTCACCTCATCATTTGCATACATTGCGGCATTTGGTTCGCAATTCGGGCTCAAATCGATAATTATATGGGTCATTCCCTTGCCAGAAATCGTATCAGAGCCAGGAATGTTGTTCTTTTTCCAGTTCGGTTAATGCTTGACCAAAATCATGATGGGCTAGATTAAAAGCCCCGCTCTAGATCGTGCAACTCCATTTAAGCCTCTGAATTACTACATTGTTCGCCGTTCTTCGTATGCGCCATTGTTTGCTGTGCAAACTTCGTTAGTCATGCTTTTGTAAATCATTTTCAAGTGAAACCGAAAAGGCAACTTATACAATGCCCAAATTACAAATTTAGCACAGCAGTTCTCCCTTATGCTTAAGGCAAGGATGCGAGATGCCAGGATACACACACATGCGTAGCCCTGGATCCTTTCCTACTTCCTTCCTTCCGTTCATAAATTGCACATTTTAAAAGTGTCGTAAATTTTGCGTAGGTGAGAGAATCAACTATGAAATTGAATCGAATGCAGTCGAGCATTGGCACAACCTCCAGAAGCACGTGGAGTTTGCCATCACATCCACAGCCACACACAGGCACAGAGCACACATATATGCACAGACACACACACACGCACACATGGCGTCCAATTCGCCATTGCATACTTTAGAGCGAAAAGTTTTGGAGCCCCCATAAATTCAGCTCGCAGCATATGCGATGTATGTATGCAGGTGGGCGTAGAAGAGAAGATTTAGGGCCACGCTGATAATTGCATATGATTTTCTGTAAAATAAGATATGCAGTTTATAAATTTCAAAGCAATTAATAACATTGCAAGCACATACTTAAAATTTAAATTCCTAATCAAAGTGTATAAAAGTATGTTTATCTTTTGAAATGAATGAATTTGACTGCAGGCATTGAAACCTATTAGTATATGCCTCTAAGCATCTCTTTAGGGTATTTAAGAATCTGAATGATTCGATTAATTAACTAAACCCATTTAAGTGTATCTTCTAATCTACTCAGATAGTGTTAACTCTAACAGCCAATCACTTAAACACAGCCAGTTTTTCGAGACGCAGTGCATCCTAGACGCAGCAAACAGGAAGTGCATGTGGAATTTGAATTGAAAGGCCACTTCCCAATCATTTAGAGACAAGAGGACAGGGGACAGAACAGGAGCGGATAGAAGGCGCGGCTCGAAGCGTTTTCCAGCCACTTCCGCTGGATGCTCGCATCCAACCTGTTGAGTGGAAACGTGTTGCAAGCGAAGGAATTTGCCTGCTGCATAAATTCTTTTAGATATGATTTATAGCTGCCGCTGCGACGCCGATGGTTTTTGCGTCGCTCATGCTGGAAACTGGTTCGAAATGCATTTGACATCCGGTAGCCGGCTTGGAAAAACAGCAAATTCCATCGTTATGCTAAATAATGCTGGATATATACATAAACTGTGGTCTTGTGGTCTATATTTACTCGAGTGTGGACCGAACTGGGTGGAGGAAATGCTGATTTGATTGTACATTTGGCACAGCAATCAGAGGCGGGATAATTGGACTCCTCGGAGTCGGCACTTCTGCTGGAGACATCCCATATATAGTACTGGCTCGTCCTTTGCCTTTCTGCTGAATGCGAAAATTCCTCAAATTGACGTATCCTTCTGCACGTACCAACAATTGTCACAGGGTTTTGGGTGGGGGTGTGACTGTGGATGAGCATGTGGCTGCATCATTCCGGCCACAACACCCACAAAGTCCTACATTCCATCCGCCACTTTTTCGCCACTAAGCGAAAAATTTAAGCAAAGTGATACATATTACTTCTGGGTGAGTTGTATATTAGATGAGGTCGAAGATGGCTCCTTCAACAACATGCGATCCAGCTGAGAGCTCCTGGATTTGTCAACATTAAAAGAGTAGTCAGAAGGACAAGTATTAATGTCATGTTGTTCCTGTGCTGAATGAGTACCATGTGCGCACAGCCAAGTAAGTTAGGTTTTTTCTTTTTAGTTTTTTAGCCAAACACCGACACACGCTGCCGTGAAAACAAACTAAGGTTCTGGTTGGACCGGGAAAACTCACTCACGGACACTCATTTCCTTTCCGTCCTACTCAATGTTTTTGGTAGGTTCGGTGCGTGTGGAAAACAGGAAGTGTAAACATTAATTGTGCCACGTGAAGTACGGAAATTCAATTAGGCGCCAATGGGGGGAATATACATATTTAACTGTTAGTTCTCCCATTAAGAAATGCTGAACCACCTGCAATTTGGGCTATTAGAAAACGGAATAAGAGAAAAGCTTTCCTAACTTCAAGACCCAATTGAATTCAAGTCGAATGTGCCACACAGCAGCATTTACCACACATTTCCCATTTGATTTTAGTGCAAGCAGCTCATCTTGTCAAATTATCTAATTAAAGTTTAAGGCATTCGGTTTTATGGCATGTCCGAAAGATATCTTTAAAAGACAAATACCTCGAATGCCCCTGCAGCTCACTGTCACTTTAGCCCGGCTCCCTTTTCGGGTTTTTTGTCCCTGGCCATTGGCATCGGGCACTATTTGCCGTCAAATTATTTGCTCAGGAATTCAAGACTATTAAAAGGAGGACAGCGCTTTCAACCGCTGTCGCATTACGCAAAACGAGTATACATAGCTGTGTTTTGAAAATACATTTGCAGAGGGCAGAGGTTTGCATATCATTTTTGGACCGACCCGCGAACAAAACCAACAAAGAACCCGGCGCACACAAGGGATAAAGCCTCGGCTGAAAGGCAAACAAGCCGCCAAAGGAGCCGGGCAAAACCCAAGTTAGGGCGAAATCTGGGGCAAGAAAAAAAAATGGGGAATAGGGAATAGGGGGCTGTGGAAGAGGGAATCGGACTCGTCTCCGCCATCTCAGCTATTAATTTTTATTTGTCTTGTCATTTCAGGCATTCCGCAAGTGGCCTGTTGCTAAGCCAGCTAAGCACAGCTCAAGTTACCTTATAAATAGTTTTCCCGCCTTATAAAAGAGCTGCCAGCTGCGCTTACCTGTAACGAAAAGGAAATTGGGGAAATACAGTCGGTTAGTGAATCCCTGGATAAGTTGGAAAAGTTTGTGCCATAAGTATAGGTCCGTGCAAAAACAAATGACAGGAACTTTCGCAAGCGCACAGTATTTGCTAAATAAATATCAAATTACAAACTAACACTGTGTTATATAAAATATGGGGAATGTAATGACTTGTAATTTAATGTTTAAAATAGAATTTGGACTAAGGTAAAATGAAACGTTTTCCGTTTAGAATTCCTCGAGATTGTTGAATTCCTGACAGTCCCTTTTGAAAGCCATGGGGTGGCAAGTTCTCGTGGCAAGTACTTAAGGTGCGCCTTAAAGCTTAAGATCTTTGCATTAATTTTACGAGTAAAGTGAAATGTCTAGCGCACTGAACCCTGAGCGAATGCAGTCAGCTTTTAATAGTTGTGCTCGAGAGCATTTAGTTCCCACACCATTAATCAATCGGACGCCTGTCCGCCATGCAAAGTGCAACCTGCAACTGTTTCCCTGGCCAGTTTCCCAGGGCCACGCGACAGCTGCCACTGGGTTTGCATTATGAAAAACCATATGGGAAAATCAGCAACAACAAAAAGAAAACAGCATGTAGCATAGGGAACGCCGCGGCGTTCTGAGCCACATCGGCAAAACAATCTCGCCACGCACATATGCTTTGGCCACGCCAACTCGCATCCATGAGATTCACTTGATACGGCGAATGGAAGCTGAGCCGGCAGCTGACTTGCAGTCCTTCGCTGCATCCAAATGCACATCCATATCCATAGATAGCGATGCGACGGCGCAGTGTGGGAATTTCGCTATGAGAAAATGAGACAGGTCCCAGCTGCCTTTGTTGAGCTGAGTTCTCCAGAGGTAGCAGGAATAGGAATAGCAGGTAGCTGTTGTGTGCATCTCCGTGTGTGCATGTGCGTGTGCATGTGCACAACATGTGGAAAATGCGGCAGAGGGAAATGTGGAAGTCTCGATGATGTTTTCCCCGTCACTCAAAAATCCGGTTCGGCGGCCACTTTGATTGTGGGGCCATTTGAATGAGTGCCACAGGCAAATGCGTTCTTTATCGCTCCAGATTTCGGTTTTGTTTTGGATCCGTATGCCGTTTCCGGTTCGGATGTGGCTCAGCTCCACCACCGGCTGCCTTGCGTTCCTTGGGATCCTTGTTCGGAGGTCAGATGCTGCTAACGAGATTCGTTTAGTCGGCATTGTGCGACCTTTGTCTCAGGCCAACGCCCACAATTGAAAAACAAACGAAGCCGAGCCGGAGGTGTGAAAAGAGGTGTGCTTATCTTTCTAGGTAAAGGGTCTTAGTTGTCAGAGCCTCAGGTTGATGCATCGCCCACGATAAGAGTGTGGGTCGATCGGGCCGACGGGGGCCCTATAAGGTCTGACTTCTTGAGCTGGTTATGTAAGGTTCCACGTTCTTATGTGTGGCATAAGGTTCTAGCTAGGCCCACGTCTGCTCTTTAAATTCATGTATCTTTTAAATACTTTTCAATAGCTATCTTGTTTTGTGTTCATTATACAAGTAATACACTATAGTTATTTATCATCATGAACACAGTGGGCGCAATCGTCATGTTTAGCAAGGTTCCCATCAAAATTTGTCCGTCATTAGTCAAGATTCATAATGGTTTGTTTGCATTGCATGATTTCGAGGGATTGTGACCAATCAGTTTCCCATTTTCCCTTTCATTTCATTTCATTCATTCCTTTCTTAGTTATCAATTAGTCGCTCTCACACTTGATTCACTTGGGGACAACTTCCTGTCGTGGCCAGAAAAAGTAGTCCACCAATGGTTTTTATACCCATTTTTCCACTGGCGAATCGGGTGAAATTTACGATCCGTTCAAAAACTGTTTGGTAAGCGATATATTGTCAACTGGACAATTTGTCGGCATGAGTGGTCGGATTCCTTTGTATTCGAGTCTGTAGCGCAGACATTCCATTTATTGTGGGCCACGCCATACAGGAAGCTGATTGTGTCTGGTGCCCAGAAAATGTGTTTTGTGTAACTTCTATTCATGGGGCCATAAATTACCAGAAGTCGGGAATTGCTCGAGGGCCGAACTAACCAAATAGTAAGTTTTCCAGTATTTTAATGAGCTCCGGTCATAAGCTGAGTTAGTGGCAGCCTTTTTGCCAGCTAAACTGGTTTTCTGTTTTCCGAATTCCCAAAAGGACCGAGCAACATTTTTGCCAGCCAAGTACTAATGAAATTACCCATGAAATGTGTTTGACGCAGGTCTTCAACTTGTGCTGAACAGAATCTGAGATTGGGCCAAATTAGGTCCAACTTAGCCAGTTAATGGATTCTGTCTCGAATTGTGCGACTACGCAAACTATATAAACATTTTTCCCATTTGCCGTGTTGTGGTATCTCTGTTGTCGATTATCATCGGCTTTTGTTCCCAGGTAAATGCCAATTTAATGCTACCCCAGCAACAAGGTGGAATTTGTTTCCTCGACATTGAAACCGTAACAAGCAAAACATAAAACCATTAAATTACTCTTATAAATTATGTTATTATAAACAACAGTCTAGGGAAATGTACGAAACGGTTACTTCTGTTACCACAAAAATATGGTATCGTATTCAAGTTGTATGATAACAAACTAATTTGATACCAAAAGCTGATTGTAGCAAAATGATCATAGAGCTCATCTTAATGCGGTGTCAATAGCACGATCAGGCACGCTACTAGCTCTAGAGCCTAGACCTATGACTAAGTAAACCTCTGACTAAGTTTGGCTGTTGGTGGGCCAAAGGGGAGGGCTGAAGGGAACATCTCGATCCATCGGCTATTTGTCACGCTTTGACTTAGCCGCTGCAGCACGAGCCGCGCTCGACGACAGATCTTAGTCAGATGGGCAGGTTGGAGCTTTTGCCGTCGGTCTTTGACTTGGCTCTTCGCTGCTGCTAGTCGCATCCAACGGCCAGGTTAGTACCCAAGGTGGAAGTGGCACTTGCAGCTGCTGGGACAAGTGACTGAAGGTGATTGGCCTCGGCAATTTTGTCGCTATTACGCCTGGAAAATGACTTGGCATCGCTCGTATGTGGCAGGGTAAAAAGTTGCCACGCCGGTATTTAGTGCAAGTATGTTGGCTTTCAGGCTGCGATGATGTATTAACCGTTAATGCGGCATGCCCCTGACATCTTCCTGGCCATGTCGGAAGCTATAGACGACTATATATAGTGGCACTTATGATATAAAACAGCGCGCCATTCCGGGGAAAACCACAATAAACAGCGTGGCGGGGAAATCTCGATTTGACATTCAATTAAACTCAATTGTTGTTCAATTAATTAATCAATTATGCATTTTTCCTACCGCCGCATTAATGTGATTTATTTTCGCCGTAGAACAGAATTATTCGGCACTTGAATGAACATTGCAAGGCAATAAAAACGAAAATAAATGGTTTTCTCTTGATAATGAGAGGTAATTCGAGGACAATTCGCTGTAGATGGCAAATAAGTTTTAATAAAAGGATCGATTATTTAAGGTCTAGATGAATTTACCATTTAAGCGGCCAAAAAAGAGCATCCGAAAGTCGGTGGCTGGCGGTTGGGCATATTGTTCAATTTAATTAAAATGTTCGAAATTATGCATGCTCCTACTGATCAACTGAATTAACCCCATATGCTGTTTTAAATAATTCACTGCGTTTTATCGTTTGCTCATTGAAAAGAAATAGCGATTCATAAATCTGTTAAAATCCTGTCATATTTTATGGACTTTCTCGCCCTTCAAACGCTCTGCAAACTGAAAACGCTTGCCGGCTCATAAATTTAAAATGTACCAAAAAAAAAAAAGAACGAGTGGGTAAACTCTAAAAAATATCATAAAGCTTTCAGCTCTCTGCGGAAATTATAAATTCAGAGCAAAAGCGCGTGGTTCTTTTTTTATTCCGCTCTGCCTGATTTACACAATTACAAAAAGCCAGCGGTATTTTATTTGAATTTTCCCTGGAAGCCTGCCAGGTATTGTACACCAGTTTTTGCGGTTGTCGATAAATAATTGCAACACGGACTTCTACCGACAAAATGTTTTCGTGCCGCTTATTTGGATAAAGAGCGCGCTTTTCCAAATTGCATTCCAATTTCCATTCTAGACAAAGCCGCTTTTCGCAGTGGAAAACGTTGTTTGTGATCCAAGGCAAGGTCGTTGCATTGTCTTCGGTGGGATTTCAAACACAACTGAGTTTTCCCCCACACAAATCGCGCATTTGTTTCGGATAAATCAGCTAAAAATAATACACAAATTACTGTCCCACACTTGAATGCCTTCCCCCGTCACAACAGGCCCAAACTAATCATTAAATAAATGCGTCTGGCCTTAAAAAACTTACATACCCCACAGATGCATCTGCAGCTCGCCCACTTTAAAAGATACAAAAGAAACCGAAATTCCGTGAAGAACCATGCCTCGCCCTAATGAAGTTATGAGCTGAAAAGACCAGAATATCGCTCAACCGGGGGCTGGAATACTTATTTTTGATGCCACTCTTTCTTGCATATTCCATAAATATGATGAAAGCTGGAGGAGGAGGAGGAGGAGGAGGAGGAGGAGGCTTCCACTTAAGCGCCGACAATTAATATTTTCCATATTTCTTCTCCGCTCCCCTCGTTTTGTTTATTGAAGTGTCGATTAAGTTGCTTTAATATTAAGCAGCCCTCTATATTAAGAACCCTCCTTCGAGATATATGGTTTATCTTACGGGGAAAGCGACTGCGAGATGCATCTGCAGCAGGCCTTGTTCCTATTTCAGAGTTCAGACGAGGCAAGATAAGCGCAAGTATATACATATGTACTCATATGATTCACTTGCAGTAGCTGAGGTTCAAGGCACCAAACCGTTTCGTATCTGCAAGTTGATATCTCAAAAGTGCCAGTGCGCCAGTAAAGCACAAATCAAAACGGCGCTGCTGCCAATCAATGAAAACTGTGAGCTGCCAAAAAGTTGGCCCGAAAGCAGAGAGCGGGCCAAGACAAAAGGGTCAGTGGTGTTACCCAATCCGATTCTCACACAAATTTGCAAACGCACAATTAAGTCGCCTGGGAGGGAATCCAGTGGAGCTTCCTGCAGCAGACCGAGCCTGTGGAGAGCATGATGTGCCAACAAAGACGTCAACTTGTCACCCGTCCAGTGGCCAAGTGTCCAGCTGGAGCGGCACAACGGCCTTTAGCTTGGTTAATTTATCATGGCCAGCGGAAGGGAATGAAGGAGATGTGCAAAGAGTGCAATTGTGTGGAGAATGTAGTTGCTTTTTTATATACGAGCGTTCTGGTTTTTGGGCCAACTGGATTTCTTCTGGGCCAAGTGTTTGTATTTAGCCGCTGCGCCGCTGACTGATGTGCGGATATTAATAACGCTCAAATAGAGCTCCAAAGTGGGCAAGCTTTTTGGTCTTTTTTTCCACTGGCCCAGCACAGAGTTTTTTGTTTTGTATAATCCTCACTTGATTTAATCCAGCGAGTTTCCGGCCTTTAGCTCTTTTTGCCCCCGTCGAATGGGTGCTACACGCATATTGATTACCAGGTAGTCGAATCCAGCTGGGAATCGAGGGGTTACGAGCGTTTTAAAGGCGAGTAAAAGCTGCATTTGCAGGGGCAGTTAATGAATCCCCACATCAGTGGTGGTGAGTCAATCAACTTTTGGTCCCAACATTCCGCATTCCCACAGTGCATTAAGCCCGAGGAGTCCGAGGCAGCAAATTCCTGTCCCAGGATAGCTGCTGGGAATCGGAGGCGCAGAACCATCCGGCCACTGCAAAGTCAACAGCAACAAAATCACTTGCGGTTGCACTTTGCGGTTTGCGTCCACTTCCACAGCCACAAATGCGGACCGAAGTGGTAAGTTTGCTTTTCTTTTTAGGCGTGAGAATCGGTTGTCCACTCAGGTGGGCGGATTACAGAGGCACGTGTTGGTGGAAAGTCAGTGGCGAGAACGATTTCCCACCCGATAGGATGGCCACTGTGAGATACATTTCGCAGTTAGATTTACGGCCGAACGAAAGTTTTACGAGGCTTTGCTCGTTTCAAAGCGAAAGGTTACCAGCTTTTGACCCTAATGGATCATCTGATCTGCTGGAAAAAGTGATAAAAGCGAGGGGAAGAAACTCACTTGGACGGAAGAAAGTTCCAGATGAACCTTTTCTGGGGGATTGCTCTTATATAATCTAATAAAGGGATATTAAGATGGAAATCTAGGAAAATGAGAAAGGTATTTGCCAAGACACGATGTTCCTATCACAAGAAGACTGATCATCATTACAACTCAATATCTAAGCTCTTTTCGCAGTAAACCATTTACAATGCAAATTTGCTTCTCATGACTAATACTACATAGTTTCGCTGAAAGCTAAATCAATACGGAATCACTTAACACACAAATTCCCCAATGCCTAATCGTTTCGAATTATACATTGTAGTGCTAGAGAAAACCAGATGCCATAAGGCGTTATAATTGTTTTACGGCACCGTATCTCACAGGTTGCCGTGCACAAACAAACAGTTAACAGGCTTTGTGTACCTTGGTTTTTTGTTAATTAATTGTTAACAAAACGAAGTGTCAACAAAAAAATATCAACTGAGAGCGGCCGAGAGAAAAACCACGAGTAAAAGCGCCAACTTCCAGTTTTTTGCTGACTTTGTGTGCCATCATTTATATTAAAGAAGTCGTATATTATTTTTTCATTTCGCTGCTGAACTTGTTTATTGAATTTACCATTTTGAAGCCGCTGCTGACTCAGTACGATTTTCGCTGTAATTTAGCCGAGTTAGCGAGAAACGTTAAACGAGGCTGCAGTGCATAATAATATATAACCGAAAAAAACCCCGATTCGGGCCAGCATTCAATTCAATTGAATTTTGAATATTTCGGAATGCTAAGCTTCAACATCAAATTGTGTTGCCAACGCCTGAATAAATTGTAAATCAATTTAAGACGACATTAAAACACTTTCAACAAAAGAGGATGCATGACTTCGGGTGTGAAATAAAATAAAATAGCTTAGGAAAATTGCAGTAGAATAAATTGTTTTATTTAATAGCCGGAATAATTTAGAGTAGAACTTGTACATATATGTAAGCAAAAATCCGGGTAGCGCACATTTATGTCGATTGGACAAATGCTTTTGTCTTTTTATTGCCAGTGCGGGTGTGTCTTTGGTTTGATGAAGAAACAATAGACTTGAATGTACATAACTGTATATGGAAGTCAAGCAACTTCCTCAAGCTATAAAGCCACGCATAAATTACCGAGGGCATTATACAAAATGGTTTGTTCAACCATTCACTGAAATTGAGCTCTCAAATATGATAGAAAATTACTAAAAAACTATAAAAGCGAATTGAGATGTTAGTGGCAAGATCTCCAGCGAAAGATAAAAGATCCCTGATGCAGACCACCCTCGACATCCTGCCATCGATTAATCAATAGAACTACTTCCTTTTAAAACGCCCCTCGCAAGTACGTGTGTGCAATGTAAAGACTAAATGAGGCGAATATCCTTTCATGCCTCACGTATCCAGACCAATGCAGGATACTTGTGTTAAGCACAGATTTTGGTGGTACTACCTGTTCCGAAATCGAGGCAGAAGGCGCTAAACTGAAGGAAACCGCACTTGACAGTAGCACACGAGCAGGTAGGGCCAAAAAGGTAATCCCTCTCTCACGTAGTCTCCTGAAATTCAGGATGGGATCGCAGCACGTTGAGCCCTCTGGGGCGCATTGTACTCGTGCATTTCCTGATTTTTAATTAGCCAAATAGAACCTAACAAAGACAACAAGTTGGGCCAAACGGTCTAAGGCTACGTGCTTGGTATGTGAAATCTTTAGCCCCTCAGTGTCCACAGGAAAACATTACTCCTCCAAACCGAATACTCCTGAGTCCGAGAGGACAGGAAATTAATTCGATATCAATACTCTTCTGCGGTTGCGTTGAAAATTGCGAGAAAGTGATGGTAACCACCACCTCAGGCTAGCAATTTTATAATCAAAACCAACCGCTTTTGGACATCGGGATTTTCCCCACTCGTAATCATGGTGGACAATGCTAACTTATTATTGCAACTCCTCATTAGATGAGTTTATGTGGAATTGACATTAATTAGCAACACTGTTTTCAAGGAGTTTGACAATAAACACAGCAAAGACAAATGAAATGATACACATGTGTATCCGATTGGGGGGCATTGTTAATCGAAAATCCCCAAATGAGCTTTGTTACCGAACTGAGTGATATCATTCATGTGAGCTTGAAACAACAGAGACGGATTTTCTCACAGAAATCTACGAGATATGCATCAAATCAAATGTTTGGTCGAGTCCCAAAGTTTGTGTCATTCATAATCGGCCAACAAAGCAAGTCGACTAATTAAGAGAGTCACTCGACCAAGAAATTTACATGAAATGTTTATGCATTTCCAAAATAGCTGGGAAGGCCGTTTGTCCGCCTGTGTGGCCCCCCAATGGAAGTTGGAAATATTTGCATAAAAATTCAAAAAAATGCTGAGCAAATTGTCGAGTTGCAGCTCCACGGATGTACACTTGTCGGAGGCCAAGAACCGGACAATGATGCTCAGGAATTCCGTATTTGCATTGTAATCCCCCTAGATGACCTCGGGAGTGGAGGAAGTGACTGGCCAACAGCTTGGTTACCGTTGCGGGTTCAATCAACTCCGGCCAGCGAAACTGTCTGGATCTAATCGCGCAATTCGATAATTGAGTGCTGGAGGAGAGTGGGCTGTGAAAATTCTGGACTTTCGCCAAGGCGAGAAGAAACCCAATCGACCGAACTAGATCTCGTCTGGCAATCAAACTTTCTAGATGAAGAGCGAAAACTGGACCAGCGATCGGGGGCTTACCTTCTAGCGTATGATTTGTGGTATCCAAATGTGATTTGTGTGTAATCCGAAGACCTTAAGGCCCGACTTTGATGGATGGCGGTATAAGAAGTCCGGAGTGCGAAGACAAGACAAGGTCGCGTTGTTTTTCTTCGGCTGCCTCTTTTGGGGCCCTTTGGCTGCTTGGCATTAAGTTATCAAGCACTCCACGCCACTTCGCATTTCTTCGCGTATCCAAAGGTGCGTATGCGTACGTGCTCCCTGCTGGGGGAAACAGGTGCACTCAGGAAGCAGCTGCACTGATTTTTATTTAGCGTTGCACTTTGAATCTCTATCCCGAATTTGTTCACTTCTTGTACATATGTATATTCCTTTGGCTTCCGTACCAATTTTATTTTAGATCTGGACGCACATTCACTTTCGTTCGAATATAGGCTCGCTACCGTTAGCCAGTTCACCCAGAATTGGGAATTATCGAGCGGAGCTAATGTAGATTCAGTACCGCACTCGGCAGTGTTTACAGACGCACTGAAGCCGCACGGCTAGCGTCTGCGAGGTCTAACCCGCTGAGAGTCGCATTCGGATACCTGTTTTGTATGTGTGTGTGAGCTCGCTCTCGCTCTCGCCTCTCTGCACTCAGAGAAAAACTATAGCTAGCTTGATCAGCGGATAACAAAGCAGATACTTGCAGTTAGGAGGTTATTTAATAATTTGATAAATAATATTTAATTATTTAAGCTGAATATAAAGTTCTCTATTTTCTTATCTTCAACTTCAACTAAGCCAAGCTGATCTGATTCAAAACCACCTTGTGAATAGTATGAATAGTTTGAATGTTAGGTGAATGGATTTCGGGAAAACGCAATCGTTCATAATGGAGCCACTGGGGGTGTGGGTTGGCGATTCGTGGGCGAGTGAGCGGGCGAACTAGTTCTGTCTGCGGCTCGCTCATTTCAGAGAGAGGAAAACTGGTTTCCAATCAGACATAGACTTTGCCGGCATGTGGGTTTCCTCATGGAAATCTGGGTATGGGGATTCGCGGTCGAGCGACGCCGGATGGGCTTGGGCAGAGCTACATAAATGACCAAAGTTGAAGGGCGAGGCACTTCTAGAGTTTACGGACTTGTAATAAATCAGGGAGTTTTCAAAGCAGAAGACTTTAGCTAGTAATCATATGTAAACATTTGGTTATGCCAGAACGGCATTAGTAGTTTATTTAGTTACTAAACAACAAGAAAATTCAAAATCTTTATTACTATAATCAATATTAAGTTGAAGCGTGTTGGAAGACTCCTTCTATTAACAGGATCGATTTAGTAACTTTAAGGCTGGCGAAACTAAATCCAGGAAATAAGCACTGAACTTTGGCGCTATGCAAACTGAGAAAGGTGAAAGAAAGTTCAACATTCAGGCGAGATATTCCAATTCGACAAGTCGTAGATTGCTTCGGTTTGATGTTTTTCAGACCCCACAGAAACAACAAAGAAAAGCAAAAGTTGAAAAATTAATTATGACAAAGTCAAAAAGTCCAAAAATTATTAATGAAAGTGAAATTATCATCAGCGAAGCGAAAAAAAATAAATAGCAGATTTTGGTTGCTTCGATAATTTGCGAATGAAAGGAAGCAAAAAACCAACTGATGCGCCAGTAAAATTCATTAGACTTTGATAGATGAACTTGATGAGTGGATGTCGCTGATGGACGAACTCGCAAAGTTGTGAAAATCTGAGCGAAAAATGCGGAACCAATTTTATTTGTTTGCTTTTTGAGAGTAATTTAATTAGTTGGAGCACGGCAAGCTATGTTTGCATATGACCCGGGGCGGTCAATTAAGAATTCATGAATCAGACCCTAATTAGAGGTCGCCGTTTAACAAATTGATACTGGTTTGTATTCACATCGAAGCAGAAAGATCTGTTCGAAGGTGTTAATAAAGCCCAGTGAAATTGCATGGCTCCTTAGGAAATTCCCCGTTCCCTTTTCTGACCATCTGAAGGGTTTCAAAGTTTGTCCTCGAGCCCGGGGCACAAAAAGTTACATCTTGCAGCTAAGTGGCATGCCTCTGCCCAACGGTTAAATATTTGTGCAGCACTGTGCGGACATGAAAATGGTATCATAGCACGCTTTTCACACAGCCGTGTGAAAAGTACACACCGGCCCAGTTTGGGGGAGGGCACCTCGAACTGGGATGCACGTCCCCAGCTCACCTCCAGTCCACACGATGAAGATGAAGTCGCAGCGAAGGTATGCTCCAGTTACAGAAGTCAGAGTGTTTGTTCAGCTCAAATACAGTGGAGCCTACGAAACTGTTCCTGACGAACTGTTCACATCTTTTGATGCCCTCGCCATCGAACTTGTAATTGAGTGACATGGAAATGAAAACAAAAGCACATCATATTTAATATGAAACAATGTTTTGCAACCATCTTACAAACACAAACAGAAATCTTGCGAGTTCTGCCCTGGTAATTCGGACTGTACGCGCATGAAGTTGCAATTGCGGACTCAGCTCAGCCGGCTGCAAGTTAATGGCTAATGGTCAGCAGCTGCCGCAGCCAAAACAGACGTGCTCCAATTGTAAACAAAAATGTTGGAGCTCGGATCGCCCAAACACACTCGCCTCGAGTTGCACTTGTGTTGGTTTGTATCCTTATCTGTATCTGCATCTGCATCTGCAACTGTATCTGCATCTGCATCAGCATCTGCTCCGGATGGCAGCGAAGTCTGTCAAGTGGGTTGCGATTCCGACTTCCCCCTCGGTGCAAAAAGCACCGACTGACTTTTTGCGTGCTGAGCACATTTCCTATAAATAGTAGCTGTAAACCATAAATAAAAAACGAAAAGGGGCAGAAGCGCAAGGCGAGAGCTAAGTATTCATGCCATCTATCAAGTTGCAGGCACCCGAGATGAAGTTTGCGCTCAAATGATTTGTTTAGACGGCTGGCCACTAAGTGGCGGTGGCCTGTTAAGGCCGCTTTGGTTGTACCGAAATGATTGCACAGCGAATTAGTTGGCATCGGAGTAAAGAGCTAGCCGTTTAAGGCCTAAACATCACTTACCCCAAACGAGATCGTCTCAATTGGTGGATATAAATCAAGTTCGGGCAGCAAAGCAGCTGATATTGGCTGGCCGTTGGCTTCAGTATCCATGTCATAAACAAGGACTTCCGATTGCGGCGTCTGCTCAAGTGGCAAGTGCCACGAGCGGCTTAGCGGAGGTCCTTATTAAAGCCGAAACCGAATAAAACACCAAACTTTCAGCAGCTGAGGGGCGACAGCTTGCAGACCCAAACAGGTGGCATCGGCAGTTGGGTCAGAGACAAGTCCTGGAGTGCGGGACAGAGGGACGGAAGGGCGGGAGGACTTCCGCCGATGTCCTGGCCATTTCGTAGCCAGGTGGCCTCGCCTTCGCCAGGTCAAGCGAAAAGGCGTCAAGGATATCAAGGATTCATAACTCATTTACCGACCTCTTGATGAAACCACTTCGATATCAAGTTCTGCTGTGCGAAGCAGCTAAACGGAGAATTACTTGGATTGGCTTGAATTCATAATGATAATTATTAAGTTACAGAAGTTATTTTTACCAACGTTAAATTTTATATATATTATACGTAAAATACTGAATACAACTTTTAGTTCAAATGCGCTTTAAGTGGTCTTGTTTATTTTCGTTTTAGTTGCTTGCTTTGTGCATTCAGATTCACATTTTAAATGATATATTAGTGCTGGATGATTTATTATGCGAAACATTTTCTGTTTATGAACATAAAATATTTGTATTTTTAGTCAGAAATTTCGGTGTGGGCCAAGAACGTGTTTAATAATGCGCTATAAACATCCAAAGGCAACGAATATTCAGCGGTGGATTTTCACGTTTAACTAATGTGGTTTTAACAATCACCTTAAAAAGCACATTAGCTTTCGATTTCTATCGCATTCGAGTCGCTTACACAAGCAGAGGGAGTTGAAAATCCGAGTGAAATATAAATAATGCCTAATTAATTGTCAATTAATCTAGTTTTTATTCGAATTCAAACTTAACGTATATATGATTACAGCTAATGTGCAGATATATTTAAACACTGCTGAGTTCCCCATCAAAAGATACATTTACACAAAACTTACGCTCGCTTGCAGTTCCTCAAAACGTTTCCATTCGAAACGCATAATATTTACGAATTAATCGAGGCATAAAACCGTCTATACTACATGGGAAAGTCAGTGCCCATGAATTCTACTATCATAAGAATATATTGTGTTGGGGCACAGAACTTATGGGTATGGGTTTCTTTAATAAACTTGGAAATGCAACGCACAACGCTCCGTAAACTCCGCAACTCCGCACGGAATATGGAAAGCAGTAAAAGCCATACAATCATTGGAAAAGTTATTTGTTTTGACGGAGAGTAGGAGCGTGGGCGATATGGCCGGAATACATCTGCTAATCCCTGGCCAAGTTCATATGTAAATGCATCAGGTTGTAGAAAGCTTGGGTGAAGGGAAAAACTATAACTTTTCAAATCAAATTATTACTCATAAAACGATAAGTCGCGTTGTTAACTGACATGTTCTTCGAGGTTTTTATGGTTCCACAATTGAGTGAATCGAAGACGGAAAACGTTACTAAGAGTAAGGGCTTGTCTAATTTAAATGAAAGTCGATTTAAGTTGCTTGTTTCTGTGTTATGGTAAACTACTGGAAAGAAATATATTTAGAAATAATATTCATTGCAAATAGCAAACCAAAGCGACTAGTCGCATATTGATCTAGTTCATCGAAATGAATGCATATCATAAGTGTATTTTACTTTTTCTTTGTGGTAAAATAAGACTTATTTACCTAAAAATTATTAATAACTATCTAACCATTCCTTTAGCAACTTTTTGTGTGCATTTAGTCAACAGCTTAGACAAGCTCGACATCAATGCAATTTTAACGAAGTTTAAAAATCTCGCTGGTAACTAAACAATCTTTTTAAATTCAAAATTAGTCAATTACTAAACGATCTGTCTGTTGAAGTACAATCCGCAGGCATACACTTGCAGAATATTAAATCGGATATAAACATCACCTCCAAGGAATTTTGTATGAAAAGCGACGAAAGGACGAACCGCTTCAAAAGGATCATTTTTCTGCAGAAAGAGGTTATCCTTAAATTGCAATCCCAATTGTTGGAACAAACTCTGAATTGCAGCAATCTGAGGCAGAGAGTTCGCAGGCTCATTGATAGTTACACAAACCTAAAGTCCGAAGTTGAAAAACTAAAATCGAAAAGTGGGACAACCGATGGCCCCAAGAATGAGAGCCTATATAAAAGCCAAATAGTAGATTTGTTGGATTAAAACAATTATAAAATATTAATTGATGAAATGAACCATGATTTTATTTTACATCTTGGCGCACTTCTCTTTGTCCTTTGGGCACTTTCCTTTAACAATTTCGGTGAAAGCTGTGAATGTGTATAAATATTTATATTGTTGCAGGCGAAATTACATTAATATATTCCACATACGTTTCAGCTTTTTTTGTTCTCGACGGCATGAAACTCTTTCAACTTGGCATCGATTCAGAGCAGTAAACACACACGAGCCATCAGCAACTTTTCCACAGTGGATATTACTTTTCCAGTCGCAGGTTAGGCATTCATCTGCAAATGTTTTCCCCAAAACCAAGAAGACTATAACTACGGATCTATTATTAAACATTAAATCTCAATCCAAAAGGTTAATGGTCCTACCAAATATGAGATGGATCTTCATGTCGTCGCTTTAGTTTCGGAACTACTTTTGCGAAATACTCAAAAGAACACAATAAACTTTGATTCGATTACAGAACTATGACTGAAACATATCATATTTGCAACAGTTAGCACATTTATTAAAAACAAAATTTAACTTGCTAATGCTACACCTAAGTATACAATGTATCTTGGTACTCGAACTTTAGGCTAAGTATCTTAAAGTTGTGTAGTACACCACATTACAGAAACGCGTTTAAAGATCTCTTTAAAAATGTGAATTTGATAACTTAAGTTCCCTTTTTTAGTCATAAAAATCAATATATTTTTTATGACCCTAGCGGCAGTGATGTGTTGTAAATTGATTTAATGGCCAACTGGCCACTTTGAAGCTCGAGAGTGCGTTATAAACTGACATCGAAAGAAGTCGGGCCCATTTACGCAAGTTGACTGAACAAACGCCATGCATTTCAGACAACTCTTTAACGAAATGGGTAAGCAATCAATGTACAACAATGTTTTATACTACATTTATTTTATATTAATTGTTCTTAATTTTACAGTTATTATCTTGACCATATTGACTCTTCCTGGCTATAACATTCACGGCTTGGCAGATAAGAAAATCAGCCAATATCCTTGGATCCCGAAGACGTCAACGCATATTACACCTTATAAGATATCTGAGGATATATGAAAAATTAAATGTGTTATTATTTATGAATAAATTTGGAAGAATTTGTCTGCCCAACAATATATTCTAAATAAATGTATATTCTAAAAGAAAGGTATAAAATGAAAGTTTATGCTTGATATTTTAATTGAAAACTAATGTGGTTGTGAAGGCAGATTATACCTAGTATTTTTGGATTATTTTTTAAGACTCCCAAATTATTTAAATTCCCAACTTAATATTCCATGCGATAAGTAATGCTTATGCAAACTGACTTGTCCCATTAAAATGAACCCTAAAACTAAGTAATTATTGAATTGCATCAACCACCTTTTATTGAATCAAAGACATTCCTTAGGATATTCATCAAAATGCATAAAAATGATCAAACCTTTTAAGTTTAAAAAAAAAAAATTTTTTTTATTTACTTGCACCTGAATCAAAATTGATTATTTCCTATCAGAGAAATGCTAAACAAGCCTGAAAGAATTGACCATATCAATGGGCATGGCGAGCAATAAATCTAATTGATTTTTGTCGCTGTTTGATGGTCGTATTTCGTCCAACTACTGGCGCACTATAAAAGAGGGAACGGCTCCATCAGTCTTCAGTTCAGTTCGAGGATCATGAAATTCCTGACCGTATTTGCATTCGCCTGTGGTAAGTAGTCCACACGACTTGGCCAACGTTTGATAAACTAAAGATAGGCATCGTTATTCTGTTAGTGGCAACATTTGTGGTGCTCCACGGCGCCTACGGCTCCCCACTGCCGGAGCCCGTTCCCGATCCGAGTCCGGTGGCCGATCCCAGTCCGGCTGCCGATCCGAGTCCAGTGGCCGATCCGAAGCCCGTTGCCGAGCCATCTGCCAATCCAGAGCCCGTAACCAACGCAAGGGCAGAACCAGGTCTGAGGAGCAAGCCGAATCCCAGTCCCTTGGCAGCAGCAACTCTTTTGGAGGCCAATAAGCAAGACAACTTGGCGATTCCGCTCCTAGAAGCTGCTCCCCCAAAGCTGGACGATGTTCAGGCCGATGCCCAGCCGGCTTAGTGGGTTCATGACCCCACATCAAGGAGCAGCAGCAGCAGCAGCTTAATCCAATTGGAGCCTGCACACCCACACACAAGGGAGACACGCACACACATATATATATATATTAATCTCCTGTATTCAATGTATGCATTTATGTATTCCAACTTCTAGCATGGGCATTAATAAAATTGCAAAAAAAATATTTAAATACTTTTTGGTCACATTTCTGTCCTCCAAAAAGAAGCAACTAGTATCTTAACCGAGATGTATCTTTCAATACCATTATGATATGCATGATGTTATGAATTAGAGATAAATAAACATTCGCTGAATCAGTTACATAAATTAAGCAGCACCTTTGTTAGCCAAATTCAACAAGCAAAGATTTTAGGGAAGTGACGCGTAGTATTTGCTACACAAATCCATTTCCCACAACAACTTCCGCCAGGGAGTCAGACAATCCACTGGGCCACGGCAGTCACATGACATCGACACCGGCCAGGCAGAGACCAAGTGGCCAAGTGGCCAAGAGACCAGCCGACCAGATCCGGCCAGCCAGATTTGCATTGGTATATGAAAAAAAAAGAAGCCACCGAGACTGGGGGGAAAAAATCACTTACAAAGAGGAAGCGACAGCTCTAACAAGTTTTATCAATGAAGTCAGCAGTGTAAGGTTGACGACGCCACGAATGCCGGCAATCCGACCACAAAGACAATGTCTTGGATGCCAACTGGCATTGGAGGGCATAAAACCACACGAGAGACCCATTGATCGGGGCATCGTCGGTTAATCCATTTGTGGGGCATCATTACCACCGGGTTTATTCATCGCATATATGGTATGTCAATAGGTTTATTTGCATGTTTCTTTTGCCCCTTCCGACGATCGTAAATTTCAACTCAACTTGAGTTCGTTCTCAATCGTTAAGGCAGTGAACAATTTTGAGATATCAATTTACATGTTAACACATCTCGATTTTTGAATGAGCGGCTGACTGACAAATTGGCCCACTCGGCCATGAATGAACCGCCAGAGTATTGAAAGCCATTGATAGCGATTTCGGATAAGAATCCCTATAGAAAAGTAAACCTTTGATGGACTAGAATTGGCAAGCTTAAAATGATAGTCAATGAGTTAGAATGTTCAATTCGGTTAAATAATTAGCATTCGCATTCAGATAGGATTAATTCTTTTACATATTCCCTATCTTATTCACTGCTACTGATTTCTATCTGAATGCAATGGGCATCTCTGAGATTAAAGCTACACACTTGACAATAACTCAACATACCTTACGATGGATTTTAAAGATTCTCGACGTAGACAGCATTACAAAGGAACTTTATTGCGAGGTTTCACTTTAAATGGTCGGTCCTAGTATGGGATACGGTAGGCCTTTATGCAAATTGTGCCATCTTTGCTTTGCGTTAGCAACAAACAATAAAGATACGCCAACAACAGCTAGTAATGGATATGAAAACATAAAGAAGATTATATATCTGACACGTATTTGAAGGAGAAAATATGACAATACCCATGATTCGTAAGACCTTCATTATTAGCCAAAAGTATACTAAAAGTAGTGATCTACTAAAAAGTTGGTTTATAAAAGCCATAATGCAAATTCGATTTGGTTAAATCCAGGATTCGTTACTCTTCATGGTGTTTGAAACACCTCGGTTGTTAAATTTAGCTTCTATTTCTGAGTTATTTACAAGCAAGCAAAAAACATCTTAAAGATTCTTTGGAGCTACTCAAAAAAATACTCACAAATATTTTTCGTAAACAAAAAATTCTCGTTTGGCAACCAAATATGTGCCAAAAGCAACATCAAAAGCGGCACAATTAAAGCCAATGCAAGCTCCACATAATTATATTAACCAACTCAGAAAAGGGAAAACAATGGAAATATTAAAGAAAAGGAGTGGAATGAACGGCAGATGGTTACACATTAATTTATAATTATTTGGGCTTCCACCAAAGGGTTAATCAGAACAAGTGCCACTTTGTTGAAAACGCAGACGTACAAATTGAAAAAAAAAATTGATATTGAACGTTATTGTTTATACCCTTTCAAAAGGTCATCAAAAAGCAGTGAATTAAAATTTGTTATTCAATTATTAGGTGTGGTTTTATGATGTGATAAAAAATACATTTTTTTTTGTTCTTTTACTTTTTGAACAGTAAACCGCATTTTGGTTAAGTGTACGGCCGCATCTCATGAGCTCATGTGGTGCGCATCTGAGAAACAGAAACAGAAGCCCAAATTAATTTTGTGGTCTGCTGACTTTTTTGATTATTATTTTGGGTCTGAAACAAATTTGAAATTAATTTTTCCAACTGTGCGGGTGCCCCAATTGCAGCCGATTGGGCCAACTTGTCGTTTGGAGAAATGGAGATGGGACCCCACACTTATATACCATCAGAATTGCATAAACAGACGCAGCAATTACAGATATCGACATTTGCATACGCTGCCGTCAGTCGCCCGCCTCATTAGAGCTAATCAAAATGAATGCTCTAATCAAAGTGGTTTGATTGCAAATCATTTTCACTCGCACTTTCAGCTTTTCACTTTCAATCTAATTGATTGAGATGGAAACCCCAGAGAAGCGGGTGGGGGCCCCCCATCCCTCCGCCGTTGCAAACACCAGCGAAACAACGAGGCAAGAAAATGAATTCGGAGAAATTAGCAAAACGTGAATCACAAACCGCACAGAGCCATTCAAAAAAAAAGCCTGTCTGCAGAAGACAGGCGTGGGAGCCAAGTTGGAAAATCGGAAAATTGCAAATCGATTGAGCACTTACTCCATTTCCCCGTTCAAATTGAAATTGTCCGAGCTTAGAACTCACGTCTTATCGCAGATTCACGCTCGTCCGCGTTGTGTGGTTTGCGATTGTTTAAACAATCAAAGTTTTCCCGGCGAAAGTTCACGCACAATCCCATCGCTCCACTCGCATCAGCCAATTAACTGATTAGCCCCAAATTCGGTCATTTCTGTACTTTGGCCAGAAGAAAGGTTTGGGAAAAAAGGTTAATTAATTGGGTAGACAATCTGTGGGACACAAAAGAAGCCACGACGAGATAGAGGGTTTTTAGATAAATATACGAAAGTATCTTATAACCAACATGATTCAGTATCTTAGCAAAATATACGTTAGCAAATGATTCAGTGCTCACTATCAAAAATTGTTTATTATGCTTCATAGCCAATGATTTCCGCTGTTTTACTATCAATTTACAATAAGTGCAAAACATCGAAAAGTCAACAGAGATCCGTGAACGCAGCTGAAAAAATATACAAATTCAATATTATTGCTATATATGCGTTTGACGGATGGAACAATTATGATTCGTTTATTCATTTTCGCAGAGATACAAACATTTATTAAAATCACAAGTAAACTTGTAAAGGACTTAGTGCTTAAAGTAGAGATTCAGCAAAACGGACATTCGCCCTAAATTGAAATATCAACGTGTTAATATTTATCTTGAATCGTATGTCAAAAACGTAGGGATTGTGGGTGACAGGAAATGGAGCTTATCTGCAGATGACGCAAAATGAACGCCTTTGTGTTGACGCGCCGATATTGTTTATGATTGAAACTATTTATTTGTAATTGGATCATAATAATTGTCAGAGGATTCCGGAGAGTAAGGGGATGTCGAAGTTGTTCGGCGAGAAGGACTGGCATGAATCAAATCTTATCACAATTTAAATCGCATGGGTTCGCAGCTAAGCAAACAGCTTGCGTTTTTGTTATGATGGTAAATATTTAAGCTTCCCTCTGATAAGATACATAAATTATAAAAGATAAGTTTCCTCTTTCTGAAGTAACTTAGAAAAATCTTTGTAAGCTTTAACTGGGTTCTTAGGATACAAACTTTAATGCCATGGAATGCGTGGTTACTTCCGGTTCTTTTTTGCTGAATTCATATCAGGAGTACCATTGTATATTGCATTAAAACTTCAGTCTAACTTAATTTGATTTGGGAATTTGCAAGAAAGGCCATCAGCAGTCAAACTAAATTTGCCTTGATTTCGGCAAAGATAGGGTGTTCGTTTTTCGTAGATAGACTATATTATCTTAATACCTGTGTTTTTTTCACCTTCTTATCAAAGTAGCGAAACTAGCCGGCTGGCAGATGACAAAGTTCCCAGCTTGAGATAAAACGTATTCGAATGAACAATGAGTGGAAATGTATTTTCGTGTTGGTAATTTTTCGGTTCATTCATGGGCCAGGATTCACTTCAATCGGCACAAAGGCACCGCAGGATGTCTACTCTGAATGGGAATCGATGTTTCGGTTGTTTTTCGTTTCCGTTTCCTGTCCTGCGTCGCAACGAATGCGATTTAATTTCCATTGTCCCATTACCAATCAATACAAAAGTCATTTCGAAAGTATCCAGCCAGTACACTGCTGTGTGAGAGTTGGCTAAGTAGTAGACACTTAGCCGTGAAGTGTTCGGATTGCAGCCGTGGCCAGGTGTTCACTTGACTCGGCCCTCTTGATTCAGGTAGAAATTAAAGTGTTAACCACTGAGACGGACGGCACTTAATTCTAATTAATTAAGCTTCGATAATCCCTTTAACAGTTTGAGCCGGACGAGATTTTAAGCCGTGTTCTGATCAGAAAATACCTCGCTGTTCAGTCCAAAAAATATCGATTTAACTTTAAAAGCAGATTAACCCAATAATGATTTTGAATCTACGACTCGAACCAAATGGAAAATATGTAATTTGTAGTTCGTTCTTAATTATGTTATAGTATCTGTGTCGGCGCCAAATCTAGAAGTCCCTAACTCATTCCATCTTTTTATAGCTGTCATCAACATGACAAAGCGGCTTTGCCGAGTAATTTTGTTGGGAGGCTTTAGTCTTTTGGCCAAGCAATATAAATGGTATGAAATATGTGTTGGCATGTATGCAGCTCATATCATTTTTTTTTTGTTTTTATGTTCATAATGGATTGTCATGTTCCTTAAATATAAATATCATTCTTGCATTCAAGTATGTGTTTATATTAAATTTATTTCAGTCCATTTTCATGTTTGATTACGTGACACATTTACTGATTGCTACTCGTAAAAATGTGCCTGTCTGCCAACAAAAAAACAGGAGAAACAAAAAGTTGGGCAGGATTTAAAGGTGTTTGCTGGTTAACGAACTCTGGAAAGGATTAAGTAAGAAGATGGTCCAAAAACTTTAGAGAATACATGAAACAGCTAGATTTTAACATAACCCAAATTAAAAGTTCAGTCGTAGCACATGATATTCAAAACCCTGCAATAAAAGAGAAGAAATTGTTGTCTAAATATCGTAAATTTGGGAAACATTGGGAACTCAAGCGGCGAGGAAAGGGTTCGATCCTCCGACCGAAAGTATTCATAAATTTGTCAAACGAGACGCTCTCAAGCAGAGAAAGGGCATTTTAATAGCACGTAACGCAACACTTTTACCTCTATAGAATTCCAGTTAAGGTCGAAATTTCACTCCACTTTTGTCGTGTAAATTAGGGCAGACGAACAAATCACCACGGGGACCACAGGTAGCTAAAATCAGGTAAATTTCGGCCAAAACCAAAAGAACCTGACCAAATGTATAAAGTATGTTAAAGAGGCGCCACAGTATCGCATATTACTGATCCCATATTTGAGAAAGTTGATCTTTATAGCCTACAGGTTGAGTTTTTGTCTAGAGTGCATTTTATATTTATGTCCTTTCGTCTGCTGGCCTATTTTATATTTATAACTAAGATGGATGCATACCCTATATTTCAAATTCAATTTTATCACACCTTTTGAAAATCTCGGAACTCGTATCTTAAAAGCTTTTCGGAGTAAATACTTTATTTGGGTTATGATATCTTTTAAATCATATATTAGATATTATATAGATACATATTTTGCTTCAAGTAACTGCGTTTAAAAAGCAAATATTTGCTGGTGAATCCAAAATTATGTCATGTCCAGTTGCTGGCGCACTCTCTCTATTTCCTCAGGACTCATGACATCCGAGTTGAAGTCTGATTTGTGAGTGCGTATCAAGTGCCCAGTCGCATCGTTCACAGTATCCTGAACACTGTAGTCGTATAGGGTTCTCAACATGCCGTTCATCACCTTCTGGGATCTCGATTGTGAACTAGATTGAACGCTTATAAAGGGGGCAGCATCGCTGAATTGCCAAAGGCAAATGCAGGCTAAGTGATGAAAACTAAATTAGGAAAACTCTAAGAACCGCGAAGATCCTTGCAAACTTACAGAAAATGCAGAGCACCGCGAAGTAGTTCATTGTTTAAACGTATTCTCTAGACTGTAAAGAATTCAACGAGCAGTTGGCCTAAGCGTTATGAATCGCATTTATTACGGCTAACAAGATCAGAAAAATAAGTAAGTGCGCAATTAGAAGGTCTTGCAATGACTCAATACCATCGTCATGTTCTTGTTTCTGTTCCTAAATGATGGAAAACCATATGATTATAACTATTAAGTCGTTGATGGATTCCCTTCGGAAGGACTTTTCCCCGTGGGCACATCGGTAGCTGGGTTGTTGACGTTCGCGATTTCATAATTGATCTTCTGAGCAAGTTGTGTCAGAAGTGTTAGATACTTGTTACGATACGTGTTCTTGACGATGACTTCCTGCAACTGATTGGCAGGTGGGGCTATATCCTTGCTGGGACGTTTCTTACACGACTTTGTGGACTTTCGAGCGTTTTGCACATTCATTTCCGAAAGTTTGCGTTTCAAAGACTCAAGCTCCAGCTCCAAATCGATGTTTAGCTGTCGGGCCTGGATGATATCCGTTTTTCTGGCCTCTATTTCATTCATCAAGGATACGGAATGGTTCCGGAGAAATAAATTATTGTTCTGCTCCATTACTAGCCTATGTTTCAGGGCCTTGAGCGCAATTTGATTTGATCCTTGATTAAGCTTATCTGTCAGTATTGGGGAAGGAAGAGTGGAAGAGTTTTTCCGTGATTTGGAATTATTGATTGGATAATCATCCAGCGGCATATCAGAAACATCGATATCCATTACATAATCGCCCTTTTTCCCGGCCTGTGTCGCATCGTTTTTGTGAGCAAAATTTTTTAGAATTGCACTTTTCGTAGAATCGCTTTTCAGGTCCACAGATGAATCGAGTTGGTGCTCACCATCGCAGTTTGCCACTGTAAAAAACAGCACTAAACGAAAAGATACACGTTCTTAAATGTGCTCAAAATTGCATAAGCCAACTTACGTAAAATTTGAGAGCATAACAAAATCTGGTTCATTTCGAAGAAGTGGCTTCAGCTGAAGTACCTAAGGTATTATCGCATTCCTTATATATACGAATTTCATGTTACATAAGCGCTTTTGCAACGGCTCTTGTTTCGTTCTGCTTGATATTTATAAATCCGATCTTGTATTGCTGAAATTTCTCAAAAAAAACATCATCCAAATAAATATGTATATTAATCCTGCAGAATTCTTAGATATAAACCATATATACATTCACAGTAGAAAACAGTGCCTTCTTATGTTCTCTTCTATTTAATGAAGATTTGCTTATAAACCATTTAGTGTGGTGGTAAGTAATATAAATATCAAATTCTCAGACAATCAATTTAACATGGTATTCAACAATATAAAAGCGAGAAAAGTTTTGGTTTCTTTGAATTGCTGGTCGATTAAGGAAAATAACGTGTTAATTATACAAAAAAGGCTCTTACTATACCTTAAAGTAGTTGCTATGTAGTTTATAGTTGCTATACATAATTAATTATATAAAATCCGGCAATGTATATCTGAGATCATTGAAGTCACGCTATATTTGTTACCGATGCAAACGGAATTCCCAGGCCAAATTAATGGAAAATAAAGCCGGGAAAGATCATAAAAACGAACCATTGTCTTTAGCCAAAAGTGAAACTGCAATTGAAAAAACTTTCAGCATCCGCAGAGCGGCTAGAATGATAAAAAAAATCATACTAAATTTCGCCCACATGTCGAATATGTAAATTGAAAGGTTGCGCCTGCGCACGCGTCAAATTGAAAGCGAAATTGAACGTGGGATTCAGTAAACTGAGGCATGGCCATCTCGTGGGCGATCGGTCACTCTGTGGATCGTTTTGGATTCCCCATTTTGGGTAGGTGGCCACTGTTAATTGTTTAAAACATAGCGATTTATGCGCAAGTTGCTCGCATTTTGCGTGGTGTCTACGGAACGCTACTTAAATTGCCGCCGCTCCCCAAATGGTCAAAAGTCTTTAGTGCCTTGTAATCTTGGTCAAGATTGGTGTTATGCTGACAGCAGAATGGAATTTACCCTAGAAGGAAAACGGAACACAACATATTTTACATACAGAGGTGGTCAAAAGTATTTACACAACGAGCTTTTTTTTCAATTGTCAACTAATTGAAAAAAAAGCTCGTTGTGTAAATACTTTTGACCACCTCTGTAACTGCGCATTTAAAATTCAATTAAATGGAAAAATTCATCAGCTAGTCTTGATGAGAAATAAACTATATAGGACTTAAGAAACTATATATATATAAATATTTATATATATATAAATATTCCAAAAGTAAATATTTCAAAACATAAGAACGCAGAGAATTTAACTGGTATGGCTTGTAATCTGAAATGCACATATTACTATATGAATTTATGATTATGATTATTAACGTCGTTAGATGATTTTCATAGTAACTCTAAGATAGCCTTCTTTATTCCCAGTCACACCATTCGCATACGAATCTTATGTCTTATTTCTCATTTTGATTGCCGTATTATAATGACAGTGGCTCTGTGCATGTGACTCCCATTTGAAGCTCGCTTTCCACTCAAGTTTTCGGTTTCAATTTCCCATGGCAGCGCAGCAGGCCACATATGTGTGTATTCATCACTACGCTTTTCATCGCTTTTCAGCCCGAGTTCGAGCTGAGCTCACGCTTTCATTTGCGTTCGGAAAATGACCTACTTCCGGATTAGCATGCCCGGGCCACTTTTACTGTCGCTCGATCTGGAAAAGGGCGATGGATGAAGGGAATGGGATGGGGAACGGGAATGGGAGCCATCCCATCGATGGGCACCGACCAGGGGCAGAAGCTAATGAGGTTGTCGCCGTTGTATCCACTTGATAATAAACATCCGCCGCGTTCCGCAGTGAGTAAGTGAGTGTTGCATGTTTGTTGCATTTAATTGTAATTTATTTTCTCCATCCCACAGAACGGACACGGCAAAGAACGGAAGCAAATATTTTCCGGTTGAAGCTGGCACAGCCAAAGGGGCAGTTCCTGTTCCATACCTTCTTGGCCCTTTCCAGCTATCAGTGATGCATTAATTGACTGTTCCTAGTGATCAACCATATCCTACCGTACTTAACTCACAGATATTATTAGCTAAGTATATTCGACATGGAGAAGTTCACAGCTTCTTGTCTGCTGCCCTAACAACATTTTCATCTTAAGTTAAGGCAGGCAAGGAATCTGCCCACTTGGGTACCTTCCGATGACATTGGCTGCAGTTCTTCATGGGACGCCGCATTCGTCGGCTTTTGCTTAAAGGGAAAAATACCAAACAAAGGCAATTGCATTCGAGTGGATCGATCAGTGGTGGACCAGAATCAATGAACTCGATGGAAGCCGGAGCAAATTGCTGGCTAATTTAGCCCAGCGCACGCGAAAAATGCGCAAAGAACGGGTTGCACTGCTGCCGACAAAAGGAAGCAGCCACTTCCTATTGAGAGGCGGCAAAAACACCTGAGCCCGGGGCTACCTGGTGAACCCCAATGGTGAACCCACTGGTGACCCCCACTCGCAGTGGCAGCGGGCGACTCTTCACACCCAAGCTGGCATAATTGCCCGCATCAGAAGCGGGCAGGTTAATTAGCTTGGATTTGGGGGAATCCTCATCCCCTCACCCACGGCCAGAAATCAAAGCGGAAATTGTTTATTAAACAAATCCACAGGCAGTTCTAATGGGCCGGGCAGCATCCATGGCGTGGATAATGGACTTTTAATTGACTTCTGGCATTTTCGGCAGCCTGCGTGCTGATGCCTATTATAGTTCGGAATTGGGAATCATATGACATAATAATAACCGGGTCTTCGCAGCTCCGGAAGCCTAACAAGCCAATATGCCCAAATAAACAAAGGAGCTATATGGAGCATTCGGAATCGATCGATAGAGACTTCAATGACGATGTTGTAAGAGAAGTTGAATGATGGCGACAGGTAATGACAGTCACACACTTCGAAAGTGGATCATTTGCATTTGTCAATATGCTTGACACACATTTTATAATAGGCTGCATCACAATTGAACAGCAATCCCCCAGTCAGCATTCCATTATAATCGATATCGTTACCACTCACTTTCATTCAAAGAGATTGCTGCGCGCTAAAAAGTTTTGAAAAAACAAACAAACAGTGCGTTTCGTCACTAATTAAATTATTAATCCATTAATAGAGGCTGCATTTAACTGATTTGCAAGTTGTACTTTTCGAAATATCCAGAAACTACTTGTATTTCTTTGCAGAATCTACTAAGTTTAGCTGAAACTTAGGCAGAATTTTGTGTGGGATATATGAGCACCGTCATCATCATCAAACAACTGGAAGTGGCCATTAGGTGGGCGAGTGGTCATTGAGTGGGATCGAGTAGCTCCTCTTTTTCGCCCACAGTCTATAATTGATGAAAATTTTCCATATTAAAAACAATGGCTCACTGTCTTGTGATATCGAAATTGAATTCAACCGCAGAGGCCGGGCGAAAATCATTACAATTTTCCCTGCCTATTCAAGCGAAAAACTTTCCTTTTCGAATGCAGCACTAATTCGGCTAATGGCCATCAGCAGCACCCACCACTATCATTACATCATCATCTCGCTTGGATCAAGCCATGAAGCCAACTTCCGCCCGACACGCACCTGGTAACAATTGCGAGGAGGGAAAGTTATCAACGCCACATTACCATGGGCCATCATCTCCTTCTCAATGAGAGTGAGACTGGGTAATTCCAAATGCCAAAACGGCAAAACAATGACACATAAATCGCTGTAAAATCAAGCATAACATCAACTTTTTCACATCTGCCCAGATGCTACACCCACTGCCACACTCGTAGTAGCATCCGTGCAATTTGCGAGATAAAGACCAATCGCAATATTACTGCCTGGCATGTGGAAAGTTGCAAATTAGCCTGGCTATGGAAAACAAGAAGGCATCAAGTCGCTCGTATTATTCAGTTACTCAGACTGGTAATGTGAGAAAAAGCGAAAATGTGCAGCGTTGACACAATTGTGAGTGCACGAGGCGGTGCATCCACATATCCATGAGATACTTGAGCAGTTGCCAGCGATTGTCTGTGCGCCTGAGTTGGACTGCCACAATGGCCCCCAGATGCTGCCGCCATGAGGTGGGAGGCATCTCGGCACGCCCAGCAAAAGCAGCCAAACTGGCATAGACTCCATTCGATACACGATACTAGTGAAGTATCTTATTCGATTTCGCTGCATATATGTATCTTTACATATCAAATTGAATACTGTAATGACGGAGCAGTTGTTTTTCAGAATCAGCAAGAAACAATATTACTCAATTTAATATTCATAAGTATTGTAATGATCGACGGAAAAAAGGTTCCCAAAGTAACCAGCTATAAGCTATATAAGTGAGCTATACTATATATATTTGTTGAACTTACAACATCTATGTAGCATTTTCAGTTAGTACCGCCTTCTCTCAGCAGCTTTAAAACTATTACGCTCTTTATTGATGTAGGTCATTGTATTTCCAAGTAGCGTCATCAATTCTGTGCCATTTACGACGTGAAGACTTCGGCATATGGCATAAAAGTTGCTGCATATGGATAACTCATGTGCCATCTTTATGGGCATCCGCCATAAGCTTCCGATTTTTTATTCGACTTACATAACGAGCGGCGTCTGTTGGCTCTGATATGTGAATAAGTTTATGCATCCTCGATACTTGGACTTGACTTGATGCCAAGCCTATATTTTGGGTAATTAATGGGCAGCGCGACAGGTTGGCGCGTGGCAACATTTTCTTTGGCGCCCACACTCTTGATTGTAAATAAGTTGATTGGGTTTTTTACGATTCGAGCTGTATTCGAATCCTACTGCATTTTCTGCGTCGGCGTGTTCATTTGGCCTGGAAAAAAAAGCGAGCGTTGGCTGGAAAACAACTTAAGACCTCGACGGCCGAGCAGCGTAACAAATTCATTCACTAAACTCAACTTAAGCCATTTGGGTTTCATTGATAAAACGGCTTTTTGAATGGTGCTTGTGGCTTTTAACTGGAAAATACTATAGCTGAAACCGCAAACGAGGTTTTGGATCTTTGAAGTGCAAAATTAAAACATTGCTCGTAGTTACACTCACTAGTTGAGTTACTAGCATCAGATAGCAAAGCAGCTGAACTCTAGTGTTACTTTTTTTTTAATCGTACCATTACAACAAATTTTGGTGATATCATCATAAATAATCTTAACAGTCGCCACGAAATAGACAATAATTCAAATTCTGTCCACGACTTTTTTGGAGCAAAACAAACTTTCCTAAATCAGCATCATCAATCATCAAAGCTTCAGCTGCGCAGTACGCCTCGAATTCGATACATTACGCAAGTGAGCAGCAAGTATGGTCACCAAATAAAGATGATTAGCTGGAGTTTTTTAACCAAAACTGCATTAGACCGGTCCAGTATCGGTCTGCTCTTTCATCGGCAACTCAGTCAATAAGCCATGAAGTGCACTTAACCCACTGAGCACCCACTCCACTATCCACTGCCCAGTGGCAAACAATAAAATCAGCTGTCGCTACTGAACTCCCCGAGCTGACCAGACAAATTGAGCGCCCAACCGCCCCACGCTGCCCACTGTATTGCCCAATTGAAAACTCAGCAAGTTTTCAAAACAATTTCTGTGTGTGCCAACGGAGGAGTTGAAGGGGGGGAAACTGGAGAATCGGGCAATCGGGCAGCTGATGAAGAGCCCTTCGTGGTCATATTGTGCCGGCCGGCAATTGTTTTGGCCCGATCGAAAAGCGCTGATTAAAGCAAGTCGAGCGGCTTTCCAGCGCCACATGCACTTTCATTCTGTGTATTGTTGTCATCGCGGTGCGTTGATCTGGGAATATAGGGTGTGATCGGGTATCACTATAATGTCGCTGATCTTAAAAGTTTAAAGTTATTAATAAATAGAGTTTGAAAGAGTTTAACTATCTTAGTGTGGTTCTTACTCACATCTTCGATCTTACAACCTACATAGGTAGTTCTGCTACATTTTCACTACTTTCGAACTTTACAGATTAATATTCATACTACATTTGCCACCAAAAGTTGTAAGAGTATCCCAACTTTACCTCGAAACTCCAGTTTGCCACCCTGGAAATTTTGTTTGGATTTGGGTTAAGCGCTCCAACAACCGCCAAGTCATGCGTGGCAGCCAAAGAGTTGGCTTTGTTTCGGGAAATCAACGCAGTTGCAGTTCTACTCCTCCAGTTGAAGATGGGTTCTAACGGCCCACCGAGATTAATGACTCCAAGCCGTGCATTGCGATATACATACATGAATCGCTTTTTGGAATTTTAATTTGATTTGTGGTTTGGTTTCGTTTTCGGTTTGTATTTCAGCATCTGTTTGCCTCGTATCTGTAGGCATATGTGGTACCCATTCATTTGGCGTGAATTGTCGAGCTGCGCAACGCCCAGTCCAAAGTTGGATATAGGGGTTACTGGTAAAATAGCCGAGAAGTCAGTCAGCCTATATTATATAATTATAGTGTCGAAACTAAGTGACTTTTTGGAATGCGCTCGTTGGAGAAAACTTGACCTTCCAATGGAAAAGAAATTGGGGGAAAGGGATTTTAATAATGGGTTTTTCATTCACACTGGCATTCAAATCATCTTGACCCGAACTCATCACTTAGTATTCATTAAGCGTGGGATTCAATAAATCAGACGTATTTAAGGAAATAAGATACTTATCTGGGCTTTTTTACCCATTTACAATTCTAATATAAAACTTGATGAAAATGTGAGTGCCCGTTGAATATTTATTTATAACCCAAAGAGAAGAGTTAAAAGTTAGAAGCCAGTGTACGTCTTTAATATAATTTTAGACAATAATTGTAGTTGGCCTCTTTGTTGGATAATTGTTTTTAGTCAGCCAAACACTTTGGCCTGAGATATGCTGCTTCACACCTTCAGATACTCGAAATTAGCAACGTAGACACGAGCATTTAAGCAACTCAAACTTATACCTAGTTCTTGGTAAGTATCAACTTGAGCTCGGACCACTCCCCTTCCATTTCCCAAGAGCCATCTGCAAAATAGAGTCATGAGCAGAGTCGGCGGGCAAGAATGAGAAAAAGCTTCCAAGTTGCTTTTTGTTCGAGGCAGCGGAAATTATTATTAATTGCTTGGAATGCCTGCTGCCTCCTCCCAGAAAACCGAGCTCCAAGCTATGTACATGCTCCCTGCTCCATGCTGCCTGCTCCATGGTCCGTGTTCTTGGCCAGCCTCTAATGGCTTCCGTTGGCGGGGCCAGAGTTTTTCTGCCCTCCGCTTTGATACGCTGCCTTCCAATCATTTCGATGACGCAAAAAGCCGCTCTGTGGCCAAAAACTGGCCCCGAGTTCTTGGCCCCGAAAACCGAAAAACCAAATGAGAAATAAAAAACCGATCTGAGCGTTGTCAGTTCTGTGTGGGGTAAATGCGTTGGATTGCCGCGGATTATTTGGACTACGGTTACGTGTACGACTACGACTATCAGTGCGAGTACCATTTGGAGTACTGGGCACAGGGGGTTATTGGCCTTGGCCAGTCTGACAGTTGGCGTGGGTAAACAGTTGCGAGATTAGCGCTGTGCGGCCAAGCGTGCTCAGATGGTCGCCTTCTGCCAACAAATGCAATTGCAATTGCAGCTCCAGCAATTGTGCAGCCCAGAAAGCAGAAAGGGGCAAATTTGCCAGCGAATCCAACATCGACAACTCGCAGTGTTTTCCGCGGGCGGAGGCACCAAGCGTAAAGTTGAAAGTGGAGTGGAGCATTCAGCTGCACTGAGAACAATTGTGGGATGTTACAGAAACAGGGATTAAGATCCAGCTAGAACAAAATTGGTTAAGTCTTTATGATATAATTATTACGATTATGAAGATTCGGAATTCAACATTACCCAAATCGATGATTGATATTATGATACATATATGTATATTAATACTCCTTGGAAAAACATAAGATCTGAATCTTTTTTTTTAGAGTTCACCTAGTCCAGGTGTGGGTGGGTGTCTGGAAGCTCCTGACTATGGTGCTATCCACTGGGACGGTCGCCGAACAACAAAAGCCAAACAACGACAGACTGGCAAAGAAGGTGAACGACTCTCCCTAATTGAGTTTGAATGGCGGAACGAAAATGTTGCAAAAAGGTTGAGGAAAAACGTTGCCGTTGCAGTGATTTCGCGCAGCAATTGTCGGATTTTTGAGGAACGCTTTTCCACCGGGAACTGACCCCCATGGAAAAACTGGCGACTTCGCCGCGAACAATTGAACTTTGAGTCTCATGCAAAAGCTCCAGCAGCCAGCTAAGATAATGAAGCCTTTTGTATATGGCTTTGTGTGTTTATTGCTCGGAAAATGTCGGTAGGATCTAAGTTTTCCCAATTCTTGGAACTTACTCTATAACGTTCTCTGGCAACGCAAGTATCATTTTCAATTAGAAAAGTTTTCTCTGGCTTGCGCAAGATTGGAAAACTCTGCTAATATACCAACAATCAATGTGATTTTCCAAATCAAGTGGTTATAAGGTGAACTTCCATTCTCTTGCAAATAAAGTTACCTATTTCATTGGAATTTATCTGAATGAGTTGGCCAAGAGTGACCCAATTGCGACCCCCCCTTCCACGCTTTCATCACCATCTTATCAGCGACTAGCAGTTGGCAATCTGGCGAAAGTGTCTCAACTGCTGCGCCATGCAACATGGAATCGCAATCCGATCCACCATCGGTCCCATATCAAACTCCAGACCCAGACCCATCATACCCAGTTGGCTTATCGATCGAGCTGCTTGCTCTTTGTGTTGCCCAAAATTGTTTATTTACTTTGACACGTTCAGTTGGCGTCTGCGTTTGCTGCCGCTGCCGCGGCGGGAAAATCAAATAAAACTGGCCCGCGTATTTCCGTAAACGAGGCTGCAACTTGCTCCTTTTGGAGTCGTCGTTGGCCATCGTCTGCTCGATCAGTTGGTAATTTGTTTATGGCAACAGTTGCCTCGATTAGAAGTCAGCGTTGACAGCACCATGGATGATTAAGTCTTGGAAGACATGGCGACATGTGTGGCAGCAGTTTTTGTGTTTGTTTGTTGCTCCTCCTCACCCGCCGCCGCCGCCGCCGCCGCCTCGTGGCAATTGGTGGCAACATGCGGCGACATGGCATAGACTGCCACACATTTCCACCCTAATGATTCTGACCCTGAACGAATTTGAAGTGGTTTCGGTCGCCTGCCCCTCGAAGACGTAAACACATCGATGCGGTAGCCTTCGCGTATTTATTTATGTAATTGCACCAAATGAGTTATATGTACACAGTTCATTTGTTGCTGCAGTCGCCTTGGTGGGAGATGCAACCCCAGAACAACTTCGCCCGAATGAGAAAGATGAGGTATATTCATAAATAAAACACGTTTTATTTAGATCTTAAAATGAAATTTAGGGGATTCTATTTATGCGATTTTTGTCTGGAAATATACTTTAAAATAAAAAGTAGTTAATCGTTTTAAAATTTAACTTTTGAATTTCAATCTTTGCTTTAAGGTAACTAAAATAAATATCTCAAAGGTTGTCTAAATCTTACGTGGAAAGTTTCTAGATAGTTCGATTTAATGAGCTACAAATGAAAAGAAAGTAAGTGTAGAGACCTTCGTCACTTAAAGACTCCAGATGATAGTCTCTCCGGCCATGTCCACGGTGCTCCAGCCGAGTGCGTTAGACACCAGCTGCTGCAGCTGGCGCAGAGGAACACCAGACTTCTCTAGATCGGCGGCCAGGGAGCGGTACTCCTTAAGTTGACGAAGATCGCGCAGCAGCCGCCGGAATTCAGAGCCGCGGATGAGGCGGATGGCGCTCGAGAGTTCCGAGTCGGAGGAGTAGAGTCGCTGGTACATATCCCTCAAGGCGGAACGGGGCAAGGCTTCGCGGAGATCCTGGAGCAGTCCGCGGACACCCGGGCGACGGTTGGGCAACTTAATGGTCGGTGGGTCGGAGATGTGTAGGTCGAGGAACACGCGCACGTACTCAGCATAGTAGGTGGGATCCAATTTAAGTCGCCGGCAGACATAGTCATGGAGCAGCTGGTGCTGCTTGGTGGCCTTCAGCAGCTGCACTTGCGTCTTGAAGCCATCGCTGCGGAGCAACTTGATCAACGCTTGAACCTGGGGGTCCTCAACGCCATTCGCCAGGATGTTCTTCAGTGTGGCAGCCGGCAAAAGTGGGCGGGCCACGCGGATGAGGTTGGTCAGTCCACGCTCAGCACTGGTGGGGCACTCCTGGTTCTCTTTGGGCTGCAGGACGAGCTCTACCGTATCCTTGGGTGTGGAGTTCTCGGGAGTGGCTGTAGTGCCAACTGGCTTCTCGGTCACTTCCCGCGCGAATCGTACATGCTCCTGCTCCTCCCAAACGGGCAGCCAGTTGATCTTGTGGGCATTCATTTCGATCTCCTCATCGGTCTCCGCAACTATGCCGGGTAGCTCTTGAGATTCATCTGGAAAGCCATCGACAATGAAAGTGGTGGTGCTATCGGAGAGCTCCTGGAAATAGATTATATAGTAGGGATGCCGTTTTAAGTGGGGAGATAACGAAAAATATTCTTTAAAATCAGACTCTATGCAAATTTAAACTTATTTTTATGTCCAATGATTGTACAGGGATCAGTCTCACCTGGGACTCCTGGGGCTCCACCACCGATTGTCCTGCGACCAAAAGCAGGCAGAAACTGAATATGACCACCAATCGATGCATGATGAAATCAATGCGAAACTGTGCCTCCTTTCGTCGTTGTTTTCTCCTTTTATAGCACGCCAAGCACTTTATCTGCTATTTACCCAATTCATATTTACTCGAAAAATTTCACAGGCAAATACTCGCATTCAGAGCAAAGAATCAACAAGAACACACGGTACCCAAAATAAAAAGTGGAACGACCTTGTCGGGGGCTCATCAAAGAAAGCTCATCAATCTTGCATATTGTCCCACCATCATGGCCGAATTGCATCGTAAAACACAGTTTGCAGTGGAATAATCGGTGTTTTTTTTTATTACCAGGATTTGTGAAAAGCTCTCACTTTTTATACGACTTCCTTCCTTTTACTCTACAATCAGGGGGTATTCAAAAATCCTAATAGTTTTATCATTTAAATATGGTCAAATTTAAAAATCCACATCAACACTTAACCACTCACTCAGGCACATGGCCGATAAAGCCGAAATATCCTGGGCCATTGTATAAGCAATTGCCATCAATCTTATGGCCCGTTGAGATTTCACTAGGCATCCAGCCAAACAAGTTAGCTGCCCCATAAAATCCCTTATATCCCATAAAAATCTTCACCAAAACACAATCAACTGAAATTTTATGTTAATCCCAAAAGCCCCGGCAACCTGAAGCATCTTCTGGCTCGATTGGGACTCGCTCCGCCAAAGGATGAATATTCATGTCTTACGGGAATGGAGGCCGGAATATCCTTGGCCGCCGCCCGGGGTCTTGCCAATTTCGATACGCAAATGTTTCGCTCATTGTCAACAACAGCGTCGTGATGAAGTGGAGGACTCTGGGGCGAAAAATAAAAGTTATTCGTTCCGACAGAAAGGGGGAAGCCCCGCCTAATGAGTCCCCCATGACTGCTGTGCAAATGATTTTTCGGGTTACACTTTTAAATTTTCCGAAAACGCCTCGAGCAGCAGATGCGGTCCTCGGGAAATTCGCGCTGATATACAATTCACTTGAAAATCTACTTTAAAATTTGCTGAGTTTGCGTTCTTTTACATTCGAATTTTCTTGTCATTTATAAGTAGATAAAGCCTGTAGAATAATTCTGGTAGGTAGAATGTTTGCGGCAACTTCTTTATATTTTTTTCAGTGCGCTATCAATCTACCGAATATCATTTCACTGGGCTACCCCTTCTTGGCACCTGAGATATTGTTCCCGTTTTTGTCAGTTGTCGGGTGCCTATTTATAACTGAAACCGAAAAATCCATTAGAATATTGCCGCAGACAAAGGACTTTCCCCACAACCCTGCCCCACAAATCGCGGTGTGGGGTTTGTCGGGCGGGAAAGTGCGCAAAGTACCTGTCTGGGTGGGAAGATATAATACCTGGAGGAGTGCCAATCCCAAACGCTTTCCCACATAAACAAGCATTAGGGAACACCGAGCTTAGCTTATGTGGCTGGCTAGCTGGAAAACTGAGGAGGACTGTGGGAGCGGGTGGATACGGGCAGTCACGCAAGGGGTCAGTGGGCGTGGCGGGGCCAACGCCCAAAGGCAAACTATTTTTGGGGGAGTGAGGCAGTTGGTCATGGGGATAGCACCTCCGACTCCAGACAGCTGGATAAATATTTAGCACGACACGCCTTTATTCTTTTGCACCCCTAATTGATTCAAAAACGAAATTTTATCCGCATTAAAATGGAATTGGTTTCGGGTACAGGGAAATTAGATCAGAAGGACGTGCGTGGCATTTAATGGCCTCGCCAATCAATCCCAATAAACTTACAGCACAAGCTCTGCCACAAATGAGTCAGCAAATCGCATCATTACCAACGCATGAAGTTCGCCATCGGGCGTTCGTTCATTGGTTCAATCAATATGCAAATAAATTTGTTGTCATATCCGACAGCTATCTGTTGATGCTGACAATTATAACAACTGAAAGTACAAACACAAATATTAATAACCCCTAGCCAGAATCAACAGAGAATCTCACACTCATACGAATATTGGGCGAGACAGAAATTGGGAAATCAATGGCCAATGGCCCAAGACTACCAATTGTTAGCCGAGATGCGAAAGCACTCATATAATATTATTAACAATAACGAACCTAATTATTAGCACACATGCACATTAAGTAAGTGCTAATTAAGTATCAATTCAGATGCTAAGTTTATGAGATAAATCAGCTTAGTTATATTAAATTGTTGACATTAGTTCAGTATGCGATCTAATAAATCAAATCTGAAGTTATGAGCATCGTTGGCGACATACAACAGATTTTATAGTAAATAATAATAAAAAATAGTCGATTTATAGAATCGGGCTTATATATTATAATTCCTTATCAGTACACTTGAATTTAAAATGCCCGCCGAGCATAATTCGAAATGCAGCACTGGTGTCTGGCGCTAACGAGCACTGGCTGCGGTGGTGTAAAACGTGAACAGCTGATTGCACTGGCAGCGCTACGCAACACTCGACAGAATAACGAAAAGAGAGTACAGACGAAAAGTTGGAGAAAATTTGTTTCACATTTTCAAACGTGAAACAAGATGTAAAACAAGTGCATTTAGGGCCCAAAATAGTGAAAACTCACACGGGAAACACAATGCTAACGACGGATAGCAAAAGTAAGTGAAGGCTGCACGAAATAAGCGGGAAAAGTGCATGTGAAAATTTTCAAATTCGACCTATCTGCTTGTGGGTGCAAGGGGGGCGGCGGGCGGAGAGCCAGAGCAAGAGTACGCGAGAGAGGAAGAAAAATCAATAAAATTGTCGTGAGGCGCGATTGACTGGAGCAAAACAAAGTGCGACACGAAAGAGAGTGCAAAGCGGACTAAGAAAAAGCAACAACAGAGCGGCCGTTAGCTGAACCAAATGCGTTGGCCGAAAAGAGAGGTCAGATAGATAGTCGGTACTTTCAAAGGGAGTTGGAGTAAACAAACAAGTGCGCAATAAGTAAACCAAGAACAGCTGTCTCGCACAAAACGTAAATATTTTCCGAATATATGAATAATAACCACTATCGGTTGATCGCTTGATCGCTATGTAGGCGTACGAATCGAATCGAGTCGACGACGGCAGAAACAACGTTCATTCACTCGCGAAAAGTTAATACTCGCACCGAATACAATGATCGCACTTTTCGCGTGAATCACCTCCAGCGGCCGCTAATTAAGGCGGCGGCAGCAGAAATAGAATAGCTGCGAAAACAAGCAATAACGCCAACTGCACTGTGCGCGATTGTGATTTGGAAGCCACTCAATTGAAAGTGTTTGTGTCAGTGCTGTGCAAATAAATCGCCAAAATATCTCAGCACCGATGGACAAAAGATACAATATCTACAATAAGCAGGTTCTATGGCAACATATGTTTAAATGCGAAGCGACACGTGTGGAAGTGAAACCTGCATGCGAGTGGGAAAGTTCATTAAACTACAGCAGTAAAAAGTTTCAAAATACTGCGAAATATCTTTTTACACCTTTATGGAATAATATACAATACTTTTAAAAGGCATAACATTGTAAACAAATGAATCACCATTATTATAACTGATGTAGAAGGTGCCACCCCCTTGCAACAAAATCAATGACATTCCATATTAGATTACTCTTATATTTTGTGTTAGTCAACTTAATTTTTCGTCTTTTAGATTAATCTTACCGCAAATCAACAAACACAAAGATGAATGTAATGCGTAAGCTGCGCGGAGCGGCCAGCGCAGGCAGCGTCAGCGGCAGCAGCAGCGGAACCTCGACGGCGAACAATAGTTCACCCGGGGGCAACAGGAGCGGCACGGATGCCGGTGTACCGACCGCCCCAAACGGACGGAGTGCGGAGGAGGCCCTGATAGACGCCCGCGTCCAGGTGAGCCTCAGCACGCTAAAGAAGCTCTTCAACGAATACACTCATCCGCGGGAGCCGCTGAGCGAACAGGAGCGCGATGACAAGCTCTACGAGATGCTGCCCCTCTTCTGCAAAGTGAGTGAATCAGTCGGTGTGGAGGAATAGGCCACTAACTCCCCAACTCTTACAGGTCTTCAGCAGCTGTCCGGCAAACGACATGAGCGAAAAGTTCTGGGATGTGGTCGCCTTCTGCCAGCAAGTATCCCGTCTCATGGTCAGCGAAATCCGCAAGCGCGCCTCCAACCAGAGCACGGAGGCTGCGTCCATTGCCATCGTCAAGTTTCTCGAGGTGGAAACCACCGAGGAAACCAGCAGCGGATGGATGATTTTGGCTACCCTAAATTTATTGGCCAATGGAGACGTATCTCTCATACAGGTATGTTCCATTTATAGTACCTTATGGTAAAAATACATCGACGTAATCGAAGTCAAAATTTCAATAGCTACAATTTTTGTAAAGGGAAATCTTTAAATTTACAAAGTTTTCTAAGTTTGCTTAGTTCCAGGTTTAAAAGAAAATTCTCCATTTGCTCCATTCGGGTTGGGTGCATCTTGAACTTGTTGTTCCTTTTCTTCCGCATCGCTTGGCTTATGGACCAATTCAGCATTGCTCAAAGTTCTGAGCCGAGAATAGCTAGAGCCCTGTTCTACCAGCAGAATCTCCGATTTCTCCCTTTTCTCGGTGTCCGCCCACATGGAAGATCGCCGGGCTACCTTCCGATCCATTTGAATGGGTTTCACTGTGGCCTCGCTGCTCTCACTTGACCGATTTGAAACGATGCTAACAGTGCTCCTGTCCTCGATTTTGGCCCACAAGCTCGAGGAATCGCTGGAGCCGCGCCAGGCTGAAGTAGATCGGCGCAGCTTATTGGCCTGCTCTTCCATGTACACACTGTACTCCGTGACCACTGGTGTGATATCCGATTCACTGGTGGTTATGGTCGGTGTGGATAGAAAACTTTCGTCACTCTCGATCTGATGCAGCGAAAAGAACTTTTTACGCGCATCCCCAATGAACTGCCACATGCGGGCTATAAAGTGTGGCTGCTCCACCTCCGCGTTCGGCCGGAAGTACAGGATCTGAGAATTGGCCAATTTATAGTAGCAGCTGCAGCATTTGCATAGAAAGTCGTCCACTGGCTTGGAAAGCACAAACAGCCCAGTTGAACCAGATTCTGTTCCCTCGAAGTACTTACGGCCTGTCGCCTGACGTTTCCAGTCGCCGGGTTCCATGCGCATCAGCAGGTCGAAAACGTGGAACATGTGCATCAAGTACATGGTGCCAGTAACCAGTGCAGCGATGCTCTGCTTCTTGCAGTGCGCAAAGTGCGGATGTTCCAGGTACTCGATGGTAGAATTGATGAAGGGCAGGTGAGGGTCCAGCATGGCGGTGCGCATTATCAGTACGCCGCAAAAGTAGTGCGACAGCACGGCGCTCAGTGTGAGTAGGAGTTGGGAGGAGAGCACTGTACTCCTAGCCAGCACCAGTCGGAACGCGCCTAGAGCGGCGAGCGCCGTGAAGGACGAAAATGTGGCACAGTATAGGATCATATGCGGAGTGCGCTCGGGCCAGTAGGATGAGCCGCGTATGTGGAAATACATGCAAACACTGCCCAGCAACACCTCGATGAGTTTAAAGAACACCCAAACCTGGTTCATTTCACAGACGCACTTTAGTATTCTAGTTTAAAATGGTTTAAGTTTAGTTTTGGCAACTGATGAAAAAGGTTCTGCCGGAAAAGTATTATCTCAAAATACAATACTTGTGTTGCGGGCTTAAATTAAGATGTTATGTCTAAACCAACTAAGCAAATCGAATATTGCCTCATTTCAGGTCATGACTGCTGCGGCGGTTCCCTCTACTTTAGTGAAGTGCTTGTACTTGTTCTTCGACCTGCCCATAGTCGAGGACGATGAGCCTTCAGCTGACGGTGGAGCAGTAAGTGAATTTAATGCTCACGAAAGGCGGACGCTTCTGCAGAAGGTGTTTGTGCAGCTGCTGGTCAAGCTGTGCTCGTATCCGTATCCCGCTGAGGAACTAGCCCGCATGGACGACTTGACGCTGCTGTTCTCGGCCATCACATCGCCGTGTCCCATCCACAACATTGTGTGGCGCAAGAACGCTGCTGAAATCCTGACCACAATATCAAGGAATGGTTTAACCGATGCCGTAGTTAGCTATATACATTGTAAGTATGGTGGACTTAATCATTATTACTAAATATATATATTCTTAAAATGTTTCTTAATTTAGCCAAGGGCTGCATGGCACTTTGCGTGGACAATATGCAGCGCCTGACGTTTGGAAATCCTTTGGAGATCGTTGAAATGTTCGTCACTGTGTTCTGCTTTCTCAAGGACTCCAGTCAGGTATCCCAGATTTTGTTGGATGATTTTCGCGCATCCCAAGGCTACGTGTTTCTCAGTGATTTTCTACTCAAGTAAGTACAATAGTTCCCTTTTTAAGCACTTCTTCATATTCATATTCATTTCTAGGTTTGACAACAATCGTAGCCAATCATTGGAGATTCAAGCGGCCATTCGAAATCTGGTTCTGATGATCTCTTCGTTGTGCATGTGTGGCTTTTACGAGCTCCGACCGCCAGCTTCGCAGTTCAATACGGCTTTCAAACTGCAGAATTTCCAGCTCCCGCAGGCCACCTCCCGGGAGACATGCGTGCGAAATGTGTACGCCTTCCAAGTGCTGCAGAACGTGTTCCTTAAGTCAACGACGCCTGCGCTCTGCTGCACAATCCTGGACGCCATTTCGCGGGTATACCACTCGGAAAATGCCAACTACTTTATCCTGGAATCGGAGCAAACGCTTAGTTCATTCGCAGAGCGGATACACATGAAAAGCCCGCAAATACAGGAAAAATTCTACGATCTGCTGGAGTTCATTGTCTTCCAACTGAACTTCGTGCCGTGCAAGGAGCTGATCAGCCTTTCGCTATTGCTCAAGCACAACCAGTCGACGTCCTGCAGCATCCTTTGCTTGAAGACACTGTTAAACATTCTCCGGCACAACGCTGTATTTAAAGATGTCTACCGCGAAGTGGGCATTCTGGAGATCTTTGTTGGCTGTCTTACACGCTATGCAGCTCATGTGCAAAAAATTACCAAGGGAGATGAGTCAGTGGTGGTGGAGCTGGAAAGTGAGGCCGAAGAAGAACGGTTCGACACGCTAGGAAAGCATGTTCTGGAGGCCCTCACCATGTTGCTAGGAGGTGGTGCCAGCAACAATGCCCAACTCTTTCGTGAGTACGGTGGCGCCAAGTGCGTCCATGAGTTGGTGAAGTTCAAGCACTGCCGACCACAGGCTCTGGGAATCGTAAGGGAGCTGATCCTGTCCGCAGGTGGAGACGACGACATGCTGCACATACTCTCACTGATGCACAGCGTCAGCCCACTACAAGTGGAGTTTAAGATTCAGATACTAAACATGTTGCTTGGCTGCCTAAAGGACTCTCATCGCACACGGACCGTCTTCCGCAAAGTGGGCGGATTCGTTTACGTGACTAGTGTATTCGTATCTCTGGATGGCAGCATGGCCCTTCCTCAACCGGACATTCCACAACAAGATCTCATTCTGCTGCTGCAAATAGTCTTCCAGACCCTAGCCACCGCTATGAGATTTGAACCGGCCAACGCCAAGTTCTTTCACCAGGAGATTAGCAGCAGCTCATTGTGCGACACACTCCGTCTGCTGGGATGCTTTGGTGGATCGTGTGCCTTACAGGACTACACGGGCACCTACGAGCCGCAGCAGTCGCTCCTCAAGTATTATCATGAGATTTTCAGCGGTGATATTCTAAGCGTCAGGTAAGTTTAAAGCCAAATATTCTCCTTGGATTATTATCTTTATTCAGTAAATTTTCTTCACTTCCACAGTTTCTCTGAAGACGTTCCATACCCGCTGTCATACGTGTGCATCGTATTTCGGCTGCTATACAGTATTGCCCTGGATAATTTTGAGGCTCCAAATTTAAGCGGCATTATTACACTCTTCAGCGATCCTCCGACAACTTTGCGATCGCCGAGTAAAGAGCTGGCACCACCCGTGCATCCCAGCCAGCTGAATCTTACGCAGCCCAGTCCGGAGCCTAGAATAGTGCACCCAGGTGTGGTTCTTTGCATGCTTCAGCTGCTGCCCGCCGTGGAGTACGACATGGCTCCTTTACAGGCGGTGCAACTGCAAGTCTATCTAAGCGAAATCATCAAGTCCTTGGTGCGAAGCGAACGCAACCAGCAGATAATGTGTGACCACGGTCTGGCAGAGAAACTGCTTAAGCTGACGCGAAGAGCACTGGCGGAGGAGTCGCATCCGTTGCACGTGCCAATGCAGTACATTCTGGAGCGTCTTGCCGCTCAAGCATTGCAACCTACCGAATTGCGCCAGTTCCTGCGGCTGGGTGAGCCGCTCTCGTGTGCGGATATAGATCTTCAGCAGCCATATAAGCTGGGCGGTCCCGTTCCGTTGACTCGTATCAAGACTCTGGTGTCTATGACAACGCCGCGTGACTTCCGAGCCCACGGTTCGAGCACGCTCCCACCCTTCGTGGAGCTGGACATGTCCGCCGAGGGCTTCGGCTGCTTGTATCTGCCTTCACTGGCGCCACAGGCAACGGCCACCGCTGGCGGAACCATCGATGCAAACAGCATTGGGGGCATCGGGGCTGGCGATCGAATCTTTCCACCACAAACTGGACTCACATATTCCACCTGGTTCTGTGTAGAAAAGTTCTCAGATCCTAAGACGGACCCGCATTGTGTTCGGCTTCTTACTTTGGTTAGGACCATCCACAATCCACGAGAGGAGAACTTAGCATGTTTATCCATTTTGCTTTCCGCGCGGGACAAGGCGATCGTCGTCTCGACACAGGAGACCTTGGTCACACCCAGAAAAAGTATGTACTATCACAGAAGTCTCTTTAGAATCATTACTAAAAGGTTAATCTTTCTAGGTATTGGTGACTGGGAACCCGAAGGATCGGATGATGGTATCGCTCGCATATGGTGTCCTGATCTTTTGCACGAAGGCCAGTGGCATAACCTGGTCGTTGTGCTCAACCGGGCAGTGCTGAAAAATTCGAGCTTGTTCCTCTATTTGGACGGGGTTCCAATGCATACTCAAAAGCTGCACTATATTGCCCAGCATCCCGCTGCGGGAAACGCGAGTTTGACGTCGCCCACACAGATTTTTGGATATATCGGTACGCCACCTATATGGCGGCGTTACTCACGACTCTGTTGGAAGCAGGGCGTTTGCCACCTTATCGAGGATGTGCTAACCCAGCAGACAGTGCAGACAATATACCAACTGGGACCGCACTACATGGGCTCTCTGCAAGCTCCGCAACTTGGCAAGCAGTCGGAATCATTGGCGCCTTTGGTGCCAGAAGATCGCGTTCTCCTGGGGCTTAATGCTAAAGCCGTGTCCAAGCTGACACTAGTCAAAATCCGCAAAGTTTACAGCCGAGCGGACAACAAAAGCATTGCCAAGCAGCTAAACATGAACTCGCACGAGAATGCTACGCCCATAAAGTAAGTTGTACCTATGGCTCTCAAATATTAGTCTCATATCTGATCATCTGTTCTTTCAGAATTCTGCACAACTCTGCTGGACATCTTGCAGGAGCTGGACGCTCCCTTGGCGGCGTGGTCGTCGGTTATCTGGGCGTCAGAGTATTCAGTCCGCATCCCGTCTCAGCCATGATCGACACAGTTGGAGGCTGTAACGTGCTCCTCGGTATCATCGCCATGGCTCAAGACGTGGAGTCCCTATACGCAGGTGTCAAAGCTTTGACCTGCGTGGTGCGAAGCAATCGCGCCGCTCAAGCCGAGATGGATAGAAAACGATGCTACCAGACACTAGGCATGTTCTTTAAAAAGAAAAAGCATCTGCTGAACTCGCACATCCTGCACTTGACCTTTGGTCTAGTAGGCACAGTGAACAGCGGACAGGACATGTCGCCTATTCCAAATGTGACAGCCTTCCAAGATCTTTTGTGTGATCTTGAGATTTGGCATAATGCACCGAACGGACTTCTGCGCTCCCTGCTAGAGCATCTACTCGAATTGGTGGTCGAGTCCAGCGACAAGAAACAGAACGTGAAGATCATGCGCGATTTGCAGCTTCTAGTAAAATTGCTGCACATCATTACCCAAATCCAAGACCACTCGACACGAGAGATTCTCTTCAGTCTGCTGGAGACTCTACTAGGCGGACAGCCAAGGCACACCGATCTACTGCTTTTCGGTCAGTATGTGGCGGCCAAGCTGCCACAGGCCCATTCTGGAGGCTTGGAACGCGCTGTGCTTCTGCCCAGCATGAAAAATCCTGTTGAGGATCAGGATGGTGGTGTGGCTCAGAACATATACCTACGCAATCGCTGCCTATCGCTGCTCCACGGACTGCTATTCACGCCGCGGAACACCGTGAACTATGTAATCTGCGACGACATTTCCAAAACATTGGGAATGGATTGGTTGCTACTCTTCATGCAACCACACGTCCACTTCACCACCGTAATCATTGCAGTGCGCATCCTGGTCGTAATCTGTGCTAACGAAAGTTTTCTTGTGCGATTCCGGGATGCCACCCACAATGGCGGTTATCTTCGGTTTACCGAGATGGTCTCACAGCGAAAGATGCTGGGTCTCGGTGCCCAGCAGCTTAACCAGCGACCAACGAATGGCACTGGTACTGTCATTGTAGCCACCCCACAGAACACCATACAACATCTGCCCACGCAGATCGCAGGAGAGGTGCGAGCAGCGGCCTTAAATATACCAGGTGCGTACCTAAATGATCTCGAAGCAGCGTGGAAAATATTAATATTATTATTTTTCATCCACATTTTAGGTTTCCAGCTTCTTGAATGGCTAATGAATCATCACCTGGACGTTCCGGAGTTGTACTTCCTAATCACCGCCCTGATTATGGGACAGCCTGTAAAAGTATTGGCTACTGAGCATACGAAGTTCGATCTTGACCGCGTCTGGTCGTTCCTCTGGGGAGCTCCTGTATCCGCCAACACGCAGCTGCCAAAGCTCAACATTTGTCCCGAGGGCGTATGCGTACTCCTGGCAATGGTGCGGGGAATCGTTCATGGTGGAGAGTGCGCTCCTTGGCTGCACAGCCACCCGGAAACAATTATCCAGCTCCTGTTTAGCTTGTATCAAAACCTCACCGACTTTGCGCCTGTGATGATGACAGGCGACGTGGTCACCTCGCTAGTAGCTGTGCTATTTCCGTTGGCATCTCGTCCGGCTGAATCTGAACCAAACAGTGGCGCATCGACACCCACAGACGATACGGGAAGCAGCTTTGCCCTGCCACTACCGGAAACACTTCATGGAGCGCCGCAGCCCAAGCTAACCGCTCATCCGGTGTGTAATTGCATTATCGACTTCCTGCGCGTTTTTGTCGTGGACTCTCTCGGCCTCAACATGCAGGGTAAACCTACTCCGGTAATCGATCTCGTGCTGGATGCAGCCCCAGAATCGGCTGAACTACCCCTCCAGGTGCAGTATCAGACCCAGATAATTATCGCCCTAATGGATCACCTACTGGCTGCCGACGTACTTGTAGGCGAACAGGCAGCACTCCCGCTGGTGCCTCTCTTGCAGAGCCAAATGCAATACATCGCCCCAAATGTGTTTTACCTGACCGCTCGCATCGTGGATAAGCTGTGGCAAGGTTGCCTCGCCCGCAATCCACACGACATTTTCGATTTTGTCATAAAGCTGATCGTACAGGCGAAGCGTCGGTCGTCCTCGTTGTCATTGGAGCATCTCCATCACTCGCTGAACCGCAGCATCCTTTTCCTGCTCTCCCGACCCACCGATGACTCGCGAGCTGACCAGATGAGCGTGCTTGAGGCGCTGCACAAGATCATTCAGCACCGCCTGCTTATTTTCGGAGCGGGCAACCACGAACTGGAATTCATTGGCTGCCTCACATACTGCTTGCTGCAGTTGACTGCCGATATGAAAATTATATTGGAGCCGGCAACCAGCAGAAACACCACATGGCACGTAAATCCGCAGACGGAGACGGCAGAGCCCAAGGACGAAGATCTCAACCAGTTACAGGGTCGAAATCTGATCGTTGGCGCTGCTTTTCGTGTTTGGGAGGAGCTATACGTATGCAAGAAGCCTGCCATTGAGGAGGTATTTAAAGTCTCCCTAACATCCCCACCGCCGAACTCCAAAGCACCTGATCTGCAGACCACGCGAGAGCAGGTCATGGAGCTGGCCTCTAAACTATGGTTCAATTATGTGGAGGCAGAACGTAAGGCCACCTATCGTGCGCCCTGGGAGCTGCACACCCAGATCCAGTCCAAAATTCAGAAAGTAACTGGCGGACTGTCCCGTTTGACTAGCAGAACTAAAACCAAGAAGGAGGAGCTGGTACGAACCAGGTCGACCTTAACTCGCGAGGCAGCCTATGAGTCCACCGGCATCCATGTGCAGCTCATAAAGGATCTTTTGGACTTGCGTGCGAAGCAGTACCAGCAGATGTTGCAGCACACTCAGCGCTATGTCTATCAGGACTGGGTGCAGTCGGAGATGGAGCTTACCCGGGAGCGCGGTCTGTGGGGTCCCACTGGCAGCTGCTCACTGGATAAGTGGATTTTAGACACCACCGAAGGACCCCACCGTATGCGCAAGAAAACTATGCGCAATGATGTGTTCTACCTGCACTATCCATACAGACCGGAGTTGGAGCTGGCGGACAATCGGCAGCTGAAGTACAAAGTGGCCTCTAGTCTGGATAGCAAGACGTACGCACTGCACGGACCGCAGCAGCCACGCATACTGGCCGAAGCGGGGGAACACCATGCGATGCAACAGCAGAGTTCTCTGGAAGCAGTGCACTCGCATCGTTTGGAGACCAGCAGTTCGACTTCAACGCCACCACCCCTGGTTTTGCCCAAGCTTGTGGGACACGGATCAACACCCTGTCCACAGGAGTCAGTGGACGGCAATGCTCCAGAGGATGACGAAGAAGAGGAGGATACCTCGATGACCAGCGATAATGAGACCTTTTTGCGGCTACTAGAGGAGCAAGAGAAGATTAGCTTTATGTTCCGATGTGCAAGAGTCCAAGGCCTAGACACCTTCGAAGGACTTTTGTTGTTCGGCAAGGAGCACTGTTACATTGTGGATGGCTTTACGTTGTTAAAGAACCGTGAGATCCGTGACATTGACACTCTGCCGCCAGGAGCATATGAGCCAATCATTCCCAACTCAGGTGGAACCTCCTCGACAACTTCGCGGGCAGTAAGCCACAAGCTCAGGCAGTGCTCCAAGTTTGCGTACGAGGAAATCCGGGAGGTGCACAAGCGTCGCTACTTGCTTCAGCCTATCGCTCTAGAAGTATTCTCCGAGGATGGACGAAACTATCTTCTGAGCTTTCCCCGCAAAGTGCGCAACAAGGTTAACCAGCGGTTCCTAGCTCTGGCCACTGCACTGAACGACAACGCGCAACAGTCCGTGGCGGGCCAGAAGCGCACGGCCAGCGTGGAGCAAACTGCTGGCATCTTCAGTGGACTGATAGGCGAGACCTCGGTGACGCAGCGGTGGGTGCGCGGGGAGATCTCAAACTTCCAGTACCTTATGCACCTGAACACGCTGGCCGGCCGCAGCTACAACGACCTGATGCAGTACCCCGTATTTCCCTGGATCCTAGCCGACTACGATTCCGAAGAGTTGGATCTGACAAATCCGAAAACATTCCGAGACTTTTCGCGCCCAATGGGCGCCCAAGCCGAGGAACGCCTGGAGCAGTTTCAGAAGCGCTTCAAAGAGTGGGACGATCCGCACGGCGAGACACCGCCATACCACTATGGCACACATTATAGTTCTGCGATGATCGTGTGCTCGTATCTGGTGCGGCTAGAGCCTTTCTCGCAGCCATTCCTCAAGCTGCAGGGCGGACATTTCGACCTTGCAGACCGCATGTTTCACAGCATAAAGGAGGCATGGCTATCTGCCTCTAAGTTGAACATGGCCGACGTCAAGGAACTCATTCCAGAGTTCTTTTACCTACCCGAGTTCCTCAGCAACTTCAACAGCTTTGATCTGGGTACGAAGCAGAATGGCGAGACCCTTAACCACGTAATCCTGCCGCCGTGGGCCAAGCACGATCCCAGAGAGTTCATCCGACTCCACAGAAGTGCTTTGGAATGCGACTATGTCAGCCAGCATTTGCATTTGGTAAGCTTACATGGATATTATTCAAGTTAGTGGAGTCATTAACAATATGTATTGCAGTGGATTGACTTAATCTTTGGCTGCAAGCAACAGGGACCAGCCGCCGTCGACGCAGTTAATGTGTTCCACCATCTGTTCTACGAGGGAAACGTGGACATCTACAAGTAATAAGCACATTCGTTATTATCTGTTTGCATATTAGCTAACTATATTTCCCTTGTTATTTTACAGCATTGACGATCCACTCAAAAAGAATGCCACAATTGGTTTCATTAACAACTTCGGTCAGATTCCAAAGCAGCTGTTCAAAAAGGCGCATCCTGCGAAAAAGATGGGCGGCTCTCGTCACTCGGCTCTTATAGATCCTACATCTCTGATTCAGGGTAATAGCACAGTGCTCCAAACCGACCGCCTGTTCTTTCACAACTTGGACAACCTTAAGCCGAGTCTGCAGCCCATCAAGGAGCTGAAAGGTCCAGTTGGTCAGATCTTGCAGCCAGACAAGACGGTGTTTGCTGTGGAGCAAAACAAGGTCATGATGCCGCCTTCGTATACGAAATACATAGCCTGGGGCTTTGCCGATCATTCGCTGCGCGTTGGACTCTACGACACGGACCGGGCATCCTTTGTGTCCGAGGCGTCGGCCCAGAACTCGGGAGAGATCCTGACCTGCGCCTGCCCGAATGCCAAGATGATTGTTACAGCAGGCACCAGTTCCGTGGTGACCATTTGGAAGTTCGATGCGAACCGAAAGAGTCTGTCCGTTAAGCACTCGTTGCATGGACACACCGACGCTGTGACCTGTCTAGCCGCCAGTGCTGCCTACAATGTTATCGTGTCCGGATCGCGGGATGGCACAGCCATCGTCTGGGATATGACACGCTTCACTTTCGTTCGGCAGTTGCGGGGTCATGCTGGTGTGGTGGCTGCTGTTTCCATTAATGAGCTGACTGGGGACATTGCCACCTGCTCAGCCACCTGGCTGCACGTGTGGTCCATCAATGGCGATGCCTTAGCTATGGTCAATACATGTGTGGGCAGTGCGGATCGCATGCAGCAGATCCTGTGTGTGGCCTTCTCACAGATCCGGGAGTGGGACCAGCAGAATGTCATCATAACTGGATCAACCGACGGTGTAGTTAGGGTAAGACATAGTTTAGTTTACAATAAATAAAATAAACTAATGGTTCGCTTTCAGATGTGGTCTCTGGAGCATACACAGGTGCCCATCGATCGCAAATTGAAGCGAGGCACGGAGGTATCTTCGCAGGACAAACCCGACACCGTCTCTTTGGAAGACAAGGACAATAAGGATGACAAAATGAGCCTCATGAAGCAAATTAAAAGTCTTTCCCAGTCGGAGGAAGAGATGGGTAAGTTATTTATATTCTTTATCTTTGCTTGGTCAAGATCTTTGGAATTCAAAATACAAATTTCTTTTACTTTTCCTTCATCCGCAGAGATTGTTAAATCCGCCTCGGAAAGTAGCATTTCGGAGGCCTCCCAACATAGCCATGGATCGAGTAAGTCGGCTGAGACAGGTCCCAAGGCTGAAGTGCACGGTGAGCGCAGAAAGAGTTCCATTTCTGGAGCAAAGTCATTGCACGAAATGAAGTCTGCTACAGTGGAAGGCCAGGGCAGCAGCTACGATCCCAAATCCAATGAAGGTATGAATGCTAGAATGTTCGAATGCCTTAAACTAATATCTTACCATTTTCCAGATGAACATGCTATAAGGCCGAGCAAATCAGACACAAGCCTCACGGACGGTTTCGTTGTAATTGACAATGACAGGCATAAAGGCGATCAGATTCTTAGAAAGGGTACGTTTTAAATTTTATCTTTGTGTATGTAAATGTTTTTTTAATATTTTTATTTTTATTTCTTTATACTTAGGCTTCAGATGGCAACGTCAATTGATGTTCCGATCGAAGTTAACCATGCATACGGCATACGATCGCAAGGACAATGCTGAGCCAGCCAGCATAACAGCATTAACCGTGTCTAAAGACCATAAAATTTTATATGTCGGTAAGTTTCGCACAGCAAAGTTATAAAGATATAAGGAATTTAATCAAAATGTTTTGGTATGCATCAAGGTGATGCACGCGGTCGCATATTTTCATGGAGCGTTACGGAGCAACCTGGTCGCGGAGTGGCTGATCATTGGCTGAAAGATGAGGGAGCAGATCAGTGCGTCAAGTGCCACGTCAAGTGAGTTGATTTAAACATTAACCATTAACAAAAATACATATACCACATTATCACTTAATTTCAGATTTACACTCTATGAGCGAAAGCATCATTGTCGCAACTGTGGCCAAGTTTTCTGCAACAAGTGCAGTCGCTTCGAATCGGAAATCTCGCGTCTGCGAATCCTGAAGCCAGTCAGGGTGTGCCAGGCGTGCTACAGTCAGCTGCGCACGAACTCGTTGGACAATTAGGAAAATTATGTGGCATGCGGACACAAGTAACCAAACGAAAGCTATCCATAATAGTGTGTTTAGTTGTTAATGTTAAACGTAGTTAGGTTTAAAGCTCTTATTTATTCTTTCGGTCCAATCTATTATCCAAATCAAGTTAATTTAACTTCAACCAAAGGCTGTTATATGATTTTACACTTTATTTAACATAGTTTAAATCGAATTTTTTATGTACACAATGAAAGTTGCAATATAATTTATATAATTATTTATAACTATTTATTAAAAACCGCGTTAAATCATAATAAATGTTGCTTATACATACATCGCAAGCATTGACAATTAATAGTTATGTAACGCAGATGTAATTATATAAATATAAACTATTTAGTGAGACTTTCGAAGCATGTATGACCGACCGACCGACCAGACTACGAAAGTGGTCAGCGCACAAAACTCAAATGATCCCTTGAAGCTTGATGATTCCCGTAGTGATACACAGAAAGGCGTCAGTCCACACCAGCTAAATCGATAAAAGACACAAACTAAGCACCGCCAGTTATATCAATTAAATAGTTAACTCAAACACTTCTCTAGCAAATAAAACCAAACACACATCACGAAGGATATCGCCGCACCTTTTGCGGGAACAGGACACGTTTTAGCACACAACAATACAACCTCACACTAAACTAATGGCAAGTAGGATTTCTAAACATTACTTTTAAAGAGCATAGAAGTAAAAGCAATTCAAAAATGTATTACGTGGGTCACGACTTCTAAGAGCAATATATCCTATTGCACTTAAATTAAACATGAACTGAAAGGAAATATGGAAAATTCATTGTATAGAAACGAAAAGTGAATGTGCTGTTTTCTGAAACAACTTTCTCAACTTGTATCTTCAGTTCCGAGCTTTAAACCATTCAATTCCTTCCATCGATTACCACAATAACACCCAAATACTAAATAATTGTAAATATAAAGGTCACATAACAATGAAACACTCTAACTATAAGATAAAGAAATTAGATAAATATATCGGTAGCGATTGTAGAGAAACATTCCGTATTTTGTAGAGAATCTACATGTTGCATTGATAATAATTTACAAATATAACATATGTATGGGTGGCTGTTAATATGTAAATGAATATTGTGGCAGGAGCAACAAATGCAATTTCCTTTCTCCAGTCTGTTAACTCAATTCCCAGATTCTATCCAAAGAATACGAAGCACCAAAGCCCGAGCAAATGTATCTTTATATCCCATACAAAATATACAGCTCAAAGTTTTCAATTGTGTTAAATCTCAAATCAGAAAGGAACGTGTTACGTAATCAATAACTAGCCAGTTAGTGCAATACGAAGAACACGGACAACCTGTACTAGCATACCAACCTACATAAATAACTAAAAAGAATCGTAAACATAAAAATATATATTTATTGTTAGTGCGTGAGATAGCAAGCATACATATTACGGCATGCGAAGTTTGAAAAATACAATTTAATAAAATGAGCTATGTTAACAACACACAATGCCGCATTTTTATTTAACTACTAATCTCGAACCCTCATGGAAGACCATAAACTATCCCCATCATTATTACTAGATTTACGTATTGTATGGATCTTTTTATTTTCTTGTTCGTCAGGGATATTGGAAATTTGTGCGTGAATGGAAAGTGTAGATGGAAAGTGTAGGTGGAATGTGTGATTGGAAAGTGTAGATGGTAAGTGGTGTGTATATAGTGTGGATATGGATGGGTGCGAGTTTCCGAGTCGACCAGCGGATCCGCTTCACCTCGATGCTGATCACCCAAATCGGGTTACTGCGTGCAGCTATTCGGGTAAGATGTGGATTGGAAGTCCATTCGCGGGCGTTCGATTTGCAGGTCTAGGAAGCGCCAACTCTTTGGTGCTAGCGTGCACCATACTGCCAGTCTGGATTGTAGCGCGACTTTCCGGCCGTACACCTTCCGCCGGGACAACAGTTGCCGCCAGGACAACCCGGCTGGCTCATTCCTCGAGCGCCGCAGCCGCTACCACCCGCCTCCATTCGGGGGCAGTGGCCACCGGGGCAGTTGCCACATGATCCGCAGTTGCCACTTCGCGGACCCTGCGAGCAGTAGCCGCCGTTGTTGGAGCTGTAACTGTTGTTATTACTGTACAAGCCGTCCATGCTGCTCACTGAAATCGTAGTGTTAATAAAATATATAACTATTATTACTATTTTGCAACACACCTGACACTTTTGTATGATATTAGGCCTTGGAATTTTTATAAAAAAAATGTGTTTTTTTTTTATTTTTTTGCTGAACGGACTTCCGTTTAGCTTGAAGTGGCCGAGTGGAATGAACAACTGGTAGAACCAAACTCGACAGGCTGAGAAACGAAAAACCCCAGCCTCCTGTGTCTTTCGAACTTCAGTTCGAACTGAGCAGGCGCAGGCGCTGATTTTGCGGAAAGTGGTGAGTTTTCATTCTTTGCCTCGGGGGCGTGGCCTAGCCTCACACGCACACAAGCATGCGAGTCGGGGTTGTTGGAGCGAAAGAGAGCACAAATGCTCATGGGGTGGGGGAATAGAAAAATGCGACTTCTTGATGCCGCAAATTTGCCATGTGTGCGGAGAGCGGGGGCAGCGGAGCCGGGGGTGGCAGGCAGTGGGTGGTGGTGGGTTGTGGGTGGTTGAGTTACGACCGACGGCGACGCTCACGTCGTAGCTGCAAATGACTTTGCGTTCTGACTGGTTAATATAACCGCAGGATCGCAGTCGGGCGAAGGTGGCGGGGGGGCTGTGCGTTTGGGGGCTGCCTTATATACGGCTGCGAGTGGGCCGGCCCCTGGGAGCAGAGTCAGCCAAATGGGCTGTGTAATGGACACGGGGCTTATCCTGAGACCCTCGCCGAATCGACTTACAAGACTCCACCCTCTAAGCCGAGTGTCATGTGCCAGAACGTCTTGCTGCGCGGTGTGGTCGTGTGGGCGAGCTCGGAGCACCCCCCGCTCACACTGTCGCTAAAGTCACTTCAATTTGGATGAGAGTCAGTAAATCAACCCCTATCAACATACCAACAACCGACCGAGCTGCGATTGCGATTGCGATTTCGATAGCCATAGTTACTCCGGCTGGGGAAACGCCATTGTGGAATCGCCCAAAAACACTACCACTCACAGCGAGTCATATGCAGGAATAGATGTCTGAACGCTATATATCCTTTTCACATATAGCAAGCTATCAGGCTGCATATATGGAGGCTTCCTTTCTGCTTTCTATAGGGTCTTTGCAGCAGTAAATAGTAAAATAATGCAGTTTCTATGGTCTATAAGTCACCAAATCGAGAAATACCCTAACATCAAATTAGAATCATTATATCTGATTCAAGATGTATACAAAGATGATATATAGAACTTTACAGATACTGGTTTCTAATAGCCGAACGTAAAGATCAAGGACTTCTTTTGATTACATTTATTATAAAAGTCCTTTATTTTGTGATTATAATAATATAAAAATAAATATAAATAATATAAGTATAAATATAAATAATATAAATATAAGTTAATTGTGCAATCCCACTTAATCGAAGTAATTCGCATCATCAAATGCTCCAACGCTCCGTTTATCAAATGACTCGAACGCTTAAATGTACCCCAACTGTAGCGCCCTTTCGTCGGAAGAGGTCCTGACTTTAGAACTAATAATCCGACAGCCTACAAGCGCCGGATTGCGCCAAGCAACGAGGAAAAAGTGCTGAAAAAAGCGAGAGAAGCCAGGAGAGCAGCTGAGCATCTCTGCCGACGAAGGATGTTTTGGCAAGCACAGGAGCAGGACATCCGAGGGCAGGCTGTGGGAGCAGGACGGCGCCAGCACATACCAATACAGTGTCGCAGCCGTTCCACGGCTAGCTTTTCGTCATTCTTGACATTTTGTGGTGAATTGTCGAAAGCCACAGGATATGTGCGCCAGTGTGCGTGCCGAGCGCCACTGCGCTAGTGTGCGTGTGCAGCTGGTTGGGTGGCGAGTGTGTTGGCGAGTGAGTTAGTGTGTGTGTCGGTGAGTGGGAAAAAACAAAAATGGTGGACGGCAGGAAGTCCCCTCATTTGCTGTAATCGCATCAGGCCGGGGCAGTGAAAAAAGGGCGTTTTCCGGTTGGTTACCCGGCACTCCTCGCTCTCCTCCCTCGGCTCTCTTTCGCACTCTCTTCGAGGACTTCACGCCGACATGGGAGAGTCAGTGGGTGGGTGTGCATGGGTGTACGGGTGCTTGGGCGGCTGGGCTGGTCGGTCGCTTTTGGTCCACTATCAGGGGATGAAATGTAACATTTGGTAGCTTTTCGTAAATTTTCGACTTTCGCTTGGTCTCCTTTTTTTTTTTTGTTCTGTTTGTTTTTGTTCGTTTCTGGGTTCTCGGCTCTCGACTCTCGATTCTCGGCGCTTTTCATTTTCCCATCTCAACTGGGTTTTTCGCCTTTCCGTTTGTGGCTTTGCTGCGGGGGGAGTGAACGGGAGTGGGATTGCGGGTGGGGGTGGCTACTGCCTTTGGCTTGGCTCGCCCTCCTGTCAAATTGACTGCAAAAAAGGACCTCTCCTTGGCAGCTTCACTTTCGTAATTGGCGGTCTGTTCGCTGCTGGCTCTGCCAGCCTTAGCTTCCCGTTTCATTCGCAGTTGGTCCGTCAACCCAGGCGATCCGCATTTGCGTCCGCAGCAGGTTTCCGATTTCAGAACTCTGATTCCAGCGGCAGCGAATCGCGTCGGCATCTGAACATCTGAAAAGATTCTAAAATTGCAAGTGACTTTGTGCACCGGTTACACTAAAATTGTTAACAAATCGCCATATAATCCTAATTCAAATTTAAAGTGCGCAGTGCGGAACATAAATCGAAGCAAACTGGATACGTTAGGGTTCAAATACTTCCATCAACGGAAAATGGGCACAGGTACGAAATGCGTCGGAATTTCCCAATAACCTCTAGTGGGGATACCGTCGGCAATTGAAAGGGTGTTTTAACAAAAATCATCAACAAAAGCATCTACATCCGTCAGATTGATAGCCTTAAACAAAAGTGAACAAGTGATGGTTTTAGTTTTAAGACATTTTTTGTAAATAAATGTATTGCCTGTAATTGCATAATTGAATTGAAGAAATTAGAGTATAGCCATAGTGGTTCTTTTAACGCGTAAACGATAAGTGAACTTATTGTAAATCATGAAGTATTTGTTTTCTATAATTTATTAAAATTGGTAAACTGAAAGGGGTGTACGCCATCTAAGAATCACATAGTATGTTAAGTAATGTGCAAGTGATAAACCTTAGGGAATAAGTAATATAGTATTAGCAAATGTTCACATTTCTTTCTTCTTCACAAATTCTTGACAGGATCATAAGTCAAGTCTATATAGCCATGTAAACCTATCTGTATCAATACATTTGCGAGTTAATTTTTAAAGATTTGATTGGAAACTGTACTATGTTATATACTTGCAACTCCAGCAGCTTCCTTCGAAGAAAACTTTAAATATCCTGATCACAGATAGTTTGGGCAATATATTTGATTAATGAAAAAAGAAGATTTGACAGAAACGTAACAAACATAGCCAGACCATATTGATGACATTTTGATTAGTTCAAAGATGGAAAAGTATCAAAGAAATTGTATCGTTTTCCTAGTTCAAGATACCATGACTGTCTAGTAAAAAGTGGTACAGCTAGATTGTAATTTACAAAAACCTTTCACTTCGATTTCTGATGTTGTTCCAATTATGGCATTAGTATTTCCATTTTCCTGTTGGTCTCCCACGTCACTTTGATTTCCGAATGACCCATTGTGAAGCTCTCACGCCGATAATGCAAGCCCCTCACGTTTTCCCACACCCGATAGGCTTTTTGCCTATCTAAACATGTCCGAGATTTCCATAAAAATGCAAAAAGCATATTGAATATGTTTAATATAAAGACATAACCGGCACACACCGGCCAACTACCAAATAAAAAAAGGGGTTCCAAAGTAGGAAGTGATGGCGTAAGTAAACAGAAATATGTAAAATCAACAATAGCGAAATTTAAAAAAGAAAACAACGGGCTGAAAAAGGTTCGTGGCCCAAGGTGTCAGTGGTCCTTCAGATTCCGATTCCGCATCCGAATCCGATGCAACCCCAGAAAAGGGCCACTCGAGAGGTGTTAACACGCTGCGGACAATTGACGATCCGGAGGGTGTGAAAATTGGCAACACGCGCCAACCGAACGGCGACCCAAAACCAAAACCATGGCCACAACCGAGGGAACTTCACCAGCGACAATATGTCAAATGTCACAGGACAAAGGACCGCAACAAAGGGCGAGCGTTTTATTTTGACAAGTGCCGAGTGTTGAACTTAATTTGCGAAGCGTGCCAGTCAAAGGGCTGCCATCCATCCCCACATCCTTCCATCCAGCTCCCGCCCACTTTTCCGCACAGGATGTGGGCGTGTGCGGGCCATTTTCACAAGCTAATCCGCGACAAACACTCTCCAAGCAGCGCCCAAAGTAGGCAGCATTCCTTGGGCGTGACGCACTGGTTTTAACAGGGCGCACGAGCTCCGGCAGGATTAGCTCTTAATAAAAGTTAAATACGCCAATGATTAAATACACTTACTTGCCATTGTTGTCGCACCAGGCAGCTTATATTTTCCAGTGGGTACTTCAAATGTTGAAAGAATTTCAAGACAATCGAAGGTATATTTGATAATGGTTGTTCCAAACTGATAAAGAATCTTAAAACCTCGTAATCCTTATATTTCTATTTTCTCATCTTGAGATCGCTTCATACTTAGATATCCTTATTATAAAGCTACCACTGCCAAGCAATCCACAGCTATTACATTCACCTTATTATCCTTTTTTAGCGGGCGATCGCCTGTTGGACATTCCCTGCAAGGTGTGTGGCGATCGCAGCTCCGGCAAGCACTATGGAATCTACAGCTGCGATGGTGAGTCCTGGATGCGATCGAGTTGACAGGAATGTAAGCTTAGCTAATCCCTTTCAGGCTGTTCGGGTTTTTTCAAGCGGAGCATTCATCGCAATCGGATTTACACCTGTAAGGCCACCGGCGATCTCAAGGGTCGCTGTCCGGTGGACAAGACCCATCGGAATCAGTGTCGCGCCTGTCGCCTGGCCAAGTGCTTCCAGTCGGCCATGAACAAGGATGGTAAGTACCACCAGGACATACCTTTCCCGCGCCACAAGTATTGTTTTACTTGCCAAAAACACTTAATTATGCAGCAAATTAGCTCGGGAAGCCTGTTTTCGCCAAGGCTTTTGGGCATAAATTACATTTAAAGTGGGGGAGGGTAACCGAAATGCCGGTGGCTCCCGCCTTTCCAGCACTTGTGGCCAGACTCCAGAAAATGCCATTTGAATTTTGGCTGAATTTGTCATTAAGCTGATTATAAATTATGCGAGCCCCAATCCTGTGGTCGTGCCTCGGGGGCAAAAACCTTGATGGGGGAAAGTGTTGGAACTGATTTAAGATACATTTACTTTGTTTTAAAAATGAAAAAGGGCAATGATTTTGGAAAACATTTATTCGAAATTGCCAAAATTATATGTTAAATATAAATTGGATTAAGAGAATAGAAGTTATATTTAAAATTAATAATAATCAGTCCGCTGATAAATTTCCAACTCATTATTGAGAAACCCAGCAACATTAGCTGCTCGAATTTGGATATCGACCGAGTGTCCCCCATTCAGGCGGTAATCGGCAGTCGGATAGCCATGACCAAACCGAGAACACAGCTCAATGCAACAATGCTAGCTTTAAAGCTCTTAAGCCAACATTAAATGTAGCATAAAAACACATAATAGCGACGAACATTCTCCGTATCAACTGCCAGTTGGCAGATGGCGATGGCAGTCGGGGTGCGGACTTTGGCCGACTACATCCAGGAGCCAAACTCATCTCATGGATGCGATGCCAGTATTCAATGTTCAGTATTTGGTATTCAGTGTTCAGGAGCTGCCATTGATGGGTTCACTGCACAGAAGAGCCGGGCCAGAAACAAGGGACCAGAGCAGCGTGAGAATCGCAGCAGATTTTCTCACACGCAAAGGCCACTCTTTTGGGATGGGCGGTGGATCGAGTGGGTGTGGGTGGGTGTGCTTTTGAGGCGTGAGGGTCGATTGACAATGTGCACTTAATAGCGGATTACACGCATTATCCGTTCGCTGAAAATGCGACTAAAATGTATTGACAATCAAGTGATGATGCCCAAAGCTCGAACTTAGACGTCAGTCAACCCAAGGACCTTCGCAGCGATGCTGGCTTGTGGACCGAGATGAGGGGCGCTAAAACGGAAAGGGTCCTTTGCCACCACCACCCAAGTGAAAACTAGAGCTGCCCACAAAAAAAAAAGCACAACTGGAAAAAAGCAGGATGGAATTATAGCGATTAGAATGATAGCCGACGGCGAAGTTCTCTATAAAGGAGTATGGACTTGATGCAGTTGGGATGAGTGCTCCATAACTCGCAAGATCTATATTACATTATTATGGCTAGTTACACCTTATAATCCTAAACTGCCTTTTTGGGCTTTAGAATTCTTCTCAGATTCGAGTTACCTGCCAAAGTATCCATCATTACTACAAATACTGTACTTTTCAGGACAATTCCCCAACCAAATTCGGGGATCCTGTAAACATCGAAAGTGGCAGGATATGAGCATGCTGAGAGATGTACACACGTGTTCCTCACATTCCTTGCGATATTTTCTTAGTTTGCCGCTACAAAGCCTCATGTTGGGCTGCCTTTTTGGGGTTTTTCTTGGCTGGTTCCGTAAATAAACAACAAACAGCCATGGACGCCAAACAATTCACACATCTTCCACAAGCCCCACACTTTTGGCAGCCACCCTATGTGCTAGATGTACCCCCAGAAAAATGCTCCGCCCAAACGCCATTCTAGTTTCCCCAGACAAAATGCTTTTGTTGTTTAGAGCAGAAAGCAAAAAAGCCACAAAAATCGTTCAGGGCACGTTTGTGTAACATTTTTGTGAGTTTGGATTGGGTGGGTCATGTGAGTAGTAAACTTGTTGTGGGGGTTCGCTGGCCTTATGACTGTGGTGGGGATTTTGGGGATTGAAAGAAGTTGCTTCTGTGGTCTGCCCTTCTCAGTTTTCTCATTTTTCTTTTTAAGTTAATTGCAAATGAAGGGGTAGATCTGCCATTAATACAACCAAAGATTTACTATCTATGTATCTAAAAATGCAAAATAAAGTTCTTATACTAACTTGAATATATATACTTCTTCTTCGTTTCATACATATATCAAATTAAGCTGTAAAATTGTGGGTTTTTTACAAAGCTCGTTTGCCCAAAGGACATGGCAATTTGACAGTTTTCAGCTGACCAATCAGCATGCCACCGTACTTTAGAGCTGACAAATAAGTTATTATGGGAAAATATGACAGGCGTCGCACATTTCGCTGTCAAAGCTTTCAGAATTCTGAATTCAGAAGCAGAACTGCCTCCCCCAAGCCAGACTGACAGAATTACAAATGTTGGCTACTTTGTATGCTAATATCCTGGCGGGGAGGATGCGGATTGAATGTTGGAGGTTTGAGAAAAAAAATGGAAGGGACGACAAGAGCTCTCCTTACAAATTATGTTGCCACTTGTCACATTTAATGGTATTTGCATTTGTATACCCCAAAGTGTCAGCATCATCAACACGCATACTACACGTAGCGACCCTCCTGAACCATCCCACAGTTTTTCACTTTCTTTTTCTTTGCCAATATTTACGCGGCGATTTAAGCGGATTTCTCATTTTGAGTGATTTGTGTCGCTTCTCGAATCCCATTCTTAAAAAGCTCCATTCACCCGAGCTCCGTAAAGTGGGCGTGTAATAATGATGGGGTCATTATTCCCCCGGTTGTGTGATGAGCCGAAAAGTGATATGTAATGATGCTTATAATGGCCGGGCAAAATGTGTAAATATCCCAAATGGAGACACTTCTTACAATGGAAGTTACAAAGGAGGATTTGGAAACATAATTTTACAATGCTGGTATTTGATTATAACTTGAAATGAGCATTCCCTTCTGTTTTTGGGTTATTACTCAATGAAGTTCTTTCTGAATCATTTGTTTTCAAAATATGGCGAGGTACTATATTTGTTTGTAAACTCTATTAGAAGGAGCTAAGCAAAGAATTCCATATTTGTTAAGTAGGAGAACGGTGCGTATGAGTAATAAGCTTATAAACTATCTCAATCTTATGTTCTTGGCCCTTTCCTTCTTATATGCGCACATCACAATGAATAATAATATTTATTAAAACTAGCTCTATACTTTATATGCACTAAAAGTGAAAGTCGATCAGATTTAAATATGAACAGGAACATAAGAAGTAATTTTCTGAGCTATAGGTATTTTAGTTTGTCATGTTCTTGCCGAAGAAACCAATGAAATTACTTAGAGCTTCTACAGGTCGGCATGTCTAACTTTATTAATCAATATTGGAATAAGACTTACAATTGTCCTTTGTTTCCACTGCGAGGCTTAATGTGCATCGGAATCCAGTCTTCTCGACTTGAGTCGATATGTACTAACTTTAACTTTAGCGCTTAACGAAGGCAACTTTCTCCGCCCACACTTTCCGGCAAGGATTAAGCGAGGCAAGACGATAAGACAAACAGCAGAGACAATCCCAAGTGGACGAGCGGAAACCTTTTGCAAGATTCAGCCAAGTGTAAGCCCATTGGAAAGGACGGCAGAATGGAGTGCTCTTAGTTGCTGTTGGTGTTTCCCGGTGTCACTGGCACCTAGGAGTGTATACTCTTAGTTGTACAAGTATTTTGTTGCATACTTCTGGGCTCTTAAGCCCTTTTGTCAACAGACTGTGGTTCCCCAGGCTGGCTTCATTTTTGGTCCAAGTCTGTGGGACTGGCACTCGTTTCGTTCGTAATGGTGTCAATGTACACTTTTGTTGTTGTTGATGTCTATTCCGGAGACGACTTTTTGGCGCTGGCGCAAAAGGCAGTCACTGCTAATTTCATGACCACATTTTAACGTATTGATTTTTGCTGATGTGCAGCCATATACACACGCCTTCATATATTCGTATACATATGTGTATGTGTATGTACATATACGTACATACATTCGAACCCTGCTGATATTTATTGTGTAGCTTTTAAGCCGCCCGGTTCGGTTGAACCAGCGTTGAATTCCCCACGCCACATTGCGTATACGCAATTTCATTTACACATGGCTGCAGGGCACAGAAAGCCATGGCTGAGAGACACGCCCACACATGCAAATTCACACGCACACTCACACACACATGTGCTGCGTGTTTTACTTAATTGACATTATAGCCTACTACGATATGTGCATACACTTTTGCCAGAGACTGTGCGACATGTAAATGCGCCTGGCTTGCACATGTCATGGACACGAACCCCAGCATTCAGGAGCCCATCATCCCCATCTCCACCCACACCCACACACACATGCACACCATACACATCCTGCCTGCATTGCAGTGTGCGTGAGTGAGTCAAACGTGTCAGTGTCAACATTAAAAGCGGATTTAAAATCACTTACCCACTGGGCGAGCACAACTCGAATGAGAGTCAGAGGCGTAAAAGCCGTTGGCCTCATCATGTCCGTAGCCACTTGCCACGTCGAATGGGCGGTAAACACACGGACATGCACACAAAGTGTCCAGGAGTCAAGCAGCAAATCGATGGAACTATCCACTACCGATCGAATGATTCAACTATAAGCAGGAACAATGCCATACCCTTGAAAGCAACTTTGAATTATCACCATCAATAGGTATAATAAAAGTAACCTTGTATTAAGTTATTTAAAAGATATATCTTTTTCGAATGTTACTGTCCTTCGTTACTACGCAAACCTTCAATACAGTGAGCTGTAAGAATAAACATAATCTAAACTCATGAATATTTAATTATTATGCTTATAAGGCAAATAGCTGGCATATAATGCAAATCTCATGAATATGAAATCTAATTAACACTTGACTTATAAACTCTTACGGAAATCAAGGAGTTTCTCTTTTACCCCGAATTTTCCGCAACCCCCCATCCCCCTTTTCGCCGTAGAAAAACACCTGGAAAACCTCCCAGGCTTTTCCGAAATGTGGTACAAAAAGTTACGCCCGCTGGGCGAAAAGAGCGAGTGGAAAAAAATGACAATCTACAAATCTAATTAGCAACTCATTACGAGGATCGCAACCCTGCTCACAGGACACCACCTCCGCCGCAGGACAGCGAGGCGCAAATGGAAAGAGAGAAACATAGCGAACATATTGACCGATTTGCTGAAGTTAATCAATTAATTAGGGTAGCGCACAGGGAAGCGGACCGGAAGTTCTCCACGAGAGCAAAAACAATTATGTCAAAATACGTGCGTTTGAGGGGGAAAAGGAACCATTTCGTAGGCGGCGAAGCTGAGGAGCGACAGGAGCGGCGGACAAAGGCCGCAATGTCTGGATGCCAAGGAAAACGCGGCGGAAAAATTAATGATAAGTGGCAGTGGAAAAGCGAGCTGCCACACAGCTGGCAAGTTCCCACGGCGAGACACGACCACGGCGACTTCACGACGATGCCGCACGCAAACTACCAAATGATGGTCATCATCATCAACATCACGGCGAGCGGTGGCCAGGACGAAGGATACGCAGCCGCCCATAAGCTGAAAAGCGCAACGCGTGCCCCAGAAATCGAAGCAAATAAATCGGCAAAATCGGTAATGAGCAGATGCGGGGCATATATTATGTCGTAATCAAAACTGAGCGCAAAAGGACTTCGACTCGAGTATATCAAAATGCGTTCGTTTTGTTTGGCAGGCAAATTAAAAGTAAATAAGGCAACGTTTGCAAATTGAGTGTGTGGGCATGGGCGAGAAGCGTAACACTCGAGAACAAACCGAAATAAAATAAAAAGATACATAAACCGTGAAATTAGGAAAACACTTGAAGTGATTCGATGTGCTACGAGCAGGGGTGTCTGTGCAGACCCAGTTTTCCGATTCCATCGAGGGTTGCAAAGGGACTAGTAGCCGAGTGCTTAATAGTCCATAATGGCCACATTATGTCGGCACAAGCTGCTCCAGTGCGCAGTCACCCACGGAATTGTGAGGCCAACAATGGAGTAAGAAATGGCCAATTGTCAAGTACTTACGGATATCTCAAGCATTCAATCATTACAATAGATACTTTTAATTATGTAATTACCGTGTTTGGGGAGGAAATAATGCTCATCCATTTTATTATGATCTAGCTATTAAGCTAACTTATAGCTTTTGATATTTATTAGATTTTATGGTTTGTGCATTTTTTTAGAGCCTAATTGGTATGATTCCCAGGTATCAAATAGTCGAAATATCCAGCATCTATATAGTGACACTCACTCACTAACTTGATTGCTAAAAAAGAAACTGTATGAAATCAAATGCAATTTATAAATTTTATAAAATGCTCAAAAGTTGATTCCCAAGTTGAAAAATTATATTCCACTTAATTCAAGTAAGCTTTTTCGAAACGCCTGCAGTGATTTGCCTGTTTGGTGTTAGAGTTCAGACACGACTTGTGCATTTTCCATTTTCATAACTTGGCAGTAAGTAAATCGTTACTTTTTGCTCATCAACTTACTTTTCTGCTTTTGCCTTCAAACAAAGTTTTCTATGGGGAAAAAATGGCGACGTCCCTAGAAAACGTAGAATGCCAAAATCAAAAAGGATGTGGAAGGAACCAAGTACTTATTTTAAGTTTTTTCCGCCAAGGCAGCTAATTTTGTTGCCTTTTTCACGCGTTTCTGTGTTTGAGGAAACAAAAAAAAAAAAGTGGGAAAGTGGAAAGTGGGTGTTTCAGAGTCACAGCCAAGGGGTTAACTTGAAGTTTGAGTTCCGCAGGGGGTATTTTCAACTTTTCTTTCGCATTCAGCTGAACCGCAATTTTTTCGAGTCGCGCTGAAAATGGGGACCTGAAGTTTGCTAAACCCGCAGCATAAAAATTTGATGAGTTTGGCATTTTCTTTAATTGAAATTTGTGATCTTTTAAAAGCTTTGAGACTTCTTCCCGCTCTAGGTGGCAATGTGGCAACTTTTTTTCTAATTCCAACCATTGGAGTGGAGCGCGGGATGAAGAAGAAGCCAAGCTCAAGTGACTGTAGTCATTTTGCGGGGGAAAGACGCACTCACATATGCGATTAGCTGGGTATTAAAATGTCACCCCTTTTGCGCCACGTCATGCAATCTACAAGATTCGCAGCGCTACTATAGATACATTTAATTACAAACAAATAAAAGTCATGACAGCCACTCACACACACGCACACACACATGGTGCCCAGGTTTTTAGCTCGCGGCATGTGCAACAGTTCTCACGCCCGAGGACAGTTCATCTATCCAATCCGCTACTTTGCGTCCTTATAGCTCGTATCTTTGCATCTCCAGCTACCTAATAATCGGTTTATTATTTCTTCCCTCTGGCCCCGCCCTCCCCTCACCAGTGACCCAAATCGGCTAAGGCCCAACCTTTGCGACCATGCCACAAACAGCCCGTGCCGAAAAGTTTCCAAAGGGATAGATAGCTGCGGAAGATGAGAAGAAAGCCAGCCAAGAGTATCTTTGAAATTAGCTTTATTTATTTAACTACTTAGAGGCAGATTATCGCAATTACACACTTCAAATGTTTTTATGCAAACCAGATGGGTTCGTCACATGTAAATGGCAAGCCAATGATTTAAAAATTACTATAAAGTTAATCTATATAAATGTGTGAACTTGTAGAACTTGTAAATCTAAGGACTAGTTACATAATGAATATCTAGATTTTGTATCTATGAGTACGCTTTGTTTATTATAAGATACATACCACACATCCACTTGTTACTCGGAACTTCTAAATGTTTTCAAAAGTCAACACTCATTTTCCTCTCCCCCAGCTGTGCAGCACGAGCGCGGTCCCAGGAAACCGAAGTTGCACCCGCAACTGCATCACCATCATCATCATGCTGCTGCCGCCGCCGCTGCAGCGCATCATGCAGCAGCCGCCCACCATCACCACCATCATCACCACCACGCCCACGCAGCGGCCGCCCATCATGCGGCAGTGGCTGCAGCGGCTGCCTCCGGGCTGCACCACCACCACCACGCCATGCCCGTCTCGCTGGTGACCAATGTCTCGGCCTCGTTCAACTATACGCAGCACATCTCCACGCATCCGCCTGCTCCGGCGGCGCCACCCAGTGGCTTCCACCTGACGGCCAGTGGCGGCCAACAGGGACCGGTTCCACCAGCTGGCCACCTGCACCATGCTGGCGCCGGACATCAGCACGCCACGGCCTTCCACCATCCGGGACATGGACATGCGCTGCCTGCCCCACATGGCGGCGTGGTCAGCAATACCGGCGGCAACTCGAGCGCAATCTCCGGCAGCGGACCCGGCTCCACGCTGCCCTTCCCCTCGCACCTGCTGCACCACAATCTGATCGCGGAGGCGGCCAGCAAGCTGCCGGGCATCACTGCCACAGCCGTTGCGGCGGTGGTGTCCTCCACCAGCACGCCCTATGCCTCGGCGGCGCAGGCGTCGTCGCCTAGTAGCAACAACCATAACTACTCCTCGCCCTCGCCCAGCAACTCCATCCAGTCCATCTCGAGCATTGGATCGCGCAGCGGTGCTGGCGAGGAGGGCCTCAGCCTGGGCAGCGAGAGTCCGCGCGTCAATGTGGAAACGGAGACACCTTCGCCCTCGAACTCGCCGCCCCTGAGTGCTGGTAGCATTTCGCCAGCGCCCACGCTGACCACCTCGTCGGGATCGCCGCAGCACCGCCAGATGTCGCGGCACAGCCTGAGTGAGGCAACCACTCCACCCAGCCACGCCTCTCTCATGATCTGTGCCAGCAACAACAACAACAATAACAATAACAACAACAATAATGGAGAGCACAAGCAGTCGAGCTACACATCCGGATCACCAACACCCACAACGCCCACGCCGCCACCGCCGCGTTCTGGTGTAGGTTCCACCTGCAACACGGCCAGCAGCTCCAGCGGCTTCCTGGAGCTGCTGCTTAGTCCGGACAAGTGCCAGGAGCTCATCCAGTACCAGGTGCAGCACAACACACTGCTCTTCCCGCAGCAGCTGCTGGACTCGCGGCTGCTCTCCTGGGAGATGCTGCAGGAGACGACGGCGCGACTGCTCTTCATGGCGGTGCGCTGGGTCAAGTGCCTCATGCCCTTCCAGACGCTCTCCAAGAACGACCAGCATTTGCTCCTCCAGGTAGGGATGCTCCCCTAGTTTAAATAGTATTCTTGGAAATATACGGATGCAATAAATTACTCGGTAATCTAACGAAATCATGCGTTTTGTTTCAGGAATCCTGGAAGGAGCTGTTTCTGCTGAACCTCGCCCAATGGACTATACCGCTGGATCTAACGCCCATCCTGGAATCACCGCTCATCCGCGAGCGTGTGCTGCAGGACGAGGCCACGCAGACGGAGATGAAGACGATCCAGGAGATCCTGTGTCGCTTCCGCCAGATCACACCCGACGGCAGCGAGGTGGGCTGCATGAAGGCTATCGCCCTGTTCGCTCCCGAGACCGCCGGCCTGTGCGACGTGCAGCCGGTGGAGATGCTGCAGGATCAGGCGCAGTGTATCCTCTCGGACCATGTGCGTCTGCGCTACCCGCGCCAAGCAACCCGCTTCGGCAGACTGCTGCTCCTGCTCCCCTCTCTGCGAACCATCCGAGCGGCCACCATCGAGGCGCTGTTCTTCAAGGAGACCATCGGCAATGTGCCCATTGCCCGGCTGCTGCGCGACATGTACACCATGGAGCCGGCCCAGGTGGACAAGTGAACCGGCCACGCATTTCAGCCGAAATGAAATCAAAATCGATTCCCTAGCACCTAAGCGCCATCCGTCGGTCGTCGTCATATGCGAACTTATTTGTATTCCAATGCGACCCGAATCCTTCATTCAGATTCACTGCGGCGGGAGGCGGGCCAAACTGGGGGCGGGAGCTGCAGATGCGATGGTTCGCAGGACGCCATGTAATGGAGGCGTATGTACTAACCGCGCTCCTCCATTGGCGATGCAGTCCGCGTTGATGGCGCACCCACACCTTGATTTATCGCCGGCAATGCGTCGGGGTCTCCTTACTTTCGCTTCGTTTTCTAACATTTGTATCCTTATTTTATTTCATCTTTTTCCACGGATTTTTCTTTTTGACTGCCTGGGCGGCACTCTTTATTTATCTTTCATTCGACGTTTTGTCGTCGCTTTTCTAAAAATTCCCCATGTTATTTCAACCTGGCAAGGACCTCGCAGTCCCATTCCCGCGCCCTTACTTACAAATCACTCCCCATCCAGCGATTCCGCAATCGTTGTTCGAATTTTTTCGCGCTCTGACTAGGAAATACCCTATAATCAGACAAATAAAGAATATCAGTTGAAATTCTTTTTTCAAAGCAGCTCTAAAACGGATTCTGAGTGGAATACCTAATCGATATCAATAAATGTAAAAATTATACATATCCTTCTGTCTTACCAACTTTGTTTGCCTACTATAGGGTATTAACAGTCGTCAAGGACCCTTCCTTCATCCCTGAAAGTCTGCCCACTTGTACACTCATGATTTAATATGACTGCCTTTTTTTTAATACCTTCCTCCCGCTTTTTCTCAGTTTCCACTTTTTTACCATTCCGGGGTATCATTTCGAATAACGCGTTTAGAAATCGTGAAAATGAAAAAACAACTTTGCCGCAGGTCAAGCGACCAATTTATGTTGCATGTTATGCCTCACTGTTACTGTTGGCTCGTTGGTTGCCTCTCCGGCTTGATGTTTCGGTTAGTTGTATCTAATGCATAGACAGATACAAAAGTATCTGTGTATCTGGACATGCACTTGCATCCGTACGGGGGGCACTGAAATGTATGAACTCCACTTGTGCAAGCCACCGAATGCTTTATAATTGAGTTTTTCACATTGATACTCGTAAGAACGCGAAGTTAGATATAGCGAAAACAAAACATTAATTAATATAAATGAATGTAATATTATGGTCTATCTAACCATCTAAGGCAAATTTAAATAAATTAAAATATATTTAAAAAAAAAACAAATTTCATTGCTTTTCAATTATTTTTCGTTGATAAAATAGTTATGGGATATTTGGAAACTTTTCTTTAATCCGATTCGAATATAAATGGATATTGGTAAGATATAGAACGCTTTACCCAATTCGGAGCCGGATAGATTTCAGCGTCGTAGGCGCTTGGTAAATGAGTGGCCGTGGCCAAAATGTTATTGATATGTCGCTACGTACCGAAATCATAAAAATATGAATTGCGTAGGCGTAAATTTCAAATTCTTTTACTACCATCCTTTTACTGAAAATGATGTATGAGGATGTTAATACATACATATCGGCCTCATATTTAGATACTATAGTAAAGTAAAACTAATTTCAATTTAAAGCAAAATAAAGAAGTGGTAAACTAATCCTAACCGCTTCCGTTTGACCGCATTTTAGAAAGGTTTTGAAATTAAAAAGTGATCCTTACCAAGTGCCAATAAATATTTCAGATTTCAAGGAATAAGTAGATATATCTAGTACCGAATAAAATTACATGAGAACATTTCAAAAAGTGTTTTTACTTGAACTTCAGATCCGTGCAGCTTGCATTACCCAGCGAGTGATGCCATGTTTGCTGCAACTAAACAAATTAAAGCGCCTAACCAACCGAAAACCTTGTAAGCCAATGCAAATGCTGTTAATGGATGTAATGCCGCACAAAACGAAGAAAATATTAACCAGTTTAAACAATTAAAACAATTAAGTGTTTCCACACTATTTGCAGAGCAACAGCGAAGGGGCCACAAAAAGATGTTAAGTAAATAGCATCAAAATAAAAAAAAAGGTGCCGAAAACATTTTGCAGGACAAAGCGAGCGGCAAATAAAAATGTAAATCATAAAAAGCGTAATGAAAATAAAAATCCTCAATTTGTATGCTGTCGCATATTCCGCAATGCTTAAGCATTGTCCAAGTGGGGGGGATGGCGATGGTGCCACCACCACCTGATTCCACCAAGGCGAAGTGGACTCAACCGGAGCTGTCATAAATTCTGCCAGCAGACACCAATCCTTTTCAAAGGACATGTGCGCTATGCGTCTATTATTGATGTCCGGTCTCCGAACATCTCCTGTCATCAAAGAGCCCGATTCAATTGTCTGAGACAAATGTCTTTGGCAAAAGGTAAGGAAAGAGGTCTTATTTTGCATATGCAAACGCCGGCAGCTCCAATTCGTAGAGGGACAGCCGCACAAACCGCTCGGACATGTTGCACATTACCCTTTCGGATCTGCTCCACCAGCTACCCACCCCACCCAAAAAAAACCGCCCAACTCTTGGGGGTAAAAGTTTTAGCATCCGCTGCCAGTTCTTTTCACACTTTTCTTTTTGCCGCTGGCCAGGGGCAATACATCTTGGGCCACAAAACACAAAATCGTCTTAAGTATTTTGTGTGGTTTAAATAAAGTAAAAATAATAATGCCAAAGTAAAACCCAATGCCCAGATGTCCTGCTCAAAAGAGTGCGAGTGTGTAAAGGATAAGCGTGCTACATCCGCTTAGCGATGTCCTCATCTAGTCCTGGAATACTCTAATATGAGTAACCAAGCCCTCAAAAACTGAAAAACCAAAGATGGTATGGTGAATTATAGCGTAGCTAAGTAAGATATTATTCGCTTAATTGTTACTTTCTACTATATAAATGCATACATATATATATATATATATATATATATATATATAATTACAAACACATTTTTACTTAATTAACGTTATTTGCTTTAATATTGTATCTAAAGGGCATTTAAACGTCAGCTTAGCTAAATTCCGACTGAAACTTTTCGTTTTCTTTACTCCTTTCTTGCCATTTATTTTTGGGTCTCGTGGTTGCGTAAATGATTTTATTTCGTTGCTGTAAAATTTTTGATGTACTATTATTCTATGCCCAAGTCCCCAATGTCCATCATTGTTTTTTATAGACACATTGCTGTGTGCAAAGGGTTAATTCCCCGCACCCCCATCGCCGCCAACGAGGAGCGCTCCTCATCGTCATCATGACAAGCGAATCAGCAGCCTTGGCCAAAAAGGTGGGCTGCATATGGGATATGTGATGTGTGATATGGGTTATGGGTTATGCTATATGGTATATGGGATATGGTCGAGTGTGTGGGCACAAGATCCACGCAATCTTGATGATGTGAATTGTGGCACTTGTCCATCGAATTTGGGGCGTGGGCCGGCATATCATGCTGCAGGATTGATAGCTGTTTGCTAATTTTGAGTTTTCCGCATACGCCTAGTATGACGGGTACTCCAGGTCAGCGGGTGTGTATGGAAAGACCACGTGTATGGCTGTAATCCATGGCAGCTACAAGAGGATAAGCCAATAGAATGGGCACAATGGATGTGCAACTGATTGGGAGTCTAAACACTTAAAAGGAGGAGAAACTAAGCTCGGATTTGCAAAGATAATACATCCACGATGTTAAAAATATTTCATAACTTTATCTACCTATATCAATGCGCAGATATGGATACAAATATCACATTGGTTTTTCTTTAATATATGACTAGATGATAGTTACAGGAAGTACAAAAACTTTAGTAGACAAGAAATCGAAAAAGGAAAGGAAAAGAAGTAAAACGTAGCAGTCCACTTAAAATTCCGCAAGGAAATCATATTACCGCCACGAGAACCAGCCAGTTCCTCCTACTCCCACTACCACTCACATCCACACACCAACACAGTGGGGATCGGGAACGGGAATCATTTTCCTGCTTTCCCAGCTGCCGTCGGAACAGGGCAGACCAGACCAGAGATACCAAGTCAGGCCACGAGCATAACGTGCAGCTTTCCAGCTTTCGCCGCAATCAATTTTACGGGTGCACAGCAGCAACAACCAGGAACAGGCTGGGATGCGCCAGTGGAATTAGAGCAACCCCGAGCCCAGCCACGTCAACGCCAAGCCACTCAGCCACCACCCGGCCACCTCACGAGCGGAGTTAGACGGCGTGCCAGGAGGAAGAGTAGCGCACGTGGTCCTGCTCACATGAAGGTATTAGTCCGGAACATCGCTGCCATGGCATGGGTCAACACCATCGCGCATAGAGGACTCGACTGCATCCATGTATGCGTAGGCGTGCAGGATATTTGTCCGGCAGCACGGTTAAATACAAAAAATCCATTCGTCAAATTGACCGATAACAAGGTACAAATTCCCCAAACAAAGTGCAGTAAATAGCGGGAAACTCTTTAACTTGGAGTTATAATAAAGGCTAATAATTGTATTTTAACAAATCTGTTGCGTTTTCAATTTCAAATTTGCAAATATTTGACTATACTAACAACCTATAATTCTTCTATAACAAATATCCTTTAGTTTGACACTGAAAAGTTAAGATGATAGAAAATCCTTTTATCCTTTAGTTATATCCTTTTATCCTTTAGTTTCTTTAAGATATTCTGTTCATCTGATCCATTATTGAATTTGTTAATTATGCGTTGTATAGTTATTTGCTTTATTCACGTGAAATACAAAGTATATTAAGTAGTGGTGTTTGGTTGCTGTGTGGATCCTGGGACCTGCACCCCTTTGATTTCACAATTTAAATGCCCTTCAGCACATGATGATAAGGAAGCGGGTGCGTCCTTTAAGGTACGTTGGCTAACTAAATTCAAAAGCGACTTAGCCGCTCCCTTTTTCATTTTTATAACGTTATTCACGGCTTTATCAAGACTTGCCGATCCGGATTTGACCGCAGATCCAGTTTTGGAGATAGCCTCATAAAGCTTCTCCTGTACCACATCGGTAAGTTCTTCAACTTCGTCCTTCCCAAGAGCTGGTTAAAAAAGTGGTTTCGTACAAATAATTATAAGAAAATAACAGGAATATTCGCAATATTACTGACCACCGAAAATAATTAAGAGTTGTAGAATAGCTATCCACTTGAGGCTGGCCATCATTTAGTTATGGCGGATAACACCGATTGTTGAAATCTTCGACGTGTGTTAATTAGATTATTCCGAAAAACAACAGTGACAAAAGGATGACACAGTTGATTATAAAGTATTAGCACTTGTTTTTGGTTACAATTTGCTAATTTGTTGGCATTCCGAATCAAAATAGGCAAATCAATAAAATGTAATAGTAAAAGGAAAAATAAATAATTAATAATAAGGAAATAAGTTGAGGAACAATAGGAGAATGTATGCTTTTCAAATTTTTCACGAATACCGCTAACGATATTAATTTTACTACAAATGCACAATACCAATTTGAATTTGGCGGCACAACTGCTCACCTTGCAGCACTGGACAAGAGACTGCGCAAAGGCGTTATACAGTACTGGCCAACATAACAGGGATGCAACGCTCCAAAGTTCGGGAATTGAACTAATCTAAAGAGTTTAACTATTCTAGTAAAACTAAAGTTTATTTAAATAATTTCCATTGGTAAAACAATACCAGGATGTACTGCGCATAGGAAAAGTGAGCGGATTTCCCGCTTGCGAGCTTATCGCACCACTAACACACACATACACACCCACACGGACTCTCTTCGCTCTCTTTCTCTCTCTCTCTTCGCAATCGCAACGATTTGTTGTTGGCCGCAGTGCTTGTTTTGCTTATATTAGCATGTGTGGAGTGCAAACCAAGAATCAGTAGTCGCCGCGGTTTCGACGTGTCAGTTTGCAGTACAATTACGATTTATTAATCGCGCCAAATCGCGGAGCCAAGTAGTACTTAGCAAGTAGCAAGAGGAAGCACATCAGCGAGTCCATCGACAACAATAACAAAATATGGCGGATAAAGTAAATGTGTGCATTGTGGGCTCCGGCAACTGGTGAGTGCACTTAATTACCCATTGCGATGCACTTACATAATGACCATTCAATCCACACCCGCACCAAACACCACCACCAACATTCCAATCTCTAAACCTTGCGTCCTTGCAGGGGTTCGGCCATAGCGAAAATCGTGGGCGCCAATGCCGCCGCTCTGCCGGAGTTCGAGGAGCGGGTGACCATGTTCGTCTACGAGGAGCTCATCGATGGCAAGAAGCTGACGGAGATTATCAACGAGACGCACGAGAACGTCAAGTACCTGAAAGGACACAAGCTGCCCCCGAATGTGGTGAGTGTTGGTTGCCAATCAATGGGGTGGACTTATGTAACGCCGGAGCGGATTGTTAACAAACAGCCGTGCGCTTACATAAAGGCTGCATACCTTGATCTTGGCCGTGCGGACCCAAATTATCTAATCGGTCGAATCCGCGTCTATTTTTACACCGCGCTCGCTCTCTCTCTGCGCTGCGCTGCGCTCTGGCTGCACTTGGACTGCACTCTTCTTGCACTCTTGCTGCACTTTTCAGGGCCAGCATCGCGCTCTCCGCGCTCCCGAAAGAGCGCGTCCGCCCCAGTGCCTTTGACGTAGGTCAAGGCCGGTGGGCGTGCAACGGGCCACCCCCTCGCAGGGCCGCCCAGAATGCGTCAACATTCTATTAGCCGATAATTGGACAGGCAGGCGATAAGCAGGCGATCCACTCGAAACGGGTGCGTTGCTACACATGTACATGCTCCACAGGCACTCGAGCTGTTTTGTTCGCCGATTATTGATAAGCCCAACTGGTTCGGGTCGGCTGATAAAGTCCATCCATAAAGGAGAGTCAACAGTTCATCCACGACAAAGTTTGCCCCATGCCTTGGAAAAAAACCTAGCCACACAGAGTCATGCGTTGGCAGCATGGGGATTGATAAACGTGAAAAACAGAAACCAAACAAAATGTGGGCGACACTTTCCCATGCCGCACCGTTTGTTTGCCTATATAATTTATATACATATATAAATTTGGCAGACTTTCAGCGACTTTCGGCGTTTGTTGGAGAGGGGGGAATCAAAACAACAGATGAGCCAAAAAAAAAAAAATAGATAAATGAGGCTGAAAGCAATCTATAAGCAATGATCGCCACCAATGTCAGATATGCAAAAAGTATGCAAAAGGCAATGAAGATGTGTCAGCCAGCTAATGAGTTTAATGCAACAAAGAACTAATGAAAATATTTGGAAATTCTGTTTATTTGCCTGTATAGAATTACTGACGTAGTGTGGAGCGAAATACGTGTCGAATAGCTTAGAAGTCTCAATTACCTGAATTGCTAATTGGCAGCTGGTTTTTCTAGTTAAATTTACTTTTTCCGATGTCAAATCATAGATTGTTACGTTACTACAATATCTATAACAATTATTTAAATGTCATTGCCCCAGTATTGCTCATTAAAATGCAAGTAGCGCAACATCACACTATATACCTTAACCTTTTAAAATTTCCATTTGCTTGCCATTTTGGTCTTATTTGTGAACTCATAATCACTATCGTCGCGCGTTGGAAAAAACAAATACATTAGCAATATGAACTCATTTCAAATGCGACAAACAGGTTGGCGAGCCAGCATGGCGATATGGAGAAATAATACTCGGATGTACAAAGTCACCCATATCAAGCTCAGTCGATCGATCTGACCAGCCAGTCCGCGATTTAAATAGTCTAGACAGCTGAGGAACGAGCCTCCAAAAGTTGGAGTGGAATACACGTGCTGGGAAAATGATTTCCGCGATCCGTCTGCATTCCCTTCATTCAACCTTCAGCACTCTTATCGGAGTTATATATTTTTTTGTTTTTTTCCTTATCACAGTAATTAGAAAAGTTTACTTTGTGGCCCCTATTCCACAGGTTGCCGTGCCCGACCTGGTTGAGGCCGCCAAGAATGCCGACATCCTGATCTTCGTGGTGCCCCACCAGTTCATTCCCAACTTCTGCAAACAGCTACTGGGCAAGATCAAGCCAAATGCCATCGCTATCTCCCTGATCAAGGGCTTCGACAAGGCCGAGGGCGGCGGCATCGATCTGATCTCGCATATAATCACGCGTCACCTGAAGGCAAGTCAGCGTCGCAAAGGTGACACCGCCAGAATATCTAATCCACTTGTGACTTTCCATCACAGATCCCATGCGCCGTGCTGATGGGCGCCAACCTGGCCAACGAGGTGGCTGAGGGCAACTTCTGCGAAACGACAATCGGCTGCACGGACAAGAAGTATGGCAAGGTGCTGCGCGATCTCTTCCAGGCGAACCACTTCCGCGTGGTGGTCGTGGACGACGCTGATGCCGTGGAGGTTTGCGGTGCCCTCAAGAACATCGTGGCCTGCGGCGCTGGCTTTGTTGATGGCCTCAAGCTGGGCGACAACACCAAGGCAGCTGTCATCCGGCTGGGCCTCATGGAGATGATTCGCTTCGTGGACGTCTTCTATCCCGGCAGCAAGCTGTCCACCTTCTTCGAGAGCTGCGGCGTGGCCGATCTGATCACGACGTGTTACGGTGAGTGCAAAAGTTCGCCAGGGCATGTGAGTTTGGTGCTCGGTTAAATTGAGAAGGTTATCAGGAACAGGCAACAACGAGTTTAATAAGTCAACAAACTGCTGGTCAAATACTATTATTATTTTAAGGCAAAACAACTCTGCCAGTGACTCACATTCAACAGTAATGGCGAATTGCTTTAGTAGCCTACACTAATAGCTGTGTAACAAATTAGTTCTGTTTATGACTGTAAGCTTGTTATTTTAAGTTGTTTGTTTCATGTAAGATACAATTAGGTAGCAATTACAATTTTAGAATACTTGATATAATAACTATGCGTCTCTTCCAGGTGGACGTAACCGTCGCGTCTCTGAGGCGTTTGTGACTTCTGGAAAAACCATTGAGGAGCTAGAGAAGGAAATGCTCAACGGCCAGAAGCTGCAGGGCCCACCCACTGCCGAGGAGGTCAACTACATGCTGAAGAACAAGGGTCTGGAGGACAAGTACGACTGAGCTTAGAATCCAATACGATTCGAATTGTTAACTAAACACTCATCTTCTTTGCTTGCAGATTCCCCCTGTTCACGGCTATCCACAAAATATGCACAAATCAGCTCAAGCCTAATGATTTAATTGATTGCATACGCAATCACCCTGAGCATATGTAAGTGTTTCGTTTGCATTGGTTATGTCTCGTTTGCGCCTGTTTACCCTACTATCCTGATACCCTGCCTTCCTGCAAATCCCCCGAAATGAGCTCTGGCTTTGTATTCTCACCTTTAACGTTTGATTTAATATTGTTTCCTTAACTTTTCTTATTTTAAGTTTACCTTTTTCCTATGCTAAGTTGATGCACCTTCTGTTTCTGTTTCTTTGATTGTTTCCCTATTATTATTTTATTAATACCTAAACTAAGTTTAACTTTAACATTAATAAAGTGCTAAAGAATAAAACTCGATGCGAAATTCAAAATTTTTTAAATTGAAAATATCATTGGGAATGTTATAAATTCCCCAAAGAAATCATTCATAATCCCGATCCACATGCATCAGTGTCATTCGTTTTCAGAGTTATATTCAGCCATTTATTTCGTTACATCCCGTAGTCACTGCTAATCCATCGAAATAATATTTTTTTTCATCCATTACAAATTAGTTTCCTTCTCTTCTTTTTATATTATTTTTATAGGGATACGTCCATCATGCCGTCGCCAAAACTTTAAACTGTGTTACACCCAAACAAGATCAGTCAATGTATATTGTAAATACTATATATACCCGCATAGATCAAATCAACCAGTCATCTTCACCAAGGCATATAAAGCTGGCATTATATAGATATATGCATAAAGTCAGAAAAGTCGTTCCACGTCAACTGCATTTCTATTTCCTCTAATTCTCGCAAGTGTTTTTCAATGTGTACAGTGCTTAAGTGTTAGATAATCGAACCAAAACAAAGAGTGTCATAATTGTTGAACCTAATTGGAATTGTTAAAATAAATATAAATTAAATACAAGTTTTTTGTACATACCAACCAAAAGTGTTCCCAACTCATTTAACATTCAAAATTGGCAGCTTCAAATCGGCAAAGAGCAGTACGTACAAAAACTCCAAAGTTAAAAAATTTTGCAATTTTCAGTTAATCAAGCACGGTTGTGTTTTATTTTAATGGATGTGTATTAATTGAAACGGATCGAGAAACCTGTGATTTAAAACACTTTCTTCTTTTACTTCACAGGCAAAATTTGTAAATCTTCTAAAGAAGCTGAGACGTTTTTAACATTTTTATGCACCACAGAGAATAAATGTATTTTTTCAGCACAACGCCAACTCAATGAATCTTTGGATTCCATTTTCTAACCAGTTAACTAAAAGGATTGTATAGGTTGTTGCCTTAGTTAGCTTATTGATTTTAATCCAAAACCACGCATATCCAACGAACCACGGAAGAAAACTGACAACCAAAGTCTGCTTTAATTTTAAAATTTAGTTGTTTTCAATTCCAAACTAGCCAAGAAACAAACGCAAGTACCTAACAAATATATTGTAATTTTGTGGCCACAAGTAGCCGTCGGAGCTAGCGAAGAAAATCTTAGTATAATTTTAATCGGACTGCGTAGACACTAGAATTAAATGATTACCCAAAGGTCGTTGCAAAAATAAAAAAGCTGAGTAATTAACGGGGGTTGTTCGTTTATTTTCTATTTTGAAGGTATGCAGTGCTATGATCACAATGGAATCAGGATAGCGGTAAAATCATAATTTTCTAAAGATAAGTTTATCTGATGATCTGATGATATCTCAAAATATACATCCATACATAGATGGCGCTAGGTAAAATGTCTACATGCGCGCCTTTAAGTAATACTTCAACTATTGCTTAAAAGTTTATTTTTTGAATTGAGAACTTTGTTGTAAATTTGGCCCAATAAATATTAACATATATTTATCTTTCACTTTCTTGCGCGCCATGGCAATGGGCAATATTTAAAATTGGCGGTAATATTAATGCGATGTCTATCCGATGATTTTGCAGTGCAAAAGAAGAAAATTAAACATTCGCTACGAAAATGTAAACAATAATGTTTTGCGTGATATGAAAAATAAATCAATTTTATGAATCTTACTTGTTTCCTGGCATTACGAAAAATGTTTATAATTTATTTGGCAATTAATGCTCAATTTTGTTATGCATAAAATTATTGAGGAAGTGCAGCACAACAAATACCGATAGACAGAATAAAAACCCGATATCGTAGAAAAATAAACACATCGACTCATCGCTAAATCCAAGAGACTGTGGTTCGCTGTTACTGTCAAATTGACAAGAAGAAGAGGCATAACAAAAGTATTTTTGCATTCTGCAAGTGGAATATTCCTACGCCCTAATTGATCGAACAAATCTCAAGACGACGAATAATGCAGACGACCAACCGGATACATGGTTGAATCAGACCAATCCACAATGTAAATATTAAATGGAAGCTGACGCAGGCAATTTTGCAGCACAGTGGCGTCATACATATTTCTCTTTGTTGTTTTTCAATGGTCTGCAAATACGTATAGTATTAGTGAAAAATGAGACTTGTGCCTGACGCATGAACTAATCTATTCTAGACACATCCCACCGAGCTGGTGCATCTAAGCCTTGATTACTAAACTGTCATTTCCACTGTTCCAGCACCAAGGAGTCAACCAGAGCACCGAATAAATCGCATGGGATAAAAACACGACCTTAGCAGAGGGATCGACAATGGATCCGCAGAAGATCACAGAGCTGGCCAACCTGCTCCGGCAGAACGGCGACAAAATATTGAGCTCCGAGTTTACCTTGACGTTATCAGGTGAGGCAGCTGGAGCTAAAGCTGAGCCAAAAACTAGCACGCAAAATGCTAAATGCATGCGGGTGTTGGCTGATGACTGGGCTTTACTACGCCCCAATAAAAGTTCGATCACTTATCGCTCAACACATTCTCCGGCACAGGTTCCCTGCTGCGGGCGCTAAACGACTCCTTCACCCTGATTGCGGACACTGAAATCGGAACTGGCGCGGGTTACCTCCAGCCGCAGTCTTTTCAGGTGGTCAAGCCCATCAACGCCAAGTCCAGCGTCTTCCCCGACCTCCAGCTGGTCCATGACTTTGTGCAGAAGACGACACTTTTGAAGCTGACCTACTTTCCCAGCGAACACTATTTCGAAGGGGCCATCGACATAGCGAAGTTTCGAGCACTGCGCCGCCTCGAGGTAAACAAAATCAACATCGGTCAGGTTGTGGGCATCCAACCGCTGCGCGGCCAGCTGCAACATTTGATTTGCGTAAAAAGCCTTACCAGCGTGGACGACATTATCACGCGCTGCGGCGGCGACAACTCGAATGGCTTTGTGTGGAACGAGCTAAAGACGGCCGATTTCAGCTACAACAGCCTGCGCAGTGTAGACACCGCCCTGGAGTTCGCACAGCACCTGCAACACCTAAACCTTCGGCACAATAAGCTCACCAGCGTGGCCGCCATCAAGTGGCTGCCGCATCTTAAGACCCTGGACCTGAGCTACAACTGCCTTACGCATCTTCCACAGTTTCACATGGAGGCCTGCAAGCGACTACAGCTATTGAACATCAGCAACAACTACGTAGAGGAGCTTTTGGATGTGGCAAAGCTGGACGCTCTGTACAACTTGGATCTGTCCGACAACTGCCTGTTGGAGCACTCGCAGTTGCTGCCACTGAGTGCCCTGATGAGCCTGATTGTACTAAATCTGCAAGGAAATCCGCTTGCCTGCAATCCCAAACATCGCCAGGCGACAGCACAGTATCTGCACAAGAACTCCGCAACTGTAAAGTTTGTCTTGGACTTTGAGCCACTAACTAAGGCCGAAAAGGCGCTGACGGGTAGCCAAAAGTGGCGCTACATAGGCGGTCTTAACTACCGCTCGCCCAGGAGTACCTCGATGTCCATCAACAGCTCCAGTGCTTCCATAAACACTAGCGACGGCTCCCAGTTTTCCAGCTTCGGCTCGCAGCGTTCGGTGTCTATAAGAGGAAATAACTACACTTTGGAAGACAACCAATCGATGGACACCTCGCAATCTAGCAAACGGATAAGTTCGTGTAAGATCAGGACAGTGGACATAGAAGAGAGCAGTGAGATCGATACAGACGCAGCATCAGTTTCCACGCCAAATCCTCGATCCGAATATGAAGAGGAACCGGATAATTCGCACCTGGAGACCAAGAAAAAAATCGAGACACTACGTCTTACTTATGGCAATGAATGGTTGAAGTCCGGCAACGCTGAGCTGATGCTGGGAATCGAAACGCCGCAGCCAACTGAACGGGAGCGCAATGAGTCTCGCCAGCTTTTCAATGAGTACCTAGGCGAACTATCTGCATCCACAGAAGCAAAAAATGACTCTGAGCACCACAACATTAGCTCCACACCCACGAACAACGTTTTGTTAGCTTCCACCTTCGACACCACCATTACTCCTATTAAATCGGAAGCGAACGACACAAGTGGGCAGACTCTGTACGAAACCTGCACTGAGGGCGAAGAGACAAACTACGAGAGTCTAGGCAATACCACTATGGAGCTGTCGACAGAAGAACGACCGCCTGACAGGCACGAGGAATTGTTGAGACTTTATGCAAGCAGCTCTAATGCTCAGGATGAGGATCCGGGTAAGACATGTTGATCGGTGTAGTATTTCGTTACTAAAGCTCATTCAAACATTGCAGTATCCGATGCTGAGTCTGATGAGGAGACCTACATAGTCTACCATGAACAGAAACCGAGCGAAGCTCTGTTTCTTACCATATCATCGAATTTTATACGCGAAAAAGACACGTTAACTGAAAGGTAAGTTTTAATCATTGAATGGAGAAAATGTTCATATCAATTATTTAACCATATAGGACGAAAGCTAAATGGAGTCTAAAAATCCTCGAGTCATGCGAGCGTGTTAGGTCCAACACCTTGCGCATCAATTTCGACACGATGCGCAAGGATAAACAGGAGCGTATCTATTGCGTGGAAAATACGCTTTGCCAGGTTAGTGAACTGATGAATTCTAATAACAGGCAACGAAAATTCACTTTTTGTTCTCTTGAAGGAACTGGAAAGGAAACTGCGAGACATTCTATCGCAGCGTGATCTAACCGAAATGAACATATCCATCTATCGCTGTGTGAATTGCCTAACGCAGTTTACTATTGAGCAAAAAAGCAAGCGATATAAAACAAAGGGTGAGTACAGCAGAAATTAAAGAAACTATTGCTTGAACTACATTTTTTTTAGAGTTGCGATGTCCGGATTGTCGCAGTGTCTATGTGGCTGAAGTAACCGAATTGTCCTCATCCTTGTCCAAACCTTCTGGTGAAGTCGTGGTAGAGCCCAAACTTTCACCCGCCATGATTGTGGAGGAATCCCCAGTGGAGGAACTCGCTGCGGCGACAAATAAGGAAGAAAGCAACAGCATTGGCAAGTCCTTGGCCAGTTTTCTTTTTTACTTTGATGAAGTTCTAGAAAATTTTTAAAGAATATTGCTTTTGTAGTTCAGTTTATGGTTTCAGAAGCATTTCATTAGTTTTACAGAGCCATTTTTTGAGATTCGCTTTAGTTTTTGTTGTGTTTGGTGTATAATTTTAAGTTTGTGTTGGATATATTTACTGTACATTAATTTAATTTTTATTTCTTTTTATTTTATTTGCATGCGAACACAAATCGAAAATGGCAAAACCAATCTAACTTTTGTATATTTACATTGTTCTTTTGGACTTTTTCTCTCACCCAACTACCGACAACAATAATAATTGTTGTGATGTAAAAACTTAATTAATACTTTAGTGGCCAACTGCAGGCTAACAACTGCAAAAAACACACCCAAGCTTAGGAGTTTGACGCAAGCCACCAAAAGTTAATATGCCAATTTGTATACTTTTTATTTCACTTAACAATTTGCGTTTCGCTTTTGTTCCATAATGTGAAGCAGCATTTGGACGTGAAGCAAAGATAAGCTAACTTACTATTAGTTCTTGGACGACGAGGTCGTTTACAAGTCTTATAAAATTTTACATGCACGTCTTGATCCTTGGTACCCAAAATTATGTATTATCTGAAACAAAATTTAAACAAAATTTAGCTCATTATAAGACCTGTAGATACCGACAAATATATCAAAATTTAAGCATTAGCTAAAGCTTTATTAATCTTAGAGAGCAATGCTGCTTCCATTAATAAACAATTAAGTTAATTAGAGCACCAGACTAATATTTCAACATTATAGGTTCCGCCAATTCGCTAAATGGGAGCAGCTCTTGCTCAAAAATTACCAACTCACAGAGCTCTTTCGACTCGAATCAATCCGTAGTGGGCAGCTCGAACACGGATCGGGATCTGGAGTTTCGGGCCAACGAAAGTGATGTGGACATCATCTCCAATCCGAGCCAGTCCAGCATAGAGGTACTAGATCCGAACTACGTGCAGAGCGCCAGTCGCAAGACCTCAGAAGAGCGCCGCATATCTCAGCTACCTCATCTGGAGACGATACACGATGAAATCGCGAAATCAAAGAGCTTCATCGAACGCGAGTTTGGTCAGCTTCTGGCGGAGCAGGCTCAGCCTACGACACCTTCGGCTGCAGCTCCCTTGGCTCCTGCAAAATCGGCTGTCCCATCCCATGTACCGCTGACAGAGAGCAGCTCGTCGGGATCCGTAACGGACAGCATATGTACCACCTACGAGCAGCAGGCCACTGATGCGCCACAAAATCTACAAAATTCCATGCTCACCGAGTCGTCAAACAGCCAAGTTAGTGGTTCGGATGCGGAATCTAATAGCCGTTTGAAAACCGCTGAGGATGCCAGCCTGCTGCCTTTCGCATCTGTATTTCAATCAACCAATCTGCTCATGTCCAGCTCAAAGAAGTTGATCGAGTCGGAGGCAACTGTTTTTGGTACCCAGCCGTACAAGTTTAACTACAGCGACTTTAATGATATCGACCACCGTCTGAAGCTCTACTTCTACCAACGAAAGTTTAAAGAGGATGGCGAGCATTTCAAGTGGTTGGCCAAAGGTCGCATCTACAATGAGCAGACCCAATCCTTGGGAGAAGGGCTTGTGGTAATGTCCAACTGCAAGTGCTATCTAATGGAGGCGTTTGCAGAACCCCACGACGATGTAGCCAAATGGTTGCGGCAGGTCATCAGCGTGGCAGTCAATCGATTGGTGGCCATTGATCTGATGCCCTGGAAACTTGGATTGTCCTTCACCTTAAAGGATTGGGGAGGATTTGTGCTGCTGTTGCATGACATGCTAAGGACGGAAAGTTTACTGAATTATTTACAACGTAAGTGAAACTCTTGGATGTTCCTTTTTTTCTAATACTAATTATATTTTTTTATAGAAATTCCTCTGCCTGAGCAGTGCAAGCTGAATCATCAGCCATCAGCACTACTTGCCCATCAGTTGGAAACTATTGCGGCCCAACCAGTCAAGATGTGCTCCCTGATTCCCAGCTGCCAATGGATCTGTGACCAGGAGAAGAGCTCCTTTGAACCCTCCCTGCTCCTAATCACGGAGTCACATTTGTACATCTCAGGAAATAGCAACTTCACGTGGCTGTCAAACAAAATTCAGGAAAAGTCCATTCAACCAGAACTTAGCCTTAATCAGCCACTAAGCAATTTGGTGGACGTGGAGCGCATTACAGACCAAAAGTATGCGATCAACTTCATTGATGAGACGCAAAACAGGTGCGAGATATGGCAGTTGCAGTTCGAAACGCGTGCCACTGCCGCATGTTGCCTGAATGTCATCGGAAAAGGATGGGAGCAGCTATTTGGAGTGCCATTCAGTCTCTCTGGAACGTGAGGAGCGGATTTCCCTAGAAAATTGAATACAGCCTGTTCCAATTATTGTGCAAAGTTTAGAATTGTTGATCTTAATTGACTATGTTATTTAATGTCAGATTAGTTTTATTAACTTAGGCTAGAGCTTTCAATCAATAAGAAATGGTGCTGTACCACGATTTAAATGTAAATATTTATAAATATAGAGGTTATTATTTTTTGAAGTCCTTGCAATATATTTCATATATTACAAAGTTAAATAGTCTAACTTGTTTCATTTGTTAGATGAGTTATAGTTGGTATCAGTAAGTGGATAATACATATTTACTTTATTTTACACATACCTAATATTTTTGGGAACAAAAGAACTACAATATTGTCAAGGAATTTTGTTTGCTAATGAAAGAAAATTCACATGTGAGTCATAAACTCGGTCGGATTTATTTTCGACTTATCTGTTAGTGTGCTATCTACTTGATAATTCCGGCATAGAGGTTTTTCATTTCTGTTTTAAATCGGATATCTTCATCTATTTCTAGCATATATCTATCTATATACATTACACTTCTTATCCTGACTCACTCATCGAAGTTTCCACTTAACCGGCGTCTTACTTATCGCCCAGCTGATCTGCGATCCAGTCAAGATGCTCCTCCTTAAAGCGAGGATCTGCCATGGTCAGAGCCGTTGACTTGGAGCTGTAGTAATAGAAAACCGACACTGTGTGGAAGGGGAGGGTATTAGGATAAGTGTTGAAGGAATGTTTCTGGGACTCACTGATGCGCTGTGCCACTGATAGGGCAAACAGACCCAATGGCCAATGATGACCATCCTCTTCTGGCGGCTGACGGTATTGGAAGATGATCCAGAAGTGCTGGGAGGCGCACAGAAGGAAATAGATGGTAATGCTGGCCATGAAGAGCTTGCAGTTCCGCAGGATTATGTGCGAGGCGCCGACCTGGTATACACACGTCGAGTGGAGCGCGAGGGTGAACAGCAGGTACTCCGCGATAATCAGGGCATCCTGAGTGCTGTGGTAACGTGCAGTGGTCAGAAAGGATATCTCCCTGATTCCCTAAGATACTCACACAAAGAGAATTATGGCTGTCTGCAATCGGTTTCTGGCCAGCGAAGGACCAAAGGCGTTGCAAAAGAGATCCACTCCCAGAAGGGCAAACTGAAACAAGAGCACCCAGGAGTAGCGTCGCAGTGTTAGCTTCATGGCGGTGTCCAAATGTCAAGCGCTTGTTTTCGGTCAGTTTGTTGCTTGCTTACTGTGCGGGGGTTTGTTGTGTCCTTCGTCCTGGTGACGTCAAAGCTACCACTGCGGTCATGCGCTATGGGTTCGTACAATCCCACTATCGATAGACAGATTTCCATGGAAAACGGTTGAAACTTTGAATAAGATTAAAAGATTATTCTGGGCTGCTTTTATTATCAGACATATCGAGCATATTCAAAAGGGTACTGCTGCCGTTTTCCCGATCCGAAGGTGTCCATTCTGCCAGCCTGTCGCCGGAATCTCCTGTAGTACTGCTGGTTCATCTCGGAGTAGAAGTTTGTGGGCAGTAGGTGGGACCAACTGTGGTCGCCTTCGCCATTGTGGCGGTCCAGAAACTGGAACATCGATGCGGAAGTGACTTCGGCAGCCCCTGCGCTCCAGAATGGCCAGGTTGAATTTAAGGTCACCAGAGCCAAGACCAGAAACCAGAACGTCATCGTCTTAGCCATTTGCGAAGAGAGCTGGTTGGCCAAAACCCGGCACCCAATACCCTCCTCCAAAGTCGACTGCCGGTTGCAGGTGGTCAGCAGATTTCGAGCTGCGGTGCTTCCATTTGCACTTTTTCGGAACTCTGTCGTTCTACTCCGGCAGTGTGATCAGCGTTTTCCGAGTGGGCTATAAAGTGGATTGGCTGGGAGGCTCCAATCAACAGTCAGCCTTCGTTCGTCACTTCAGCAGCAAGTAGAAACAGCTCGAGAACCATCCGCAATGGCATTCAACTTTGGTCACCTCCTCATCGCCGGCCTCGTGGCCTTGTCCGCCGTGTCCTCGGAGACCATCCAGCTGCAGCCCACTCAGGGCATCCTCATCCCCGCCCCGCTGGCCGAGAACATCCGTGTGTCGCGTGCCGCCTACGGAGGATACGGAGCTGCCCCAGCCGCCCCATCGTACTCCGCCCCAGCCGCTCCTGCTGCCCAGGCCTACTCTGCTCCAGCTGCCCCAGCCTACTCCGCACCCGCTGCTTCCGCCTACTCCGCACCCGCTGCTCCTGCCTACTCTGCTCCCGCTGCCCCAGCCTACTCCGCCCCGGCCGCACCCGCTTCCATTCCGTCGCCGCCGTGCCCCAAGAACTACCTGTTCAGCTGCCAGCCCTCCCTGCAGCCCGTGCCCTGCTCCGCCCCACCTCAGTCCTACGGATCCGCCGGTGCCTATTCCCAGTACGTGCCCCAGTACGCCGTGCCCTTCGTCCGCGAACTTTAAGGATCCAACCGAATTTGACTTGACATCTGAACCTTAGAATAAAGTAATGCTTTCATAAAAAACATTTAAGATATTTTAATGATGGGGGGTTTTTCAGATTTGGGCAATTACTTTGTGTTTCTTCAAGCTATTTCAAAAGTTTCAGCTCTCTGAATTCTTTTAATAACTTAAATAAATATAATTATTACCGATATGATGCAACAAATTTAAGACTTTTGTGTTTTACTAGTATACCTTTTTTATAAAGAGCAAAATCATATAAAAGGAGTAATGTGCTTCTAGATCAATTTAGAATAGTTATATCTTATTAATTACTGATAACTGTAATTCAAGTAACTCAGGAAAAGGTATTCTATACTATATATCTGACGTCTTAGCAAAGATTAAAGCGACACCAAAAGTTGCTCCCAATTTCCTAATCCTATTTATATTTTATAGTTCCCAACAGAAGTCATAAATATATAATTAAAATTAAAAAGATTGAAATATCTTGTTTAAAGTTTCAGTTTATTAACGATCAGCTAGTTGATCAATATGAGCTGTACCCACATGGAACCGGCTTGATAACCGCTTCGCACGAGAACACATAGTTCTTTGGGCAAGCTGGAGAAGGAACTTCACTGAGTGCGTCTTGTTGTTGGTATGCTCCCTGGGCCGGTACCTGGGCCTCATCCTGGTCGTAGCTGCGAGCGAAGCCAAATTTGCCACGTCCAAAACCAGGACCTCCGAAGCCGGGACCTCCGAAACCGGGACCTCCAAAGCCGGGACGTCCAAAGCCAGGGCCTCCGAAGCCCGGACCGCCGAAGCCAGGACCTCCAAAACCAGGTCCTCCGAACCCAGGACCACCAAAGTTGTTCTCCACGATTACCTCCTGTACGATTTGCTGTTGTCTCCTCCTACGATTCAGATACGCATCCGCCTGCTCGACAGCTGATGATCTCGAGGGCAGGCTCCTCAAGCACCCTGTACTCCCTCCACAGGTCGAGGCTTCCAAACCAGCCTGCTGACCCAGAGAACTCGCTCCGGCCAAAAGGGCAAAGAATCCGAGATACTTCCACATTCTGACTTGATATGGTGGCGTTGCAAGCTGAGAAAGCCGAGATGCGGCGTTGTTCATGAGGCTTTTATAACCTCATGCCACCAGAAGTGCACAACGAAGCGGAAACGGAGATGGCCAAGGTAACACCCAACAACTGGGTCACTTGGTCGCACATTCCAGAGGGCGAGTGGGATCACAACTGGGGCGAAGTTGGAAGTTCGAGAAAATGGGCCATGGACTGGAAAGGGTTAATCCGCTGGGCGAGGGCCCAAGTCACTACTTGGCTGGGCTCGGAAACCCTACGAGCACCTGAAACCCGAAGGTCAGCACATTGTAGTGAACTGCTGCTTTCCGGCTTGTAGGCTGACCGCCCAGTCAAGCGATTGATGATGGGATCCGATATCGCATTACCCAATCGCTTGCACTTTTCACTTTTCCGCTTTGTCGCTGATTCGGATGTGTCGCAAGCATTTCTTCTAGTTAAAATATACATTTATGTACATTTTAATAACTATTTTGGTTGGTACCAGCATTTCCTGCGGTTCAGTGACCCACGATGCACAAAGGCACAAAGGTTAAAAACTGAAAGTTTGCTTAGTTGCAAACCTGTATCTGGCGGATGTAGATTTAATCGGATTGGGAAAAACTGGAGGGAGTAGCCAAATGCATTTCCTTTTTATATGAATTTGATAGCTAGCGATTTTAAAATGGTTCTATTGAAGAAATTAATTTGAGTACAGGTTAAAAAGTTAACTTGGATGATTAAAATATTGGGCTTGCTTCAATGATTTTGAAAACAACCTACATAAATCACAATTTTTAATCTCTTTACACACAAAACCATTAAGATTAAGGTTTATTAGGTCTCTAAAATAAATTTAGTCGTCAATTGTTTAGTAATATGATAAAAAGAAAGTGAAACAAATATATTTAAATGCGTCATTTCTGTGGATTTCTGAAGAAATAGTCATTGGGCCTTTAATATATATAGTTATAGTTATATGTATATAGTTATATCAGATTGAATATCAGATTGAATATCCCTTCTCAAAAAATATCTTGGTAGAATCAATTGGTGCAAACGAAGAAGTGATTTCTTGTTGCCAAAATCATCGTTATTATGGTTATCTTAGTCTTGATCTTTGATACCTGAATGGTATCCCATATCCCAAGAAGTTTTGGGTTGCTAAAAACTAGTTAGTTATACCCTTAGTAAGAACAATTCATGATTTTGCTTTTTTTAGTGATTTAATTGCAGTACATATTTTTGGGTATATTTTTTGTCAAATCCATCAAAGCTTATGTTTCTCGGCAGTCGGTTCGTGGTCCTTGGGCGATGATCGCAGTCACAGTCGGAGCAGGTGCTCAGTACTGGTAGCCATAGGTCTGGGGCACGTAGGCGCTGTACAGCTGCTGCTGGTGCTGGGGCACGCCGTAGTTGGGGGCAACGTAGGTGGCCACCGGGGAGGAGTAGGCGCCGGCGGATCCGTAGCTGGGAGCAGGAGCGCTGCATGGCACGGGGGCAAGGTTGGGCTGGCAGCTGAACAGGTAGTTCTTGGGGCAGGGAGGAGCTGGGATGCTGGAGCCGCCATAGCCGCCGGAGCTGCCGCCGTAGGCAGACTTGCGCAGACGGGTCAGGTCACCGAATCCCTGTCCGGTCACTCCCTCCAGCTCTCCGTCCTGGGTGGTCACCGAGGAGCCAGTGGAGCCGGTGGCCGAAGCCACGTTGGTGGGCGAAGCCAGAGCGGCGGCGGCGAAGGCGACCAGGGCGATGCACACGAAGGATTTCATCTTGATTGTTGGTGGTTGAAGATTGAGCTGGAGGCGGATGGGAGCTGGTTGGGCTGCTGTTAGTTACCAAAGGTGACTGATGCCAATCCCATTCAATTGGCCATCTTTTATAGCTGTCCAATCTGCCTAGTTAGCACTACGTTCAGAACTTAATGGCTAGGTCTACTCTTCGTTTTTGCCTTGATTACTTTTCTGCTCCATCAGCCCAATGGACAAATGTATACCGCTGACTTTAGTAGCTCCACATCGACAGCTTTTTGGGGTCATCAGCGGGCAGAGGAACGTTTAGGTTGGCGATTTGTGGTTGGTATCTAGTGCGTTGCACTTTCAAAGTGGTGGGAGTGATAAAAGAGCACGCCCCCCTTTCGAAGAAAGAATTTTAAGAAATGGAATTCCAGACTTGGGACTTTTGTAATTAATTGTAATAATTAATGTTCAAGTTACTAATTGGAATCCTCTAAGTATAAACAATAAATTGTCTAAGCATGTTCTTTATACATTACATTTTTCTGATATATTAACTATTTTATAATCTGTGTCCATGACATAATTTCAATAATAAAATAAAACTATGTTTTTTGTATTCTAAGCTTTTATTGCTGTTTGAAAACACGGACATACATAAAGAATAGTTTTGGAATAGTTAATTAATAGATATTTTCATATCAATGTATTAAGCGATTAAGGAATATTTCGCTTAATTTGCTTCCGTTTCCGATCGTATTATCATATTCTGATCTTAGACAATAAATTAGACTTATATCATTTAAAAGCATTGATTTCAAATAATAAGGATTAAAAACCAATGTAAATGCTGTTATAATAGCAAATCGGATCCAACTAGTTCGCTTCCATAAACAAAATCCTTAGATGACTCATACATATTTATTAATAAAATCCTGATAGACTATCAATGCATTTTATAGTAAAAACTACCATTTGACTACAATCCGAATGCCACCATCTGCAACCCAATCTGCAAACACAAAGTATTGGATAATAATTCCAAGAACTCGAGTCTCCGTCATAAACTCATATGGCGGGGCCCTAAAATGATTACAATAGTACGTACGTCATATGTGAGTGCTGTGCAACAATCTTGTGGCAGAGCGAGCGCTAATTAATTAGCTGTATTTCTCGCTCGCTCAACGGCTATTAAAAATTATGTAAGCCGGCACGCGATGATCGCCGGCGGAGGAGGAATGCGTGCCACATGCAAAGTGAGGAAGTAACCGCATCGGCTGGCTACGACCAGTGATGACCACATGGGCGTGGACTGACTCACTGGACCTCGAGATGGGCGCATGTAGCGGCCACTTTCACTTGGTCATGGTCATGGCCACGATGGCTTGGCTTTGCGGATGGGATGGCTCCAATCACTGGGTGATTATCACATTTCAGGCCGCCTGGTTCCCGCATAGGCAAGGAAGTCTGGGCGCATTGTTTGCAATTTGCCATGGCATTTGAATCCGAAATCGAAAACTGAGGAGGGGCCATACCGACCAACTGACTGATTTCAGCCTTTCAGCCAGCACAAATTGTTGCCGACGTCATCACGGAATCTTTGCGGTCCGAGGAGTGGGTAGGAAATGTCCATAGGGGCAAGGGGAAGGGGCACGCGGATGAACTGGAAAGACCCACCATATTGTCCAACACATGGTGATAACTCCGATGGAAGGCAAAGGGATCGCAACTGTATAAACAGGCGGCGTCGAAACCCAAGAAGATGTGTATCTTGCAGATATTTTGAAAACCAATTGTTTGATAGTTGCGTTTTCAATATTTGTGTTTATCATATAAAGGCACACAAATTCATATCTCATAGATACTGTGTATAAAACTGGCGCGTTTTTATTATTTCCATAACATGTTTTCAAATTCTTTTTTGGTGTAAGATATAGCTTAATATTACGAAATTGTTAAATGCTAATATAATATTATATTATATATTAATTGCTAAGATATACACCAAATATTTGTGATAGCCTCGTTTTAACTTTTGGAATATCGAAATAAATTTTATATAGATCTTTATTATAGATCTATATTATAGACAACATACAAAAGTTCTAGAAATATTTTTGTTAAGCGCTATAAAAATTATGCGAATTTTTATAAAGATGTCATTATTTTACCGGCAGAGTATTAAGATTTCGACATAACGTAAAGTCCAATTTTTAGTGCTCATAAATGACCCAATATTTTAGCGCGCTTGCATTCTTGCTAAAAAAAAATATGCGTCGATCTGGGCTACACTGAAAAAAAAAGTATTAGTTCGATTTTCTTGTTATCATTTATAATCATTGAATTTCTCCAAAAAGTATGCATCGCATTGGTAAAGAAAATAGGTTAAAATGTTTGTATGAAAATGGGCAAGTCGGTGATAAATATTTATTGGTTTGATATTTTATTTTAAAAACAAATAACTTTTCATTATTCAAATTAAGCTGTAAAGACTATAACACAATATTTTGACGTTATATTAAAGTGCAATTGAGGTTAAATATAACATACAATATTTAGATATTATTGTTAGCTTATTTCCAACAATCCTGACACAAAGAAATATTTATCTAATTTTTTGGCCTAATGGTATAACGTTAATAGTAATGAATAAAAACCAAGCCAACAGATAAAAACAAATTTAAAAAATTTTATTTAATTGAATACACGGCAAAAATGCTACACAAGCGTGAGTCTGAAAATTAACGCTGATGCTAATAAAATAATAAATAATAAAAAATTCATTTGTGTTGCAAACCTAAAATCAATAAATATTTTACGCTGATTTTCAATTCTCTACATCATTTTACTTACCTCAGATCTTTTTATGGTTATTACTTGGTAAGCTGTATTTATCGAGAAATATATTACCTGGTTGTATCAGCTTATACCATAAGTTTTTAAGTTTTAAACAATATTCCAAACAACGTAACAGAACAAAGTCAGAAATCATTAGAAGACTTTTATTTACAGATTGGTCAAGCATCAGGTCGTTTAGAGAACTACAAAATATTCTGGGAGGCCAGGGCCAGGCGGTAGTTGTATTCCTCGAACAGTTCCGGAGCCACTCGATATGGCTGATCAATGAGCGAAAGGCGGATGGGCGTTTGGCACGAGGGCGTGGCATAGTTGGGAGCAGGAGGAGCCGCCGGTTGGTAGCAACTCTGCGATGGCGCCTCGTAAACGGGAGCAGGTGGTGACGGTGGAGATGGTGCTGTTGGAGTGGCATATTTCTGGTCATCGTACTCCACCAGGGTGGACGACTTCGATGCCAGTGGAGTGGAGAGGTAGATGATGGGCTGGTAAACGATCTGTGCCGGTGGTGCTCCAGCGTAACTTGCCTGTGCCGGCTGGCTGTAGCCGGATGCTGGTGGCTCATAGGTGGGAGCTGGTGGAGCGGGAGCACTGTAATCAATTGCAGGCGCTTCGTAGACAGGAGCAACTGGTGCCGGAGCTTCGTAGACAGGAGCTGGTGGTGCCGGAGCTTCGTAGGCAGGAGCAGGTGGTGCTGGAGCTTCGTAGGCTGGAGCAAGTGGTGCTGGAGCTTCGTAGGCAGGAGCTGCCGGAGCTACATAGCCCGCATCTCCATCGCCGGGTCCATTGTACTCGGGAACGGGTTTGGTGTACCCACCGTTGGGCAGGACGCCGTAGCCATCACCGCCGTAGGAAGGACTCTGTGGTGCCGGTGCCACATAGTTGTTCTGACCACATCCGCCGCCACACTGGCCACATGGACTGGCTGTGGGAAATAGTTCGGGAAGTTTCTTGAAGAGTTTCATCTGCTTGAAAGGATCCAGATCCTGCAGCTGCAGGCCGTTGCAGCTGTTGGGCACAGCGGGCGCGGGGAGCAGTGGAGCTGTCGGATACAGCAGATTGTTGTTGTTGTTGTTGCAGCAGTTGTTGTTGTTGCGGGGGAAGAGATCATCCCACCACTTGAGCAGCGAGCGGTTCGTGCGCTTCAGCGCCTCATTGGGGGTCACCAAAGGACCCGCATCCGCCATCAGGTAGTAGAGTGGCTCCCCCGGTGCCGCAATCCGGTTGGACCGCGCCACATCCTCGGCTGAAGTGGCCAGGACCGCGCCCAGCGCCAGCAGGGTCAGAGTCCACGATCTGTTTCTGGAGTGCATCATCATACAGTGATTGCGTTGCCAGCTTTAACCTCGCGGTTCGAACTCTCAATTGCAACTACCAGAAGCAGTGGCTGCCAATCGCAGCGGACTGCTGGAGCTGCAAGCCACGGCGGATTAATGCCAGGTCAGCACGTGTGGACACCTTTTGATGGGGTATAATAGTTGGCAAAGTATACAGTCGAGATTGGATAGTGTTGGGTTTTTTATAGCACCTTATAAAATATTTTAAAATATTGAATTATAATGAATTGTAAGTAAACGTAAACAGGTAACCAAATTTCCAATTTAGAACTGCTAGCTTTTTATCTTAGTATCTTACCTCTAAATCTTAAAATTATCTGAACAGAAAGGGTATATAAAACTACTTATTAAAATTGTCAGTTATGAGGAAATTAAGAAATTAAGACTTTTAGCTCAGCAAGTCCCATGTCTAACCCAATTTTTATTTTAGGTGGTGTTCCCAATTCATCGAAGATCCATGAGTCCCAATAACCCCACTGGCAGGCCGATGACTCCACACTACTTGTGTTTTCTTTATGGTTGTCTTGCTTTCCTTATTGTTTATTCAAATTGTTCCCTTACGTGCTCGAAATTATTAAACGGTAGCGAAACACCAGTCGACGAGGTTCCTGTTTGCTCCGTGGATCGTGACTGCCTTGGCTTTAATCCGCATCAGGCTGGCCAATCGAAAGCAAAATGCACTTGGCTGAACGGAAGTTGGTCGGAAAAAACAAAGAGATACGTTCAGAAACACATAATAAATACAAAAATATATTGGTTGCCGTAAAATATACTTCCTAAAGTAATCATGGGCTTACTCATCGGTTGGTTATACTTAATACTGGTAATACTTAAGATACAACCAATAATGAATTCAAGTATATATATGTATATATTTTGAAAAGTATTTATAGGTGTTTACGCATTCGTGTTCGAAAACATTAATTACAGCTCTAGCTAAAAATAGTGGCGCGAAAATACATTTATTTGAATTTACATCTCTACAATTCTAATATTAGGTAAGATACATGTTGGAAACTTCCCAAAAGATACACGTTGGAAACAACTAAAATAAAAGATGAAACGATTTATTTTTTCATATTCAGCATATTATGAATTGTATTTAAACTTTTGATTTATATTTTAATAAAGAGTCGCAACTACACCTGCCCAGTAGTAAACTACTATTATTTTGACAATATAAATACAACTTTATTCAGTTTGAGGGATCCATTTACATAACTTGGAGTTACAACAGCTGCAGGTATCTGTGCTTTTGGGGGCTACGTCCGCTGGAGCGCTGACGGTGTCGCTTCCGTTTCTCCGTTGGCTTGAGCAGTTCCGTCGCCTTGCTCACGATGGCCGGAACTCCGGATGTGTCAGCGGAATCATCTGGCTCGGAGGCTGGAAGCGGTGTGGTCACCGCCGCATCATCCTCCTTGTCAAAATCTTCAGCAGAGTCCTCAGCCTCATCACTCTCGTGGTCATCACCCACAATGCTATCTGGCTGTTCTGAGCTGGGTGGCGACGGAGTGCTACTCGAGAAATTCAACTTGCCCGATCTTTCCGATTGCACTTCTGTGGTGGGAGCAGCTTCTGTTGTCGAGGAGGAGGCAGCGTCCTGGTTGAATTTGAAGACGCGCTGGAAAAAATTACCATTTTGCGTTGGAGCAGCGGGAGCTGGTGCTCCCAGAACTCTGTTGAAAGGATTGAAAGGATTGAGGGCTCCGAAGGGTCCGAATGGGTTCATTCCCATTCCAAGCTGCATGCCCATGCCAAAGGGGCCACCCACCTGGTGCTCCATGTCGTATCCCTGTCCTCCCATCTGGGGCGCCATGCCAAAAGGACTTCCCAGCTGTGCTCCCAGCCCAAATCCACCACCAAAGGGACCTGGTGGTGGCGCTCTGGGAAGCCCAAAGTAGGGAGTGGGTGCTCGTTGAGCGTAGCAGGGCATGCTTATAATGACCGGTTGGAAGCTCGGACAGGTGGTACTGTAGCTCACCCCGTTGTCCAGTGGACATTGGATTGTTGGTGCTGTGGGAGAACATCCATTGCAATATGTGTTGGCAGAGGGCGTCACATCTGCTTGGGAATAGGTTGGAGGTGGTGGCGGCAGAGTGGGTGGGGCAGGAGCCTCTGGGTATTGGCTGTTGTATGGGCTGTAGCCAGGAGCCATTTGTCCCAACATGGGCTCATCCTGGTTGCCCACCGGTGCTTCCTGTGTGGGGCGTCTTTCGTCTCCCAAGCTGCTGTAGAATGCCTTCATAACCGGATCGTTTTCGGGATCCTGCGTCTGCGACAACGGCACCCACATTAACTGATCTTCTGGTCTCGGTTGATTCACTGGCCTACGGTACTGCTGTTGGAGCTCCTCTCGCCTAAAACCCACATCCGGCACTGCTAGCACCTCCTCGTCGAAAGTGAATCGATGTCTACTGTTTCCGGCTACTGGGTTCTCTGTGGGGCGACTTGGCGACCTCGCAAATGCTGCAGGATCATACGAAGCGGCCGTGGACGCTGGGCCTGGGCCAGCTGAAACTCCTTGTGGAGCTGCTGGCGGGCTGCCCTCAATTGGGTGATGAAATTCTGGCACGCCAGCTGACTGCGCTGCAGGTGCAGTTGGAGGGGCTGCAATAGGGCCTCCGTAGAATCCGTACTGGGCGTGGGGCTGATGCTGCTGAGGATTAGGCTGCTGGTGGAGCTTCTCCTGGTATGACGACGGACCCGCTGGCTGGACTTGGTGAATGCGAGTGGGATCTTCTGTGACTGCCTGCTGGGGATATGACCCGCCCTCATAGGCGGGAAACACGGGAAAGTTGTGACCGAAATCATGATGTTCAGCGGTTTGAGGGTTAAACGGAGGCATGTGCTCCATGGAGGGTTGATTCTCGATGGCGGGTTCTGTGGACTTCGCTCCGTGGCACATGTAGAATGGCTCCCCCTGGCCACCTTGGTTTCTGACCTCCACACAACTCTGCTGGCTACTGTCGCCACCGAAGTTGGCTCCCCGGCACATATAATACGGCTCATCCTGCGGACTACTTGGCCTGATCTCCACGCAGATGGTGGTCATGGTGCGTTTGCTGCGCTGCAGTAGATCCCTCGAAGCTGGGCTGACCTCATGTCCGGATGCAGTTGCTCCTGGCATCACCGTTAGCCCAATGGCCAGGCATGCCCAAAGTAAGATCAGCTTCAAGGCCTGTGGTTGGATATCCATGTTCTTCTTCCGCTCACTAACTTCCGTTTGCCGATGGGCAGCGCTTTTATAGTCTTGAACCCTCTGCTGAGGATGGAGATCCATTAAAAGGTGCCTTCCAACTTCCACAACTTACCCAACTGAGTTCCCCGAAGCGGTCTTTTGTAATTTTCCTCTTTTGTCTGAATTGTGTTTCCTCTATTAACCGCGTTATTCTGGTAGATTGCACTGGTAATCGGAGTTTTATTCACTTGAAAATCGTATCACTGAATAAAAACCAATGCAGACACCAATTTTAAACGGACCTGGCCAAAAGGGGTTCGAATCGTAACCAAAATACACTTCCATGTGAAAAGTTTAAAGGAATTCAAACCGAACCAGTGGATGTTTGTAAAAAGATAAGGATTATTTATATAAATATATATTCCAGAAAAACTATGTATTTTAGGACGATACCTAAGAGGAAGCAAGCTTTATAACATGCTTTCTTTGTAATATGTTCATCTTGTATTTCTTACTAATATGGTAATATTTTTATGGTAATAGAGCATTTGGATTCATACTTCAAAATTTTCAATCACTTCGATTTCAGCTGATTCCTGCAAATTTCGACCAGCGTTTTCGTTTGGCATGGTGGACAGTTCAACAAACTCCTCAGGTTTCTTTCGATTTTAGAGTGATCAGCACTTTCGTAAAGTGTGCGGAACATATGACACACAAGTGTTTGCTGGTTGCCCGACATTAGCCAAATCGGTCAGTCGGTCAGAGAGTGTTAGATTGTCGGGAGTGACGGCCACTTCATAGTAACTGACCTGACCCACTTGTAAGACAACGCGGGAGTGGCCTCCAGTACCCCGGGATGACTAATGAACCCTTATGAATGTGGGGGTGCGTGTTTAATGGTCTTTAAACTAAGTCAATTCTGTTTCACCATTAACTTGGTACTTCAATCAAGTGACCATACTTGAGTTTCAAGAACTCACATCCTGGGATATCCTTTCTTGTATAAATAAAAAGAGAAACTAGTCCAATCGCAGACACCTGTTGATATGTCGTCTATTTCATGCAATAGTAACACTTAAACTGTAGCTTCCTAAACACATTGCAAACAATTCCAAACAAACAATTCCAAACATACAATTCCACTTACCGACCAAATTACGAGTTTACAATGGACAAGGCTGAGCGCGACTACTGGCATCTTCGGTCCTTGGAAACCGAAGAGGAGCCGCGCTTTCCGCCAACAAACGTCGCTGATCCACTAACCGCACGCAATCTGTTCCAGCTCTACATCAACACCTTCATTGGAGCCAATCTGGCCGAGTCGTGTGTCTTCCCACTGGACGTGGCCAAGACCCGGATGCAGGTGGATGGCGAGCAGGCCAAGAAGACGGGCAGCGCGATGCCAACATTCCGGGCAACTCTTAGCAACATGATCCGAGTGGAGGGCTTCAAGTCGCTCTACGCCGGCTTCTCGGCAATGGTGACCCGAAACTTTATCTTCAACTCGTTACGTGTTGTTCTCTACGACGTTTTCCGGCGCCCTTTCCTCTACCAGAACGAGCGGAACGAGGAAGTGCTCAAGGTCTACATGGCGCTAGGCTGCAGCTTCACGGCGGGCTGCATTGCCCAGGCACTGGCCAATCCCTTCGACATCGTCAAGGTGCGAATGCAGACGGAGGGGCGCCGCCGCCAGCTGGGCTACGATGTGCGGGTGAACAGCATGGTGCAGGCCTTCGTGGACATCTACCGCCGCGGCGGACTGCCCAGCATGTGGAAGGGCGTGGGGCCCAGCTGCATGCGAGCTTGCCTGATGACTACCGGCGATGTGGGCAGCTACGATGTCAGCAAGCGCACCTTCAAGCGTCTGCTGGACTTGGAGGAAGGCCTGCCACTGCGCTTCGTGTCCTCCATGTGCGCCGGACTAACGGCATCCGTGCTCAGCACGCCGGCGGACGTGATCAAGTCGCGGATGATGAACCAGCCGGTGGACGAGAACGGCAAGAATCTCTACTACAAGAACTCCATGGACTGTCTTAGAAAGCTGGTCAGGGAGGAGGGTGTCCTCACGTTGTACAAGGGCCTCATGCCCACATGGTTTCGCCTGGGACCGTTCTCAGTGCTCTTTTGGCTGTCCGTAGAGCAGCTGCGTCAGTGGGAAGGCCAGAGTGGATTTTAGGAGCAAACTACCAATCTTACTATCGTATTTTGTATGTCTTTTAACACGCAATAAAAGGTGCAAGTCAAACCACCTATTATACCTATTATAAATATAACTTTAATCCAAATCGTATCCTGTAATATGAAATGATTTTGTTGTCTTTAATTTTGCTTTATTTTATTTTTTATATTCCAATGCACACAATAAACACTCAAGATATTTCTCTTAAATGGGAAAAGGCGTTAACACAGTCTTTAGGCCAGCAGAATGGGACAATTCGGAGGAGAAGGAAAGACCCAAGTTGGAGTACTTGGTGACCAACAAGAAGACTCCGCCGGTGGAACTCTACCTCACGGCATTCGCCTCCGCCTGCAGTGCCGAGATCGTCGGCTATCCCTTCGATATGTGCAAGACCCGGATGCAGATCCAGGGCGAGATCGCGAGCAGGGTGGGTCAGAAGGTCAAGTATCGGGGACTGCTGGCCACTGCCATGGGCATCGTCAGGGAGGAGGGTCTGCTGAAGCTCTACGGTGGCATATCCGCCATGGTGTTCCGCCACTCGCTCTTCAGTGGCATCAAAATGCTGACCTACGACTATATGCGTGAGAAGATGATCGTGCCCGACGAGGACGGCAGGCCGCAGCTATCCTTCCTGGGATCCTGCATCAGTGGCGTCGTGGCCGGCGCAACTGCCAGCTTACTAACCAATCCCACGGAACTGATTAAGATCCAGATGCAGATGGAGGGACAGCGGCGTCTAAGGGGCGAGCCTCACCGCATCCACAATGTGCTCCAGGCCCTGACTTCCATTTACAGGACGGCTGGTGTGGTGGGTCTGTGGAAGGGAACTGTTCCAAACACGTGGCGCTCGGCACTCGTGACCATAGGTGAGCCTTTGGGGATTTCAAATAGTTCGAGAACGTTGTGAGGGAGAATCAGGTGCAGATATGGGGTAACGGGTATCTGATAGTCGAGGCATTTCTGCCTACTTAGAAAATATCCTTTAGGGAGTGAGTTTAGTAGCTTTAAGCTTTTTTATTAATTATTTCCTTCCAAAGGGGACGTCAGCTGCTATGACTTTTGCAAACGGTTTCTGATTGCCGAGTTCGATCTGGTGGATAACCGAGAAGTCCAGTTCCTAGCCGCCATGACCGCCGGCGTAGCAGATGCCATTCTGAGCTTGCCGGCGGACGTGGTCAAGTCTCGGATCATGAATCAGCCAACCGATGAGCAGGGACGCGGCATTCATTACAAGGGCTCCCTGGATTGCTTAAGTAGGTTGGTTAGAGAGGAGGGCTTTTTGGCCATGTACAAGGGATTCATTCCATATTGGATGCGTGTCGGACCTGCCTCGGTGGTGTTCTGGATGACCTTCGAGCAGATTAGACGGTTTCGTGGCAGTGAAGGTTACTAGCAGTTTAAAATATAACAGAGTAAAATATCATTAATATCCTGGAGGAAAGTTGGTGGGAAAGTTAGAGGGATAAGCTCTTAAGTCAATCAGAACGAATTCCGTAGTTACTGGATAAACCTATTGGTATGCGGTGACCACATGGTTTATATGGGTAAGCTTTAATGACATTTGACTCAAGTTTGAGTGATTGAATGGCGACCAATGTTACTATGTTAGACAACCAGCCAAAACAGCGCTCAGAAAACGGTGGAAACTGAAATTAGCATATTTAATTGAATGAGCCAACGTGGAAACTACTCGCTGCCCGCGGCGAAAGATATTTGAATGCTCCGTTTGGAGATGAAAACAAGGCACACGCGCATCAAATTGCTACGATGCGATGCGCGAGCCAAAGGCCATATAATAAATAATAATGTTTGATTAATTTTACGGCTGATAAAAGTGGTCGGGCACCCTCGCCACTCCAGCGTTTTCCGTGATTAATTTGAGTTTTTACCAGAAGTAGCGAAAACGAATATTTCGAACATTTCGAGAGCGAAAGTGAGCATGTGTAGCCCAAATGTTGTCACTCATTCCTCGCCAGAAATTTCGGCAGCATTCAGATCAGACATTTGCTGGCATGGATGGATAATGTGGGTCAATGTCTTTTCGCTGGCAGCGGATGACAGGCGAGCAATAGTATGCAAAAACGACAATTACTGAAAGAAAGAAAAAGCAGCTGCGAAGTGGACGAGGCGCAGAGATAAATTAATAAATAAATATCTGTTTTTATTTATGAACATTTTTTTGGCGAAAAATAATTGCGCCGTTGCGTCAGCCATTTGAAACGATTGCCCGTCGACGAAAATAACCTGGCCAACCATCCAAACCATCCAATCGCACAGACCAAAAATGGCCAACGCAGCGCCGACTGCTGCTGTCTTCTAAAATAATTAAAAGAAACCATAAATGCACAGAGAATTGTTAATGCGACCATGAAATGACTTTGGGAACCGCGATAGGAGCGCGGTTCAACGATCCATTGATTTCCGATAGCCACGCCACCCAGAACCCACAAATTAAGACCCAAAACCAAACCAAAACCCAGATAGAAAGAACAATGCGCAAGGTGCTTACTTTTTGTGAGGAGCACACTCGGTTGTCTCACTCGCTTTTCATTTTAATAGTATTAAAGTATCGTATTTTATATGATTTATATCCATATATTTATGCATTCGGTTTTCATTTCAAGTTCTCCCTAGCTCGTATGAAAAATGTTTTCGGGGACTGTTGGCTGGGAATCGAGGGTATGGAGCTGGTCGGGAGACATGGTTGGGGGGTTCGATTGGATTGCTTTTGTGTGAGAGCGCGAAAGAAGACCTTTGATTTGAGTTTAGCTAAAACGTAGAAGCCATCAAATGATGGCCTACTCATTACGCTATCGTTAGGAAAATGCTGATAATGACAATAAATAGACCGGAGACCCGGGATCAGAATGAGTAATCCTAGTGCAGTCGATGGAAAATGGATAATGGCAAACACCGAACGGAGAGTGAGAGAGGCACCTACTTATAGACTGGCTGGCAATGGAAAACGGAATCTGAATATGAAACACCTACCATCCGATACTTCAGTTTTGGATATACCGTTCGGAGTTCTCCCCACTCGACGTCATGTGTATAAAAATTCACGATTCTTCCATTTGGGCTTCGTCCCTCCACCACCACATATATAAAAATAGAGCATCGTGGATCTCCACCAAATAGTTTACGTATATAAATATATATGTAGAGAGATATTTATTTATACTGGTTGCTACTCTCCATCTCTGCCCTTCTCCTCTCCTCTCAGTTCCCTTCGCATCCCTTCCTTTCCGGTCAAATCGAAATCTTCTCTCACTCACTCTTTCTATATAAAACCTGCGTGTGGATTTATGTACGAGTATACATAAACTGTATCGGTTGTGTAAATATTGCTATACAAAAAATCGTTCCAAAAAATGCCTGCGTTGCTTTGCGTTGTTGTTCTCGGTTGTTAATCTGTTAATTTTTCGATTTTTGGTTGGTTTGGTTGCATTTGCAGTTCTTTTCGCTTACAATTTAGGTTGCCGAATACATGTTCTTATCTTTTTTTGTGTTTCATTCTTTTTTTATGATTTTTTTGTTTTGTAAATTTCGTTCAAAGCTGAGGACTGAATTCTTAATTATTGATTGGGGCGTTTTATAGTTTTGTGTTTTCCTTTTATTTTTATCGTATAAACCAAAAAGTTTTAAATATAATAATGCAGAAATTTATAATTTTTTTGTAGTTGGGTAATTATTTGCGTTTTTTGACATTTTTTTTCTTTCAAGCATATGCATTTTTACTCGATCCATTTCCTCTGCTACACACAAAAAACCGCAAATTCTTTCTTGGCCGTTGGTTTTTCTTTTCCCATAAATTTAAATATTAATAATTACTTTTTATGTGTTATTAGTTCATTTACGGTTCGCTCTTATCAAATTTGTTGCTGCTGTTGTTGTAGTTGTAGTTGTTGGTGTGTGTGTGTGTGTTGTGGTTGATGGGGGTGTTTGTGTTGATCTATTCTCCTAGTACCCGCAAGTAATCAGATAATCTCCAAGTTTCTCTACCACGGAAGCGGCCTGCTGGGGCTGAACGGGATCCTCGTAGATGGAAACGATCACGGCTGCAAGAGATGAAAAAACAAAGAAGATGCATTAGGAATTGGTCTATCAGTGAGATGTAAATAGATATAGGTGGGGAATCCTACATGTACTCATATGGATATTCCTAGTAAAGGGAATATATATTTCTCCCATTTGCCTCCCTAAATACCCTATATATCTACACTACACTATCCGTTGGTAAACATTTTCAACGCCATTGTCACATCAGACATTTATTACATTTCGCAGCGGTCCGTCCGCTTGACAAAGCTCTCGAAAGCGAGGAGAAAGCCACCATCAGCGGCGGAGAAATAAGAACTAACCGTTGCTTTACAACAGCAGTAGGCAGCAGCAGCATCTCCACCACGGGCAGCTGGAAATTATGAATAAAGCGATCAATAAAGAGCGCGCCAGTCCGCCGCAATCCCAGGTGAAAACTGGACGGACGACTGGACAACTCGAGAGCAAACGAGAACGGACCCGATTGACAGGTCTCGAGTTGAGTGGCTAGGCTAATGCATTAATCAAATGAGCAGCCAACTCTGATGGACACCCAATTGTTTGTGTGTCGAGTTGGGACGCCAGCTCAGCAGCCGAATCGAATCATATCGCCCGGGGGTCAATAAACCTCGTTCGTACCCACGAGCCTTTCTAGCCGATGAGCCAGAAGAGCGGCACATTCGGAACACCACCTCCGGTGACCTGTCGGCGGCTATCAACAGTTTGCGGGAGAGCCCACAAGTCAATAGTGAATTCAATAGGTGATAACACCAGTCTATTTACATGCCAATTATGACCATAACAAACCTCAACTTGTTAATAACGCTAGTTTCCCACAGCTTGTATGTTTTATATACATATGTATGTATAAGATAATTTATATATATAGTGCCTAGCAGCGTTTAATGGTTCAAATTCCAATGAATTCCATTATTCATTTATTTGTGTTTTAGCAGATCAATGAATATGTATCTATGGTTTGAACAATAGAACTATGAAGTTAGCTAAATCAATTCAACTTAGCTACCTGCTGAAACCATATTTTAAACAGCAGCAGTGGCGTATAAAATCTGAAATTGTTAGCTTTGCATTCTCCCCAGGCAAACAGTTTTTCGAGCATGACAAACAAAACAAGGTCTTATCGAGAGTTGTTTAGCTCAAAAGTGACTATTTGGTGAGACATTTAAGGCGACTTACATAGGCAACGCTCCAGCAAATCTGGCTGGTGGGTCAGTCGGGTGGTAATTCGAGTAGGGCGCAAGGTGCAGCAGTGCACCAATGCAACAATGTGGCAGTGCGAACGAAGCAGCTGATCAGCTGGGAGGAGACTTTGGAACACGAGTCACAAGACAGCAGTTACTACCATAATGGGCCGCCCGCTGACCAGGTCCAAAGCGGACCAGGGCAAGAGCCAAGGAGGAGCGGCGAGCTGACAGCAGACAGCATTTGCCATTTGTGGCCAATTTTTCTATTTTTACGCCACTGTCTCGGCGTTTGGCTGCACAGCACACACTCACACGCACCGTGCAACACATTTGCACTTGAAATGGATTATGGCAATAACCTTGAGCTTGTGGATGCAGCGGTGGGCGGCGGGTGGCGGCGGTGCTGGTGGGCTGGCCGCCTTGTCCGTGTTGACGTGAAAATGTGTGTGAGTGCGAGTGTGTGTGTGTGTGTGTGCCAGTGCGCAACAGTTGCCGCAAAAACTGTACAAATATGGAAGCGCGGCTGGCGCGTCAGCAAACAAACTGGTCGTCGTCGTAGACGTAAACAGCGAAAACAAAAAACCAAATTGGCCGAGAGAGCGCGAATGGGGTTTTCAAACATTTGGCCATCTCGAGAGGCTGAAAAAAAAACAATGAGGCATCACTGCTCGTTGACCCCGAAAATGGAGCAAGGCATCAACAGCAGCAGCGACCGTAAAATCGTAATGATAACTCTCATTTTCCTTGAAATCTTCGCGCTAAATGTCACAGATTTGAAAGCTGAGAAAGATCCTAAGTAGGTTTTTCCAAACTCACTCAAAACCAACGGGCGAGAAATCGCTCAATAGAACTTTCGAATTCATTTTACGGCCTAACTTATCTATCTGCTTTTGGTGTGTTGGGCTTTGGATTAAATTCTTTTCACCAGCGATAAGTCACATAAGTCTGTGAGAACGAGTGGCATTAAACATTTTGTAGAATGTCTTTTCCCGCTTGCTTTGGCTCCGGTTATAAAAAGAAACATCTGATAATGGTTATCGGGGTGGGGCAGACAACGCATCGATAACAGCGGAACCACTTTGCAGAAATTTCCACGCTCAAACTAGAATTGTTAGTTTCCATAAAACTGGATGGCAAAACTTTACTACTTTCGGTTTGCATAAATTGCGTGCTTTTAATGTATCTTTTTTTTTACATATTTAAGCTAATTTACTGCAGGCAACTGACGAAACCTTATAAAAAGTTAAACCACAATCAAACAAATATCAACCAACAAGCATCAAGTTTCTAAAATTAATATAAACTTTTAAAATCCAACTACTAAGTAAGTCGATCTCTGTTTTCCTTTTCTGCTCAAAATGGATTGGCCTATCTTCAGGAAATAAACCTTAAAACGGCAAACAGATTAGTAATGTCGAAACTGTGAGTAATCTGATCAAATTAGGGGAAACACAGTCAGAACCAATGAATCACAATACATTTTTGGCATAATTAAACCTTTTTGTACGAATAGATTCGATAAGATTTAGCTAAATAAAATGACGTACAACATATTTAATCTACTAAAATTAAAATGAGTTCAAAACAAAAAATAATAAACAATTACTGAGCAATTGGATTAAACCTTCTGCATGTGATTGTGGTTTCGTTCCTAACGCAATAAACCAAGAATTTGATATACATTAAGATACATTTCTTAAAGAAAGATCTTTCAAGCTAACCAATTGCAAACATGTGTGCTAACTGAACTGCAGTAAAGCAGTCAAAAGTGATAAGCGGAAAACTTTCTGACTTGGAAAATTTATCGCAGAGTGGCGGAGGATTACATGAGTAGACCTACTTATTTGAATGCTAACTCACCTTGTGTTGTCTTCATGCAGTGCACTCCGCTCCGGCCGAGCTTGGCGCGCACCACGCGGTCTGTGCCGGAAAGGTAAATGTACCGCTGGCCGGCGAGTGTCACGCCGTTGCTGGTGAGACCGTCCTGCTGGTCAAAGCCGCTGATCAGTTTGGAGAGCTCCTCTTTTGTCACCTGCAAGAGATGGTGAGGAAAGTTTGGAGTTAGTGGCCGCTGATTGTGGATAGTTGTTTTGTAGTAATAAGGTGGACTAGCGGTCATGTTGGTCTTTAGTTAACCATATGCATTAGAAATCGGTAAACTCATTGCATGAATCAGAAACCAGTCCCTAATAAATGCAACTATATTGCAAAGTTTAATCCAATCAGATTGAGCGAGAATTTCATCATATTGCGTTGATTCCAATCGTCATTTTGAAAAAGGTTCAACAATTCAAAGGACCCTAAGAGAGCAATAAAGCGAACATTTTGAACGGTGGTATGAAATATTGGTTGTGTTGGTTCCAAACTAATGGGTAGTAGCCTGCGGGGGAGGTTGCATGTTTTCGGGGAAAAAAGACATGCGAGACATGTGTGTAAAGTAAAACCTTCTGTTGAAATATCGCACTAATCAGCTGCAGACGACCCACGCAAACAAAGGCAAACCCACCACCACCACCACAATAAGCACCACCACCGCGAGCAAACCACCACCCATTTGAAAACAGTTGGCACCATCGACGACGACTGCCAACTCATTAGCAAATGTGGTCCACTCGATACCAGGGTGGAAACAGAGGGGTGTGGCACACGGAGGCTGCGGAGTTGGCTAAGGGATATGATACTGTGGGACTCGGGATGTGTGCCCGTCTTGATTTTTTGGATTTTAAAAACAAGTTTTGCACACTTGAGCGACTTGTCCGTTCAGAGAGAGCCGAGAGAACAAAAGAGATGGAGACAAAGAGGGAGAGAGAGAGTCGCACCAATGTCAATAGCCTTGGTAACAAGTTGGCAGCCCCATCCCCCAGGTAACAGCTGCTTTTGCCGGGGGGTGAGGTGGGAAATTAATTTGAAAATCTCGCACAACCGATAGTTACTCATTTGCGGCTGCCGAACGGTGACACATCCGACTGCCACTCGAATTGGGCATCGAGAAGTTTCCATTGAGCGCAACTCGCGTCGCGTGAGAGAAAGAAATGCGAAGAGGAGAGCAGAGCAGAAGAGCAGTAGAGTCGCGAAAAGCCGGTTTTGCGTAGACAGATATGCCAAAAACGTTAATAACTAAGCGGAGCTCATTATGCGGCGATAGCGAAAATTCCACAAGTGCCAAAAAACGTATTCACCATCTCCTAAATTGGTAGTTTTTCAATGAATGAATATGGCACAAGATGGCACTCAGATTCTGTCACCCAAAGTCGTTTTTCTCAATGCAAAGCCATGTATATAAAAGTGTTTATCATAAACATTAACTAGCAGCCCAAAAACACAACTCTCTCGCAAGGTCCAGCGCAGCGCAGCTGATCAATCGGAAAAGGAAAAAGCTAAGTAGTATTCACAATGATTCATGCGAATCAAGATCGAAACTGGGTAACTTGGGTAATGCGAAGTTGGGAAAAACAACAAAGGCAGCTGCGAAGGCAGCGAGAGATAATAAAACGAAAGTGATGCGCGTGCAGAAATGTCAGGTAGATAAAAGAAAGAGTGTGATGGTGAGGTGACGTAGGCAGCGGATCGAATTTGGCCAAAATCGGTTCCTAATCTAATAAGCGGCGAGAAGAACTTCATTCGACGGACAAAGCACTAGGGAGTGGCAGCCCGCATCGAGTGGAATCTCGCTGGGAGAGCGAGCAGGATAAGAGCACATGGAGTCGGAGTTGGATTCGTATTTGTATTCGGATTCGGAGTCGACAGGAAGTTGCACACGCACACACACACACAGCCACAAAAGGGCGAAAACGTGGCGCGCATACGAGAAATACTCAGAGCATTCGCATTCGAAGGTAGCAGATTCAGATTCAGAATCGAAATCAGTAGCAGAAGCCGAAGCGGAGTCAACTCCACTCAATTCGATTCACTCTGCGCTGGTGACGCGGCATCGCATGCTCAAGATATTTTCTGTACTTCTGTTCTGTTCGTTTCATTTCGGTTCTGTTCTGTTCTGTTTGGTTCTGTATTTCGCTCCGATAAAGAGCATTTATTTTGGCCGTCGGCGCAGAGGAAGCGGTCCGTCTGTATTGAGTGCGATAAAGGCGAGCGATAGCGAAGGGGTGGGGCTGCTGCCAGGCGCCTGTGGGCTGCATTATCAGGAACCAGTGTTGCACAGCACCGCAGACATCCGAACCGGCTGCGCTGATATCAGATTTCCCGCACCCGCCGTTCCCCGCCTCTTCACCACACACTCATCGCCGCTTGCAAGTGCATTGTTGATTACCGCGAAGCGAAGCTGCACCTCCTGAGTCACCGATAAACAGAAATCCATCCGTATCGGCTAGGTCGCCCAATTGGTCTCCCTGCTCCGAGTGGGTTGCATGATCACGCACACTCCCTGAAAAGCGTAGGCGGGTAGGAGAGGTAGCGGGCCTGCGCAGGAGTGGCGCTGCAGGGGGTGAAACTGACAAGGGCGAGTGCGGGGGCCGGCTGAAGGGGTGGGAGTTGCTCTTTATCAAATGAAAGTTATCATGGCGGCCGCGAGAGGGAGACAGCGCGAGAGTCACACCCTTGAACTTGCGAAAATTCATTGTCAACTATCCGTTTTCCCGTCCGTATTCCATTCGATGGGTTTTCCCACCCGCTTTCCGTCCATTCCGTTCGTCGTACTCACCTCAAAGCCATTGGACTGCGCCCAAATGTTGCCGTCGTGGCCGGCGATGCACGCCTTGGTCACGCACTGCGAGGCCAGGAGTTGGTTGTCCACATAATCTTGCCAGCTCATGGTGCTTTGTTTGTCGTGGGTGCGGATTAAGTTGAACTGATATATATGGATCTGGATATGGATCGCTGTTGCTTTACCGCACGGCGAGTCGCACTTTCGTTTCGGGGGTCACACGAAATTGGCAGGGAGACAAAGAAAAACCGCAACACCGACGATTTTTTCTTGGGGTAACTTACTTCCAACTGCAACGAGAGGTGGAGAAAGAGAAAGAGAGAGAGATGGATTAACATTTATCAAATCGTATCGTATTTTATCATGCGGCAGTGGGTGTTGCATCCGCCCTTGACAAATTAATGGGTATCGGCGGATTTGTGTTATGCACATATATGCATATATATCTTGTGATTTTGATTGTAGTGCATTGCACAAAGCGCCGAATTTTCCGCCTCCGAAAAACTCACATATACACACACACACGCACGGGGGATGAGACCAAGAGCAAGACCAAGACCAAGGAGACCAAGACAGACAGAAACAGAAACCGTACGCCGCAGCTCCACACACACGTCCGACTCGCTGGGAATTTTCGAAGCGTTCGAGGCGGATTTCAAAAGTCGAATGAGCGCAAAGCAGAACCATAAACCGATTTTGAATTTGAGAAAACCTACTCGAGAGAGTGAGAGAAAGAGAGAGAGTGGCGAAAGAGTGCGCGCTGCAGGGGGCTGCTTGCCTTGCTTCTGCTCCAAAGCGCTCAATTTCAAGCCGTGAGTCACCCGTTCACTCACCCACTGCTACTGCTTTCGAGTGGGGCAGAGAGTGAGCGAGCGAGAGCCGTAGCCAGGGCGAGTGCAACGGTGCGGCTGGAGTGGGTGTGCGAGCGAGACGGTCGTACGAGGCGGGCCGTTATTAATCAGCCGGCTGCGGACAATGCAAATGAGCGAGTGAGAGCAGACGATGACTCAACGGCGGCTCTCCGAGTGAGTGTTATGAATCGCCACTTTGTTGGCCGGCACTGAGTAACTGTCATAAATTAAAAATAGCCTTTAATTTCAACGCCTATATGTTCGAATCCCATCTCACGTATCATAATGTGTCTCGCTGCACCGCACCCGCAATATGTGTGTTAGCATTGGCTGCTTGACAAATCGAATGGAATACCGAGTACCGAATGCCGTATGCCGAATACCGACCGGCTGCTGCTGAACTTTTCCCACTTAATTTTTTGCACACTTATACACACAGGCATACACACACACCCGCAGACGGCGACGCACAGCCAACGCGGTTGGCCAAGTAGCCCGTACATGTGTGGGTTTTCGCCATTTAAGGAGTGCACCCAGCACGAAAGTCGCTTTGTTCGCAATTTACCCAAATTGTTGGTCGGTTTTCGATTTTTGTCGAACCACCCCACGTACAGTAATCCTAGAGAAATCTCTTTCTAAACGGATTTCCAGGAAACCCACGGCACTCACACTGTTCACACGCTGCGGTAAAAAATCAGAGTGACCGTCGACAAGCGGTAGTGCTGGAACACAAGTCGCTCTTCGTTCGAAACAATCGATGTGTGCAGAAATTCGATCACGATATTCTTCGAAGTCGATTGTATTCGCTGTTTGCCTTCCTAAGTCCCGGTTAGACCAGCGCAAGGAAAAGTTTAAATTTACTTCCACATTCGATGAGATTACTGGATTTAAACTTAAAACGATTCAAAAGAACACTGGCCGGTTCCTTTCCCACGATTAAAAATAACAGTTCGCTGAATACCCTCATATGTAAAACTCTATACTTTTATATTTGTGTGATATGATTCAAATAAGATGGGTGTTCAAATAGTTTACTTTGAAAAAATTTGTATACTACAATTAAGGCTTCACAACAAAAAAATTTAAATTATTTTGGAAAACAATAGTACAATCAAATTTATGAACCAAATTTTAAATATTTATACTTTTGGAAAACTTTGATGGGCAGTAATATCGATAGCAAATAAAATAGCGAAGTCAGGAACCCGAGCTCTTGGTGTGTAGCCCTGAACTTCAGGTGGCACCTCCAAAGTCACGTAAAAATGTGCAAAATAACAAAAATTGAATGCAAAATGTTGGCCTTATTTTATGCTTCGTTTTTATTTACAATCCATACTGCGAAACCGCAACGAAATCGCCGGATATCCGCTGACAGCTGGCGATAGTTTGCGATAGTTGGCGATAGTGCTATCGATAGTCCTTAATGTTTTCTTACATCACTAAAACTTTTGCAAGATGGATCCTCTTTTGCTTGGTTTTAACAAATCAGTAGCAGCACGTGTATAAAAAGTGCCAAATAATTTTCAGAAAATGTTAGTATATTCCCTAGATTAAGCGTTCGAAATGTGAAAAGCAGCAAGGCGATCTTGTGCCGCATCGTTTCCGGAATTGCTTAGCATAATTTCCTTGTGTTTTAATGCAAAAAAACGCGATTTTAAATTTCTGACGGTCAGAATGAGTGAAAAAAATTACACGCCCGAATGACAGTGCAGGGAGTGGGAGCGAGAAGCAGTCAGCGAGCGAGCGAGAGAGAGCGTGCTCAGTGGTTGCTCCAAGAGAGTTTTGTTGCTGGACTCGGTCTTTGCCCTCTCCCCCTTCGCCCTTGCGAAACCTGGAACTCCGAATTGGGGACTTTTGCTGAAGTCCGGTGACGTCGATGTCGCCACTGGATTTCATGCACACTCGTCCGTCCGTTCGCTTGACTCATGACTGGACAATGACGCAGACCACTGATTCTATCTTTAGTGGACGACAGCATTCGTGAGCTGATTTACCCTTGCTCCAACTCAATTCGAATTGCTTTGGATTATTTGCCTGTCAGTCGGTTATTTTCTATCCCCACCCCGCCGTACTGTCAAAACTACTGCTATTTTCGACCAACTACTACCATTTGCAACTGGCGTTGGACAACACTGGCGCCGCTGTTACGTGCTTATATCGCTCGGCCGCTCTCGCCCGCTGACATTGACACGGGCGACACTAGGGTCGTCCCGCTCGCACACGCTCAGGGGCGGACTCGCCGCTTGTCGCTGAAAACGGCTGCCTATCTATCGCTTTCGGTCTCATACGTAAATTCACCGCTTCGCAGAACGCATCGCAGCACAAACGTAACGGACTAAAAGCAAAACGCTCGCTAGCTCGAGAAAACAACACAGTCGGCGTTCGGCCCAAATTCTCCGTTATTCGTTCTAGACAAATAAGCAAGCAGTTGATTGAGTGAACCGGGCCCAAGCCGTCGAAATTCAGGATATAAGTTTACCTAGTCAATTCTTTATTGTTGATAATGTGAGTGGTTGCCAAGCGGCGCTCGCGGTTTTCGATTCTCCCTCCATCAGCCTTACTTTTCGCCTTTCCGCCATTCGCCATAACCAACAAATGTCGCTGGAAAATTTTTTACCCCCGTCCCGCTACCGCCGTTGTGTTGTTGTTGTTCCCGCTGTTCCGCCCCACTAACGCATTCTCGCTTTCTTACAGGGATGACCGAAATGAGATACCTCAGGATGGCCCCGCCAGCATGGAACCCGAGGGCGTCATCGAGTCCACCTGGCACGAGGTGTACGACAACTTCGATGACATGAACTTGCGCGAGGAGCTGCTGCGCGGCATCTACGGTTATGGTTTCGAGAAGCCGTCGGCCATCCAGCAGCGCGCCATCATTCCCTGTGTGAGGGGTCGCGATGTCATTGCCCAGGCCCAGTCGGGTGAGTAAATTGCTCCGAGTCCCCCATCATCTGCATCATCCCACTCGATCAGTCACAAAGAAAAACTTTCGAGAATGTGCAAAATCGGCGAAAAAACAGCACGATGACTCAGCTGCTGCGCCTGTATTTCTTTGTTGAAATTCCGCTTTGCGGCGCTCTCTTTCTCCTTATTCTCTCTCTCTTCCGTCCGCTCTCTTCGATTGTCGGCGTCGTTGCGCTTGCGCGCCACTTTTCGCTGACCAGCTGCGTTTTGGTTTCTCGGCCGCCCGGCCAGAAGAAAGTTCCCAGAAAGAAGGTCGCTCTTCGAGCGCTCGTGGCGAATTCCAGCTGTTATGCGTTTTTAAGGTCATCTGTGCCAAACGCGATCTACCTACATTGCCCATTCGGCAATAATCCATTTTGCAGGCTATGCGAAAGAGACTCTATATACATATTTATGTGGTTCATGCTCAATCCCTGTTTTGTGTTCTTGCACTTGCACCTGCCCATCGCTGTATATGCAGGGATTAGTGCCGAGTTCGACCATGAAATGGATCGAACGAAAGGATCTTTACGATCCACAGCTACCTGATGAAACGATGGAAACCAGCGTCTTCATGCCAATGACTTTCTCAACAGATAGAAACATCTGTTTGATCTTTCCGTCATTCAAGTATACGCCTAACTAACAGAATTGCATAGCAAATGGCGTACTGGTTGGTTAGTCGAAAATTGAAATTAAAACACTTTTCCGCAATTCCCATTAGAATATCACGTAATTAGAAAGTTAATTGTGTATAGTCAGTAGCACCACACTATTCTTCATCATCCACCTAATTGCGCCGCAATCCTTAATCACCTTAATCTCCTCCGTAGGAACTGGCAAGACTGCCACCTTCTCGATTGCTATCCTTCAGCAAATCGACACGTCCATTCGCGAGTGCCAGGCGCTGATCCTGGCCCCCACTCGCGAGTTGGCCACGCAGATCCAGCGCGTGGTGATGGCGCTCGGCGAGTACATGAAGGTGCACTCGCACGCCTGCATTGGCGGCACCAACGTGCGCGAAGACGCCCGCATCCTGGAATCCGGTTGCCATGTGGTGGTGGGCACTCCTGGCCGCGTCTACGACATGATCAACCGCAAGGTGCTGCGCACCCAGTACATCAAGCTGTTCGTGCTGGATGAGGCCGATGAGATGTTGTCCCGCGGTTTCAAGGATCAGATCCAGGATGTCTTCAAGATGCTGCCCCCAGATGTGCAGGTCATCCTTCTGTCCGCCACCATGCCGCCGGATGTGCTCGAAGTGAGCCGTTGCTTCATGCGCGATCCCGTCAGCATCCTGGTTAAGAAGGAGGAACTGACCCTTGAGGGTATCAAGCAGTTCTACGTCAACGTGAAGCAGGAGAACTGGAAACTGGGCACCCTTTGCGATCTGTACGATACGTTGTCCATCACCCAGTCGGTTATCTTCTGCAACACCCGTCGCAAGGTAAATTCACTCATTCTTATAATTGTGTGGAGCTGGAATGGTTTCAATCGCCAAGTCGATAAGTTGCTAACAAAAAGGTCTAACCTTTCTTCAGGTGGACCAGCTGACCCAGGAGATGTCTCTCCACAACTTCACCGTCTCGGCCATGCACGGTGACATGGAGCAGCGTGATCGCGAGGTCATCATGAAACAATTCCGTTCGGGCTCGTCTCGTGTTCTGATTACCACTGATTTACTGGCGCGCGGTATTGATGTACAGCAGGTGTCGTTGGTCATCAACTATGATCTGCCCTCGAACCGCGAGAACTACATTCATAGGTAAGTGTTTGCCACCCAGCCACTGAATCCATTCAGCTATGTGCTATACTAAACTTCACTTTCAATCTATTTTAGAATTGGTCGCGGTGGTCGTTTCGGTCGCAAGGGTGTTGCGATCAACTTCATTACAGATGAAGATCGACGAATCCTTAAGGATATTGAACAGTTCTACCACACAACAATTGAGGAAATGCCTGCTAACATTGCCGATTTGATTTAAATTTTTTCTGCTGAGCCGCAAAACAACTAAGAAAGAATTCTAAACAAAAAGTGAGTGAGCAAAACAGCAAACAAGAACTGCGAAATCGATAACCGAGCGCAACTATAAATTATTCAAAGATCAACAAGTCAAGTTAAATATTTATTATTCAAACATTAATTCGAAAAGGCAGCCGACCGACCACCCAACAAAAGGACTATACCAGGACAGAGCACCAACATCTTCAGCAGCGGCGCAGCAGCAGCAACATCAGCGGCAGCGGAGCGGCAGCAACACCACCTAGCTAGAGCTTACAATATATCGCCGATTAGCCGGAACCCCTCTGTATCCATTTAGTTCTCTGTGTATCATCAATTTTAAAACTGCGTCGTCAACCAGCAACAACAAATACATACAAATATATAAAAAAAAAACAACTAAAAACAATATTTGCATCTATCTAAAGAAAGTAATATCTGAAAACCAGGTACGAGATACCACTTGCTAAGAAGAGCGAGCAACTAAACGCAAGAGCCACAATATCAGAACACCTTTTGCCGCACCTTTGTTTTAGCTTTTTCTAGAACTATTGATAAAAATATATTAAAACAAAATACATATGTACACATTATGTTTAAATATACCACTCCTAAAAACAGCTGACAACCGAAGCAACATTTTACGCTAAACACGAACACAGCGAATCCACCCAGATCTATAAATGTATTAACATATATCTTTCGGGGTACGCCAAAAATTATATGACCGCCTCTATTGGTTGATATAGCTATGGATATATACAATTGGGTGGCATTATAGATTGTTTAACAAGGCGGAAGTAAATTTCATAACTTCAGTGTGACAAAAATGGGTGCTTTTGAACAGTTTGTATGCAATGTTTTTATGATTCTGTAACGTAAGCAAATCTACATGAACCTCATATTAACCAAAGCTTTTGAAATTCGAAACCAATTTCATAAGCTTTCGTTTTAAAACCAGCTTTGTAAGCAAGATGAATTTCAAAAGTTCGTCTAAGTTTAGAAAACTTTCAACACCACTCAGTGCATATAGTTTTAAAACGAAATCGCAGTGAGTACGTTGCATTTCGTTCACATCAACTTATCGATTTAAATGCTGTCAACAAGTTATCGATAATCTATCGGTTCGGCTTGCAGCCCTATCACGTCAGGTCATATTAATTTTTCAATCCGCCCAGTTGGACGTTTGGACAGTTTCCTTTCTCGCGCCGGTCGATAATGTTGGCCAACTAACACCGACCTGTAGCACGTCACCCGTAACAAACCCTAACCGCAACCAGTCCAAGCATCCAAGATGGGCCAGAAAGTTTCTCGCACCGACTTCGAGTGGGTGTACACGGAGGAGCCGCACGCCTCGCGGCGCAAGATCATACTGGAGAAGTACCCGCAGATCAAGAAGCTATTTGGCCACGACCCCAACTTCAAGTGGGTGGCCGGCGCAATGGTTCTGACGCAGATCCTGGCGTTGTTCGTCGTGAAGGACCTGTCGTGGTCTTGGCTCATCGTGGCCGCCTACTGCTTCGGCGGCATCATCAACCACTCGTTGATGCTGGCCGTGCACGAGATCTCGCACAACCTGGCCTTTGGACACAGCAGACCTATGCACAACCGGATCCTGGGCTTCATCTGCAACCTGCCCATCGGGTTGCCCATGAGCATTTCCTTCAAGAAGTACCACCTCGAACATCACCGGTACGTGCCAATCGGTTCGAATTCATACCCTACACCGCACCCTCACGCACACATGGGCATTAACACTTTTCTCGGGGCAATAGGGCGTAGTCACGCAATAAACAGCGAAAACATCATCCCATTCCGCAAGTGGGGTCTTTTTAATTTATCCATTGAAAAGCCGGCTTGTGTTGCCCAACACTGACTGCTCTCCATTGGGTTTCACGTGAATTTTCACCCCGCAAACTTGTGAATCAGTTTTCATGTTTTTCCCTTTTGCCGGGCATCGAGTGCGTCTTAATTGCGCCGATTAGACAAGGTTGTACTTATATGTGTATCCGAATAGGCGCTCAATTGGTCACGTAGCTCAGTGATTTGCCACTCGACTCCTCGGCTGCAAGTCGAGTTCAGTTGAGTCACTGCTGCTTCGCCTTCCGCAAAAAAGTTCCCGAAATATTATTCAAACTAATTTTATGAGTGTTGTTTATGTTTACAGTCACCCTCATTCACTAAGTTTCTAGTCGCAGATAGCGTTTATCTTATCGCTCAGGTGCACCATTGGGCGGATCATTGATTGTCGTTCAACAACGTCCCAATCCCAAATGTTCGCTACTCAGTCCCTACTAAGTCTAAAATAAATCATGTACGCAGTTTATCACAAATTATCAGCCATCTAAAAAAATCATATAACTACGTGCAATACATACGTTGTTTAAACCAGCTCAATAAACTGTAATGTTTATTTGTCCTTTCAGTTACCAAGGTGATGAGACGATTGACACTGACATACCCACACTGCTGGAGGCGCGCCTGTTTGACACCACATTTGGAAAGTTTCTGTGGGTGTGCCTGCAGCCTTTCTTCTACATTTTCCGTCCACTGGTGATTAACCCGAAGCCACCTACACGCCTGGAGATTATTAACACCGTGGTGCAGCTGACTTTCAACGCCCTGATCGTTTACTTTCTGGGCTGGAAGCCACTGGCCTATCTGTTGATCGGCAGTATTTTAGCCATGGGACTGCACCCGGTGGCCGGACACTTTATCTCGGAGCACTACATGTTCGCCAAAGGCTTTGAGACGTACTCCTACTACGGTCCGCTCAACTGGATCACCTTCAATGTGGGCTACCACAACGAGCATCACGACTTTCCGGCGGTGCCCGGCTCCAGGCTGCCAGAGGTAAAGCGCATCGCCAAGGAATTCTACGACACAATGCCACAGCACACCAGCTGGACCCGGGTTCTGTACGACTTCATCATGGACCCAGCAGTGGGACCTTACGCACGCGTGAAGCGACGCCAGCGCGGCCTGGCCTCCTAAGCCATCGATGCTATTCAAGGTTTCCTGCCATGAATGTAATCTCAGCGTTAGACCTAAAACGGCTTTTTTATGTATATATACATCGTAGAGACATTTACAGCGGATGCAGAAGAAATAAGGGGAACAACCACACACATAGCACCAGCTAATCTCTGTGATTAGATAAGGGGCATTCGGACACTTGCAGCGGCTGATATGAACAATTACGTGGATATAGTTTTTGGTATTATTGCTAGAGTGTGAGCTTAGTGAGGTTCGTTGGCCTAACTGAGAGACACTTTCGAGCGCTTTAATTAATTGTTACCTCATAAATTGGAAAGCCTGTTAAATCTAGTGTGTAATACTTGTCCTATTATACTATTGTCTTAGTATTTTCGATACATATTTATATTGCTTTCAGATCATTTATGTGCAGACACGATTTGGTGTGATCAATCTTAATCCTTATCGCCGCCACCCTGGCCGACAGCAAGCCACTAATCAAGCAACCAACTACTATTTTTGATAGACTCTTGAAACTGTTACCTAAGAATAAAGTCTAAATAATTTGACCGGGGTGGCTGCATGTACAGAATACATTATAAAATTTGTAAGCAAACTAATGAAATAAATAACAACATCGTATTGTAACGACTCTGTGACCAATTAAACTTTTTGAAGCTCGCAAAGTTATTGCTTACGCCGATTGCATGTCGCACGTCATGTGGGCACAGTGCTATCAACTGATAATGATAATTTCGATAAGCACCTGTGGAACGACAAGGTAGGCAATTCGGTTATATGAATTGCTTGCCAGATAACTCGCACCTTGGAGAATGCGCCTTTGAAATGTGCACCCAGGAGATGGAGGATGTTTTCTTGCTTTGACAGCCAACCTGTCTAAGGCTCTAAGGGAAAAGATCTCCCTTTTTTCTTTAAAAAAGCTTAGTTAGCCAGTCTTAATCTACCGGAGGAACCCTTATAATTATGTATACATATGTATTATAAATTCATGGGAATTCTTCGCTTAAACTGATTATTTAGTGTACTTGGAAAACCTGCTGGAAAACAGGTGGTAGACTGACCGACTGAATGAGTAATGTCCCCAAGTGTCCACAATCATAGGTATTCTATAGACTAAAAGATTAGAGGACTAAATTTAGAAACACCAACCATTACCACGTTCCAAATAACCAACAGCGACACACGTGTTCTTTTAAATACTATTTATATATAATTTATTTAAATTATAGAATTATATATCTTGTTGGGGGAAGGTATCGTGAGGGAAAATGTTTTTATATTTTTGGATCATTCATTGAAATCAATCGTACATTACTGCTTAATGAAATAAAAGTGTTATCCTTAATATGTTTAGGGCTCTGTTTTGTTTCCGTTAACGTTTATCTTGGGTTGCTTGCAATCAGAACCTGCACATTTGTCAGCTTGAGTTTTTATACACATTTAAAAAATGATTTTACAAAGTGTTTTTCGTTTTTTTGTCTGCTTTTTCAATTGCATAATTCTAAGCACTGTGTTTATTGTTGTACGTTAATATTACCAAGATGTTTTGCAATTTTTTTGTTTCGTTTTTTTTTTGTAATTTGTTTTTACTTCCACGCTTGCTGGATTTCTAGTCAACTTACTAATTATAAATTAAAAATTATACACTTTTCATTGTATTTTAAATGTAAACTTAAATGTATACTGAATTTTAGTTTTTGTATGATCGTTTTATTAACAGGATTTTGTTTTCGTTTTTTGTTTGTTTGTTTCTTTTTTATATATTTTAATTGGGGGCAATAAACAAGAACATACAAAGAAAGGAGAGTCTACAAGGCGCCACGCGTAAAAGTGGAAGATTCTTAATGTTTGAGGGTTTTTGCTCGCAACCTTAAGTAAACAAAAATGTACAAAAGTAAAACGAGAGTCGCCTTCGCCTTTTTGATTAAAGGAAGAAGTCAAATAAAACGTAAGAAAACTTTGCGTGCGCACTGAACCAAAAACTCGAGAGGCGAACACAAAAAGTGAATTAAATTAACAAAAACTAAGAATAGCAGGTAATGGTTAAATATATTATAAAATTAAAAGAACGTTTAACGAACGTAAAAATGGGCTGAATTGTACAAAAACAAATAGTTGTGTGTTGCTTTGTTTGCATTTCATATCTTTTGCTTAATCAATAATCCCTATTCTCGATTCTTACTTTTCTTCTGTTTTGTTTTTTGTAGTTCTCTTCTTTTTTTTCTGACGTTTTCTTTCAAATGTGTTTTACGTTGTTAATGCGTAAATATAGCGATAATTGGTAAATATGTACTACAAAAACTCTCAAGTGACTTTACTAAACTTAGTAAATACCGGTAGACGGCCTTTATCGGGTGTTTAGTAGTACATCATGCGTAAAACACAATCGGCTGTTACTGCATCTCCTGGACTCTATATACGTTACTCTACCGCGCCGATTGCACCGCCCGCTGCTTGCCCGGCGTCGTCGTGGACGCCACGCTCATACTGTGACCGGAGCCCTGTGTTCCGATGGCAACTGTCTTCGTGCATCGAATGCAGATGTAGTCGTCGTCGGGCTTTATCTGGCTGCGATTGAGGCCCACACAGTACATGTGGAACCATTCGTTGCAGCCGCCGTCGCACTGCACCCAGTCCACCTCTCGCCCGGTTGGCTTGTGGCAGTTCTCCGCCCGGCACTCCTCCTCGTCGTCCTCTTGCGCCGCCTGCTGAGACCGTTGCGCGTGCTTCTTCTGACCGCCAGTCGCGTTATTGCCTCCAGTGGCTGCTCCCTGGGCGCTGGTGGTGTTGCTGTTTAAGTTGGTACTGCTGTTGCTATTGTTCGTGCTGTTATTATTATTGTTGTTGTTATTATTGGTGGCTGTGGTTGAGGTGCGCTTGCGCTTTTTGTGCGTCGAGCCGGGTGTGGGCGTAGTCGTCGCAGAATTGCCACCACCTGATCCTGTACTGGAGTTCGTATTACCACCGTTGGCCTGCTTGTTCTCGGCATCGGCATCCGCACCAGGAGTGGTTGATGCTGCTGGCGATGCCTTGGCATCGCTCTTGCGGGCCGCTGCCGCTGATCCCTTCTTGCCCGGCGTCTGCTTCGGTGTGCTCTGCTTCTTGCGCGGCACTGCCGGGTTGCCGCCGGCGTCGTTGGAGCGCCTCTTCTTGTTGCGTCCGCTGTTGCTCGCAGAACCCGTTGCCCCGCCACTATTGCTGTTGCTATTGGGACTATTTTGTACCATCAAACTATCATTGGAGTCTTCGGCGCCGGATGTCGGCAGCGGATTTGTATGCTGTTGCCGCTGACGCTGCATGTACTGGACAACACGCTCCATGGCCTCCGCCTGCAGCAACGTGGGCGGCATCGTTTCTAGAATGCGCCACAGCTCCTGCGTTTCGTCTAAGGATACCTCAAGCAGGTCGCCCTCCATCATCAGGTCAAGCAAATTTTCAATTTCACTGTCGGACAGCAGCTTGAGGAGATCGGAGTTGACGGTGGAGGTCGCGGGGGCGGTACGAGGCTCATCTTCATCGTTGCTAAAGTTGTCTTCGACGATTCGAAGACGACATTCGTCCTCGTCGTCATCGTCGTCGGCATCGGACTCTGTTGAACCACTTGCCTCTTTCGTCAGGCTGCCTCGTCGACGTGGCTTCCGTGGACTGCTGATATTTCCCACCCCTGCTCCACCCTCGGAGCGACGCTTCTGCTGCTGCTGCGCCAGAATCGCTTCTTGAGCCGCACTGACGTCAGGACTGCTAAGAGCTTTCCTGGCCCTATCCTGCCAGTTCATTGCACGCTCCGCCAGGCAACGCAACGCTTCGTCTTCGGGCAAACGGATGGGCAGTTGCTGCAGCTGGACAAGTAGCGGAAGGATGGTTTCTAGGCGCGGTCTCTTTGAGCGCACACAGCTCGGACATAGCCATTTGGGTCGATTGCTACCTGGTCCTGATCCGCCGTTAACAATTCCATTTTGATTTGTGGCTGATGGCGGTGGGACGCAATCCTCGTGAAACCAATCGCGGCACAACTGACAATTGAACATTAAGTTTCGGAACTCGGACTTGCACAAGCAGAACATATCCCGCATGGGGTTTTTGTTCATATTTTGCCTCCGAAGCTCACGCATATCGAGCAGCTCCTGCTCCTCTGCGTGCTTGAAGCTAGCCACAATCTCCGCCGGATTTTTCTCTTTCAGAAAATCGTCCTGCATCAAGAAATGAAAAAAAGTGAGCAAACGGTTGGGTTTGGAATTTTAGTGTCATATTTACCTGGAAGCGCGGCTTGAGATCCGAGTCTATGTTGATGGCGTCCGACCGGGGCATGAGAACCTCCAAGAGCGTATAAAAGGTTCCCTTCTTGAGGAAGGCGCACGCTGTGTTGTCTTTCCATTGATGTGCACTATTTAGGTGCCCCTGCATTCGGCTCAGCTCCTCCAGCTGGATGGGTATGTTCATGCCGCGCTCGATCATGGCCTCTAGTGTGTGGCAATATGTGACGTGGTTGTTCTGCTGTAGCTGCTCAACGGCCCGTAGCCACTCACGCGCCTTTCGTAGGGCATCCTTCAGCAGTCCGTGCGAAGGCACTTGACCGTTGATATCCGTGGCCGATTTCAAGAACTGCTCGATTTCGCCCAGTTCGTGCTGTTGGGTCAGTCGCCGGAAATACTTGGCCGCCTGCGACTCCCAGGCTTCGATATCTGCACCGATCTGTTGCAATTTTCGCATCTCCTTGTCGACATACGGATCCGTGGGATCAAGGTCAGCAGCCGCAATGTGCAACAGGTTCTTCACGTCTTGGTAGGTCAGCTTTGAGCTGGTCTCCCTCAATCCCTGCGAGCGTTTGTACCACTTGCACTGCTTCAGTCGCTTCTGCAGTAGGTCGAGCTGTTGCAGTTCGATGCGCAAGGAGCTGCCTTCGTTTATTAACGTTTCCAGCTCACTCTCCTCCAGAGACTCCAGCGATAACTGCAGCTGGCTCTCGGACCGTTCCACAAACTGTTTTCCCAAAACAAGCAGCTCTCGCACCGAAGCGCCCTCGTCAATGATGCAGCAGAGATTATCGATTTCTTGAACGAACAACTCTAGCTCCTCCATGGTTAGCTTGTACTGAGCAGCCTCCTGGTTGTGGTCCGAGCGAGTTCGCACCTGGTGATTGGATATGGAATTAGAGGAATATAACTTTTGGTAAGCTTGAATGATAATTTAAGCGGAACAGAGAAACATAAGTAGAAAGATTATCAAAGATAAAGAGCAGAAAATGGAAACTTACCTTATTGATACCCAGTTGCTGTATGACTGTGACACATTTCTCTGCCTCAACGGCCGCAGCATTAAGGCGATCGATGAGCAGCGAGGAGGGAAACTTTTTCGTCTCGGCCTCCTTGCACAATTCCTGCAGCTCCTGCAGGGTCACCGAGGTGGGTGTATGTGCATCGACTATGTCACGACAACGTGAAAGCCAACGCTCGAAGCTGTGCGCCTTCACCTTCAGTTTCTGCAGCATCAGCGGCATCTCGTCCAGTGTATAGCGATATATCAGGGTGTGCTTCTCAGGAGCACAGCCGCAGAGTACCGTGTAGTGGCGCAAACAGACAATCAACTTGTCGTTACACTCGCAGGCCACCGCCGACAGGAAGCACGTGGTGTTGCACTCTTGGCAATGGCGCTCATCGTCGTTCACTAGCTCGAAGGCGCGACGCTCTGCGCGGGTAACGCCCCACTCCAAAAGCGATTTGCGCAGTTTCTTCTCCGTGTCAACCATTTCGGCCATGTCGATGTAGCAGGCAGTAGCGATGCCAAATGTGAGTTTCGCTGGCTCCAGGGCCATCTTGCAAACGAGCTCGTCGTGCGAAAAGACACAGAAACGGCGCAGCATGGAATAGTGGTTAACACACTCGCGTCCCATCTTCAGCCAATCGGCAGGTGCAAAATTGACGGCCTCCGCGAAGTTATAGCCTTGGTTAAAGCCTGCGTGATAGGCCCTGGGGAAGGTGATCACAAACTCGCCTGCATGCTGATCGGTTCGGAATACCGGTACACGATTGTTCATCAAAATGTTCGGGTTCATAATGGTCACCAGCTGGTGAAGCAGATCGGGCTGTGATGAAAAAAGTTCTGGAGCTGCCTGCTTCATGGTCTCTTCAAACTGCTCAGCACAGGACCCCGGAACACCGTACCAGGTTTTAGGTTCTCCCCAGTGAAGATAGTTGATGGAGTAGCTCCAGTGGTCCTCGTTGTGCCAGCAGAAGGCTGCGAAGCACATGCCCACATACATCCACGGAGCGTTCATGCCGCTAATGTCGGCGTTGATGTGACCCAGAATGGAATCCTCCAGCAACGGCAAGTTGTTAAGGTTCCAGCTTGACTCTGCATACTCTTGGTCGCCCGGCAACAAATATAACGAGCTCTTAGTGGGAAAACCGGAGCCGTGATCCATTGTGTGCAAGTCTGCCCCATACTCGACGGTAACGTCTTCATCGATAGATGACACGATGCGCCAAAATTCGCGCTCCACCATCTCAGTGGGCACCAAGTGCACCGGCTTGCGGAAGTATTCTTGCTTAAACTGGTCAGCCATTTGTCCAAATTGTTGCAGAGTGTATTCCCTCTCCGCCTGCTCAAAACCAAACGCTTCCTGCGGTTTGCTTACTTCCTCGACGACGCAGCGCGGGCAAAGCCATTCGCCTGGAACGAACATAAAGAAAAAGTTTATTTGCATTAGTGTACGATACACAGTTGTAACTTTTTAATCTACGTTATGTAATATCCAGTTTTTTTAAGTTAGGAACTTTTTGAAAAGATTATTACCTTTGGGTATGCTGGTCAGAGGCGGCAACAGGCAGAAGGTGTGGTAGCTGTCATCGCAGCCATCGCAAAGCAGCATAGACTCCTCGACGTCGCCGCGATTGCAGATGTGGCAAATGTACTTCATCAGTGGGTCTACGATAAGTGCTGGAGGCTCTCCTCCCTTCTTCTGGCTTGCTCCGCGAGTGTTTGCCGTAGTGCCTGTGGCTAACGGCGATCCGCTGTTGTTGACAGCATTGAAACTGCTGAGAAGATCCCTCTTAAATTCTTCCTTGGTCTCCGTCTTGACAAATACGCCCGCTGATGGTTTTGTCGTGGGTGTGACACCACTCAGGCCGCAGCTGGCATTGGAGTTTCCGAAACGCTTGGAGCGACGTGTGTTTGTCTCGTTGGGCGGCGCAATTTGCTGCCGTGTGGGAATTTCATGCGCTTTGTAGTCGGTTCCGCCTCCGTCCTCCAATTTGACGGGCGTGCTACCAGATCCAGACGACGCTGGTGTGGGTCCTAGAACCTTTCCCGACGTGTATACCTCAAAGGGGTGCAAGATGCGTTCGTAGTGTGCCTTCAGGGTTGCGCCTACACTTTTGCTGGAGGGGTACTGCATCCGGTTGGCCACCTTGGCCCACTTGCGATCCTTTGTGGTTTGCTCCATGCCCCCCTCCTCCTGCACGATGCGGTGCAGTGTGTACAAGTCGAGGGCCTTGCGCTCCACCATTGGGATCTTTAGCGAAGAGCCTTGCAGCTCCCAGAACTTTGCGATCTGATCAAGGAAGTTGAGTTTGACTCGCGTCTTTGCCTCCAGCTCATTCAGTCGCTGGACACGTGGCACGAAGCGTAGCTTGTCCACGTCCACTGCAAACGGCGGCGACCAGGTTGCTGGCGGCAGGATCTTTGCGATTCCACACTTCTCAGCTATGGAGCGGATCTTGCTGATGTAGGCCAGCGGATTCTTGAACTCCTCAGTTGTGGGCCGGAAAACGGGGCACTCTGGCGGCGTGTCAAAGTGGAACTCCTCGTTCTTTCCCTGGTCGAACTTGTTACTGCTGTGCGGCTGCGTGTGCACCGACTTCTTGTGCCCAGTGGGCGCAGGTGTGGGCGTGGGATGAGGACAACTATTATGGTACTTTTTGCTGGCTGACACACTGCTGCTGGCGTGATTCATGGGAACACTGGGCATAGGCCGTTCCATTACCGCCGGAGATGTGCCTGGCGGAGCATGGGTGTGAGATCCTGTTGCTCCTGCCGGGGTGACTGGGGTCGAGGGCTCGTCGTTAGCATTGGACTTCTTCACGGACTCACTTCCACTATTAGTCCCGTTGCCCGTTGAGTTTCGGGTACGCAGACGACGTGCCGGAGTTGCTGTTCCATTCGCGGAGGCGCCACCGGCGGATGAAGGACCGCTCCCGACTCCTCCGCCGCCGGAGTTGGCGGCCGTCGTGTTGTCCGCCTCAGTTTTGGCGGACATGGTTTAAGATGAGTTCAGATTAAATTTATTGCGCTCGGTTCTAAAATAGAGAAAATAGTTACGGATGAGTTCACAACTTGGTAATATAAAATGAGTTTCGGGAAGGTTGTTTTCGTTGTTAGGGTTGAAAGACCTGTCCCGGTTATTTAATTATTGTGGCAGCCACACTACCTGGAAGTTTAGGTACTTTGTATTTTAGCTTCAACTACAGTATTCATTACCTAAAGTTAGTCTTATTTTAAACGGCATAATATATCAATTAAATTCGACCTAATTACAACGTTATTTAAATTTGACTTTTAAGCCAATGAAAGTTTATCTAATGTTTGTTTGCCATAACTCAATAATAATTGTAGTTACTGCAGTTTATATATGTATATATATAAATATTTCAACAGCTAGGGGTTACTTGTTGTTGGTAGAGCTATTATGGTGGCTTTTCAGATACACACACTACCGCTCCGCGTCCCTTGCATTAATTAACGATTCGTTGCCCCGTCGACAGATTTAAATTGGTTATTGTCCACAAGAGAACTGTCGTCTTAGTTGCACTTTCGTACCGCTCCTATTGATCGGAGAGGGAACCCCTGTGGCCCACTGTATCTACATCAAATCGCCGCACACCTGTGTGTGTGTGTATGTGTTGCGGTGCCTGCACTCAACCCTCGCAGGTAAACAAACAACATTTACGGAGGTGAAAACTCGACTTTGCGACGGTGCAAGTGCAGTTACCCAACGATTACTTCGATTGCGAGTTTGTATCCAGTGCCGCCGGCGGGATCGCAGGATGGGCAACTGGACTGGACCTAGGGGAAGTAATGCCTTTCTCGCATGTTTCCCTCCAGGGGGATGTGGCTTCTCCCGAGGAGTAATAGAGAGAGAGAGTGCAGCGGCGATTAGCCAGCAGCACTGAATTTGTTGCATACAAAAGTGGAGCACGCCAATACAGGCACAACCCCGGACACGAACACGGGGGATTTCCTGGCCGTGTGTATGTATAACATAGCGACCAATAAACTTACAAATTCGATAGCGAACATGTATACACCGAGTGTGCAAAAGGGGATTATACTTATACGCATTGTATTCAAAACATTCAGCACACAGGACCTTCATGCGCACACACACTAACACAAGCACATACACTGAGCAAAAGGTGAAAGCTGTTATCTACGAATTCAGCTGACGAAATCGAGAAGCGGAAACGAAGCCATGTTGAAAACCGCTGTCAACTCCAACTTCCGGCTGGAGTTCCCAACTGATTTTTCGCGTTTGTCAGCTAGACACAAGGAAGCCGCCGGGACAGAGCTTTGCTTTGGTGGTTGTTGTGCCGCACACATACTCTCGCCCGAATGTGGGGCGCCACTGCCACTGCTGCCACCACCGAAAAGGGAGTAAAAGTGGGTGGGCAATGTGTGCCTGCCTGCTTGACTGACTGGCGGTGCGTGCGTGTGTGTGTGTATAGTTTCCCGTGTGCTTGATCAGGAAGAGCCCGCTCTCGCCTAGAGAGAGCGAGATGAGCGACGACGAGTACCGTTTTTGTGTATCAAGTGAGCAAAGTACATCGTCGACAGCGACGCCGGCAGAGGCATGCTGCGTTTGCTGCTCTGCTCGGGATAATGGGATATTATTTCCCCGCGATTCCGTTCCAAATCAAAATCGGTGGATTGCGATTTCGGATTATTGATTGGGCAGCGCGGCGTCGTGCCAAGTGTCGTTTTCCAAACTGCAGCCAGCTGTTCGCTGTTATTGTTGGAGGGGGGAAACTGATTTTACGTTCTGCGGCCGCCGATCGCTCGGAAAAGCAGCCTAAGCCGAAAGCTTCTTTTATATAATTTCCATTTTCAGCCGCGCACACACACCCGCACGCAGCTTACACGGGCACAAACAAACAGCTTACACGGACACGGGGCACGACAGACACAGGTACGCGAATACAGACACACACATTCGCACCGAGCATGTACATAAATATGGATGGATTTGGCGAAATAAGTACTGGATATTGGTTACTTTCCAGCAGGAGTGCACGATTTACGCATTTGCCCTGCCATATTGCACATTTCCAACGATGGGAGGAGTGGCGGCGAGCGGAAACAGAAAAGCTGAACTGATTTTTTTTTTGGAAGGTGACTGCAGCACTGTACTTTTCGAATAGTAACTCCCCGCGAACAGCTCGACTGGGGCTATATATTCACTATATACTTGAAAGTCACTAAACTCAGTGGCATATATTGGCTTTCCAGGCGTGGGATCACAATATTTTTCGCTATGATGGCGACCGGGCAGCGACGCAACGCACTTTGCAGCGCTGCCGCTGCTCTGCTGGCGTGTGCAATTGGTGCGCGATTTTCCGTCCGCGGTTTTCCACCGTAATCCGTTCATCCGCGACGTGGTTCCTAACCTAGCCGCGACCTGGCGTTGCCTTCTGGCCGCATTTTCACAATTATTACGGATTTTCGGAATCCCGATTGCGCTGCCAGCAGAGGGAACACACATACAAACATTTTCCACGACTAGTGCGGGGGGTTGTTTTCGCTGTTGGCCAACGCAGAGGCTGCAATCCGCACTTTTCCTGATCTATATCCACCGACTTGGCCAGGTGGGCGTCTGCGTTTTGCTAGTTTGTTCGCTTTTCGCTGCTAATTAAACGTTTTCAGCCATCAGAAGTGCCCTCAAACTCACACACTGGCACGCACACACTCGCACTGGGTTCGGGCACTGGGAACTGGGCACCCTACACTGGGCAAAAACTCACTGTCGTCATAGGAAGTCGTTGGAAGACGCGCACGCTCGGTATGTGATCGAAATGAGTGTTCCATAAAACCACCGAGCACGGCACTGGCGAGCTGGCTTTAATGCGAATTTACTTTTCTGATTTCTTTCTCCGATGTCTGCGTTTTTTCCTGCTACATGTGTCCAGTGTGACCCGTCGTCGAAGTGCCGGAAACGTCGATCTGCCCCACAAAAGTTCGGGAAAATACCAACCACCGTCCGCGTTGTGCAGCACTGGCTTTCAAATCAAACACAGTTTCTTATCGGAGGTCGACGAATCGGATCTCTTCTTATCTCCGACCCTCCCGTTTGTTGTTTCGTTCATGGATTGGATTTAAAATCGGTTCGGTCATAGGCATTGCTCAATCTAGCCGGCGCCACGATTGAAACTATGTCGGTTCAGGGATCCATTGACCATATACGCAAGGTCTCTTAAGTACGCTCTAGTGTCCAGAATTTTATGAAATGTGTTTCAACAAAGTGATAGATGGGTTTTTCAAGACTTTGGTAAGCTAAAAAAGAAAGTTGGGCATTCTACAAGAGTGACTTAGAATTATATTCTTAGTTACTAATATAAGGAAATGCGTTCTATTATTGTTTTCAGAATACGGTTAAGTTAAACTTTACTTTTAAGAATTATAATTAGTATAATATATTTATAATAACCAATGGACATAGGCATTTAGTTAACGGTAGTGCCTATAAAATTGTTCTTGCTCAACTCAACGAACCTGCAGAAAATAAAAAATAAATACGCAAACTGGTTTCTGTAAAATGCATTGTTTATGCACGATCAATAAAAAAAAACAAAAACATCCAAGTTTTAAAGTCGTAAGCTTGGGAAAAAATGGCGGTTTTCTTGTGAAAGGTATTATTTGCATCGTATTTAGAGCGGTCACACTCCGTGATAAAAAAAAGTGCAGTCGCGGTCACACTGGCGAGCAGAATTTCATACGTTTTTGTTTCCTTTTGGCCATATTTATTATTGTTAAAATTGGAGCAATGCCAGCCGCTGTGCGCAAGTTCCGCCGCGAAACCAGTGAAATCAGCTGTTGCCTGAAGTACCTTTTGTTCGCCAGCAATGTGATCCTGTGGCTCTCGGCTCTGCTGGTCCTCTCCGTTGGCATCTGGGCCTGGAGAGAGAAGGACATGTTCCGCAACATTACGCGGCTGCACTTCATCGCCCTGGACCCGGCCTTCGTGCTGATCATCCTGGGAGGCGTCACCTTCCTACTGGGCTTCATGGGCAGCGTGGGCGCCTTGCGCGAGAACACCTGCCTCCTGGGGGCGGTGGGTACCCCATTGTTAGTGGATCACCTCTGGACCTAGTTAATCTTCTTGTTTCCGCTTGCAGTACGCCATCTTCCTGAGTGTCCTGCTTATCGCAGAGATCGGCTTCTGTGCAGTGGCCTTCGCGCTCAAGGACAAGGGCTGGGTGAGTTCCATTTGAAGGCCACTATTTTAGCGAGCCATTACTAAGGCTTGCCTTTTCCAGATCAAAGACCAGGCCACCGAGGGACTCAAGGCCTTCATCCGCCACTATCGCGAGGACGCAGACCAGCAGAATTTGATTGACTGGATCCAGGAGGATTGGCTGCAGTGTTGCGGTATTGATGGTCCCAAGGACTGGGACAGCAACAACTACTTCAATTGCTCGTCCATCGCTATTGGCAGCAGGGAGGCGTGCGGAGTGCCCTTCTCCTGCTGCCGCAGGCGTCCCCAGGAGGTGATCAAGAACAAGCAATGCGGCTACGATGTACGCAAGGAGGGACATGTAAGTCCACTAGCTGTTTTACCCCGTGTTTCCAAAATGCATATTATTATAATTCACCCACGAATCGTACGCATGCAGCCGGTGGATAGGAATATACATGAGCGTGGCTGCTTGCGCGCTGGCGAGGATTGGCTGGAGGCCCATCTTATTAGTGTGGCGATCGGCTGCGTGGCTCTGCTCGTCCTGCAGGTGCAAAACAGTGATTTCTATAGTCGTGGTTGTGTATTTGGAATCTGTGGAAATTTTAAGTTTTCTAGTTTAGTTTAGAGAATCTTTTTAAAGGGGTCTCAGTTTTTAAAAATATGGTTTTTTTTTCGAAGTATGTCTTTAAACGTTGAGAATAACAAAATGTAGTTACATCTTTTTGTTTTATAATTTCCCACAGACTTTAATTTATTTTAATTTTTTCTCTTTTAATTTCTTACCAGGGCGTGGAGTTGTCCAAAATAATCTACGAAAAGGGCTGTGTTCAAGCAGGCGAAGAATGGATGGAGCACAACTTGATTATCATTTCCACTACTGTTATAGTTGTGATGTTTTTCCAGGTTTCAGTTTGATTTTATTATTTTTCCCACTATGATCATATATAGATCATTATTGTAACGATACACTTTTTGTAGATCTTGGGCATTTGCTTTGCTCAGAACCTGCGTGCCGATATCTACACTCAAAAGTCAAAGTGGCACTGACAAATGGCTCTGCCTGCTCCAACGGCCATTTAGAAGGACACCCAAGGTGGCGAAGGATTTTGGGAACTTCGAGGTAAGCCACATGGAGCATCCACCAACTTCGAAAAAAGAATCTGTAACTACTTATCTACGCTCCGGTTAGTTAACTATACTATAAATTCCTTGTAAACCCATACTAGGGTGAATCGATTTGGATGCATGAAAATCGTTGGTAGAATCTAGTCAATGATCAATTCTTAATGCTATTGCCAAAGTAACTATGTTCCGGAAATTACGATTCACCCTCCGCTTTTGATCAGAAAACACAAATGCCTATGGTAAACCCTGATTTTCGGGACACCCGTTGTCTATTGATATTGGCATAAAATGTTCATTGATTAGTTTTCCCTACCACGATTTATCTGTTTTTTGCGTCCTTTAAATCGACCCAGTTTAACCCATATCCCTTTTTATACTCAAGAGTACGCTATGTGTCTAACTAAAGCAAACGCATTCCGTCTTCGTGGACATTGACTAATATTAACTAGGTTGCCAAATTTGTTGCTGTTTTTACGTCGGCTTCCCTTTGCCCAAGAACAAATGAGAAAAAAAAAGCAAAACATTTTAAATAGATTTTCTACACATTTTACAAGAAAAGTGCAAGAGGAGGCATAGAAAAAATGAAAAATTTATCTTGAAATGCAGCTGTGATATATTTTTAAAGAAAAGTATAGAGAAATCGAAATTAAATGCAACAATTTCCAACAAATCGAATGATCACACCACGAATCTCATTCCTAAACTGAACAAATACAACCTAGCACAACACATATTTGTCTTCAAAATAAAAGTTATTTTTATAAGCGAGGAACAAAATACATTTCTGTGACAAATGTCAATATCACAGATCGTAAAATGGAAAAAGCAATACCACTTGCGTATTAATATTAATGAGCTTGAACTAAATTTATGCACAACAAATGGTTAGCTTTACAGCATATGAATATATTTTTGCAACACGCAATTATAATTGAGTAAAAAGTAAGCCAATTGCTGGTTTAATTGCTTGATATCGCACTTGTAACATGATTCACAAGGAAAATATTGATTCGCTCTTGTACCTTTTTAAATCTATATTGCAAAGAGACGTAGTATTGGGAGACTCCGATGTTAGTATTATTTATACTATTTCGCAAACATTCTAATCAAAAGTAATGGAGATTAAAAACAACACTGCCCCGTAAAGAGTATTACGTTTTTGTGTTCTCCAAATAGCTGAAAGGTCCAGTGAACTGACACTTGGATAACTATAGAATTTGCCAATCTTAGTCAGATTAAAACGATAGCTAATTTAACTAACAGTATCCAAACGTTTTCCTAAACTGTTTAAACTCAGTCTGCAAACTTATATTTATAACAGTTCATACTTTTATTGCTATTCAATATTAAACCTGAATAGAAGTCGAAACTCAACGCCTACATTGCTGTAATGCTCAAAAAGACGATAGATATAATAAAATGCTTTTACATTAAATACCATAAGTACATAGAATGTTATTAATGATACAAATTATGCCCAAAAATCTTGTATGTACACTTGCATTTGAGCAATTGGCCAGATGAGACAGCTAATACACTTTTTGGATATCTAAAAAGTTTACTTTTTATGGTAGCTATGCTAGAGAGTAATGCAGTTCATAGTTTATACACTGCTCAAAAAAGGGGTTTGATCAAAATTGAAACCTGACTAAAAATATATATCTTTTCTTTATAAATATCTGGCCAAATTTCCCTGTGCAATGTTAAAATAGTAAGCCAATAAAATCACGAACATAGTACGATTAATAATGTGTAAAAGCAAAAAAGTTAACATTCTGCTATAATGGTAACGCTAAAAAGTCAATTGAAAATAAGCTGGAGATCGAAAAGAGTCAGTCAAGCACAGATCAACAGCATTTATTAAGGCGTATATAAACATAGATTTATAAGAGTTCGAAAATTTATAATAAAGCTTAACGAAGGTTGTTGACACAAGTATCAATCAAAAACGCTTCAAATAAAGAAATACGAAATAACAATACATACACGGTTCATCATTTAAGTGGGACATCACCTGACTCTCCGTCTAGCTGAGCAACTGCGTCGAACTGCACCGCAGGTAGATCCTCGCCAGTTGCTGTTTTATTCGCTCGTTGGTACTCAAGGATCACCAGCGAGTTTTCACCCACTTTCAGTATCTCGTTGGGCACGTACAAGGTGACCTGTGGACCTGCCACAGGCCAGTAGCGTCCCAGATTGAAACCGTTCACATAGGCCACGCCCTTGCCCCAACCGGCCATGTTTAAATAGGTGTCGCCCACCTCCGCCACTGTCAGGCTGCCAGTATAGAGGATGGGTCCGTTTCGAAGAATGCGTTGCCTTGCCAGCAGCGGGTCCAAGGCCTTCTGGTCAGTGTGCTCGCGCCGCCAGAGGTCGACGGCGGATTGCTCCAGCGGGAATGCGGTACTGCGCCAGTTCTCCAGCGGGAGGTAACCACCATTGTGCAGCTGCAGGCTCACCTCACCAAAGATGCCCTTCGTGTCGTTGGAGATGTAGAAGTTGACGCGTCCTTGGTTCTCCACCAGCAGTTGCAGTGTGCTGCCCCAGCCCTTGCTAAGCGGCAGCGAGTAGATCTGTGCCTCGCGGGAGAGTGTGCCCACCAGTTCCTGGTCTACGAATACGTGTGCGCGATCGTTAATTTGATCTATTTTCAGCAAGGCTGGGTCTAGATCCATGCTGGGCAGCTCGGTCTCGTACAGGACGAGGCCCGAGTACAAGTCCAGTTCCTCGAAGGTTTTGGGCTTGATCGATTCGACGGGATCACCCTTGGAGAGCGCCGCACGTCCTTCCGTCGAGAGCAGTGCCAGCTTGGGTGTCAGCTCCACCCTTCCGTAGGCCAGGCGCTTAGCGGGATTCAAGGTGATTTCCGGCAGCGGAAGGAATTCGCCAATCACAGCCTTGACAAGGTTGTACTTCGTGGTGACGCCACCGGCCTCGTCCATCACCGCATCGTAGTCGTAGCTGGTAATGTCTGCCGCATATCCGATGCCACCGTCCAGATTGTAGTTGGCACCAGCAGTGAACCCGAAGTTTGTGCCGCCAAAGAACATATAGAGGTTAACACTGGCGTTGTAGCTCAGAATTGTCCTGGAATTGTGAACATGCTCATAAATCTGCGTAAGAAAAATATCTTTCTATGTATAGATTACAAGATATAATCTCTTCGAATTTCTCAGGTAGAACCGATATCATACCGAAACCGGTTTTGAAGAAACCTTATACCCCGTATTTCCAACTTACCTTAGTGCATTGGCTACCTCCTGGCCATCACGCCTTTGGTTCTGCTCCTGCCAATGGGTTAGCCAGCCGGGATAGAACTCCGAGTTGACCAGTGGACCAGTCGGCTGCAGGGCACGCAGCATTGCCCAGATCTTGTCAATTTCATTGACTGCAAAGTGCGGGTTTTGGTGTTTACTTTCTGTTTTTAGAATAACCACTTGGCATACTCACTGCGATCGATGCCGAAGTCAGTGGTGGCGAACACGTTCTCGATCTTTCCACAGCTCATCTTCTCGTTGGGTATGTCCACCGTGAAGAGCAGCGCCTTGCCGGACACATACTTCTCCGTCTCGTCTCGCAGCCAGTTGAGGTAGTCGTGATCGCAGGCATAGTCACCGTACTCGTTCTCCACCTGCACCATTATGATCTTGCCGCCGTTGCCCACGAACAGGTGCTGGAGGCGTGGCATCAGCTCCGCATACCACTTGCCCACCTCTGAGATGTAGTTGGGGTCATTGGTCCGCATCTTGATGGACGGGTATTTGGTAAACAACCAGTGAGGAAGACCACCCTGAAAAGAGGCAATACTAGTCAAAATTATGAATAATAATACTAATTTCGAACAAAAACCAGTTAGAGACAAAAACGTATGTATTAGAGAAAGTATTTATGCAGATCCAGCAACAAAAGCATTTTATACTTGCATTATCTCGCTCAGCACAAATATAGGGACCCGGACGGAGAATGATATAGAAGTCTTCCTCCTGAGCAATCTCCAGGAACTTGACCACATCCGCAATGCCCTCCCAGTTGTATTCTCCATCGTGGGGATTGTGGAGCGACCATTCAACATAGCTGGACAAAGTAATCTCGTGTTAGCAATACGTTTTCCATACAATCATTTAAGATTAAGCTTACGTATCCAGAGCATTAAGACCAGATGCTCGCATGGTGCGCAACCGACTTCGCCAGGACTCGGGCACGGCGCGGAAGTAGTGGAACGATCCAGAGACGTACCGGAAGGGCTGGCCATCCAGCATGAAGGTGTTGGCCTCATGGTCGATCGTAAACCTTTGCTGTTCCTGTAAAAAAATCCACACGTATTTAGCAATCGCCTCATAGTTGCACGCGGGAAAAAACCATTTGGTTGGGAAACTGCGACTCACTTCGAGGGGATCGGTGTTACCACCCATCACTGCACTTAACTGTCACTTGAATAATTATAGAGATTGCCAATCTTAGACTAAAAATATCTATCTATCTAAACTTATATTTATAAATTAAATAATAACAATTTAACAATTTAATATAAATCGAAACTCAACGCCTACATGAGCTACTTTTACATTAAATATCATAATAAGCCCAAAAACCTTGTTAGGTAAGGTAAGGTAAGGTACTTTTTGTATATGTAAAAATTATAATTTTTATGGCAGCTATGTTATAGAGTAATCCTGTAAACGTAAGTTGGCCTGACCCAATTGCACAAATTGTTTGTTCGTGTAAATTATTATTCTCACCTCGGGGGCGTCGGTGTCACCGCCCAGTCCCACACAAAGCCCGACGGTGAGGGCCATCACAGCAATTATCAGACATCCACTTACGGCCATCGTCAGCTTTCGATTGCGACGACAACTGGTCATAGTGAAGACCCGACTTGGAAGCTTGGAGAAACACCACGAATGTATCGCTAGCGATATAAGCTTGAAAGCTCGCTCCACTTGGATGGGTGGGCCAGAATACACAACCGATCGCCAGTGCCGACCGGAGCACAATGTCAGGGTAATGGCTGGTGGGCAGTGGACAGTGGGTTTGGATGGCTAGTGGGAACTTTGGACGCGCCTTTCCTGGTGGCCCGATAAGACCTGTTGGTCGCCGCTGGAGTGGCTGATAGTGCTGCACATTTCGCCGGCTAATCGGTATTCGTTTTGAATTCCTCGTTGAGATATTTTCCATCCGCACAAGTGCTTTTCCAGCTTATAAGTACTCCAGAGTAATGGTAATCGACGTGTTTTGCTGATTGGATTAATTAGGCCAAGATTTGGTTGACATTGGTTTTTCTATAAGCTATTTACGGTCCCCCGAAGTGCTATACAAATTTTGAAAGTCATTACGGAAGTTAAAAAAAAGTTATTTCATTAACCTTTGTGTTAAAAATATGAATTTAATGCGGAATAAAGTCTGTAAGCATTGTAAACCAGAGGTCGGCAACCTCGAAAGAGATAACATTCGTTTGGGTTTAAGTAGTTTCTTTATTGTTATCATTATCTTTACATATACAAAATTGCAAAAATTATGCATTCATTGCTTTATGCCTATATCATTTTGTGAGAGAGTATGTTTGCTAATGATGTTTTTTGATTAATGTATATTGTCTCTTCTATAGTGTAGAGTAAGTTATGGCATAGAATAAATAATGGGATTGGTAAGTGAATACAAAACTTTGGTAGTACATCAGAGTGAGGTGGCTCTTAAAGAGTTTTTCCATAAAAATATGATAACTAGTTCGTTTTGCATACGCGTATAATACTAAATTTAACTTAACTAAGGATTAATCGGTATTTGAACTGTAACATAAAGTGCTTTTGTGTTTCTGCTGAAATGATATATGTATACTCAGGCTGAGGTAGAGACAGCACGAAATTTAAAGTTGCGGAGGGTCTGGAGACATTGTGGATAGTAGATAGGAGGTCCTGGCATAGGTTCGCTTTAGGTTAGTTCATTTGATATCGGCCAGAAACTTGAGTCCATATTATTTCACAGCTTACTGCTCGGCCATCAAGCAGAACTTGTCGGCCATCAGGGTGAGCACCTTTTCCAGCTTGTTGTGCCGATCTTCGGCCTTGGCCGTTGCTCCGGAACTGCCCCATAGGAACTTGACATGGAACTCGGTTCTGCGAGGATATGGGAAACTTTAGGGAGACTCGAGAAAAGTGTATTCTACCATATTACCGAAAAGCATCAGCTAGAAGCTCATCGAGCCGAGGGCTGGCATCCTCCAGGATAATCTTGGCATTCTTTCGATACAATTCCAAGTTCTTAAGGAAGCCACGCGATGCATCCAGATGCTGGAAGTTAATGGTCATGCCAAAGTCGTCCGCTTTCGACTCCCAAGGAGCAATACAGGTGTGGTACAGAGCTGGGCGATCGTCGATGTTCGAGTGGTTTATGATGTCCATGACGGGTCGATCGATCAGTAGTGCATAGAGCAGAACATGGGGAACGGTTGTGTTTGGAGCCTGTGGATTGGAGGCCTCGTTCATGATGCTCAACGTGGGTCGCAACTTGGCCTCGAAGGTAAAGGCGCTGTCCGTATACTGTTGCCTCAGGATGTGCCAGGCCTGGTCGAGCTTTTGGATCTGGAAGAGGTGGTGGAATAATAGAATATTGGTGACGATGGATCGCTTTAGCCAAGTTGATTACTGGTTTGCAAACAAGTTGCTAATTACTAAACACCATTAAAACACTACAGTTTAACTGTGAAAATAAAAAGATCATCTAAATCATGACTCGTTTGCTAAGCAATAAACTGTCATGATCTATCTGTCAGCGACTAACTAACAATTAAATTATTTTTTGTACACTGCACTAAACTAGTATTCACCTGTTGCATGCATAGACCCAACATGATGGCGGAGAATCCAAACAGATTGCCTAGAGCCGTCTTAGTTTCCACTGCGATCTGAATCCATTTACTGAGCAGCTGAGCCCGGTCCAGATCCGTTTGACAGGTGAGTATGGTCACAGCGACCATCAGCTTGATGCACTGCGTCCGCTCTATAATGTCCTCCCTAAAGACCTTTCCATGGGGCAGTGTTAGCAGCTCAAGACCCGAACAGCTCAGGTAGTAGTCCTCCTCGTTCGACGGCTCCTCCAAAAACAGGGCAATGTCGATGCGAGTGATGTGCTCCGCCAACAGCTTCGGGCCCGTCTCCAGAAGCATCATCTTGAAGGTGTTGAGGGCATCGCCGTCCAGGGGCTTGTTCTCCACAGATGGCAGTAGCAAAGTAACAAAGTTCTCAAAGTCAAACTTGCTTGCCTGTAAATACAATAAATAAATATTCATTTAGATGAAGATTTCAAGGCTAGACTTTAACTTACCGTTTTAACTTCTTCTATGGCCATGGTGAATAGTTCTTCCTCAGCGGCCAGGACATCGAACTCCGTGAAGCTCTTCAGCGTTCCGTTCGAGACCGAAGTGGTCATGAATCGGGGATTCTTGATTATCACACCACGCTGTACGCTTGCCTCGCATGCATCCCCTAGAGCCGAATCGCCGGACCCGTTCCCCGAGTCGGATCCACTGGCCTGGTATGCCAGCACCGCTGCCATGGGCTCCTTGCGTGGCTTGGGTGGCGGACTGGGCGGCCGTGAGTCCGACGGCGAGTCCAGGCTGCAGTTCCGCGCCAGGCTCGAGATTCGGGCCACCGCTTGCTGTCGCAGGGCCTGCGCCGCAGAAGTGTTGGGTCTCGGCAGCGAGTGGGTGGTGAACTTGCTCTCCAGGTGCTGCTCACTTGTCGGGTTGCACCTGGCGATCGTCTGGAAGCGCATTATTCCGTTGCCGTTGCCGTTCTCGAGCTCCTGCATCTGCAGCTGCTGCTCCTGAAGCTTGTTGATGTTGCTGACCAACATGGCCTGGGCTGGGGTGAGGCTCTGGGAGCGCTGTTGCTTCTTGCAGGGCAGTCGCGGCGGTGGAGGAACCTCTCTACGTGCCCTCGGCGGCGAGCAGTGCGGACTGGCGGGTGAGCCAGCCATCGGGGAGAGCTGTTGCTGCTGCTGCTGCTGCGGTTCGAAGCGGAAGGTAGGGGTCATACCTGCTCCCACTGCACCATTGCTGCCCATCGGCGAGTTTAGAGGACTCAGACCTCGCAGACCGGCCAGCATCTGCGTGTGCAGCTGGTTGCCCACGATCTTGTGGCCGTAGAAGGAGAGCGGATAGGTGCGGTTGCAGGGAAACTGAATGAGCGCTCCCGAGGCCGACGAGATGGGCTTGCCGGATCCCACGTAGAAGGTAATTAGATCGGGCACCGTATCAAAGGCATCCTCCTCGAACTGGTACTGCACCCGTTCGTAAACCGTCTCCGGTTGAAGCACCAACTGCAATGCATAGGCGCATTAGATCCTAGTTGGTAAACTGGTACTCCAATATCGAAAACTGCGCGTACCCACCTTGTTAAGTACGAAGTGCAGTACGGCCGCTTTGCTCCGGCAGCTGAGCACATAGTTGTCCGGCTGAGAGGCGCAGTCGCGGACTAGGAAGTCGCCCTCGCGCTGCACGATCTCCTCGGCCCGCTGGCGTGGCAGTGCGCCGTGGTACCAGGCGTGGGAACGCAGCTCCCTGGCGTCCAGACTCAGCTCCCACTCGAGCGCCTTCTTCAGGGCGATGGCCTCCTGTTGCTCGCTGGGACTGGGCTGGGCGGTGGCCAGCGGAGTGGTGGCGTTGCTGCTCCCATAGCCCTCCATCCTGCTGTCTTCGATGGCCCAATGGGGACTGTTGCACTTGGAGCGCGGCCTCAGTTCCTCGTAGCTGTCAGCGGAGAGATGAATGAGAGAATTAATTTCCCTTATTTTGGGTAATTTCATGGTAACAAAGGCCATTACTCCCACAGGCGGCTTTGGGGAAATTTGCTCCCACAGGATTTGGTCCTTGGTATATGGACAACTTACTATATGTGTGAAGTTCAAGTGCAAAAAAAGTAGAAATCAAAGTGCAGACCTAATGTTTTGCCATAATGAATTCAATGAAACTTCAAAAAACTTATATACCAATCAAAAGGATTTAGTTTTTTAGGAATCGGATTTGCGTCTGTTATCACTCACCTGCTACGCCCATTTTGCAGTAGAAAATTTAGGACAGGACACACCCAAACCCAATTGTTTAGTAGTACGAAAGAACTCGAAGCACCAGCTGCCTGAATAATACGATTTCTAAAGAAAACTCTCCATTTGGGAATAGATAGACTTCTTTAGCACAGAACTAGTCTCAAAAAAAAAGGAGTGCAGTTTAAGGTCCTTCGTATTGTAGTAGTCTGAACTCCCTGCCGCTCGAATCTGCTCTGAAAAGTTCACGGCAAAGGACTCGAGTGCGGTGCACTTTTGGGGGTTGGACACCGATTTCTGTGCACCACGCTGCTCCGCGCAGTTTGTTTTGGGTTTTGTTGGAAAACTCTAAGGACGCTCGAAGTCACTTTTTGGGAAATTCGCGGAGCATGCGCAGAATCTATGTTATGGTTGTCCATTGAGGGTAAAAAGAAGTCTTGTGGATGTTGTGGAGGATGTTGAATATTTTAGTTAAAAAATAAAATACTACAAAATGCCGGATGTGGTATACCCTTGCCACTATTATTAGCATAATATAATAGCATTGAGTTTTTAAGAAGATTTTGAGGGTTGATTTAGAAAATGCACACTTACATTGTGGAAGTCTCATCAAAGGTTAGTTGCTTCAGGACCTTGCCACTCTTGGTGGTAATCACGCCGGGTCCGCTATCGCCGCTTCCCGCCATATCTTGGGGATTCTCACCCAGATACACCAATGGACAGGAGTTCTTGCGTCGTGGAACTGCTCGCGGCGCACTGCTCATTGCTAGACAAGATACGAGTAGATAACTCAGTGGGGGAACTACGTTTTACGTATATCTTCCACTGGCTTACCTTCCAGATTCATGGATTGCCTTCGCTTGGCACGAACACCCATCAAACTGTTGACCATCCGCTGGCGATGGGCACCGCGCACGCCACATTGCTTCAGCTCCTTGTCCGTGATGTCCACCACGTCGTCCACGGTGCTGAACTCCTGTAGGTTTCCTGGTTAACACATAACATACAGTCTCAATTGGGAACTGCTGACTATGCAAACCTTCGTACTGCTGCAGCTCCAGAAGGTCCAGCCACTCGCTTATGCTCATCCTGGAGTTGTGCACCATTACGGCCAAATCTTCGCGACGACGCACTGTGTTCGAGTACCGAAAGTTCCACAAAATGCCTACGAAGCGGTTACGAAATGGACCATTATGATCAGAATCATAGACATAAGCAGCTGTTTTCGGCACTCACTGCTCCTCCGATTCGGCACTTGGCGGTTCTCCAGCGGTCGGGCTTGGGTGTTGCCCATGGTGCCTAGGCGATCTTCGCAAATCCAATGCGCAGATCTGAAAGATCTTTGAATTCTAGAGCAGTACCAAATACCTAAGCTGAAACTCAACCGCACACTTCGCTTTGGGGAAAACAACTGAACGTGAGCAAATGTTGCCCAAACAGACTTCTTCAACTGAGCGGAAATTGCATATGTCATTCACCGAAGATTGAATACCCTAAATGAATTACGCATATAATTATTATTCATATTTTTCCTAATTGGAGAATGTAATCTCTAATTCTTTAAATTCAGCTATAAATCGTTGTTATTTTTGTTAGTTTTCTATAATTTCAGCTGAGTCTTAAAGTAATTGAAAAAATTAACGAACTCACCCAAAGAGACCGACAATGACAATAAAGCCCAAGTGAGTAAGATTTCAATGTCGTGCACCAACAATTTACCATCACTGTTTTTCTAATTAGTGCTCTATATCCGCCGTGCCCCCTCCTCGCACTCCCCTGTCCCAATCCTCCAACCGATCCGATCGGATTGGATAACCCCATTCGCACCCCCGCGCTTGACCAACTGACTCCAGTCGTATTTGCTCTGGCCATTCAGTCGTATCGTCTTTTATCGTTCACTTGATTAGAGAAGGTCTCCCCGTTGTCGCCGAGTTTCATATTCTGCTGATCGCGGCGGTATTTGCTTAATTAAAATTTCTGTTCTTGCCGCGTAGCATTGCGTGCATTGATATAACTTCATTCTAGGGAATAATGAATATTAAATTAATAATAAACAAAACAGTGAATTCACATGTTCATTTTACTAGAGAATTTATTTTAAATAGTTTACACATAAACGTTTAGATTATCTTACAGATTGAAATAATTTAAGTTCACTTTGTGCAGTAACTGTTTACTTTACATTACATTACAACTAGCAATGAAGGAATAAATACATCTACATGGCATTTTACACGTGTAAACGGAGCTATCTACATAGGCGGCTCTACTCCACCACATTGATTTCAATATTATCATCTTCGTCGGCCTGCTCGCTCAAATCCACGCTGGAACAGCTATCGGAACTGTAGTCGAGTGCCTCCTGGTGCGTACCATCTCCGGATGGCGTGGATGCCTTGAAGACACCTCCGGATTCGGGTACTGCACTCGGCTGCTTCTCCTGACCGCTTTTCAGATTCTCGCGTGTGTGCCGCCACTTCATGCGACGGTTTTGGAACCACACCTTGACCTAATCAGGGTATAGAAATTAGAATATATTGGTTGTAATAGAGCTATGCAAGGAGTCGAATATCCAAATGGTTAATTATGTTAAACTATGTTTTAACTAACCTGAGCGTCGGTGAGATTCAGTCGTGCCGCCAGCTTGCGACGATCTGGCTTGGTGATGTACTTCTGCTGCTGGAACTGAATCTCCAGGCCCTTGCGCTGCAGGTTCGAGAAGACGGCGCGAGACCAGGATCGCTTGCGCTTCCCATTGCTTCCGGCTGAGGCGTTACCCTGGCTATTGCCATGTCCATGTGCACCGTTCTGGGATGTGGCAGCGGCGGCGGCGGCGGGCGAGGTGGGCGCTATGTCCAGGAGCTGTTGCGGCGTCTTGCCCAGAAATCGCTGCTGCTGTTGCGTCAGCTGGAGGCTCGTGAGGCTGTGGAGCGGCGCCAGTAGCGCCGATGCTGTCGTCGAGTTGTGTGGCGGGGGCTTGTGCTGCTGATGGAGGTGTTTGGGATGGTGCTGATGATGATGTTGCTGCTGCTGGTGCTGCTGCTTCTGATGTTGATGGAAGCGGAGGAGCGCATTGGTGGCCAGCGTGGGATAAGTGGGTGCGGCTGTTCGGGAATGGAATGTTAAAGTCAATTGGGAGATTCATACTTCCTTCATTAGCAATAACTCTTATTTTGTTGCCCTAACGAATCCGGTGCGTTTTTTACGCACCAATTTGGATATTTATTTTTATAGGGAAACTACCATTAGTTATGGACAACATCCTCCCTTGGTAGTTGCACATTGCATCCGCAGGAAATAATACATTTATCGCCGGCCAAAGAAATAATACTCATTTCGCCAGAGAAAATATGAAATTCAACTTTTTGTGTTTTCTGAGTAAATTATTTTGATCAATAAAATGCCTGTTGAGAATTTTTAAATGGGTTTGTTTATAATAAAATTTTCACTTAATTGGAAATTATCATTGAAGCGTTTTGTGGCTAGGGGGGCAACGAAATTTGTTTACTTCCAGCGCGAATCTAAACAACAACAATTACCTCCAGAGAGCCAAAATTATTTGGGGTAATCGAACACGACATGGGGCACACGAGGTTGAGGTCGAACCAGGGTGCTTTACTTCCCTTAAATGTTTTTTAAATATCCATGAATTTATACAACCAGTCGAATGACGTTGATTGCTCTATTGTAATCCCAATCATTCTTGGCATTTACTATCCTTTGTCTAACTACTGAGTTTCAATCAAGATTGCATTCACCAACTCGAAGGACTCCGCTGAAAAGTATGCTACAAAAAAGTGCTTTTGAATCCTCAGTTCGCGATAATGACACTAATGTTGATAAGAAATGGAATCATGATACTGTTTTAATTCCCATCCTTGACTTTTTCACAGAATTTTATTTGATTTGAAACTGCAACCCATTCCTCTTCGTTTGTTTCCAATGCTAAATTATCATAGGTATTTTTTATTGCCTTTTTAACGTTGTGCTAGGTGGAATTCGATTTGTTTGTGTGCTCGCGGCATGCGCCTAATTGTTTTCGAGATCGAGCGTTTTATTTACTTAAGCAACACACTACTCGATCGATCGTGTGTATTTACACTGCAGCGGAAATGCGCTTCTGCACTTGTAGATACAATTGTATCTCGATCCGTGCGCTTGTGTATCTGCAGCGGGAACGCCAATGGAATCTCAGCACATCTGCAGGGGCTAATAACGCCTTAATTGGCCGCTTTGGCATTTGGTTTGTGTCAACCATCGGGGGTTTGTTATAATGAGTTTTCACCGACTTTCAACACCTCGTACGTGAGGCGGGGCATTGGGGTTCACTCACAGCGCGAGATCATTAATTGCCGGCTATCCCGTTCAGATACATTTACACAATGCCGCCAGCGGCCCCGTAAATATCTTAATGAGTTGTGATAATTTTTCGGATGCAATCTTAAATCACTCAAGGGCCTGGATTGCAGATGCATCTCGAGCAGGATGTGTTTGCGCATCGAACATTTCGCAGCCATCTTTAAGTTGCATCGATTTATTAGCACGCTGCATTCCACATTTACGACTTCGCGAATATTGTGGCTCATTTCGCGGTAAACTGCGAATGATCTTTTGGGGTTAAGCAGAGCACTCCCACTGGGCCATGTGCTCTGGAAATTTGGACTACCAGCTCGACAAGTGGAGTATGTGTTTATTTGATTGATTATAATACAATATACATATGTATCTACTTCCGAACATCCAATTATCTGACTTTAACTCATCACAAGGATAGATTATATGCATTATGTTCTCTTAAAATATTTAAGTAAATCAAAATGTAGCTAATATTAATAATCCAAGTATCTTTTCAATACATCTTTATCTCCATCTCTTGAATTACATCTTTAGCTACTTGGGATTGTCGCCAATTTTCACTCAATTCATTATAGTTATAGATATGTTAATCCTAAAGTTGTGGTATCTACATATATATATATATATCAATCCCGTTAATTCGAGTTGAGTGCGTGGTAATTAGTATTGCTACAGGCGGCCCTCCCCTGCTGTTGGGAACTTGAGAAAGAGTCTTCAAAGTTCCAAAAGAAATCGTCTGAGGGCCATCATTAATCAGTGATCTTCGAACGCTTTGAAAGTGCATCTAACAGTTGGATTAACATATAAATTGCTAATTAATTAGACGCACGGCGCCGGATTATTGTTCAGACAGCATTTCCATATCAGACAATGGTCTGTAGCATCAATCGATCGATGGATCGATGGATGGATCGATCGATCGGCAGCCAGAAGAGCAACAACAACAGATCAACAAACTACTCATCGCCAGGCGGGACAGGCAAACAGCAACAAATAGTCGACGGAGGAGCCGCAGAGATCTGGCTGGTCCATGATTTTATGATGTGCGATGCGATGCAATCAATCCATCACGGAATAATTCCGCAGGGGCCGGCAGGTTGGACACGGCGGGCAGCCACAGGGTAGCCTCCTCCTGGAAAGGCCACCACAGTGGGTGGTTGTGTAAATACTTGGCCTTTGGCTCGGCCCCCAAAGAACAGCGCATAGTTTCACCCGTGCCCGTGCCCATACCCATGCCCGGTACAGTCATCCATCGGTCAGCAGTTCCCTGTCGTTGGCCTAAACGGCAGCCGAGCCTCATTGGAGTCGGTTGAGCCGCAGTAGTTGGACCCGTGGCGCCCGATCTATCAGAGATCCGCGTCTCTGGCCGGGCCAAAGATGCCTCCACCTGTCGAACTGGTGCCCCTTCCATTTCCCGAACTCCTCGGCCGGCGGAACAATTCATTAGAGCGGGCAATTAGATGGATAGCTATCTGTATCTGCCCATGAATGACGGGCCAATTGCCCAAGCAAATAAACAAACTGTTCGCCACAAACGTTTTCCACGATCCGTGTGAGCTTGAAGTTTATTTTTAAAGACTGACTCGTAATTTGTTCATAAATTGTTCTTAATTTTCCACTTTGGTCTTTGGCATCTCATCGATTTGCGGTGCCCAAAGGATTGATGAAGCCTTTCAGACATTCAGGTGCTGTCTGTTCTTCTGTTTTTACCGATCTCTTGTTGATTGAGCTATGTCGAATTTATTCGCCTTACTAATTGCTCCTCCCATTTTTTGGCTGAGCAAATGTGTTTGAAAACCGCTTAGCACTGATGATAATTTTCATTAATGTTCCATCACTGTGTGAAGTGTAATTTATTTAAGTTTGGCGCTAATTTTGCTACATAATTTAATCGTGTGCTAGAATTTGGCGGAATTTAAAGGGCTATTACTATCGAATTTACGTTGGATGAATCAACCAAACTCTTTTTTGAATATGTTTTAGTCGGCCGTTAAATAATTGTATCTTGCTACTTGTATCTAGGACTTAAATTTAGTAAGCTTTAAGTTAAGCTCGCTAATACATCAGTTCAATATAGCAGGTCTCTTATTTTGAAATAAATTAATATCTCAAACATTTCCTAATCAATTTACCCATTGAGGAATCCGAAACATATATGTATCTCATTTATACGAAAAATATATTCAAGATCGTTTATGGTAAGGCCCTCGCATTGTTAGCACCCACTTGATAAGAATTGTGTACAATATTGAATGGGAAAAGGCTGTGCTGACGATATGTATAAAACTCAAGCAGCTTGTTAAACAATGAACAATTTCTATTCGAAAAGCGAAACATTTACCGATTATGTTGCCCTCACTATTTCCATTTCCATTTCCATTTTCACATAAACAAGATCAAAGTGCGCTCGCAGCCTGCAGGCTTTATAAGAAGTCTTCGTCCCCAGATATACAAAAACAGCAGGAAGTACGGCGAATGCCCAAAACAATCCGGACTATTTTGTTGTCGATTTCAAAAATCGAATTGTTTTCGTCAAGAGCCAAAGGCGCGGAACAGTTGGCCGCAGGAATATTGCACAATATGGCTGCAGATCAACTAATAATTCAAATAAAAACGAGATATTTATTGGGGCTGCGCCTTAGGTTCTCACTCTTTGTGTTTCCAGGAATGTTCATTTCCCTGCAAATCCCAACATGGCTAATAATTATAGTCTATAATTGAAAAACAGAGCGAAATAGCTGCGGAATTTTGATGGGCAAATGGCGAAGCCACCTCATCAACTCGTTTGATCGTACCCTGAGATGAGATCCTGCACATTTCCGTGGAAAGAATGCAGAATGATTGACAAATCGCCATATCTGATTAGCTTTGATCAGTTTTATTGGCGCTGCAAGTACGGAAAGATTGAAATAGTGCAGATGATAGAACGTATCTAGATTGAAGGTATAGTCATGGCTATAAAATATTATGTTGATAACTGGTACGTTGCTGGAACTAGAAGAAGTTCAATGCGAATGAATGTTCGTTTCGAATGATGTTTCAATGACTTTTTGTATGGAGATGATTACTTTTAAGTTGAAAAGTATCTTAAAAATACCTATACTCCATGTAATACGGATCGGTACCAATACATTTAATATTAATTTAAGACATTCCTTCCAGAGATTAATCGTTTCCCTTCTATCAACTGGCTTTATGACATTCCAAATGCAGTGAACTTAATGGTAATTTTGAATGATTTACTTTCACATGGACATTTTTTTTGTAAAACCTGCTCGGATTCAAAGGATATTCCCTTTTGAGTATAGTGCATCCTTACCGTGTTCTGCTGCCCGAATTGGCGTCGGTCTGAGCACTGATTTGTAATCCATGTAGGGGCCAGGGAACAGCTTATCCAGACCCACGAAGGGGTACGTGTGCGATGAAGTGGGTGTGAAAGTGGGCGGAAGCGTGGCATGTCCAAATCTACGGGATTCGGCATTGGCCTGGCTGAAGCAGTGCGGGAAGGAGCAGCAGGCGAGGATGCTGCCATCGCAGCAGGACTTGGTCGATGGCGAGGAAGAGCTCTTTCGGTGGGACTCCTCGGGCTCCGAGCCCAGCAGCCGATCCACACTGAAGCTCAGCTTGACTTTGGTGGTGCTCGTGGCGCTGCTTGGCGACGTACTGACTATGGTGGTAGGGGCACAGGATTCTTTGGTGGGCAGCTCCACTGGATCGACGTCCACTGGATCGGGACACTTTGCCAGCGCTGGATTCACTTCACACTCGCCGTACATGTGAGTGCTGAGGTTCTCGGGCATACTCTGTTCCATGCTGGCGGCACTCTCGTGTAGTAACATTGCTCGGATATGTGGGTTATATGGTTTCTATCTACGAATCGCGACTCAGGCCACTCAAAACTAATAAACTGATTTCACACGTTCACTATCGAGAGGGACACTATCATGTCCAAAACACCGTCGCTCTGCACCAATAAAACGATCGCGAATTTTGGCTTAGGGCTCGTGCACCTCCGATTAAACCGCCTTGCAAGACATCCCACTCAGAACTGATCGGAACCGGCCAGGGAGCACGCTCAACCAGCCATCGATTGCCGATCGGCCAGCCAACGCGGAACAGTCTGTTGGCGGTGGGGTTAATCTCGCTGAGATTGTGTTCCTGCTGCTGACAGTGGGGCAAGGAGTGCGAGGTGCTCAGGATATACTTATATACTAAAGTTATGGTTTTAGAGCGCTAGTATCAAGAAAGATTCGACTTTTGGGCTTGGGTTGGTGGCAACATTGACTTCTAACCCGCTAAAGATCTATATACCTCTAGTAGTTGCTCTTAAATTATCTTAATCCACTTACCACAGACCTGATCCCACTGTAGCCACACACAGATGGGATACCTTGCCATGCCGATCGCTTGTTTACACACAAGCATGCCGCTGTGTCATTAGCTCAGTCGGAGATCGTTTCCTCGAGCGCAGTCGAGATTTGTTTACCGATTTCTCCATATGTTCCCTTACTCCCACACACAGACACACACACACCCCATCCGAATTCCGGTTTGCCTGCGCAGAGGCCATGTCGAGTGGCTCGTGGTTCGTGATTTCTGGCCAATGCGAGCGATCCGCAGTGGTGGGCGGAGCCACTGGTGGCGCTGATGCGGCATCTCGCTTTCGCGCCCAAGGAATGTGCGTCCCATTGGCCTGGGATTGAGCGATCTGCGCGAACTCCACCTGCTCCACGCTGTCTGGGCTCGATGAAGTGGGTAACCGGGACTGGTGGCAATAAATCAGAAACCGCATTCCGCAAGCGGAAACCCGCAAAACGGAACACGAACGGATCGTCGGGGTGGAGAACTTAAGTGGAAATGTGTAAATTGCGGAGCGAAACTGGCGTTATTAATAGGAAAATTGTCGTGACTACCTTCAGATAGCATACTTTCCGGCACAAAACTCCCATCCAAGCGGGCGGATTTGGTGCCAAAAACACCCTAGCACCACAAGCCCACAAAGTGACCCAGAAAATGTGGGATATGCAAATGCAATGGCAGCGGAAAATTCACCGCCAGTCGGTGACACTTTTATCCTCTTCAAAGTGAAGGAGGAATATTAATGGAATAATCCTTTCTACTTTGAAAAAGATTCAGATACATTCCAGGCTATGCCCTACGTTCAAAGATACTGATTGGAAAGAGCATGGCTTAAATTCCATTAACCCATTTAAAGTGCAAATTGAGCCTAGTGATTGTGGCCAACAACTTTTCCCGGAAAATTATAGGGCATACAACAAATGAAAGCGAAACGCAATCAAACTATGTAAACAGACACGAACGCCACTTATTCTTGAGGAATCGCTGGAAACCGCAACCAAATCGTTGCGGGGCAACTCAATTCACTTTGGCCCCGGAACAGTGCGCTGCCACCGCTCGAATGGAGTCGTTCTCAGCGTCCAGCTGCTCCACCATACCGTCACCACTGCCGCACGGTGCCAGTGGCATGGACAGTCCGGATATCTGTGAGCCGCCACAGGATGAGCAGGAGTTCTGCTTCCGCTATCCCAGCTACATGTTTCCGGACGTGGAGTACGACAAGGAGGACGTGCCGCTGCCCTTCAAGGCCTCGCCGGACTCGCTCTTCAATCTCTGCGCCGCCGTCGTGGATTCCCAAGCCCGCACTGAGGTCTTCAAGTGGAGCATCAACGATGTGACCGACTGGCTGCGCAACTTTGGTTATCCCGAGTACGAGGTGGGCTAAGATTCTTACTCACTATGTTGGGTAACCTATAGCTTCGTTACAGCAAACGTTTCGGGAGAACTACATTGATGGGCACAAGCTGCTGAATCTGGACGCAGTTGCTCTGGTTGCACTCAACGTTCGCAACTTCGAGCACATTCGCCACCTGGCCCGCGGCATACGAGCGCTCTACAGGAAGGAGCTGCAAACGGCGACGGAGACCAAGCAGCAGAGTGAGGTCTACAAGACATTCCGGGCCCGCACTGGCCGGAGGTACGAGGGATTGCGGGAGACGGAGCTACTGGGCCGCATGCACATGATTCGCTCCGTTTTCCGCGACGTCAACGACTGGGATCTGATGGAGCTGCACATGTCCAGGACGCCGGTGAGGCGTTATCGCGAGATCGTCGCTGGCTCCAGGCGCTACAACCTCTATGGCCCATCCACAGCGCGCCGGGAACCCATCATTACGGACGATGTGGATGCCACACCATGGTACAACTTCGAGGATTGCTACTGATTCACTTTCAACTTGAAAGTGTGATTACCTTTTGGAGCAATAAAGTAACTTCTTCATATTAATTGTTTAATCACTTTCTCTGCGCCATCGACGATAAGCACAAATTGGTTGCTCCCCAAGCGAAATCCCGCACCTTCGACTGCCCCACCCACCTCTTTGGATCACCGATGCTGCCCAATCAGTCGACACGGCGCATTGATCACTTATCGCACTGAATTGTTGCTGTTGTTTTGTGGAGGAGTAGTGGGGGACTGGGAACTGGGGACTATAGGATCAGTACGTTCCCGTCGAGAGCCGTCCGCATTCGCGTCCGCTCACGTGTTCAAATTTATTGATTGTTCTGCTCACAAGACACGGCGTTCCAGCTTTTCCTCCTCAATCCAGCGAACTGAGCTCCGCTCCGAGTTTTGAGATCTGGGCACGGCGTCCAGCTGTGCGGCATGGGAGACGTACGTGTGGTCGGCTTATGTTATATTTCCCGACATCTTGTGTGTCCGTCGATCGGTGGGTGAGCATAGCATAGGCCAAGATTGAGTCCAGAGCTATGTGCGCCTAGATGCAACCTAAGACGCTGCCACGCCGCCACACCGGTCATGCAAATTGCCTTTGGCCTTTATTAACTTAGGCTATAGGATTGAGACTACCTTAATAACTCGTTCCGTTAACACTTTATTATGTTCGAGGCGCATAAATCGTTCCATCACCCGGACATGGTCCCGAGGAGGTCCCCCAGTCCCCCACTCATCCAGTCCCCGAGTTCCCAAGTTACCAAGTTCCAGAGTGTCTGCGTTCGGGCCAACGTTGGCGATTATGATTTATCGCATTTTAATCAATTTAAAATGTTTAAACGATACGAATCGGAAGAAATTATGAATGTGTTGCTGTCTCCAGGCTCCACAGTAGGCCACCAATAACAACAGCCACATACCCACACCAAACTGATACCCATACCCATGCCCATACCTCTGCCCCTACCCATGAGAGCCATGCCCGACGAAGACCCGATTCGAGGACCCGGCGATCATCGTCAGCATGCGTTATCCGACGCGTACCTCGTTTGTAAGTCTCCACCACATCTCGTGTTACCTACGGTCTCGATCGCCTCGCAGACCTACGCGCTACATATTAGTCAGAGATCAGGGGCGGATTCGAAGTTGGGTACTTCAATAACTGGTCAAAAGAAGCACCATCCTGGTTTATAGAGCAGAGGTACTTTTCTATGGTCACTAAGTAAGATTATGTTTGCTTTGCCCACTTGTTTTAATATATAATGAATTTTTCCATTAGCATTTGCAATGTCAAAGTATTTTTAAGTCAAAGAACTTAATACAAATAGAAACATTAAAAAATCTACGTTATAAAATTTTACCTTGGTTATGCAATAGTATCATTATACTATGTTCTTCTAGTTTGGCTTGCTTTAAATTTTACACTTTTGTTCCAATCATCAAATTAATCCGATGGAAGACCAAATTTCATCGCACCAATTGCCTTGGTATGAACACAGCGCCATAGAACCGGACCTGGACTGAGCCAGCAATGCCTTTCGCGGATCGGGGATGAGGGATCGCGTGCTGCGCGGACTGGGCGACTGAGTTCCAGAGTGCGTTTCGGGCGCGACGACGGCGCAGCGACGATTATGATTAAAGATGATAAGCGAAATATTTTTATCATTTCTCAAATTAACATAAACCATATGTGATTATCACACAATAAGCGCAGTTGGGCTGTTGGCCGAGCTCCAATCCCCATTCCACAGGCTGGACGTCTTGTTGCTCGCTTTTTATAAGCTTTTATGCCCCTCACTGCGGTCGGTATAAGTTATGGCATTGCTGTGGGATTTGGTCGTGGCGTTGGTCAGGTTTCGGTCGCGGCAGTGTCAATGGCAACGGCGAATTTATGAGGATTTATCTGCGGTCGGGCCGTTGGATCCTGGATCTTGCATTCGGGGTCGTTCTGGTGTCGTAAAGAAGTTTTATTCGATGCTTAACCTATGCGTACGGACTAAAATGGTTTGAAGCGGCGCGACTGCTTGAGCAGCCCGATCTTTCGCTTGTCCTCCTCGAACTTCTTGCGCATCTCGACGATGTTCTGCATCTTGCTCTCGCGTATCTGGAAGGTGTAGAAGTTCTTCAGCTCCTTGGTCTTATTGCCCCTGGCCACCTTCTCCTCCAGGCGTCCAATCACGGACGCCTTCTGCTCGAAGCCGGCATTGCGACCCTCCTTGCCGACGGTGACCCATCCGTCGGCGTCGGCCTCTCCGGTCTTGGCCGCCTCTGCCGCCGCTCGCTCCCGCTTGTCGTAGCCGGCCATGTACTTGCTGATCTGTAGCTTCGTCTTTTGCGCATCCAGCAGGTAATTGCTGTCGTACTCGTCGTGCCACAGCTCCATGCCGGTCTTGATGATGCACTCGCCGCTGCTGTTGAACAGGTCAATGCTCTGCAGTGCCAGCGCCTTGCCGATGCTGCTGTTCTTCTCGAACACTATGTAGGCCACCTTGAAGACGAAGGGCGGACGAGTGGTGGAGAAGGGTTCGCCGCTGCCCTCGTACCACTTGATGGTCTCCTCCTTGCCCGGCTTGGCGGCGAACTCCACGGCCTCGATGCTCCCCGCCCGGCCGAAGACCGTGCGCAGGCTGTCCTCCGTCACGTAGGGCGGCACGTTGAGCAGGAAGAGTGTGCGTCCCTTCGGCTTGTTGGGATCCATCAGACGGATGAAGTGCTCCCGCATGTAGACACTGTGGCAATGTTGCGCATCCGGCGTCGTGCGCAGCGGCACCACTAAAGGTAGCGCTCGGTTAGCAGCAGCATTGGCCAGTTGTCGTTGGTTACTCACCTACATAGCCCTCCAGTTCAACCATTTTGTGTTATTCGCGGTAAATTAACTAAACAACGTTTTGTAAACACGTTGTGTGCCAGTGTGACCGCTTTTGAAATATACCAAAACGCGCGAACCGCAATCTTAGTGTACCGCAAAGGGTGCGAAACTTGACTAGAGCATCTAAGTTTTGATTGGCAGCACTGTCGATTGGCGGTAAATTTGAACTATAAAGTGTTAATCAAAATAATATTAATTTTTAATCAAATACCTTTTTTTTAGTCCCAGTAAGACATTTACAACGCTAAGAATGATAGATATATGCACCATATTTGTGTGCCATTGTAATTTAATGAAAAGCTAGCAAGAAAGTTTTCATTCTTTTGGCTTAAATGCCACTAATATTGTTAAATTTCAGACCGCATTTTTATTTTTACCAACCGTACTGACTGCAAATAATTAAGCAACATTAGTTGTGGAAAGGGAACGGGAACAGAATGCCGCCTCAGTTTGGTAGAATCCAAATGTTTTTGTAAACTTTGCACGTAATTTAGCATTCGTCTGATTTTGTTTTGCACTATGTGTCCTCCACAGTTTACTCTAATCGTAGATGTGTGTGGATGTGGGTGTGGACGTACCCGTCAAATGGTCCGAGAACAAAAAACTGCACAAACTGCATCCGGTCTGCTGACCACGTATCCCCTATGCACTGATAAAAAACTATATCAACTATAAACTATATTATGCCTACATTTAATACAATAAGCAGGACGGCAACTATACTGCATGTAGATATTTACTTTGATGGCGTAATAAAATGAATTGAATTCAAAGAGCAAAACTAGTTTTAATTGAAAATACTAGGTTTTTTGATCAGTGCAGCCCCGTAGCATCCAAAGGCCGCAGGCAGCGTTTATTTACCGGCCGCATGTTGAAAACGGAAGTTGGCGAGGCACATTTACTGCCCAGGATCCTCTGCTCCGCAAATAGATGCTAATTAATCGAAAACTTAATTTTAACAGCCACCTTTCATCGCATAAAGGATATTTGCGACAACAAGTCAGACAATTGGAGTGCAAAACGTAGGACTTTTTGTGTTTTGCCTGTCGAAATGCAAATCGAAATCAAATAATCAAAATTCAGCAACAAACTGGCCCTAATTGCAGTGCCAATTGACATTGTTTGAGCAAACTTAACTCATTTCATTCGTCGAGGGAGCAAGGTGCCGAGTGAATAATGCAATTTAAATGCGGTTGGATTTTGTGAGGCCATCCTCAAGTGTAATTAGAGTGCTTTGGAATGGGCAAAGTTAATTCAATGAACAGCTTCTCATTTGTAAATCGCATGCTAATATAAGGCCCCTTGATCATTTGGCCATGATTCTTACCTTTAATTAACATTTTGGCAGCTGGAAACAAATTTCAACTTTAAACTTAGTTGGGATAACTTCATGGAAATGAAATACAAATTTAACAAGATCTTTTATATTTTTCTTTAATTTTCACGAATTTTTACAAATAAATTATTAGTGAGGCATTAATCTGCAAATAAAATAAAAATATGTTTTAAATAAGTTGTGGTACTCCTTACATACTATAAATAATAATCCGCAGAAAATGTTCCTTTTGGGCACTTCTTTTAAATTTCAATGCGAGTCACGTTCACCCTTTTCGCATTAAGGGTCGATAATTTGTGACCCTAATGGAAAATTTCGAAGCAATTAGAAAATGCTACCGCAGCTTAAATAAATATGTTTCCTCAGCATAATCGCAGCACCAAAGGGTTAAGGGTTTCTTCTGAGTACATTTATGTTGCTCAAAGCGGCAAAAAGTGGCAGATATCCTTGCGAAATGAAAGTCAGAGTGTGTAATTAATGCACAAATGTGGGCGCAAATTCATTAAAAATACACGCTTAGCTGAAGCGTGGCCTCTATGAAATGGTGACTTTATATTAACAAGTTGCATTTCTTGCTTTAAAAATCTGCCAGTTATAGAAAAAGTTAGCTAAATCTAGCAAAGTCACCAGTCCATTTTTAGTTGCCTTGCTTTTGGCCAATTGTGCGTGAAAACTTTTCAACCGATTTTCTTCTCACGATTGATTTATGTGCGTCCATTTTGGGGTCTGCGAATGTGCCACCAACCACATGAAGCCCCCCAAAATGCAACCACCAATCCATTTGGGTGCGCAAAATGTTGTTTTAGTCGTGGAAATCACAGGAAATGCTTCTCACATTTAAGATGTCACGTGCAACTAATTTATTTCGGCAATCGCAGGCCTTCTCGGTATTAAAAATGCCAAATATATTGCAAGTCGTAACTGATGATTACCGAAAGCAATTGCTGCTCACAAAGTGTTTGCACAAATGTATTAAATCTGATTTGATGGTTACGACTTTGTATTTCAGTGGAAAACCACATTTTGTACATTTATATAGGGGAAAAATAGGCATTGGCATAACAATCAATACGAATTACTCCTCCTTTAAGCCAAAAGCTTAATTCTAAAGGTACAAGAAGTTAAAGCATTATCTAAAAAATGTTCCTCAGGATAGGAACTACATAAAATGTATCTATAATGGGTATCAATAAGTGCCATTTTCAGGCAGCCCAAAATCAATTGTGTAACGCCATGTGAACTAATAAGCCACAGGACGCAACCATACATGACATATTTGCCATTCGATTTGACCAAAAATGTATGCAAAACGTATGGCACTTAAACGTGGCCCAAAAGAGCCAATGCGGCATTTAACCTGATTAGTAGGGCTGGCCATCTAATTCCTCAATAATAGGGCCAACATTATAGGCATTAATTACGTCTTGATTGAAGGTGGAACACTAGAGGTGGCTATGGAGTATCTTATTAGTATAGTTGACATGCCACGCCCATTTGAATGCTCCTGCCTCGATAAGCCGCCAATCCTGTCGACAATAGAACCTGGACATTCACTTGGACCCAAGTTGTGGATTGGGGCTGTGGCTCAAGTTGGCACAAAAGGTTCCCAAAGTTTGCTCATTAATTATGCGAGCAACAAAAAAAGAAGCGAATTTGTCGAGGAGCTGCTTTCGCCGCTTTTGAGTTCAATTGGTCATTGGCGCTTTATGTGGCATTAAGTTGTGTTTACCAATTTATTAACTTCGAACCCGGCCATCAAGATGTCATTAGCGATAAAAATTTACATATTGTGCGGAAAGCACGAAGATTGGGACGTTTCACTAAATTATGTTGTAGTACTCATACAGCTGAGTTCAAGCCAATAGCAACGAATATTTCAGATGATATTTCAAAAATATATTACTTATTTTATTTATTAAGTTATTTCCTTAATACATTAGTTAGCAATCGTATATAGTTTGTTAGACACTTTGCAGTTTTGCTTTGGCTCTGCACAAAATCGATCCTGCAACAAGGATACAAGTATATCAGATGGTTTGGCAGTCATTAATCATTGATAATTCCAGCAAGGAAGTCGCAACTCCATTGTCAAAAAACCAATTTAAAGTAAATTAGCGCAGCGTGAAGCGCTCGTCCTTTTGTGTGTGGGTTCCCGACCAGAAATGGTCGGATTGGGTGGCTGGTTGGCGGAACAGGTGCGTGTGCTTTGGGCCAAACAAATGTGGCAACTCGACTTGGCCAGAAGTTTGCACACACATGGCTGCGGTTGCTGTTCATTCGCTATCAGATCACGTAGTTGGAGCCTAGCTTAGCAGTGCAAAGAGGTCCTGCCGCTTATCCTGGCGAAGGCAAAGTCCTGAGGCTGAGGGAAAATAGTGCAAACGTTGGCCCTGCGAATTTATTGCACGTGGCAAGCCGGTCGGATGGGTTGGACTGCAGATTAGACGCCCTGATAGACACAGAACGCCTTTTCCTCGAGTTAAACTTAAGTTTTGGACATGGACATGAAATTTATTGCACGTTAACTGACACGGAGTCCAAAAAAGTAAAAAAAAAAAAACATCATTGGCGGCACCCCACATTTTGATGCGATTTTTGTTTAAGTTCTACTGTTTTATTTCTTCAGTAACTTTTGGGGCTGGCAAATGACTGAAGGCAGTTTGCTAAATGTGGCACTTTTTGATTGATGACGGGATATGTACATCATATGTATACATGTACATCATATACTTCATGTCTTACATTAGTTTCTTTGTCAGTTCTAAAAATTAGAAAAATCTTTAAAAAGAATACGATTTTAAGTTCATATGCACTACGATATATATTTAACATGTGTCAAAATCGCCAAGTGCTGAAATTCAAAATTCAAAGACAAACTAAAACAATTGCCTCAATTCAACTGGGAACTGGACGGCGAAGTTGGCCCCAAACAGCAAAAGCACACCTGTGTCCATGTGAATAAATACGCTCATTTTTTAATATTTAAATGCATTACACCAGTTTTCATATACATTTTTTTTATGCTCAGTTGAAAGTCAAACATTGGTCAGTCCAATACTGTATTTCCCCGCTCTGTAACTACCATTTTGCGCACAACTGTACCGCCTGTTGTTGAACTTAGACCTCGCCCCTTCGCAAGATGCTTGCAAATCCCCAAGGATTGAACTCACTTTAGCCAAAAGAAATCTTTTAAACAATTTCTGCTTGTTGTTCATCCTGTCCAGCTCAAGGGCGGTTACTTAAATTTTCTTATGGTTTAACTTCTTGATGTTGCACGACAGATTAGCAGAGCTGCCCTGGTTGGACTCCCAGCGATGTCACATTGTTCGGCGTAATCCACTTCCAAAAAGCCACAGGCAACAGCCATGTGTCCATGTAATCTCCACTAGTGTCTATCTGCAGGACAAACTGTAATTTTATGCAAAAGTCGGAAAATTCTACGTGCTCCTCCAACGCAAGATGATATGCGCAACATTTTCAAACAGTTTTTTCTGAAGTCCAAAGCTGTTGAAGTGGAAAATGCGAATCAAATAAAGTATAAGCTGATAATCATAAGGAAACTACATAGTTAAGTTAAAATTAGATGGTTCTACAATGTATTTAACCATTTCTTCATCGAAAAAATCCATCTAGAATCCAAAGAAAGCCTATCTCCTCTATGCTAAATCCCATATAAAATTCCACCAAATTGCCTGGAATCCTACAAGATTCTGCCATTGTGGCAGTGAATATCCGAAAGGAGTGAGTTCCTACCAAAATCAACTGGAAGGGCACACTCGCCTCCATTCACATGCGGCATTTAAGCAAATTAAATTTGGTTTTAAATTCAACTTGTCGCAGTACGGTCATGTGGCTGCTGCAGTTGACTTCGGGGTTTCTCCTGGTGTTCATTGAAAAATCCGCAACTAATTAGGACGAGGTGGACGAGAAGGCTGCACGTAGTGGACAGAAATTCGGATACGACTGCATCCTCCGCCGTGGGCGAGATAAGCTACTTGGAGGGGGTCAAGTAAACAGGCAGCCACAAGGATAAATTAACAGCAATTCAGTGCATTAATTCAACCGGAAGCGGAAATGCACAATCTGTACTTAGTAACATCTTTTTGAAAGGAAACAGATATAAACTTCATTATCAATTCTGTCCAAAGGTTTGAAAAACAATCTTTGTTTGCTTTATTTGGAGTCATATGATTTACTTTTAAGCATTACTAGACTGTTAAATAAACAATATGGACTTTTGTATATCTAAGTTCCACTGTCATATGCCCAAAGCCAAATAAACAATTCCTATAAGTGACAAAAACTTTCACGAAGTCGCTTATTAATTCAGTACTATTTCGACTGTCAGCAAACTACATAAACTAACCAATTGACACATTGTTTTCGCCTATTTGGAAAACACCTGACATTGTTTCGTGGCTTCGCTGACCTGCGAAAACTATTGATTAGTCCTGAATAATAGATGCACTGGGCGCCTTAAAGAGGGTCGATTAAGATAGCAGACATGGCACTTAAGTACTCGACTAGAGTTTCCGTTCCGTCCAGATTGACCCCTTTGTTTATCCGAAGGATACGCGCTGGGCGGATGGGCGAATGGCAGTACAACGTGGCCACCACCCAAGTGCCACGCCAGCCATTCGAAAAGTGCACCCAGGCGTAAACTGTTGATGCCCCCGAAAGTGAAGTATTCAGCAATTCGTCCCTTGAAGCCTCAAAAATTTGCATTTAATGAGGTCAACAAAGTGCGGCCGAGGTGCGAAAAAATGTTGATTTAAGCAGGTACTTTGGGCGATGTGATTAAAGTGTCGTCCAATGGAATCGAATACAAATTATATGCATTCCGTTGCTGGGAAATTGATCTGTCCACTATAGTAGTGGCCAATTTTCACGGAAAAGTGGAAGTGGAAAAAAGGTAGCAAAGCAAGATAGTTCTAGGCTTAGCACTTTAAACCAATTTAAAGAACGCTTTCCACATACTTTAAAATAAGCTACATTTTTGAGTCCTGCATTAACCTCTTTGTGGCAGCAATGTCACTGGCCAGATTCACTTTTGAACTGGATTTTCTGAGCTGCCCTAGAACGTCTCGAATCTGTGTCAGCGGAAAATGTCCCCGAAATGCTGGAAAATGAATATTTTCCAAGCCCAAATACCGTCAAGGAAAGTCGCAGCCACATTTGAGCATTTCTACTAATTAAACTGACACGAAAGCCGCAAAACAGACGAATGCACAGAGTTGCGACTAAACCAGTCCCAATTTTAATTTCGGTCGATAGAAAATGGGAATTTGTGTGCTTGGCAGCCTCTTGATGACTGCCAGCAGATTGCTTTTCTGGTTTGCCCGCCAACTTCTGTTCAACTGACTCCGGCAGAGCTTGGCCCATCAGCACTCACCCCACTCACCTCAGAGCGGCTCACAGATCCAGGTGCTTGCCCAGCCCCGTTTCCTGCAGCAATCCGACGCCTGCGGCCAAGGAATGTCGCCCCATCGTCATGTGGAGTGGTCCGGCAGCGGGCTGCTCCTTGTGCGCCGCCAGCGGGGCACTCCGGTTGACCAGGCTGCCTCCGAGCCAGCGGCGATATGTGTGCTCCGGATCCGTGTTCCAGAACTTGTGGAAGGTCAGCGGCGCATGCAGCTGCAGCAGTTCGCCGGCGTAGTCCTGCGGCCTGGCCTGATGCATTCCGGCAGCATGAATCGCCGGCACGCCCAGCGCTTGAAGGCAGTAGCCCAGGATCATGTCGTCGGGGGCACTGGCACTGGGACAACTGCATCGCTGCACGATGAGCCGCACCAGCGGCAGGCTCAGTACGATGCCGGCTCCTCCAGTGTGGTAGTTGAAGCCGTCGGGAGCGTGTAGCCGGTAGCCATAGCGCTGGCCCAGGTACGCCAGCTCCGTGGCATTGTGGCGGCAGAGGAGGGCGCTCACGCGTGGCACACTGATGGGGAAATGGGTGTGGATCAGAGGCTACCCAATGGAAGGTACCCGATGAACCGGGTATATCAATATAATCATTTTTAATTGAATGCGCCGTCATGCGATTGAGCCGGAAAATATAATTGGAAACGAGACAGCGGAGTACCTTCGACAAGCCGAAGTTGGAATACCCATCCGCTGGAGTTGGTGAATAATGAATATAATAAAAATTTAGGCCGTAATATATTGAAGAGTAATGGGGGAACCCACTCACATAAGCGAAGATAAGAGCTTAAGTTTCAAACGGATCGAAAATGTATCTACTTTATAGGGTAGCAATCGCCATACTCAGTGCAGTGGCTTTACTTAAATAAATTAAAAAATATAAATCTCGTATCAGCAGCTGCCTGTAATAATAAGGCCATCAATTCATGGAGCTGGCTATTGAGCCTCCGAGGAAGTTGCTAATCCAAGGTATCCCCGTTCATACCTATCAATCAATCTGTAAATTGAGTCTCACCTCAGCAACGTGTCATCGTCGACGAGCATGAGCCAGCGGATGTCCAATTGCTCGCCGATGTCCTTGAGGGATAATTGCAGAATGGCCATTGTCTTGGCACAGTGTCCAGCCTGCACATTGGGTATCCCAGTGCCGATTGTCGGAATGCCGACGTCTGTTGAGGTTTTCGTTTGGGGCAGAAGGAGCGGGAAATTCGGAAAGACGGAAAGTCAAATCAATGAATATTCAATAAGTGGACTCCTCGCCGCCGGGCGCTGCAGGGGATTGGGGAATTGGGCTGGGAATTGCGAGTGGTGAGTGGCCAATCACGCTGGATGAAATTCGTTGTTTGCCCAGGCATATATGGATGATATGGTTGTGTGGATGTGTTTAGTCAGCCTGTCACTGTGTTTTTGTTGGTGCACCGCCCGCTGCTCCTGATCCCCCACCCGTTCGGTTTAATTGCCCGCTCATTGTCATCGGGGTGCTCACCTGCCACGTCGCTGTAGTATCTCCTGTTCCGGGCGTCGGCTGCCCAGGTGCGCTCGATGATTGGTATGCGTTCCTTGTGGAATTTCGCACAGGTTTTGATGGCGAAGTATATGTGCGATCCTGTTGTGTGCTCCTGCTCGTCGGGTTTGGGGTGGGCAAAATGCGCCAGTTGCGGAAACGGAGGGTTTCAGTTCGGGGTCGATAGACAATTTATGGTTATGGAGGTTTCAAATGCTAATTGCTCGGGCTGAATCTTGAATCTGCTATCTATGTGTGTGGGCTTTAAATTCTGAGCACTCAATGGACTTTGATTTAAAGGCGTGTTGTCTGTTTTTAGATAAGCATATCTCAAGCACAGGTGTCTTAAAAAATTGTACACTACCATAACAATCTGTATCTCAATAAGAATGTGAAGGTTCCCTTAGTTTCGTATGAATGCAAACCGGTAAACTTAAAAACATTCATGCAAAATAGCCGAATTTTGACATTTTTGCAAATACCTCATCTTAATCAAAAGCCCCTTAGCATGATATATGATTTTGCTGCAACAAGGCATGCCGGGCATAAATAAACTTACACAGCCATTCCTCCGCTGCCCCAAAGTCAGTGGCTCCTCCGGCTGCGCATGCAGCAGACAAGGCAGTTTCCTGTTTGGCACGGACGTGGGTGTGGGACATATGTAGCTGGCACTTTTCAGCAGGATTCCTCCGGAAATCGGGGTGCTAATATGAGGGTCGGGCGATACATTGTCGAAAATAAAGCGAGCCAGCTCGTGAGAGGCATCAATGGAGAAGTCGCTGTGAAGGGTGATGTTTTGGCCACCAGGAGCAACCAAATCCGCCAACCTGGTAACAAGTGATTCAGTCAAGAATGTATAACAAATGTCAAGACACATTTGAAATCCTTAAAACAACTTCTCCTTTCTATCCTAATGCATTTGTAATAACTTACTTTAATATGCCATTTAAAAAGACTTACCTTCGCAACAGAGCACCAGTGAAAACGACTCCGGAGCTGAGCATGGGGTATGGAAACCGCTGGGGATCCTTGTAGTTCGAGAAGTGGTGGATGATGGTGGCCTCCGCATCGTAGAGGGCGTGCCCATAGAAAGCGAGCTGGAGGAGGCACAATGATACAGGACACAGTTGCGGCCTCCAGGGGCAAACTCACCTCCCTCGAGTCCTGATGACGCAGTTGCTCGAGCAGGCCGCGCAGCGAAGACACACGCGTGTGGTGTTGACACCAGATAATCCATTCCGTGCGCGCACCCAGCACACGTGCCTGGGCTCTCAGATGAGGCAGTGCGTCCAGCAGGGTCCAGTAGTTGAAGAGCTCATGCATCACATAGACCTTCAGGACAAAGTCCTCGGGGAAGATCCCCGCCAGTTTCAGTGCCCGTTGCTGCTCCAGCACGCTGTGCGATAAGGCTGAGCACTCAATGCTGGCATGCTTAGGATACTGGGGACAGGCGATGACCAGGAGCACCTCCCCTGGCTCATTACTACCGCAGCAGAAGCTTGCAAGGCACAGAAGCCCCAGCAGCACGCATATCCTAGTATGCATAACTAATGACTATTGCTGAACTGTAAGAGTTCCGAACTCATATCCTGATATTTTATAAAACACCTGTCCTTTTACTACCGGAAATCGGAACACGTCTGTCCCAATGAACGTGCGATGTCGTACTGAGGCAGCTGTGATTTAATTTTGGCGCAAAGCCGAAATGTTTTCTGTCCTGCGGTGTCAAAAGTGGGATTCGGGATTTAACGTGCGTAGTCCAACGCGCAGGCGCCTCTATGGAGCTGTGTTTATGAATGAATCACAAGGAGCATGCAACAGTTGGTCACCTGCTGAGGTATCTTAATGATATCCGAACTAGTTTAAGGCACATATAAAAGTAGATCAAACTCGATATAATTATAATTATATGATGTCCTTCGTGAAATAATTGAAACCTTCTTAGACATTTAATACTTTAATGAGTTTCGATAATGTGGTTCAATGATACAATGTTGAATCGACCAGTTTTCCTTTCAAGAAAAACTTTTATTTGGAATTAGAACGTAGTTCACAATAGGTGCACTACATATGCGTACAAGTAGGGGGAATAAAAAAGCAATACTATTAGTGCATAGGCGAGGCCAGTCGCGTAGTTGTCTGCATGCTGTTGCTGCGGTTGTTCGACTTGAGCCGCAGCTCGTTGACGAGCTTAAAGAGCTGGTCCTGCTTGGAGAGCAGTTCGCGGGTTCGCTGGCAGCCATGCTGAGGAGCGCACAGACCAGGATTCCAGCGACAGTATAGGCCCTTCCACAAGCGAACCGATCTCACGCTGGCAATGGGACGCAGCACTAGCTCGGCTCCGTGCGTGAACGAGGGAAAGAGTGGATTCAAATACTGGTCCAGCGAAGAGTTGATGTGCGTCCACAGGGATGTTGTCTTGTGCTTGAGATCTGCAATAAATGTGAGAATTACTTCCAAGCCAATGCAAACAGCAATCAGTCTAACCTTCGGCCACACGCTCGGCCTCCGTGTTGCAGAGGAAGGTGCCGAAGCGGCACGAGTACAGATGATCCACGATGGTTATCAAGAAGTGCTCGTTGAACTCAAACGCGTTGTTGAACTGCTGGCTAACCTGCCAGACGCTATCGATGAATTGCAGGAACACCGGTGATCTGTCTGCATCCGAGTGCTTGTTATCGCCGTGACCAATGCGTTGCTGGAACTTGTGGCCAAAGGAGAGCCACTCCTTCTCGATGAGAACCTCGAAACCGCGCACTGTGCGATAGTGCGGATCGAGCAGCAGCATGGAAAGGGCCGTCAGCTGGGCTGTGCGATCCCAGCCGTCGGAGCAGTGAACTACGACGGAGGTGCTCATGGTCTCCACCTTGTCAACGATCCTCACGGCACCGGCCAGAATGCACCGAATGTGCTTCAGCCACAGTGTGTTGTCAATAGCCGTCTGCCATTTTGAGTCGTCTGTGGTGGGGAAGCAAGCTTCCTTCACTTTGCGTAGGCTCTCCCGCATCACGTGGATGTTGTGAATGTCGAGGAAGTTGATTTCCACGTTCTTATACGCGTCCTCCGACTCGTATCCGCCGCCCTTGGCCTTGTTAGCAATCGCATTAGCGCTTGGTCGCGCATCCATGATGGTCAACTTGTCTGACTGGGCGTTCGCCTCCATAATAAAGCTTAGGTATGCCTCATCGTCGGAGTTTCGCTTGCCACTCACACCCACCAGCGGCTGGGAGCACCTCGTAATGGTCGCTTGAGTCCGGGGGTTCATCCAGGACAACACCGGCAGACGGCAGCGCGAGCGGAACTGTGCCACGCGCCTCAGGAAATCATCGGAGGCCGCTTTGGGCACAGCCCACACGGCCGGATAGCTGTCGCAAATTGCGTAGGACTCGTTTAGCTTGGTCGCCCGCCACATGTCGTTTGGAACGCCCAAGCGGCGCAGCTCCGCCAGCGGTTCATATACCGCCCAGCCGTCCCAGCCGCCGTTCCCGTTCACAGAGTTGGCCGCGGCGTGTGCGAATGCAAAGAGGCGTCCACTGTACGAGAGCGGAAAGGCGTTGGCCTGCAGTTTCTCAAACACCGTCCTCCGCGAATGATTCTGCTGCTTGTGGGCGAATCGCAGGTTTCGCATGTCCTTGCAGAAAATCTCGATGCCGTACGAGTTCTCACCGCGCGACGTGGCGCCACCAATCTTCTCCACGCGCGCGATCACGCCCAGAGGCACGTCGACGACGACGGGCGGCTCCTGATCCCGCAGAGGAAGCGACCGGAAGTACAGGCGGTAGTTGGTTATGGTAAGAGCGCCGAAGACGGGGCCGCGGTAGGGACACACGTAGGTCACGTCGTTCTTCTGGTCCTGGTCCTCCTCGCCCTCCAGATAACCGAAGGGCGTGTCCCGCAGAATGCCGTTTTCTCCGCCACCGTGCTTGGAGCCCAGCGAACTGGACTTGGAACTGCTGTCCAGGGAGTTGCTGCTGGCAGTCTTGGAGGCCAACTTGTCGGCCAGGCTCGCGGAGGGATCCATGTTGGGATGGACACGAGTGGTGTTTGGCTATTGTGTTGCTGGTTGCAGCTGTGTTTTCCTTTCCAATTGTTAGCTAAATGCAATTCACCAAAACTCATGCAGCAGTGCTGCCAACTCGCACAATATACAATCATCTGGAATAATTTCCCATTCCTCCGGAAAAAGTACCAAAGGGACATTTTGTAATGGCGGGAAATTTGACTTTTATGTATTGAAATTACTAAACTTATTTCTTATAAAATCTTTAGCATATGTATTTAATGCCTATTAAATTATGTGATAGAAGTGGCGTCTTCTTTTAGTTTACAGCGCACTGATGCTGTGACAGGAAACATCGGACCATGTCCTGGGATTATAAACTCGCACAGTTGTGCCATTTTACTGCGCTCCTCGCGCTGCACCTTCTCGTTTTCGCTTCCAGCGTCCATCCAAATGTTTTCGTCGTCGATGTCCTCGCGTCTCTCGAAGAGATCTCCGGTGATACCGACCCGTCCACCCAGCTGGGAGTTGTCCACAATTACGGAAACGCAGCTGAGGGTGTGTCCTGGCGACCGCTTCACTACCACCTCGGCATTCGAGTCCAGGGCCAGTTGGTCGTCTGGATTACCACTACCAAGGTGGTCCATGTAGAGGTCTTGATGTGAGGCACATGCGCCGACCAAATGCATCCGTGCCTTCAGAAACAGATAGTTGCAACCGATGTGGTCAGAGTGTCCGTGAGTGCACACCACCACGTGAATGTCATCGACGCCTAGTCCCTGCTGGCCCAGCAACGAACGCAAGTGCTCTCCATCCCAGGCCGTCATAGTATCCACGATTATGTTGGTGCCATCCCGGCAGCGGACCAGTGTGCAGGTGCAGTTAGCCCGCATGGCGAACTCGTCTCCGTCTTCTTGGCGAGAATAGCCGACCTGAAGCAAGGTCACCTGGTTTCGTTGTGCAGGATCAGTGGATGCCATTGTTTAGTTGTTTAACAACGCTAACGCTCAAGCCTATTAAATTATTTAGGATCAGCTGTTTATCAGCTGTTGCTTACAAACAGAAACGTCAACTCGTCAACAACCTGTTGAAAACTAGAGTTGCCACAATAAAACTATTGACGAAATAAGCAAATTACTTGCAAGCTAACTTTCGAATTGAGTAATTACTTATCTAACTCAAAGTATACCGCTTATCATCAGTTCAGAAATTATTTTAAGAGCTTATATTACATATTTTCATTAAACACTTTTATTAGTATTAGTTTCAGTATAATGCTTTGGACTACATGGCAACACCGACTCCAGCTGATCGCCAAAAATTCGCTCACATGTTTATACGGCGTAATTTTGTTATTATTCAACGATTTCTGAATAAGCGTGAGATAAAGTGGCATGTATCTGAACCATCTGCCGCGGTCACAATGGAAGTACCTACAGTACCTTCTGCAGGTGCGTCAGCTTCAGCTCCTGCGACGGCACGTTAACATTGGCGCAAAGCCGCCCATCCAAACAGCTGCTTTGCTACCGGCACTGGGCCAAAAACTGAGGAAGCACTCGCAGCTGGTGAACGGAGATCCCCGGGAAAAGTTTAGCGTGGCACGGGAACAGGATGCTCTTCTAACCCGACTGGAGGAGGCCAAGACGGGTGACCAGCTTTTAGATGCGTTGGAGAGCTGTGACGGTCTGCAGAGCTCCCATGTGGTGAAGGGAATCTCACTGCTGTGGACCCTCTATTACGACGCGGAGCAGACAAGTAAAGATGCCATCACGGATCGCGTGCTGCTTAATGTGCTCCCAAAGTTGGCCCCTTATGTACACCAACTTGAGATCGATGATCTCAGTAGATGCTACCTGTACCTGCGCAAAATGCATATACCAAACTCCGAGGCAGTCGTGGAGGCCGTGCTGACGAGGTCTCTTCAATTAATCGAGTCACAAGTGGATGATGAAGGCATTCCCTTGACCTCCTTGTCTCGCCTCTCGGTGGGCATCAACTTGGAACGCGACTTCTTCACTCCGCTTGTGTGTAAGAACTTTGTGCCGCACCTGGAGCATCACATCAATCGGTGTCGCAGCGCGGAGCAGGTTCGTCTTCTGTCCACGTGCCTCTTTCAGCTACACTTTCTCATTGATGAGGAGCTGTTTACACGCTTCAAGTTGCGCTTGACTGAAATGATGCAAAGCGGCGACCTCAGCAGCCAAACCCCTAAGGCTCTTCTGAAGGTGATCCACATGCTGAATATTCCAGTGTGGTCACAGACACACACCCAATTGATTCGGGAGGTCATGCTTGCCCTGCGACCTTGCATACATCACATGGAGTCTGCAGATCTAAAGAGCGTGTGTCGCACATTTTTGCATCATCAAGAACCCGCCGCACTGATGGAGCCACTCAAGAAAGCTCTTGAAAAGTTGCTACAGGACGAAAGCACAGCTGACGCCCTGTCTTGTACAGTTCCCTTTGCAACGCCGCTGCAAAGAGACCAGTATCTGCATCAGTTTAGGGAACTGCTCTACTCCGAAGAGGCCTGGCAGCAACCCCATGCGAGCGGACATTTATTCAGCGTTCTGCGTTCATTAAAGGTCTCCGACATTGGATTCTGCAACACATACTGGTCAGGAGTTATACAAGAGCTGGAGTCCTATCCGGAGGAGCGTTCACACCTACGGTTCCTTAGACACTGTCAACGCTATATGAACTTTAATAACAATCTGGGAGGGACCTACCGTCACTTAGAACTGGAACGAAAGCTAAGTCGCATGTGCATGAGTGCTATGGAGCATGACATAGCGGGTAGGCTGCCAGCGAAGTTCGCACGACTTGCATCCTTTGTGCTAGCTTACGGGCAGACTCCGTTGGCCTGGAAGAAATTTCCCAACTTTTTGTTAAGCAAAATGCTCGCCATGGCGCCCCAGCTTGGCATTCAGGATTGCTTTCTACTCAGTCGCGGCATGCAAATAGCCAGCGAACTAAGGTTTCGCCAGCATCTTCCGCCATTAGCTGGCATGCAGCTGTCCACAATGGACAGCATTCTCATCGGTTGTGCGGAGAGGCACTTGAGAGATGCCGAAAAGGACCCTCTGAATGCCAGCGAATTGAGCATGATTGTCAGAACACTCAGTCATCGCAAGAGTAAGTTGATGACTTTGGTTCATTTCAAATATAAACAAATATTTACAATTTTATCCCTTTACAGAGCTGAAGAACACGGTGGTTTACAACCAGGCCCTGGAGCAGTACAAAAGTCTGCATTGCAACGATCTCAATTCTCGGGTGGTTCGCGACATGGCCTACAACTTCAATGCTTCGAATTTCTTTGTTCCCGAGCTCCTGGAGTCCATGTTCGCTTACATTTCCGAACAGCATGATCACGTTACCGGCGACACAGTGGAGAAAGTGTTGACCTGCTCGTATAATTTGGGCTACATGCCTGCATCCGTGGAGGCTCTAAACCACGCCTCCGAAGTACTGCTAAGGTGGGCATAAACATTCCTTGAGGCAGACCTAAAATGTAATCTTTCCTTTAGGGACTTTGACCAGATGAGCGGGTTATCGGTTGTGCAGGCTTGTCTAGCACTGTGCTTCTACAAATCAATACCTGAGCAGCTAATCAATCAAGTATTCTGCGTGAAGTTCATTCAGCGAATCGAGGATGAGATACAAGTCTGCTACTCAAAAGCAACGTATCCGGAGAGGGTCCTTAATCTGGTAATGCAACTGAATCGCACAGTATGCCTGGACTTTCCCGAGGCGAATGTGCCCTGGTTTCAACAAAACTACATCGAGGCGCAGATCAGCAAAAGTAACACATAACTACAATTCTGTTTTAGGCGTTCTATATCATATTATCTTTTTAGAATCCTTGATACCCAGTGAGTCCACAGCAGAGGTGAAGCAGCTGCTGCATCAGCTTCTTCAGAATGACAAGCATTTCCGCTGCAACCACACTACACCCTACGGCTACCAAATAGACTTTGTGATACATTTCGATCGGGATAAGAAGCCCATACCAGCACCTCCCGTGGAAGCAACCATGTTGGATCGCATAACCAAGTAGGCACACAAATGGAAGTTATCATATTCAAGTACTGCATTAATGACTCCAATTTCAGAGTGGCAATACTACTGCTCAAGCTCGACTCTTTTTGTGAAAACGATCTGACTGCCTTGCGGGGTCCTGAGTCTTTGAAGATGCGACATCTAGAGATGATGGGCTACAAGGTGATGCAGATCAACGAGCACGACTGGAATTCCAAGTATATGGCGTCATCAACAGCCAAGGCCAACTACCTTAAATGCTTGTTACAAATTTCACATTAGCTTTCATTTCTATTACTTTTACATGAGTACGTTTATTTGAGTTTTAAAGCTGATTAAGTGTTTAGGTTTATTTTATAAAAATAGTAAACAAATTCGTGTATATTCATAATTCGTATAGTCATAAATGCCAAGAATGTATTTAACTGCTTTCAATTCATCTAGAATAGCTATTAATTCGATTTGACACACCAATTGTACGCGTTGTTAAACATAATCTGCCAAGGACTTTCCAACTGTGTGGGGGAAACTTCGAATGAAGATGACACATAGGGCCACTGGTACATGGAGGAGCATCGCTCGGGATGTGGCATGAGGGCCAAGTGACGTCCATCCGTCGAGCAAAGGCCAGCAATTCCCTGAGGACTACCGTTCGGATTTAGCGGATAGAGTTCCGTCGGCTTGCCTACATCATCAACGTATTGCAATGTCACCAGCTGTTCCGACTGCAATTGGCTAATGAGCTTCTCGTCGCGGAATGCAAAGCGACCTTCGCCGTGAGCCACCCAACAGCCAAGAACCAGATCCTTCATACTTCCGAGCATGATGGAGCGATTGCTTGGAATCTTCACGGTGGCCCAACGACACTCAAACCGCTGCGATTTGTTATGGAGCAGGGCCACGTCGGGATCTGCGCCCACCTCGCTTCCTGCACTGCCAACAAATCCAATAAGTGTCATCAGCTGGCAACCATTGCAAATGCCCAAGGAGAAGACATCTTGACGACGCTTGAAAGCCTCGAACTGAGGCAACAAGCGGGGATTGTGTAGGATGTTTGCTGCCCAGCCCTTAGCGGATCCCAAAGTGTCCGCATAGCTGAAGCCGCCCGGGAAAATCAGTCCGCGGTATTGGGACACGCTTGCGGTGCCTGAAATATTAAATCATTTGGTTTAGTACTTCCCTTTTATAAGAATTTACCATTGAGCTTACCTTGAAGAAGATCCGACATGGTCACATCGTGCACCTCGAAGTTAGCCCTCAGCAAGCAGGCCATCATCTCGCGCTCACTATTGACGCCCTCCTCACGGAGCACGGCCACGCGAACTGGGGCGGAGGATCGCTTGAGAGTAAGCTCGGCCTGCAGATTCTGGGGTCCCCGATACTGAGGGGCTTGGCGATACTCGAGGCTGTTGTACTCTGCCTCGGCGCACTCAGGGTTGGCCTGAAGCTTTTCCAGCTCGTAACTGGTTCGCTCCCATTTCTTGTAGAGTAGACGGAGTGGCTGGTCCAGCAGCTCTGACTTGCCGTTCTTGAGTAACACTCTGGAATCCAGTCCGAATCCCTCGGTCACGCCCAAATAGTAGTTTGGTACTCCTGCCTTTTCGTAGGTGGATCGAACTCGTTCCAGGTCTGTGTCCAGTACTTCCACCACCCATCCACACTCCTCGGCGAAGAGAACAGCAAGTTCGGGACGATTAAGTTTCTCGACAGACTTGTCGAAGTTCTTAAGCTTGGCCAAGGGCTCCGATAGGTCAACTTTGAGGCCACTCAGTCCTCCGATAGCCATCTCCAATAGGCAAACAAGCAATCCTCCGTCGCTGACATCGTGTCCTGCCTGAAGAAGTCCTTCTCCCAACAACGATTGAGTCACTGCGAATGCCTTGCCCAGCAGATCACTCCTTGTCAAGTTTGGCGTCTCCTTGCCCTGCTGCGCGTATGCCTGAGCTAGAGCTGATCCTCCAAGGCGAGCACTGTTCTCCAGATTTATCCAGAGCAGGGAAGTCTTCGAGCCCACGCCGGGTCCTTTAAGATCAGGCGTAACCTTTAGCCGCACATCCGGACAGGGAGCATAGGTGGAGATGACAAGAGTACCCGGTGACTTTATTGTCTCACCGCCCACCTTAGCCGCCATGGACAGGGAGTCCTTTCCGCCATCGATGGCGATGTGAAGCTCCTCAAGAATCTGACAGAGCTCCTTGCAGGCGTCGAACATCCTGGCACCCTCGCCAGGCAGCTTTGCAGCCCACATCCAGTTGCCAGAGCACTTGACATCCGCCAGTTCGCTGATCTTTACAAACACAAGGTTACTCAACGCTTCAGCCACACACATCCTGGCCATTGCGGCGGGATCAAGCAGTCCCTTTAGTGGCTGTGTACCAATTGAAGTGGCGATTCCAGAGTGACTAAAGTGGGAGACGGTGGTTAGCGCGTAGTCCGCTAGTGGAGCTTGCAGCGGTCCCACGCACTGTTGCTGTGCGATCAATCCACCGACGCAGCGATCAACCTTGTTGGTCAGAAAGCGCTTGCTACCGACTGCCACCAAGCTAAGAACTCTCTCCACGGCTTCGTCCAGAAGCAGACCTTTCGGCAGACTCAACTCCTTAAGCGGCGTCTGTTCGCGTTTCAAGTCGTACGTTCTCTTGGGCATGTCGCCCAAAACGTACTTAAGTTCCAAGTCAAACGGTGAGACTGCGCTGCGATTGGACTCATTCAGCGCCTTTACCAGATCCTTGGGTGCTGACTTCTCCAGCAGTGTTACTCGCCCATCTCCGGTCACCACTCCCACGAAGCTGATGGGACAGCGTTCACGGCGGCAGATCTTTTCCAGCAGTTCGCGTTGATCAGCGTTGCAAAGAATGGCGTTGTTTTCCTGGTACTCGGCACCCCACAGTTCGAGGGCAGTGATCGTGGGATCACCGAGTTGAAACTCTTTGGAGAAGATAACGGCTCCGGCAAAGCCTGGTTCCACTAGCTCTTTGAGGACATTGCCGTTGCCGCCAGCCCCCTGGTCATGTATGGCTAGAATGGGGTTTTGCTCGCCCAGTTCTAGACAGGCTCGCACCACACGGTTTAACTTATTCTCCATTTCGGCGTCTCCTCGCTGTACGGCGTTGAAATCCAGCTCAGCATCTCCGGATCCTTGTATCTCCACGGAGCTTGCGGCGCCGCCACCAACTCCAATCCTGTACACTGGGCCCCCGATCTTGGCCAGCAACTGACCACGAGCGGGCGGCAGCTTCTCGCGCATGGTAGCGGGCATGGTGCCCAAGCCACCACTGAACATGATCGGTTTCACGTACTCATCCCGCTGGCTGGCATCGGCAGCACTGTTCAATCCGTAGGAGAGGGCAAAACCAGAGATCACTGGTTCGCCGAACTTGTTTCCATAGTCGGAGGCGCCATTGCTCGCCTCTATGAGCACCTGAAGTGGGGGTGCAAACGTCGCAGGGTATTTAAAGTCCGAAGGCTCGTACGGCTGTTTGTAACCTGCGACGACAAGGAAGTCGTGATATGTAATAAAAACTAATAGGAACTAAATACTCAAAAGAAGAAATGCTCACCTGGAATGTGAAGAGCGCCAACACAGTAGCCAGCGGTGCCAGCGATCGGGACGCCTCCTCTGCCCACGCCCTGGACATCGCGCAGTCGTCCGCCAGTGCCGGTGGTGGCCCCGCTGAAAGGCGCCACTGCAGTGGGCATGTTGTGGGTCTCCGCCGTGAAAATCAGGTCAGACTGCACGCTCTGCAGACGCACTGCGCCGGGAGCGACCACGGAGGACGGGACTATGGTCTGGTGATCGAAACCCACCATGGCACTGCTGTTGTCGCTGAACTTAATGGTGTTGTTGGGGTTCGTGTGGGCCTGTGTGTCCATGATCATGCGAATCAGCGACTTGGGCTGCTCCACGCCGTCGATAACCATGCGTCCGCGGAAAAACCAGTGGCGCGAGTGCTCACTGTTGCTCTGGGCGCAATCGAAGAGCTCCACAGTGGTGGGATTGCGGCCCAGCTCCTTGGCAAACAAGTCGTGGTAGTAGTCCAAATCGAAGTCGTTGAAGGCTAAGCCCAGCTCCTGATTAATCCGCTCCAGTGCCGCCCTTCCCTCCTCCAAAACGGGCACGAAATGCCAGTTGGCCTGGCGCTCAGGTAGCTGCTCGTCAAAGCTCGCCTTGGGGGTGTTCTCATCGGTGTACAAGCACTGGGTCATGCGGTCACCGAGCAGAGGAACAAACCTGGCTGCCTCCGGCACCTTTGATCCCTCGCTAAAAGTAACCAGATAGCGGGTGGAGGTTTCCACGCGACGCACCTCGGAGTACCCGAGATTCTGGAATATGTTCACGCAGTTCGTTGAGTACGGCGTGGAGAAGTTAAAACGCGGCCCGATCTCCAGGAGCAACTGCCTCGACCCAGTCGACTGCAGGGTAGGTTCCCTGGACAGGCTCTGGCCATTGCTCAGCGGCTGCTTCACCAGCCACACCAGCAGCTCGTCCAGGGCCAGTGAGTGCTCTGTCTGAGCGCTGTACTCCAGATGATAGCAGCGCTCCATGCGCACGGACACCACGGCGGCGTCCTCCTCGCGCAACCGACGCAGGACACTCTCCTCCTCGGCCGCGGAGTGGGCCTGCACATCGTAGTAGCGAAGGATGACCATGTCGTGGGGCTGCAAAAAACGAAAAATGCGGATTGAGTACAGACAGTGTGCACTCCTTGCTCGTCGAATCGAGAATGATCTTGGGAGTTGCGAAGCGGTTGACGACCAGTGGGGCCGTGCCCACGCTGGGGGTTATCAACTGGCGGCACCTATACCACAGCCTCACAGCCCACAACCCACAGCAGCGGATCAGGTTACAGCCGAGCGAAATCGATGGAATCGCCTGCAGCAATCGCTGCACTGGCGTCACAACTTGTTTTTGTTTTTGCCCGGCTGGGAGTTTGCTGATAAGCCGGCGTAAACATATTTTCCATCCGAACGGAAACCTGCCATGCTGAATGGCCGGAATTTAGGTAAATAATTAACGACAAGTACCCCAAATTGAAACACAATAACACTAACACTGAGCGGAGCACACGTGCGTCTTAGCTGTGAATTACGATCGTTTTGGGGCTTCAGCTCGGTTTCCCCTCATTTCGCGGCTTAATCCACCACAGCGTTCGGTTGGCCAGTGTTGCACAGCGACTGCCGCTGGATTTCAAATTAACCCTTAGGCGAATTGAGCTTTAAAAGCTTCCGTAAATTGTACCCATTGTGTAACATGCAAAGGTTAATGCTACAAAGGTTCAATGAACCAAATAATATGATTGTAATTTTTAGGGATTACTTGTTTATTTTGATTACAAGCTTAACTGCTGAATAAAGAAGTTACTTCTTTTGATAAGTTAGGTAAAAGTATTTCACCTTGTCCCTAAAACACCTGTTGTTTGACCATAAACTTGTTTCCAAGCACCCGCTTTCCCCTTCATCAGCCCGCTTGTTCAATCACATTCTTCGCAATTGCTAAACCAGATAAGGGACATATCAGTTTCCAGGTCTGCGATGCTAACTAGGTACACAGTTGTTGAGCCACTAGGCACGTGGGCTTTTAGTGACAAGCGAATGAAACAGACGCCAAAAATCACTAATCAAGTATGTATAAAAAAAAACCACAAATCGGCTTTCTTGGGTTTTATTTATACACAGAATGCTTGAAATCGTTGCAGTTGCACATGCGAACGTCATGCGAATGCAAAAAAAAAGACGCAGTACAAGTGTGCTGCGAATTAAAATTAAACAATTGAACTTGACACTGGCTGATCGTAGGCAAATATGTCGTTTAATTGCTCCTCTCGTTCTTCGAAATCTGCGGCGGCTTACAAAGCTTACATTGACTATGTACTTTAGGTATATATGTATTGATCTGCATGAATGGGGGCCAGCATTAGTGTGAGTTCCTTCCAGTTCAGCCATTCGGGGGCGCTTCTTATCGACATGACTCATTAGCAGTCGATTCGTTCGAAGGGGAGTAATAATTATAAAATATATGCATTGAAGGGCTTGAGAATAGAGGGAAGTGTTGCTATCCCACATGTTGCTGTCCATGTCCATCGTGCCATCGATTAATTAGTTGTACTAAAACGACGACCGCTCGCCATCTAAATAATTCACTACTGAACAGCCCCCGCGCGACCTTGCACTGTCGCCTTGTCGCCACCTACGTAATGTGCATCGCCTTCGCCGCCTTGGCGGCCTGCGCGCTGATCTCGTCCATGCTCTTCCGCGCGCTCTCCGTCACCTCGTCGATGGAGCGCCGTGTGTTGTGCAGAAGTTCGTCGGTGCCGCGGGCGATGCCCTTGACCTCCGTGTTGATCAGCCCGATCACCCACTCCAGGCCTTGGCGTCCCTTGCCGGCATTTGTGCTAATGGTCGAGGTGAGCAGGTCCTCCATGTAGTGGGACAGCGGCACACCGAAGACGGTCACGGTGGCCTCCTGCTTGAGCAGCGTCTTGCTGGCATCCGACGGATGCGGCTCATAGTAGAGCACCTCGTCCACGCTGATGTTGCGGCAGAAGGTGAGGTTGTTTGTCTTCAGTACCATCTGTTTGCGCTCCGGGTCCACCGTGGAGCGTTCGCTGGCGAAACAAGTCTTGGCCGTGCCGATCAGCGCGTGCGTCCACTTGGGGAAGTACCACTTGGACTGCACCAGGCGGTGCGTGTGCAGGACGCCGTCCACCACACGGCGCTCGACCACGTCCGTGCCAATGATGGAGGGCGTCATCGGATTGGGGTACTTGCGCCACGCCGCCTGCGTGACCGTCTCCCACGGGTGGTTGAATATGTGCTCCGATGTCCAGATTTTCATTATGCAAGCGCCGTTGTCGTCACCGTCCGGGGAGGGCTTTATATCCTTAATTGGCAGCCGAGATGCGGGCTGACCTGAGCCTGCGGGGACAGACGGAACGGAATTAAACAGGGGGAGCGTTAGCTGAAGTACACGACTCGAATTTTGACGGCAATTTCGGAATTATTGAATATTTCCGAGACAAGTTACGAGAGCTGACCTTTACTCGTGCTGTGCTGCTAGAGATGACAGTGGATCCGATAGACGGGGCTATCGCTGGGCAGCACATGGGCTAGGGTGGACACACTGGCGCAGTAAGAGAAAGAGAATGTGCTGCAGGCACCCTGTAGCGGTTACTTATTTATTAAACTTATAAACTAAATTAAATTTAAGAGTAATGACGGCAGCTTAATATTCTGGCCCAAAGGTGCGTACGTATTTTTCGTAGAGCCGCTTGTCCAATCGCTGCAGTCGGCTCTGCACGAGCCCGCGAAAGTCGTGAATTACCTCGGCATCCGCCTCAATTAGCTTCCTCTCCTCGTTGATGATCTCGGCCAGCTGCTCGTGGCTGTCAGCCGCCGCCCGACGTGACACTGAGCGCTCCAGACGACTGTTGATCTGGTTGACTATCTTCTCGCTCTCGTAGTCCATTATCTTGGCCAGCGCCTTGGCCGGAGTGCGCCGTGCAACGCGTAATTCGGGTATGGTGGGGGCATCCAGGTACGCCTCCTCCTGCACAGCCTGCGTGTGCGGTTCCTGCTGTTGCGGCTCCTGCTTCGGCTCCTCATTTGTATACTCAATGAATTCCTGCAGCGAGGGCTCATCGGGATGCGTTTCGCTGAGCGTGGAGTTGTTTTGAAAGTTGGTGAGGTGGAATGTGCCATTGGTGTCGTAGAACTTGTAGCCCAGCATCTCCAGCGCGATTTCCGTGAGTAAGTACGACATTTAGCAGGATTCCAAATTCGTTTGTGTTTGCAATCTACATTGAAAACCAGAAATTCCGCACCCAGCAATCGATAGCCGACGGAGGTGTGGCAGCACTGGCCATCAGCTGTTCGCGCAGCGTCAATTGTTTCTCGCTTTGCATTTATTTTTACCTGTTCATCACAATAATAAGAGACGAAAGGCGAAATAGGACATCCATATTCGCTTCGAATGCAGCCCGAGACAGCGCAGCCATGAAGATCAACGAGAAGAACCTGTACGTGTTCGCGAGAACGCCGCCCTTCGACATGGAAGGTATGCCAGCGGGCCCTTTTGCTCGTCTATTAATAATCATAATCCATTTATCACACACCGATACGCCTTGCAGGCTTCCTCAACAAACGGGGCGAGGTCAACAAGGCCTTCCAGCGACGCTACTTCGTGCTGAAGGGTAACCTGCTCTTCTACTTCGAGTCGAGGGTGGACAAGGAGCCCCTAGGGCTCATCATCGTCGAGGGCTGCACCATTGAGCTGTCCAACGAGGTGGACAATTACTGCTTCGAGATCGCCTTCAACGGCAATCGCACCTACATCCTCGCCGCCGACAACCAAGACAGCATGGAGACGTGGATGAAGGCGCTTACCTGCGCCGGCTACGAGTACAAGCGCATTATCCTGGCCGAGCTAAAACGCCAGCTGCACGAGATGGAGGACGCGAGAAACAGTGAGACCGAACTAGGGCTAAGCCTACAATTCCTGTGCACTAATCCGCTGCATTCTTTAACCTACAGAGATGCTCGGCAGCGCCTTGGACGGACCGCAAAATGCCTCGGAGAGTGCGAAGCCTAGACCGCCGCCCAGGCGGACGAATCCATTCAACAGACCCGCTCCTCCTCCGCCAGACAGTTCGCTGAGGGGCGGAGTAGTCATGTCGCCCCTGCCATTTATCAACGGATACTTCGGATCGAGCAACGCGCGCCTGCAGCAGGAGAAGCTAATGAGCAAGCAAGGTATGAACACGTACTCTTAAAATGGATGTACAATGCTGTGGGTAGAGTAATGCAAAAAGTAACTGAACGGAAGTGACCAAATTGGAAGACGAAATGAATCACCATGTTAGAGGCTTTCAGTTTTGAGTCGTTTGAGTTTTGGGAGCTAATTTTAAGTGGGAAACTTGGCCAATAGCCAACCGCAGAACTACAATCATACGGCATTTTTGGGCCCCAAAGCCAGCTGTTTGTTTGTCCCAACACAATGTGAGTCTACCGTTAGTAGAAGCTAGAGATAAGAGCAGAGTGCTCTCAGTATAATCCGAACTTCGAATGCCAGGTTATCGTTGCCATTTACTTGGAGCCGATCTTATTTAGTCAGCGCAATGCCACTAAGCGACATTCTTTGCAAAATCTGTTGCATATTCCCAAAGCCAGGCTACAGGCAATTTCTACTTGCAGACGCAAACGGAAACGGAAGCCCCAGCGGAACGCCCAGGGCTCAGCGCCGTCCCACGCCCGCTCCTGCCATCTCGAACAGCGTCTTCTATCCCGAAGCCCGGGATCCGGGAGCGGCCAACAATAATCACAGCATCGTCAGCGGTGCCGAGCGCCACCGTCGCCAGGTCAAAGCACTGGAGGAGTTCGCGCGCAACCACGAGCGCTTTCGCAGGGAACTGATGCAGGATGTGTCCGCTTACCGCGAGCGCCAGGGTCAACCGCTCATCCAGTTGTGATGTAGGAGTGGGCTGCTCCGACAAAAAGCCAATGTATTACCCGTTTTGTGCTAAATCAAATACGTTTCAAATGAACAATGCTTAATTTCCATACATGTGTTTGTTTCAATCAACAAAACTTTAGATATAACAAATTTCGGCAATCATGGCGCACTCTGTTAAGTGGGCACACTAATAATAATTATGATTTTATTTACTTGGAATATGTTAGTGGGATTGCTTTTTAAAAATGAAGGACTAAGAAAGGTGGCTTTAAAGTTAAACATAATGTCGGGGTTACTCAAATGGATAACTAAAAGAAACGTATTTTTTGGATGAAAAGGTTCTACATGTGAAAGAACAAAACTTCTTGTTGTCCAAATGAAGAGACCAAACGTTAATTGTTTTTTGGAAAATAATATTTTTTCTTAATTCCCAGTGTGAACGGCGAAAATAATCGATGACTGCCAAGAAAACATAAACATCGACGTTGGTTGCGTTGTGGAAACATCGATACTCGCGAACAGGCATCGATACATGTTCCAGCTCTGTAACCTAGCGTTGTTGTTTGTAATTTAGCTGTGAAAAGTAATTAAGCCGCACACAGAACTGTAAGTTCACCCGCTATTTAAATAAATTTGAGTAAAAGGACACAACCCGAAATAATCGAAAGACTGCAAGCAAACTTATTTATTCGTTGAATCCGTGAAATGTCTCTGTGTTTGTAGAGTGACGCTACCATTTTAAAGGTGAATTTTGCGCCGGGCATTGTCTTTGCTGTAACTTCGGCTTGGAGTTTCTCAGTTTGAAAGCCAAAGCAATGAATAAAATGCGTAGTTAGTATCAAGAACTCATTTATCAAAGGCTAGGAATATTCACTATATCTGTTGGCGTCGCTTGCTGCGGCTTTCATTTTGTTTCTGTGCAAAAACCACCACACAAACACAGGGTCACACACACGCGAGCACACCAAACACACACCACCAAACGGCCGAGAGCGGCTTGCTTTTGGAGCGTTTATGCGAAGCTGAGCTCATGAAAACAGAAATTCTCGTTTTGAAAATGATGTTTAGCTGATATTTTAAAACACTAATTCCATATATAGAAATACATACAAAATAACCTAACGTGTTTTTAAGTTTAATATCACGAAGCTTCCTACTTCGATTTCACGTATTCAGCAGTACATGAAGATTATAACATAAACACAGTGCGCGCTATGCTCTGCTGCGTGCGAAGTCTGGTTCCGGTTTTCAGGGCTTGAACTTATCTTCTACATTGCTCCCTTCCAGCCGCCGAGCAGAGAGACACAGACCAGTCCAGTCCACAAACAACCCAAGTAGCGAGAAAATGTCGGCCAAGCGAAAGGCAGGTGGCAATGGAGCCGGACCCAACAAGCGGCGACCGAAGAAGAAGGAGTCGGACTACGAGGACGAGTTCAGCGACGAGTCCGACGACGACGCCGTGCAGCAGCAGGCAGCAGCCGCCAACCAGATGGAGGTTCTCATTCCCCACGACGACCTCGATCCGCCTAGCAAGCTTCCCGAGGACTTGCTGGCCACGCTGGAGAAGACTCCAGGTCAGATGCTGGTCGCCGGCATGGTGACCTGGGACCTGACTGGCAAGCGGGACCGCAAGAACGTCGCGAAGGTGCGCCCGAATCTGTACAGCTTCCATCGGTTCACAGAAGAGAAGGTAAGCTATTCCGCACAGTCGTGATCCACTTGATTCCTGAGTTCTTTTCTTTCGCAGTACCGATATGTGGCCAGCGGACCTAGTGCCGCACACACCATTCTCATCAACATGGACCGCAAGGCGCTTGGCTTCGGACGTAATCCCAGTGGCCAGCTGGGCCTCAGCCAGGACATCAAGTTGGCGGAGAAGCCCACAATTATTCCGGCCCTCGAACAGCTGAACATAGTGCAAGCTGCTGTCGGCCGGCACCACACTCTGTTTCTCACTGACACGGGAACCGTATACGCCTGCGGCGAAAACAAGTCCGGCCAGTGCGGTGTGGGAAATACCCATGCTAACATTTACTCGCCCACGCCAATTAACTACCGAGGTCCGCCGATCATTCGCATCGGGTGCGGAGCTGAGTTCTCTGTCATTCTGGACATTAAAGGTAGCCTGCACACATTCGGGCTGCCGGAGTACGGCCAGTTGGGACACAATACTGACGCCAAGTACTTTGTCAACGCCAACAAATTGTCATTCCATTTCGAGACGTCGCCCAAAAAGGTCGTTTTGTACATAGAGAAGAGCAAGGAGGGGCATGTAACGCCAGTCGATGGCGTGCAGATAGTTGACTTTGCTTGCGGCAATAACCACACGGTAAGTGAATAATCTCCCCACTTCTTTCAAGTCTAAACTAAATTTTTCTCTTCAGGTGGCCATCGACTCCAAGAAGCGCGTTTACAGCTGGGGCTTTGGCGGTTTCGGGCGTCTCGGACACGCAGAGCCCAAGGACGAAATGGTGCCGCGTTTAATGAAGTTTTTCGATACTCAGGGTCGGGGTGGGCGCAGCGTCTTTTGCGGCTCCACTTTCAGTCTGATCGTCAACGAGCTGGGCCTGCTGTTTTTGTTCGGACAGAATAAGAAGACGGGCGAGGCCAATATGTATCCCAAGCCAGTGCAGGATCTGTCCGGCTGGAACATCACCGACATTGGCTGTGCCAATACATCGATTATGATTTCGGCCGACGACACACTGATCGCTTGGGGCGCATCGCCCACGTTCGGCGAGCTGGGCATTGGAGAGTTCCAGAAGTCGTCGACGGTGCCCAAGGAGGTGCCAAAGTTGGACAACATTAAAATACCTCAGGTGACTATGGGTTACTCGCACACGGTGTTGCTTGTGGACACCACCCACGAGGCCACCAAGCAAAAGTACGAGAAGATGCCCGAGTACACTATCGATGATTAGGTGATTAGATGGTGTGCGGCCTTTCAAGTGCTGCTACAAACACGTTTACCGCTGCCAACAACAATACTGCTCCATGTAGGAAATTCTGAGAACTGATCATCGAAACTCTGCTGCTACTTATCGAAAGTGAAACTAAACACAAAAATCCAGCAAAATGTATGCTATAAGTTAAAAGATTATTATTACGCTAAACTCGCTATCTACATACTATACGATAATCTCAGAAAACGGAAAAAAAGTTGATTATGTTTCCAAACTCTAATTTATTCTCGTAACTGATACTATTCCATCCTGATCCTGTTCCCCTTTTATAATTTATTGCCGCCCACCTTTAGGCTTAAAAACGATGCATAAAACGTATGATTACCCATTTGTAATTTTTAATTTGTAATGTACACGTAACAAGTTACAGTATTCTGCATTCATTTCGAACAGAGTGAGCAAAAGCAACCACAAAACTACAAAACACGTAAATTAACCAACTAAGCGCATAGGTTACATATAAAAAGTATACCATGGAAAAATCCAATACCAGTTGCAACTATTAACTAGTACATCATGCATTTTAATCTTATACAAAGGAATATTTAAATAAAGAGAATGTTAGTATTTAGACTGCACTCGTTTATCATTGGCTTTTCACTGAATGGTAAACATTACAGCTACTTATAGCTGGTACACATATTTAATATCGAACAGGAAACTTTAAGGAGGTCTGACTGTAGAGCGGCGATTCTAAGAACAAATTGGAATCAAGGATTAGCCGCACTGGGGTAGCTGTAGGTCAGTCCGCCAAGGGATGTTTGACGGTATCCCCCGATTTCTGACCTGTGCCGACTGAGTTCCCAGGCCCAGTCCCAGTCCCAGCCTTGAGTCCTCAGTCCTGATGTCCTGCCGACTGAAAGCGAAAGTCAGAGTGCGGAAAGCTCTGGCGCAAAGCTCTCTCTCTCACTCTCTCGCCGAGTCTCTCTGCTCTCTCGCACGCGAGGACTCTTGACTTCGGAGTGCGACTTTGCGGCCGGAGCTCCGGCGGATTTTTCCCTGACACAGTCTTCCGCCGTGGTCCTGTCGAGTAATGTGCGCCGCTGAGGAACAGTCCCTGCACGTCGCGCCTTGAGTTTCATTTTACCTTTTTTTCGCCCCCACCCCACCCGACACTCATACATACAAACACCGACCGCACACTCGCACACACACACACACACACACGCGCGCACATTTGACAATATCAACAAAATAGTTCGAGGAGTTTTTAAAGCGTTTTTACAAGTGTACGACGAGTCATTCTGCACACGAAATACATATTTGCTAAATTAAATATATTGAAAAGGCGGCGCAGCAACGATCTAACTGTAAATTACAGTGCCTTCCATACAAATAAAGCGCCGCAGCACAACATCGAGCAGCAGCAGGATCAGCAACAAATGCCTCACAACGCTTCGTTAAGGATAACACGGTAGGACATTACGTATACGCAGTGGGGGAATCCTTGTTTATGCACACGTATATATGTATGCATGTATTGGTTTGTTTGCGAGCGTATGTGTGTGCGTGTGTGCAACATTATTTTTCGCTATTATTCCACTAGTTATGGTGTCCTTTTTTCGGATGTGGGTGTGTGATTGCGTTGCCAGCGACCATCGCCTGCGAAACTAATTAGAAAGTGTCCTGCCCGAAATCCATTCTCCAAATTGAGCCTAAAATTAAGGAGGGAATTTCATTAAAAAAAAAAAAGACTATAAATTCCTTGTATAATTATTCCTCATCGCGCAGATACAAAGACTTGTTTGCTGGCCATTGTGGCGGTCACGAATAGGCCAACGAACAAGAAGCCTGGACAAGGACCCCCGGCATCCCCGACCATACCCATCCGTCCGTCCGCCTAATACGAATATAAAAGCTGCTGAAATCAATAAAGACAGACAAAAAGCTACGGGCTGGCTGACGTTAAAGCCAAAGGAAAGGAAAGGCAGGCAAGGCAAAGCAGGGCGCAGGGATGTGGATGTGGCTGTGTATCCTGCGCCTCGGCCAAGACAAGACTACCGCCCTCCCAACCCACGGCTGTGTGTATGTCGTATCTGCTTGTGGCACATTAAGTCACCTGTGGCGGACACTTTTCATATCGGCAGCAACAACAATGGCAAATCTCGTCATCATCGCTTTCTCTCGCTCACCTACCTCATTGGCTCTCCTGGCGGCCATCCTTGTGCCCCCTAATCCAGCTCCTACCCTCTTTCATCCTGGCTTTTGTCACCTTTTGAGCTTGTTGCTGACGTTTGAGTGACGCAAATTAATACATACACAATTCGTTTAGTTCTGGGATCGCCGCAATCCGCTTGCCAGCAAAAGTAGAGAAAAAGAGAAGTCCCCAAGTCGAGAGCCTTCAGAATCACCGCCTATCCGCCTGTCTATCCAAAAAGGCGTCAGCAGTCGAATATGCTAATTTGTGACTTGCAAAATTATTCCGCCCGATTTGCTCCACCACCGAATTATTTTTGTGGGGGCGTGACCTACATATAAACAAAGATCAACACAGAAATGCTCTAGGAATCCATAAATCCAACGAGGCAGTTAAGAAAATATCCTTTCATATTGATGTTTTTCTCTCGGTGTATCGTTTATAGCAAAATATGTCTGTTGTTGTTAAAGGTGAAGAGTGTGTTTTTGGGGCTTCAACTGCAGGTGCTGTCCTTTAAATACCAACCGAGCAAGGACTTGTTTGTTCGGCTTTCCCGCGCAATTAAGCGAAAACTTTCCCAGACATGCTTCCTCGATGGGGCTTAACGTCAGCGGAGCAGCGATGTCAGTGGCAGCCATCATCTGAACCGAATGTCAGTGGAGGTCGCTGGAAAGGGGGTTCCATTTCCACCAGTTTATACTACAGAACTAATACTTAAATCAAGGCAGTTAAAAATTTTAGTATGCAACCGGAAATGGCTACAAAAGCTCGTTAACGCTCTTTCCAAAAATACTGCCCAATTCTACAGTCATCCGATTTTAATGAAGCAAAATTTACTGCCATGCCATGCAAGAGATATGAATCACCGCATGGGAATAGCCCACAAAGGACCTTTACCCCATGCACTCTATCATGAACACGGTACACACTTTTAATCTGCGACTAATTGCTGCTCCGTAATGAATTGATTTCGGTGGCACATTCCAAATGTCCGTTGATTGGGGAAATCCCCGAAAAACATTCGAACCATTCGCCCCTGGAGAGCACAGAAACAGCGTCTCTGATTCTGGCAGGAATTGGAGGGCATAGGGCGGACCTTGTGGTGGTTTGTCGAGTGCACAAAGTGCAAGGTTGCGTGGCCATTCATTTCGCAGCCGATGGGTGGAAGTGGGCGGCGGTGGGTGGCGCCCGGAAGGAAGAGCATCAGTAATCTCTAAGTGCGCCTTGTTCGCATTCGTACTCGTGCCCGCATTGCATAAGTGTCAGTGTCAACGGGGCGGGAATGTGGCTGTGCTTGTGGGTGTTTGTGTGGGAGAAGTGTCCTTGTTGGCAGACAAAAAGACTGATGATGATGGCATTTTGTTACTTTGCTACCTTCCTTTGTCGCCCGTCGCACGGCAGCTCCTTTAGTATGAAATGAGGCGACCAGGCAAGCGCCTCGCCATCGAAGATCGTCCAAACAGAGTACGGACCAGGACACGGCGACTCGCACAGGAAGAGGAACAGGTGCAGGCACAACAACTGGCAGGAGCATCGGTGTCGGCAAGGGATACTGGCGCGGGATCGAAAGCATGAACAGGGACAATCTGCAGCAGTGGTGGGAGAACTCGTACCGGCGACATCATCCAGAGCCCACCTATGACCTTGGCCTGGACTCCGCGGAGCTGAATCTCGCCCTCCAGGAGCCCAACCACTTGCCCGCGGACTACGACTATGGCAACTTCAGTCTAGGCAATCCGTATGACGTGGACTCGGAGCACTCCATTTCCCCTCTGACGCTGCTCCTGCTCGCAGTCAGTTATGGCCTGGTGGTTTTCGGCGGCGTCGTGGGCAACTCGACACTGGTGCTGACCCTCTGCTCCGCCTCATCGGTGCGTTTGCGCAACCCTCTGCTACTGGCCGTCTGTATTGCCGATCTCCTGGTCACCGGCATCTCCGCTCCGGTCACGCTCCTCAATCTCGCGATGAACCGGCGGACGCGATCGCTGCCCCTGGTGCTGTGCAAGGTCATACACTACGTACAGGTGAGTGGGTCAATCAAGCAAGCTTAAGTTAGCCAAGGAACTAAGTTAACCACACCCTGTCCAGGTCATGCCCGTTTCGGCCAGCACTATTTCGTTTTTCATGCTCTCCCTGGACCGCTACGCCACAGTAAAGCATCCGCGATTGGCACAGCTCCGCCAGCGCCGCTACTTGCACGTCTCCCTGGCGCTTCTATCCTGGCTCGCATCTGCCGCCATCAGCACTCCCTTTCTGTTTGCCTACAAGATCATCGCCAAATCGATGGTGGTCAAGGGCGGTGGGGCGGCGAACACCACGCCAAACCCGGTCAGCATCAGCTGCACCTCCGACCTGGGCGCCAATGCCATGTTCATGTCCTTCATTATCTTCCACACCATCGCCGTGTTCGTGCTGCCTGGCATTGGTGTGCTACTCAACCACTACGGCGTCCGACGCAAGCTCTGCGCCCTGTCTCTGACAGCTCGAGCTGCCCATGGAGAGCTGCCGCTGCCCATTCCCATCCTGCGACGCCAGACCCACATGGTCATTGTGACGGGCTGCCCCAACGCTCAGCAAGCGGCCTGCGGTGGGGGCACCACGGCGGACGACACCTCGAACGGGAACGGCACGGGCACCGGCGGCGGTCCCATGGCCGTCAGTCCGGGAGACATACAGCTTCACACCCTGCAGCCGCGCCAGCCAGGCTCCGCAGGATCGGCCCTCGAACCGGGCTCCTACCGCTCTAGCAATCCCATATCGCCCAGGTGAGTCATAAATACTGTGAAGTTATTAGCAAAATCGTTGTAAGCAGTGCGTAGGCTTGATATGGTCAGAAGGTATTAGTTTATGACTTTAGTCATCAGTACATCAGTTGGTATAAGTTAACTAACTCGCCTACCCACTTAGGGCCATGAGGGAGATTCGCGCCCACTCGCAGCGCCAGCGCATCAACCGAGCAGGCAGGGGACCAGCGACACCCGGCATTCCACTGCCCCAGACCTCCACGCTGCGGTCGCGAAGGCACCTGGCCAACATGCTCATCGCCTCGGCAGTGATCTTCATTGCCTGCTGGGCACCGCACGTCTTCTGCATCTTCTACAAGAACTTCGGCAACAATCAGCAGTGCAGCCAGACCTCCGTTTACTTCAGCCTTCTGCTAGGTGAGTCCCGACCACCAAATCCCAATCCGAATCCGAATTGGAACTGACCAGCTGATCCCGTTGCAGGCTACTTCTACTCGGCCATCAGTCCGGTGATCTACTGGGCGCTCAACCACAATTCGCTTCGACAATCTCCCTGCGCGCCCATCATCCGCCTGCGCTCCATGCAGAACTTCCTGAGGTCGCGCTTCCGGACGCACACCGCCCCGCCGCCTCCCTCGTCCACCAACGAGGCGGCACTGGGGGCATTCAACCCCAAGCTGATCAAGCTGACACCGAAACAGTATAGAGCTCAGGCCTCTTCGCATTATCTCTACTAGTGTGATACTAAGCTAAACTTGATATACATATATACACATTTATATACACGCATATATAGTATATTTTTTACCTACGACCCCACCCCCGACCCGTCGATGCCCTCTAGTACCCTCTAGTAACGAACTCCAACCCCGAACTTTGACCCAACCGAACGAAACTATCTAGATGTTTTTCAAAAGCTCTACGCAACAATTGCATAATACGAAAGATACATGCTACATATACATATATAGAGTACATACTACCTTACATAGCAGTGTTAGTCAACGCTTATTTACACGATGTTGTGCGCCTGAAGCTATGCAATAAGGACACCGGAGTCCTGCCGCAACTCTTGCCTATAACGAGGATAGCACTGGTAACGAAAGCAAGAGGAGAAATAGAAAAAAATGGTGGAAAAAATACAAAAATAACGAAACCCTTCTAGTGACTTGTTCGAATTGTTGTTTAGTCTTTTAAGCTGAAATATTGTACTATGTTCCTTCTCATAGATAAGCAATAAGTGAACGCTTTAAGCCAAGTTAAACAAACGGAAAACGAATCAAACTAAACTAAAACTCGATCTAAAACTTTTAAACGATTTAAACGTAAACTCGAAAGCATACCTAACGAAACATTAATAATTATATACATACGCGACTACATACAAATAACAACTAACAAGTGAAAACTAAAAAAAAAATGAATGTAAATGTGAGCAAAAAACAAAAGGATAACAATTAGTATTGTATACATATTCTTCGACTTAATTCTTTATACACTTTTTCTAACCATTTTTAATATCGTTCAGTAAACTGAACACGGTGTATAGTGCAATTCAAGCTGCTGGAAATATTCGCGTTTCAGATGCCAGAGCCACCCAAAGGATCGGACTCTGGATCGGGTTTCATTTCACTCCATTCAGTGGCAATCGTTACCTAATTTGCCAAACTTTTGTACACGCTCTCCTGCGAACGACTCTCTTCTTACTCCCCCTGGGTTTTCGTTCAATCCTTGAAGTATCTTGTTTGGAGCCATCTGAAGCAGCAGCTCTCATTATCGCCTTGGAATTAGTGGCCATAAACCTTAAGCTAACTTTAAATAACCATCGTTTTGTACTTTACAAATCGTCATCGACAACAGAGAATCTATGAAAATACTATAAATATGCTATCTAGTACTTCCATTCATTGTTTTACTAACTTTTTCGATTGTCGGGTGGACTATTAAATACTCTACAGATGTGGAAATATGTGGATGCTGGACTAAGTTGGCTAAATACTTACCGATTTAATAATCAGCATCCCAACTTATCGGTTTCTATAATTATTATATCAGGCTTGTCGCCTGGCTTCAATGACTTGGTCGATCACTGTTGCATTAATAATTCATAAGTGGATATTTAAGTGACTTGAAATCACGGTGTTGCATAATGCTGACACGGCAAAATGTGGGAACCGAATGGTGTTCTAAGCATAGAACCTTACAGCAGCAAATCAGTCGGTCGGCGGTCATATAAGCACCAAGTACAGGAATTCCTCGCAATGCTTTACAAATATCTGCTGTTTTGCTTGGCGGCGTTTTTGCTCATTACGGCGCATTCCGATGCCAAGGAGTATGTCCATCATACATCATTAAGTAATCACTATAATGGGCACTTATTTTCAGATATCAGTTTATCCCCGCTCGATGCGTGGAGCAGCCTGGAGTCGGTCAGAAGATTGGCGGTCCCTTAAGCATATGCAGTTTTCCACCAGACTATGCGAAACCGGATTCGGAGGACATTCAGGCCGTGATTAAACACATTAAGAGCTTGCAATTGAATTGAGTCACACAAAAATTCGACTTATTGAAACGTTTAGAGAACTATACACTTTATAGGCATCAAGTCGCGCTCGGGTTAATGAAATCAATAAAATTAGCTATAACTTTGTATCTTAATTGCTGGCGCGCTTTGCATGCAGTTGCATACGTTTCTCGATCTCGGGCCGGAAGTGACGAATGAGACCCTGGACTGGCCAGGCGGCACCATCACCAAGCGCGCAAATAGTGTGTCCCTCAATTTGTTTGGAAATCTCCCACAGCATATCGATCTCAGCGGGCTGGGCGTCACCCTTAACAAATCTACATCGAGAATGGAGATAGTTAAATTGGTTTTAATTACATGTAAATTGCGGACTTACCGAGTCATGATTTTGTTCATCCAACCGATTCCCTCTCGGCATGGCGTGCACTGGCCACAGCTCTCATGCTTATAGAACGAAATTAGCCTGGCAATAGCCTTTATCACATCCGTCGACTTGTCCATAACGATGATAGCCGCAGTACCCAGCGAAGTCTGAGCGGCGATTAAGCCATCGAAGTCCATGATAACATCGTCGCAGACATTTTTGGGTATGATGGGGGTGGATGAGCCGCCGGGAATGACGCCTAGCAGATTATCCCATCCACCAGTGACGCCTCCGCAGTGGCGCTCAATCAACTCCTTGAGTGGGATGGACATTTCCTCCTCCACAGTACAGGGCCTGTTGACGTGTCCCGAAATGTTGAAAAGCTTGGTGCCAGAATTACGGGTGCGACCGAAGCTGGCGAACCATACACCGCCACGACGGCAAATGGTTGGTGCAACGGCCACGGTCTCCACATTGGTAACTGTCGTTGGGCAACCGAACACACCCACGTCAGCTGGGAATGGCGGCTTCAAGCGTGGCTTTCCCTGCTTTCCCTCCAGCGATTCGATCAGAGCGGTCTCCTCGCCGCAAATGTAAGCTCCAGCGCCGCGGTGCATGAAGACGTCGAAGTCGTAGCCTGTTCCGCACGCATTCTTTCCAATCAGACCAGCCTGGTAGGCCTCGGCAATGGCCAGTTGCATGTTGGAAGCCTCGTTGTAGAACTCGCCACGAATGTAGATGTATGCAGCCTGGGCGCCCATGGCGCGTCCGGCAATCAGACAGCCCTCCACCAGCTTGTGTGGATCGTGGCGCATGATCTCGCGATCCTTGCAGGTGCCAGGCTCTCCTGGAAAGGAATACAAAATCAAATATTGGTCTTGGAACGCAACCCCAATTCCTCACCTTCATCGGCATTCACCACCAAGTACTTGGGGCGTCCATCTCCGGGCTTGTTCATGAAGGACCACTTCATACCGCTGGGGAAGCCAGCTCCTCCACGTCCGCGCAGGCCGGACGTCTTGATCTCGTTAACGATCCAGTCTGCCCCCTTCAGCACAATCTCCTTGGTTTTGTACCAGTCGCCGCGCTTCAAAGCTCCCTTCAGCCTCCAGTCATGTCGTCCATAGAGGTTGGTGAAGATGCGATCTTCGTCCGCCAGCGGACCGAATTTGGTCTTCGTCTGTGGCGGAGGAGTGCCCGGAGGTGGGGCCTGGGTGCTCTGAAAGCGCTGCACATGCAGGCTGGCCGGCAAAGCCGCGACTGCAAGACACATTCAGAGTAAATCAATAAATTGCGCAGAACACTGGACACTTTTGTTTTGCTTTGCGCAAAAATTACATAATTTTATGGCATGGAAATTGTTTGTTTTTAAGGCATAGGAAGCTTATGGCAATGGCATGATCCTTACGGAACAAGCCAATGACACTGATAGACAACTGGTTTATGGTTAGGTGGCGTTTATTTACCAATCTGCGGCTTTGTTAACAAATTAAATCGCACAATTGCAGCCATTTTCGGGACAACTGACTGACAGCTGAAATGTGACGTTCGTACGCAGCGCTGCCAGATGGTCCGATTAATTAATAGTGCAGATTAATCAGGGGCTTTCGTGCACGGAATCAGCTGTAATCAAATAAATATATTCGTTTTAAACTGGATCAAAAATCTCTTACTTATTAAACACAACAGAAACCATTAAAACCATTTAAAAATGTTTTGAGCCAATGTGATGTTCCTTTCACAACTAAGCAGCCCTGGTGTAAACGGGGCTCAAGTACAAAGCCGTCAGACAGTAAATACGTCCACACTGTATACTCTACTATTTGTTTAGTTAAAAATGGCCCATAAGCAGAGCAAGAGCAATGAGACATCCAATGGCTCGACCACTGAAATAATTGACGAAACCGATTCCCGTGCTCAATTGGAATCGGGCCGGACCACACCCACTCTTCTGTTGCGCCTGGAACATCCGCGGAACGAACGCCGGGTGGCCTTTCACGCTGGGATCATCGACAACGAGCATTTGAATCGCAAGAAGTCCAAATGTAAGCATTGATTGCTTCATCGAAGGATCAGACTGATTTCCTCCCATTTCAGGCTGCTGCATTTACAAGAAACCTCTCGCGTTCGGCGAGAGCTCCTCTGAGGATGACGAAGACTGTGAGCACTGCTTTGGGCATCCGGAAAAGCGTCAGAGAAACGCAAAACACAATCACGATCACGGGGACAAACCATGCACGGAAGCGTCGCATCCGGACGGACCTTCGACATCATCGCAGGCCGTGGACAGCAGTCAACCGCCAGCCGAGCCTGTTGAATCCCAGGCCGATCCGAAACCACCTACCCCAGGTGTTGACTTTGAGCAGACGGGCAGCTCGTAGAATGTACTCCAATTTAAATATGTATAATTATAAACGTTAACAACATGGAACCAACTAGCAAGCACGCGGATCTACAAACACAGACGGTGTTTTTGGGCAGTAAGAACCACTTGGGGATTTAAAATCGTATGCAGTCATCAGTTTTTCGGCTTCAACTCAAAGGATTCGCTGACGTTAATGGGGATATTGAACTCCTTTGCCTTTGCTCGTGAGCGCCAGACCTTAGGAAAGATGGATGCTTAAAACTGCAAGAGTGGAGGAGTCTTACATCATACCTTGATTGTATAGTCGTCGCTGGTGGTGACCAGCATCTCCGAGTCGCGAGGATTGAAGGCCACACTGTTAACCACATCCGAGTGCTTAAACTTTGCTAAGCTGATGCCGTAGTACCTATCCCACAGGTAGGCATGTTGATCTTCCGCTCCACTGGCCACATACTCCTCGCAAACATCAAGGAAGATAAAGAAACACTCCGCGCTGGGAGTGTAGGCCTTGTGGGCGCGCAGCATGTTGCCCACCCGCTTGAGAGTCATTAGGTCAATTACGTGGATGTCAATCTCTTGAGCAATTGGTGGCGGCTCCAGAGGGTTGGTGATCACGTAGTTCTTCGGCCAGGGACGTGTATTGACGTACAAGTAGCGGTGGTCTGGGCTCAGTGCCATGCCAATAATATGTCCATGCAAGTCAATTACCTTGTCCACCTTGTCGAATCTATCCTTGACTGACTCATAATCCCACCAGTCTGGATCGGTGCGCGGGGTCTGCTGCTGTTGCTGCTCGGCGGCGCGCTTTGCAGCTATCCTTTCTTTAAGAGTTGGCCCAGGATCGAGCTTTTTGGGAAAGAACACGTTGCGTATGCGCTTGAATCCTATTTGGTGAGGCGTGAAGGTGGTGGAGCCCGTTGAAAAAATGAGATATTTGGGTATACTGTTCTCCATTTCGTCGTATTCCTCTTGTACGTCCATAGAGTCATACTCCTCGTCGTCGTCATCGTTCGGTTCATTAGTGGAGGCCACTGCTCTCCTGTATTCCTCTAAGTAGTGTATGGTGGCGTCGCCGGGTCTCGATCTAGAACGACGCTCGCTGATGTCCGGCAAGTAGTTTTCTTCGGGTGTTGCGCTCCTTGTGCGTCGTAGGCTGGCAGCATGTGACACTGGATTGCCACTTGCCTGCGAGCTAGATCCTTGATCACCACTGGGTGGCGAAAGCGCTGCGTTGTGATTTTCCTGGTCGGCAATAGTGGCCAGGGGATCGTTACTCTCGTCCAGCCATGGACACCTGGCCACCATTATAGCTCGAACCGAGCTGGCATTTCGGTTGTAAAACTTATATAGCTGGCTCATGATCGGCACATGCTCCGAGTCGATTTCTTGGTTGGCCTTGTTCAGCCACAGAACCGAGGTGCTCACCAAGTGCGCCAACCAGTGCAGGTCGCCCGAGATCAGATATTGATCGCTGAACCAGGTGCCAAAGATGTCATACGGACGATTTACCACCCGGCAGCGTAGATGTGACTCTGTTGCTCCCAAATAGAATACAGCAATCTCCCCGGAAGTGGACTGGGGTGAGCCAAAGTGAACACCGGAGACGAGGAGCAAGGTGTCGCTCTGATTGAACTGCGAGTATTGGGAGTACTTCCAGCTGAACTGCTTCATGTTGTGCGCATACTTCTCCGAACACGGATGCTGAGCGTTCCAGATCTGCAAAGAGAAGTTATTAGTATCTTTCCTTTAAGGCAACAGGGTGCACTCACTATCACATATCCGTCCTTGGAGCAGGTGGCGAACATTTCCCCGTTGTGGGCAAAGCTCACATGCAGCACTTGGTGCGTGTGGCCGTGGTTGTTCTCCACAGTGGGCTCCAGTCGCTGTGCCTGGACAAAGGGTATGTGCATGGACAGGCGCTTGTACTCCCCTCGCCAGCTCTCGGCCCCCGGCTTAAGCTGAATGCTCGGAGAGGCTTTGAAGTGCTCTTGGAACTTGTGGCGCCACAATAGGTCGTCCTTGGCGATGCTGTGCCAGCGCACACAGCAGCGACCCGCCCTCAGCAGATCGGGCACACTCAAGCGCTCAAAGATCATCAAGAGCACTGGTTCCGGCAGGGCCCACCACCCAAACAAATCTTGGCCAGAGGATCCCTCATCGCGTTCCGCCTCCTCCGATTGTTCCTCCAGTCTGTTTCCCAGTCGGGCCTTTTTGAAGGTCACTTCCATGGGGATATTAGAGATGGAGAAGCTAGACCTTCGTTTTTTCCGAGCAAGTTATGGCCAAACTGATGTTTCGCCGTCAGTGTGCCCTTGGGTAATAACTGGTTTAGCTTGTCTTGTTTCCGCGGCTTCGCAATTAAAGATAACTTTCCCCCTTATTGTTATTGTTTGCGGAGGCCAACGGAACAGCTGTTGCAAAAACTCGAACACTCTCACTCGCTTGGCTATCGATATCAGGCAAGTGTTATCGAAAAGCCAGTGGTCATGCAATCAAATTGAAAACTCGACTCGATGATTCCTAGTAATAAGTTGGCCCAAAATTTATCTTTGACAGTTGCAGTAGTTCAAAAATAAAGTTAACAATATAATCAGACTGAGTAGTGTTACAAAGATATCAAAATAAATAAATTGAAATGTAGGTATCGTAAATATACCCTTTTTTTAAGCAGTACTGAGTATGCATGTTATGTAGACGCGACAATGAAATATGTAAGGTTCTTAAAATATTTTACCCACAGAACTAAAAATGCCGGCATGTCTGCGCTCCCTTAGCCCCCGATGGTGAGTTTACTCATGCAGTAAGATGAACATGGCCACCACGCTTCTGATTCCCTCAGCTTCCAGCAGCTACTTCGCCCACTGGGTCGACATGTGGGCTCGTACAGCAAGGCGGTGGTTATTGCGGCTGCCGTTAGGACACCAAGTGCTCCCTTTCGGGCGGAGGAGCAGCGACTGGCAGGCCTGGTGGTGGATGAACTAGTCAAGCGCACCAGCGTGCCGCGCGAGGAGTACAACAAACTTATTGTTTGCTCCTCCCTCAAGACGCCCGCTCCAGAGTGCAGGGAGCGGCTGTCCAGCGTCGCTCAAGAGTTGGGCCTCAAGTGTGAGACCTTGGCGCTGCAAGACGACGTCTGCTCCATCAGCGGTCTGCAGATGACGCTGGACTGCCTGGAGCGCGGCGAAGACCAGTGCATCATTACGGGCGACACACGCTGTCAGGTTGTCCAGCCGGAGCACGGCGTTCTGTCCAACGAGCTTATGGCCGTGCAGCAGCCCCAGACTCGCAAGCGAGCTGGATCTGAACTGGCCACCGAGCCAGAGTTGACGCCCACGCTAGGTGCCGCTGCTTTGGCCTGGACTACTATGCAGACAGCACAGCGTCTGAACCTGCAACCGCTCGCCCTGCTACGAGAGTTCGCCGTAGAGCAGGATCACGAGCAGGCTATGTACCGTCTGGATGGTAGGGAGCCCGTGACGCCCAGTGATATCTACACCTGGAACATGGTCACAGGCACGCAGAAGGGAATACCGGATAGCATACTTGGCGATCTACATGCCAACCGCCTGTGCACGCACGACTTCAAGCAAATCACGGCCAGCCACCTGCTAACGCATCTAGTCCATTCCCTTCCTGCAGGAGGACTGGGTTGCGCTTTTATGGGCACGACGGATGGCCGTTCCATGGCCATGGTCCTTGAGAAGCTGTGAGTTTTGATCTCGGTTATGCATGCTTCTACTAACACAATTCATCTTGCAGGGTGCCTAGCATTGATCAGGTGGAGGGCCTTCCGTTGCTCACTTTGTATACCAGGGAGCCCTGTCCGCTGTGCGACGACCTTGTAGAGCAGTTGGAACAGGGCTTTGCAGGTCAATACCGTCTGGAGAAGGTTTACATCGACCGAAAGGAAAACGTTAGGTTCCTCCGCCTCTTCAGGCACGACATTCCCGTTCTGTTCTTCAACGGCCAGTTCCTATGCATGCACCGGCTGAACGAGGAAGCTCTAAAAGAGCGACTGGAGGCGCTAAACTAGTCCGATTATCGTTTCTAAGACACAAACAAAATTGAAGTCAGTTCAAGAAAATGCATAACTCAAGCTCTACTCTACTTGTTTTTGTTTAACATTTATCATGCATATTGGGCAGAGTTTTTATTAAGTACCGAGGGTTTTTCATACTCTAATCCTTTAAATAAATATTTTGCTCTGCATGGATATTATAACCGGAAGAAGTTTAAAAAATTTCGCCCATGGGTTTGATAGTGATTTCATGTACCTGAAGATGGTTATTTAAATTGGTCATAAGTTAATACATAAATATTGACCTCTGCTCACCTGAACATGAGGCGGAGTTCGCAGAGCATACATCACAGCGTCCGCAATGTTCGCTGGTTCGAGTCTGGCCATGTCCTTGACGTAAAAATGGATCTCTTCCGGGAAGATGTTCGTGTTCACCGCACCAGGACAGATGCCTGTAACCCGGATTTTGTTCGAGTGCAGCTGGAACTCCTGCCGATATGTTTCTGTGATGGCGGTGATGGCGAACTTGGTGGCCGGATATATATTGAACGATGGCAAAACGTCGATGAAGTTGAGCACCTGGTGTCCGGCTATGCTGTTGATGATGAGAACGTGGCCTTCGCCACCTCGCCGTTTCATGTTATTAAACGCCTCGCGGGTACACCAGATCACGCCCATCACGTTGGTGTCTATGACCTCCTTAAGCTTCTGCGTATTGCTCGGAGTGACCAGTTCCGTCTCGCGAGTAATGCCAGCGTTGTTCAGCAACACGTCGGCGCCCTCCAGCTCCCGTTCGATCCAGTCAAAGGAGCTCTGCACCTGATCTTCCTTGGAGACATCGCAGCGGCGCGGTATGAAGTTCGCCTGCAGCTCCCTGGGCAGACTGTCCCTGAGCTCTTTCAACTTGGCCTCCCGACGTGCCAGGCCCACCACTCGCAGTCCAGCGCCGATCATGGCCCGAGCACAAGCGGCGCCTATGCCTCCGCTGGCTCCTGTCACCACGGCCAGTTTGTTCTGCCACCGCTCCATGCCGTCTTGTGAATGAGGAGCTGATGCAGGTCAGAAGCCCGCATCGGGAACTCGGGAGCAGTTCCATGGCTTCCTGCTTCGCAATTGAGGTTAATCGCTAACGGTCGAATGTTGTTGGCAGGTTCTAGATTCAATTAATTCCTCATACATAATATATGTATGGAAAGAAGATTTAACAATTTGGGTCAGGATTATACGCATAAGGTTAGGCTATCCTTTTATTCCTAAAAGAAAATGTATTAAGGAACTATGAAAGACTTTAATCTTAGCATTGTATAAAATAGCTCAAATGTAAATATTTTTTTAAGTTTATTTACTTACATTTAAATACAAGTTGGTGCCCAGTTACATATAAAAATCTAAATTTCAGTATAATATATCTTTTTTTCAAGTAAAATTCAATATGCATATTTATTTAAATTCTTAAAATCGGTTTGAATTTACGCTTGCCGGCAAATTGGTCATCGATAGTGCAGGGCACACTCATCGATATTTTCTGCCCAGCAGGAGTCAGACATAACTGCCATCACTAATAAAGTAGAAAAAAAAAACCATAAGCTTACCACAGGTGTCGCAATTTTCAGTAAATTCGCAGCAAAACCAAACAATTTTCATTCAATCATCTGTGAAATAATAGCTATCACACAAAATTGCACAAATGGACATCGAATTGAAGAAGGTGAGTGGAAGGCAAGTTGCCAAAAAGGCAGACTGCCGACTAAGAGCGCGTGCTCGTCCAAGGAACTTACTCATAGACAATTACTTTTGCGTGCAGGCCTTCACCGAAATGCAGATCAATAAGCGGGAGACGACCAAGAAAATCCACATGATTGACATGAAGTGCGACATGGTCAAGACGGGCAAACGCAAGTACCAGCTGACGGAAAAGGGCACCAGCAGTTTGGCCGACGACACAAGGTACATAACTAAAAGCACGACTAATCAACTCCAGATGTTCAGATGTCTAATTGGACTGTTTCCCTGCAGAGTTTACCAGTCCGTGGGTCGCATGTTCCTGCTTACCGATGTGCAGAATATGCGCGAGGACCTAAAGGCTAAGCAGGATAAATGCGACAAGGCGATAGAACTGCTGGAGAAAAAGAAGGAGTTCTTAGAGAAGTCCCTTAAGAGCCAGGAAGACGGTTTGCGCGAGCTGGTACAGCAGCGCAAGGAAGCCGATCAGACTGCGAAATAGACTACAACTCCAAACTGGCATTTATCCTCAACGCAATTGCTTATTTATTTTCAATATACTCGTCTAAATTGAAGTTGGCGTAGCTGACAAACTCGTTGCCCAGATTGCGTTCGTGTTCCGGGCGGAAGATGCACTTGAGCACGGGCAGGCGGGCGGTTAACCAGGGCTCCACCACCTCACCGGAGCACAGGATAACCTTGCTCTCCTTCTGGTTTCGTTGCAGCCTAGTGACTATTTCACACGTTTTGGCAATGCACTCCTGTGACAGGAAGGGCGGGTCGGCCACGATGAGGTCATATTGCTGGTGGTGCTCTTTGAGGTAGTCCGGGTTGCTCCCTACGCAGTTCAGGTCGTAGTGCACAAAATCTGTGCCATAGGCTTCGAAACGCATATCGAACTCGAAGATGTGGACTAAAAGATAGAATGATGACTATTCATTCATAGTCGTTTCACATGTCCACTTACCTGTGTCATGTATCTCCCTGATGTCCTTGTAGAGCGATGGGCAGGAGAGCAGTGCTATACTAAAGTCACCCGAATCCTCCGTGCGCTCCGCCAGAAGCTTACGCACAACATCCCGCAACGTGTGCTTGGTTTTCGTGCTGTACCAGAACTGACTCAATTGCTGCAAGCGAAGAGAGTTTCAGCATGAGTTTCTAAGGTATTTGCAGGTGCTCTTGCCCAATCCTCCTCGAACTGTGCATCCTTGCCGGTCTTGTTGGCTATTTGATTCTCCTCCTCGGCTTCGCGTTTTGATCGCTCCAACAGGAATTCGTTTAAAATGGCCAAGGTGTCGGCGGGCAGCGAGATGTCGTCGTCCATGATTAATAATTCGCCAATGCGAATGAATCCTAGAGCATTCAAATCAAAATAAACCAAAATGTGCGTTTGAAGATTAGAGGTGCGAAAGTAGCGATACAAATGACAACTTATTGGGGGGACTCCAGGCAATTGCCCTTGGCGCTATTTTCAAATTGTAAATTATTAGAAGCTTAGGCCAATTGCTATATTGTTATGTTACTTTCAAAAATAAAATGTATATTATACGTGTGCATATCGATTACCAATTTTAAAAAACCATCATCGTTGTAAGAATTTATAATTTTAAGATAATTTATTGATACAACTAGCTTTTTCCAAAAACCTGTATCGGAACTTATTTAACAATACATTTTCAAACTGGATTGAATATTTATACGTTGTAGTTGTCGATTAAAACTGCAACTTTTAAGTACGTGGTCTTTAAAATTCGAAAGATCGAGAAAGCTGAGCGATAAAAATCGGTTGCAGCCCTGTGTCAGTTCGTTTTTATCGAACTAGATCAGCTTTGCCCGTCCATCTCTAGTTCGCACGGGAGCCCCGACCAAACTGATACGTATTAATTTACGAGAAAAACTTGTGTTTAATTTGAAGTCACATCATATCGCAGGCTGGAACGGACCTGCTGCTAAGTTAGAGGTAAGTGGATGGCCAACGTGAATTAGGAAAATCAGTGGCTCGCCGGAAGTGCGGCGCAGAACGAATTTCTATCGAAATCCAGGCGATTAAAGGCTAACTTTCTTCGCTTGACGACGTTCCCAAATCGGATAAAAGGGTGCTGCTGGCCCAGTGATTACTCTGGTGAATTATGCAGGTCGGCATTTGGACTTCCGTGCGGGGGAGGAAGCATCCAATTCCGCAGCGCTACCATGTCGAATTTTCACAGCGCGGCGCGAAGAGCCCTGCACTTTGATTTCGTTGCCGTTCATTGTGGAGTTCAGTCGGGTCAATCAGCCTCAATTTGCGAGCGTTACCTTCTGAATCTCTGACGTGTACCTACCAACCAAATTGACCATCCAAACTGTCCATTATGTGACATCATGGCTAACATATTTTCATCAGTTTGGGCTTCCGACTCCGGACTATTGCATGAATAATGTGCGCGCGGGGTGACAGGTGCTACCTTAAGTTGACTAGCTGACCCACTTCCGTTGAAGGACCCTCCGTCCACAGATCCCAATCGATATGGCTGCCCCACTGTCAGTCCCATTACTCGGCATGTAAATCGAAAGTACACGTAGGATGGACCCACTCGTCTGGGTTTACTTAATCGTTCGGCCCAGCCCACTCCCCTCATGTTTCACCTGTTGCCACCTGTTTGTGTTTCAATATTTTGACGTGTATTTCGTAACAACATGCACATTGTGCGCTATCTTGCAGTTTTCTCTTCGAGCTTCGTAACGAAATCTTTGCGTTTAGTGCGCCAGGCATCATAAACCGCATACTCGAGAAATATAATTGCCGAACCGTAAGAGTACATGATACTTTAGCGATGGCTTGACTGTTTTCTTTTTTTTTTTTTGGTTTCCTCATGCAAAGCACTGTCCGTAATGGTGGGCAAGTCATCTTGGCTAAAGCGAACATTAACACGCCTTTTGGGCCAGCCCGTTCTCGTTTTAAGTGCGTTTGCCAGCCACTTTCCATTTGACTGGTTTAACAGTTGGCCCTGACTTTCAATTAAGACGTGAAGCGCGTGTCACTGAGTCACTGAAAAGCGGATTGCAGTCTAATCCTGGAGTCATAGAGGGCAGATCTTGCGGGCTATTCATTAGGTTGGAACCCTCAAACATCAGATAACGCCGCAGTTACTTAGCCGAGGTTCTCTTATCGCTGCCTATGCCTTAGATAGCAGCCAAATTCCCGCCGATAAGGCCGAAAGTAGAAACCTTATAACGATTTTCTGTTCATTTCTGCCTTTTCATAACTGCCTTGCAGACTGAATACTGAACGGAAAGCGTGCACGAAAGCTACTTCATCATGAGCACAACCACCGACCAACCACCGCGCTCCGAGGGCGCCGAGACCAACAGCTCCGAGAGATCCTCACAGCAGCAGGAGCAAACGCAGCAATCTCAATCACAGAACGTACCGGCCAAGCTCCTGCAGCATTTCCAGACAAATCGCATCGATTCCGCGCTATGGGCACTACGTCTGCTGGTCATCTTCTTCACCGTCAGCTACGTGCTGCCCATCTTTACGTGAGTACACGCGTTTTCCACATTGACCTACTCTAATTTTCACTTACTTCTCCACAGCTCACAACAGAGCGCATTCAGCAAGGTTATGCTGGCTAATGCCGCCATCTCTGCCTTGCGTTTGCACCAGAGATTGCCCACGTTCGCGTTCAGTCGGGAGTTCCTTGCTCGACTGTTTGCCGAGGACTCGTGTCACTACATGATGTACTCCCTGATCTTCTTCAACATCCGCCCATCGCTGTTGGTTCTGATTCCCGTGCTGCTGTACTCTGTTCTGCACGCCTCAAGCTACTCGCTTAAGCTGCTGGATGTAAGGAAAGAAATATTTCACATGTGGCACTTGTCTAATAAGAAATGTACTTACAGCTGATTGGCCAGAACTCATGGTGGGGTGCCCGTTTCATCATCTCCATTGTGGAGTTCCAGGCGGCGAATATCTTGAAGGCAACTGCATTCTGCGAGATCTTCATCATGCCTTATGCCATTGTGCTGGCCTTCATGTGAGTTTTAGCATATATCTTTTGAGGGGAATGCACTCCAACGCACAATGCTTTAAATTTTAGGAGCCACGCTGGACTGATGACGCCCGTTATTTACTACCACTATCTGGTGATGCGCTACAGCTCGCGACGAAATCCCTATCCGCGCAACGCTTTCGCTGAGCTGCGTATAACCTTCGAGGCGCTGGCCGCCCGCTCACCACCGGCTCTTGCCAAGATCATCCGTGGAGGCATTGGGTTCGTCAACCGCTTGGCGCCGCAGCTACAGCCGGCTGCAGCGCAAGAGTAGACACGACCAGCAGCTAGCGGAAAACAACAATCAGATGACATATGAATAAGTCTATTTAAATACCAGTTCACTTGCATAGATGTTCACACAGGAGATTGGGGTTCATCCGTTTTATTTGTTAGCCGAAATTCGTTGCACCTTTTTGAAGCGAAACTAGTTGTTTTACACCAGATTGTTTCGGCATTTAAGTTTAAATTTATCTATATATTATTGTAGTTTTTTGAGTACATCATCATGCTTTTTTCAATTACACACAATGTGGCCACGCACGAATTCCGCCATGGAGTATCAACGGCGCGTATTACTATATTTATATCCCAAAAACAAATTATTTCAATTTGTTTTGCTTTAACTTATATGTTCAAAATACTGATCAAACTAACGCTGTTAGTAATTATTTACATATATTTTGTATGAGTGTGTAAAGATTCGAAGAACCAAACAAAGTAAAGTAAAATTAAATAAAACATTTTGAGAAGGTACTAGAATTTGGATTACAATTTTTTATGGTTGATTGGCTTTAAATCTTCTGCTATTGAAAAATGGTATCAATCTTAATAATTTTCGTATCATCCTTAACGTATGCAATACATTAATTCCTCCTCCTCTGGTCATATAAAGTATATACATATATCAGGATCACGGGTCGATCTGGCCATGTCCGTCTGGCGTTCTCTGTGCTGCGGCATCTGGATGGGAGCAATCTAAGCACTTTTGTAGTGCGCCGAAGCATCAATCCACATCACAACTAATGAAATGATTTCTGGGTGTGAGGCTAGGGCGTTGGGAGTTTGTGGTTGGCTCTGGACTGCTTCCGAATTTCCATCAAGTTCAATGAACTTCTTGCGCAGCGCCAAAAAAACTGTTCGTCCAAATGAGGGTGAAGGCACCCGAGCTTTGTTGTGTTGTGTAGGTGAAACGACTCACTTTCGTTCTCAGTGCCGGGAAAACTTTGGGGCAGGGGCTTTTCCTCAGGGGCATGGAGGCAGGGTAGCAGGGTGGCAGGCAGTCCGTCCAATAGCACTGCCAGTGAGCCAGTTTATGGCATGGAGTGGTGTCTGCGTTCATGTTCATATGCGTGTTGATGCTTTCATGGGGTTCTTGAACTTTACCTCTGTCAAAGATTTGCTTTCTTGTTCCGATTATCCGAAGACAGCGGGAGGAACTTTGTGGCGCGGATTATGTTTCACTTAATTTGTTCAGCTTTCTTAGGTTCTTTATTAAATCAAAAGTAAGGGCATTGATTTGTAGCTTCCGTTCTTTTGGGGGGAAAAGCTGAAGCATACAAAATAGGGAATTATTACCCCGGGGCCATTATTTCTACTGAAAAGTAACGTTATCTGAAACTATTTCCCCAAAATCACATATTTTTTATATCGTTCTTAGGAGCAAAAGAAATGGAAGCACCAATTAACTGTAGGCAATGTTTAATTATTTGCGGTATGATCAAGTTTTCTATACCAATATTTTAGTACCTCAAAGAAATTAATTATGAAACCAAAATCAATAAGATTACTATTATTAATAATTTGTAGGATAAATACTTCTAGGGTTATATTGGGGATAATAGATAATAGATTATATGGATCAAATCTTAAATGGAAAGTGGTGGTGAGGTACGCATCTAAGCAATGTCATCAAATAAGAACTCTATTGGTAACTTGGAGTCAAGCAAATATGGGCTTAAATGGGTCAAGCTAACTAACTGGAGTCCACCACTCCGCATTGTGTATGGGTTCGAATAGCAACCCCCTGGAAATTTTCGGACTGGGACACGCATAAAATTTGGGCAAAAAACTGAGTGCCTATGCATTTCCACCCTAGTCGTCCCCCCACAAAAAAAAATAAATAAAACGAACTTCCCAAATGACATCATGTCAGCCCCATCCCCAAAAAAAAAAATAAACAGCCGAAAAGCAGTTGCACTAGCTGTTCGCATTCGTGAGTGTAATGTGAAAACTAAATTAGATACCGAAAGCGAAAGCATAAAGCACAGCTGAAAAATAAGCCCCACGCATTTGGGGTTGTCCGCCTCTTTTCCAAATCCCCTTCCCATTCCCATTCCCCTTTTCCCGACTACAAACAAGAAAAGGTCTTTGAACTCTTCACCAAATGTTGTACGAAAATGGGTCACGACTTGAGCATTTTCCAAATCGAAAATTTCCCCCATTGTCAATGGGGGAAATTGTCTCTAAGAAAACCACGCAGAATTTCCCCCCCAAAACAATTTCAATTGTATTGCGTAGTCGTCTGGAGTTTGCGCAGCTCCATCAGCTGATTGGGAAATTTATGCCACCCGCAGCAATGGAAAATTGTGCGTTTTTGTTTAAACAATGTGTGATTAAAATGCCAATATTTAAATAATTAAATCCCAATTGACTAAGAAAGTTATTTATGTTTGTTAAATGACAATTATTAAAATAAAATTAAATAAAATGTGTTCGTATTAAAGATTTTATTCTATCATTCCAATTATTTTGACAACCTGTGTATTGAGTTATGTATTCCATAAAATGCCTGTCCGTATTTAAAATAGTTTTATTCATTCGTTTTAAATTTTAATTATAATAATCTCTATCGAACAAGCTAAATACATCAACTTTTTCCTACTCAAACTTGCTTGAAATGTAAATATCCCGCCTCAACAATGAAAGTTTCACTCAAACAGCTTAGAACAAGGGAATTTCCCTCAAGCAAATATGGTTTTCACTCAAATGCCTTTAAATCGGTTGAAACGAGCTCAAAGGGAATTTCCCTCCAATTGGATTCAATGGGCATGACATAACCGGCTGTGAGTCCGCTCGTGTGTGTGTGTGTGTGTGCCTGTGAGTGGTTCTGGTTGGAGTACAAGTGCTTCCATTTATTTATGTTTTTTTTTTTGGCTGTGGCCAGTGACCCCTTGGTTAACGGTATCCATAGTATTATGTAAGTTGCCTGGGGGATTTCCCCTTACTCCCCTGATACTTTTCTATGCTCCATGATGATCTGGTTTTCAATTCTACCCGCAGTCTTTGGCTATTTCCATGATTTTGATGTTAGAAACATTCAACTTATGTATGTATGTATGTACATATGATGATCTCTGATGGAGCTTTATTTAAATAGTTTTTCCGTTGTATCATCAAGTTGGGGGAGGAACTACTTAACTATGTGGCGCCCATACCCACATATATCTTCACTCAAGTGGCAATGTTATGTTTGATCCAATTGATCTTTAGTCTTTGCCTCTTTAAAGGGCTTTACAAATAAGAGGAAAAGTGCAGCTTTACTTATGTAAATAAAAAAATCTATATTCTATGCGTTTAAAATTTGTTATCTGTCAACATGGAGTGATATTGGAGTTCATAACCCCCATTCTTGGATACCATTTCACCAAGCCGGCCGGTTAATGCTTCTGTTGAAAGGAATCGAAAATGGGCTTGGGCACTGGAAGAGGGGGAGAAGTCGCCCCATTTCATTGAAAGGAAAAGTATGCGCATGTCAATGGGCCAAACCACCCTCGCACCTCGTCCTTTCCGGAAAGTCCACCCCCGAGAAGGAAAATTTCGGTTTCAAGAAATCGAAAAGAAAATTTGCAAGGTTCGGGGTCGTTGACCCAAGGAAAAGCAAAGCTGGCTTTGCCCAATAACCCAAGACGCAGAAGCCGCAGGAAAATCCTCGAGATCTAAAACCAACCCCCACAGCTAGAAAAGGAAATTTTTAGCGCTGGTTGGCACTTATTGTAGAACTTGCAGGGTGGAATACCTTCAAGATGGGAAAACTTGATAAAGTCTAAAAATTCAATAAGAACACTTAACACTTATATCGAATCGTAAAAAAATCAATCCGTCTATTTTTTGTATGTTACAGTAGATACATATGTAAGAAGCTAATGAACTTTTGTTTTAGCAAGGAGCAAATCCCTGTAATCTCGGTTTTTTTTTAATATTTAATTCTAATCCTGTTTGTCCGCAAACTCTCCTGGTGCGTTTCGTCACTACGTGGGCGTTAGTCCGCAGAGATAATCAAACTAGAATAACCGTGTAATATGTGTAATGCATTATCGCATAGCCTATTACATTTAAGGTCATTATACTGATTGCATATTCAAATGACGCAATTACGCAAAGTTATTAATATAATTCTAAGAAATTGTTTTTTAAGCGTTTTTAGTTGTGGTTGTGGTTTGGGTACCAAACTAGACATTCTTAAATCGTAATTTATGAAATCCTTAAAAGAAGTTTATAACTTCAGCTTCGTATAACATACATAAAATATCAAGTTGCTTATATGACAAAACGTGTTACGTTGGTGTATTTTTTCATTAAATATTAATTCTTATCGCTTGCACTTTGATTACTCGTTTACGTGTTGACAAGATTATTACAAGTTATTTTTATAACGCGATGTAAAACGTTAGCGTGAATGTGTTTAAATATAAATGACATGTTCGAATTTCAGTTATCTACCTATGCAGCACACTTTCGCACAAAAAAACCCTAATATCGCTTACATGTGTTGTAATGATATACTGACGTATACTAGGCCATTCTGAGTACATAGCTTTTCTAATAATATTCCTGCTATTCATAGCAAAGTTAGCTGATATCACTAACTAATTTTAGGCCAGCCCAGCAAAGCGAATATCTTATCAACTACTTCGCAAATAATGTCGAAAGTCACAATAAATTGAGGTGAGTGCTTATGGCATATTAGGATATTGATTTTTGCGTAACGGACACGTTCGCCCCATCATCTATAAACATTGCCAGTATTGCAGCTCCGGAACTACCGTGAGTAAAATCTGTAAAATTCACTGAAATGTGCGCACAGTTTTCGTAATGTCCGCTGCACTAATAGATCGTGTCATCATAAATAATAGAAAATATTGCACTTTTGCATTTACGTTCGGCACATTGCATTTTTCACCTGCGACGTTTACGTTCGCTAAAGCGGCGCGTGTGCTCGTAAAAGCCGCTCGAAACCGATCGTCAAGTGGGTGGCGGCGGTTGGAGGTGGGACCGTCCGTTTGGCCCATTGAAGCAGTGAAGTCAATGCCCGGCTGAGATTGGCCTTGTGGAATGGTCAAGGTTGCCTATTGGCAATACTTCCGCGTTCCGCATACATTGTAAGCGAGTAAATGTAAATTACTAAACTAGGACCACACACCATTTAATGAGTGCAACTACAGGCAGTTTTCACTTAAGAATTGGATACATTTTCAAGAACTTCAATCATCAATCTTCATCAGTCCTATGAACTCTTATTCGTCAACTGCAAATTGCCTTGAGATAGGAACTATATGAAGAAGAAGAGAGTACACACACTCACTCACGCACACACACAAGTGCAGGCCACGCGCAGCAAACAGCGGAAAATCGAAAAATCAGGCGGCAAGACCGCAACAACTGCAGAGAAGCAGGGATGCAGAGAGCCGGAGAGGCGGAGTGCCGGGGAGTGCTGTCTAGCTATTATAAGCCGTTCTATAGTTGGGCGACGGAGTGTGAGCGAGCGAAGTGGTGTGGGGGAGGGGTGCAGCCAGCATGTGCAGGCGATAAATGCAACGTGTAATGTGGGGAGGCAGTGCACGGGTTTTCAACATCCGATGCCCATTGCAAATGGAAGAGGACGTGCAATGGTTTGCGATGCACGTGTTGGCGGTCAATGAACCGAATGGGCGAGTGAGAGAGAGAGCGAGCGAGAAAAGCAGAAATGCAGGGGCAGAGAAGTAGTGTAAGTGCAGGGAGAGCAAAGATACGGAGAGAGTAAGGGCGAGAGCGTACTGCCGTTTAATGCAGTTATTATTGACGCAGTCTGTCTACGTGCAGAATGTCAATGCCGCCTCCCCTCCACACAACAAGCCACCTGTTATCGATACAAGTTATCGATCATTCAGTGCAGTGGAGCTACATTGTATGCTGCACTGAATATGGATAACAAACTGCATGCCTAATGGAACCGACAATTCCCCAGCGATAATTCAGCCAAGAAACGAATGGCGCCTGCGGTTTAAGGCCAATTGCATTATGAATGTACATATGCATGGATTAGTCGGAAAAACAAATGAAAGCAACTGCGAAATGTGTTTTGTAATCTTTTCTTTTTCGCGTGCAGCCTGTTTTCGTAATTTGTCAAGTTACGTTCCTCCTTATGTAAATACCAACTGAAAAAACAGCTTGAGCTTTAGTAAACCATGTTTGTTAGACACTTGGTACTGCAATGATATTAATTCCTTGTACTTAAAACTGCAATAGCATGCGGTACGTATGAGTGATTTTAACGCTTACCAAAGGGAATGGTTTCCTTAAGTGAACTGAGTTAATTCAAAATAAAAGGCTAAAAAGGTATTTAAAGGTAATTACCAGATACAATGAGAACCTATATAAACTACATATTTCTTCGTAGGCCTGGGTTGGATATCTACAGTGACCTCTAACTTTACGTCATTTGGCATTGACAATGAATACGCAGATGCACTCATTCACATACATGTATGCACTATGTTTGTCGATGTGTGAAGTGTTATTCGCCTGTAGGAACTATAAACATGCAAATTAGACAGAGAGCGTGGAGAGCGTTTTCCGGACCAAGTCAACTAATCGCAATCTGTGTGCCAAGTATTTGCTCTGCCTTCGGTGATTTAGCATCTTTGTAAACAAATTTATTGCACTATAGAAATCGCAATAATAGGAATTACATCAGATGGAATAAAGTCATTACTGTAGTTCTATTCCCTGTCTATTATTTAGCCACACTTACTAAGACGTACATATGAATGCAAATCGGATTGTTGGACCCTTGATATATGCCATAAATTTTCACTATTGCGGTGGCTTTAATGCCCACCCGAGTTATGCAAGTCCGGCGCGATAAGCATTCAACACAGCAGAACTTTAGGTGTCTTGGAGGGAAGGCCTAGGTGCACATATGTATGTGTATGTACATATGCAGCTTTATGTATAATAGGGCACTTACAAAGTTGCGGTAACCGTGACACTCAACTTGTTGCGCACTCGGCAGATGTAATACGCTCCACACGAGTGTTGGCACTACGTTGTGTTTCCCTAATATTTGCACTCTGATTGCGGACCACCCCTGCCAGCACCCCTCGTATCTAATTTCAACCGCATTCTGGATGGCGCACTATTTTTCATTGTTATCTAGGCGTAAACAACGTTAACAAGCTCCGTAATCTCACGGAACGCCAAACGCGCCCACAATGCTCAGCTTTTCACATTTTGGTGAAAAAACAAAAAAAAATTAAACTTGATAGGTTCATTTTAACCTTTGCAGGGGGTATTTTAATTTTTAAAAAAAATTTCTAATCCCATAAGGTAAATACATACATATGTAACTTCTTCATTACCATCATAAATAAATCCCTACGTCTGCTCATATATTTATTTTAAAGTTTCCTTTAAAAAGGATGAAATGAAATGAAAATAAAAAGCAGATGCACATTATAACCGATTACAAGCGTTAAAGGTGCAATAATAATTCTATCTGTTCATCAGGTATACATACATACGTACATAATGTGCATAGCCTACATACATACATATGTTATGACTATCAAGTTTCAGTTTTTTTTTTCTATTTTTAGATCATTATATGCAGCAGTTCACTTTAAATGCCAAGTACTGCATTTGTTCTACGCCAATTTGTCTGTACATCACAACCGATTTGATGGCAACGCTGTGAAACGAAGAAAATGAACAGCTAAGTGAATGCTTTCTTCGTTGGCGGGTGGGTCCACCCACAAAGTGAATAAGACGAAATTCTTGGCACTCGCCGCGACGACCACGCCCACTGTGCCCAGCGACTGCGCAGCGGCTGAATGGGAAGTGGCGGTGGTGGCGGAGAGGATACCCACACCATGATGAAGCGCATGCATGATTTCCATTTTCCATTCCCATGTGCAGCATGTGCGAAAACCGTTGCACGTCCTCTCGATGGCGTCGAAAATCGTTGCACGGCCGCCACGCGAACTCTGCCAGCTGCCCCTTTCTGCAAGTTGCCAGACCTTCGGGGTTTGGGCTTGAGTTTGCTGCTGGTTGTTGTAGCTGTAGTTGTTGCTGTTGTCGCAGGAGGGATGAAGCCCGAATTTATTGCACCGTCTGACCCCCGCGATCCACACCCCCCTCTTTGGCGTTGGCAGCAGCAGCGCAGTGGCAGCGCCGCAGCAGCGCAGGAAATGCGTTCGGCTTTCTTCGCCGCCAAAAAACAAAAATTGCTGGGCTCTTTCTTTTTCTTTTGCACCCATGGAAATTAAGAAATTTCTCGGTTCTCCGAATTCTGCAGCGCGCCGTTTATTTATACACGCCATTCTTTTAATATTGTCATTTTTATTTTTGTCAACGCTATCGTCGCCACAAAAGAAATCGCAGGTCAATACACTCCTTGTAATAACAAATGTATGTACATAAAACAAAATGCGAGTGCATTTTGCGGGTGGCTGGATTCAATGCTGTCTGGGATTGGGAGCCAGAACATTGTAGCACGTATAAATAGTTAATAGTATTTATAAATATAGATAAATATATTGCTTTAAGTGAATAATGTTGAACTGTATTTTAAGAATAAATAATAATGCAGCAGTTCCAAGAGATCTAATATTTCTAATTTCTTAAGCATGAATATTGGACCCTAATGTTTACTTTGCATTTGATTTTGGGGGCAGCTATTTATATGCATATTCTATCTGAATCTAATCAAATTGACGACCCTTGCACGGTGACTGGCAAATCAGCGGCTATCTGAAACGGCCATACTCTTTGTTAACAAATCTGATGTTCGGACCATTCCAAACGTCGACATTTTTTACGTGTGCGGCGATATCATAATAAAAATTTTATTGAGTAAGTTGAGCGGTGCCAGCAGAGGCAGAGACAGCAACAACCATTGCAAAAATATACAAAAACTGCGAAGGCGGCGAACCACCTTTATTAACTTATTCTGTGCGTGTGTGTGTATGGCAGCTGCGGCAAATGCCGGTTCACACACACACACACGCATAGCGACTTTCGTTCTGCGCTAGCTGCGCAGCCGACGCCGCTGCCACCGCGAGCTTTGTTCTCGTCGAACTTTTCGGTTCTCGTATTTCTCGACGAGCAGGCAACGCGCACGGACGTTCGTTCTCCGAATTTTAGGAGAACTTGGACCTCGAGTAGTTTTAGAAAGTTAATGCCCAGCAGCTGCGAATCGCAAAGAACCCAATCAAATCGTTAAATACAACCTACCAATCGATCTCGTTTGCCTTATGAAGTAGAAGAAAAGTGGTGGTCGTTAAGTGTTATAGTTTCCAACGCAAGTGCAATTTTTAAATCAATTTTTTACGTTGTGTGTACGTTACAACTACTAAGACTGACAGCTCTGATATATCGGGAAGCCGAAATTAAGTTTATTTCCGGCGAGCTGACACAAGCAAAGATAGGAAGTGCTAAGAATTAGTGAATTAGTAAAGCTGTATCTACATGTGTATGTATGTGTAGCCCGAATACTACATAACAACCTAGATCAATATTGTTTAAAGTGGCGTGTGAATGTGCGCAGAGATAACAACAACGATTGCTAGTTGCTCAGCAGATAATAAACACACACACGCACATCGGACCACACACTCGTGACTAGAACATATTCACGGAAATCGGAATAGAACAACAATAGCAAAAGCAATAGCAACATCAGTGCAAGAGAGCAGCACGATTCTAAACTTGAAAATAATAATTTTATAATATCAAAGCCCGAAGGTTGTCGACGAATGGCTCGCCCGAAGAGAGCCGAGTGAACCCGAGCGCGCACCCGAATGCCGAACATCAAGTATACGTACGATCGCTTGCTCAGCGCCTTTCAGTGCTAGCCAGCTACCACCAACAATAACAATAACAAAAACAATATCACTGCTAAACGGAAAACAGAAACGTTCCTCTTCTAACGGTCTCAGTGAGTTTTGTAATTGGTCATTTGCGAGTGCGAACAGGAGAGACAGAGAGAAAAGCAGAGAACTGTCGCAGCGATTGCGATTACGGTTACGCGGCGCAGTGAAAAAGTGAAAAAGTTTAGGCGGAAAACACTTGCCTCTGGTCGATTTGCGTGTTTGGACGCGCGACTCCCTCAGAACTTGCAAAAAAAAGGAAAAATCGGCAAATAAGCAAAAAAGTGATCACACATCAAGAAGCTTACTTGGATTACCAATTGCGGTCGAGAAGGACTTATAAACTGAATTCTACGGATTTTATAGAACAATTTTATGGTGAGTTCTTTGCATAAAGTCTATTTAAAATTAGCAATATAATTAAAATCATTTAATATTTGTTCGAAAGTAAAAAAGGAAACTTAATTTTTTTTTAATTTATTTTGATTTTTTTTATTTAATTTTTTCTTGATTTTTATTGTTTAACATTTCGTAAACGCAATTTCAACGACTTCTCCTATAAATGTCCCGCAATTTACGTCAAACTTAATATGGCACGCCAATGATAAGCACCGAAAAAGTATCACAACAGATCTATAAATACGCAATCTATACAAAAAATCACACATACGCCCCATGATGCACTCGTTTAATTTCCTCTGGTCATTTCACCCATTACCGCAATGCAGTATCTATTGGCACATAGGGAAAAGTCCCAAAAAACACACCTCCACAGCTACTTTACCAGCTGTTTCATGGTGACTCAAAGCCCAATTAGCTTAAGAATCGACCTTTTGAGTCATCATGACAATAGGCTAATATAAATCGTTCTAGGTATTCGCCACTTTTGATAATGACTCTATCGATCCTCAAGAGGGGTTTCCTAAGCATTGGTGACTCATGTGGTGAGTCACTTATTTGGGGTCTTAACACTTGACAGGATCATGCCATCAAATTGTGATAGCAAAACCATATAAACAGGTGATCTGTTTACTAGAAGTGCCATAGAAAGGGAAAGCCTTGACAAGCTGAAGCATTTATAATATGCTCTTCAAAACATTTATAACGATTCGATTACATTCGGTATAATGATGATTTGGGCATTAACCAAAGCAATATGCAAATAACCATGACACTTCAAGTACTTTGACGATAATCTGGATTGGAAATTCAGATTCAGAAATTACATAAATTTGATTTTATCACACTTTTTATCAAATCATTTGCCAATTTTGTGTCCGAAGGTCAGTGCCAACGTCGAGCGAAAGTAGAAATAAGCGAGCCCCAAGAATCGGAAAGTGGCAGCAACGAGTAGGTTGCTAAAAAAATTCTTTGCTGCTTTAATCTGGGAGAATTGATATTGAGGTATTTATGTTCACAGGAAATTGTCGTCGCACAGGGCACAAAAACAAAAATTCCGATTATAAAGCAAGAAAAACACAATAAGTTAATGCTGGTATCGCTATCGCGGGCATTACCAAGCTGATTTTGAAACGTCTTTCTTTCTTTCTTTTCGGGCCGCACTCACTTGGGTTGTCGTAGCTGCGTTCATTCACGTTCCACCTGTTGGCACTCATGGGGATTGGGATTGGGCTGGGCAACCGAACTCTTATCAAATCACTTCGGCGATATTCAAATGTACGCTGTATGTGGGAGCAGCTGCTTTATGAATGGTGCCGTGCTCAGATTGTATGGTGCTGGTGCTGGTGCTGGGGATGCCAAGATATATGACCGATATGCGAACGAACTGCCCGATTATAGAGCTTACTAAATATGAACGATTTCGCAATAAAAAGTTGGAAGGCGGAAACGCTAACTAGTGATAGTGACTGTTGGTCGATAGGGCAGGCGAAGTACAATCGAATTGTATCTTTACCATTTTCAATCTTTTGAAGTACTTTTTGCATCTATCAACATTTGAAAAGCATTTTTTATTCAAGTTTGCTCTTTCTAATCGTATCGTTTCGTTTTGTATCTTTGCATCTGATTGTTTTTTGCAATTATTCTTAGCACTTTTACTTTGGCACCTTGGCAATAAACCAAATAAGCGATATTTATAACTGGAATTTATTTTTAGAGCAGTGCGAAGCAGCAATGTCGATTGTTTCTGGTCATAAATGTGCAAACTGTGATCAAATATCAGCGAAAGCGAAAAGCACAAACGAAGCGAAGGCCTTATCAGGCATTCTCTGATTTCATGCAGGCTATATAGCATTTCGCTATATAGTCTCCATATTTTCTGCCACATTCTGTGGCGATGACCAAGTCACATGACCAACTCGTGGCGAAACCCTCGATTTTTCGACTGATTAGGTGAGCTACCCTTTGCCTACCCCATTGAGTTTTATGTTGGAACGCGGCAGCAACAACTAGGGAGACTTTTGTCGCTCTGTATTTGTATCTGTATCTGTATCGTTGGCAGATACACACAACGCACTGGCTCGAGTCGAGATATTCTAACGCAAATGGGGAATAAAGCGCAAAAAGCCGGTTCGCAGACATGCGTAAAACCTGCGCCTCTGTATGCGTGTTCACGCGTATCTGTGTGTGCTGCCAAAAATTTCTGTATCTCTATAGGCACCCCCATGGCTCCCCCCGTGCCCCTGCCCTGTCCATCCTATCAAATCCGCCATATTTTCGTGAATTCGTTACTGGTGCCGTTTTGGAAGTTCTTTAGAAGCGTTGTTGCTGCTATCGCTTGTTTGTTTATCAAGTTCGAGTGGTGTATATACATACATACATACGTTCATATATGCATATATTTAGGATGTCCGACCGCTCGCCCAAACCCTCTCGCCCATCCAATTGTTGCTCTTTTGATACTTTTATAAATAAAAAATGTTGACCTTGGTTAACAAATTTTAGAGCAGTTTATGTTCTCTTTCTTGTTGTCTTGTTTCTAATTGCCGGTTCTGCCAATATACGCCATACACACAAAAAACGTTTTCTATGGTCAGTGTTTTGTAAATTTCGTTATTCAAATGTACTTAAGTTCCTGGGAACTAATTTGATATTAAGAAGGGTACACGTGTCAAAAAACCCCTGATAAGTTGGAAGCACAGCTGTGAATGATTCCTAGATTATTGTTATCTATTAAGAAGGCGAATAATATTTTATGATGGCCTTTCTCCGAATTTTACTATTCACATTACAAAGATTTCATCAGTTGGCGAAATTCGTTAAGTGTTATATGTAGTGTTTGCATCTGATTAAATTATACCTAGAATTAAATGAAGGACCTAGAAAATTCTTCAAAATTCAGAAGTTGAGCAAATAATAAAATTGCGAAATTCCGAAACAACAATAGCTCGTGATTAAAGAAAATGTATTGTCATCTCACTCTGACAAATGCAAATGTATTTTAAGTTCAGCAATGATTATTCAATGTTCTTCATAAAAACGTTAAATTACTGTGGCCACATTATGCTCGTATGTGTGTGGCACACAGATACGCAAATTTGTATATAAGCGCGGTGCATGTACATATGTATTTGTGCGCAATACATTAACAATGCGCCCTCGTTGCAGCTGCAGCTGTGTGCATTTGAAGGCGAATTGCACGAGTGTGTGTGCGCAAAATACAGCAGCAAAAATGTTTGCCAAGTTCAAGGACAAGACTGCAGCGTCGCGTCAGCTTTTGACGCTGCTCGTTGGCTGTACACGCCAACGTTGAGCGCTTTTGTACCGAGTGCTCACTGTACCGAGCTTCATTTGAAGGCCAGTTGCGCTGCTGCGAAATTCAAGTTCAAGGTATCGAAAATGGCCAGTAATATGTGAATATTTCATAACAATGTGATTTATCAAGAGAAGCTAGTTTAATAAAGTGCATTCGAAAACAGGGGTGCATTTCTAAAAAGTACTTGGCACCACTTTTGTGGTTCATGTCAATCAACCTGTCAAACTTGTTTTTGTCAAAAAAATAGCACACACATACACAAACTCCTTCTGCAATTTTCAATGTTTTTGCAAGATACACACCACACGTTTGGAATCTTCCGCTGAGTAACTGGTGTAGAATATAAATTGATGTTTGATGTTCGCGGATCGAGATCACTTAAACTCGACCAGTTGTGGCAACACACCCCCGGAATGATGGGCCCTTCGATTTCGTTAGTCACAGTGTTATCCGTAATGCCGGAAGCTTACGGCTAACTCGTTTGCCCTCCCCTAATGCAGCTCCAAAAATATCGAAAGCTTCGGCACTCCCCCTAAAAACAAAAAGTTCAACCGAATGCGTGTGCCTGGTTATTTTTAAGGTGGTGCCGTAAAAACCGTGTTTCAATTTGGTTCCAGAACAAAAGGAACGAGTATGTAAAGTGAATTCAATCCCCTTTTCGGACAAAGAACACAAAATTCGGCACGTAAAGGCGGCACTTGTGCATGCCGCCCCTTTGTTGCTTCTTTTTTGGGATCTGTACTCGTATTATTTATCGTACTTATTTTGGGGTTTTCACAAAACATTATGTATTGACTGTGGTTGCCCAGCTCCGATCGCATCTGTGTCTGTATCTGTATCTGCATCTGTATCTGGATCCGAATCCCCGCCCCCCAAAAGGCAGTGTTTTTTGGGGCTTCTTGAGGCACCAAGACACTCGTACGTATTTTTTGGATCTCTTTTCTCTACACTTTTTGAAAAAATATCGCTGTGAGCTTTTTTCGTAGTTCGTTAACCCTTGGCTGGATTGAGGTTGCTTCGTCGCCAGCGACGTCGCTTGCCGCTGATGGCAGCGTTTTATCGAGCAGAGTTAAAGCTGAAGCGGAACTGCGTTAGGCAATTCTGTAACTGCAGTTAAACCAGTTTTTTTAAGGAGTTTCCTTCTTCTGACCCTTGTCTAATAAAATATGCATAAATATATTTAAATGCATCCAATTTTAAACCTTGTCTTCGAAATTTAACTAAATCCTTCAAAAAAGTATGCAATGCAAAGTTACCTAGACCTTGCACACACACAAACAGTCATAGAAAAAGTTCGCCTGCAGCGCCAACTGCAGCGTCGACGCAGGCAGCGCGGCAGCAGAACTCGAATTCGACTGCACTCTCACACTCGCGACATTGTCATTGTGTGCGCCGTGCCGACTCGCCTCACACTCTCGCTGTTGTCTTGAACTTGAACTACACGTGGAGGGCGTGCATGGGTTTTCGACTCGCTCGTCGGGCAGCAGCAACACGGGCTGCCGTAAGGAGGTCGTGCGCGAGTTTTCGACAGCCTCACAATCAATGCGCGTGTTGACTCGCTCTTCTTCTTTTTCCTCTCCCCACTCTCTTGCTGACGCTCTCTGCAATGAGTAAGCAATGTTGTTTGCGGTGACTGTTGCAGTGGCAGCAACAACACAAACAACAACGCCCAGTAGGTGGGTGGGGTGTTGGATGGATGGCCAAACGAAAGGGAAGGTTTCCTGGCTGCGCCATTTCTTAATTCTGTATTTGTGAATTGTATGTACATCAGTATAATAAATGCTTGTACGTACATATTGAGATATGTATACAGATGTTGAAAAAGTGAAAACACGTCATTGCACTATGGGGAATTTGATCTTATTTGTTAGCAAAAATGTGTTTTTAAAAATGTTGAAAATTTGTTTCTTAACGGACTAAAAATTGTTAAAAGGCTTATGTTATGTATACGAGATATTAAATTATGTCAACAAATTCCCCATATTGCATTGTGCTTCTGACTTTATGTATGTATGTGACATCTGTATTCGCATTCTAGCATATAATTCTAGTATTCAATTTCGCCAACTAGCGCAACGTGACTTGGGAATATTACGCCACATTTTCCAGCTTAGCGATTATGAAGCTCCCCCCGACACCTTTTTACAACAACCCTTGCGAGTATGTGTGTAGGCGTTCTCGCTCATTGTAACTGTAACTCGCTGCCTGCCTGCGTGCGTGTCTTTGCTTTTTGACCTAGGCCAACCCAAACACTTCGCCCACGCAATTTGTGCGTGGCAGCGCCGACGCAGACTGCGGCAGAGGCGGCGACAGAGCGACGGCAGAGCGGCAGCAGCGCAGCCTAAGCTCAGACTTCGTGTCTAGACCTTCGCAATATAAATACAACACCAAAGTGGAATGCTAAAATTTCTAAATCTGGCGTATTTCGTCCAATAGTACAGCTCTCGTTCTCTCATGTTTCTGTTCCAGATGCAAAGAATCTATAGAAAACTGACTTTGTTTTCAAAAAGCTATTACAAGTACACATTTCAAAAATAGAATAGAATATGTTTATATTTTGAAACTTTTAGTATGTTCACAATTTAAGCCTTAATAGTCTAAGGTTAATAATAGTGCTTTAGACTGGAATTTTCAATTCTTCCGGCCATATTCCGCACCACGGGATTTCCAGTCTCTCCAATTTCATTGGTTTAATTTCAATATCTTATCGCTGTTGATAGTTCTCGTTTGATAAGTCCGCCTAGAACCCTAACTTTAGTGTACAATTTCATTGAGGGTCTTCTCATGAATTGAAAAACGGCGAACGTGTCGTGTTATATTGCCTTATCTTATCGGGGCTCATCGAACCTTAGCTAGAATATGTGAACTGGTACCGCAATCCTCCGTTTGGAATACATACTCCCGACGGAAGCAGAAATAAGTTTATAAACAAATCCGATTCGAGGGGGGAAGCGAAGGGAAAAGCTTACAATTTGCTTATATTTAAGTGTTCAATGACCCCATCAAAAGTCCACAAAGAAGACACCAAAAACCAACACCGAATCCAAACCAACTCAATTTATGTATCTGTATCTCTGCGTATGTATCTCCACGTGTAAAACAGCTATGCATGTGTAAATAGGGTGTATTTTTGGAAGTGAACCTAAGTGAATTGAATTATAATTTAAATAAAAAGACTTCTTGTTAGTTTTTTAGTTTCGTTTAAGCGTTCCATGTTCAATCTGGTATCTGTTAAGTATAAATTTGTATCTAGCTTCCATACTGACCGCCAAGCAACTTTACTGATCTATCCAAACACGGTGATCACTTCCATCAAAGACCAGTTTCAAGTCGCTTTATTTCAGAGCTATCCCAACAAAATAACGGCACTTCAACTTTTCCGAGCCACAGCTGACCCCCTTCCCTCGGTTTTCCCACTCTAGCTGCCCGCCGTTTTGGGAAGCAACTCATAAGAGATAATTGTATCTTTCCCCCTCAAAAAATATTGTGTCGTTCATACCTTCAGAAACTTTTTGGTCGGACAGCCCAGAAGAGCACGAGCGCTCGAATCGGGGGATCGGTGATCATTCTCTGCCCTCCAACAACACCACGCTCACTCAGAAATAGTTTTTGTGTCGAATGTTAATGAACTTTTGCGCTAGTTTAACGCACAGCCAGCCGAATAAACATTCAGACACAATAACAACGAAAGCCGATAAAGTTTTTTGAACCTGCCTTCACCGAAACTTTTGTATTTCAACATTTGCTTCTCGTGCTCATTCTGTTTTTTGGGAGGGTTTCTTATAAATGTTCGCTTGTTGAAGGTGGAAACTGGTCGTTGGCTTTCTATAGATGGACTGTTCGATAGATCCCTGAGATATTGTAGCCTCTAAACGTATAGTTGTCGCAATTGTTAGTTAATTGGTATGCTAAGTGTGGCAAGCAAGTTGGACTTTGGTACTTGAAAAATAATAACAATAAGACTGCGATAAGAACTATCAGAACTTATTGCCTAATTCGTTGCATTTATGGCTCAAATTCTAGAATCTTATCTATGAAAACTCAACTAATTACATCACTTCAAAGTTCAAAGTTTATTCAATGCTTGTATACATATTTTCAATTAGTCTGAAATAATAAATGCAGCAGATAACTTAGATACCAATGAAATTTCCCTGAGCTCGGGGAAATTTTGGTGCACCGTAAAATACAATGTAATCGGAAAAGTCGGAATTCACTCAAACTCGGAAAAAAAACACTCGAAAATTTCCCTTGACATCGCACTCAAACATTTTCCAATTGAGGGAAATTTCGGATCTAATGGGACCATTCTTGTTGGTGGTGGTTGGTTTTTCCGTGACAGGGTTTGAGGCTGATTTTTCGGGAACTCACCCACCAGTCTCCGTTACACCATCGAACCGAAAACCTCGGGAGCGGCGATGTGAACATAATCTGAATCCCATTCTACTCCGTTAAGTGTTGTTTGTACGGGTGTTGTGCGTGTGCTTGTGTGTGTGTGTGGTCCACACCTCGAAAATGACCGACTTTTCAATGAACGACATTTTGAGATCATTCAGGAAAATGCGTATGAACAAGGGCTCGGGCCAGGGCGGTCAGCACCACCAATACCGCAATCATCAGCACCAACAGCAGCCTCCGCAGAATATGCAGCACTACCAACACACCTATCCCGTGCAACAGTCGAAGGACTTGAAGAAAATCATCAAAATCATCAAGAAGAACCTGATCAAGGAGAAAATCACGCGTCAAATGAAAATCCTTGTCTGAAAATGTCATGAAACGAGCGAAATAAATGAATAAATCTTAAGACTGCTGATATACAAATCGAGGGACTGATATTGAAAAACTGACACGAGTTCAGCGCTAAAGTCTGATTTTGCAAACCCAAATCAATGAATAAATTTTTCGAGTATTCACATTAAATAAGAAAAGATCTCTACAAACTTATAAACTATATTATAAACTAGACTTGCTTACAATTGAATGATTGAACCTATACAATCAAGAAGTATTATTAGTAGGAAGCCTATGTGAAGCAGTAGCAAGATGACTGAAAGCAAGAATGATACGAAATCTTGGGCTCCCAAACAAATTTGGATTAAGGATGTTCTCAAGAAATCGGGCACGGAGCTGCTCGATATATCCAAGAGTCCGGCAAAGGCTGTTGCCGTCAAAAAATCGCCGGCGAAAGGTAATTGAGATGCTTTTCGTGAAAGTTCCGAACGAAAAAGTTCCCTCACGACGCCATTTTGTTTTGGTATACGCACTTCTTGTTTTGGGGGAAGTTGTGGGGTTCATACTATCATAACAAAAAAAAAAAAAAAAAACAGCGCGACTGATACAGAAAGTGGGAGCGAGCAGGATGGCAACGGGAAATGCCGGTTGGAAACCGTACGATTCGTAATGCTGTCTCCCAAATATCCCAAGTGGGACATTTTCGAGGCAGGGTTCTCAATGAAATTGTTCCCACTTCCTCTGGCTCTCACTTTCCTGCGCCTTCGCTTTTCCTCCCCCCATAAGCTCGCTAGGTTTTCCTTATTTTGGAAAACCCCGGCCGGCAATAACAGAAAGTGCGTAGCACGAATTGACGGGGTGGATTTTCCCCTTTACGCCCTTTTTTTCCTTTGGCTCTTACGAGGCTTTTCCTAACCACCCGTATTGCACTTTCTATCTGTTTCCGTGTTTTTCCTGAGACGCAGATTGTGAATTGATGGGGGGGGGGAAAGGAGTTAGACCTTATACTATGGTTAAGCTGGCTTTGGATAACCACAAAAACCAACCAATAGGATGTTTATATAACTAATAAGCAGTAATCTCATAAAAAAAGAGTATCTAATTCATTTTTTATTATTATTAATAAGTCTACTTAGTCAAAATGCTCTAACCTAGAATCAACTATCTTGGTCAGAAATCTAATGTGGCTCCTTCTTTCGCCCTCTTCCAGATTCAGCCACAACCAAAATGGTTTACTATTCCGCCAACCAGCTGCTCATAAAAACGGAACAATCTAGTCAGGCGCAGTTCTGCCTCCAGGTGCCGCCTCCACTAACGGCGACGACCACGAGCGTGGGCCTAGGAGTTCCGCCATCCGGCGGCCAGCAGGAGCACTACGAGCTGCTGCAGACGCCGCAGCAGCGACAAATGCAACTGCAGCTGCAGGACCAGCAGCAGCAGGAGCAGCAGCAGTTCGTCAGCTACCAACTGGCCATCCAGCAGCACCAGAAGCAGCAGCAACATGAAAGTATTACGACCGCAGCACCCACGGCAGCTCCATCAGCCCAGCGGATCAAGACAGAGCCCGCCGGCGGATTCCCAGCGGCGGCAGCCGTGGTGTCGCAGGTGCGCAAGCCCAGCGCCAGCAAACCGCAGTTCAAGTGCGACCAGTGTGGCATGACCTTTGGCAGCAAATCCGCCCACACCTCACACACCAAGTCGCACTCGAAGAACCAAGATCTGTCGCTCAATGGCGCCTCTGGAGCCGGCGTTGCTGTGCCCGTTTCAACCGCAGCCATCGAGCTCAATGATGCGGGTCTGCCGGTGGGCATTCCCAAAAGCCCTACCATCAAGCCGCTGCCCAATGTGGCCGCCGGAGCAGATCCCTATCAGTGCAATGTTTGCCAGAAAACATTCGCCGTTCCCGCCAGGCTGGTAAGTGTCATCCAAACAGAGATTTGAAGTTTTTGGACTACCATATCAGTGATATTAATAAAAATATCTCCTTCGATTGCAGATCCGCCACTACCGCACCCACACTGGCGAACGGCCATTCGAGTGCGAGTTCTGCCACAAGCTGTTCAGCGTGAAGGAGAACCTCCAGGTGCACCGGCGCATCCACACGAAGGAGCGTCCGTACAAGTGCGACGTCTGCGGGCGGGCATTCGAGCACTCCGGGAAGCTGCACCGCCACATGCGCATCCACACCGGTGAGCGGCCACACAAGTGCTCCGTGTGCGAGAAGACGTTCATCCAGTCCGGCCAGCTGGTGATCCATATGCGCACGCACACCGGCGAGAAGCCGTACAAGTGCCCGGAGCCGGGATGCGGCAAAGGCTTCACCTGCTCCAAGCAGCTCAAGGTGCACTCGCGGACGCACACGGGCGAGAAGCCCTACCACTGCGACATCTGCTTCCGGGACTTTGGCTACAATCATGTGCTGAAGCTGCACCGCGTCCAGCACTACGGCTCCAAGTGCTACAAGTGCACCATCTGCGACGAGACGTTCAAGAACAAGAAGGAGATGGAGGCCCACATCAAGGGCCATGCCAACGAAGTACCCGACGACGAAGCGGAGGCGGCGGCTGCGTCGGCAGCAGCATCAACGTCCGCAGGCTCCTCCGCCGGATCGCCGTCCTTGCAAGGAGTCAGCAGCAACTCCGAGAGCAGCAACCACTCGCCGCCCAGCTCGCCACCGGCCACAAAGAAACCTCGCCAGGCTCGCCAGCCGCGCGGTTCCAAAACCGGTGCAGCCACCCTTTCCATCCCTACCTCCTCGCCGCTCTCGCCCAGCTCACTCAGCTCCACATACTCGCCATCGGCTAGCAGCATGGCCTCGCCACCACCCACGTCGGCCCACTACCTGCCCGTCCAGATGGAGGCGGATGCCTTGAGCCGGGACAGCGGCGTGTCCAGCGCCCAGCCCGCCCACAGCACATATGCAGACGAGGAGCCCACAGATTTGAGCATGCAGCAGGTCCAGGGTCAAATGCCAGAAAGCACTGTGGACTACTACCAGGCCCCGCCAAGTCTACTCGAGCTGCAGCCGCAAGCCGCTGGTTTAACCGCCCTGCTCGAAGCGGCCAGCATGGCGCGTCGCCATCACGACAACGACGACCAGGTGCAGGATGAGGATGTGCACGCAGCCGCTTGGCAAATGATGCAGTTGCGCCGCGGCCACGTTTCCTTACCTCCAGCGGAGCAGCCGTCGCCAAACCATCAGCCACAGGTGCCCACTCTGCATGTCAGCGATATAGCGGCCAACTACGATGACACCCATGAAGCCACCGTGCTGATCGAGCACTTCAAGCGTGGTGATCTCGCTCGCCACGGGCTGCACAAGGGCTATGCACCAGTGCCCAAGTATGAGTGAGTATTTTGGTCCAAGCCGGATGCTTTCGTTTTCCCTAAGAGTATAACTAAATCGGTTTCGTTACTCCCCTTCAGATCCGCTCTACCCGAACCGGACATTGTGCGACGCGTGGAGGCGGCCATCGGCCTGCGGTCCAGCACGGAGTCTCCGGAACGTAGCTCCTCGCCGGAGAGCGACTCCCTGATGATGGCCGACCGGAACGTGATGACGCTGCCGCTGCGCAAGCGCAAGCACTACATGAACAAGGGCGACGACGGTCAGGTGGATTCGGAGAAGGCAAGCGGAGATGGCTCCTCCGCCGCCGGTGGCGCCGCTTCCGTTGGCGCCGGGGATGGACCCGGGTCCAAGGTGATGCGGATGAGCTCGGTCATTCAGTTCGCCAAGGCCTCCTAGGGGTCCAAGGTCAATCCCCAATCAGCATTAAGACTGTCCAAACAAATTCTAACTGAAATTAGCCTAAGTTTTTTCTCTGACGTTCGGGGTTAGCCCTGGAAAAAGAAAGCAAAGAGACGTATGGATATGGCAAAGAGATAGTTTTCCAAGCAGCGAAAATGAATATGCCAAAAGTATTAAAAAGGGAAAAAAATTTGTTTTAAAATTAATATTACCTCCTATTACGTTTTATTGGCTTGATCCGAGTTTTGTTGAGTGTTTGATTTGAAAATAGTTTCCCGCATATTGCAAAATTTCATTTTAGTTTGGCATATACAATGTAGGTATAGTTTGTTTTCCTGTGTTGTCACTTAGTCAAATTGCAGCAATTGGCATTATGCGTATTAAGCATTAGCATAACTAAGTTAATTATATATAAATGATCACTTAACGAGTCCCAAACCCAAAACCCAAACCGTACACAATAATAAGTTACGTGCATAAAACTATATACACATATAACTGAGAACGAAAAACCATGGCCATATTGGCGCTTAATATTTATAAAATACCTATAATAATTATTTATTATGAACTCTGCTCGCCAAACTTCTTCCTTCACCTCCACGATTAGTGTCAACAGCATCTTCGACATCATGTACCCATCATTTTATATGCATTTTATACACTAAATAAGGGAAAACTGAGGAGAAAGGATCGGTAACTTTAATTTTACACACGGAGAATATTGAACTGATAAACAAGAAGAAAGCAAGCATAACTAGGTTTATATACATTTTCAAACCAGAAGATAACAAATATAATTAAGAGCGTCAGCATAGTTTTTGTAAACGCAGAGTTAATACATAGATTTAAATTCTAAAATCAAATATTGCATGAAAAAACGCAAATGAAATCTGAAAATCAATAAACAAGCGTGAAATAAACAAATTCGGTGTATGTGCATTTTATTGGGCGTTTTAAATATGTTTCATATTAAATTTAGAGCTTACCTGTTTCAAATTGGTTATGCAAATGTAGGTGGCATCCATTCTGGAGGTTAATAGGTCATCAGGATTCACGACAAGTACCCTCGTTGGAATACTTTACCCCGTGTTGTTCCGCTTAATTGAAAGCGAATAAAACATCGAAATTTCATTACTGAATGCATTTATATATCATTCACTTGTGACTATACGAATGGTGTGCTAAACCCACCACAGTTCGATTAGCTAACATTTTGATTATAAAAATGGTTTTACAATTCATTTGACTGCTTCAACTAGTTGCAGTCAGCTTTCCTGTTTGCCTTTGTATAAATGAAATATTAATTAAATTTTAAAAATCATGTACAACGGGCAGAGCTGCCAAACGAGCAAGGCTTCGTTTGCGGGGGCTAGAGAGATAAGCAAATTATGATACAACTAAGCAAACATTGCAATTAGTATAAGAGATAAGGCAGCCGGCACAAACTATGCACTTAAACTAATTAACATGATGGGAGGGGTGGGACGACGCTGGGAGTGCTGAGGGGAGTTGTGGCTTATTGCAGAAAACTAAACCCTGTTTACAAACTAATAATGCAAATCGATTAACTCTCTTCTGGCCATTGAGCATCAGATGCCAATGTAGGAGCACAGCACGAACACGGCGAAAATCATGACGATCAGAAAGACGATGGCAATCCAGGCGGGGATTGTACCTAAAAGAAGTTGGCATTGAGATATTTTCCAATTTTCGCACGCTTCTTGCTTACGTCTTTGGGGCAGACTGTGGATGCAGACTTTGTTGTCCACCGAAATGGACAGAACGGCTGCCTCCGTGTCGCTGGAGATGGGCGGTCCCTCCTCGTTGGTAATAGGCAGGAACTGGAGGCCAGTTACGAACATGGAGTGTGCATGGGGAATGTGGAGCACGCGCTGCAAAACGTAAGCAAAGAAGTGGGGTTAATACATTAACGTACACTTTGATTAGTTGCCTCTGCTCACCTGCAGACTGAATGCAATGTACATGGATACGCTGCCCGAGAACATCGTGCCGACGGCCACGAACCGACCGTCGTCCCGCACTGCCAGTGACGAGAGGCTTTCGTCAATGGCCACAGCCTGGCGCAGTTGCCCGCTGGCACAGTCCCAGTGCTGCAGGAAGCCACGCTGCTTTCCCACCTTGCCCAGCGGATTGGCAATGGTAAAGAGGCGGTAGTTATCCTTTTGCGCCTCCACGGTTCCGTAGCGGCACCGTTTGAACAGGTACTTGGCCCCCTCGGGCGTTTTCCACTGCAGCTTGTGTTGCAGCTGGCCGCTGGCCAGGTCCCACACCAAGCCCTGTGCATCCTTGGAAATGCTGGCAATAAGCTTGCTGTCGGGACTGAAGTCAAGGTCATCGATCTCCTTGCTGTGTGCCGCCAGCTCGGCGGCCAGCGTCATCTGGGGAAACGTCCAGACGCGCAGCTTGCCGTCCGTGCCGCCAGTGGCCATCAGCCGGCCATTACCGCTGATGCGCACCACGCGCTGCAGGGGCTCGGCGCCCTTGAGGAAGTCCGTCTGGATCACATCCGCCGCCTGGATGTCGAAGTGCAGTCGCCGAAACTGCCGCAATATGTCGGCGGTGGACTGGGGAGGCTTATGCCCGTTGGCCACTGGCTCCACGCCCGAGTGTGCGTTTCGCTGGCGCACGTTGCCGTTCTCGTGCGGCCGTTCCTCAGGAGCAGGCTTGCCGTCCCCGACGCCCACGCCGTTTCCATTCCCATCCTCTTCGGATTGAACGCGCGGCTGGACGTAGTACATCTGGCAGTGCGCCTCCTGGCCGGCGCACAGATAGCCCCTACGGCCGCCGTTGCGCACCGCAAAGTTCATCACCACATTGGCGCCGGTCTCATGGCGCAACACCTCCTCCGCGCAGAAGTGACTCCCGTTGTGGTACAGCTCGTAGATCTCCTGGAAAGATCAATCGTCGATTAGAAACATTACAAGAATGGGGCAGAGCGGGGTGAGTTCATACAAAGCCGTTCGCCACTCCCGTCTTGCTGGAGCCACCGCCTCCGGCCACCAGAATGTGTCGGCTGGTCAGCATGTCCACGGCGTACAGCGGGAAGTTCACGCGGGCCAGCAGGCCGTCGCTGGGACGGCGGGTGGGGGCCATTATCAATAATATATCACAATCGACCGGACGCTGGGGGCGGGGGATTGGGCTGAGTGATTGACTCGAGTTTATCAGCTCTGGCCGCGGGGCAGGCACATCTAATTGGGTCTACCGCTGGCACACTCCGGCTGTTAACTGACTGGGAACTGAGGGTCGATTCAGTGGACGCTAATCATGGGAACTGTATTCTTATTGTGTTTTGGACTGAGAAAGTTGTCTTAAAAATCCACGTACACTGAATAGCGGTGGCAGGGCGAGCTATCGATATATCGATAGGCAGATGATGATTGGTGCCATAGAAGTCATCTTTCTTTAGGTGATGAACAGGGCTGCCAGACTGGTGACGTGAGCAAACAGCTGATGGGCTCCAATGTTAACAGCTGGAAATATAAAAATATTTACAGCTGTTCTCTAATCGATAGGTAACTTTAAAAATCATCGCAATAAGTTTAATGTTTTTAGGTGAATAATTGTCAACCATTCTTATCCACATATGAATTCAAGTATATTGATAATTTTGACATTGTATATTTTATATATATTTTGTATTGTACCCGGTACGCTGTCTACCTTGCAGGTACTCCGTGCCTTGTACCTAGAAGTACTATATACCAAATACACTGTACAATGTACCACCTCTTAACCTGTTATTATGGTACCCACCTTTTCGGGCTTTAAAATAAAAAATAAACAATTTTAGCCACTGCCACAATTTGAAAAAATAATTTTTTTTCCAAGTGGTATAAGAAATTATAATATTTCAGGATTGTCATTAATGCTGTGAAGCTCAGCAGTGGTCTTCCTGGTTCTTTGTTGTGAGAAAATGACCTTCAATCGCTGGTGGGCGGCACAAAGGGGACTCCGAAGTCATATTTATATACTCCTTTACGTGGGAGTTATGTATGTATGTACATATATCAGACAAAGGTGTGAAACGTGTTGAACGAGTTATTGTTCAAATCTGCAGCATCTAAAATTCTTTATTAGGTGTTTCTTATTGCTATTTTCTCTTACTTTTGTCACCTTTGCTTTGCTAACTTTATCAGATTTCAATAAAATTTCTCATAAATTTTACCATAGGCTGTATTTAAATTTAAATGGGCGTAAAGTGAAAACTGTCTACTGTCTACGCACCTGAACTAGTTTTGTTATAATTACTTTCAAAGTGCGTGAACAAGTTTTTCCGGCACTTTGATCAAATTTCACTTTTATCGAAGTCAAGGTGGCCAAAGTGATTTGTCAATATTGTTAAACTGATTCCAGAGGAAGGAAAATGTACGTATTTTATTTATAACTATTAAATGAATCATCAGATGTACGAATTTATTAAAGGGATTATTTACATATGTACAAAAGCTTCAAAAAGGAAGACTCGACCAAGTTCGTTGTGCTTGTACTTCTTTTGAAGTGTCACAACATGCATTGGTAATTATTTTGAAAAGTTTAGGGCCTTACTATTGCGACCTAACAGACTTTTTTTGGCGTACATAATAAATTTAAAATTGTCATTTGAATTGTAACCGACAAAAGAAAACAAACAGAAGACGCACTGGCGCTATCTCTTTTCCACTCGCACAGCTTCCAGGCCAGCAACAACAACAAAGCCCAGCTGGTGCTCACCGACCGCGACGCCGCGTCGCTGCTTTCGTTTTCTTCTCTGCTTTCTGTTTCTTCCTTGCTCATTCGCTTAATTTTCGCCGACGCGATCACAACTGTAAAAAGCAACTGCTGAAGTTCTCTCAACGTATTTTAACTGTTAACAATTCAAAAGTGTCCAGTGTGTCTATCGTTATTTGAATACTATTATTAACTGTGCGTGTGCTAACTTATTTCATTGGAAAGCAATCAATAGGTGAGTGGCATCTGAACCTCGAGTGCAATCTGGTTTGATCCAGTGCAAGATCCCTTTTTTCGCCACTGCGCAATTGCACCAACAGCAACTTGCGCAGAGCTCTTTTGTTGCTTTTCCCTCGCGCTTTGTACCTCTTCTTTTTTCCCGTAACAAAGTGCAGATCAGTGTGTATGTACGCATTATATGAACTTTGTGTGGTGGTAAATTGTACATATGATACATACATACATATGAGTATGTACTTCAATGTAATTTGAATGCCCTAACGGAGTTGAAAGTGCTGTTGGCGACTATCTAAATTTCTTTAATATACTCACCTCAATATACTTAAGTATTTATGTATTAAACGCTTTAGTTGCGGCGAACTTAAATACATATATATTTATGTATATGTGTAGTCTCAATGATCATTTTTGATTTGATCATTTAAAATGTATTATTTTTATCATTTAAATATGGCCGCAATATGTATGTACATACACATACATACATACATATTTCGTTTTACCATTTCGTTTTACATACATATTTCGTTTTTCTTGAGCCTTCAATTATTTATTTGTATAATTTTTTGTTTGTTTTTTGCAGAGCCTTAGTTGTGAAACCCCATATTTTTTCTGTAACATTTTTAATTTCTTTCGAGACCGAAACAGAAGAATTTTAAAATGGTGAACAACACTGTTGATACTGAAGGTAAGTTTTATTTATCTGTTAAGGATTATATTATTTTTGTTTTGGTCAGCAGTATTGTTTAATGTACTTATTATGAATTGAACAACTGTTGCATATACCATTTATTGTATTAGAAATAAGTTTAATTTATTTTTATATAAAACCTATTCCTTTGTTACATGTTATTTACTAAATTCTTACTCAACTGATTCGAAACTTATTATATTCAGTACAGGAACCCGGTATTGATTTTTCGGTTAGATTTTCACAACCGTCTCATTTTGTCTTATTTAGTTCAAATAGCAAATATCGTTGCAAAATACAGAAACCCAAGTTGTTAGTGAGTTTTCAGCCGGGGAGACTGCTGAGACTATGACATGTTCCGGAGGCACATGACAGGAATACATAATGATTTGAACAAGTCGGAAAGTAGAAGAGGGTCTACAAGTCGCACACCATGTTTGCACGTTCCTTCACTGCATTTGTATTTCGGGTTGAAAACTTTGTGGACTTTCCCAGGCAGTCATTTACTTGAAGCCAATATTATTTTGTTAAAGTACATTTAGAAGAGTAACTAATTAAGTTTTGTTTATATTTTATGTTTTGGTTCTTGCGAACGGGTCAATAGCATCAGTTTCTGGGTTCTTAAAGAGGTCGTGCTTTAAAGATATATCATTAAGCTTAATTGTTTGTACACATATTTTGTTTTAAATGATTGTCAGAGCTCTTTAAGCTGAAGTCATTTGCCTAATCCATAATAAAATCCATTTAAATAGAGGATACGCTTGCGTTTATCGTTCTCCCCATCCTGAATTGTGATGATGATGACGGCTTTGGCGGAAACGGACCCCGGTATCATTAACCGCATATTTAGCGGTGGCATTTGTGTATTATGGCATTGTAATTACCAACGGCAATCCCCTTGTGTGGCCAAGAGTTGGGGCACTTGCTTCTTTGACTTTGCGACATTTGCCAATAAATTCATAACTGATTTATCGCTGTTGACCGAGTTTCGCAGACGGAATATTTTGACTTCGCTTTGTGGCTTGTGCTGCTCATTGATTTGTTATTTCCATCAAATTGCATTAATTTTTGATTGACAAGCATAGAGTAAAGTCAAATATATGGACAGGTTGTAGCAGCGTATGATTCAAAAACCAATAAATACCTTCAAGTGGTATTGGATAGTGTAAATAGGAGCATTTAGGAAAGCATTTCTAATTGCAACTAACACATAAAACGATTACGCAGCAAATGCACGGTAGTCCTTGCGCAATAGCGAGCGATTTACTCCGGAAAAGGTTAATAATGCAGCAAATCGTGGCAGCGAACTTTGCCTGCAACTCGCAGTGCAACGCTAACGCCGAAGACCTACATAAAGGCCGTTAATAAATGTCAGTTGTTGCCACACTCACAGCAAAAAATAGGGTGCAGTAGGGGGAAAATCGTTATCATTATATACAATTTCGTTGGAAGGACGAGAAGGGAGCTGTCCTGTCCTGTCCCCCCGACAGCGAAAAAAGGCAGAGAGGAGGCATACTATGTGCGCGAACACTTTTCGCAAAAGTTTATTGAACCGGAAGTTGAGTGGCGGTTCCGCCAGTGAAATGCGGCAACAATGCGGCGCATCCAGGACAAGGAACCACTCCGGCCGCAGTTCTGTCCCAAGGCTCCGGTCATGTGTCTGCTGCATGTCTGTACCGCAAGCGTGGATCAGGATTTTGCCATGTTAAGTTTCCTCCTCCTCGGGAAATCATATTTTTCTGAAATTTCAAAGTCCAAGTCCGAAAATGGCAGGCGATGAGGCTGGCTGTGCCTTAAGGCTATTTTTTCCACTGATTTCGCTTACCAATTCTCGCATTACTTATTCATATGACGGCGGAGTCTGTGTCTGCGATTTTGGGGGGTTGGAACTTTCTCGGTTGTCACCAGAAGGCCTCGTTTATTGCTTGGTCCTCCACTTCAAGAAGATGTCCCGAGGCCACGTAATTGTTGTTTAAGTGATGCAAATGACAGCTGAAAGCACAGAAGTTCGGATGGATGGAGTTTAGTAAGTTGTTAATGTAAAAAAAATGAGGCACGTACCCCTCCAAAGTTTATTAGGAATTTTGCTATGGAGTTTGTAGCTCAGATCCAATGGAATTTTATTTTCGTTTTTTGTTTTTAAAGACTTTTGAGAACCCATTTAGGTATTCATTTCAACAATGTACGCGTGTCCAGCCTCCTGCAGCCATAAAATGGCGTATAACATAAAATTGAGAAGCGTGCACTTACGGCATCCTTAAAATCCTTTCGCAATTACTCGGCCACCAAACACCTTTATATACGTTTTAATGCCCAGCAGACAACGTCTAGACTGAACAGGAGCAACCTGCAGAAGATGATACTGTTTCTTAAAACGGGAAAGATACATTTTAAAGATACATTTAATTGGTAGAACTGAAAAGCTTAACTACCTTAAATGTTGAATATTGCCCGTAAATAGGTCGTTAATAAGGGGTGTAAATACTTAATTGGCTAGATCGACTCCACTGTTTATGCCAATCAAGAAGCGTTGAAAATGTCTCTTTCTTCCCCCGACGCACAAACTCAATTTTATTCCACGAGCACCGTTCCGTCTATAGAGACTAGCATTTGGTCCAGGAAGACCCATGGGGCATTGAATTTAATTTGTGAACTCGATTTTCGTCTCTGCAATTCATTTCCTACCCACTCCGAAAGTTCAAAAGGCCATGCTACAAGTGGCATTGGGGAAAGCGACAGGAGCCGACTGCCATTTGGGGTTGAAGGTGAATTGAAGCTGAATTGAGCACCCCCTCAACTCACTTTCTTTTATCCTTTTCCGCTCGCTCCTTAACTTACGTGTGCAAATGTATTAATAATGATGTGTGCGCATCACGCACGGTGCAGGACGAACTCCGCGTAAAGCGTCACGTGTGCGAAGGGAATTGCTTGGAGGATTGGTGGGCATATGGTGGTCATTACATTGGGGAACTGGTGGTTGAGTTCTCACTGCTGCCCATTCGCAATTTAAATGCGAATAGATTCTGCACTAGGAGAAAACAGGCAAGGCGCCTGATTTGCCTTGACTGTTGTTTTCTTTCCTCTTGGTTTTTTAGATAAATAGTTTAATATAACTACTCAAAAGCTAAATTTCTAATAGACACTTTTTTCACCAGACTTAACTCTAAGCAAAACTCCACAAGTAAACACTTTTATGTCGACTAGTGTATAATTTGTATTGTGATAACATAAAAACAGCAAGTCAGTGTTTTAGTGAGCTGCTTCCTGTCGTTTTTGGGGCTTCTGTTGGTGGAACACTACACACTTACAGGTGATTCAACCCCTAAAAGCACAAGCAAACATCCCCCAATAAAAAATTCCACACAAGCTCAGCGGCTCAAGAAAACTAGAAAAAGTAATTCGAATAATATTTAATGCGAATTCAGATCAACCTCAACTATTCCTAACAACCTTCGAATTGCATATAAACTTTTGCCAATAGGTTGATATTTTGATCATGTTTCTGAAGCCCCAAATTCATCAACGATGTGTAGGCATATGTGCTAAAGCTCCAGGGGTCTCAACGGTGATACAAACGGACAGATATCATCACCCTCTACACTGCAATTGCCAGACTGCGTCGACGTTGATGGGTAGCACGTAAATTTCTCCAGTGACATAAACAGAAATTTTCCAGCATCCGTCGCACTAACTTGGAACACACACACTACACTGGCTGGCACTAGGAAGGAATGAGAAAGGCAGTGGTGTGTGCGGATAAATTCTGTTGCCCTTTCCACCTATAAAAAGTTATGTGCACATACAAGACTGACTTTAAACAATATCCGAGGCGGTTTAAAATGGGGCTGCACCTCGCAATTTCCGCGGAAGATGGGCATTAAAAATATAAAAAGAAGAGAAAAGTCGTGGAACGCGGCAGGATATAAAACATATTTGACGCAGTGTGGCTTGTGCCCAAGAATTTGATTTGCTCAGCATCCTCCTCGACGTTAAGCTGTTGCGCCTTAAATCTCCAGCAAATTTATTCGACCTGCTTACAAAGGATAACCCTTCTGGACTCTGAACCCTGATCCCCTGCGTATTGCTCCTGCAAAATCCTCCTGCACAGCGAGCGCCCTTTATGCGCATTAAAAAGGGCAGAACATACAAAAGGGGGAAACGTTTGATTTTCAAGTGTTGCGCTTGTCATTGTGGGCAACAAAACGTTTTAACATTATTAAAAAAAAAAATGGGAAAATCGAAGATAACGACGGCAGATAGACGTTTTCGCTTAGCAGGTGTAAGGTGAAACATACCAAAAATCGCTTAACAAATTAACTTTTTAAAGATATGACGAACTTGCGTACATGCAAAAATATAAGAGATAGATATTTAAAAACAGAGTAGTGGATATATTTTAGTCGAGTACAACGTTTGGTCTTGTTTAAGCCAGCACCAAGAGATTGGACTTTCTAGTCTAATGGCCAATTTATGTCCACATATGCATGGTAGAATCATAGTATTTCTTTATCGATACACATTATGGTGGTCACTTTGAGACCAGATTCATACGTCATCTTCGTTGCTTCTAAACAAGTTATTTTATAAGTTTCAACATTTCCGCGACTTCTTAGACTTAAAGTGACTTACTTCAGGCATCGCACGATTACTAAAGCTTTGATATGTTTATAATCGTTGCCGTCGTCTGGATCTCAAGTGGTTTTCTTTGCTTCCATCAACTCCGGTTCTACCTATTCAAGCTTAGGCATTTTATATGGGGGGTGTGGGATTGTCAACGACGTCCTCAAAAAATCAGCAGCCATTGAATCCTTTTGATAGCATCGCACCCGAAGAGTGTGAAATCAGCAATGTGGGTGGCGTTCTGACGACTTGCAGCAAGAAGTTTTTTGAGATGCAGAAGGGAAAATCAATAGCTGGCGACGGGAAAAAACAGAGTTTGCAGTGGCTGCCACACCCAATATTGAATTACTCCATTACCCCATGTCCCATGCCCCATGTCCACAAAACACCCAACAAACACAAAAGGAAATGCCAACGGCCAATGCCGCAGTTGTCGTCTTAAAGCGAACTGAACTTCCGCAAGATATTTTATCCTTTTGATCTCTTCATTATCGGACGTCCCAGCTGGTGTTGCCCCTTACGCAAAAGTGGTGCCGTTGCCGGCTACGAGGTGATGACCCGCGATTCATATCCCCGATAAACTGCAATGGTGTCCTACAACGTCGTCCTTGCTGCGGCTTTTGGGCAATTTGGGTTTGCAGTTACAGCCGGAACAGACGCTCGTTGTGAACTTGAATCCATAAAATACACTTAGAAAAATGTAGAGATCATGAGATAATAATAATATCAGATATTTCATAGATTGTTAGTTTGCTGAATGGAAAGAGATTAGTCGAGCAGCTCGACGACTATCAGATACTCATTACTCAGCTCAACTTTTAAACAACTTTGCCATGTAAAAGTATTTAAGATATAAACACCCGCAGTAACTAATGAAGCCCTGATCAAACAGCCCTCTCGAGCAAAAGCACATAAAGCGCAACTGGCAGAGTAGGGGAGCCAAAAAAGACTCGAAGTTCGGAATCAAATATTAAGTGCTGAATGGTTGTGATATACATATGCTATATAGTATATACTATATGGTGCTTGCTTGCATGGTTAGCTGAGGGACTTGTACCTATAATGTGCCCCAAACATGCAATTGAACTTCAACCGCTGCTGCTCAGCTGTTCATTTTGCACTACCTGTCCCCTACTGGAGGAGGGGAAATCGATTGGTGGAGGCACTACTTGCACTACTGCCGGGGGTTGTAGCTTTACAGTAGTATTCAGCAACGACAGCCCACGACGACGAGACTACTAAAACGACGACGAGGCTGGCGACGACGGCGACAGTTGTTATTACAAACAGTTTAGTTGCGCCTTTTTTGGGGTACTGAAGGCACCGAGGGGTGTCCACGTGGGTGGGGACGGATGGAGTGCACGAGGGGGAGGCCCTGTGAGTCATGCATTGGGGCAATAACAAAATAAGTCGTCAGCAGACTGCGAATCTATACAAAAAATGTGTGTGTACTTGGACAAAAATAGAAGAGATTAGCATGTTCCCCATCAAGTCGTGATTCAAAATTATTTTCACATTGAATATATATTATATTTTTATTATTTTAATGTGTGCATATAGATTTATTTTAATTGGATCATTGCTTTCAATGAATTAATTAAATGTGTATGTTGAATTCAAAAGTTCGCCTTTATACGGACGGACAATGAGATGGAGGAACGGACATGGCTTGGTCTTGTTCATAATACCTCTTACTGCTAAAATTATGCCCCACGCAATATATAAATATATATTAACATGAATTGGTAAACATATAAATGTTAAGAGAACCCATATTTGTTATGTCAAGAAGAAAAACCACGGACAGAGCTCTTCCTCGTGCACTCTTCCCTTGATCCACATTGTGATTCATCGGTCTTTTGCAGCGTGGTGAGTTCTGCTGGCGCCGTTCTGCCATTTAAGTTGCGGCTCAATGTCCTTGTCAGCCTCATCGTGTCCTGGCTGACCGCTTCTGACGCTTGAATCAGCTATGGAAATAAAAGAAAATGTTGACCTCAATTTAAAATACAAATTCATTTAAATTGAAGTATTACAGAATAGAAAAATTAATATAAATTATGATAAGTTTAAACTCGCAACAAATTTTTTTTTTGTTAACTTGTTTGACATACAATATATTTAAAATAAGAAAATTTTAAAAAAGTGTAAAATTATGAAGCAAATAAACTCCACAAATCAATATTTCTCCCCCTTATCTTTAGTTTTTGCCCATAGTTACGAATTTTTCTCATCTCCAGTTTGGGGATTTGCCTACATTTTGAGTCATCGCTGTTTTATTTATTGTTCCTAGACAGTTTTCCTGTTCGTACATCCTCGTACCGCTTTTTCTCTGACGGCGTTCTCCAAATTTCTTCGCTCTCTCATTTTTGACGTTTGTAGTGCGCTTAATTGAATTTAACATTATTCCGATTTTCGAATTTTGTTGAGAAGTGTATTTTAAAGAACCACCAAGAAATTTAGCTCTTGGGTGAATTAAATGATCAATCATTGATTTAGTTTAAAAAAACTCAACATCTTGTACTTATTTTTGATATTTTCCAACACTTGTCTTTTGAATTTTGTATAGTTAAAAACTCGAAAAATCTTATTTCTTAATTGTTTTCTGATTTGAGTAATATTTTTTATAAAATCTTGAATAAAATCAATACCAAAAATTATATTTTTTCCAAAGCTCCTAGTATTTTGTAAGATTGTCAAGTGTGTTTAATAGTTCCGCTGGTGGCGGTGCATATTTGTTTGCTTTGGGTTAAGGTTCCAATGGGTCGGTATACAAAAAGCAGCCGGTTTTCCGAATGCATTTATGCGGCTCAGCGCGCCCTCTTCCGCTCTCCCAATCGATGGCTCTCAGTACGAATCGCTCCTCCGATTTTCGGCACTGCGCAGGCTTGGAATTTCGAAATCGACGCTATCGAAATTTCGAATTTCAAAACCAATTGTTGTAGTCAGACGATCCTATATTTTTTCCCCCAAAAAACATAATTACTATGTAGATTTTAAGTTTGGTTGACATATTTGGCAGTGGCAAGTGCATTTCAAAATGCAACCCTACAAACACTCGAAGCTTTTCAACTTTCTCGCTCTCTTGGGCGCTCGTCGCTCTCTTTGCGCTTGTGACTTGGGGGTGTGCTGTTGCCACACCCCCGCCAGTGCCCCCAAGGGTGGTGTGTCCTGTGTTCCGTGTCCTTTTGTGTGTGCACTGTCCTTGCCTTCCGACGACGCCGACGCCAAAACTCCGAATCCGAAACCGATTGCGACGCCACGCTGGCGCCAGCAAAAAGTGGTCGTCAGTCGCTCGCCTGCTGCTGAAAAATTAACTTCGGCATAATTTAGTTGGTCTTTGTCTTTCGCTGTGCTCGTTACGAATCGTCGCCACCTTCTCTCGTTTTCACAGGACTCACAGGATTTAGGGCCGTGGCAACAATAACAATAACAAAAAGGCACATCGTCGCGCAATCAAATACAACAATTTTGTAGCATACTTTTCAGCTACTCTGCTGCAATACGCATTACTCGAATCAATCAAGTTCAATTTAGCTCAGCAGCAAGTGGTTGCTCTCCCACTTGCAATACAAACAAAAAAATTACAAAAATCGAATCCAATTCGCGGTGCAACAAATTGATTTTTTGGGCTGGCGAGAAAAGCGATATAAACCGTCCGCGATATAAAATAAATAAAATACACCGGCAACAAGCAGATCGACCACCACACATATCCCAGCAATCTACACTACCAGTTCTTTAGTTGTGTGAAAGAAAGCAGATCCCACGATGCTGATTGGATTAGTACGCGACTCGGTGATGCAGTGCTTCTGCCACACGTGCCGGGCACCTGGAATTTTGCCAGCGGGTAAGGATCATCGGAGGGAATTGCGCATTGGAGCTCTGGTAACCGTTTGACCCAACAATCTGAAAGCTTACCCTTGATCCATCAGCAGTCCGTCCGTTCAACTCACAACTTTTAGGACCAGGCCCCCTAAAAATAGGCATCTACATGTCAGCGAATGTGGATACACTGAAAGAAAGAAACTCGACCTTTATGAACATATCCTCTTGAACTAACTTATCGATATACTTATTTATATATTCTTTTCTTTAATTTGTAAACTTATTTTGCCATGGATTTGCTATTACGCCAGAGATCTTTTGATAATCAGTTGTGTAATATACAAAACGGTAGAAAAATCTTGACGTAGAATGGTACAATGGCACGAAAACGAAAAATAATATATATATATGTACCAAGAAAGGGGTAAGGGTTACCCCCTTAAGGAGTTTTTCCTTTTCTACATCGCTTGAGGCGCCACTCAGCCGGCGAACGGTGAGTCACCGTCGGTTTGGTTGGAGCTGGGTTTTAATTTGGGCAACACACATTGCCACCCCGAACTTTGCTGCCTGCTCATTTCAATGCATTTAAATGTCTAGATTGCACACTTAGTTCGGGTTATGTGCTGATTTATACATGTTTATATTTATTTTTATTCTATTGGGATATTAAATCGCAGTAATCACCGCAAACAATGGCAAACACTCACACACATTAAGCAAAGTGATTGCGCAATATGCACACGGACCAACGAACACGAGGGAATGACGACAAAGGACGGCGTATATTGATTTATTGACAGCGCCGGGTCGGCTCTTATATAAAAAAAAAAACAATGAAAATGGCCGTGTATAGAGCAGCAAAGTCTGACGACATGCGAAATTGCCTATTTCGATGGGTGGAATGGGGCATCGCCTTATAGAGAAGGACCTCCGAGGTGATTTGCCACAATGCATAACTTCTGGCTGTCATTGTTAACGTGACGATTGAGATGTTAACTTTATGAGCTGTATTCATTTGATATTAAATGCTGTGGCATTTACGAATATCCAAATATTGGGATCTATAATATATACTGATTACTACCAGGTTGTGAGCAAAATCCCACGATTGATTAATGAAGCATCATCGGTCTTTGCCTTCCAAACTTTTATCCATCACAATTCATCATTATGGCAAACTTCATTAGAGAAATGAATAATCCGACAAGCAATTAGGTAATTTACAATCGCGTTCAGAAGCTGCATTAATAGCATTTAAGGCTTTTGAGTTTAAGGTAACAGCTTCACAGATTCTTCCTTTGGGGCATAAATCAGTTTCAACAATATGGCACGACACAAAGACGCAGAGCCAAGGGTCATCTGCATAATTTGAGGCCGGTTAGGAAATTAATTTGGTTAAGACACATTCAAATCTTCTCGAGAGAATGGCGACTAGCATCAGGATGATGAATTTTGAAGTGCATTGCATGGCAAGGGAACTCGGATGTGCATCTCATTAACAAAATGTCCTTGGGGCAACCAGAAGCAAAATCAAGTTAAGGTTTAATAAGCATATATGTATTTTCCTGATCACAATCAGAATCTGTAAGTTCGCTTGAGCATTAAAAGCATTCAGAGTTTTTGCCTATAATATTGATAGGTCATCAAATTGATCACTTCACTTTTTAAAGAACTCTAAACACTTAATGGCCAATTAGTTACTTGCTATCTATCTACTTTGCTTTGTCTATATCTCTAACTAACTTTAGTTAATTAAATCACGTACAGTAGTGCGGCTTCCATTAACTCGATTGCTTTCATTGCGTTTTAGTTTCTCTCAGCTCATACAACTGAGTTTTTTGTTTCCGTATTTTACCCGAGGCTTAAAGCAACTTTTTAACTCGGTTTACGAGGTATACATATATCTTATCACTACATGTTCAACTCTGACACGTACCAGCCGCATTTTTCCATATTATTCAAGCAGGAGGCTCCTGAGGTCCTTTTGTTTCCCCACCCGCCCTCGTCCTTTGCATGCGGCTCACGTAACAGACGCATACATAACATTACTTAATTTTCATTTCTTTAGTTGGTTTTCCATGCTTTCCGTCTCAGCTGTTTCGCAAATGTCGCCAAGAGAAAAAATTAATGAAGTTGCATATTTAGGCGAGTTTCTTCTTTACTCACTAGCATTCCAGATAAATTGGATCATTATTTTCGAGTATCGACAGCTTTAAAAGTAAATCATATCCGAATAGCTAGACTATCAGATACTCATTGATAATTGCTTAGATATTAATAACTCGACAATTTCAATTCTTCTTAAACAATTTTTCTTAAACAAATGAGCGCAAGATCTTTACTTTTCTTTTAGTCTGTTAAAATTTATAAATGCATATTTTCTTTTTGGGGTGAGCAATGATCCCAACACTGTGTTTGCTATGCGGAAAAGGACACTCCCCCCGTCCATTAAATTCACGCCCACTTGGGCAGGATTCTCGTGGGCTGCTGTTAAATAATTCATGGTTGCATTCCCATTACGACAATCCAACCCCTTTGCCAGCAATCAAACACTTCAACAATGACACTGACATTCGCATATTCTGCTCGTTTTTCACTTGACACACGTTTCAGAATTGTGAAGCTGCTGAAAGTCGCTGGCTTTTTGAAAATACGTTTCTGAATAGCTCTTTTTAAAACATTTTGGTTTATTTAGAGTTCGAGAATTCTAAGGTCGGAAATCCGACTATGTTCTGTTTTCAGAAGTATAATGGGGTCAAACGGTTACCAAAAACTATTGAATAAGTTAATTGTATTCTAATAAGTTCAAATATATTTTCTAAATCCAAAATGCGGCATTTATCTTTGGAACATGTGAATAGTGTCTAGACGATCGGCGCCAATCAAGAAAAATAATAAGATTCGTTCCAAGCAGCCGCGTCTAAGCAAGAAAGTTAAATTTATTAGTAAGTATACAAATAACATTTTATATAAATAAGACATTTTACTGAAACTGAAATGTATTTTAAGCACTTCCAAGTGATTGGATTGAGCACTTTAATTCTTAATTATGTTCTTACGTTAAATTTATTGTTCAACAATGCATGAAGCAGATAAAATGCACTTGCTGCAAAAAATGTGGAAGTAAAAATATGTGAATGCATATACATTATACATATGTGGAAAAGCAAACCATATATGGTTTTTATGAAAACTCAATTTCAGAAAGCGAACCGCATAATTCAAGAGGCGGAAAATGGGTAAAAATGGGACATGCGCTGATAGTAAAACGCAGTGAAAATGACATCCACAAATGTCTCTAGTAGAGGGGTGCTGGGAAAGCAGCGGGAAATGAGAGCTGCATGGGATTGGAGAGAAGATTTGACCTCAAAATGGGCGACATGGGAAATCCGTGTGAAGTGGCAAAGGGTGCAGCTGTGGGGCATTGAGGACAAATGGTTATCTCGTTCAGTTTTCTACATTCGTTTAAAACATTCCACTGCAACGCTCCACAATTTATGAATTGCATAAGCATAAAGTGAACAGAACCGTCTTCTTGGTTACTGTTTCCTCTCAATGTGTTTTCATGATGAAACCTATCTGTGTGCTTTTAGCCACATTCCAATGATTCCAATGTTCGGGATGCCCAAAGGGAACCAAAAATATTCGCATAAAGAAGAGGCAAAACTTGCTTGACAGCTGCTGTCATGGATTTATGCCTATTCTATGTGATGCTGGCAAATATTTTCATTGCTGTCCCGAGAAGAGTCAACAGTGGTCTTCTCCCTCAAAATGGTTATTTATGTTAAAGGCGTTGTATGCCTTACTAAAATGCGGAATGGTAGGTATTATCCTCATGAAAATGCAACAAAAACTACTTTTTTGTGGTGTGATGAATGCAAGCCTCTAGAATTCATCTTAGCATATTCATTTTTGAAGTTGAGTGTTATATTTCTGCGATTCTTAACTAAAAAATCGATTAGTATAAATCAATCAAATACCGAGGGGATACTCGAATCCCTTCAATCAAAGGACCGCATTTAATTAGATTGAAGTTCGTCATGGAAAGTTCTGCGGACCCTCGAATTGCGGCGCCACATTGACGACCGTTTTCGGTATCTGGTTCCGTAAGTTCAGTTTTAATTACCGCCGGCCATCCAACACAGCGAAGCACACACTAGTACAAATGTATATCCACATAGCCGACGTGGCAGAAGGACTCTTGCCACACCTGCATGTTGGCGACTAATAAAGTAAACGACCACCGGCCATAAAACAATCTTGGCAAACAATACACCATCGCCATCGTCACGGGGGTTAAGCCGCCACAACCACAATGGCAAAAACTACGATGGCGACCAACTAATTTAAACGCTCATAAAAACCGAACTATACGAGACACGTATATGGGCGACTTAGTGGAACAAATTGGATGCCTCCTGTTCTGAGTCATGGTTATGAGGGAATCATATTTGTGACACACAGCATCGTGTTGTCATTAAAGATGAAAGTTAACGTAAAATAACTTTAATTGTGAAACTTGCTATCAAAACTACATAAATAGCAGTTTGATCCCAGAAAATGTTACCAAAGTCGCAATGACTCCTTAACATCTAATTTTCCCCAATAATTATAACACAGTAACGGGTATCAGATAGTTGAGTTACTTCTATTTTTAAATGCTCTCAATTCTCAGTACTTTTTAAGCACCAACATTGCAAGTACAGTAAATAATTTAAAAAGCAACAGTTGCTCGCAATAATTACCTGTAAATTAGCATTTTCCCTGCCGAGTTCCTCCATCATCTCTAAATCCGGCGACGCCTTTCGTGAAAATTAGGCTTTCATTGTTCGGACTCAAGTAAATGCCTTCAATGCAAACACTATTTACTCTTGTTTTAAGCGACTCTTGTGCATCTCGGTATTGTAGTAGTTTTCACTCCCTCTGTTTCCCAGTTTTTCGAGGGAACAATGGCTACTTAGACAGTGCTTTTATGTCGTTTCCTTCATTAAGCGCACATAAGTATGCTTTAGTTTTTCCTCTTTTGGATTGCCCTTCATCTCTCTCGTTGTTTTTCCACACACACACACACATCGGCACATTTGAGATGAAACGAATAAGTGTAGCGAGTGTTTCTAGATTTTAACCAAAAAGCATCACTCGTCCGAGTGACGATAGATCTTAACAAATCTGGCTAAACAGCAATATTGAAACCATTTTACATTAAAATGCGTGGTCTTGTAGAGCAACTAACATTTCACTCATACCAACAGTATCCTTCATACTCGCTGTCAGTGCGAAGAAAACCAATGAAAAAACAGCACGGAAAATAGAGGAAAAGTACATAGCGCTGGGAAAACTATCGGAAAATCAATAGTGCATTAGCCTTTTCCATAGAAATTCCCATATATATGTATATATATATATACAGGTGAGGGAAAGGTGGTAGTTGTATAGCCATTTAGCCGCATTTCCAAGGCGATAAACTGCAGTGGCCAACAAATGTGTTGTTGCCCGACTGACGTACTATTTCCTACTGCTATTTTTTTTCTTCATTTTTTACAAATAAGCACGTCACTGCGTCTTTTTCAGTTGGCGAAGAAGGCGAATATAGAAGTTGTAGACATGGTATGTACAGGGTACATAAGTTCGCGAATAAGTTTCTTTACATAATGCGAAAACTTTTAAGTGGGTGTAGTTGCCTTTTTTTCGTGTCTTGCCTGTTCCTGGCCAATACTTTAAACCCCAGGGAATCGCGAACAGACGGTTCGGCTAAAACCACCTAAAGCAGCACGTGCAGCGGCTTACCACGGTAAATGCCACAAAAAGGACCTGCCACCACATACAATAGTGTGAAATATTGAGAGGGTTTTAAAAGCGTAACAATCAAAATGGAGCTTAAAAACATTTTAGAAAATATTTAAGATTAAATTGTGTCTTTCCTTTGCCTTGGCAAGTTGTAGTCTCTTTCAGACTCGACTACAAAATTCGCCTTTTGGTCATGGTAGCGACATTTGAGGCAATCAATGTCAGTCTGCGAGTCTGAATAAAAGTCACGTGCCACAGCTGAAAAATCAAGGGGCAACATTGTAGCTCGTTGTCGAACTTGCAATTTATACTCTTTCAAGGAATATAACAAACTTTCTTAAAATCGAATTTAATGTTTTTCTTATAGTATAAATGTATAGTATCATAAAAAATTATTATAAAAAATGTATATTTTAAGTAATCTCTGAAGTATATATAATCCTTTATGTCTTATGAATTTGGTCGAAAATACTTTGCGTTTTCGCAGCATTCTTTTTGACAGCCTAATGAATTGCCTCAGTAGTTCGTTATATTCTCTATATATTTTATAGTCAATATTTGCTTCCTTCTTATGAAAACATAATGTTTGGGGGGTATTTTATACACACACGTTTCGAACAGTTGGTGCTCTAAAAGCAATAGCAAAACTCAAACTGTAATAAAATTTCAGCGAAAACTGCATGCTTCCATCTTAGTTCTACTTTGGCTGACTCATCAGCTGGTCGGTCGGTCCTCCTGGCGATATCGTCGTGCTCAGCTGGCAACCGAAAGCAATTAGGGGCCCCTCCAATTGACTGCTCCATCGGCGGGCGGGGCCAATGGAGGAGCAGGGGCTCCACTTGGCAGTCGTCTGTCGCCGGAAAGTGGCAACAGCAATATGTGTGTGCATCGTTGGTAGCGACAGCCGCCGTTTGTTTTTCGGCTTTGCAGCGCAGACCGAAAACTATGCTACACGATTCAAATAAAAAAAACTGCAGATCCTGCAGGCCAGGCCCAAACTGTGTGTGTGTGTGTGTGTGCGAGTGTAGCCAACATTTTTATGTCGCTTGTGGCCCGTTGCCGGCTTCATCACACTTTTAGTCACTCCTTTCAGTTGGCCAACGAATAGCTGCGCGACAACAGCTTTTTTTAGAGAAACACGAAGAAATTAGAAATTTTTTATAAAATATTCTATTCGTCCACTCGTGTATCCCTGTGCCTTTTACAATGGTGGCCATTAATTTGCATTTGAATAGTAAGTACAATTGCATTTATTTACAACCTTTCACATTCGCCTCAATGGAAACATAAACTTCTGTGTGACTACGAAAATATATAAGTAACTGCTTGACTTTAAATGGTTTGACTAAATTGGAAAATGGGGGAAAACTCTTCAAACCATACTGCTGACTCATGCGAACAATTTAATTAAATGCAAATTAAAATGCTTTTAGGGATATTAAGAAAAGGCGACGACACAAAGTTCTTAAGGACCTGTGAAAATTTCGTCCTCTTAGTTTTGAGCACATTTTCCATTTTCATTGCTCGGCATTTTCCATAATTATTAAAGTGTTATTTCGTTTCGCCATTACACTGAAAACATCAAGAGCTACACATTTTATTTCAAGTGAGATTAACTTTTACTAATCCTACAGCTTTAAGTTAACAAAATGTTTTGTGTAGGGATCATAAATTTATATCACATAGTGGATAGAAATTCTATTTAACCAGCTCTTTAACGCAGGCCATAATTATTATTGAAATGGCTCTAGATTTTTAATTAAAACCGTCAAATGTCAACTGCTCTTTTCATTTGATTAAATTTTAAGACCCTTCTGTGTAAACTACATAAAATACGAAATACACGCAGGTGCACCACCACCTATTCGCTTTCTATTTCGCGTAATTTGCAAAAATGTAATTGAGGCCAACATGGTACATATGTATGTATGTTTGTGGAAGCATTTTACGCTGCTTTTCATTATTATAATGATGCTTATTATTTTAATTAAAGCTTTTAGTTTCACCTAAAGTGCGGGAATGCCTGCGTAGAGTGGAACGGAAATTCATAATCAAAATATGACCGTCTGCAGTGCGAAACATATAAAACGCATTACTTCGCAAACAGTAATGACTCAGTAGGTTTACTACATGTATTCCTAGAAACCAAGTGCAATCCATGGCGAATGTTCTATTCAAGTTGTTCCAATTTTGCGACACCCTTTACTCACTTCATTTTCTCTAAAAAAAAATGGGGAAGAATCTTAAATCTTAGGCAAATTAATGCCTAAAATTAATAATTTAATTAATTAATTAATACAAATGCGAACGTCGAATATAAATAACATAAATAAAAGGATGTGAACAAAATATCGGTACTTTAATAACTCATCGAAGCTATATTAAGTATATCAATTTCCTGATATCATAAATCTACCGAATTATGCAAAAACATGTTGTTTTTATAGCAACTTTTTATGTAAATATACTCCGGCATAGAAACTTTCTGTCGTGCACGTGTTCCCATTTTTTCGGGATTTTCACAATTGCAGATAGAATCGAGTTGGCAGCGCCTTTTGGAGTTTAGCTTTCCGTGTCACTTCAGTTTCGATGTTCAATAGTAATTCAGTCCAATCATTTTTCTTGTCGAAGGTGTTTAACTGAAAGTCTGTGTTTATTGTGAAAAGAGTAAGTTGTTGAATCTAATAAAACACTGGCGAGGCCGCTCACAATCCAATTCCAAATAGGCTACTCTAATATCATAAACAAAATTCAGCAAACTTTTGAGTTTTTGCTTCGCCAACGACGATTCTCAGCGCTCAATTGGTACGCAATATCATCCGTGCACGAATTCCATTGCAAAAATCTCTTCAAGCACCATGGCCCACCAGATGCGCAATCCGCCGGAGCGCCACTTTGGCCACCGCTGCGTGAACTGCAAGATATCCGATTTCCTGGGCCGCCGCTACACCTGCCGGTTCTGCGCGGACTACACCTTGTGCGGCAAGTGCTTCGATGACAACCGTCTGCCGGATTCGCCTCAGCATCGCTATTACCATCCGATGAGTGTGTACTATGCCTACGCCGAGTACGAGCTGTACTTCGGCGGCGAGCCGTTCGGCGGTGATCATAAAGTGGCCCAGAGCTACAAGTGCGCCCTGTGCGATGTTCGCGGCCTTTCTACCGCCAATTTGTTCAGTCACCTACAGCAGGAGCATCGCACCCACCGTGACCACAATGCCTACATGTCGTTGGTCAATACCCTCTATATGGCGGACAACGCAATGGAGCAACCGGTGCCAGTACCGCAGCCCTTAAGCCAAGCGCGCTCGAATCGAGCTCGCAATTTAGCAAGCCTTCGAACAGTAGCCGGTGGCAACACGCGGGCCGAGCAGTTATTTAATGCCGAATTCAACCTGGTCCTATTGGTTGTGGAGCTGGACAATATGGATTCAACTGCCGACGACTTTCCTGAACGCTGCTTTGAGATACTGCAGCAGACTGAAACTGTGCTTATGCAGCACAGAAGTTCCAGAGTGCCGGACACGGAGACGATTGAGTCTTTTGTACGCATTGTCGAAGATCAGGTGATGGCTAGCATGGCCGATCGTCGTCAGCGTCTGGGCGGCTTCGCATTACCTCGGCTGACCCGCGGTGAAGCAATCGCTCCTGGTGCTAATGCGTTAGCTATGAGCTTGCGTGATGCCATGCCCGTTGTGTTTGACCGGCCGACGGCTAGGCGTGCCCGAGAGCCTATCGGGCTAACCCCTAAATTGGCGGTGTCTTCTGGCAGCGAAAAGGCGGGTTCCAGCTCTGGGGCAGCCAAGCATCAAAAGGTCCCGACCCAAACGAGTGCGCAAGGAGAAAAGGCTACCAAGAAGATGTCAACTGTCATTATTTCCCCACTCAAGGATAAGCGCTTTTTGTGCTCGAAATTAGTGAGGGGAAATGCCCAAAAGATGGAAACCAAATTGCACAAAGCTACCTTTACCGAGGCCATATTCTGTTCGATGCTGGCAGACGAAGAGCTGTTCCAGCCGCCAATTGGTCTGCCCTGGACTGCGAATTTCATGTCGGGCGCAGTCGAGCCATTAGGCAGTGTAAACCCAAATGGGAAACTATTGCTGTATCCTGTTAAAACCAAGGTATTAATGGAAAGCTTCTACAAAGGTCTCGCCGAGTACAAAACTTGGATGGGATTGGATCAGACCGACCCAACGGCCGATAGCAAGGCAACTGAAGTCCCAGTCCCCCCCAACAGCTCGACTTATTTCGCAGTTTTTGACGATATTCCATACGCTGATTCCGGATCGGATGATTTGGAAAGTGGTAATAGTAATGAGTCAGAAGAAATGGCCAGCGATTTGCATGCCGAAGAAGACGACGATGATTTAGTCGAATTGGAGGAGGACAAGGAAAGCGGCGAGGAAGAAAACCAAGATGAGGGCGATGAAGCTTCGGATTCCGACTTCTCTGAGTCAGCCATTTCTCAAATCACCGACTTCATAGAAATGGTCATCCAGGACGAATAGGCGGGCAGCCAGCCAGCAGGCAGCATTTGTAGGAAATAAGCCTCGGTATTTTCATAATTACATATGCATATGTAGTATTTTAAAATAAACATTTGTTAAATATGACCAAACAATCTGGATGATTTCTCAGGTTTTTTCATGTGAAAGGAAGCTTTTTTCGGGTATTTCTCTGTCCAGTGAAAGCTGACTTACAAAATTTTATTTGCTAGTAGGCAACGGTTTTCCATTTTATTTCGGTCTAGAGTTGGTTCTATTTGTTATTGCAAACCATATCTCCGACATCCGAGAACAAAGTATAAATATAGCCTTACAAATTTTTAAATAAACCCAGTAACGAAGCTAAATTGAACTTCGATCAGTCATTTGATTATATCATTTAAAATGGGTTCCAATTTCTCTGCCATACCGACGAAATGTAAGGGTTGCGGTCAAATTCGCCCTGACTTTGACCGACGGTACGGTTGCAGTGAGTGCAGGTCGGAGGTCATGTACTGCGGCCAGTGTTTTGATGAGGGCCGGAATCAGTTCAGTGAGACGCACAAGGACGACCACCGCATTAAGGTTATCTACCATCAGTCCTTTCTTGACAAATTCTTCAGCGGCGAGGAGCTGCTAAACGGCGATGCTTCGAAAAGCTACAACTGCATCTTTTGTAAGAAGAGATTCAGCGCCAAGGAGCTGCAGTTGCACTTGTCCGAGATGCACTCGAACCCCGCGGATGCGTCTGCGTTGACGGTAATGCTGGAGAAGATGAGACAGGAAGATATGGAGAACAGATTTGGTGAGGAATGCCATCATGCTAAACCATGCTAACACATTTTGGGTAAATAATCTATACATTGTGATTGCCTGAAAGCTTGTGTCGCCATTGACACTCCATAATAATAGCAAATTATGTGTCAACATGTGGATATGGATACATATAAAAGGTGTCCACTGGCGGCTGCCGTGGCAACATCTTCAGTTATCGTTATCCCTCTTGTCCCATGTTCATCTTCAAGGAAAGTATACATATACATATTTTTGTTTTGACAAATAATTTTCCACTTCATTAGTTGTCCAGCCTCCCATTTGATGGATTTGCCTACAAGTTAGGAAATGAGAATGTCAAGATATCGATTGAAAAGACAGCCATCTATGTTGATTTTAATGTGCGATATTTAGGCGATTATTTTTCGTTGCAACACTAAATTCCTATTGTTTTTCAGCATTTGGTAATAACTTATTGGCCAAAAGAACAATATTTAAGTTTAGTTTTTAAGGGAGGAAGTGTAAAAATGACGTCATGTTGTTTTGATGGGGGGAAAGCCAAGTCGAGGGTTGAACCACGAGGTTCACCCTTAACCACAACTATTCGATGCACCCCAAGTGCAAAATATTGAATTACTCTAAGTCTCCCTTTGCTTTCTTTCCTCCACAGCCACAGAGATTCGCTGCCAGGAGAAGTCCCGCGGTGGACTGAGCTATGAAGTCATCCTGGCCGAGCCGGCACCCAATGTGGCCGTTCCAAAACGACCGGTCACCCCCGGCAAGAACGTTAGCGTCGAGGAGATTGAGCAGAAACTTAAGGCGGCCGAAGAACGTCGCATTGTAAGTATATGAAAGAATTAAAGAAGTTGTAATACAAAAAAATTCAATGCGTGTTTCCCCAGTCTCTAGAAGCCAAGAAGATGGCTGACATCTCCACCAAGCTGGCTAAAGTCGAGGAGGCGACTCGCAAAAAGGATGAGATCACCAATGAGTTCATTACTCAGACCAAGGAGCAGCTGGAGTCGAAAATGGAGCTGCATGTGGAGAAGCGAGAGGCCATCATCAGTGACATGAAGGAGAAGCTAAAGGTAGGCCACCTACCTCTTGCATCCCATAGTAAATTCCCAACTAACCAACCATTTTCTTCCGTTCAACGAAAGATCCATGCCCAGGATATCGAAAAGACGCGTGAGACTCTTGAGCAGCAGAAGGCCAACGAGCAGAAGGCAATCGAGGAAAAGTTGAAGATTGCTCAGTCTCTTCGCGATGAGAATATCAAGAAAATGTTGGATCGCCTAAAGGAGCATGTGAGTGTGTGAAGACTGCATGGCTAAAAGTTTTCATTTAATCTAGTTTGGTAAACCATTATATTAAATGTATATATTTATTACTTAGCTTTATTCATAAATCTTAACAATTACTTTATTAACATTACATTAACTTACATTCATTGCTGGAAAATAAAACGAAATGACACATAATTTTGACTGGACTACAAAATATGTAGACTCGTTTTAACATTTAGTTAGTCATTGAGTGTACAAACTATAAATAAGTTATCATGCGTTCATATAATTTTGGTTTTTCATTTCTCTTATATCCTCTCATTTAGAACACAATCAAAATTGCCGAAATCAAATCGCAGAACGATCAATTGGAATGTCAAAAGCTCGAGGAGAAAGCGCGCATTTATGAGAACAAATTGTTCGCCGCCGAGCAGAAACGCGAAAAGGAATTGCAAAAAAAAATTGAAAAAGTTCAAAAACTCGTACGTGTTTGTTCCCCCACTAAAAGCGACCATTTGCCCTATTGTTTGAGTAGCACTTGGCAGTAGTTGCACACCTCCAATCGCAAACGAATACTAATCCTTGGCTGCTTTCCTTTCTTTGCAGGAACGTCGCGCCGAGCTAGTGCGCCAGAACAAGGCCCAGGCCCAGGATTTGGATGGTCAGCAGAGCGCCATTGCCTCCTCGGGCTAAGTGGAGCGATCCTGCATCGAGAGCTGTGCTCACCCACTGCAAACAAGGTTACAAGGCGACTACAAAAAGAACAGCAACACTGCATAATACACGAACACATATTTAAGCAAGAAAACCCTTAAAACTGAAACCAATTTCTCAAAATTTCCAAGTATTATGAAAGCAAACGAAGCGAAGGGCAAGGGCAAAGTCTCAAGATACCGCTGAGCGAGTTTTCTCACGAGCTCTATAATGAAACACTAACACGAATAAGCTACGATAAAGCAAAAAAAAAAGGAATGCTTACGGCAAAAAACCATTAGTAAAGGAAATCTACATTTAAACTTAAAAGCCCAGGCAGAAAAGCCTATGCAAGTTGAATGCATGCCTGTCATTTAAAATTTAAAATTCTTTTAAAAGTTCACGTTGATTTCAGTTGAAAGTTTAACACCTTTTACCTTGAGTTCCAAGAATGTTATATTAGTTTTGGATTCATTATTTTCAAAGTCTTAGTCTTAAATGTTCAAGTTTTTTTTTAATTGCTGTGGCATCGACTGAGGTATTCTCGAAATAATAAGCACGCTGTATTTGCATCTATGAATGGCTTTCGCGAGTAAAAATTTGAAAATGTTTTTAATTAAGTTAATGTATACTTTAGTACTAATTTTAATTTACTAACTTGCAACAACATGATACATATACATGCTGAATATAGTTTTACACTAACAAATAATTTGTTCTTATAAGTTTCGCATTTTCTATCTATAAAATAAATGTCTAACAGAAAAAATACATAAGAAATGCTTATACAATTCAATAAAATCAAATACCATGTAAAACACACGAAACGCATTTTTCTTTTATTTACATACAACACAAACACTAAAAACGCTGATATAGACATTAATATAAATGGAAGGAAACTACGTATAAGCATACATTAATGTGTGTAATATTATATGAAAATGCATATTTTGTCTAACGTCGGGTTATTTTTAGAAATGGGTTTAAGGAGAGTGAATGTGGGGGTTAAAATAAAAAAAAAGTATTTAGGGCAAACCAAATGGAATATTTAGGAAAATTTTTTCCAAAAACCTGCGAGTTATTTTTAATTTTGCACCAAAGGGCGCTTTAAAGATTAGCTTAAATTTAAATCTTATATCGTTATATATGTATGTGTACTCGTGTAAACCTATGGCTTCTACAAATGAATATCAATAACATAAATCTCTTAATAAAAAGTGCATTGGCAAAACAATTTACACGCACAGGACACCAAATTACCCAGACACGAAAACTTTCAAGCATACTCAAAAAAAACGAACAAAATATAAACGCAAAGCATAAAATGCTTTGATATTTACTCAATTTATGATATATTAATGTCTAATCCAATGCAATAATCAGCCGAAATATTTTTGAGTATTGAGAGGAAAGGGTTACAATTTTGAACGATTGCTTAAAAACTCACTTTCTAGGTTCACGCATAATTTAAGTTCATATAAGCCACAAATAACTGACCATATGCGAGCAAAATACTTATAACAATTGTATAATAAAAGTGCATTAAACAAATAAATGCAATATTTATAATTGGTGGATGCTGTTTTTTTCTAAATTAAAATTTTTCCTCTTTGCTGGTATGTTGGGTTTTCGGACTTTAAATAGACAATATATATATATATATATTTGATATTTCCATAACATTTTAACGCTTCTAGCTATGTAAAAATCTTGCTCTTAAATTTTTAAAATTTAAATAGGATTTTTAAAAATTAGGACATAGTTGTGTCCTAAAAATTCCACAAAGATATGATACAAATGGAAATGGAACAATGGTTGGGATCTCAGATAAGTTCCTCAGTCAAGTTTCTTACCAGCTTATTACTGGACAACATAAGAAATGTTTTAATTGCGATTAGATGAATATTGACGAAAACATGTTTAATATTGAATGGAAAAACTTTATGCCAAATTTTCCCAAAACTATAATAGCAATTTTTTCATAACATATTCCAATTAGTTCTTATGTTTTTGTGGCCCCACCTCGACAATGGTATTTTCCTGAAAGCCGCGCATGGTCACATCTTTTCTGGTTGATAAATTCCAGGGCCTGTGAATCATAATAAGTGTTAAGTAAAAAGTGCAGATCAACAGACCGCAGGCAGCAAACAACAACCCGACACCCAGACACAATGGCAGCCACATTGAAGCCCTACCTGACCGCCGTGCGACACTCGCTGACGGCGGCGATGTGCCTGCAGGACTTCCCCTCGCAGGTTGTGGAGCGGCACAACAAGCCGGAGGTGGAGATCTGCTCCAGCAAGGAGCTGGTGCTCACGCCCGTCGTGGTGTCGCGCAACGAGCGGGAGAAGGTGCTGATCGAGCCGTCCATTAACTCGGTGCGCGTGAGCATCGCCGTGAAGCAGGCGGACGAGATTGAGCGCATTCTGTGCCACAAGTTCACCAGGTTCATGATGCGACGCGCCGAGTCGTTCGTCATACTGCGCCGCAAGCCCATCGAGGGCTACGATATTAGCTTCCTCATCACCAACTTCCACACGGAGCAGATGTACAAGCACAAGCTGGTGGACTTCGTCATTAGCTTCATGGAGGAGATCGACAAGGAGATCAGCGAGATGAAACTGGCGGTCAATGCCAGGGCACGCACCTGCGCCGAGGAGTTCCTCAAACGGTTCTAGGTGAGTGCTCCACCCAACAACCATCAGATTGTGCAGACACCAACTTATACTCGCACATCCTTTGCAGGTGAAGGCAACCAGTATGGACCCGGTCATGATGCTTTAGTATTTCCAAATGGATTCAAGAATAAAGACGGATTTTGTATTATTTACTCGACTACACCAGTTTTATATGCTATCCCGTTTGGCCGCACCACCACATGACAACTGCGTTCTCGTAGATAACTTCCTGCTGATTTTGATTCACATCAGCCGGCGCCGGCAGCTCCGTCGTTTCCGTGCCGTTTAAGGTTACGTTGTCCCCTTGGTCACTTTGGTCTGTAAAGTGGAACTGCCCCGAGCTGGTGGCCAGAATCGGCATAGCCGGATTAATTGACACTCCGTTGCAGCAGTCTGAATGCAGGGGCAGTACGGAAGGATCTCCGTATCTCTTGAGGTCCCAAACATTTACGGATCCCCGTGTGTCGCCGCTGGCCAGCCAATGGCTGTCGGATGTGAGGTCGAATTGAATACGCTGATTGGTGTCCACATGGCGCTGCAACTCCACCAGTGGCTGCTTGTAGTTGCGCATGTCCCAATGCAAGATCTTATCACACTTGCGAGCTCCACTGAACAGATGCCACTCCCCGGTGCCAAACTCTCCGTAGCGCAGTTGTGTGATGCCGCCCTCGTGCCCGCCCAACGTGAAGAGAGGACCCTGCTTGTGGCTGCACCGCAAGTCAAAGTGCTGGATGTAGCCATGCCAGTTGCCGCAGGTCAGAGTGTGCGGGTGCGTAGTGGTTTGTGCGATGCAGGATATGGCAAACTTGACGGGGTAATCGTCGCAAACACGTCCGGGTCTACGTAGTAGAGTTTGAGTTGCATTAAATGGGTTACAAAGATAAGCAGCCGGCTCACCTGCTGGTGTCGAAGATCTTGATGCAGCGCTTGTATCCCGCATAGATCTGCTCGCCGTCATGGGAGAAGGCCAAGGAAATGGCCGCCATTACTTCGTCTACGGCATCGTATCCACTGTAGCTGCATCGCAGGGAGCCGTCGAAGGCATCCCACATGTGTATGGGCTCGTGCTGCCGCGTGGCCAGCCACCTGCGCGTAATGGAAACGGTATAAGATTGGGGAGAGCGCCAGAGAGGTGTCCACTCACAAGCAGGTTTCTGGTTGCAGGCTGTTCATGTGCGGATACCAGACGCAGTCGTAGACGGTTCCTCCCTCGGGCACGTGCACCTCCGACTCGAGCTTGCTCAGCGAGCGTTCCGGCTGCACCGTATCTGCGCAATAGAGGTCACTGGGCAGCTCTATAACGTGCATGCCATCGAGGTGAACGGGCACCAGAAGGCACGTGCCGTCCGGGGACCAGTAGCAACCTTTGGTGTAGTGCTGAGCCTCCGTGGACGAGGTCCAGCAGCGTCGGCCCACCTCAACAAGTGCTCCCTGGAAGTACTTGAGGACTGGAGCATTCGCAAACCCCTGGTCTTCCGGCTCCACCTCATTGCCGTTCGACGTCAGCTCTAAAGTGTCCTCTATGTCGACGACCCGCACGCTTTCCTCTTTCTCATCCGCGTCGTCCTGCGCAGATTCGGCAGCCAGGCTTGTCTCCATGGGCACAGACGCATCCGGCGATTCAACGGCGTTCTTTGGACGCCCGGAACGCAGCTTTAGGATCTCCGCCTCCGAAAGAGTCACGCTCAGTTTGGGCAGGGAAAGATCGCCGTTGGACGTGACCATGGTGCTGCTGAAGCTCACGTTCTGATTCAGCATGGATGCCTCCACATCGCCCATGCTGGTGCTTAAATTGGCCGCTTGGGGAATCTTTGTTTTACTCATTTTCGTATATTCGTTTAAAACGTCACTTACATTCGTCCATATTTACCGCATTTTACCGCTCAAGCATAATGTGACCGTGCGAGGAGAGCGCAAAAATACACTGCCCGCTTGCCAACGGTTTTTAAAGTGTATTTTCATTTAAAAGGAATTTTCTTTTCCAAAACATTTTGTGTTAAAATAAATTTAAGACTTAAGGTACAAACCAACCATCGTCTATGCAACTTGCAAAAGTAAATAAGTCAACTCAATAAAAATAAATATTTTTTTCAGCTTTTATTCTAAAAATCTAGAGACAAAGTTGCATGGATCCTAGATAAATAATTCCTAGATAAATCATTTCCAACAGCACCAGATGGCCAGAGATTCCCACTGCAGCTCCATTGCTCAGGGCTTTCCTTTGCATTCGGTAGAACATGGCGGAAATGCTCAGAGGAAGTGCCACCTCATTCTCGCTGGTGTCGAACTCCAGGTCATGCCGCTGGCCCAGAACAAGGCGTGCGTGCTGCAGGACACGCTGATGCGGCGCTCTGCCCTCCACCAGGGCCAGATGTGCCACATGGAACTCGTAGCCAACGCTGAGGAAGATATTCCGACAGCTCAGGCTTTGTCTCATTTCGTCGAATACTGCCTGAACGGGTGGTGGCATCTCGTGGACGTTCTCCGGGTAGTGCACCTCCATGGGCAGCCACTTGTCCGGCTGCGGTCTGCCCAGATGGGAGACGAACACCTTGGTCACGTCCTCCAGCTGGGTGCAGTTGTGGGGCAGTAGCAGGCTCCATATCTGCGCCTGCAAGCTCTGGCAGTACTCGGTGTGGTTGGCGTGTTCCTGGAGCAAGGGCGCCGCGTGGCGGAGTTTACAGCGGGTAAGAAGGTCTACGCCGAAGCGCAGAGCTTCCTTGTGGTCCAGTGCGCGTTGGCAGCTGCTTCCTCGTGGCTTCCTGGAGGGCAGGGAAAGCCAGTGAAACTCTTTGATATTTTGGTTAGAGCTGTGATAGCTTATAAGCTGCTTATCCTCGCTGCTGTTCTGTGGTGACATTCTGGAGAGGATTACAGGGGCGCCAGATAGGTAACCGAGTGGACCGGAAGTGGGCTTGGTCAGCGATTCGTTAAGAGTGACAAACTCAACATTGTAGCGAAGCCAAAGTGGCTCGTTGTCATCCTCCGCCAGTTTGGCCTCCTCTAGAAAAAGCTTCGCTTCTAGGATATTTGTATAGTTGTGAATCAGGTGCAGCTCCACTTGATCAACTATAACATCCAGTTGGGTGTCGTTCCCTCGCTCCAAGCAACGCATTGACTTATCCAATCCTTTAAGGCAGACCTGTACGATCAGCCCGTTTACTTCCGGTTCTTCCAGATCGCGGGGTTTTGATAGGATCTCGTAGGTGGTAGTCTGGTTCAGTAGGCTCCAGATGCTCTCCTGCAGCTGGGCGGAATCCTTCATTCTGCAGACGTTCCTGATCGGCTGCAAGTGCAAGACTGACTGCTTCATTTGACAATTGGGACTTTCGTAGGCGGCGGGCAGCTCAAAGGTCGCCAATTGTTTAGTCTCCGGCTGCCACAACTGCAGGGTTTGCCCGAACTTGTAGTGTCCGGGTGATGGACGGGACTGTGCGTAGTCCGATTCTTGGTATTCCAAGTTATCCTTCCATTTTCTGTACTGCGAGGTATCGATATTCATATCTTGCGGCTGCGTCTTTGTTGCTTTTGTGTTGCTGCGAAAGACGCACAGCCAGCCATCGTTGATCTGGCAGGTGGGCAAGCCATGGGTGTACTGGAAGTCCTCCAGGCGAGATTCAAGCTGCGGGAGCAACGAACTCGGCAGGCAATTGAACACCTGGCGGGTTTCGGGAGGGCAATCGGTGTCGCAGCAGCAGTTGAGATCGCATCTGCCTGCCTGAAGATCGCAGGAGCAGTAATAAAACGTACTGTCCCCGGATTTGGGCAGGGAGGAGTTCACTTCAGTGGAGTTCAAAGGTAGCGCCTCCGCCTGGGAAGCCGTCGACATGGTTGGGGATGCTACAGCCACCTTGGGCTTCTGTTGGACACGCGGTGGAAAAGTGATTGCAGGCGTAGTGGTGGTCACCTCCGCCTCCGGCAGTGTGCTGATGGAGCTGACCGCTTCGCTGCTCGGAGCAGCGGTCGTGGCTGGGGCTTCCGTGGTGGTGGACGCCGTTGGCGATATTGTGGCATTGTAATTGTGCGAGATTCCAATTTTAATGGAGTGTGTGTGGTATGTGGCCAGGCACAGCACGGCTAGTAGCAGCACTTCTTTCATGGCTACTTGAACTCCACGCCGTATTCGTCGAACTTTCTAAAGATTAGGTTCAGCTCAACAATGACCTTTCCAGAACTCAGAGTTTGTAACTTGTAACTGTGCGAGAAATAGTTACTTAATAGTTAACCAAATGTAAAGAGGTTTCCTTGACTCACCGCTCAACACCCGAGTAGAGCAGATCCGTCTTGCTAAGGGCCGCTCCTCCGCCCCCGAAACGCTCACGCAGCGACTGCCACAGTCCGTTGGGAGCCACCTTCCAGGTGCCGATCTCCAGGCGATGGGTGCCGGGTGTGGACGGCACGTGCACAAAGCCGTAGCCAACGGGCCAGGACTGTTGCAGTACGTTCACGGCGTAAACTTCCACCAGCAAGCGGGGCCAGCCCTGGACGGATGCGGTGCTCAAATGAATGTCCAGCGGCTGGGCGAAATCCGAGCTGCTCTGGAGCCGGTGGGACGCCACGTGGCTCTGACCCTGAACCTCGCCCTGAACCAGGCGCCAGGCGTTTCCTACCGAAATGGCAAGCAATCAGGTTAATTGAATTCCGGACAGGTGCATCTGCTGCGTGCGAACTCACCGCTCTGCAAACTCCACTTGCAGTACAGATGCGGCTCGGCGAAGTCAACTGCTTTCAATATCTGCCCGATTATGTGCACCTCCGCCATCAATTCATCAACTCTGGACTTTATATTAGTCGGCTTCTTAGTCAGTTTTAATCACTAGCTTATTTAGTTGACTGGCATTCAGTCAAATTTTTGGTTTCGTTGTTTTGGCAGTTGGCTGTTGTCAAAGTAACGGAAAAGCAGGGCGGGTGCTGCCAACTCATGCGGAAAGTCAAAAGAACTGGTTCGCGTTGACAGGATCAATTATTTTAAAACTCCTTTTCAATGAATGTTAAATATATAAGTTTCTTTATGCTGTTATCGAAATGAGTTTGTTTTCGCCTTTCACGTCTACCAATCATTATAATCGAGGTATCATTACAATATCGCCACAATTTTAGTTCATTATTTTTTATTAACAGGTTTTGCTTTAATTCTTGCTAAGTATGGTTTAAGAAATCATTTTCTTTTTATAAAGTATTGAAATTCTTATCTTAGATACTCTAATCAAAAATGGAAAATAATTTCTAGTAACGTATAAATATATATTTTCATTGTATGTCACAGTATTGGAGAAAAATTCGCAAAATTTCTAGTTTCCTAATATGATAAATATTTAATGAGTCTTTGTTTGATCACGATATTCCCGTATTATTGGCGTCGTTGGTGAACCGTACTTGTGATACCCTTTTTAATGGCGACATCTCCCAGAAGGAAAAACGATCAAGGCGGAGGTATGTGCTCAAACCGCTAAAAATGGGGTTTATTTAAAGCAAAATTCGATTTCCCCTAGTAATTGGCGGTAGCTCATCGCAGGACCTCGTCACTGACCAGAACTCGGGTCGTCGTCAGGAGCAGAAGGTCTACACCTTCAATGACCGGCCACCACCACCAAAGCCACCGGCAGCATCGGGAGCCGTTCCGGTAAAGACCGACGACAAGTCGAAGCCGCAGAAAACCATTCTTGAGGAGCATGGCATTATACTCGGTAAGGTTATTGGCACCGGAAACTATGCCAAGGTCAAGATTGGCTTCTCCGAGGAGTACGGCAAGCGGGTGGCTGTCAAGATCATATCCAAGGTGAAGGCTCCCTCCGAGTACACGCAAAAGTTCCTGCCGCGAGAGATCGAGGCGGTGAAGGGTCTGCACCACGAAAACCTGATAACTTTCTATCAGAGCATCGAGACCAGTCATAGGTGAGTCACTCTTGATGGCATAGAATAATGATGATGAACTATTCTTGATGCACCCAGGGTGTACTTGATTATGCAGCTGGCCGAGAATGGAACGCTTCTGGACTACGTCCGTGAGCGAAAGTTCCTGGACGAGCCGCAGTCACGCACACTCTTCAAGCAGCTGGTGAGTGCCGTGGAGTACATCCACAGCAAGGGAGTGGTGCATCGGGATATTAAGTGCGAGAATCTGCTGCTGGATGAGAACTGGAATCTGAAACTGATCGACTTCGGGTTCGCAAGGAAGGATACGCGAACCTCCGACAACCAAGTGATACTCTCGAAAACCTTCTGCGGCAGCTATGCCTACGCCAGTCCAGAGATCCTCAAGGGTGAGTGGATCTCTTAACGTAATTTAATGATCATATATCTAATACCAATTGCAGGCGTGGCCTATGATCCTTTCATGTCGGACATCTGGGCCTGCGGCGTCGTCTGCTATGCGATGGTCTTTGGACGCCTTCCCTACGATGGCTCCAATGTGCACATCCTGCTCAAGCGCATCAACCAATCGCTGGTCTTCCCCAAATCCCCGTCAGCTTCCAGCGAGTGCAAGCACATGATTATGCATATTCTAGCCCCGGTGAAGATCAGGTACAATATTCCGCAGGTCAAGGAGGACCCTTGGTATTCGCCTAGCAAATAGTTGCTACTTGTTTATGGTGCAGTGCAACAAAGTTTAAAAATTTCAACGTTTAGAACTAGCAAAAATTATTATTTTTCGATCTAAGTTAATAAATATATTTCATTAGATTAGCCAATTTAAGAGGTCAGTCCTTTGGTTTTTTCCGTGCAGTTTTCCATAGTTCAAAAGATAATGTTGCACCCTTACTCGCGTGCCACATCTGAGCTCTGAACTTTCCCCTGAATTGTTCCTGCTTGTTGGAGCATGCATGTTAATGTCCCGTAATCACGTTGATTTCACAATATCCTTGCGCATCCTGCTCGGGGCAATGGTGGCATCTCAGCTCGGGGCTGGCTCTTCGCAATTCTGCTCGGCAATGTTAAAATTGTTTGTGGCAGTTGCCACCGCAGCTGCGTCGCCTGCCAGCGGAAATGCCGTTGCAATGGACACACAGATGGGAGGCGCCAGGACCTTCTCCGCCACTCACTTTCCGCCCCCGGAGTCACACGCAAAACTGACAAAACAGCAAAAATGACAACTGAAATATGCGACGTTGGGCGAAATTTGCGAGAGTCAAAAGGAGCTGGCAACCGCCAACTCCAAGCTGAGAGCTCTGGCGTTGTGGTGTGTGTGTCACTTCAGGTCATCATATGGATGCAATCGCCATTAGAGGTGTACGCCTGGCCCGAGTTGGGCCACCAAAGTCACAGTCATTAAAAAAGTCATGCCCCAAATATTTTTGAAATAGTACATGTGTGCACAGAGAAAATTGTTATTAACACTGTTCCGTAATTGCGAAGTAATAATTTTAAATTGCCATATTTAGTTTTATCATCTCTTTAACTTTGATTTAAAATACATGAATTTATCTGTCGCATAAACTCGACTTTCACGCTTTTGAGAGATCTTGACATTCCTGGCATAAACGTTGCAACTGCCAACTTAAGCCTGCAAAGGAGCGATTAAGAGTTTCGTTACAAAAAACACTCGTCCACTCTTCTTCCTGTTTGTCTCGTCTCGTCCTTCGCTCCTACTATCTTTCTCGTTACATTTATTGGCGTGTTTGTGCATAATGAAGCAAAGTCCATTTTTGTGGTTAGCTTCTGATGTTCTCTCATTTCTGTTGCCCCCAACATGCAAATGAAATGGCCATTCATTTGCGGTAGTGCGTACTACCTTCTCACGTTGACTCGGTTTCTGATTTTTCCCCATCATGTGGCCCTGTCATTAACACGGATTTTTCGTCCCACGTATTCTCAGGATTTACGTAGTATATAATTATTAAAGATTGATATATAGTATGATTGATATTTTTTCAAGCCTTGCTGAACTTAAACTTGTTACGTAGAATAAATTATACTGGTGAAATTCGACCACAATTTTTACATTTGTTTATTACTTCTTTGAAAATCCCTCTATGTTTCTCTATAAATCGACTAGTTCATGTAAAATTCTATGAATAATCAGTCGGTTGCACTGACGAAATTCACTAAAAAAATGCACATGTCACAAAACGCAGTCATAGTGGTACTCATTTGGACACATCCATATTCTAGGTACTTTCATGACCTGCAGTCGCATTAATTTATAGCAAAAATGCATGTAAATTACCTCGTGGCGATATTTTTCATGCCATCCGTCCATTCCGCACAGCTCCCCAGCTCGCCTCCATCTGAAATCTGGCCCGCAGATAAGTCACTTGGCTCAGGAAAGTATGCTACGGTATTTTTCCCCAATAAATGGTCGGCTGGCAGACGAAGCGGCATTTACATTTAATAAATTCAACAGCAAGCGCGCAAATAATTCATAAATTTAACCCCGAAAAAACAGACAAAAAAAACAGAAAAAATTGTGAACGAAAAAAAGAATTACAAAATCCACTGACCGTAAAGTGCGGAAAGGGGGATATCCACACATTTCCGCTTTCTCCCTTTCTCCCTTCATATCCTGCCGCTCGCAATCTCCGTGGGATGTGGGAAAAGAAAAAGGAGCAGCATGCGTGCGTGAAATATTTGCACATTTTTAACTGAATATTAATTTATGTTATTTTCTGCTGCTCAGTATTTTTCGAAGTTTATTTTTACGAGCCGCGGGCGCCGCAACTGCCAAAATGAAATTTATTACTCTTTCTGGTTTTTGATGGGTAGCTGTCGCATTTCATTCTATTATCGTACAAGGTATAAACGGGTATAAGTGTAACGCTAGAGAAGATACCTATCGATATATCGAAATAATCATATTAAAATCACGCCTGTTCTTTTGAAGTTCGATAACATCAATTCGATTTCCAAGTTAAAATTAACAAAACAAAACTCGAACTACTTCTTTTAAATGGATTTAACTTTTATATTCAAAGTTTTTATAAACCAAATTCTAGAACCACAGCTCTTATGACGTTTTTCTGCTCGGGAATTTCCTCCTTCGGGTGTTTTTCACTGACTGGCTCCATCTGGTTTGCTTTGAATTCTTTTTTTGTTTTTTTTTTTTGTGACGTGGAGCCTCCTACTTCTGTACTGTTAGCATATTTTATGCAATGACAATAGCTTTGGCCTCGGTACTTTTGGAAGTTTATAAATCATTTGAGATAAGCTCTTGCACAACGTGCAACACCTGATGTCGTTTTGAAAGGACGGCGACACCAAACCGAACGACGACCAGCCCCTATCGTCATTCAGCTTCACCCGCACCACGTTAAAAATTGCACACAACCTCGAAATGGGGCACAATAAAAATACATAAAAGAAAGGCCAGCGGACAAGTGTTCGGTAAAAACAAAATATTGCAAAGTGCAGTGACTCGACTATCAGATACCCCTGGCTCAGCTAAAGTAAGTGCGAAAAGTAGCTACTCTAATGTTTTCAGTATAATTTCGCATAACTATTTGGTAATGGTCCATTATAACCAATTATATTATACATACAAACTGAATATGGTAAATAATTATATTTTATATATATATATGTATTTCAATGCATTACGAGTTAACGAAGGCGCCACAATTTGATTAGCTCTTAGGACTCCGAACTCAGACAAAGAAAACCGCCTTTGACCACAGCCGCAAATTGGCAAACACCTATTCCAAGAAGCAATTTGAATTTAATTATGTTTTATGGAACTGGAAATGCCACCTCCCTCCCTCCACCCAGTGACAAACTTCTGGGCGAAACTATGGCAATCCTTGCAAAAGTAAAAAATGCTCGTCGGTGCGACGCAGTCTATAAATATGAAAATGTAAATATCATAAAATAAAAAACCCGCAATTCCAGCACATTTCAAACTTTCTAAGGCAGGAGAAGAAGTCATCACCCCAAGGGGCTCGACCATGATGGCGTTTTCCAGAGGTTGGGTGGCAGGATGGTGCCAGAATATATATATATAAATATATATATATATATATATATGTATAATGCCAGTCCAGGACTCCTTTGTCGTGACTGAGGCTGAGTGCAAGCTGTTTAGCTTTCATGTGACAAAGTAAATTTCAATATATTGAAATTGTTATTTAAGTAGAGTGCACGTGGAGCCCACAGGGGTGATGGGGCATGTGGCCAGAGGGGGGGGTTAAGTTTCCGTAAACGGGAGCCCCTCAATTTTGTTGTCCTTGCATTTGTGGGGCGGCCACGGCCAGCTGTTGCCTGCTCCCCTTGCTTCTTGTAAATAGTGTCATAAATAAATTGCCGTGATTTGTGTGCCAGCCCCATAGATAGGTGGTAGGTAGCCATTGCCCTAGACCCTTACCCCTGCAAAAAATGGGGAAGTTGGAAAATGACAGCGGCAGCAACAAAGTCATGATAGTAAATGGCATTTTAAAATGCAACCCAAGCGATTTTCCAGTGCCAGTGTATGTGTGTAGCATGAAATGGTGGAGCTGCAAACACAAACAAAACCAATGGGGTCTGGCCACAACTGAGGAAAAACTGGAAAAGTGAGCCGAGTTGGCGGGAGCAGATGGCGGTAAAAAGCTGGTGATACGATTTAATTGCAAATAAAGTAATTTTTAATTGAATAGCCGCCAAAGTTGATGGAAAATCGTTTTGGCCAACTGCATGCACACAGGCCAACTCTTATAGGGATTTCAGCGGAACGATATTAAGATACAATTGAAAAAATCCTTTAAAATGTAGTGCTTAAAAATCAAGCAAAACTAACTCTAAATTCTGACAATTTATCAATTTTCTTATCTGACTCTGATTCTTATTGTATCCATAAGATACAAAAACGTGACATGTCAAGTAAATATGAAACCAAAGTAGTTAATCCAGTGCAACCGGAGAAGACAGACCTTTTCACCTTCATTCTCGAGGATTTTTTCAACGCTGCCACTTCCAACAGCTTATTTTTGTATCCAGTTTGCTTGGATTTCACTGCGCTTATTTGCAATCATCGATTTAATTGCAAATTAATTGCTTCATCATTGGCATGCGCATGGCGGTCATTCAGCGCAGACACTCCACTGACTGGCATGACCCCAATATGCTGCTCCACCAAAACTGATCCCCCCATCACCCAAACCCGATTACGGACCCACTGTGACTGAATCCTCCTCCGGCAAGTCATCAAGCAAATCGCGAGCATCTGCCGTTTATTTTTACATTTCACGCTCGCTGCTGCATTACTTTGTAATTAATGCGGCAAATGGTTTGTTTGCATATTGATTACAGCTGCAAAAAGCCAAGCGCAGGTCATTTAAAAGCATTTGTGCTCCACCACACTCGCCCACTTTTCGATGGCAACAGAGCCAATCGAAGGCTTCAACCAGTGGGCTATAACATGTCCTTCTTCATTATCTGCCATCCGTGAGTTCCATCAATAGTTTGAAAAACATCGAAAGTAATTTCAGAAACTGTGAAACTATCGCAAATGGTGGTATTTCGAAAATCAAACAAGAGCAAGTATCAGGGAATTTTACAACCAAATGACTCGACTAGCAGATACCCGTTGTTATTGGCTAACCTCACTTTCTAGCTTTTATGGTTCCCGTCTGAGTGGTTAACGTGGTAAAAAAACGGCTTTTATGGCGAAAGGAAGCTTTTTTGGACATTTTGGTGCATCTTGATTGACTTGCCGGCACTTGGCCATAAACCAATGTAGTGCTAAAAGAAAATTGCCCTGAGCAGTGGAAAATGTATGTGTAATGAAATTTGCAGCGTCAATTGCATTCGTCTACTGGCCACATATAACGAAGGAGCCCCAAGGACATAGACCACTCATAGATCCTTTTCTGAAATGGTGGACAAAAGGAAACCTTTCTTTTCCGCATGTGTGAAAAAATGTATATGAAAAGTTAGCCAATAAATTCAAGAAGCAAAACTAAGATGGTAGCCGACTGTGGCATACCTTTTATTGTTTTGCAAATACTGATTCGGCTTTGCCTGAAATATTAATAACATTGCTATTTAAAAGATACTTTTATAAAGTTTCCGAAAATGTAGATTCAACACGCAGATTATGGTAAATCCTCAGATATTGTAAGTAAGCGAGATAGAAGCAATTTGGTGGAGTGCACTTATAGTAACATCATCCTTAAAGTTCTTCCCCAAAATGGCAAATTTTACTGCCGAAAAGAAGTCAGTGAAACCCAATACTCAGGAAAATGGGTCTCCAAGGAGCATAGCATACAGTATGTACCCTTCAGCTTCGTCTTCATTTCCATCAGACGTACCTATTTTATCTTTTTTTCACCGTGGCTTCCGAAGATTCCGGCGACGACGTCGGTTTTAAATTACTCAAAGAAAATGAAATGTTACAACAAAAGTGAGTTTTAGCTGGCAAATTGAAAAAAAAATGGAAGTCGAAAAGAAATTCACACGGAAGCTGGCGGAGTGAATCGAATCCGAATGCTTTACATGTTGTCCTCTAAAATGAAAGAAAGTTAATTTAATTTGAAGTCTCGAATGTTTGGGTGACAACATGGCTCAGTATTCAGCCGTTGGCTAAAAAGCTAATAAACGCGTTGCCATTACCAGCCAGGTGAAAATACGGCTGATTTTGGGATCTTGAGTTACGGGGAAATTCCTCCCCGCTGTAAACGGGAATTGTGCGCCTTAAAGTAGTCAAATATGTTATAAAAAGAAATTTATTATTTATGAAAAACATCATTTGTCAGACTATCCGAAATTTGGATACTACTTAGATTATAATTCCCTTGATGAATGGATGCATTGCAATTTATAAAGCTGCCTTTCCATTCCACAAAGTACTTATGCGCACATATGTATCTTGTATCTGCATATTTGTGTTTCAATGCACACGTGTGTGTGTGTGTTGGGTTGTAAACGTAATTTAATTTAACCAAAAATGCGTTTATCAGTTATTCGAGTGCTCACTGTACTTGAAGCTTAAAGTCAATTAATATTCAATTGAAATTTCCGATACTTTCTGTCGAATACTAAGTGCTGTTGTAAATTAGCCAGAGACAAAACACTAATTGAATTAAGCGGATTTGCAAATTTATTGAACATGATTAAAGCAATTGCATTTTGGCTGGGCTTTACCATATTTCCGTGTGTGAGTGCCTAATTTTCTACTTAATCATTATTAGATGGGCAGAGATTTCTATAACTATATAATTTCATATTACTTACCGTTTCATATAAAATAAAACAATCGCAATTCATTGTGAAAAAGTTGATTTGTTTCCATATTGAGCAAAAGGGGATCGTCTTGAGCCATACTGTACTTTTAAATATTATTGTTCATATTGTGATGAAATTTAATTACTTTTTAGAGTGCAGACATTTTAAATTATTCATTATTTTCTGAATGCACATATGTAGTACATACATACATATGTGTAAGCCAGCTGGAGTGGGCAGTTGTATAACCAGCGCACGCAATAAGAAAAATTCCAGTTTTTAATTAAATTTGTACGGAAGTGAAGCCGTATTAAACGGAAATGTTGAACAGTTTGAATTCAGACCCGGCCGCCACCTCGTCATCATCGTCATCATCATCAGCAGCATCATCACCATCATCATCATCAGTGCCATTAATATGAGAATCATTGCCAACCTTCATTTTCGCAACATCCGTGCCTTTGTGTTGCCTGTCAGGTTGATTTTTGCGCGCCCGATTCAATTTTCACTTAACTCAATTTAATGGAGGCGGTGGCGAAAAACCTACTGGAATTCAAATCCGTTCGAAAAACGAACTTCTGAAACAGCAAGCAAAAACTTCCAGAAAAATGTCAGAAAGGCCACATTGTTGAGCAACTTATTTTAGTTTTCTACTAACTTCAACTTATTATTTAAGCCAAACTGGGCAGGTTGAGCTCCAAATTTCATCGAACTACGTCCTGTGCTGTTGAAATACTCCTGCTCGCCAAGAATACACCAGTTTATATTTCTATTTGGATATTGTGCAGCCAGAAGAGCCTAACGATGTCGATGCAACACCATAACTTGGCGGCCAAGAACTACCGGATGGAGACGGTGAATCGCACAATAAACATGCGTGCCCGGAACAAAAAGGAAAAGGAATTGATTGGTCGCTCCTCTGAGATAACGGAGACCAAGACTAAGACCAAGCCGAAAGCTGAAGCTACCGGCAAGCGGATATGTCCACCGCGTAAGCATCCGGAGCGGAAGACGCGAGAGGAGCGGACCATCGAGAAGTTCCGCAACATCGACTTCTTTGGTCAGCGCGACTCGAACAACACACTGACGGTCCAGAATCTGGAGTTTCCCGACGTCAACGTCAAGCGCACGGAGCTGCACAAGCGCGACGAGTGCGGCAAGGTCGTCATCCGGGCCAGAGGACGTGACTTCGAGAGCTCGAGCAACTCCCACTTCAGGGACGGCATCGAGACGGTGAAGCTTCGCAAGAGTGTCTGCTCCACGACGAGCACGGCAAAGGATTCACAGAGCGACAGTTTCCAAAACCGCGGGTCGATCAGGGAGTCGTCCGAGAAAGAACCCGACTCGGATGAGCTAGTTGACTCCATGCACTTGCCCTCTACGCGACCGCCCCATTTCAAGGGCGAGGAGTGGCGACGACCGTGCCCGGCCAGCTTCGTGGCCGGTGCACCAAGGCCACGCATTGGCCGATGTCCCAAGAACTACGAGCAGCTGGCCAAACTGACGCCCGCCAGGCAGAAGTTCTTCCTTACCCAGGATCCGCGAAAGACTCACTGCCTGGTCAATCCGGTGGCGTTGCGCCACAAGCCGCTGACCAAGGAGCAGGAGTTCAGCCTGATCAGTAAGCTGGTCAAGCATGGAGACAATCTCTGCGCCAGCACCGCATCGGAGACATCTGACACGCACATCTGCGAGGTGATCGATCTGCAGAATCCGCTGCGACTGGACTTTCACGGTATGGACTACAAGACGACGTACGAGCAGGACGAGGTGGAGCAGCAGAACGCGCTGACCTTCTGGCGCGTCCAGCGGTACATGGCGCGACGAAAGGCGAAGAAGAACACCAAGGTAAATGTCGAGGCCGAGCTGAAGCAGGAGCGTCTGGCCGTGCCGCAGCGCTACAATACGACGATCAAGGACACGCCCGTAGAGACGCCATCGCCGCCGCCATCGCCACGACTGGTGCATCTGTATCGCAGCCCGGACAAGCCGGCCAACAAGCTGAAGATCGAAGAGGAGCGTCGGCGCCGCGCCGCCCGCTACAAGGACATCTATCTGCGAAAGAAGCAGCGCGAGGAGGAGCAGCTGCAGGAGCGGCGCAAGCAGGAGGCGGCGGTCAAGGAGATCGAAGGACGCACGGTCGCCGAAGCGGATCTGCGTGCCGATGTGGCGGTCATTGACGATGCCATTGAGCGCAGCTTCCGCAAACACGTGGAGCTCAAGCCCATCATCCGGAAACGCAAGGTCTTCCCCAAAACCCTAACCGAAACGGAGCGCCTGAAGGCCATCATGCATCGCGAGGATTGTGTGCGTCGCGACAAGGCGAGGGTCACCCAGCAGTTCTATCTGGAGCGCACTGGCAAGCACAAGTACATGCCGGATGCGGAGCAGCAGCTGGCCTGCGACGAGAGCATCGAGGGCAGCGTGGGCTCCACACCCAGCGAGCAGAGCAGCGACGACGAGGACTACCTGCAGGTGGGCAAGATCGGCGACCAGTTCCAGCTGCGTGGCTTCCACTTCAAGCACGGCGACGGGCTGCGCGGCAAGCTCCATCGCCACCAAATCATGCAGGGCCAGCGGACGGTGAAGGGCTGCCTCACGCGCGAGGATTGGCTCAACCAGCTGGTTCCGCACAAGGAGCCCATCAAGCTGGACGTGGAGCGCGGCATTATCAAGGTGGGTAACGCCAGAGGATGTTACTCATCTTATGCACATATTCCTTTCTGCACTTTTTACAGGTTCTTGACCCCGACGACCCGAACTTGGACCTCTTCCCACCGGAGCCGCTGCTTGTGCGGCGGCGGGAACGCCAAAGCGCAGTCAGGGAGTTCGTCCAACAGAAGCTTGGACTCCACTACCACCGACGACTGCGCAAGAATCTGAAAATAGTCAAACCGAAGCCGGCGTACAATGTGAGGAAGTTTAATCTCATCCGCTACGTCTTTCCCGAGAAAGTGCTTGTGCCAGACGATCGCATTCCGGTGGAGGAAATGGAGGTGCTCGATGCCACAAAGGTGAATACCACGCTGGAGTATCTGGATTTGAAGCAGCAGTTGGCCAAGTCCAAGCGCCAAAAGAAGAAACTTGCCCGGATGCAGTTGCTCGGCCTGCCCTGCATCGAGAAGGAGCAGCTGAGGGCGGCGGATCCTTGTCTGGAGGTGGAGGAGGAACTGGACGTGGACTGGGTGCCAACTCCAGAGCCTCCATACAATGAGGGCGAGGGTCAGTCGCGTCAGGAGGGCGGATGCGACCGAACACCAAGGGTACCTTGGAAACCCACTCAATTGCTGGTTCCAGAAAATGCTCGCAATGCTGAATACTCTGGCAGTTCCGGCTTACAGTGCGCCACTTCTGGCCAGGAAGGCACCGCCATGGAACGTTTTCCTGGCGGCAAAGAGTCGCAGCCATCACGTTGGCGAGGAAATATGCCTGCACCCAAGGAGCGGGAGAAGACCCTCACGATTCATCCGCGCCGGAAACGTGATTACGCCGCCGAGCGAGTTCCGTCGGCGATTTTCAACGAAGTGCTGCAGAACTCCGCCCTGCCGCTCCTGGAGCAACCGGAACCGGAGAAGCTGCGCTTCGCCAATGTGAGGACCAAAAAGCGACCATACACAGAGATATTCGAGGCCAGACACCACCACGACCACTGGGCACCGACCCAAGTGAAGAACGTCCATGTGCAGTATCAGCCGAAGACCGTTATGCCCGAGATTACAAAGGTGGAGAAGAAGGTCAAGCAGCCGGTGGCGAAATTTGCGCGTGCCAAGCCGCCCAGCAGCAAGTACGTCAACATGGACTTGACCATGCCCAGCTATGACTTCGACAAGATGATATCGGAGCACCTGGCCGCCACACGGACGGACAACAAGGAGGCTGCCGGCGAAAAGGTCCCCGACCTGTGCCGACCATACGACTTCGTCTTCCACTCGCGCGATCCCGAGGAGTTGGCCAAGCTGGATTTCCCTGGGCGCAAGCAGTATCTGGATCTGCTGCGCGAGACTCGCGAGGCCATTTACGAGACCAAGGACATTGAGCCAGGCGAGGAGCGCCTGCTGGTGGATCGCAAAGCGGTTGTCGCCGAGCTGGAGGAGGATCTGAAGAGCATCGAGAACTGTCTCAGCTCGTTGACCAGCTCCGAGTGCACCGATCTGTCGAACGACAGCGGTAGCTACATGGTCATCGAGGACAAGACCAAGCTGCCACTCGACTACATCCGCAAGCCACTGGTGCCCTTCGAGGAGATGCGACGTGCACGCTTCCACGCCGCGGTGATTGACGTGAATGCCGAAGAGGAGGATCCCTACCGCATGCTGCCCTTTTCGGGCCAGCACAAGGAGCAGGCCGATATGCTGGGGCCCAAGGACACGTTTTTTACCTTCAGCACCCGGCTGCGGAACAGCCTGCGACTGCGGCTGGAAGTCGAGGTGCCCGATGTCCGCAAAACTCTGCTAGGTCCCGGAAACCACAAATACTACGGAGCGGTGATCACCGACCTGGACGAGAACTACATTGAGGAGATGAAAAGTCGCGCCACCATCAAGTCGTTCAAGTTCAAGACCAGCATCCAGCTGCTCAAAGACGCCATGCGGCTGAAGTACGAGTCCTTGCTTATCCAGGGCCAGATGGTGCGCACCAAGATCTACGATCGCATGAATGAGCGCCACTGGGTGGACATGAAGAACACCAAAAACCTGTACGAGGCACTTTTCGCCAAGTGGAAGAAAAAGGAGTACAACGCCGCCATGACGATGGTGTACCAGGTGAAGTCCTACTACGAGACCACCGACAAGCTCAAGCAGGAGTATCGCGAACTGGAGCGCGAGCTGATGATGCTCAACATGGATATTGTGTTCATCGAGGGCCACTGGATCCGTTGCATTATGCTGCAGAACTTCCACTATCTGATGGGCGACCAGGACTGGCGGGCGGAGAACGATTGGATACACTTGGTCTCCAAAGGAACGCGCAAGAACAGTGTGAAGAGCGATGCCGACGACGAGCAAGTGGCAGAGGACATGGAAGAGGAGGACATGGAACTGGAGCCGTATGACGTGTCCATTGCGAAGCGAGCCATTGTCAACATTCGGGTTCGCGACAAGGACGATGCCTGGGCCATCCGCGCCTTCTACTACGATGTCTACATGCAAAAGGTCCATCCCATCCTGCAGGTCTTCCCCGACGCCGAGTCCTTTTTGCAGGGCATCGATAGCCTCAAGAACAAGACCTTCATGCTGCTCCTGGAAATGCACTTTACGTTGTCCATTCACACCGAGCTCCAGGGCCGACTGGAGACATTCGTCGACTGGTGCACCAAGGATTTGAAAGAGAAACAGGAATACGTGGCCCGCAAGTCGGCCAAGAAGTTCTTCATGGAGGACCGTGCCCGCGAGATGGAGCAGCGAGTCCACCAGTACCTGGGCCGGCCCATCGAGGAGACGATAGCGGACGAGGACTTCAACAAGCACCGCGCCGTCCTGGCCGAGGTGTGGCGCCGCGTGGTTCCGGACTCGGTACGCGGCACCAGTGACGTGCTGCCCAGTGCCGCGGACATGGTGGCCGCCATCAGCGATGTGGTCATGGAGATTCTCTCCAAGTTCGAGCACATGGACATTGAGAAAGTGCGGAGCGTGGAGGCCACGCTGCGCAAGCGACGCCGCTACAGGGAAAAGCTCTCCTACCAGGCCTACCAGGTGGAGCGCCGCATCGACATGGAGATGAAGAAGGTGCGCCGCAACCTGGAGCCACCATACCAGAAGCCCAAGCGCGAGGGTCGCCTGCCAAGGCTCTACCTCAAGAAGAAGATCATACCCGAGGAGAAGGAGGTGATGGTGATATCCGAGAACACGAAGAACTTTGTGCGTGCGTTCCGCGAGGACGGCTACACCGGTGACCAGATCACGCACACCTCGCTGCTGACCGTGGACAACATGCAGGAGCAGATCGTGCCCTTCTACTTCGACCACTTCCTCAAGCTCAACGGCTACACGCCCAACTACAACTTCAGGACCAACGTTGATATGCGCGACGGTCCCGAGTTTAGTCGCCTCAAGGTGCGCGAGGTCCTGCCGGATGTCCTGGCCAGGCTGGAGAACTGGGAGACGATGCACAAGAAGATCATGGAGGAGAACATCCAGAGGAACCCCAAGATGTACGAGAACGTGATATAGCTTAACATATTTTCTAACTCATTCAATAGATTAAATTTCAAGTTCACTATCCAAATATTTTCTTATCAGCAGGACCTATTTGGAAGTACGCAGAAAATACAAATTTTAGAAATTGTATAAAAATAAAACATATAAAATGGTGACGGTGTTTTGTATTTTGCAATTCTACCTGTGAGTTTTCCAGCTAAACAGGTAACTTTTCCAAGACAGCTTTCACTACCGATGCAGCTGACGTTTTTCCGTTTCGCCTCCATAGTCCTTCCTTAATATCCTTACACATTTCTTTTTTTTGCTGGCCCGTCCTCCTTCGTCATTCTGTTTGTTTGGCTAGGCAACAGCTGCGACGGTAATTTTAATTTTTTACCTGACGTCTTACTTCATTGCCACTTGCATAGACTTTTCCCCCCTTCCCCGCGGCATAAAACTTGCATAGCTTTTGTACTATATTTGCACATAAATCACACAAGTTTCGCGGCAGAGCATTTTCATTGGCGGAAACACGGGACAGTCAGCCATTCAATGTATTTCCATTGCCGCAAAACTACTGGCAAGTTTGAAAGTCTGAAGGCATTAGCTTAAATAGCCATTGTATATTTAGCCACATTGAACTCCATTGCAGATGGATATGCATGTAAGTCCACAGTTCGATCAATCGGGCAAATCAAAGTCCTTGGCGGAGGAATCAGAATCTTGACTTGTCCTCGCACAGCGTTACACAATTTCCATTAGCGGCTAATGAAGCATTAAAAAGCGAGAAAAAATCCAAGAAAATGGGAAGCCAACACGAATACTTAACGCCATATTTTTTGAGGGAGTGCAAAAAGCACATCAGCGAAGTGAGTTGGGAAAATAAAATAAAATCAAATAGGAGCTGAATAGAATAAAGAAAGGAAAAGAAAGCAGTCTGGCTGGCTGCGCTGATGGCCCAAATCCCAATAGACGGGATGGAGTGGAGTGGGTGGAGTGGTGCTGAGGGGGGCCAAAGTGAAATCGGCGAAATATAAAAGCATCACGAATTAAATACCTTTTAGCAATTAATCTGCTTAGCTAATGGACGTTTCCACTGTAGACTGTGACGACATCGGTTGGCGCAGGGAGCTGGGGAGGATTTACATTAGGCTTATGGCAGGCTGACCAGTCCAGTGGAACTCCATTGAATCGCTTCTATATCCGCCGCCGCCCGTCCGATTTCATTCAATAAACGCGCTGAGACCGCCATTGATGCGCGCTGAATCCGCAGGATACTCAAACTATCTGCACTTGTAAGATTGCTTTTTGGCCATTGAACTGGCCGAGGAAACTCATCGCGATAGTTGCTCTTTTTAATTGACGCTGCCAGTTAATTTTTAATGCCACTTTGGGCTTCACGTTTGATTCGAGTCCGTTTTAATGCGATTGTCCTGTCAGGATCAAATTAATTATGCGAGTAAGGGGTATCTGATAGTCGAGTAATTGAAGTCCTTCTTGGGTTGCCTGAGTCTTTTGCCTAAGTTTGCTTCACTTACTCCTAATATGAATTAGAATATAGTTTCAAATGGTTTTAATTGCATTAAAAATTGATATATGGAGTGTGTGTTGTACTTTTTGATTTACAAGGAGGGATGCAGGCTTTATTGTTACCCCCTAATTACACGATTCACTGTTCGCTCAATTTGTTGGTCAGGCCAAACACTTCATAATCCCAAAAAAATGCAAAGGACTCGAATGGAAAATTGTATTCAAACTTTTGCCGGCCAAATTAATTGAAACTTTATTTGGATTATGAAATTAGCACACGCCCAGTAAGTTCAACCAGTATTAAGCGCTTTTTAATTAGGTTTCTCTTTTTAATATTTATTTTTTTTTGTTTTTTTGCTGGGCTTCGAAGGGGCTGGTGGTGTGGCCTTTGAAGTGGTCATTTTAATGAGTGGTGGGTGGAAAATGGCAGTGGGTGGAATGGGGGCGGAGTACTTCATAACTGTGTGTTAAATGTTAGACCAGAAAATAAAATGAACCGAATGCAATTAAACTTGGAGCTGGAGGAAACGGTGAGGCAATAACGAAATGGAAAGCACATGAAATGCCATTCGAGGCAATCAAGCGAAAAATGTAAATGAAAATTGACAGAAGGGCAACAAAGTTTCCTTGGCATAACGAAAATCACTCATGAAATTTGATTGACTGCATCAATGAGTAAGTGACTTTAACCACTGACAGATGAACCGACTCTCACAGGAGAAACTGTTCGTTTTTCCTGCGGAAGCGTCCTGACAATCTCCAAGCTCAACTTTTCGCAAAGCCGAGAGTATCCAGCCGTGCCCCACCCTGCCGTGTTTCTAGGGCTCATGAAAATTGACAATCAAATTGCAAATAGCTTTATCTTGTAGTTTGTTTATTTATTTATATCATTTCGTTCACTTTCTGTGCACGGCAGGAAACAATGAGCACGAGCGACAGAAATGGTGGATTGGGGCGGATGGCGGCCAGTTCCGTCCCGCTCGCACGGCCCCAAAATGTGGCCAATGGCCGCCATTCTGGCAGGATGTGTCTGTGGGTGTGTGATTGCCTGTCCTTTTTGGCCTGTTATCCTTGGCTTATGTTTTCAATTAAATTTCCATACAATTTTCATGACATGATGAACTACCTAGGGCCAGGAACAGATCCAGCGCCAGGACTCAGGACTCGACTTTCCTCTCAGCTGTGACTGACTGGACTATTGTGGCTCCGTGTGCGTGTGTGTATGTCAGTCAATTTATTTAATAACAAACGCACAGGACACACCATATATATGTATACATACATTTTATGTATATATGTATGCATATATACGCAGTCAGTCACACGCTGTATGTTACATCAGAGCCACGGCAATCCAACTCCTGTTCCATCATACAAATCTCTGTGGAAGTTTCTGAATAAATCAAGCGCCAAATATTTTATTTCATGTTATTTCCACTTTCATAAAATAGACGAAAAGAACAGGAAATGCGCAACACATCAGGAGTTCCGAATGAGGGGTGTTATGCCAAGTCTGGAACAAAGTCGGAAACCAATTTGTGTATCAGCCATTTCGCATGGCAATCGTGACTCTGCGTTCTTAAATCGTCGATTATAACACCTTGAATTATATAAGCTATAACGTAGTATTAATATTTTCTGTGCAAAAGGGTTACTTAGTCATAGATGTTTGTTATCTGCATGTAAATAACAAAAACTATATAGCTTTAAGCTTATAGAATCGCGTTTTAAAATTCCCATGCAGAGGCGCTAAACCTTTATCAATAAATATTAAAGTTGATTCGATTTAATGGCGAAAATGGCATACAGAAACAAAAGCAGCGAAGAAAGCAAAGGAAAAGAAATCACTTAACCCTTGAGCAACCCCGACACATGCCAAATTGACTTGGGTGGGTTGGCGACCCTTTTATCCAACTTGAACTCAAATTCAGTCGGCGGAAAGGAGCAGGGTATGAGGTAGTGCGGAACTCAAGTCAAACGGAATATAAATCAGTTTAATGATTTCACTGCAAAAAAGAAACAAAGCGAAGGAGCGGAAACTTGAGTTTGCTCTCTCTGCCAGGCGCCTGAAATCGGAATTTGGCAAACAGTTTCGCAAACATCGATGCCGAACCTGCACTCAAACATTTCAGCAACAAGTGGGGCCGTGCGTCTTTCAGATGACTCATTTTACTGTAAAAACGATTTCGAATAGTAACGAATCGCACTCAAAGTGTTTGACAGCATACAATTGTGGCACAGGCGAGACAAGGACCACATGAAGCCGTCTAGCAGCTGCTCTATCCATCTATTTCTGTAAGCTATAGTTATAAGGATTGTGAGATACATGATCTCGAAAATAACGTATGTTGGAAATATAATAACGTATTTAATGTATATTTATGTTATTTCTCATCAAGATCTAATACTATTATTCTTTTTTTTTAGAAGATTGTTTTATACCGAAGATGGTACTTAAAATAACTTCGAATATGTTTTGAATGCTTCATTAATTCCGATCCAAACCCAACACTGGACCTATGGAAAACGGATGATTTATTTCGTCCTGCGCTAAATCCAAATAAAAACTTATTTTTATTATGCTCTCAGTGACAGCATCGGAATTTTTCAAGCGCACGGGCCAAATCCCTTTACAATATCTGGACCCCCATGCTCCTTGCAGCCCAAGAAGCGTCTCCTGCTTTTCCGCCGGAGTGTAAAAGTACGAAAAACATAAATGCTGTAAAAAAACCGAGTCCATATGTGTGTGGTGGGCTCGTGAGTGCATAAAAAGTAATGCTGGAATAAAAATACCTGAAATATGCTTACAGGCTGGTAGACACACACACACACCCATAAGTACACACACACACACTTTTACGATTGCTGAAGGAGTAAAAATTGTAACGGCTCGGGAATGTAGAGTGAATTTACACGCTAAACGCGGCCCAAAAGAGAGCAAGCCAGGTCATTAAATGCTTGTTGGCCAGGTGGGGGATTTCCCCGCCAAGACACACTCGTAGGCTCCCCCAAAAAGGTTTTACATGTCATTCCAAGTCCCCGCCGCCCCCCTAAAACACACACTTGCACACACACATAGTGGAGAGTCAGAAATTGACATAAATACATAATGAGCCACAATTTCGCCCCACATGTGGGCGAATCCACGAGGGGCCGGGCGTGGCAGTGGCCAAAGTGCGTACGGCTAAAAATCATAAACTTTTACTTTAATTTCCCGCCGGAATTGGCCCAAGAAACCGAGGCAATAAGCGAGTACACACACACTACAAACACACCACACACACACCACACACACACATGGCCAAGTGGGCCAAGAAAGCGAGCTGTCAACAATTTGCCAACGCAGCAGCGCCTAGTTGTTTGCCGGTCATGTGCTCGGTGGGGTGTGGGTGAATAGATTGGAGTTCAAAGAATCTATCGAACACGGAATGGTGGATGGTGCAGGGCAAATGTAACTGGCAACCGCTGTTGTAAGACCAGGTTCCTATATTAGCTAATTGCCTGCGTGGGAAGAAGCTGCGCTCTATCTTATCGGATGCAATTTTTATAATTACCGAAAATTGATGTTGTTAAAACGAATTCTTCGGGAGTTGCCTGGGAAACCACTGAAGCGATATACCCCGCTTGCAACCATGTGCAGGGTGTCCACGACTTGACATCGACCTGCTCTAATATTAGGGCCAAGTTGTTGGCTGGCAAAGTTCACGCGAAGGCGATGGAACGCCATTCCCGTGAGACATTTTCAATTATTTATTATTTATGTCGGGCGGTTGGGGGGGTGGCCGCCTCCTTCATAGCTGGCCATATGTGTCGTGTCTTGTTCCGTTGACAAATTTGCAGCCCGATCCTGACAAGCTTTAATGCGGACGAGGACACAAGGACACTAGGACAAAAAAGGAGCTAAGGAGCCAGAGCTCGGAAACAGACAGACGGGCTAACGTGGAAATTTCGTTAAGAAAATTATTTACATTTGCAAATTTTATGAGCTTTGTTCCATCCGAGGACGAGTGAGCTGGTGGGCAGGTGGGCAGGTGGGCGGGTCTGGCTCTCACATGTCTGCATGTTTAATGTAATGCACAGTGCTCCATACTCCAACACGCCCACTGAATTCCCACCCAGCCAGGACTCGCTGCTCCTGGCTCCTCTTACCCCCCACACGTGTTGTGCTTTTTAACCGTATTAAATTACATCCCTGTTGGCGTTTATTAATGGCGCAAACTTTTAATGAGAATGTGCATATTTAATTGCAAAGTCAAGAGAAAAAGACAGCCGGAGTGGGTGTTGCGCTGGCAGAATGTGGTGCTGGCCTAGCAACCGCTAAGATTCCCTTTGTTCAGCGGGGTCACCACTCATCTACCATCTACCATACACCAGATTCGGAGCACTTGCTTACCTGATTCCCGGGATAACCGGCGTGGGACTGCAAATGGGAACGAGATGGGTTCTGGGAATGCTACTTAGCGGCAACATCTCATCAGCATTAATGTGCCCTGGTCGTCGTCATAATCAGCGCTGAGGTCGCAAACGCAAATTGCCTCAACATTTCCCAGTGTTAGTATTTCTGGGCCATTCACAAAGGTGGACTAATTTAAAGGGGTTGCTGGTTTGCCTAAAATGGGATTCGGAGGCACTTGGGCCATGTAAAGCACCAGTCAGGGGAAGCGGGAGTAGCTCCTTGGAGCCTAGTACTCAAATCGCCGAACGAGTTTTTTTACAGCCTACACTATTTTAAAGTTACCTCTATACAAAAATGTATTGTATATAAATTCCTAATGTAAACATGATCTTTGTTATTACCCATTTTCCAGAAATAAACTAAAGCTTCAACAACATTTAAAGTATTCATCATTCATATACATATTCATCACTAAAATACGTAGTACGTTTTAAACTATCGCAACATTGATAAAATGTTAAGATTGTTCGGCCAACACATGTTCGCAATTCGATGAAAATTGTTGATTGCCGATAAAAATCGTTTTGTTAGCATGCTGCGCTTTTATATTCGTGTTGATAAGAAAACAAATCAGGTACCTATGTATATTCCTCTTTCATTGGTCTGACTCACTTTACTGAGAATCATGCGGGAACTTTTTATAATTATATGTTGTGTTCATGTTTTGTTATCTTGTATTGGCAGATCCTGTACTTAGAAGGTTAGCGTTTTTGTAGCATACTTTTCATTAAAGTGTTTCTATATCTTAAAAATCAAAAACGAATTATAGAATAAAATTTCTATAGAATTGATGTTTTTTTGTTATGTAGGATCTGAATCTATTTTAATTTAAGTGATTATATTTTTTTGATATACGACACGGTTTTTAAGTTTACAATTGAAATAATGTTCTACTAGTTGTTGAAATTGCAATACTTAATTATTTATATTGAATGATCAAGAGAGGAAATGAATACAACGTCGTCTCATTTCCCCTTCCGTCGAATGAGAACAATTAAAGAAATTGAAACTTTTTGGGCAAGCGCTCGTATTCGCAAGATAACGGAAGCCATTAACTTACCATTTCATATGATCACGCTTCCGCCAAAGTCGCAATAGTATGTTCCAATATTTTTGTCGAAATTCCGATAAGGTGTGACAAAGTGCTTCATATAAAAGGCGGTGCACTTGCGAAACAATCATTACAGCTTATTGGTCTGCGTACAAGACTTAATATTGTGCAAGCAAAGGAGTCGCAAAAAGGAATAGCTGTCTATAGAATGAAATACGCCATAGGTAACGAATTTGTTTGTGCACCCTATAGACCGAAGCGTCTACCAAGGACTAAACAATCTTATTCTTGCAGTAATTGCCTGTGCCGCCATAGCGGTGGCCAGCATCAATGCCGCCAGTGTGCCAGGCGTGCCAGGCGTGCAGCCGGGCGTGCAGCCGGGCGTTAGGGCAATCGACAACCAACTCTACCGCCGTTATGTGTGCGTTCATAAGCCCGATGGATTCCGCGCTTTGGTCCCCGGAAGTTGCTCCCAGTACTACGAGTGTCAGTCAGGTGTGGCCCTTGTCAACGTCTGCTCGCGCTTCTTCGATGCCAAGGCCCAAGGCTGTGTCAACTACAACACTGGCTGCATTGAGTTTCAGCCTGCATCGGCAAGCTCTCCTGTAGGAGGCTCGATCGCAGCAGTGCCGTGTGCGGAGGAAACTACAACCTGTGCACCACAAATCACAACTACAACAACATGTACACCAGTTATAACAACTACAACAACCTGCACGCCATCTATCACAACCACAACCTGCGCACCAACAACCACAACAATCTGTACACCAGCCAGCGTAACAACCACAACAACCTGTGCGCCAGAAATTACAACTACAACAACATGTACACCAGTTATTACAACTACAACAACCTGTGTACCAACAACCACAACAACCTGTACACCAGCTACGACAACAACATGTACACCAGCTTCGACAACAACATGTACCCCAGAAATTACAACTACAACAACCTGTGCACCAACAACCACAACCACCTGTGCACCAACAACCACAACAACCTGTACACCAGCAATCGTAACAACCACAACAACCTGTGAGCCAGAAATTACGTCTACAACCACATGTACCCAAGAAATTACAACTACAACAACCTGTGCACCAACAACCACTCCAACCAGTGCACCAACAACCACAACAACCTGTACACCAGCAATCGTAACAACCACAACAACCTGTGAGCCAGAAATTACGTCTACAACCACATGTACCCAAGAAATTACAACTACAACAACCTGTGCACCAACAACCACTCCAACCAGTGCACCAACAACCACAACAACCTGTACACCAGCAATCGTAACAACCACAACAACCTGTGAGCCAGAAATTACGTCTACAACCACATGTACCCAAGAAATTACAACTACAACAACCTGTGCACCAACGACCACAACAACCTGTACACCAGCTACCACAACAACATGTACTCCAGAAATTACAACGACAACAACCTGTGCACCAACAACCACAACAACCTGTGCACCAACAACCACTCCAACCAGTGCACCAACAACCACAACAACCTGTACACCAGCAATCGTAACAACCACAACAACCTGTGCTCCAGAAATAACAACTACAACAACATGTACACCAGAAATTACAACCACAACAACCTGTACACCAGCTACCACAACAACTTGTACACCAGAAATTACAACTACAACAACCTGTGCATCAACGACCACAACAACCTGTACACCAACAACCACAACAACCTGTACACCAGCAATCGTAACAACCACAACAACCTGTGCTCCAGAAATAACTACTACAACAACATGTACACCAGAAATTACAACCACAACAACCTGTACACCAGCTACCACAACAACTTGTACACCAGAAATTACAACTACAACAACCTGTGCATCAACGACCACAACAACCTGTACACCAACAACCACAACAACCTGTGCACCAACAACCACAACAACCTGTGCTCCAGAAATTACAACTACAACGACATGTACACCAGAAACTACAATTACAACAACCTGTGCACCAGCAACCACAACCACGTGTGCACCAGGAATTACAACTACAACAACCTGTGCCCCAGCAACCACAACAACCTGTGCATCAGAGACCACAACAAGCTGTGCATCATCAACAACGACAACGGAATGTGGACCCGTAAACGGAGTCTCCGGTTCTTCGAAGGCGAGGCCAACGTCTGTAAAAGTGCGACCAGCGAGACCCGTGCGCCCTGCCGTTCGTCCCGCATTGGAAATCGATGAACTGTCGGCTCCCCAAGCCCAAGAGCTAACCATGTCCACCTATACAAAATACGTGTGCCGCAACAAGCCCGATGGCTTCATGCTGGCGTCCCTGAAGAGCTGCTCCGACTACTATATCTGCCGGTATGGAAAGCCACTGTTGGTGAGCTGCGGCGATAAATACTTCAACGCTCTGAAGGGCATTTGCGATCTGCCCGAGAACACGCGTTGCGTGCAGCCCCAAGCATAAAACTTCACGATGACTTCCTAAACGAAATCACCAACGAATTAGCCTCTAAGAGCACTACCTGACCCCACCTTGATATTTGTGCCCGATCGATTCTTTATCATATGTACTAAAATTTCAATATATGCAAAAGCTAATACAAGCTAAAAAAAAGTTGTTGTTGTTGGAATTATAAAGTATCCGTACTCCTTTTAGTTCAAAGCTTAATAAATACGTGACAACGCATTACATTCAAATTAAGCCCCGTACGTACATTTGGGTCTTAAAGAGAAGAACAGGCTGCGAACATACTTTTAGCCACCAGCTATTTGCCAAGACACGTCTGGCAGTGGAAAGAACAAAGGTGCAAAAGCACAAGTTGTGCTCTAGCTTTTCCAACATTTTTATGTAAAAGGCTTAAGCGTTAAGTCTACGGATTCGCGAAAGGATTGGTGGACAAATTTGTTACGGGCTGCGACTCCCCACTTTTTTATTATTGTCTTAGATGAAAACAACGGGCACTTTTTTGTATTATGTTATCCAATGTAATTGCCATGGTCCGAGCTGAAAGAAAAGGATGTTGATTAGATGGTGCTTGTAAGGATGTGGTTATTATATATGTGGTGATATATTACTGAACGAAATTTCTTTTCCAGTTGGCTAAAATCAATGACTAAACGTCAAAAGTCAAAGCTCGCACAGTAGGCGGTCAAAAATCAGTGCCAATAAACAAGGAACAGGAATGAAAAATTCGCAATAAAGCCAACACATGGTCCTCTGCCCCCCCAGCCCGTTTACAGCTCCTCGCTTTTTCGCGTTCTTTTTGGAACCGGAAACGCTCGCCAGGTCTCTAAAATAAAATCGGCTTTACCCTTTTGCAACTGTTCAGAGGGGAGAGTCGCCTTTGCAGCTGAAGAATTCAAATTAGAGTTTTGATTACAATCGAACGCCACAGCCGCCGCCTCCGCCTGCCTTTTTGCAAAAGATTTATTGAACTGCCACGCCCCTCGAACACGCTAAGCGGCCCCGTCCGCCCACTATCAGCCACCCGCATCCACCGAAAGTCGGTGAAATTTTTATTGCCAATGCGCGGCACTTTGTTTTGGGCCCTAAGAAAATTTCAATTTGCCCAGCATCCCGAACACACAAACAGCGTAACGTACTCACCTGTATTATGGGAAATGGCTCACACGTTTCTGACATCCTTCTGAAGCCTAGCAGGTGTACAAGCCATACGGCCAACACGCTGGGCCGCTTGGTCCGCATCCACTGGGTCCACAGCAGGTATAGGGTCCTAGCGAGAGGGCACAAGGGCTACACCAGGGTCCGCACCATGGTCCGCAAGGACCCGAAGGTCCGTAGCCATAGGGACCGCACCCATAACCGCACATATTGTTGCTTCGGGAAGAGGCTACGTTACAGAAACAGTAGTATTTTTTTTTATTCAAAACTCACCTAGGCTTCACGGATTCAGAAACGGAAAAACTTAAGGTGTTAAATTGGAATTTGGATAGTGAATTTTTATTCAGAGATTATCAGTGCTGTTTTGGCCTGACTAGAGAGCTCCAGATAAAAAATCCAACTGATCGTTCCCTAGGGGCGCACCTATAGAAGTAGAAAGTTCGACTTGAGTACTTTTTCATGGCATACTATAGATCTGTTAAAAGTCGAATTAAGTTGGTGAACAAAATATTGAAACTTTTCAGCTAAGAAGTATGCCAAATATGTCGAGAATTACACATTATTTATGTGCTCAAGATTTATGGCTAAATGTTTATGATAACAGTTGGTAACAAATTGATATTGCTTTGTTCTGTCTAGAAGCCATGTACAGTAACCTAGTTGCCACATAAAATTGCGCGGATTAAATACCCCCAATTGTGAAATGCAAAGTTTGGATTATAAGCAGCCTGGTGCCTCCGGCGAAGCCAAAGGGATGCCGGAATGTAAGAGTTGCCGGAGCAATTAGGAATGAAAATGCCGCGGAGATCCCATAAAAATCAACGAGCCGAGAGTGTTAAATTTAATAATACAATAACCAAATTGGCTCAGGGATCTTTAAATTTGGAAATTTAAATTAACGACGACCGGCGGAGGAAGCAAAGCTCCAATCAAAGCCAACTCCAGCTCGGCGGTGGTGGGTTCATCGAGGCCAGATTCGGTGGATTCGACCGGGTGGTTGAATGGGTGGGTGTTTCGGGTGTTCGTTCGAAGGGCAACAGCTGCCAGGATCTCCCCTCTCTCTGGGGATAAATTAGTGGTTTTGGTCTCTAATATAGTCGTCTGCTCGAATGCCCCTGCCATTTGTCATTTGTCACCACCCCTGGCGCCTGGCGCCGTTTTCTTGCCGCACTGATTTAATATTTATTTTATTAATTCAAAATTAACATAAAAAATGTTCGGAAATATTTTGACACTTGGCCTTCGCATGCCGAATTTCTTTCCCGCCCCCCGAAAAATCCGGGGCTTGTGGGGGGTGGCTTGTTATTATTTTGACACTTGCCAAACAATTGGCATGCGAAATGAAAACCCAGCTGCCTCCAAGGAGCAACAAAAAGAACAGAACGTCGTCGGACTGAGGGAAATTTTATTATGGAATTTCGTAAATTAAATATTTACACGACAGCTGTGCGAAGGTCTTAAGCCTGTTCGGGCGCCATTGGGAAGTTTATATACATGGCTTACCCTCGTTGATTCAATATTTTGCTTGGGCAATAATTGAATTTAATAGATGGCTGGGACATTCCTTTGGAAATGTGGTTGTGAAGAGGTGGTACTGTATAGTAAGTTTTCTTTCCGTTGCGATTAGCTCTTTAAGGGCAATAATTTAATTACCCCAAGAAGTCAGCTAACCAAAGTCAACAGCTAAATTGGGCGCTGGAAAATAAAAACAAAAGTAAATACTTCACGAGCAAGAAAAAAACAAAAAAAAAAAGCGAAGGTGCGGAGCGAAAATCATTTGAAACGAGCAACGTAAACTCGCTGAATGTTGTGTCACTAATTCAGGTAATTTGTCACTTTATTTACATTTTAAATGAATGCGCCGCTCTGTTTGTTGTTGCTGCCAGGATGACGAGGTGGCGGGGGCTTGTTGGTGCTTCTGGTAAGGACAGTAAGTAACCGAGAGAAAACCAATTTCCATTTTCATTTTGCGGGAAACGCAGCAAACGGAAGACAAAAACAAATGAGTAGCTGACGTGCGGGCCAAAGCACGAAACACGGCATACAGAAGCAGAAAAAACCCTTTTCCTGCTTCGCCGCCTTCTTGGCCAAAGGACCTTCCACCCCCCTTCACCCTACACCAACAAACACACACACACACACACAGAGAGAGAGACAAAGTGTCGAAGCCAAAGGACAGGCGAGTAAAAAGGACTCGGCCACGACCAAGAAATGCGATTAAAATTTGAACATTGAGGCGAAAGGCAAAAGACGCTTTTGTGGCAACCGTCACAGTCGTCAGTCGAAGGGTCCTGCCGTAATTTGAATGAAGTGGCAACATTGATAATAGCCCGCATCTGCCGGAGAAGTCCTTATGCCGCCTCACGCAGCTTCCCTTTTTATTTTTTACTAAAAGTACCAATACCTCAGTAAGCACTTAAAAAGACAAAGATCTAATCAACCTGCAGTTATAAAAAAAAAATTAAAATTAAAATAAAGACTTTGCATTGCTGCTAATTGTGGGTATTGTTGCTTAAATATGTGGTATCATCAATCTGAAACTTTTTTCTTTATTTATTTGCCTGAAAGTATGCTATTAAAAATTCTAACTCTTCACATGAAAACTGATTTAACTAAACTGATTGACAAGAAATATACGGGGTATTTGGTATATAAAAAAAATAATATAATGTTAATAACAATATCTAAAGCCATCTAGTGTGAGAATGAAATGTGTATCGTCTGCCTGGTTATATAAAATGTAAAGAATACAGTGTATCCTTATTTTGCCAGTAGGCATAAACATGCTTTGAATATGTGCGCCTATTTGGCACTTAAGCTATTATTTTGACAGCTAATAGTCTCTACAACCTAACCCGGTAAAAGCGTGAGATTTTAGTCCCGAAAAGGCTCCTCTTTCCGAGTTTAGACCATCTCGAATGGAGCGGAACTTATCCAAGGACACGTTTTGGCAATATGCACGACAAAGGTACGTTTATTTGTGGGTCCATAAAAGGTACATATACACATACGTGTGGCCTGGATAAAGGGCCACGTTGGCGGAGGACTCCGATGTGCTTGCTCCGCCTTGATAAATTTATGAGGCGGCCTGGTCATAAAGGACATGCCGTCCTGCCGACAGGATCCGCTGAGCATTTGCTCGGCTGATTGAATTTTTCTTTGCATATTTTCCGAAGGGCGGCTGCACATTTTTCTTGGCAAACTAATGGGAATCTTGGAAGAAAGCAGAGGCGCTAACTCTATTGACATTTAATTATATTTTTATATATAATATTGGCAACTGACATAAAAATGTTTAATCATAAAATAGATTTACCTAGAGTAAGTAAATAGAGTAGATGTATTTATTTTATACAAAATTAAACATTAAATCAATAATTAAAATAAGATACTCCTGACATATTTCAAGACTTGAGTTGTTGAGTAGCTTACTTGCTGCTTTTTCGCTGAAGGCGTTGGCTCAGATACTCTTTGCTTCTGGGCATGCTGCACGTTTACTGTTTGTCTTGTATTAATTAATTTTAATTCGAATTTTTGTCTCTACCGCAGACTGTGTATAAAGCCGCCCGTAAGTATTTTATGCTCACGTATGCATAAATGATAACGCCCCTCGTCCTCGAGAGGCACAACTCTTGAGCCGAGTTATTCACCGCAAGCCAAGTTGTGTGCTCTGTTAAGTGGTTAACGCATCCATCCCGATGCCACACCGGCTCCTTTGGCCGATCCTGTTGGGTTCTGTTCCTGCTCCTGCTCCCTCATCCCTCCCTGCGCAGTGCCTTTAGGCCTTTAGAATAGACGATGCCTGCCTGACTGCCTTCCGGTCCTCCACTATGTTTGTGCAATGAAGCGTTGGGCTTTTATAACGCCAACAGCCAGCTGAGGGACTCCAGGATGAGCGTAGTCAGTCATTGAGAAGCTGTAAAAAGCTGAGGGAAAATTCTTAATTTACAAAAAAGAAACGAAACGCAACGAAAAAAGGAAAAACTCCGCTGCGCAATAAATGAAACGTAAGGTAAAAGAACGAAACTCAACAACTCGACGAGAGGCGGGGCTTCCTTGCAGGACAATCGTGGCAGGACTTCAGTGCCCCCAACTGTTTTTGGTTTGGACACAACCGACAAACCCCCGCCTCCGCCCCGCCTTGCAGCGATGTTCACGCACTGAAAGCTTTCCGCTCCACTTGTCCGTTCCTTTGATTCTCACGGTTTTTGATTTGAATGCCCCCCAACCCATGACGCTCCACCTTGACTGCGCCAGGAGCGCCGAGCTGTATCTTTGAGATACTTAGATACGTATATATTTTAATGTGCGCTTTATTAACAGCTTTAGATAGCAGCATTTCAGCATTACAGCTTTCGCTGGCTGACTGCTTGACTGCCCGGACGAAAGTCCTTCCCTCACAGATCTGCCCGATGGCTCTGCGTGTCCTGGGCGATTTGTTGGCCAGGTGGGGCTGCGCTTTTCTTACCCTGGGCGATGGACGCCAAGTTATCGTTGGGGAATTTGCATTGTGGATGGCAAATTCATCTCGATTGAATTTTGTCTGCAGCTGACAGGTTTCGTTTGCGATGTTGCCAGTTTTCCTCACCCATCCTCAAATTGATTACAAGCTATCATAAATTTTGCACAGAAATTAATGGTCAAAATGAGTAAAATAGTTTCACGCAGGTATTAAGCTAAGTAGGATATGGTGGATATAAAGGTGTTAATGCTTCAGTTATTTAGGTATATATATTATGTAGATATTTTATTAAATTTCGAAATTTGATGCGTTTAATCACGTTTTTCCCAAACTCTTTCCTCTTCAATTAGAAACTTAAAGGCGTTAATGCAGCAACACATGAGTCCAATCCTTGGCAGCTACCCTGCTGTCAGAGCCATCACAAAAATTACATTTTGCCGGCTAATTACAATTTCAAATTAAATCACAAGTAATTAGCTGAAAGTCAAAGACAAACATGGCAAACAATGGGGCGGGCTTGGGAATTTGACAGCATTTTATGATTTACAAACGCAATGTAGATTTTTTGCCTAATGGTCTTTTGTTACCCGCTTGACAGGTGGGTGGTGGTTGTCGGTTGTTGGTTGTTCGGTGGTATTTGGTGGGTGGGTGGTGCGGATCAGGGGTCACGCCACTGCCAGAATATTTGCCTGCCAAATGAAAGACATTAAAAGCGACAACAAGCAGCCAAATGGGCAAAACAGGCGACACATTAAAATCCATTTTTAATGTTGATGTGAGTCCGCACCACCGCCCCCTCAACCGCCCACATTTTTCCGAAGCATTTTCTTCCTTATGTACCATTTTCCCCGGCGTGTTTATTATTTATACATGTGTCTGTCTGTTCTCGCCTCTCTTTGACTTTTGACGTAGCCGATCCCTCATCTCCAGCTCCAGCTCCAACCCCGGCTCCAACAACCCACAATCCCACCCACAAAATGCGCATTTCCACCATTAGTCTGACACGACGTCCGTTAGAAATGTAATCTAAATAATTACTTTTATTGCGATTTCGCCGTATGGTAATCAGCGGAATCGGAATGGTGTGTCAAGCATTTTTCACCGTTTTCAGCTCCTGAGTTATTTTTATGGCGCATATTAATGAGTTTAACTTCCGCAGTGGAGCAGCTAAAAACGAAACATTTCTTGTCATTAATTTCAATGTTTTATAAAAATTAGCCTTAAGCAAACTAACATTTATAAGCAGGCACTTGAAAAGGAGTCACAGTATAGATATAAAAAAATTCTCAAGTAATTTATACGCGTGTTATTTGTAGGGGAATTCCTTTGGTTACTTGCCATGTACCATTCCTCAGGTCCACGTGGTGCCCACTTCAGGCGATCCTCGCAGCGTGATCAGTTGCCCAGGCGGAGCAGCTCGTCCACCATGGATATGGGACACTACTTCCAGAGAATACGCCGCGGAAGCACTTGCGAGGCGGAGAGGCGAGCGGCTAAGGCGGCCCAGGACGCCAATGTGCCACCGGCCAGGCTCTTTCTGCGCTCCACCTCTCGGGGATTGCGTCGTGTCCTCGAGATCTATATGCCACGATTTCAGCCCGACGAGGAGGAGCAGCGGTCAGAGGACGAACTTGGCGAGTCAGCCAGGACACGGGAGCCACAGGAAGCTCCGCCCATTGCCACCAACTGGGCGGTGGTGACGTGGCGGACGTCGAACGCGGTCGCCTGATGGCATCGTGCAGAGCTTGGATTTGTTGTAAGTGGACTTGCTGCACTCCATCGAACTTTTAATAATCTGCTGCTGCCGACAGTAACGACCACTTGATGGGGCACCTCCTGCACTTGGGAGTGGAGGATGATTGAAAAAAGAGAAACAATGCCACCAACATCTGCTTCCAATTACACTCGGTTGGGGATGGGGAAAAGCCCCAACGGGCTGGTTTCTTCAGACATCAACACGAGCACTTACTTTCTTGTTCTGGAACTCGGGGCGTCGTACGAATGTCAACGGAATGAATGTTTGTCAGCTATCAAAAACTCTATGGAAATGGTAAAACAATCTTTTAATTGGCAGCAGCAAAATTGTTAATATATTTGTAAGTGGTTATTTGAATAAATCATGGACAATTTTGTAAAAATACCCATTATTTATATTATAATGGTTGTGTATAAAGAACCTTGCATACTCTTTTACTCCTTGAGTGAAGGGTATAATAAATGCCTTAGCAGCTACTTAAATATTTTGTAAAATGCAAAAATTAAGTATATTTTCATATATCTTCATACTAAAATACCCAACCTATCATATTTGAAGTCATGTTTCTTACAAGCTCAACTCAAAGTTTCAAATTTCACGAAATGTTTCATTGAATATGGCTTCCGTGCAGATCTGGATGTTCAGGACCTCTTGCGCTGCCATCTTTCCATTTGGGCACGCTTACTTTAGCGCCCTGTCGCCCATTTAGCCATCCAGGCTCATCCACATCCGCATCCTGGCCACCGCGCGTCCTTGCTCACTTCGCCATATGCTTTGCATAACTTAGGGCGCAACAGGAAATGAATGGAACACGCCCCACCGACTGAAACATAACGAAATGTGGGGAGAACAACGTGGCAGCAGCAAAAACAACAAACAGGGCCGTGGCACAGTTATTCCACGTACTTTCCCCACACTTCTGCCGACTTTCTCCCCGCGGCAGACAGCATAAAATACTCTTGTAATAACAATTTAAAGCCGAACGCCAAGTGATACGCTTTAATATATGCAATTCATTTTGCAATTTTGATTTTTATTTTCCCAGCATGGCGGCGCTATGACTCAAACATAACACAGAAGGATACATAAGTATCTGGGGGATTTCCCGGAATTAAAATCATCAAAATATCGAATACCTCTAAGCCCGATATCAAATGCACAAATACTGAACTTTAATTTGGCCCTCTGGCATCTGCGTGTGCTCCCAAAGCGATTTTATTAACTGCAAACAAAAGCAAAAAAAAAAAAAAAAAATGGAGGCAGGGAAAGAAGGAAAAGCTGGAAAAAGGGAAAGTCAAAGCCGCAGAAGAACTTTTTATTTTGCTCACATAACTTTCTTATTATTTTGTTTTCCTTTTCATCTCGGCGATAATGCCGTCTCTTTCCTTTTGCCGGTCCATGTTTCCTTTGAACTTTATCTTAGTTGTTTGCCTTTTGTTATTGTTGCCACATTTGGATAAATTTGCGTGTGTTTATGAATACTGTATGTAGTATCTCGGCGGAAACAAATATTTTCAACTTTTGTCGCTCAACTTTTATGCCAAACATTCAGTTGTTCCTCTGCCTCCATTTTCAACTGAAAATATTGAGTGCGCCAAAAGTTTTCTCTACGTGTATGCACATTTAATCAAATTTTTATATATGCTGTGTGTTTTTGTCAGTGAATCCCGAACAACAATGGCCAGCAGCACACTCTACATATATTCTAAGCCTTTTTGGGCCACAAGTTGTATTTGGCCAAGCGAACAAGTTGTACGCAGAACTTCCACTTCCCCACAAACTTACTCTTGTGTGGCCAGTTTTTATCAGTTTCCGAGCAAACTGTCATCGGGCTCTGCTTATTTTATAGTTATTCCATTTCGAATGCAAAAACATGGCTGGTTATGCAATTGGTTTTTAATCAGCCCACATTTAAGCATTTATTTGAAAAGTGGCCTGGCCTTAACTTTAAGTTGGTTTTCTTTTGTTTTGGTCGAATTTCTTTTACTTTTTGCAAAAGTTTGCATATTTCATGCATACTTAAAATATATTCCCCAAAAAACTTTCACTAAGAAAGACCGCTCGGTGTACATTATGGCGCTTTGATCCCGCTCCTTATTGATGTTTCGTGCGGGGAATCCCCTTTTGGTTGAGTTTTGGTCCTTGGGGTTTTTGTGCTTGACCGACTTTTCCGCACTCCTGAGTTTCGGGCGTGTGCGGCACGAACCCAAATCGAGTATACGACTTGTGTGCCCTGCAATTATTAAAAATGCATTCCCATTAATTTAAATTAGCACACGCTGCGAGAGCCGAGCACAGCATCATTAAAAGTGGAGTGGGTGTGGGGCAGTCGGAGTTGAAGTTGGAGCCGGAGCCCGAATGGGCCACTACCAACCAACCAACCTACCTACCTACCTACCTTCGTCCTGTCGGATTAAAACTACAATTAAATTCAAATAAAACCGAATATCCTGCGGTGCTTTTTATGTGTGCGCTTGTAATATAAATCCTTTGGCTAATGGGGGCTACGCACACACTCAAGCACCAGCAGCACTCGCCAGAGCTCCAACTGTTCGCAGCAGGAGCTCTCTGCTCCGAGCTCCATGCCTCTTGCTCCCAGTTCCATGCTCCCGAAAAACGTGGAAAAAGAGCAATGAACCGAAAACAAAGGACGAGTTCCTTGGAGCAGCGAAGGTCCTGGCGCTCGGACCCCAAAACAGCAGTTATGCAACGCACTCGTGTGGAGATACTAATGAACAGAACTCAGCGCCTGCGATTCCGCTGGCGAATGAGATTCGCTGCCACCATGCCACCTGGTGCGGATCCAGCTCGGAGGATCCTCTTCGCTGGATTTGGGTGACTAAATTGTGGGCACTAGCTGGAAGTCTACATAAAACTGCATTGCTTATGGAATTAATTATTTTATTGTATTAAAGCTTAGAAGTTATAGTACTTAGAAGTCGAGGAGCTTAGTTTTAGTCATGTACAATTTGTCTTTGAAGCGAAGTTCATTCTATTATAATTCCAATATTATTAAAGTTATTGTTTTTGTTTATAACTCGATCCTTGACATAATTCCTATATAAAGACCAAAGCACATACCCCTTTGTAAGAGTTTAAATGAAGTTTACATATATGTAGATACAGATACAAGTGCCCGCGCAGAATCGTAATAACCTTTTAATAATCAGCTCAAAGCCGGTAACCGTTTACATTATCAGAGATAATGCACTCAGCCGTGGACAAACGGCGGCATTTCAGCTTAATGTGCATTTAAGTAAATAATTGAAATTTATTGCAATTCAGGCAGAGCCCTCTTCTCTCAAAAGGTACAAAGCGAATGGGAAATAATGCGGCTCAATGAAATGATTGTGATGTTCAGTGATTTTAAGAGTTGCTACTTACTAGTCGAGAAATGCTTAATTTGCTTGATTTGATTTGGTTGGCTTGGCTTAAATAGCATTCACAAATTATTTAAGAAGCAAAACTAGACTAGCAGTTTTACATCTTTTACCTACTTGCCACAAATCCAAATGGGAAGGCTTGTTGAGCTGCAAAAGTCGTGTCTAACAATGGTAAGAAGGTTTCCCAACTGGGGTTTGCGACTGCCCCTTTTTGTGGCAGGTCTTATTAATGTCACGTGGGCCGGTTTTAAGTACTCCCCGATGTGCGACGATGCATGCGGCAGGAAAATGTTCTCGCATCAAATGCAGCTTTCCGTATGTCGACCGAAAATAATCAGGAATCTGGGAGTCCGCAGCTCGACATCTGGAAACTGGGCAGTGGGAACTGGGAACTGGGAAACCTTCCCCCACGTTCGGCCAATTATCATGCGCCCAAATTAGCAGCAGGCCGACCCCAGCGAATATCAAAGTAAAGTTTTCTTATGCCAAAAAAAAAAAAACAAGAAGCACATTGAAACTTAACAGAAGCAAATTACGCACACGAATTACCCTGGACAATAAAAAAGAACACAAAAAAATGGAGAAGAATGGCGAATAAATTATGAACAAGGGGGGGTGGCATGAGTTTTCGGGGTGGTTCAACATCTACTTGCGCGTCTAATTTGTTGGAAAATTAGTTTTGTGTGTTTTGTGCGTGTAATTTTCATGCAAGCCGATGGAGATCTGCACTTGATTTTGATTGAAATACGCTGAGAAAGGAGCAGCAAAGGAATACTTGATGTGGGCCAAGTCGCCAATGGGCTACCTCAGCAGAATAACTGGATGTACTGGGCAAAAATATAGAGTAATAAAAATTTACCTTGAATTTTTATAAATTATTAATGACCACTTTCAGAAAAACTCGCAAAAAGAGAAATCTACATTTTTTTTCTGAATTTCAAAAACAATTTTTTCGAATGAAAAGTTTCTATTTTGCTTTTATTTGTAATTTCCATATTCTGAGAGTTGTTCAAAGGTCTATTATAAAGTCTAATCATAATTTTAAGCACTCTTCTCTCTGTTTCATATTCACTTTGCTCGTTGGTATAAAAAAACTTTACAATGTATTTTATACTTCCTCTCAGAAATATTCATTTTTTTCTGGCTTGTCGTCTGCTCTGCATTTTTTTGCTTTCGAGTAAACATTCGCACGTTTTCTGTGAAATTGTTTTCGCTTAAGTGCCGCTGTCTTTTTGCCTTTGGTTTTTATTCTTAATTTCAGTTCCCAGTGGACGGGGTTGGCATTGAGTTGGCTGCGACTGCGCAGACGACTCGTCTTGGGATTCCTGGGGAGCAGGGGATACTCCTTGATTATGAGGGCGTCACTGCACGCAGCAGACAGACTTGCCTTGTTATTTCAGCGCACTGCAATCAAATGAACGAGGGAAGAGGTCTGGAAAAGATTCTCTAGCCGCATTTTGAATACCCTTAGACAGCAGATATATGTGATTTATTCAGGGATTTTTCCATACTTTGAGTATATTCAAAAAGGAATACAATAAAAAAAGGGGTAGTGGTATCCTTTTAAGGGTCATGCCTTAGATTTGCTTAAACCAACTAATTTAACTTTTTTTCTTGAAAGGGCATATGACTTGGAAAAGTATTCCTTCGCAAGGGATTCTGACAGGAAACTTGTTTAATTGGCTGAGAACTGAAGGAGGCGTGGATTTCGCTGTTAAGGCATTTTTAAGCGGAATAAGTGGATTCATTCTGCACTTGCTCACTCATTAGCTGCTCAAGTAGAAGATCTCGGTGCAAAATGTATCGAACTGGAAGCCCAAAGTTGAATTCAATTCAATTAGCAGCATATTTTGCTGGCGCGATACGAAAGCAGTGCCAAAAAATAAAAAGAAAGATACAATGCCCGCAGATAGTGGCAATTTATGGGGCTCATGCCATTGTCAGCATGTGGTTTCAGGTCCCTTTTTTATTTATTTAGTTTTTTATTATTTTGTTTTTTTTTTTTTTTTGCATGTTTTGACACTGCAGGCCAAGAAGATGGCACAGAGTGGAAAAACAGGGGGATGCCCTGCTGTTCACACTCAATGGCATGCGATCTTCGGAGTCCAGAGAATGTCTCTTTTGGGGGGCAGTGCGGAACTTTTCCTATAGCCCGTGGGGGTGGATATGGGATACGGGAGGTGACAGGCTCTTTCGGAGCCCAGACTCCACGTTGCGTGGCGTCGAAATGATTTAAAAGCTGGCGTGAGTGAATACGCTTGCTCAACGAGCCACTCAACATGCTGACCCCAATCCCAATGTGTGTCTGGAGCCAATTAAGGATCGCACTCAGAGCTCAGGAATGCTCCAAAAACGAAATTGAGATACTTTACATGTTTGTATATTATTTAACAAAATGTTAAACAAGTTAAATGTTAGCAAGTATTGTGCGACTGTTTCAAAACGAAATTATTACTAAATGTTGTCTGCCATTAATAATTGCTATTAGAAGATTAATGGTAAGTATTAGCATAGCCTACCTACTCCCAACCCGCCGCTGTAAAACTCAATGACCCATTGCCAAGCAGCTCTCCATCCCGTTTGACGGAGAATTCTCTGGAGGAGACGGGGCGTGACAGGTTGCGTTAAATGACAAATTACAAGTATTTACATGGAAAACACAACAAGATGCCAAGATGGCAAGATGCCGAGATGCCGAGATGCTGGCAGTCTGCGTAATCGATGCGGGGCGCGCGTGTCTCGAGAGCTGGTGGCTGAGGAGCACTCGAAACCACCAAGGTGGTGCAGGAAAACCACACGCCGCCGGAAAGACAATCGAGCTGGTGAGGGGAGCAGGCGGGCGGGGCGGCAAAGTGTACCAACGTCGCGTAATTGAGCGAAAAAGTCAGGACAAGAAGTGAGTTCTGGGCGCCACCTGTCGCCGTTCTACGAAGTGCAGCTCCACAGCTCCTGTCGCCTGAAGTTTACGCATATGGGCGCCTCAAATTGATTGCATTAATGATATGTTGCTGTGCATCCCACCTGGGCGGAGTGGGCTCCAAATGATATCCAGGTCGGCGGTGCAAACGTGTTGATTTCGCACTCAAGTATCTGATGGCAGTTGGAGTCTAAGATACTATCTAAGTGAAAGTTCATAGAATATCTGCGGGGCAACAAAAAGTCAATGTTAATTTCATTATTTAATTTATTCCGTTTTAAATATAAACAATGAATATTAATTAAGTGAAAACGTGGTCGGTTTGCTTTGACTGCTTAAGCTGTGCCAGAGAAATCTAATTCACTCCCAAATCAGGATTAGTGCGTCATGTCTGGGGATGCCGAGCAGCAGAAGCCACCATCCTTGTCGCATCGGAATCTTTGCGGCTCACTGCATCGGCTGCGTGCCCCACCCGCGGCCACTCATGGTGGCACATTGTGCTATCCAAGCAGCCGGGTATCGACATGCCACTGACCCAAAGACAATATACGTGCAGGCCGAGCTCGGCAATTTAATTTGGTTAATGAGGCGCAATGGGCGAGATATGGGAAGGCCGCGTTTTGGGGGGCGGCGAACTCTTTAAATCGCAGCTCCCTGACCCAGTTTGATGGAAGCCCAGGAAGCCAGGCTGTGGAAATGCGGAAATTGGGCAAGGCAATCTTTAGCGAAGACATTTCCCAGTTTATTTCAACTCGCAGCGCTGCGGAGCGGTGTGGAAAATGTTGAAGAACTCCGTTGGACCTGCCCAACGGTGGCACTTGGTCGTCTGTTTATTTTCATAGGCGCAGTTTTAATTAAACTGACTCCGATGCACTTCAAAGTGCCAACTGCTATTTATAGGAGATCAAAGCGAGTCCAATTACTCAACGCCAGCTCGCCATGCACTTTTCTAAAGTTGGCAATGAGCTAGAGAGCCGCACCGGTGCCTCCTGCATTTCAGATTTCAAATTAATTGCACACAGGCACTCCACGCCGCCTGGCCGGAGTGGGTGTGGCAGGAAATCAAAGAGCAGATCGTGCAAATGGAGCTCGGCGGCAGGATGACGAGCGGAACACGCTGTGGCAAGGTGTTAGAACCGCGCCACCTCGTGCTTGGAGTCCTCCAGCTCCGACTCCGTCTCCATCTGCAGCTCCATGTGCGCAGCCTAATTACGCGGAATCCCTGCCACACAGCGAGGCAGTCACACGACTTTCAAAATCAATTTCGTTCAACAATAAATAGTTTCTTAATAAATTGCACACTCAAAATGCAACTTCCTGCAATTAAAGGCCAAGTCGGCCGACCGCTCCAACCCCCATCCCCCGCTCCCGGCTCCACACTCCCTTGCTCCACCGCACTCGAGTGCAATAAAAAATAATTGAAAATTCAGTCACGTAAAAGTTTTCCAGCCGCCGTTCTCTCAGATCGCTGATCGCGACTCATTAATCCATGCGGACGCCGACGACCAGATGGCGATGGCAATGCAACCAGATCGTGCGGGCTTTAAAATATAATATTTTTGAAGTTCATCAAAATTTTCATAACAGCTTGCTGTTGGAAAATGGAGTATATATCATAATGCAGGACTTCGGTTTTCAGTTTACTTATGGTAAGTGTGATTAATACATTTGAAATACCCAAAATGGATCCTCTTGCGTTGAATAATAATAAATATATATTATTATTATATGAGTACTTTAAAAATATAAGTATATATTTCAAAGTATTGCATTTTCCTATATATCGGTGGTACAAACTTGTGATTATGGTGTTGGAGGGTTGAGTACGATGACGTGAATAAGTTTTTCTTTAATTTGCTCAACACCATTTCGCCAGTTTTAATCTAGTATGTACATAAGTATCTTCCTACCACATTAGATATCTTAGATGCACTTTCAAGATTGCCTTGTGCTTATGTGCCACACTGCCTCTTTGCGATAGATGCTAAACGCCTGGTTCACGCTGCCTTCTCCACCAGCTGGTTGTTGCCCCACAACAAAAGCACGCGACTTGGCTTATCAGCCAGCGACAATCGGCGAAACGTTGCGAGGGGGAACGGAGGGGGTACTTCATATTTGGGTTAAAAAGGCGTGCACGCAATTTACTCCGCCAGTCAAGAGTTGTGGATGGTTGGGAGTAGGGGGGATAGTGAGGCAGAAAGATCATCATCAAGATTGCAAAGTGAAAGACACTCGGTCTCGACTTGTTGATGATGCGTTTTATTGGGGCGAAGTATGGCCGCGAGTCTTAACTAAGTCTGCGCTTAATTAACCACGCTCCTCGGCATTCGGATTGCAGGTGGGCGTGTATCTCATGAATGCAGGTGGCTGGCTGCCTGCATCCGAAGTCGAACCAATTCCGAGCCGGAGATGCATTTCGCTGGGGTCGGAACGCCAACCTTTCCGCGAAGCTCTGTTCCCAGCAGGGGGATGTCATCCGTTTCCGCTTGTGACAGCGGTGTAGAGTGTTTGCCACTTTTTTGCTTAGCGCATCGCATGGCAGATTGTCAGCCCAGTGCGACGCGACATTGGGATATTGCAGTCAGCAGTCCCGTCCCTTTGTCTTCCGGATTCTTTCGAGCCAGGCCGAACCTCCGCCCCATTTTTGTTGCTCACAGTTGCGACGAAATTGAAAATAAATTTTTAATGATTTGATGCTGAGCTCGGTGCTTTGAGCTGGCTGGAAATATTCGCTCTGCTATCCAGGGCCAGGATACGGACAGCAGGAGGGTGGTGGAGGCGGTTCATTGAACTGCCGAAAGTCAAAAGTCGAAAATTGCATCCAGTGAGTCATCCGTGATCGAAATTGGCAAGGAACTGCTGCATTGATTATAGGAAGTGCCGCCATATCTCAGGACAATCAGCATTATAAACATACTGCTGTCAGAATTAACCGTTGACCTGTGCGAGGATATGTGTGTTCGGGTCAGGTTCATTGACTTGAGCAAGTATATACACTTGATTAATTGTGCAGGCTTCAAAGTATCCGTTAGATACTTGACTCGTGCGGCTGGGACGCAAATTCGATATGCCAATAGATGGCCAGGACACTCGAGGCTGTCAGGAGCAGGACATTTGCAACTCTCAGCTCTCAGCCGTGCGTGTGTGGATAATGAAGTGCTGCAGCTGCGGATACAGATACATTTGACAGGAGAAAACTTGAAAACAAATAAGCTCAGACAAAAGACATTACAAATCTAATAGCTCCTGTCGACTCTCTGTGTGCTTGAATAAACTCTGAAGGATATTGTAAATGTGACAACAAGCTGTCGTTGTCGGTAAGTGTGTATATGGGGTAGTGTGTGTGCACACACAATGCGATACAAATGTATCTCTGGACGTCACATCAAGTGGGCTTTGGCTCAGATATTTCGGCGACTCCAACAGACTCTTGCGGCTTCTGTGTGTTTTAGTGTGGTCAATGGAATTTGCCTAAGAGGATTTTAAAATTTTAAATTAAGTAGCCTGCTTTGAGCCAGAGCTCTGTGCATCCTGCGGTTTGCTTGCATAATCGTCCTCGTCAAGGGAAATGCAATTTTAATGCCTGTTGAGGCCCACAGCCCCGGCAGCAAGTGCAGCTCCCACTTGGCCCGGTCTCATTGTTTAATGCTCGGTTGCGTCCTAAATGGCCGTGCTAATTGAAGGATTCCTCCGCCCCAATGCCACCCGACTGTCCACCGAAAAGTATCTATCAGATGCTGTTGCTCCTGGCTGCGACTTGGCCGTCTGCCGGGAACTTGACCCTCTCCCAAAGTCAATTTGTCGTCGTACTTAGCCGCACACATAAATTCCCCCAGCTCCTGACCAGCGTGCTGATCCGACTGCCCACCATCCTCCATTCTGTGCCACGGAGTCCTGCGCTGAAACCTCGTTGCACATTACAACTTTGAATGCCAACTCGCAAATGAACTATAAATAAATAATTTCACTCGCAAGAAAGACGAACGAGCAGCTCCAGGGTTCAGGGGTCATTGGGAAGAACGAGAGCGAGGGTTGACTGCAAAGATGATGAAGATTCATGTGGATAAGGCTCTCGACAGATCTTCAGTTTATATAGCACAAATGATTCAAGTAACAAATGCTTTCAGAGTTGGACTTTATTATTGAATTCTGAGTGTGACAGACAAATGATAAGCCATCAGAATGTTGAAACTTCTCGAACTCCCCTCCGTCCCCACACGCTGCCAAAAAGTATTCGTATTTTTCGGGATGTCAGGAAAACGGAAGCACCGAGGGTGGGGAAATGGAAAAAGAACTATCGGAACGTAGTGGAGCGGTACATAACGTTCGCCGGCAACAAATCGCCGGAAACAAAAGAAAAACAAAAAGAGCCTTACAACATGTCTGCAGCAGAGACAAGGATACCCACCGGGTACTGAAGCGGGCAGGTGGGCAGGTGGGTATCTGGATCTGGATCTGGTTATATGACTGTACGGCTGTATGGCTATATGGCAGTGTGGCACAATGGCCGGCAGCAAAAGTCATGGCGAGTTCCAGCTACAAGTTCATTAAATAAATTATTCATACGCAACGTGTGCCGAACAAAAATGGCAACTGACGCTTCGTCGCATTTTTTTCACTTTTCCACACACACACACACAAACACTCGTACACACACAGACGTAGCAGTACACCTGGGAGGACTTTCGTTGGAGGAATATTCATTGGCAGTTTGTTTTATTTGCCAACGACTGTGGAATGAAAACGCATTGGACTTAAATATTTATGCGCCAACGTCTGCATTTGTGTGGGTACTACTGTGGGTATAGTATAGCGGAGTAAATTGTTGTTCCGCCGTGAAATGAACGCCGCTTTAACACCAGATCCCATCGTCTGCCGGCCAATATTATGACCATTATCATCGAGCATTCTCCAGCTTGGGATGCACTCAATTAAAATGCCATCTGCCGGAGTCAAGGAAAGCCAGGTATGCTAAACTTTTGTCCAGCTGAATTAAAACAAATTTAATTACGAGTGCAACTGAGCCAAATTCGAGAGCTATTTGCATATGACTGTCACAAAATCGTAGGTTTATGCATGCAGCTAAAGAGTTGGTCATTCGGTTGCTGTTTGTGTATCTGTATCTGTATCTGAAATGAACGAATACAAATTCGTTGGCAAGTATGCAAATAAAAATGCCAATACACGAATTCATCAATGCATTCAGAGGTTTGAACCTGCATTTCTGACACTTGCAACTCTGTCTCCTTGCCAAATGTCTGCATTTTTTGTGTGGCATTTTGAAGTTTGGCTGACATGCCTGATCCTTTGCGGTTAGTTGAACTTTTATTGTCCTTCGCCTGCTTTTTGTCAGTTCTGTTCATGTAGAAACCATGAGATTGCATTTTTAACAGGTGGCGGTCGAGAAACAGATGGAAAGCGAGCAGGGAAGGTTTCATGTCGTTGCAGCTATAGTGAAAATTGATTTGAGAATTTGATTTCTATCCATGTGGGGGGCACTCCACGTGGTCACGAAAACTGCTAGTGTCACCAGGGAAATTTGAGCTGGAAAATCGACCGCACTGATTTAATATAGACGCCAGATCCTGGCAGATTTGAAATGTCTGACATTTTACCTTCACTCTTCAAATAAACTGAGTAAATTATTCGAAAAATTAAAAACAAGTCCTGCACTGCCTCAAATTTGTAAACTCAAAGCGACCACTCACAGCACTTACCACTGGAAACAGTGGAACAACTTTTATGGCAATGAACACAATGAAACCGCAAAACATAATGTTTAGTTGGCAAATGCGATGTGCGGCAATTTTCGATGTAAACTAAACAAATTACAAACTAATTTTCAGTTTGAAAAAACTGTATACAGCGAATAGTAGCCAGTGCTAAAAATGGTACCGAACCATGTAACCTGGAAATCGGAATCCTAAAAGCGACCACGTCAACACGCCATCTACCGCAGAAAAACAACAACAACAATAGGTGGAGCGTACCCCCAAAGTGCTATGCTCCCCGAATTTCCCATGGTCTACTTCATTTATTACATTCCATTTATGCAATTGCACCAGAATCCATGTTTGCGGTTAATGGAAAATTTATTTATTTAAATACAATTTATTCGACACGCCACTGAGAGCTGTTCACTTTGGGCCATGTCGGTGATGAAAAACGTCATGCCAGCAAATTGTTGCTGACATAAAGGCCCAAGACCAAAACATGGCCGAAGCCACGCCCACTTTGTACTTTGTTTACCCGCCCCCACACTCCCCGCAGCTGCTGAACTCTGTGTTTTTGTATGAGCTTTGATCGCAGTGGTTGCATTTACCATACAATCCAGTCGAGGCACAAAGGTTCTATATCAGTGGTCACCCAGTGACATGTTGGAATTTCGATTGTGTGAGTGATTTGGGAGCAGGCGGAGAAAAACCATCGCATCCCCTGGGATTGGGGCGACATAATATAATTGTATTACAACGATGCTAAAAGGTTGATGCCAGATATTTGCATATTACGTCTGTGGTAAAAAATGTCTTAAAAACATTCTGTAAGTGCAATTCAGATATGAATAATAAAATTCAGAGAAAATTAAAAAGGGTTTGCATAAACGTCATTTTCAGAATACCAAAATTCATATTCATTACGTTTACACAATCATTCGACTGTCTGATACCCCTTTTAAAGGTACAATGTTCCATCAGCAATTACATTTTTGACAAAAGAACGTAATTAACAAGAAAGAACGCTAAAGTCAACTGTCTCGACTATTAGATACCCTTTACTCAGATAGTGAAGAGCCAGATAGATTGAGATTTTTATAATGGAAAGCTGACCACTGTGCTTTGTGCATATCGAACATCCAGTTATAATGAAAACGTGCAATGGCCGTTTACGCATGCAATTTATTGATCATTGTAAATATTTTAAACATTTTATTTGATTCTTACTGCGTCACGTTCAAAATCATTTACTGAGTCGCAATCGCCGCTGCTGCGCTTCCGCTTTTGTTTATGAATTCCCAATTAGACAGTTCTTAACGCTCATTTCTGACACCTCGCAAAGGGCTGGGACCACGAAAAGTCGTAAAGACTTGAAACCGTTTTACGACATTTTTATTTAATTGCAAAAGCTAACATTAGTACTTCGAGTGGGCATCCATGGCACTTTTATGACAGCTGTCGACCATTTGGGCCGACGTTGTTGCGTAAAGTGTCAGCCAAGTCGTAACATTACAGGCTTTACTGTAATAATATTTAAATTCTGAAATATCCGCTTGCCAGAGGAAGCCGACACTTTGGCCCAATGGAATCATGACTTCCGAAGAGGTGATGTGTGCGCCAGCCAAGCTTTTGTAGAAGAACCCAATTCAAAACTTAGGCCTTCCTCCCCCCTCAATTTCAACTTGGTTGTTATCTGCTGCTAATTTTGTGCAAAATTTCAAATATTCCGCAAAATATCCCCATCGGGATTACCGCAGATGTCGGGGGTCCTTGGCTAATGGACGCCGCCCGAGCTGTTCATCATCATGCTGCTCATGCATTCAAAGTTTTGACAGTTGACTGTCATTACTCCGACCCAAGCCGAAAACCAAATCCTAGTCCGGCCATCGCAATCTAGTGAAATTTCGCAATGCGTTTGCGTTTTACGTTAACATCTCGCTGCCTTGCATACTAAACAAACCCTCCAATCCCGGCCAGAATCCAGCTGGGTAGCTTCAATTGTTGCCACTGCCACTGTTGCGATGTTGGGATGTTGTGATGTTGCACTGATGTTGCTGCAGCGCCAACCACAAAATGGACAAAATGTGTTCAATTTCAGGCCTGTGATTTTTCAATAGACAACTGGGCGCTGTGAGGGCTTGGATCACCTGGTCCTGGCACTGGTCCTGGTCCTGGTTCTGGCACTGGCACTGGCATCATCGCCTCCTGCTTTGTCGAATTAACATTGATGCCGTGCCCGGCTGAGCCTTCATTTTGTTTGTTGCTTACCTGTCCGTCCGGCTGACGTGATGGCGTTCATTAGCACGCACGTCGGCGCCATTTTGCAAACGCATTTCCGCTGCAGCCGCACGTGCGGTTCAGTTGGCGTTTCCCAAACTGGGGATGACCTTTCACTCCCATCCAAACCAGATAGATGTGTAATAGCAGTGATCAGCACTTAAGGCCTAAAAGGAAAAATATGCCACCATTTCTATGGATAATTTTAAGATTAATTACAATTTACTTGATAGTTTTCAGTTTTCATATTCCAATTTATGTGCCGTGAATCACGAGGCCATCTTCATCAGTTCGAAAGCAGTATGCCCAGCAGTTCTGTTGGAGTTGGGTAAATGTTATAAGTGCTCTATTTTTGCTGCCGGCATCAGTTTTGCCATCCCCAGCGCCCATTCAAAGGCATTTTTAATTGGAGATGTATACGGCAGCTTAACGCAACGGATAGCAGTCGCAGTCCGCAGAGCTGGGCAGGGCAGTTGTACCCATCCAGCGGAGGAGTAGTTAGTTGCCCCACAGAATACCCGAATCCGGGTTCCAGGCCAAAAATAACCAGAGCGTAGCGGGCCGAATTGAGTCGATAATTGGTAACGCGTCACGTGTAATGCTCTCAAAAGCCAAAAATGGAATTTCTAATTAAGTTTTACAGGGATTTAATATCGACTATCTGCAGATCCCATTACGCCCATCTCCTCATCCTCCACCACTGGCCTGCAGCTGGTGTGTACGAACCTTTGGTCAATTAACACATCAACGAGTTAAGAGCAGAAGCCCAGTCCAGTTGGAGCACAAACTGGCCATCGGTGGGGGCAATTCCACTTACTTGCTAGAACATTTTCCTGCTGCTACTGCTGATGCTACTGCTGCTGCTGTTGCGCTGCAATTGCTGCTGTTTATGCGCTTCGGGGATTAGAAAGTAGTCAAAAGAACTCGGAGATGGATGGACGGGATGGCCACCGGCAGTCTCCTTGCCAGATTGGAGCAGAGTGAGTTATTAAAATCTGTTTAGGAACGTAGTTTATGGAACTTTGTATGGAAGAGTCCTTCGGCCATTTAGAGTGTGCCCAGAATCAGATTTCAGTTCTGGATCTGAAAAGCAACACTTCCTTCTTTTAGTCAACTGCTTATTTAATGCTTGTATTTATGCTTACATTTACTATTTATTGATATCTAAGTACGCCTTGGAAGTGTTTTATCTCATGTAAGCATACCTAACTATCTGGAAAACTATATAATTCTTGCCAAACCGATATGAACTTTTTTCAGTGCACTCCGTCAATATGATGAATATAGAATCTGAATATGGGCAGGCATCGGCTGTCGAAGTTGGGCCAAGACAAGCTATAGCTGTGGCAGGCAACCCGTCACTCACCCACCCACCCATTCACTTATTCGCTCATTCACCCATTCACTCATTCACTCATTCACCCATTCCCGGGCCATCATTTGCCAAAGCCTCGCAGCAGTAACAATTGATATGCGTGTACGTGAGCTGAATGGCGAGCCTCCTCGTCGGCGGGGCAATTGAATCGATGTGCGCGGAGTGCGGCAGTGGCTCCATGAGGGAGTGGGGCGGATTAGGGCAAACTTGTGAGCCAAGTCAGTGGAAACTTTGGCAGTTGGCGGGCGGGGGATTGGACCGAGATGCCAGCCTTAAAGTGTATCAGGCGGAATGGAAAACTTCTGCTCCTGGCCAACAACGACCGACGTTAGAACGCCGTGCGGGGTTTGGTCGGGCGGTTCACTGCTTCCTGCAGGAAACGCCAAATGTGTCGCCCATGTCTATTCTTATCAATTAGCCATTTGTCATTTCCGAGTGCGCAAACAAACGGCCGACAGCCGGAGCATTGCCAACTTCAATCCATAACTCAGTCGCAGTCCGGCCAAAGCCGTTGGGCATGCGCTGTCTGTCAGGCGGCTTGTTCGCCTGCCCGGCAGTCAAACAAATCAGCGCTTATATATGGTTATGAACAGGAATTTACACAAAAATGCAATCAGCGCGCCTGATAAATTAAAAACTTCTGCAGAAGAATACAGAGTGGCACGCTGTCGCGTTATCATGAGCAAATACTTACATTGCGTGTACGAGGACTCAAGGAACTTATCAGTTCGATTCTTGGATACTATCACAGCCTAAACCAAACTGCGGCGTATGTTTGCTTGTTATATTTGGCTATCAGTCCGAAATTGTTTGTCTCCAGATGCATTGGAATGAATTCTTCATCAGGATCAACCGTAGAGTCAACAGCTATCGATCTTGCACAATAGATAAAATAATGGGTATCTGATAGAATTTTTAATCTTCGAAAGCAGCCCAGCGAGAATGTCAGTATCTATAAATACTTTATGGAGTGGGAAAGGTCTGGGACAATAAACAAATGTGGCAAAAGATACTATGCCAGTATCGCAGCATGGGGTTGATGTATTCACAGAGTCCTTGAACGCTATGTAAATATTTACATATGATAACGCAACAGTTGCTTGTTCTTTCTATGTATTTTGTATATCTATTAGCCGCGCTGAATGCATTTTTGTGTAAATTCCTGATCATAACCATTTGGCCGCCGCTCATCCGCACGTCCGCTGATTTGTTTGACTGCGAACAAGCCGTTTGACAGACAGCGCATGCCCAACGGCTTCGGGCGGAATGGGTATGAGTTAATGTTGGAAGTTGGTTGTCTGCTGTTTGTTTGCACACTCGGATGTGACAAATGGACAATTGATAGGAACATGCAAAGAGTTTATCGAATAAAATTACTTACAAAGTTAAATTGACTACAAGAATGAATGCTTGATTTGCAGGATTTGTCCTGTCTTGCTGAATATATGTACATATTTTTGATTAATCATAAAATAGCAGACAAGAAACATGTTTTATTTAAAAGTAGGAAAACAGACGAAGTACTGCTTTCATAAACAGCCATATATGATACAAATTGGTTACGGTTTCCAGATAACACCTTTCCAAACGCTGTTCGCTTTTCGATAGGCGATCTGGCCCGGAGCGATATCAGTTGATTAGCGGCGATCCACTCGAGGAATTCGTTGTGGGCCCCTCGAAATTGTGTCACCGAGTCAAACATTCGAAAGTGGCGAAGAACAAAGGGACGGATCAACTGGTGCTACCAATCAATCAACCCACAACCTCTGCGATACAATCTACAAGTGCGCAGCTATAAATCCCCATACCCAACGAAAATCGTAGAGTTCGTAAATCAAACATGTCCATATGATATGGTGCACCAATGTGGCAAGATCGTATTTCTCTGCTGGAAATAATGACAAGTTGTATGTGCGATTTCGGCTTAATGCCGGCGTCAATCATTGGAAATTCATCAGAGTCCGCGATTGGCGGCGGTCCGCCATTTCCAATTTGGACTGCAAGGCGGATTCGCCGGGAAAAGCGAGCGAAAGGAAAAGTCGGGGAGGGTGAAAACAAATCAACGGTTCGAATTCGCTCTTGTTTTGTTCCACATTCGCCGCAGACGGAAATCTCTTATACGAGCCGGAAGAGAGCGGAAGAACTCTATTGGATTTGGAGTTGCTGGGTGCTTTTCACAGCGCACAGGTGAAGTGCCAGGGCCTGGGCAGGTAAATTCAACTCCATTGTGGAGAATTTTACAGAGAGTTGAAAAACTTTGTTTTTAGCTCAGCATATGCAATATAAACTATACTTGAGCTTAAATTATAAGTTTTGAGGAAACAATGTATAGAAACAACTCCAAATTATGATTTAAATGTTAATTTGATAATATAAATCCTTGCAGGTCCTTTACAGCGCTCTCCGCACACAAACTTCGTAAACAGTTCCACCGACGAGCGAACAGAGTCCACAAAAGAGAAGCGCTCGCTCTCTTAGCATCCACACTTACATGCAACGGAGTGGTGCGCTGCACGTTACATTCAATCGGATTCAATCGCTCGTCGACCTTCGTGCCGCGCGTTACAAGAGTCGCAGTCGCCGTCGCAGTCCGCCGTCTCAGTCTCAGTTTGTGCCCCCAGTCTCAATCCAGCGCTCGTGACAAGAAGAACAGAACGCCTTGGCCACTGGCAACGCGGTCGCGAATCAACGCAGTTACCCATCTCAGGCTTAATCGGCTGGCAGCCAATCGCCACGAGATCCGACAGATACGGATACGCAATCCGCGCAGCGCGAGTGCAGAGATACGAATTGGTTACGAATAAGATACGGTGCAAGTGGCACCCAAGATGCGGCAATTGTGCACCTGCGGCCGCCAGCAGCGTGCGGCAAAGTGTGTGAAATGTGCTACCTGAGAAAATGCCCACGCAGTGCTCAAACATATCGAAACAAACCAGCAGATAGAGTATCTTTTGCTGCCCCAGTGAACAACAGTGCTTGAAATTTTAGTAGAGAAATCGTTGTTTTTTGCTACAAACTAAAGTGCAAACGGAATACAATCAATATACTACACCTTAAGTCAACGCAAAGGCTAATTCAAAACTCTTGGAATATTTAGGTGAGTTTGGAGTGAAGAAAGGCCTAACTTGAAAACAATCAGTGCTCAATGCTTAAACCAATCATGTTAATAAACAGGATTTCCCCATAGAGACTTCGCAATGCATAAATAAATATTGAGTCGCAAACAATCAATTAGTGCGACAGAAACAAGTTTATGTCAATTACCAACTAAATAATTCATTTATCCGAAAAGAAACCAGAAGAATATTTGCCCAATCAAATGTATCTCATGAAGGCGCATTCCAGAGATCAAAAGATATCATTTCCAACCCGTTCTCCCCATTTCTTACGGTGGCTGTCCCCTTGCCTCATTAATTAAACACAAATTAAGAAAGAGCCAAGCTGTCAACATCTGGGGCTAATCAAACTAACCTGCTGTATTTTATAAATAAGAGGCGAAGAAGAAAAGCGGCGGCAGGTCGTAAAACGCTGAGATACGGCCCTTATCTCCCAAAGAAAGATCTTTCTCCGAACACTTTGTGCCTCCGACGGCTGTTGCACACAGATGCTTATCACGCAGATGCAGTTATGTATCTAGATATTCCCCAGCACAACCTCAACCTCGAGTCTTTGGCAACTTCACACTCCGCTAGACACGCAATGAGGCCCCTGGATTTCATAATTTTCCCGCTGTTCTGCGGGGTAATTAAGTGGAAGTATGTTTGGCAATTAAAGTTCCAGAGACCTCGCTTTCGCTTTTTCCCCCCCACAATCATCAGCTTTTGTAAATAACTCGAGTTATTTTTCTTGCTCACTTGGGATGGTTTAGAAATTTAAGATTGAGATTGAGCATCCGATGGGTAGCGATTACCGCGAGCTGCGAAGATGCAGCCGCAATCGCGCATGCATAATTAATTTCGTGTAAAAATCATAATTACACCAATTAAAATTTGTGTAAACAAGTTGGCAGCAGGCGGGCGAGTCCCTCAATCTGCCCCAAGCGCCGTTTGGGGCGCAATCATTATCATAATACTGCTGAAAAAACTTTTCGTGGTCGATTGCGAGGGGAACTCTTTATTGCCATTGTAGAAAAAGTTGGTGGGCCCAGGCGGCATCGAGTTGGCTATATTATGGTAATGAGACGTTTGAGTAGGCCTCCAATGAACAACAGATTTGCCGCAGATTTGCCCATTCTGCTTTAAACTGCGCCTAAAATCCATAATTCGATGTGCGTGAAAGATTTCAAAGCAGCGATGTTCGTAGATAAATCCACATAGCATTAACAGGTTGTATTCAATTTTTTATTAAAATCTAACTAAAATAGTAAGACAGCAAAGTGATAAAATTAATTAGCAATGAAATTATGAAATGCAATAATCGCTAGTTTTATTTCATTGCCACTGAATTCGAAAAATACGTACGCTATTTATTAAAACTGTGTTTAATAAAATGTGAAATATGTTTGCGGCATTAAAAAAGGTGCATAAAACTATATTTATAAATATACAAAGTGTGCAGCTTGGGAATTCATGGGAATTATTATGAATTTATTTTGTACATAAACACACATCTCTTTCATTCACCTGCAACCATCTACCAACGAAATGAAAATGTGTATCTCAATTTTTGCGGGGCGAAAATATTTTCTTTTGTCAGCTGGGATTACGATGGAAATGGGGCAACAATATTTACCATGCTCTTCTGCAATTTTAATAAGGATCCATTTAAACAGCATTGATTAAACTTTGTTTTCATTAAAATCTAAACACAGCCCATTCATGCAATGTCAGAAATAATTAATAAAATGTCTAATTTGACCATTAAATCCGATGGCAATATATCAGCCAGCTTGTCGCTTTTGAACTATTTAAGTTTGAATTGAAATGCCAGGGTATATTTCTTTTTTAAATAAGCAAAATTCCGGCGACGTGCGGCAATTTATATTAGTGTCTTCTCCACCGAATTCAACTTCCATTTAACCTCATTCCGTACACATCGCATCCCCCAGGGGCTGGCGAACACAACAACAGTCAACAAAATTTATACCCAAGAAGTGTCATTCTCGTGTGCATTTCGGGCTTTTTTTTGCCGCTGGTTCGACGAGATCGTGTCGCTGCCCACATGGCTGCCACCGAATTGCTGGCGGAGACTCCAACTCCTCCGCGTCCCCTAATTAATTAGCATCTAACTAAGAATAATGTTTCCTGCGGCCCTCGACTGTCATAACTTGGCCGCAAGTTTATTTGTTTGGCTCGCCAACCGAAGGCGGCGCACAAAAGACATTGCCACCATTCCGTGAGATACAGATACAAGTACACAGATACAGATACGGGGGAAGACTGGAGGCACAGATGCCAAGACGGCGCACAGGTGCCACATTTTCTTCGATTGCAGGTATAAATGCCGCCAGGAGCACTAATTCGTGGCTGCCACTCCGCATTTTTGTTTGTTAGTTTCGTTTGGCTGGGTTTTTATGGCCAGTGCTGGTTTTTTTTTTAGTTTTTATACACTGGCGTTCTTGTGTTAACTTGTAAAATAATTACTGCCGCCGTTGTCTAGTACTTGTGAGAAAAAAACGTTGAGTGTTTCGGCAGCTCAAAGTGCCCATAAATATCCGCATCCGCAGCTGAGAATTTCCAATGAAATGATTTCAAATGAAATGACTTGGCGCCAGCTCCATTCCCTTAAAATCTGTTGTGTGCTTGCCACATTTGTTGTTTTGTCTTGGAAGCTCAGAGACCTCAACTTGAGGTTTTCAGCAGTTTCGTTTCCTTTTTGGGTTTTTGCTCTGCTGCGGCGCTTAATTAGTTCAGAAAAAGTTGAGTGCGTTAAAGTATCTCGAATATTTCAAGCTGTCAGGAGTTTGGCGAGTGGACAGCAAGGAGGAAGGCTGATGGAAAGAAATTTAATGGAATTTAATGGTAATTGCTGGGAATGGACGATAGATTGTGGCTGGATCAAAGTTGCCCTCTGTGGTTCTCAACCCAGTATCTTCGATCCAGATAGCGTTCTCACACTTTCCCTTTCCGAAGAACCAAAACTCACGAGTGAACCCTTTTCCTCAAGTCGGACCACACATCCATTAAGATTTCCTGCTTGGCTTCCTTTCGATAGTGGTGACCCTTATCTGGGCCCCTTCTGAACACATTCTCCTCCGACTCCTATATGTTATGCAAATGGCACCGGGTGTGCCCCCCTAGATGTGCCTTCTACGGCGAGGATTTCGTCGAGCTAATTAAGTTTCGGTTACAGTTCACTGCGCAAAACGGCGATCGCTGCATATGAAATGTGTGTTTGAAATACTGAATTGGCCCTCTGATGCGCGGGGGAAATGAATCGCCGCTCATCAACTTGACGACGAATTCCCGCATGTGTGTGATCGCTGAATAGGGCAGTCTTATATGCATTATGAGAGGCCTGTGTCTCCCCGTCGATTTGTCGGAGGCACTGAAGCAAGTCGCTGCCGTTTGCTCATCTCGAACATACACATCGTCGATTGCGGACATGGATCCATCCAAACATTATACGCATCACAAGACAATGTAGCGTCATTAGCCCTGCCTTGGACCCAGCCCTATTTCCACTTCAAAACAAAAAAAAGAAAAACGCAAGGCAGCCCAACCCACAGAACCACCGAACCACCGAAATGCGGGATGTCTCAGCTCAGATACAAATGATTTGGCTCGGTAATTAGGCTCTAAGTTGCCAAATACACAAATCGAGCCAACATATGCATCGCAAATGGAATCATTTGTAAGTGTCCACTCCTGTAATCGCTGACAAAGCTGTGTCATACATGCAACGTAATTCTTGTCTTGGCAGTCAACACGTTCTGATACCAAATGCTGGGTGTGTTCCCGTTTTGTAGACACCGTTTTCCCGGTCTGCAGGACAGATCAACCCTGTGCCATCTATGGGTCCGGTCCGCTTCCCAGGAGAATTCATTCCATCGAGGGCCACACGTCAGGTGTCGACAATGTTCAAAGTAAACCTTGTCATTAAGGGGTTGGGGGCAAAACTACGAGGGTTGCTAATAAATGGGCAACATGTTTGCTTAATTAGAGCACAGCCAGGTTTACTGTGTTAAGAGCCAAATGTTGTTGCTCGCTGCAGCGGAAGGGTTCGGCATGGGAAAGGCATGGCAACCGAGGGATAAGAGCAAACTTTGGTTACTCCAGATGTAATGGAGCTTAAAGAAACCCATCATGGGAATAAAAAACTAATTGATTTTCCCTTTTCGAGGGTAGCGAATTGGTTTGGACACAAAAAAAATGCCATTAAGAATACAAATCGTGAGTTATGAACTCGATACATTTTGAATTCAATATACAAAGAAAGTAGGCATTGATAGTAAAAGTGTATCTCGTATCTTTGTGAAATATAGCCACATACCTCCCCACTGCTCCGCTGTTCATTAGTAGCCCATTTTGGCTGGGCGACTCATTCGTTTAATGTGCATTTCCTTGTTTAAGATATGCTTAGGACCAGGCCAATAAAGCTTTTCCGTCAATGGGCCAAACAGCAGCCCAAACAAGCGGCAGTCGGCTTAACAACCGCAAAACCCGCAGGCGAACCCCAAACGTTTGTTTTTCAACTCGCCGCCCTGTTCCGGGTGCCATTAAAGAACCGCTAGCTCCGTCTGGTCAAACGGAACGGCTGTGACACAATTTCTGTTCGTACTCGTATGCACATGGCCAACTCACCGTACATGCATGATTTCAATAAGCCAAGTCCGCAGCCAACGGACCAACTTGAGTTTCGGGCTGCGGTCGGCAAGCTAATTGTGGTTTATTACAAAGCAAACAGCCAGTAGCCAGTAGCCCTGTGATTAGACCAAATATGAGTATCTGCAATTAGTTGTTGCGACCTTTTTACCACTCGATCATATAGCTGATGATGAGCACATCCTCTGAACGGAACACCTGGATGTATCGGATGCGTTGGATGGAGGCCACCACCACGCAAAACGCTCTGTTGTTGTTATCACTTACTGTGCGCCTAGTAAAACTTAATCATGCGTCACTAATTTGTCTGGCTGCCACCATGGCCGAGAGACAAAGGTTAAAGATGGGAATGGCCGGTTGGCCCGCCGGAGTCGCAGCTGCATTTGCACACTGAACCCGAAAACCGGGGGCGCGCGCGATTCCACATCGAACCCTTTGCGGGGCCAGAAAATAATTCAGAAAATCGATAGAGCTCTGGTCTCAGGCCTCCAGCCCACATGTCCTGGATACGCTCCGTTGACCGGCCTAACGACTGCCTCAGTCTCACCCCCCATCTCCAGCTCCGGCGGCCTGCACCCGTTCTGGTTCCATCTGTGTGATGGCATTTCGTCCCGCCAGTCCTCCTGCTCCTCCTCCTGCTGGATGTGCCTTCCTGTCAATCAGCGCTTTGTTGCTGCGAGCGCCTGGCAGCCACTTACTACCGCCTCATTGTCAATGTCGCTGCCTGTCGCTGTCATCCTTCTCCTCCGAAAATGTTTTCAAAAAAGCATTTTTACATATTTCGCCGTTTGGGTTTTTGTCGAGAAGCCCGGCTTATAATTCATAAAAATTCCCTCACAGGCAGCGGGCCCACACACGATTCACTCGACGATGACAATGTGGATGATGACAAACCGCAGACAAAGCGGGTAACAGGATGTGCTCTGTGCGGAGCGACCGGCGAAGTTTCGGTTGAACCAGCTCCTTCAATTGACAGACCTGAGTAGTCCGGCGGCTGGCGGGGGTTGGTGTGTATGGTTTTGGATGGATTGCAGGAACGAGGCAGCCAGACAGGAGATCCGCTTTGATGCCCTCCACACCCTGGGAATGCCTTTGATGCCGTTAGGAGTTGTGAAAGGCGCATATTACCAGATAAGAGTGTATCTACATGATCTAGTCGGGAAATTTATCCGGCGAAGAGTACTGAAAATGTATGTATGGAGTTTAAGTGCCTACACATATAGTTTGATGCACACTCTGTTAATAACTAAAAACGACATTGTTTATGATAACTCCCCTTTAACAAATATTCTATTTCGCCTTGTTTCAACTGTTATCCTTGCTGATATCTTTTCCGCTCTCCCACGCTTTAGATTAGCATTAAAAATTAATATATCTAAGTGGTTACTGCTTCTTTAGGATTGTCAACTCCTGTCATTTCCCTGAAATATTAATAAGTATAAAAGTTAAGTCTTCTTTGTGGCCGGGATCCTCTAGAGTACGATGCTCCCTGATTGTATCCATTCAACCGGGGCTTACCTTAACCCCAACACTCCTGGACTTTTCAGTTCTTCTTGTTTCAGTTCTCCTCCTCTATGAGTTGCAAGTTTCGTTGCTTCCACCCATTCTGCCACCCATCCTGTGAAGCCCCTTCTCCGGTTAACTGCTGCCAATATCCTTGCGCTTCCTCGTTTCAAACTTCCTGTTTGTCTAACTGACATGTGACGACTGTCGGTCGGCCCCATCTGGGCCTTCAGCCTTATCCACTCATATTTCCAGCGTTTTGACTGCCCCCGTGCTGCAATCCCTTCTCGAGCACTTTACCCGCCACTTATCATGCATAAAGTCTAGAATTTGCCGCACTTTTTTTTCGTTTTTTTTTTTCAAAAACTCGACTAATTTGATCCCAAGGCGCTGCTTGAGCCTGTCAGGACCCATTCCCAAACGCCCTCCGCCCCGCAGGCAGCCTTTCCCTTCGCACGCTCCACTGCCTCGCTGTGATTTCCTCGGCTCAGCAAAGCGTGAAACATTTTTTCGCAACCTTGCGACCTCACACGCCCCCTGCGCCCCTTGCGCCTCATCCGCCCACGCCCTCTTATCGAGCCCCATCCGCACACACTCATACAGGCATAGAAATTCAATATTGCTTCTCTGTGTCTATGCTAATGAATGGCTCGCGAAGGAGGAGAGCAAAGCGAGGCGGCGAGAAACGGAAGAAAGGCAGAAAGGACGATGCAGGAGCAGGGACAGCCTTTCTCTCTCTCTCTCATGCTGCTTCCTCTATTTATTTTTCCGGCTTCCTGTTGGGAGCTCCTCTTTTCGCTTTCGCTCCGCGCTGCTTTGCTCTGCTCTGCTGCCTTTTTGCGGTTTGACGCAGCAACTAAAAGTATGCAACACTTTTTTCGCATGTTGCTTTTTGCATATTTAATGCCCGCCCCGACGGGGACAGACAAAATGGCGGCGTCTCGTTTTTTCGGTCCACCCCAGCCCCCATTTTCTGGCACCCTCCCCCTTTTTTGTCCGACGCCCCTGCGGTTAGGCGTTGATTTGTGGGCTGCCCCGTTTGTTTGTTGCTCCAGCAGTTGTAGCCGTGTCTATTTGAGGTTTGTGGGCGGCGAGTGGCTGCTATGTACATCCGCCCCTGATGTGACTTTAATGAACTGGGCCGTTTGCCGTCGAAAATCAATAGAAACGGGCTTAAAGTGCTACCGATACGGCGCAACGCCCCGCCATGACTTTTCGACGGCCCTTCAAACGTCTGGCAACGTCGAGAGCGCTTTTTTGGTCCTTCGAGCCTGTCACAATAATAGACAAATACGTCACGCAGGGAGGGCACACTTCCTTGCCAGACAGCAGCAAATAAAAAAGTTGTCAACTGTCTTTGCTTTGCGAATGCTATGCAAATTGCCATCGAAGGTGGGGAACTTTCAATCCGGTGATTCTTCATGGTCCCCACTGCCATTGTTCGTTCCCTCGTCGCTTTAAGGTCTTTAAGGTCTTTGGAAAGGGCATTCTACGCAACCGAATCGTAGGTTCCATTTATTATTAAATCAACAAAAGTGTTGGCTGGCAACGAGTTGCATTTTGTTGTACTTCCCGTCCCTGGTGAGACAGCTGCCTTCCGTTCGGGCTCCCACAAAGCTACTACTGCTGCTACTCCGACTCTGCCTTCCATGTCTGCAATGTCATTTGATTTGATTACAAGTGAGGGGAGCTCGAGTCGTCTTTGCTGTCAGTGATGCCACTGCTGCCACTGCTGCCTCGGTTGCAACAACTGTCTGCCGAGCTGATGGATTATATGACGTTGGCTGCCTGCCGTCTGCTGGGATGCGGAACTGGCCCGCATGTCTTTGGCTCTAAGCTACCGCCCAGCGCCAGCCAATTTGTCTAGTTCTGGAGTGGGCTACGGGTTACTCTCCCCCCACAACCCACTACTAAACACCCCATTTTAATGCTGTGCTGTCTCTGGCTTGATTAGCGTCGCTGAATTGACAGAAATTGTCACCAGCCAGCCAGAGTGTGCTTCAACGGCAAACTCCCAACGCCCAACGCCCAACTAGCGAACCCCAGTGCAGCCCCATTTACCGCCCATCTCGACCCATCCTGCACAATTTGCGTCACTTGTTGTGTGTGCAGCAGTTGCCTTGAACAACTCGAAGCCACCCAACCCCACAACCCCACAGCCCCACCACCCACTACCAGTTTCAGCAAAATCTGGCTGGCGCATTTTCCTTGCCTTTTTCGCTCCAGCACGTCAATTGCTTAATTGATCAATTTAATTTGACACTTATTCAAACACTCGGAGCGTCGCGGGCAGAGCAAGATAAATATCTCTTGCTCCCGATTTCCAGCGCAGTAAACTCGCTTTTGTGTTTCGATTTATGCAAATTGCGACGGGCCATGTGGCCTACAACTACAACAGATACAAATATGTATATGTATCTGTACGTTCGAGTACGTCTGATGTTCGCTCCAGATTCTTTTCCATGAAAACTGTGCTTCATCAATTAATCAATTGGTTTATGGTATTTGTGTAATTCGCTGAATTTTTAGTAGATTTCCCCTGTTTCGGGCTCGCCCTTTCGAGTTAATCAGGAAGTCCGCCCAGCGAACAGTTTGATGTTTAAATTTTAGCGCTCGGCCAGCAATTTGTTTTTACGTTTCCAGGCTCCCACGGAAAGTTGTTTTAGAAATCTGTTGACATTTCAAATGCAGGCCCTTTTGATGGATGGTTTTGTATAATTGAGCGTTGGACCGAACTCGAATATCATTCTGGCACAGATATGATACGTATCTGTAAGATACGTAGCTGATCATGACTGGATCTTCGCTCTTCAATAGGCGATAAATCACACTGCGACAAGCGGTGGAAATTGTGGCCATGGAGTCTGGCTAATGCCACTCTTTTCGAGCCAATTGAGAGTGTAATTAACTAACTGTACATTTCAATTTATGAAATATTCGCCAGTGGATGTCGACTGCGCCAGTATCAAAGCACCGCCAGGTGCAGCGGCGAGTGTCACTATTAATTTAACCTACATCGTGCATCTGCAGCAAGTTGCTGCTGCGACAGCCAGCATTTCTCAGGCATTCTCTGCTCCTCGAGAATTTTTCCAATTTGTTGCCGGACCGACCACAGGGAACTGGGCCTGGACGTTGAAAGATGAGCAATTAAGCACTGAGTTATCGACCAGAGCCACATACATGCGTATGTGTGTGTGTGTTGGGGGGCGGTATAGGATGTATCTTGCTATCAAGCAGCATCAGCTGCGTGACAAATTGCCCCATGACGTGGAAGGTTTTTGCATGCCTGCCGGGCAGATAGGGTTACCTTTGCTAGGAGAACACAAGACAAGCTGGATGTGCGCATTTATTAGATCGGAATCAGCAGAAGGACAACCTATGCAGCACCATCGACGACATGGCCATGAATCCTGGTCGGATCGAAGGTATTCCGCAGGGTCTAGCTTCCGGTTCTGGGCCCACATTTCCTTCTTTTTTTTCTGCTGCTAATGAGTTTTACTTAGGATTGCCGTCACCTCATCTAAAGCCGAGCCCATTAAAATTAAAAGACATCAAAAGAAATTTGCAAACTAAACACAAACAGTGGGCCAAGAATGTCCCTTTGCCGGGTGACTGACTGGCCGGGCGGCATGTTCATTATCTCTGTGCTAGGCCCTTTTCCACCCTTTGGCCCTTTTGGCCAACTCTGTCGCACCGCACGCTTTGCATAAGCTAAATAAGTTTTCCGGGAGCTTCTGCCTGAAAATGCGCTTGTGTCCCGCTTTTCCTCGACCAACCGGCGTTAAATTAAAGCGAAAACTGGCTTGCTCGTCGACGTCGGTGAATGGATAACCGGCCGGAGGGTGACGGGCAGTCTGTTTGCTGTGGCCGCTTTCTATGGCACTGCTCATATGTCTGCCCCGGCAGAAAATGTTGCGAAATAATGTTTAATGAAAAGCACAAAGTCATCCGGCCCCCGGCTCCCCGCATTTTCCCCATTTTCCGCATATCCCCAGCTCCATCCCCTTTTGACTGCCTCCCTGACTCGTCACGCACATTCACTTTGCATCCATTCAAGCCGCCCCAAGTCGAGCAGGGAAAAAGTCAACGCAGAGGATGACTACAGGCTGTTGCAGATTTGGCAGGCTTTTGGCTTTTCTGGCGGCAATTAAGTTTCCGAATCGGGCACAGTTAAAGCAGAACGATGCGATAACTAACCAAAGTGAGAACAAGGTACACGGAGAGAAATGAAGTCAGATTGAAGCAAACAATGAAAATTACTAGATATAAGTTTGCCCGAAATATTCACATATGAGAAGACATTCAATTGAGTTAGATTATTAACTTAAATCCCAATCTCTTTCCAATCTCCAACTTGATGGTTGGGCTGATAACCCTTAACCCAATTGTAGCCAATCCCATTCGTTTAAATGATCTAACCTCTATTGTCATGCCAGTTCATCACTTTAATATTTAATTTTTCTGTTTGTATCTAACTAAATATTTGTTGTGTTTTCTTCATTCCAGATCTCACTGCCACTCTAGAATCACTCGTCGCTATGAAGCACACGTCGCCCAGTGAAGCGACCTCCTCCAGCAACATCAGCATGTTCTCCCGCCAGTGCCTTTCCCACCCCACCCGCTCACCACCCACGACCACGCCCACAGCCGCCGCTTCCCGCCCTCCATGCCGCGCCCCCCGCTGGACGCTGTGCCTCTGGACGCTGGTGATCGCCAGCGGCTGCTTAATGCTCAACGCACCGACGACGATGGCATTTGATATCGGTGAGTACCGGCTCCAGTTGAATTGATTTAGCAGCAGGCGAGTCAAGAAGTCAGAAGGTATAACCCCACGAATATGTCAAGATGCCCAGATAAATGGCGACGCTGCGCCCAAGATGACCAGAAGATGGCTGAAGGGTCGCCCTCTTGCGTGGCCTGGCTGTATTTATTTATTTAATTGACATTGAAAGCATTTTTGTTACGGCCCGTCATTTCGCGACAGGCGACGCAGTTGGGGTTTTTCTGCCAAGCCAGATGACTGCTCCGCGGGGAGTCCTCAACTGGACATGCTGCAGCATCCGCAAGCGCCGCTGCAGGCTCTCCAACGGGCCCACATGGCTGTGGGGCATCTGGCTGGGCTACAGCTCCAACTCCGGCTCATTAATAGGCATATTGACATTTTTATGCCGCATTTAAGGCATGCTTTTGGTATGGTATGATAGGATGTGGTATGGTATGGGAGTCTGCTTTAATGAAGCCATAGGATTACGTCCCATTTCAATGGCCATCGCATGTCGGCGGATCATAAACTCCGTGCCACTCAGACGAGAGGCGATGGCCAGTGAAAAGTTGTCCCCAAATGCCTGGGGCGGCTGGGTAAAAGCAGTGGCCTGGAAGGAGCTGCCTCATTGATTTCCGAACGGAACTTCATTACAATAATTATGCCGGAAGAGGGAAATTGTGAATCGAATAGTAGGAAAATAAGCCCGAAAGTTTCGTGCTATGACAGCCACATACCACCACATACATTGAAGACATTCAACTTGCAACATCAGCTGCCACAATATACCCCGCCACCCGCCAATCCAGAAACGAAAATGAAATCTTTCTGCCATAATATTTATAGTTAATCAAGCAAGCCAAATACATAAATACAAATCTATAAACATGTTCATTTCGGGTTCCAGAACTCGACTGCCTCCGTTGGCTGCCCTAGCAGTATTTGCACTTATGCCCCCCAATCCCCGCCAGAAAAGCAAACACATGCCAAAGGAGCACTCTGCCGAAGGTTGTTGTTCCTGTTGTTGTTGTTGTTGTTGTTGGGGCTAGACACATCGAAGCGAGTTGAGTTAGCAAAACATGCAACAATTTTCCAAGTGAATGCACTTGCAATATGCAGTGCATGTCGGATCGAGAGTCGGGGTGTGAGATCTGGCTTTTGACCCAACCTGGCCCATGCCATCCAGGCAGCCGAGCATCCCAGCATCAGAGCACTTCGCTCTTCATTTGCGTAGCCGGCTATCAAACCCAATCAAGTGTGAATGCACTGGAAGCTAACTTTTCGCAGAGATGGGAACACTTGGAGACCATATACCATCCACCTACCACACACTATGTGCAGTATTCATATGAGTTCTGAATATAAAATGGCAAATAATATTGTCCCACAGAGCTGCAATTAACTTAGACAGTCAAAAGACCTAAAAATAAGATTCATTTACACTTCAGTGTAGATGGATGTACATATATGTACATATAGTAACTTCACAGAGCTCACTTTGAATTGGTTGGCTGACTTCTCGCCGTGTGATTATTTATAAACTTCTAAACGAATGCACGCAACCTTGCTCTGGAGGAGATCAAAAGTGGGATTGGGACTGGGATTGGTCCGTGGTGAGCCCGCTGGGCCCGGGCAACAAAAGTCATGTCAAATCAGTGTTGATTCTGTCGAAAATGTCAGCGGGCGACTGTCAGAGGCAGGATTCGTTTGGTGGGCAGGCGGATCTCGTGACTCCCTCCATATCAAAAGGCAAATGAATGGGGGAGGGAGAGGAGTCTGCGCCCAGAGCAAATGCAATTGGTGGGCTATAAATTAAGTAAGGTAGTTGACGTTCTGCCAGTCCAGAGTTGACTTTGGCAATGATTAAGTGTTTGGTTGACTCAAAATGAGATATTCTTTGAGACGATATGCGTCAGACATGGGCATTTAAAAGCATCTTCAAACTCAAACTGACACACTTGAGGCTTTTTGATATATTCGATGGCATTGCGCAGACCACAATTCACGGGCTCTATATTTAAATACTTACGTCGTCATTAATTAATGTTAAAAATACGATTTCCTCTCATTTCCAGCCACGTGCAACGTGCCCCTGGGCATGGAGTCGTTACTCATAACAGATGCTCAAATCACAGCGAGCTCAGCTCATGACATGGGCTTCGTTGGACCTCAGCATGCAAGGTAAGTTGGCCCAAACTGATGGAGGAGTTTAGCCCAAAGCTGCAGGTTAAAGGAAAATTACCTGGGGATGGGATGAAAGAATCGTAGCTGTGGGGCATAAGAACGGGTTTTACGCTTACTCCTTGGATAATTTCTCAGCAGCAAAGTATTAGCCTTTAAAGACTCATCATCGATATCGTCTGCGATCAGGTTTTTGAGATTACAAGGCTTTATATTACGTTTACGATTGGAACCCTGCCTGTGCCACAGCTCCCGGCTCATTAACCATTTAACCCCCAGATGGAAAAAGTGGGGGCTTATCTGCGATGCCGCTGCCCTGCGTGTCCATTTAATTGCTAATTTTATAGACAACTTCGTTAGGCGATAAGGCAGAGTCAATAAAATAGAAAACTTTGTCCGCCGCTCAAGCGGCTGTTCAAATGTTCAACGAAATTTATATTATGACACAAACAGTTTCCCCATCAAAATACCAAAAGTCCAGATACAAAGCGACCGAAATCGAACTTCAATAAATACCAGCGCCAGTTTTGCATATCTGCCGATAAAACGAGAGATAATATTTGATGTTCGACTAGCGCCATGAAAGATCATCCCATCCGGCGATGGGAAATCTTTTCATGAATATGCCAGCGTTTAATGGATGCGACTCTGCAGTCGATATCCGAAGAAAGGCTGTTTAGCCCTTTGCCCAGCTAATTAAATGCAATTTCTGAAATGCACAAACTCGTTTTCCCTCGCCGAGCGATCAAAGTTCAAGCGAGTTTGAGGATTGGATAGGTTTTCCATCGAAGAGTTTGGTTTAATTTCAATTTTTCAGCTTTGTTTACATTTTATTGTCGCCTCCGAAACAGAAGGGCCATTGAAACGGGTTTGGTCTATGGCCTGGGCAGGAAGTTTCCAAGTAAGACGATGCGGGACGCAGATTGAAGCGGAAGTTTCGCAATTGCGCTGACCAGAGTCGTGATTGATGACACCATCGGATGGGCTTGACTTGTCGTGTAATTAGTATGGAATATCTTGGCGGAGTGGGCCGGCACACACTCGTGGCCATAAACATGTCAATTACCGCATGAATTATGGCCAGAAATCAATGCAAACAGACATTGGACGAACAGTGAGCGAAGGTGAAGATCCATTCTTAGCCCTTCTTTTAGTGCCTCCCGTCTGTCGTCCGTCCGCCTTTATAGACATGCACTTAAAAAACACTCCGGAGCAGGGCTGACTGACAACCAAGGCACCACACACTACACACCAGCACCACCACAAAGGCATCATTAACATTACCCCTTTATGGCGGTACTAAAATATAACCACAAAGACAACGCGTGTTGAGCACGTCGGAGATAAACAAAATATATTTGGCTGTGTTCGCCTCTTTTTTTATATTTTTTTGTTCTTCATTCAGTGCCAGATTAACCGGAATTTGTACTAAGGAGCATTTGAGCAGAGGACGGGCACCGAAAGTTGAGATCGGACTGGGCACCGATAAGTTTGCCATGCGGGCAGACTCCACAGCCAAAGGGGGTCGTCGTCGATGGCAATGCCAACCGAATCACCTGAGCGCGGTGGGGGGAAGATCTCGGAATTCGTGGGGCATTGGTAGTAGTCGGCTGTCCGTGGGACCGCCAAGTGGATCCGATTGACAGACGATGTCAGATTGCGATTCCTTAGCAGGCTAAGTGCTGCACGAAGATATATGTATGTATTTATTAAGCGTGAAGCGGAGTTGCTGAGCTGCGGAGCTGCGCAGCTCCTTGGAGCTCCAATTAAAGAGTGCTCCAGTTGAAGTTGCAGAACTTTTGCCCAATTCACCTTACACTAATTTCCCTTCGGTGGCGCAACTATTCAGTGCTAGAAAACACTTTGGACCCCCCAACTCCTCCTCCTCCTCGCAGTCAGCAACTTTCTCTTTTGTCTTTCGATCTCCTTGCCCGCCAACTAACTTACAATTTCCCCGGCATGCCCAATCAGGCGAACTGCAATTTGCTTAGCCGAAAGTTCCACAGAGTCAACCAGTAAAGTTCAAAAGTGCAGGCAGCATTATAATTTGCGGCTGCCGTGCACTTACCTAACTAGACTAACTAGCTCGAAAAGATGTGCTCGAAAGGAACTCGACGTAATTCATTTCGGGAATGGGGCTGGCTGGTGGGGTCTCGACATGCACTTACGAGAAATTGCTGGCGGGGATCGGGGATCGGGGTCCTCGGGAGGCCATGAGATGACTGCTGCGCGCTGGCTGCGATGACGGTTTGTGGTCCCCGTCTGGGGCTATTGAATTACGGAGATTAGTTTAATGACAGTTGGCGCTGTTTGATTTTCATTACCGCGCCCATCGTCCACCACCGCCAGGCGGCCATTACGTTTACAACCTTTTACATATTACGGCGATGAGAAGGAAAAAAATCCCAAGCCGAACCGAAGCCCCAGCGATTAGATGTCGGAGTCCTCCGCTTGGAGTCCGCACAGGCAGTTAGCCAGTCCATCAGCGCTCGGAATGAGCAGTCGACGACGGTGGCGCAGATTGTTAACTCTGGCAATAACAATAATTAAAGTCAAGTTGAAAGGCACATAACTGCGGATATTAACATTTTAAATGATGTTTGTTCGCTTCGCTCTCCACTCTTTTTTCCTTCCTGCCTGCCATTTGGGGGGCACTTGGACACCGAAGAAGGACGCGGCGGAAAACCTTATTTTATGAAGATTAAATTGACCTCTCTGCTCAACTGTGGCTGTAATATAATTACAATTTGCCAGCGCCTCTCCAGCCAGAGAATTTGGCAAGAAGGCTTCTTAGTGCATCATTTGCATGGCTATTCCGTGCGAATCCAACTAAACGATGTCTCAATGCACGCGGAAGCGCTCCACTAATGGCCATTCGCCAAAGGCTGGGGCGGAGCATGTACATTTTTTAGAGATTCCCCAGTCCGCAGTCCACAGTCCGCAGCATGCACTTAAAATCCCAGTTGGCCGGCAAATAAACATCGCAATCGAATTCAATTCCAATAGCCCGCTGGCAGCCGCCGGTTCGAGCGGCCAAATGAAGCAATTTGCCACGAAGCCAACGAGGACAGGAGGCCAGGAGTACGACTACTCCGAGTCACTTGACTTGACTGGGTCTAGGCCTATGCCCATGCCTATGCCTGGTAGCTGGCCCATGAGTAATGGCCGGGCATTAAGGCAGCCGAAATGCAATCAAGCATGTAAAACTTAATTGAAATATAAACCGAGTGGCGAGGTAGTAGTGGTTAACGTATCGACGGCTTTGGCAGAGGGGCTGAAAATTGCTTAAAGTTTGTCCGTCCGGGAATAGGTTAAATTAATCCTTAATTACACAGACAACATCCTGCTGTGTCTAAAACCGCAAACAGCTTAACGAACGAGACGAGCTGCCAGACGACGCACCACAAACGCCAGTGGTTGCGATTGGGGCAGCGTTTCGTTTGCCGGGCTTGGTTGAGGGGGTGTTTGGGGAGGGGGGGGATGGCTCCATGTGGTGCCGAACGCTTAATGTCAATTAATTTAAAAAAATCCCCCCCCCCCATATGCCCAACCCCCACCATCACGCCAGCAACTGGTTTTCGCGGCTACTGTAGAGAGAGTCTGATTAATAAACTTGTGCCTTCATCTGCATCCCCCTTTTTCCAGACTGAAAACCGATAATAACGGAGGAGCCTGGTGCCCCAAGCACATGGTGTCGAATGCGTTGAAGGAGTACCTGCAGGTGGATCTGCTGCAGACGCACGTCATCACGGCAATCCGCACGCAGGGTAGATTTGGAAAGGGTCAGGGCCAGGAGTACACCGAGGCCTATGTCCTGGAGTACTGGCGACCGGGTTTCGACAAGTGGCAGCGCTGGAAGAACATCCAGGGCAAGGAGGTAGGTGTCCACTGTGAAGCCAAGTGAAGCATAACCTCCAGCTAATCCCATCCCCCATCTATCCTTCACAGATTCTGCCCGGCAATATCAACACATACAGCGAGGTGGAGAATGCCCTGCAGCCGATCATCTTCGCCTCGAAGATCCGCATCTATCCGTATGGCCAGTACGATAGAACCGTCTGTCTGCGCGCCGAGATCGTCGGTTGTCCATGGGAAGGTGAGTACAGTCGCGGGAGGGGGGAATCCCAATCCGAGTGGAGGCGATAAGAGCTCGACACATGAGCAATGATAGTGCGGAGGGGCTAACAGCGTTTTAGTGTCAGCGCTAATTTATCATTCCGCAAACGCGAGGGGCAGCCTGTTTGCAATTAGAGGAGCAAAAGCGGCTTAAGTGTTCGCACGATTGGCTTGTGGACACTCGTGGCATGCGGCATGCGGAGTGTCCAGATGCTCGAGTTCCAGATGGCTTATAAGGCCTGGCATGATCTGCGATTCGCAGCCACTTTAAATAGCTAAAGTGTCTGTACATCTAATGCATACCACTTGTTTTCTAGCATAACGTAAAAGTTTTTAGCTCAAGGAAACCATTTACTTCACTCCAAGTTTTGTTTATTTAACTGCCATGTTCAACCTCCCCCAAAATTCCATAATTTCCATTAGACTTGACTTACCGCATTATATGCATGTTCCGCGAAAGCCCTCAAAGTCGCCCCCGAATCGCATGACCCACAGGCGAGTCCAGGTCCCCACTTTGGAGGACTATGCCCACCACATAACAAGAAATATCCAGGCAACGTCTGGCCCGAACCACGTAATCCAATCAAGGTGACTGCTACGCTCCGTGGAACCAAGTGTAGCGCATTCCTGATTCTTTCCCAACATAGGGGCACCGCAACTTGATGGTCGGGATTTCTTTTCAACGCCATGAGCACTGTACTTGAAATATATATCGCGTGCAGACGTTGCAAAAACATCCCATACCAATCCGATTCTCCCGGCTAGACCCGACCGAAATCGAAATCCCAGACGACGACATGCCGGGCACGCTGAACACCATGTCCCGTCAGTCGTCCGATAACAAAAAGAACAGGAAAACTCTAAAACAACTCAGTGCACTGCTAGAATGGAGTGTTAACAATGCACCATCAGATGTGAGAATGTGTTATCTCATTAGTATTATCCATTGCTATTATCAGATTGCTAGCGAATTACTATCATTACTGCATCATCGGGTTTATTTGAATGGCAGCCACACTTTCTCCCAGTGTACGCAAACAACATGACCAACCTGGTCGGTGCGGCTGCTCCTAACCTTTACTTTGTCGATTTTTTGCACGCAATTGTCAAGTATTCCACGGGCCAGAAACAAGTCTGGACAAACAAATTTTTCTATGATTTCCATGGGCTGGGCGGCGACTTTTCCGTCGGCAGCAATAGCACACAACTGGCCAGCGAAACGCGCCTAATGACAATTTGTAGAGCCCCAAGTCCCCCAAAATGCCCCCGAGGAGCGGAAAAAGGCGCGGAAGTTGAAAATTATTCCGTAAATTAACGCAATGTTTGGACCCGGGACTTCGGGGTGGTGGTACAATGGGAACTAGGCACTACGAACTGGCTCCTGGGAATGGGACGAGCTCCCCTGATAAGTGGCGCCATTTGTGTGCGCGGGAGCACCGAGTTTCAGCTGCGGCACGCCCATTTGCGACGAAACGGGGGACTTGGATTTGGATATGGATGTGGATGTGGATGTGGATTCGGGGGTGGCAGACATGCAAACCTTCTGACCGCTCACATTTTGCGGACTATCATTTGATTTGCCACGGGGAATGTGAATGTGAACAGGAGAGCCGCCGACATGGCGCATTTCATATGCAAATTAAACAAGATAAGATGGGAATGGATTGCGCCCCGAGTGGGCCACATTGTTGGCCCTAACAGCAGATGGGTCTAGACAAGTGCCAGACGGCCAGTGGACAGTGGACTGTGGACAGTGGGCGAAGAAATCAATAAATCTCCATCTTGGGGTCGCGTCGATTTCATTACGCGATCATTAATCTGCTCGAAAACATGCCCGAATCGAATCATAATTGTTTATAAATTCAGGCCATAAATTTCGGAAACTGCTGGCATTTGAATGGGGCCCTTTGGCCCCACCTAGAGCCGCTCCCGAACTATTCCGTTTAGGGTTAGAGCGCCACAATCGTTAAAAATAGGGTTCATACGACCGACCACCAGTCAGTGAGATTATCTCCCCACTTTGACATCCAAAGCGTGGCTAAGCTGGAATTTGTTACGATTTAACAACAGCTCTTGATATCGTCAAATCGAAAAAAAAGGGGAATGGGCATCGGGTTTGCATATGCTCGAGTGCATTATAAATGCAGCCAGCAACTGATTAGCGTTAAGCCGGCGATTTATGGAACCCACTGTTCGGGGGCCCATAATTTATGGCCATTTTAGGGCATTACGAGCCACTAGCTCACTATCTTGGTGTTGAAACCTAGGGAAACTTCAGCTCCGAGAGGTTGGGCAATTGAAAGTGGAGCTGCCAGGTGGGTGCAACTAAATGGGTAGTGCTTTGTCCACACTTAAGGCTGCTTTCCAATTCCCTTTGAGTTCCGGCCAGTCCACTGGGACCACTCAGCCATCCATCCATCCATCCATCTGGTATCCTCAATTTGAGTCATCAGCCAGAAGCGCGTTGACATTGTTGCCGTTACCGTTTGGCTTGCGTGCCACATCCAAGAAAGGCGGAGAGAAATTACATTTTATATATTGCAGTTGCTCGCTGTCTTGGCGACCAAAAACAAAAAAAAACCAACAAAAAAAAAGAAGAAAAACTCCACGCACTTAAGCAAGGACTTGTCCTTACTTTGCTCATTTTTTTTTGGCCAACAGTCGCGACACGCAAATAAGGATCGCATGCTGGCACGCGAATAACGAGGCACACAGACAGCGGAGGTGGAGGCATCCATCCTGCTGCCCCCCAGTGCTCCATGGTCTTCCATGAGCTGGCATTGCGTGAACTTCGTCGCAGCGGAGGCAATTGTAAAACGCGCTGCCCCGAATGTCTTTGCAGTTAATTAAATATGCCATATAACGTTTACATTCGGTTTAATATTGTGTCGCAGGAGGAAGAGGAGGAGGAGGAGGAGTAGGAGGAGGAGGATGATGTGGAGGAGTAGGAGGAGGTCTTATCTGCCAGCTCCGACGTAATTCATGTAATTAAACGAGGCGGTCCAGCCAGTCCGAAGGCCTTGAATAATAATTAATATTTTCGGTCGAGCGCACCACCCACTTCCATAGCCACCATCCTCCCATATCCGCCCATATCATGATCGATAAGGGTCGTTTGCCCACCTGAGCAGCCCCATCATCATTATCCACATATGCATGTGTGGGCAGTGCGTAGGAGGTCTCTAATTACGTGTAATTATGTGATTTTTGGTAATTATTGGAAAATTCCAACGACTGCCTTGCGCCGCCTATCTATCTATATATCCTGCGAGCTTGTTTGTCCGCGTGTCCTGTTTACCACGTGACCCGATTGTGTAAATAGAAATTCTAGTGAATTAGTTAAGCGTGTGTCGGAGTTTTTTCCCTCCCCCCACAATCGGTGCACCCTATTTTCCGGACAGCGTATAATTATATCGAGTGCCTGGCAACCCCGAGTTGTTGTTTTTTTCGAACTGATCTAATTGTTTTCGGGGGCGGAGTGGGGGCGGCCATTCGATTTTGTAATTAGTGTCAGGTGTTTGCTGGCGAGTGCCGGCAATTTGGTATCCTTATGCGTTCGATTGAAGCCCTAGCTTTTCGGTTACTTGGTTTCCGCTTTTACTTCAGCCCAGCTAATCCCCGCACAACCCAACCCAAGGAAACCCATGACTCAGCCCCCGAGAATAACGCTTGACTTTGACATTGAAAAACTATAGCCGGCAAGTTTCTCGATCCCCTTCGATTAATGCCCAACATAACCACCGAAACCGAATGACAGACTCGAGGGGAGGCTTGGTTGCTTCCAAAGTGGCCACAAAACGAAATTATGTTTCAAGTAACTCAATATGCTCCACACCTCCTGGGGCAGCTCACCGAATCCCTCGTCTTTGGGGGAGTACGCAGTGGAAAGTTTTAATTTAGCGCGGTTTTAAGGCCAACGAAGTAAGGAGGCAGCTACACTGGAGCCACCAATTGATACAGATCCTAATATTATTAAATATTTAAGTTTGTCCTTGCTCCTCAGCTCTGTCGCACAACTTTTTCGGCTAAGTGTAGCAGCACCACAGAACTCAGCATTTTGTCAGACATTTGTCTTACCCACGTGACGCGAAACGAGTATTTGACATGTCTTGTGTGTGATTTCCCCAATTCCCATCCCCATCCCCATACCCATTCCCATTCCCATCCCATTCAATCCCCTTAGTCGGCAGCTCGGGTTTCGTTATTTTCGTCTTAAAGTTTTTTGTTTGAATTCCCCGAATTTCCACACTCGAAATTTAAATGTGTTTCCTTTCCATTTTCAGAGGGCATCGTGTCTTACAGCATTCCGAAGGGCGTGCAGCGCGGCATGGAGGTGGATCTGTCGGATAAAACGTACGATGGCAACGAGCAGGGCGATCGCTATGTGGACGGACTTGGTCAGCTGGTGGATGGGCAGAAGGGCAAGGACAACTTCCGCACCGACATCCATGGATTCGGAAAGGGTGAGTAACTGAACCGTGCCACTTGCGCGAAACTTTTCCATTAATTCGCCCGAAAATATGAAATTTCCTTGGCTAAAACAGTCCCATCATTTGGCCATCCGCTTCCCGTTTGAAACTGAAAACTATGAGCCTAAAAGGTTTGCCTTCCGCAGCCATAACTTTCTCCTAACAACTTTACACTAAGCACTGTGGTCGAATTTAGATAATTACATCATAAAATCATACAAGTAATAGAATTTGGATGCCATAATGGCAAGAATCTTATAGATCTATATTTAGTTCTAGATATTTGCAATCTTCAAGTACTTTCTCCCTCACTTTCACCCATTCGAGAACCATTTGTTTATGCCCACAGTGCGGCGATGGCCCATTGAAACCGAAAAGATTTATGGCAACAGAAAGAAACTGATTAACATCGAATAATGACAAAAGTTCAGCGACGGGAGGAGCATGGGGCTCATCTGACCCCCATTGCGCCGTCGAAGGTTCACTTCATTGAACATCGATGGGGGGAAAACTTCGGCCTCGCCAATAATTTGACTGCACAACACAATAAGCAAAAATAAATAATAACTTTGGACCATTTGCTGGCGTCGCAGTAAAACTTGCCGGATACCAGGCCAAGATATAGACTGCCACGCCCCCTCTCTGCCTCTTTCACCAACGCCGATGGGCGGCGGCAGTAAAAAATGTAAACATTATGCATAGTTGATAATTTATGGCAACTCTGGCATTCATTTCCGCCCCAAAAATGCAAAAGTTCTGGAATTTGCGAAGCCAGCCAGTTTATATTTTTCCATCTCGCCCCGCCCCGCGACTTCCATTGAATGCCCACCATGCCACATGCCCCATGCCCCACATGCCCCATGGATTGGCAAATGGCCAATAATCGAAATTATTGAGAATCGAGAACTCCACGCAGGAGCAAAGTTCGGTTGGACAATTAGACATGCAGTCGCTGTGTCTGCGGAAATTCGAGACGAGCTCGAGACGGAGTCATAAAGGCAACGCATTGCAACGGCAAAGTTTCCGGCGCATAATTCCGATTTCGATTCTGATTCAGATTCGATTCGCGGCACTCCCATATCTCGGCTTTTATGGCAACTATTTGCTCGTCTTCTGCTTATTTGCATTATAAGTGGGAATCAATACTCCGCCAGGCTGGCGGGATGTTGCATGCCCCAAGGGAGGCGGCATTGTATAAATTCTAGTTAGGTCTTGCCCTCCAATCCCATAAGCATACGAGTATAGTGGCTGCAAGCTAATATTGCATGATTTCTGCTCAAGGGGGTTTCCTCCCCTGAAGTCCTCTCTAAGTCCCCCACGTAGGGGACTCGTTACCCCACTGAAATTAGGGCCACGCAAACAAGGCAGCGACAGAAAAAATGGCTTAAATGTCGCATTGGCCATTATTTCTAGTTATACAGAGTCTACCCTCAAACCCAAAAACACCAACCCAGACCCAATCCGAGAATCCAAACCCAAAAAAACCCCCTTTCGTGCGCCTGCCGTGAGCAGTTATTTGTTTTGGGGGCATTTGGGGAAAACTTCACCCCAAATGTGCCATTGGCAATGCCAGGTTGGGGACTTAAATAGCTTTACATGTCAGTCCGCCGCAGGGCTGCTCTATTGATTTCTCCCCGCCCGTTCCAGGGTAATGTTCATTTTATTTCATTTTGATGGGTTTTTATTCATTTCAGGTTATGAATGGATTGGCTGGCGTAACGATACGCCCGGACTGCTGGGAAAACCGGTTGAAATAGTCTTTGAGTTCGATACGGTTCGCAATTTCAGTGCCATCGTGCTGCACACGAACAATATGTTCACCAAGGATGTTCAGGTGAGCACGTAGCCTAGTCTTAGAAATACCAAAATTAAAAGCCAAATATGTTATTTATAAGCGAACTAAATGATATCCCATATCTTCGCCAGGTATTTGTGCATGCCAAGGTGTTCTTCAGCATCGGAGGTCGCTACTTTTCGGGTGAACCCGTTCAGTTTTCCTATATGCCCGATACGATAATGGATCATGCAAGGGATGTGACCATCAAGCTGCACCACCGGGTGGGCAAATATTTGAAAATCAATTTGTACTTTGCCGTCAAATGGATTATGCTCTCCGAGATCAGCTTTATATCCGGTAAGTGTGGCACGTGAGATGCTGGGACGTTAAAACGAATGAATCTGGCACAGAATTGCACTGAATTGCAGTGAATTGCAATTGCCAAGTGAGGCAGGCCGCTTGAGGAAATGGAATTGCATACGTACAAATGCATTTTTCAGCTTCATTTCACTCTCGAGCTCTCGATTATGCGACAACACAACGTCTAAGGGCTAAGGGCTGAGGACTGAGGGATTTGTTGGGCGGAGGAGCAGTGCATTACTCCTAACAGGGGATAAAACATTTTTCCAACATTTTGGCCAATAACAATGGACTGCTGCGAGTGCAGGGGAGGCGGGGGGATGAGTGGGAAAGGCCCCGAGATAAACGAACACAAACATTTTCCTCTGGCTGAAAAACTAAAGTCAATTGAATGCGCAAAACCCGTCTGCCTGCTAAAATGTAAACAATCCGAGACTCAAGGGTAGATGAAACTATGAATTGCATTTCAGCTTACTTTTCCATGAATATCCCGACATGTCCCGATTAAAATTTTCCCCACTGCCAGGCTCAATACCGGATTCAACCCTCCGCTCTACCAATTACTATAACTCCGGTCAGTGAACCGAAGATCGCTTAAATTCATTGTGTTTTCGGTGGAGAATCCACGTAAATCCCTCCGTTGTTAGGTGTGAAATAGGGCAAGGGGATGAGTTTGATTGATGAGCTCAATAGAGCGTGCCGTATGAATAGGGATTTCCTGTACTTTACATTTTCCGGGCAGATGGCACTTGGATTTGGGATGGCACTGATAGGGGAACCTAATAGCTTTACGCCGGGAAGTTGATCATAAATCGAACTGAGCTCCGTTTTTATAAGTCAATTAGTCGAGCTAGGGGAGGGAAAATATTCTATTAGAAAAGGTTTTCGAAATGAAAGACAACAAAGGTTCCAAAATTCCTAAGACGCATAAGAGGCTCAGGAAGCTCACACAAAGGAACCCAGCGATCTTAAGTTCGGCATTATAATGGACATGCCACTCGAATGATCCTCGACGATCAGAAGTTCTGAGTGGTTAGCCGAAAGCATTACGAGGCGAAATGTTTTTTGTGGGAACAGGGAGCAAAAAAGCAAGGATAACTAGAAACGAAACCACAATAAACAAAACCAAACTCACATGCTGTGCTCCTCATGCATTCGTGCAGCAATTACATGACTAGCCAGAAAACAGAATCGTCGCCACGAAGCATTTGTCACGCACACAAGACGACATGGAATGGGATGGTGTGGTATGGTACGGGTTGGCTCGGGATGGGATGGGATGGGATCCTACCTTATGAAGAGAGTGGAGAGTGGGTTGTGGCCGTGGAACACCAGGGGCAACCAGCTGTTTTTTATTTCGTACGCCTCGAGTGCAGGCCTCGAAGAGGCCAGAAACTAGGGTAAGGGTAAACAAAAGAAACGCACGTTCAAAATGGCAGGGAAGCGTCTTTCGAGGGTATGCGTATATTTTTATCAGGCACTGTGAGTGCGCCAGCGAGTGAGTGTACACAGATTTAACCCCAATTTGTGAGATTTGCTCGCGGTGATTGCAGTCGCTGTTGTGTCGTACTATGCGCCTTTAAAGGTTTCTAAAAATACAAAGGCCAAAAAAATAAGAAAACAATGACGGGAGCAGAGAGAAAGGCCCCGGGGACACACAAAGGGAATTAGTTATAAAGGGCATGCGACAGCAGCGGCGAGATCTGCGCACTGTGGCAAAGGATATGCGGCATATTCGCCATTACCCACGGAGTCCTTTCCCCCTGCCCTTCACCCTCTCTCTCGCACTCTCGCGTACTGTGTGTGATAAATGTGGCACGAAATATTTTAATTATTTTAAACGTTTTATGGCCCTGTGGTCGCTCAGTCGGATACTCTCAAGCGAAAAAAATGGAAAAGGGAAAATAGCGCTGCCACCCGAAGGACAATGGCAGTGTCGAAACAAAAGACAACAGCCAGTCCTGTCTGAGATCCAGGCACATAGCTCAAAACAGCAGCCTCAACTCCACGACATCCCCGCAAGAACTTCACACAGTAATTACGCCATTTACTGTCTAAGAAACGAGGTCACCCACTCGAGATGGCATTTCTGTTTTGTTATGCCCCCAAGATGTTAGCAGGATAAAAATCATTCCGCAAAACATACGCTGCGCGGAATGGGAATCCTGGGAGATCAAAGCGAGCTCTGGATGAAGGTGGGCAATGGACGAAGGTGCAGGTGTTGCTTCAAAGGATATTAGCTTTTTTGGGTTACAAAGGTGTTAGCATCAAATGCATAATCGGACGGCAAATTAGCTTACTTTAAACTCATTAATTAGAGGAAAACATATATAAAATTGCATCTTTGGATTATTAGTTATACCCTACAGTAACTTGCCCTGGGGAATGATAAGCCATTAAGGTCGCGGGGTTAGAAGAGAGGGCTATACTCCAGCTATAAAGCGGATCCTGCCGTAATCCGCTTATATCTATCAGTTACTTGAATGGCTTCCAATGAGCTCCAATCTAACTCTTTGCGTTTCGCCCTCTAATCCCCAGTGCCCGCCATGGGAAATTTCACCGACGAGCAGGAGCAGCGCAGCAACTCACCCAGCCAGGCGCAGGATGTCCATGATGAGACCAAGGGCAGTGAGTACCAGGCCAACCGGAACAAGCCCAACGGAGTGGGCGGCGCGGCCGGAGGCCTCGGCGAGGGCGTGGCAGCGGCGGGCGGCGATACCGGCGGTGGCAACAACAAGTACAACAACGGGCCGCAATGTAAGTAGCTGGAAAGCATGATAAATCCAATTAACAGCTCACTTTGCCAATGCGCCCCCGATCGGGCCTTTTGCCGGGTTTTCATTGCTCCGGATGGACGCTGGCTAATTATTTAGTTGAACAATATTTACATTTAATTTCGTTTCGACGCGCGCGTTTGTTAATTTAAATTTCAATTTGCCCTTTGCTCTTTTCCGCTTCCATTGCAGTAATTGCGCCACGCCCCATCGATCAGGAGCCGAACGACGCGAACTTCATCGGTGTGGTCATCGTTGTCCTCACCACCATCATCATCCTCCTGGTGGCCATCATCCTGTTCATCGTCTCGCGAACGAAACGGGCCCGCGGCAGCAACGTCCTGGACGCCTTCCAGTACAGCTTCAATCCCAACACCCTCGGCGGCAACGTGGACAAGCACCGTCCGAACGGCAACAGCATCAAGGTGGGTGGACCATGGCGTGGTCATGGGGCACTGGCCATTGGGCACTTGCCACTTTCGCACTGGGCATATACGTGTGCGTAGTGGACGGGAAATTCCTGTCTCGAATTCCCACATAATTGTTCAATGTAGCGTGGAGTTTCCACACTGCTTAGTCCTACGTGAGCAGCTCCTCCGTCCGGCATTTATTTAATGGGACTTTTCAACGCCCGGCGACAGTGTGCGTGCTCTCTTGATTTGTGGGGGTCAGGCTTAAGTGGCCAGTGAGGGGGAAACTTTAAAGTTCGACCCACTGGAGGTGGGCAAATTCGATTAAAGAAGTTTTTCTTCGAGAGGAAATTAAGAGTTCTGTGTGCGGAAAACTTTATCATCGCACCGAAGAAAGGAACACGGAACTATCCAGCTGGAAGTCGATGCAACAGATGTGGCAAGATTGGGGCATTTATTTGGCCAAGTTGTGCTTTAATCGAGTGCGAGGACGACACTCTGGCTATAACTGAATCAACCCTTTAATCGAGACTTTCTGTATAAATCTGAATAGCTCCATGAGGTTAAATACGATTGTTTAGTTAAGTTAAGGCATAGGGTCCTTGGTGCCTGGTGTGCTTTTAACTAACATTATTCCTGCGTTCTGTTTTTCCAGGCCAGTGTGGACGACAACGACTCGATTGGCAAGAACAGCCTCTACCACGAACCCTTCAATGTGAACATGTACACGAGCGGTGTGAACGGCTATGCGGCGGTTAATGATTTACAGTGTAACATGACGCCCGACTATACAGGTGTGTAAGCTCCCTCGAACCTCCACTACCTTAACTCCCTCCCCCTTGACCCCTTTTAACCACCATCCGTCTGCGGAGGACGTTTCCGCTGGCTGGCGCGCAAAGTCATAAAATATGGCGTCGCCGGCAACTAATGCAAATAAATTTTTGTGGCAATTCCCCTGACTAAGCTGACTTTTCCCCCGTTTCCTCTCTTCCTCTCTGCTCGTTCATCGACCACAGATGTGCCGGAAGGTGGTTACGCCGTGCCCCACATGCAGGATTACATGCCCTCGTCGAAAATGGGAGGTGGAGCGCCCGGCGGTGGTGGCTATGTGAATGTGCGGCGCACCCCGCCTCCGCCATTGAGCAGCATTTTCCCGCGACCACCCACCGTTCCGCCGCCGCCCATGGAGAAGTACTACGCCACCACGGCCATCTTCAAGCCGCTGAAGGGTCCGGGCTCGGAGCGCAGTGGCTGCAGCAGCAACACCAACACGGTGAGCAGCGGCGGCGGCAAGAGCAGCCACAGCCACAGCAGCCACTGCAGCACCGGTGGGCCGGACCATAGTGGCATCTACGACGACGGCATTGGCACCATGAACTCGAAGGCCACCGCACCCATGATCAATCCGTACAGCAGCGGGAACAGCTCCTCGGCTGCCGCCGCCGCCGCAGCGGAGTTCCAGCGCGCCCGGACCTATAACTTCCGCAGCTACCCCGATAACCTCTAGTTCGAAGCCTCACTGAAGCTGGTGGCCGCGGCTCCCAAGCGGATCACTGCCGCCACCGCCTCCGCCGGCAGCACCACCATGCCCAAGAAGCCGCAGCACCTGAGCCTGGTCGCCACCACGGCGGGGGGATACGGGGGCGGTCCCAGCAGCAAGCCCAAGTACAGCCTGACCCTGCACAACAGCAAACTCGCCCCGGGGGGCAAGCACCTGCGCGATGGCCTCCAGCAGCGCCAGCACCTCAAGGCCGTGGATGGGGTTGGGCTGGCGCCCGTGCCCGTGCCCGTCGACGAGGTGGTGGGTGTGCACCTGAAGGCCGGCTCCAAGGCGGGGGCCGCCACAGGCGAGGCTTCGGGCAGTGTCACCAGGGAGATGGGGGAGAGCGGCAGCAGCGGCAGCGGAAAGGACGGCGCCAAATGCGGAAATGACAATGAACTGGGGGGCGGAGTGACAAACGGTGTCATGAGGGCACAAAACAACAGGCTGTGGTATCATTGATGAAAACCCCATATGGAATGGATTTGAGGTGAGTTTCATTAGTGCACTAAAACAATAGATATGCTTATTTAGTTTACTTTACATAGGAAAGTAGTAAAGTGATTGATATCATAAGTAATATCTATTAACCCTCTTTTTTTATTACTTTTATTTCATCTACAGCGATATCCTCTAAACGGAAATCGAATTGAAAATGCAACAAGTACTAAAAAAAGAGGACGTTACGCCGAAATTAAAATCACCGAATTAGGTCCGCGCAAAAAACGGCGAATCGGACAGAAATAAAGTCAAGCACAAATAGTTGGATTAAAAAGGCCCAACAATTGAACCCACTGAGCAAACAAGAAACGCAGCGAATAGAATCGAATCGAAAACGAATCAAATCGAATCGAAAACGAAGTCAAGTCGCCTACCAATCATTTATAGTGTAGGGTCGAGAATATGCCAACAACGTAGCTAATGAAACATTTTAAGAACACCCTGTAAATATACGAGTTTAGGAATCGGTAGTGAAGAACCTGCATCTGATGGCAAGGAGCTGAGTTGCAAGGAGGAATCCAGGACATCATGCGAAAGAAAAAAAAAAAAACAAAAAACTCACGACAAGATTATACACAAATCATGAGAATATTGAGACGAATTTAAGGTCTAGCATTTAGCGACACAATTTGTTTATAAAACGAAGCAAGAAATAATATTATATTGAGTAACACCTATACGACTAACTAGCTTATAATAATGTTTAACTGATTTGTAGTACTCTTTCGGGAAGAACACTGCGATCTGCGAACTAACTGTACATGCCTGTGAACCTACCCCGACTAAACCTGAACTATATGAACTATCTGAACTATATAGTATGAACTATCTGATGAACCCTATAAGCGCCTACACTCACACTACTTAAGCCCCACTGTACATTTTCTGTGTATAAACTTATAGACATAGATTGTTTGCTATAGATGGAAACACGATGACGCGTTGAGCAAAATTACGTAGGAAAATCCACGAGATGAAAATCCCGGGAAATGATGATGATAAAATTGTAACGGAATTTAACGGACCAAGAGAGCGTGCAGAGCGACTTCGCCTAAACCAAGAAAAATGAAGTTTTCATCAATGATTTGTGATTCAATATTCAACTATTTATATTTATAGACACGCGGATGCGAGTATTCAGTTCTTAATGCTAACTCTAATTTATCGAAACGTACTACCCGCAAACAAATGACTCTGACTATAAAGAAAGCACTATGAATATAAAACAAGAAACAAATCGTATTTATAATTAATATTAATGGATAATCATGTATATGTTCCTTTTTAGTTTAATGCGCATTAGTATCACCCGAAACTTACTAAGAGTTAAACGTAGTAGCTTCGTAGTAGTTTAATAAAGCAGCAGCAAAGATAAAATAATTTTAAACAACCGGATACATAGGCAAACAATAGGCGTGTTGGAAATAGCATAAAGTATAAACGAAACGAGACACTCGACACCCATTAATAACACTAAAAATTAGTTTAAATAGTAAAACCGAAAGAAAAGAAACCCAAAACAGGCACACGCTCCACACAAACAACGTTTAAAATGTTTGTGCAAGAATTTGCGAAGTTTTTAACAACAAAAGATATACAACTTAAAATTAAGCAAGCGGTTACAACAATATTTAAAAGTATTTAATAACATTAGGCTTCGAGATATGTCCGTATGTATTTCTCAACTTTCTGCACAAATTCTAAACCTTTCGACTTTCCACTGCACCAACGGTTTGCCAACACTGGCCCACTGAAAACACAACTACAGCAAGACACGATCGAACACTGCAAGAAAAAACACTGTCCGCCACTGAAAAATTACTATCGAGCAAAAACAAATCACGAACCTACCTACAAGACTTGTGTAAATTAAAGAAACGTAATGCTAAATAAAGCTAAATAAAACGATTAGACATTAAGTTAAAAATACATTTTGTAAAAATTAATAAAAGTACACTGTAAAAACTTATATACTAATGTAATGGTTATCCGGTCTTTTGGAAATCACGGCAAACGTCATTAAATTGTTTATTTACGGTGCGCTTGGCGGTCGATATACCGACTAGTTTAATTTCTAAATTAATTTAAATGCATTTATTATGTGTAAATTTTTCAAAGGCAAATATATAGTATTCAATTATTTAAACAGTAAATAACAATGTTTTACTTGGCTTGGATTGGGAACAACATAAATACGAACAAGGGTTCTTTGTTAATGGTTTTCCATTATTAATAGAGTTAAGTTTTTTTTTCCCAGTGTAGTGCTGACATGCTCGATGACATGTCCTTTGTGGTTTATGTTTCAAGATACTTTAATGTTACATTGGAATGGAAAACTCAGCTCACACTGCGTTATTTTAGGGCACTGCATAAACAGATATACTCCCGTAGATAAACAAATGCCCATCAACGGAGTTCTTGTAAACAACCTCCCAAGAATATACCCTATAAAATCTGTCAATATGTGGTTCATCACTCCGAAGGAGGCGTAGTAACCGTCCTTTGGGACCCAATCTAGTAAGTTAAACAAAACATAAGTTGCTGTTTAAATAGTACAGAAGGCCCTGATGTCCCCGGAGGCATTAATCGAGTACTTCTTCTTTTATTTCTATTCATTTACGATCGGGGTGAGTCAAAGACCATCTGCTTTAATTCCACGCCAATTCTGATTGAAGGCAGAAATCGAATGTAATATAATTAAACCGTTGACCGCAAATTGACGAACGACTGATGGCCAACGAGGCCGGAAGTGTACACAGATGAAATCAACACAGCTTTTCACATTTCCGATCAAACTCCGCTATTTAAGTTGTACGCAAACACAAAAAACTCTTGTTTAGTTCGAGTCAACACATAATGTAAATTAAAGATAAAACTTTCAGCGTTTCAGTTTAATTATTATGCCATCATTTGGATTTCAAAGCAAAGTTCATAACATGCTTAAAATTTAAACGTGTAAGTTCAGAAGTTTTATGGAGTTTCGATGATTGAAGGATATTGCAAAAGTTGCTGTAGCGAGTTATCAGAGTTATCATCACAAGATTTCAAGAGATGAGTTTTCAGATTGATTTCATTTTGTTTGATTGAATTGGCACACCCCTATAATCTTGTTTCTGTCGAGAAATGCCATTGCAAACATTTAAATCAAACGTAATAAAGATAATCGCAGTCAAATACTCGGCGGTGTTTTAATTGACACTTTCGATTCCTCGACACCAGGGAACGAATAAATAGATGGATGGACTGATGAACGTCTGATTGACAGCCATCCAATTCGCGGGCCATGCCAGCTGTCCCACCTGTCAAACATGCCCGGCGAAATTAGTTGAAAGCCATTTGCGAAGGGAAAAAGGAACAAATGTGTTCATTTCTTCCTTTTGGCCAATGGATTTTGGCCGTTGTTCGTAAAAATGCGTGAAAAGTTGCCTCGGATTCGACGGCATTCTGTCTGTCAACTGGAGCGGTTGGGACCCAAACCAACCGGCGAGTGTTAAACGATTTTATTTGATTTTATTCAACTTTATTTATTTTCATTGCACTTTTCGGTTTTGTGTCCGTTGTTCATTTAACAGGCTTTCAATTTGTAACACTCGTCGTCGTTTGTCCTCGCTCTGAATGACTTTATTTGTCGCATTATGTGGACCTTTCGAAAGTATTTGCGAAAAAAAGGGTTCGAGCCGCCCCTTCTCGTTCCATCTGAGTGTGTGTTTTGGTTGGAGTTGGACACTCGACGGCCATTTAATACGGTTATAAAAAACAGCGTGACGCATTATTTGTACGTATAAACTATAAAGACATCCCAAGTGTATTTAATGATTCCAAAGCATAATTATGTGATCAGTGAATGATAGTTGATAGTTGAGATCGGTGAGTACTTTTTACTTTCTCGAAGAAACAGAATCACTTGGCCCACAATCTTGAGTATCCAGCAAGTCAACTGTAAATGCATCCAAATAGCCAGTTTGAGTGTTTGCAGATGTGTGAGCAAATGATTTTTGAGCATTAGCAGGGATACAAAACTCAATAGTAGATTAGCAAGTCTCGGTCTGCTATTAAAATATTAACACAGGGCAAAGGACAAAGTGCAGCAGGTTGGAAAAGGGGCGATCAGGAGGTGAGCAATTAACACACTCGAATCTGGAGCTGCAGATTGGAGCGAGCAGCAGTCTGATAGTTAGATAAACAAATACAAGTGCCCACCCGCACACGCGGGACAAAGGAAGTTGGCAAGGACGTGCGGAAGGAAGCTGCTCCTGATAAGCAGCGGGGATAGCGGGTGCGAGCGAGACGGTAATTCAAAGCCGAGTGAGATGCAAGGCAACATGCAAATTGACAGACAGGACGTTTGCCAGGACATGGGCAAACACAAATACAAACAAGGCACAGATAGATGCTGATGGAGGTGGGATCGAAGGGAAACGTCATCGCATGAATTGCATTAGTTGCACTGGACGGACAGACGGACGACTTCGTATTCCACTTTGTTTTTAGGCGTTTCCGAAGCGGGAGAACTTCCCTATGCAAATATGACAGCCACCCCGGGCATTGTGTGCGGCGATGACTAGGACGATAAAGTGTCAAATTGCTTCAATTTAACGCTTCATAGGGGAAAGACCCCGTGGAAAACCAGCTACCAGCTGGGGTGCAGATCACGGCGACTGACGGGTGAGTTGGCCACGCCGGACGATTATGACGGGTTTCTCTTTTTTTTACCGCTCCGTACTACCAGGTAGTCCGTACTACCCATTGTTCCCATACGTCCATTGTTTGCGCTTGTAGTTGATCCTTTAGAAAAGTCAAAAAGGGCTTGGAAATATCCCATCTACCTTTTTTGATATTCGTGTTTATTTGCAGAGGTGAATTGGATTGTCAGAAATGGGCTTTCATTGCTCTGATCCTGGAGTACTCGTAATTATGCGATGTGAAAAGAGGGAACCATCGTAAACCGGAACTCAGCTATTTAGGCAATTTGCTTTATTGAAAACGATTCTATCATGTACAAATATGATGAATAGAAATTTTTTAATTATGTTTTACTGAAAGGGTTCAAACGGGATCTGCGTTCTTAAAAAATATTTTGAAAAAATAATGCGTATGGAGATTATACGATTTAGGTATAAAGGCAATAGATTTGTTTCGAGTCTGACTAAAAATCTAATCATTTTTATATAATAATTCATTTACGTAGAATTATACTTGGTATAAGTGTTCTGTTACTAACAATAATACCTAGCAGTTCTATGAAATTGTATCTATGACATAGTTTACATTACCGCGTAATGGGCTTTGTAAGAATTATATAACGTGGCAAAGTCGGGGTGCTTACATGACATGATTTCCAGTTTTCTAAGGACAAGCTCAGATTTGGTTTTTTGTCTCTCAGAATGTCCTTCCATCAGCTACACCCCAACTTACCCTAGGAACTCAGATGTGACTCGCCGTTTCCGGGCTTACTCACTCATTTCATTTCGCCGGGTTTATCCCTTTTATGGCTTGTTCGGGGATTTACATTATTATCTGCTTCCGAATTTCGGGCAGTGTTGCCTGCGCAGCGACGCTGCCCTTGTCCATGTTTATTTATAACTTGCAATTGTAATTAGGATTACTTTTTACTTATTTGCACAGTTGTTGGAGTGCCTCGCCAAAGGACAACAAAGCCCAAGGACGAGAGTGCGCCACTGGCATAAAAAGCATATTTTCCCATTTTTACTTCGCGCAGGCTTTCCCAAAAACACCGAATGGAGGGTATCTAAGTATTTGTCCAGACGGCTTAGTGGATAGAAGTCCCCTGCTCACTGCCTGGTATCTAGTTAATGGGATGCTTATGTTGGTATTTTGATAATGGCAGCAGTTCTGCGTAATAAGAGGAACTGCTGATATTGTGGATTTGTGAAGAAACCACCGTTGGGGAGGACACTGCATGAAATAAAAAACACAAATATTTACCCTTGTAAGCGAAATTAAATAGCTCGACTTTCGCCCTAAAGGTTTGATAATTAACTCGTTTGATTTAAGCAAAGTACTTTTGCTCAGTTACTACCAGTTTAGTAGTTAAAGCAAAGTTTCAATATTTAGTAATAACCCGTATCTGATAGATTTATTTTCCAGTTATACTAGGAAAAGCGCTAAGACAACGAGGTAATTTCAGCTATAAATAGTTGTACACCTAGCACTTTTGTTAGGCCAAGCACGATTGTTTTTGACGGATATATGGGGCAAATGCGCTAATCATGCGCCTAACCCTCGAATTTATCACACAACCCAGGGGAAATTTACATTACTGAGGCGGCCGAGTGGCATACGGCATACCATTTTCCCAGTGGGAAAGCTCCGCTAAATCCTAAAAAATGATGGCGAATAGTGCGGGGTCGTGGTTCGTGCTCAAAACCCGATCGCCGTGATTAATGAAGAGGCGCATGGTCCTAAAAAACTCAGCGCACCACGGCAACTCCCCAAATGACATTTCGGCAAATTAGTATGAGAAATTAACAAGTGCTCGCCATTGGTCATGTCGGCTTAGTGGAACAGATTCCCATTCCGGGCACACGGCTAATGTGTGGACGTAATCCGCCGCTCGGTTCGCCGGAGTCACCCGTGGTTCTTGGTTACAGGATTACCAGGGCAGGAATATTAGCCAGAGACGGGGAAAGCGGAAAAGAAAATGGTCCGGATGACCTCCGTTTTTACGGGCCACATTAAAATTCAGTTTCTTTTTTCAAGAAGCTTGGCCCGCTTGAGGTTTCCACTTGCTCTAATGCTTATCTTCAATTTGCCGTCGACCACATCACACTTTTCACTTACTGCTTCCTCTCCATTTGTTATTTTTCCCGTGACGTCCTCGAGTTGCATCGATGGAAATCTTTTAAGCCGACCCCGGCATTCGACATCCCCTTTTCCTTCTGTTGGTTACCAAAATGTGATTTAATCCATTATTTGTAATGCTGCCTCTCATTTCCCTTCGCCCCTGTCGCTTTGCCATTGCACTTAATCGCATATAAATAAAAATTTTCCCTTTTCCTTTCACATTCCATTTTGCATTGTTTCCACAGCGCCGTATCCGTACCTTTTTCCTGCTCGGAGTTCGGAGTTCGCGGTCCAGCCAAATCATCCCCGGCTTTTCGCGTTCAGTCCCAGGTGTATTTGTTTGATTCATTGCGTAGTTGTTGCACAGAACACGCGTGCATCCCCTTCCCACCCCCAAAATTTTCCACCCCGCCACGGTTGCTGGGAAATGCATCATGTGCGCGACGTATGTCGAAATTGCATGCCCCTTTTGTTTTTGCTGTGTTAGTGTGTTGATTCGCAAATTAATGTAATGCATACTAATTCGGTGATCGATTCGACAGGGTCGCAAAGTTACATTGTTTATTCAAAGCGATTTATTTAACTCATAACCATTTGCATTATCGCACAAATTGTTTAATTCGTGTGTAATTTTTAGCGTTTAAAGCAAAGTTTCTATAATTGCCTATTATCATAATCGAAAGCACTGCGTAATGATACCCTTTCCATACCAATATTATACATACATATATATCCTGAAATATATCATCGATTGTGCAGTAAATTGTCGGTTTCAGTTTGATAAGCATCCTCGGTGCAAAGGACATCGAGTGTGATAGATCGAAAGTCTGGAAGCGTTGTTCCTGGCGGGCTGCGATGATTTTGCGGCAACAATTAAGTTTCCACATGAGCTGGCCTTAATATGAAACTGATTTTCAACATCTGTTTTCATTTTCAGATCTGCTCGTGCTCATGACCAAAAGGGCAATGGAGAGGAAATCATACAGACGCCGTCACCCGGCTGGTCGCGTCTAAATTTGGCATCGGAAAAGTGTCAGAAGCCATAACTCCAATCCGTGCCACTCCGCGGATCTCCACAGCCACACTCCTCAACCCGTGGCACGTGTAATTCGCCCTGCCTTTTTATGTCATTTCCCCGCTGCCTCACGTCCTTTGGTGTCCACTGGGCCGGGTTGGATCCATTTTTACAGCGGCGTTAATTAGCCGCAGCCTCTTGGATGTCTGGCTGGGCACAGCTGCTGGGGTTGCTCCGAGAATTCCCCATCTCAAATCGACTATCTAACAAGATGGAAATTATATTGGTATAAATAGGCAGTAATAACTGAGGAACTGAACAAACAGACTTTAACACTGCAAGTACTCTTTAAAACGTTTGATTAACTTAACTTTTACATCTAATGCTATAATATATATTATTTGGTTTTGGGCTTGGCACATTAACTTCATGCTAGTTTGGTATATTCTTATATCTTATAGATATCTTTATTTTTCCTGTTAATGAGCCCAACCTGCTCCACATTCCATGCCTTATGTGGCCGAAACGCACTTACTTAGCCCATTTAGCTGACTCCACGCCCTCGTCTTCGTCCTGGCCAAAACCCACTGGTCAGGGCTAATCCTTGGAGCATGTCAGACACTTCCACGTCCAAAGTGTCGTACTCGGTCGGCTGTGTAGCTATAAAGTAGCCGACTCCGAGAAGTTGGGGGGCGTGGCAGTCGGGGAGGCGTCGCCGGCGACAAGTCGCCAAACACTTTGGTTGCTCATTAAAATTCATCCACGCAGATTATTAACATTTGCATCTAATTTGCATTCGTAAGATACATGGCCGACAATTATGCGGCTATGGCGAACGTATCGGAGGCAGGGGTGTTCGGGGGGTCAGAGGTTATGGGTTAGGGGTCGAAGGCGAAGTGAGGCCTCTGCGCTCAACTTATTTATGCATACGTTTCCAGTAGTAAAATGTTGCCACAGCCACGGCGACATCCACATCCACAACTACAACTACAAGTGCAGCGGCAGAAACAGGACACACACGCTCACACTAGCAGTTGCAATAATCGTATGCAAGGAGGCTGGGTTCAACGAGGTTAAGTGCAATTAAATTATCAAATTATTGCCAAGTCTTAGCTTGCTGTTTATAATCTGGTAAGTCAGCAATCCGCCGACACCCCCCTCCGCCATCAACCAAACAGCCTGGGTCATAAACTGGTATTAGGCAAAGTTTCAATTAGTTGGCGCTAAGTGGACTCTTCAGGTTCGAATTTCAGACAATGGTCGACGTCATAAATTTGCTGGCGAAACTTTAATCATCGGAGGAAAATCAAACTGACAAGTTGGTCGAGGGGGTGCAAAGTTGCGCAACTCCAAGGAAAAGCCGAGTTAACCACACATCAGGCCAATATATTCAGTGTAGGCTCTATTTCCCCGGAGTCCTCAAAAACACGCAGTTTTGGTTAGGCGTTCAATAAACTGCATGAATTTTGCACAAGTTTGTGGTGAGACTCAATTTTAATACGGGAACTAGGGTTAAGAATAGTTGCTGCTAATCAGATTGCTCCTTAAAATTGTCCTCCGGGGAGCGAAAAGCTTGTTATCCAAATTAAAATAGGAAGTCCAGTCTTTTGTCAGGGGAATATTAGTTACTAATATAAGTTATTATGGATTATACTATGAGTTAATGGTGCCAACTCACTTATGATGACTTCATAATCCCATTAGCATCTTGGCTTGAAATATCATTTCCCAAGCAAAACCCACATTTTGCACCGGGCTTCCATTTGCAAATTGTTACCCGCCGCCGCTCAATCGAAAGTATTTTAAAGTCATTTATTTCAAAATGGGTCTGTGCATCCCCAGCTGGACTCAGGTGGGCAGAACTTAAAACCCAAAACACGTAAGACAACCGACCTGCCATAAAAAATTCATTTGACTTAAAAACTTCTACAGACAGAAAGTGTACAGGAAAAAATGAAAAAAAAAACGAAAAGTGAACACGAGGAGGGTTGTGGTCGAAATTGATATTAAGTCAGGCGGCGCGTGTCCATTACACGCATTTCGCTTTGAAAGGGAAGTACAGGTATACGAAAAGGTATATGAATTAGAGATGGGAGTATCTCAAATTGTCAGCTAATAGTGTTAAATAATACGTTTTTATAGATAGTCAAGTACTAACTACACTCAAGTTAGTGCCACAACTATCGAGCGGTTCTCTGGGGATAGAAGCTCTCTAGTTTGGTGTCCTGGGCCCGTCTCACCATTCTCGAACCCAATCACGATCCCATCTCCAATTAGCGGAAGACGGGGCTAAGGACAATACATATTTCCAGCTAAACTGACAGTTTTAAGTCACGTGCCTTCCTTGTGCGCGGCATTTGCAAATCAAATCAGGCAACTGAATTTACTTAGACCGCCGAGAATCGGGCCAAGCCGCGCGGAAATTGTGGTCGGTGGTTCCACTGCCTTCGATGGGGATGTATGTATGTGTGTGTATATGGTTAGCAGGGGCAGGAGGAAACGGAAGTGCTGGCCTGGTGCCGGGCTGAAAGTGGCCGCCACTCCACCCCCGCACAGTCGAAATCCCCGCGCCTTGGTGCCGCTTCTGGTCGGCGTTTTGTCAAAAGCAGCACGTGAACTATTAAAATCACTTAAGTCCCATTCACGTCACGTTCTCGACGCGAACCGAAAACTTGCAACCGATTGATATAAGCGATATCTATGAGTGTGGCTGCCCCATCGGCATCGCCATCGCCAGTGAGTGGGAGTGAGATAGATGAACTGACTGGCCAAAAGTTCGATAAAGTTGAAAATTTGCATATTATGGCTTTAAACTTCGAAACGAATGACTCGCACTTGATGGGTTGAGAATGGGAGTATAGGTCAAGTTTATATTTTGGGTATCAAATTCGCAGCATTAGTATTGATTTTCGTTTGGTATTGAACTCGACAAGTTTATGAACTGACATTCATTTCATGCAAATCAATTGAGAAATCAATGGAATATGGCATAAAACCCAGTTTACATCAACATCACTTCAAATTTAACGATTAATGCTATGTTGAATGTTGTATTCCACTGCAAGCCACTTTGGTCCACCCTAATGTGCATGCATATTTCGAAAAATGTCCTCAGCACTTATGTAAAACTTTTATTTGATACATAACATGTGAATAAAGAATTGTGTGCCCAACGAAACTTGATTAGAATATTTGAATACATTTTGACGCTTCACGAAATTCGCTTTGTGTGCGTCCTGTAATGAAAAATTGTGCAAATCTGCATAAAGGCAAAAGCAAACAGCAAAACCAAAGTGAAGCATGAGCAATCTGCAATGAATTGCACAAATGCTATATGTATGTATGTATGTGCATGATGGTTGGTTTTGGCCAAAATAAATTTGATCAAAGCTGATTATTTACAGAGGGCAGCCGGAGTTGTTGACCCAATTCAGTGGCACAGCCGTGTTTTCGCCGACTCGAATAAATAAACGAATGTGCACATTATTCTGATTAAGATACCGATGCAATAGCAAACGATTTGATTAATTCCAACGTTATTGCTGCCCATTCAAAAGCAATAAAATTTGGTATAATGTTTTTGGCCATATTTATTCGTTTAAACATATTTGAAGTGCATCTCTTCACCATCACTGATGGCTCTGATTAATTACAGACAAATAAATTTCCATTTCGCGGCGTGTGGAGACGATAAACATACTTAGCACTATGCTCACAATTTATTTTTGCTCCTGCCCTCCTCCGATTTATATAGTTCTTTTTTTATTCATTATTATTAATTACACTGACAGTTTGTGCCTACGCTAATGAGCACCGAAATAGAATTCAGTCCATAACGCGGGCCAACTTGATGGGGAAATTGGTAAGCACGGTGCTCATCCGTTTCTTTGCTCCTTTGCGATCCCACAAGTAACTTTATTTGTCTTTCGGGCACCCACACCTTGACATGCACAATTTATGCAAATGATGCTGTGTGTGCGGTTGGATACAGAAGGTTGGGGCAGCGGTAGGGGTTGGGTTCTATTGCCCGAGAGCAAACATAACCTCATTCTATATCGGGCTTCTTGGCTAATATTGCGCTGGCGGCGGTGGTGCTGTTGTTGTCTCGCTAGCGTTGTATGAAAAATGATTATAAGTGGGTCACAGGATATGCAAATTTTTCTATTTTTACGCTCAGCTTAGTCCAGCACAGTTGCAGCTGTTGCCGCCAGAGGGTGCTGCCAAGATAGATGGAGCCAGTGGGGAGCCAGCGCGATGGTGGGGGTTTGTCTCCTGTTGAGTTATATGCACCGTTGACTACTTGGCAAAAAGACATTTTGCTCTGTGCAAATGCAACGGAAAGTTGGCAAAGAAAATGGCGAAAGTTTTTACACTCTCTTGTATTTTATAGCCATGTTCCAAGGTGGAGACGCAGTGGAAAGTGTCCACCTTCTGCAACACTTTAAATCACCCAGCAGGCAGAAATGGACTTTAAGCACAAAACTGCAGGAAGCCTTTAAGCAATCCGAACAATTAGGCATTTGAAATATTTTTGAATCTGTTCCGAACCTTTTTTTTAAATTAACTTTAGGAGCAAGTAAGCTGATTACGCAGCAGTGTGCGATAGAAATTTGATCAATAATCTATAGATTTCCCATCGGAATAGATGTTGATGAAAATCCTCATTCTAATAACTTTGCGGCTGCTTCCTGATACATGGTGGAAAGCCCTTGAGCAGTAACTTTTCCCGTAGAATTCAACAACAGCCATAAAATATATGTTTGCCCACACACACACACACACCAGCACACACGCACACAATGGCAACATCTAATCAAAATTGCGCTTGTGGTGGTACTGGTGACCATGTGCCCTTTAAACAGGATGAGGACAGGACGAGGATGTGTTTGTTTGTTCTGCTGATGCTCACGGCCATTTGCTCTTTTCTCGTCCACTTCCTGTTCATACAGTGAAAGTTTATTTCATTTTTGTACCCCACCGCACCCCACCACCCACCGGGTTGGTTTATTTTCCAGTATTTTTGGTATACCTTATATCCATGAAATTGTACATGGTGGAAAGCAACGGGTCAGCTGAAGATAAAGTTCGTTAAGTTGGGTATTCTCGACTCTGAAATTGAAATGTCACAAAAACATTTTCAGGTCAGTTGGCCCAGGAGGATCGGAAATACGCAAAGTACTCTGAGTTTCTACAATTTCAATTAGATGTAGAATTCACATGAATTCTATCACATTTCAATGGATCAATCTCCCCACAAGCCATTATCTGTTAAGTCCTTAAGTCGCAGACAACCCAACTACATTCACTAAGATCTAAAGCCATATATTTTTTTGGCAAAATACACATTATAATAACAACAGCTTACTTCGGCTGGCAGCTGCTTTAAGGAAAGTTTAAAAATCGACCACGGCCCACTGATGACCTATCCGCAAGCCCGATTGCAGTCCCAACTCACCCACTTTTCCAACTCCTTTGCAGCTTTTTCAGCTTTCCCTGCTCTTAGAGAGAATTTTTAGAGGTTTCCCTGCTTGTTTTTGCTGCTTAGTTTGGCAAAAACACGCAGCGACCATTTTTCATATTTTCATTTATAAATTTATTATAAAGCCAACAGCAACGGCACCGAAGGAGTGAAGTAGGGTGGTCTAGGGTGGTCTAGGGTGGTTCTGGCTGGTTCGGGGTGGGCTTAATAGCCCGCTCTGGACTGAGAGGCTCGAGGTTGGAGGTTCGAGGTTCTGCGGCTTAGAGCCCGGCTACTTTGGCATTTATTTTAAATTATAGTTGGTAGTAATAACTAATGCTCAGCAAACTGCGGAGCACTGCGAAGCACTGCGGTGCGCAGGGGATCAGCTTTCGGTTGCCATGTACATAGAAATTATAGACATTTGGGCCGTAAGTTCGCATTTAGTAGCTACCCTCTAATGACGGGTTTTCGGGAAAAGCCGTCGAGGAAAAGGAGTTCTCTGACAGCAGCGCATTTCGATATGACATGAGGCAGGCGAAAAGTTTGTTTTCTAATTAAATTTACTACAAAATTAATGTAAATTCAACAACTTCCTGCCAGCTCTGCATAATTATGAAAATTCCAATGTACGGCAGCATTGTGGGGCAAGGGGAATGAATCCTCGAAGCGGACATTTTTCGGTTGCACTAATTGAAAATTCCTCAACTCTGGCACCCATAACTGACAAGCTTTTCAAACACTCCGACTCCGAGTGGTTAGATTCAGTGGCTAAATTAAATTCAACATTAATACGATACGCACTGCGAATCGATCTTCCCAAACACAGAATATACGAGCTAATGAAATATGAGTGCGGAAAGTAAAGGGTCAGCCGCAATTCAAAAGCAATCATACGCCCATCATGGAAGCCCCACAAACAAGTTTTTGGGGCTTATGAGCAGAATACCGCCCAGCAGGCGAAACAAACAAAAATTACAATGCTTAATTATGAAAAGTGTTTTGCTCCTTTTGTTGGTCCTTGCGCACATGGAGCCATGGGTTAATGAGCGAGAATTATAATGAATTATTCCGTGGAACGAACAACCCTTGCGTTCGCATATGGGTCACTCGGATCCCCAAGGACCGTTCGAGGGGTGGTTCTAATGGGGCTAATCAAATATTTGACATTCGCTGGAGCCGCGTTTTCTCCATTAAATGTTGCCTAGTTTTATTAACTAAGCAAGGCAATTTACTTGCTGGATGTTTTGAATGTAGAATGCAGCGCATCTATCTTAATTTTCTGAAATAAGGGTTTCGATAAATCTCTCACTTAATATAGATAAAATGTCCTCATTGTGATCAAAAAGGATATGCGTAGATGCGGGTTTTCAGAATGGCAATCTTGGCGGGAAACTGACCAGCAAAAGCGCGATGTGAGCTACGCACCCAATAAATATTTATATGTGTGTGTGTTTCGGCCCTTCGAGTGTGCGTGTTAATTAAGAATTTGCAGGGCAGACAGACGATTAAATGGGTACGAAAATGCGAACACGCCCACAGGATCCCACCCTTTTGCCTTCGTCACGCACATGGCAACCATTAGTTTTGTTGTTTAAGCGGAAGATAATCGAATAGATTAATGGTATGCGTAAAACTAAATACATATTGATTCGCATTGATAAATCAGTTCGCTACACTCAGTCTCTCTGACGCAGATAGCAATCTCTGAGTAAAAATAGTGGAATATAACTTTGTAGTTAAAGTGAAGGAGAGCCAAGTTTGTGCCACATTAGGTTATAATAGATGTGACGATAATGTTGGGGTTACTAAACGAAATAAATGTATTGATAACATAGTCAGAAAATCGCAAACAAACCATTACAAACATTTTCGGTGTGATAAGGAAACCACTATCAACTCGTTCGCACTAACTACTTATAAAGTTGCGGAACTTAATTGTTAAACGGGTTATCTTAGCCTAGCATAACAAACCAAGCGATGTGAGTGGCTTATCTGCGGAAGACTGATGTGACATCTGAAGTTGGCGTCTGTGCATTATCGTGTATAAAACACTACTGTTCCGTACTCTAAGTCATGGAGGCTCAAACGAGGGGCTTAAGCCCCTGACGGTTGTCACGGCTTAAAAGTGATGATGATGATGGTGGAAAAAAAGAAAAGCCATATCCTTGGCTTTCCCAGTGGTTAGGTTTTGTGCGGATGATAACAGATGCTTTGTAATCTTCCTGATTCAGATGGAAGGAAAGAATACACTATAACACTATACACTAAATCTTCTTGAGAGCTATGCGATACGTATTCCTTTGAGTTCCCATATGGTATATGGTTTTACCAATTCAAGCACTAGCAGCTCCTTGATTACCCCTAAATTGTTTGAGTTCTGGGAATACAGTGCACATAACAATCACTTAATGGGTATTCAAATATGAAAGCAAACAAGTCACCACCTGATTGCATGGCACTCGAAGTGGTTTGATAAGGCTTATCTGAGCTTTTGATTCCGTTTAAGGCGAGACCTAATTTACTAATGAACCAGTTTACTTGCAATCGTCGTTGTGGTCAAATGGGTGGAATTTCGAGGTGCCTCGCCCTCCAGATAGTGGTTCTGATTGCCGGAGCCCATGGAGCCAATATTCTGGGTCTGTTCACCAGCCTGAGTCCGTCGCACTTGGTCATCCAGATGTCGATGGCCCGGATTCTTGCCGAGAGAGGGCACAACGTGACTGTAGTGACGGTCCTAAAACCACCGTCTTTACACAAGGATATCAACCACATTCTGGTGCCAATGGAAGAGGATATCCTGCAGGCATTCGGTTCTCTGCTCGGTGGAATGACAAAGACGGACAATAGCAATGCATATACGTCCATGTTTCGATCGGTCAGACAGTTGTCAGAGACGTTCTCCAAGATGGGTGATGTGATGAAGCAACCGTTGGTTAGAGATCTCTACGAGCACCCGGACAACAAGTTCGATTTGGTCATGGTGGGCTACTTTATGAACAGTTATCAACTGGCCCTGGCCCACAAACTGAAGGTTCCGCTGGTGTTGGCCCTTCCGAACCCGCCATCCTTTTTGGGATACTTTTTGGGCAACCCCTGGGAAGTCTCATATGTGCCGGCCATGAATATGGCCATTGAAAGTGGCAAACCACTAGGCATTGGACATCGTGTGCTCAACCTGCTGGGAAGTTTGGCACAGCGGCTGTTTATGTTTATAATTGAGTTTAGGAATGCCAGGATCTACAGGTTGGTATAAATATGATGTTTAATCAACAGTAGCTTCTACATCTAACTTTTTCAGCGATATCTATGGCGACGATCCCACTCTGCCCAGATATGAGGACTTGAACAAAAACATTTCGCTCATCTTCTTTGCCTCGCATGGCATTAGCGAAGGACCCATCCGTCCCAATGTGCCAGCTGTGATTGAGATCGGAGGAATACAAGTCAAGGACCAACCCGATAAGCTGCCACAAAACTTGGAGCAGTTCTTGAGCGAAGCTCCACACGGAGCTATTTTACTCAGCCTGGGATCCAACCTAAAGAAGGACCATTTGAAGTCAGACGTAGTGCAGAAAATGTTTAATGTGCTCTCGAAGCTGCAGCAGAAGGTGATTTGGAAGTGGGACGACCTGGATAACTTACCGGGAGAGTCCGAGAACATACTCTACTCCAAGTGGGTGCCGCAGGACGATGTCCTGGCACATCCGAACATAACACTGTTCATCAACCACGCGGGAAAGGGCGGCCTAACGGAGGCCCAGTATCATGGCAAACCCATGCTGGCCCTACCAGTTTTCGGTGACCAGCCCTCCAATGCCGATGTCATGGTGATGCAGGGCTTTGGAATCAAGCAAAGCATCCTTACCCTGGAGGAGGACAGCTTCCTGCAGGGCATTCGAGAGGTACTCGACAATCCCAAGTATGCCACTGCCGTTAAGTCCTTCTCCACTCTCTACCGGGATCGTCCATTGAGTGCTCGGGAGACCCTGATCTACTGGGCGGAGTACGTGATCCGCCACCACGGAGCTCCGCACATCCAGAGTCCTGTGGTGCACATGAGCTACATAGCAGCCAATAACCTGGACGTCTATGCTGTGATCCTCGGAGCGATTGTTGCTCTCTGCTTTATTACTAAATTAGTGTTTGGTTTAATTGTTAAAACAATTAGGAACAATTCTACAAAGGCAAAAGTTAATCAGAAACATAAGCTCAAGAAGAAATAGAGCTAGTATACTATTTATAACAAAAGTTGCCCACCTCCTGCCAAATAGTTACTAATAGAGCAAGATTATAAATATTTATATTAAATTCAAATCAATTTTCATTTCGTTTTAAAAACGGAACCGAACCGGAACTATTTTTTTAATAGTATGAATTCAATATTTGCATTTAAGTACTGGGACCTTTCACGAAACGGAATATAATGCTTAAAGGTATAAAAAACATTTTGAATGGTAAGCATTTTTTATTCGTTTTTTGGATTTTCATATTTTAACAATTTCTTTTTCATTTTTTATGTCCTCTTTATTTGGCCACACTGAACTTCAGGGCCACAAGTTGTCACCATTTGGTGTTCGCAAAAGTCATAAAATCATTTAAATAAACAAACCGCTTTGGGTGAGTGGGGCAGTTGGGGGGATGTGGGGGTCCTGCTGAATATCCGACCCTCCGGTCCGCAGTTAAGCGCCAGTTTTTCGCGACCCTATTCCGACTTTTCCTGTGGCGGTCACTTTTGTTTTTATTTACGGCTTTCATGCTGCTCCTGGGCTCAGTTGGTGGCCAACGAGAGGTCCTATCTGCGCTGCAACTACGTGCGGCAACATATAAAATTTGCATTAAAATTACTTTGATTGCAAATTGGTCGCCCCGGCTACAAAAAATGCATTCTGCAAATCCCCGGCTCGTTTTTATGATCACTTTTTTTCTTTTTTTTTGGTTTTTTGTTTTTTTTTTGCATTTGCAAAATGTATTCTCTGCCGTTTTTGGTCGCGTGCAGCCTATTAAAAAATATGTTTTTGCGTAAAATATTGTATTTTTAAGGATTATTGATTTTATTTGACCACCAGGGAGTGCCATTTGGCTGGCTCGTTTTGTTTTTACACAACCTTTTAAGCCCATTAGTCGCACAGCAAATGGGGTATATTGTGGGGGTGCACAGTATGTAACAGGTAGGAGATAGACTTTTGCACCCACAACGAGGATTAGGGGCGTGAGCCCCAATGGACTGGCGAATATAGTATTGAATACATGCTATAACAAATCCAGATCCGAAAAGATACAATGTTGCAGGTTGTATCTTGCTATCCTGCGGATATGTTGCACTAATATTTATATATACCTATGGTATGCATGCCCCAATGCATTTAACAGTCTCCAAATTCAGCAATAAATGCAATGTCGATTGAATCAAATTAGCATTCTCTTCAGTGATAGATTGCAAACCGAGCGTACTGTGCAACTATTAAGCATATCTGCACCGAAATCAATGGCATATGTCAGCTTTAACTTTGGGCAGTTCGTCAATGCATTTATTCGATGCCTATATGCCAGTTGAAAGCGCACGCATGTAACGCCCAAAACCAAACGATGCAATTTCCAATGCATAATTCATTTGCCAACAAATTGATTGGAATGTTTATGCGCTTTCGTAGCATTTCAATTTACGCACAAACAAATTTGAATTACCTACAAAGCCTGCGACCAAACGCATTCGCAATCGTATTCCCACTCCCCGCTGCTCATGAAAAACAAATGAAATGCAATGCGAAGTGGTTTTTGCCAAAAACAAAGGAATTCAAATCGAATATATCCTGTATGTGGTAGTCTCGTTGGGCTCGTCGTCGCCATAATTCACCACAAAAGTAATTTAAAACCATAGGACGGACAGGCGGCATAATGCCACTCCCCCTGCTGAAGGTCGAACATCTGAAGATCGGTGATATCATAATGGATGTGCGAATGTTAAGCAACCCAACTCAACCACAACAAGCTGCTTTCCCACGCAGCGGAAAACTTTGATGAGCCTCATTGAAATTGAATTTCCTACCAAGTGCCTCACCGTGCAATTTGTGTTTTCCCATCGTTAAATTTCGAGCTCTGAAAGTAATTGCAATTGCACTCCGTTCAGGGAATGCAACGCGGCACGTGCGGGGTGCAAATTGCCCGGGGAACCCCGAAAAAATACTGATTGAAACATATCGGTTTCACGACCCACTCAACTTCTCCCATCCGGCAGTGGTGGGCCAAGGGGTAGATTACGGATTGGATTAGATCGCGGATATCCCGGGGTCTGCGGCGTGAAATCGTGTTCTCTCCGGCATTATTAATTGCGTCTTGACATCTGTGTTTAATGTATTTATTGGAAAGTGTTCACAAAAACACTTCCTGCCTGCCATAAAGTTTACTATTGTTTCGACAATCCTTGAATTGAAATGATTTCAAGTCGAGATATAAGATATATATATTCAAACAAATTTTAATAGAGAAAATATAGCTTAGTGCTTCTTTATTTTCCCAACGTTTCCCTGCCAACAAATGTAAAGCTAAAAGGAGGCCAGGGAAAAATGTTTCCAACAATTTCAGTTTAGGCAATGAACCGTTTAATAATTGCTAATGCCTTGCCGTAATTTTCATGGCTCCTGACATTTGGCCATAAAAGGAAGTAAAAGATGGAAAAAAGCCGCCAAAATGACATAATCTGCCACATGTGGCATTTGAGCAAAGGAAGAAGGTGCGTGAACCCGCAAAATAACAAATGAGAACGGAAACTGACAATTGACGCGAGCTAAACCCAACAAAAAAAAAACAAAGAAAAGGTAATAAAAAAGGTAAGAAGTCCTTCTTTCTTTCTCGTCCTGGAAAATGACAGCCCAACAATATAAAACAGTCTGGATGAAGGCGCCTTTTCCTTTTCATCTCCACCTCCTGCGATGGAAGTCAATTACATAATTACTTTCAAGCGATTTCCCACGAAATAAAATATCGGTCCAGCTACCTGAAATCGAATTCGAGCCTAATGGTCATTACTGTACGAGCATGGGTTCCTTAACCGAAAGAACACATGTGCCAGTTTAGGGGATCGAAAATGTGTGTGTGGCCCCTAACATTTTATCCACAGTTCTAGCCATAAATCGCATTTAGACCACAGGTGCGGTTGCTACCTGCATGGGAAAAAAAGGAGGAGCTCTTAGTTTACTCTGTTTCCTGTTGCACAACACCCCATTAAAAATACACCCGATTGCACCAAGATATACGTTCTCTCTAATGAAAAGATGGTCACCACCAAATAAGGCAAATGTATCTTTTGGTTTGCTAGCTGTCTTCGAGTTCAGAGCCTATACATCTATACATTTATAAAGCTATACAGCTACAGCTACAGTTGATTAATTTAAACTTGCGTTTATTTCCAATAAATTTGATTCAATCTCAAACTGTTAAAGATTAGATTTTTAAAGCTGTTGAGCATGTTTTCTTTGGGTTCTTAAATCTTCTTTATTCTAAGTCAGATGAATAAAGAAAGCTTTTACTTCAATGATTATACAATTGTATTCTCAAATTCATTTCCTAATGTTCCAAGTACCTCCTTTACTTATTCCATTTTTCTTTCTCCCTGTGTATTTACATATCCATTGAATAATTCCATAATCTGTACAGAGACATGGGTGAAACCTGAGAACCTTTCGCCTTTGTCAACGGATTGTTTCCCTGTCGATTTAGTGAAAAATCGGTTTGAAATTTGATGGCAACCAAACTGACATGCAAAGTTGTTTCATTTCTTGTTTGGCTTTAAATAGTTTGTCGGATTTTTTTGACAGTTTCTCTAATTGCTTGCCGGGCGATTTCCGCCCCGTCAAAAAGAGTGCGCGATCCAAAGTAGGAGAAATGAGAAAATGGGGGCGATGCTGGATGAGCTGGGTGGGATGGGGTTGGGTTTGGTTGTGGGTTAATCGGCAAGCTAATTTGCAATTAGGCCAACGAAAACTGAAATGGAATCAATGCATCGCATAGCCCGCGGCGCTTTAGTTTAATTGAAAACTGAGCCGAGCAGGAGCAACTTTTAATGAAGATGGAGCTCCGAATGATGGAGCAAAATGACGCGGCGCAGGCATGGGTTGCCTGCTTCCACAACGGGAGCTGCAGTGGCAGTCGAGTGGGGGGCAGTTGGAATGAAAAGCAGTGGAAAAGCCAAAATTTCCTTCATTTGCCTAGGAAATTCGAGTGCCGTTGAGAGCTGCTCCATCCCACCAATCTATGCAGTTCGGTTTTTAACGCTCTGATGAAATGAGTGGAGCAACTGCAAAGGCAGATTGCAATTGAAAAGCAGCAATTATTTTAAGGTTTGGAGCCTAGGGTTCTATAAATCAAAGGTACTACACATTATGGTAATTTTATAATGCGAACTATTTCTTCTTTCGTGCTACTTAATCAAGAGCTAAGTATCTTTTTTAATCCTAATCGAAGTCTTGTACTTTTGTAACCTCCAGATGCTTATAAAATATTTATCGAACTTATTCTTTTAATGAGATCTAGAAATAAACTAAAGGTGAAAATGGTGAAGAACTTAAAACCAGTGGCCCTTTTACTCTCAAATTCCCTCTTCGTCGGTTTTGGCGCTAATTGGTTTGATTTTGAAAATGCGTGATCCTCGGTTCACTCAGAGTATCCTTTAACTTGCGGCTTGGAGCTTTAAAGCGAAACCTTAGAAGCAGTCCACTTAATTTGGTAAGGTTAATAGAACCAAGTAAGAATGTCCCATCAGCGATTTTGGCAACAAAGCTATGAAGGGAGTATCGTGGAATGTATGGTTTATAGCTTCTATTCTTCAATCAAGGATATCCAATGAATGCATCCCTATTTGCTCTACTCTAAGCTGCTTTAAATTAATTTTACAAGTGCGAAACTTTTAATTGTTATCGAATCCAGCGAGAAAGGCATTGACAGTAGTTTTTTCCACTTAATGGGATGGGGTAAGTGCAAACTTTAACTTTGCCACTGAATGGGGCTAAAAGTCATAATTAGAAATCATTGCACAAACTTATGGCCCACTCACACTAGGCCTGCATCCTTGAAGGACTTTTCTGTGGAAACTGTGAGAACTTTCCGTTGACATATTTATTCTTGCTAAGAACTTATAAGTGCTCTCATTGATATGGTCTGAAATGGTTTCTTGGGTCCGTAAAAAGGATATATTTCAATGGTAAAAAGTGTTTCTATCAATCCTAACTAGCAAATCATAGTTATATGAGTGTTTCTTGTACCTGATCATAAATATGTCAGTATTTGCACTTTACAATCGCAATAATATGATGGCCTAAGCTGTTTTTTTATCTCCGACAATGTTTCTGAAATCTTGTCATTGTGCGAAACTTCAAAAACAATGAAATTCCATCGTGGGCATAAGATTCGTTTCAATTACAAATCGAGAAACGTGACTGGCATGAGATGAGCGAAGCGATTCCAAAGTGGCAGTGGGAATGGCAGAGCAGCGGATCCTGGGATTTGACATTTGCATTTCAATTCCAGTTCCGCGTTTTTCCGCTACTCCGAATCGCATGACCCGAGGCGAACGATTCAGAAACAAAGACAGCGGACCACCAGAGGAAGGACCTCCTCGAATTTCCGAGCTGTGCTCCGATTTTTTGCTGCCGCCTTTTTTGCGAACTGTGCCGCGGGGTACCTGTTTGTTGTTTGCTTTGTTCCTTTTTTCGTTAAAAATTTAATTTAATTAAATTAATTTAAATAAAGTTGATGTTCTGGCCCGCAGCTGGGAGAAGCTGCCGAGGTAGGTGACAGAAAATAGTTTGCTGGAAATTATTTTTAATGTTTTTTGTTCAGGGGACTTACGTCTAAATATGATTTCATCAGTGGTTATCAAGGATTTTCTGCTTATATTGGGTGTAATCAAAACGAAATTATATGTATCTGAGTATCTTAATATTTTAAATAAGTAAAGACGGCTTACTTTCCTCATCAGCTGAGGAATGTATCTTCATAAAGTATTTCAAGCTTTAAATCCTCACGATTTGGATGTTCTGCCCTTCGAATTTAAGCGCTGAAACTCCTCGGCGTGGTCAGTCTACCATCTCCCGGCAGTAATATCCAACTACGTATAAATCATAGTATCCGAGCGCAAGGATACACACTCCGTTGTCCTGCCAAAAGTATATCCCCGTCCGTCGGGTCTCCCACGCCGAATGCATCCCATTCAAAAACCAATACTTCACTAATTGCTAGGCTTAATAGGCATTAAAAGCAAATGCCCGGCAGCGGCAACAACGGCGCCCGTGTCCTGGGACAGGACAATGCCCAGCTGGGCCAGAGCTGGTGCTAGGGATGCTGCCGGGACAATCGGGAACATGGGCGCGGGGGTGGCTGCAGCACGCACAGGATAATAAGCGCACGCCAGGATGCCTTTGTATAGTTGCCTGGGCAAATAAAATTAGAAATTTTACGTTTTCAAAAAACCTCCTAGCACTGAATGGGCACAGTCCCCAGTCCACAGTCCCTCGCTCTAAGGATGAATGAGAAATGCGCGGTGGGCGGGTGGCAGGGCGCTTCCCGAAATGTGAGCCGTGGCAAATTGCATAGAATGTATGTAAAAGTTGCATTTGCAGCTGCTGCCACTCCATGCACCGCCCCAGCCCCTCACCCCCCTCGCACCATGGTCCCCAAACAATTCCATGAAATTAGCTAAAAGTTCTTCTCGTTCTCAGCTTTCTTCTCGAATGGGTTCAGCCTGGCGGAGTTGGCAGGACGCAGGGGATTCTGTTTTTAGGCTCAAGCCGCGGGCCTTCAATGCTCGCAAATTGTATAAAAGATGAGTTTCTTAATAGTCGTCAAGATCCCGGGGAGAAGGCGGTCCAAAGCATTGCTAACTGCACAAGAAATGGGGTAGTTACTGGCGACCAGCTAGAAAGATTGAAGACAAGGAATTCTCGTTAAAGAAAAGAGGCGAAGTTAATAAGCTGAAAAGTGGCACATCAACGGAAAAAGGACAACCGAAAAATGGAAAGATTTAGTAGAGAACACTGGTTTATCACCTAAAAGCAAGCTTCATAAATAAAACATATTCGTAACATACATAAATAACATTAATAACAAACTTAGGATAAGTTTTCATTATTACTACCTGTATATATCCTCATATATAGAAGCGTGATTATCTCATCTCTGGCTTTAACAAAATGTTGCCTAGTATCCGAAGCCACCTAACATCCTTAAAGCCTCGCTCAGATTTCACCTCGCCCAGCCGGGAAATCAATCGCAGTGGTAACCACCCACTGGGCGTCCTCGTCATCAGCACTCACTTACTGATTCACCCTGCGGCACCGCAACCACCCACTGCCCCGCCCCCAAGTTGCAACCATGGCAATCATTTATCAAACAACAAGCTCCGTAAAATTCAATATTTTTCCGGGCCTCGCTCCGTCTTCATCCAAGTTTTTCAAGACGCTCGAGTCAAGCATGTAAAAAATTAATTAAATTATGAAATCGTATACCCCAAAGCAAATATTTAATTTAATAACATTATTATGCAGACCTATATTCCTCGCCGCTGTGGTTGCCGGAACAAGGGCGTGGCCAGGTGGGCGTGGCGCACGCACCAGCACGCGCAGCTGGTAAAAAAAAAGGGGGAAATGTGCAACCAGATAATTTATTCCCGAATCCCTCAGGTTGCAATCGCCGCAGCAGGATAATAAAGCGAACGCGTGTTCTTTGCCGGAAAAAAGAGCGAATAAAGGACGAAAGGTCGTGTTGTTGGCTTGGGTGGGTGGTTGCCCATTTGGGTGGGGGAAATGTTTTCTTTACTCTTGGCGAACGACGTTGCTGCTAATTGCCAAAAATCATTTTTCAAGCGTGCTGGTTTTTTTAAATAAATATTTTTCAGGCTCAACTGCAGCAGGTCCTTTCCCACACCCACAATTTCCGTTTTCAGGGGTGCACACGTGGCGCATTCGGCCACTGAATGTGCGCTGCGTAAATTCGCTTAATCAAAAAACAAACAAACTGAATAATCCGAGCGCCGAATGCCGGGGATTCTCAGCCTCAGCTGTGGTTGCTTTGATGGCAGTTCCACGGAACCAGGGTTCAATTTCTGGAAAAGCTTCTCAATGGAAAGGTGGCAGTACCGCCGCTACGTCATTGCCAAAACGCATTACAGCCAGAAAACAAAGAGATGACATTATGACGTCCCTAAAATGGGAGCATGCTTTTGATCTGACTGTACCTTCATATCGTGTGTGCAGATAGAAATTAATTGCTAATGGACGAAATTAGTGCCTTTGTAACGATTAAATATTACAAAATATTATTTGTGGGAGTAGCCTAAAAGGTACCAAAAGGAGGATGTTCAAAATTATGAAACACTTAATTATAAGTTTACAATATCAAAGAGAACTGCAATTAATGTAATAGCTCTCTTTGGCGAATTCCTCTGTTCTTCCAAAACTTTTCCCTTGCACTGCACTGCACTGATTGCTTTATAACCGCAGTTGGCAGCACCCCTATTATTTAACAATTACGGTTCAATTTGTGCGAAATGGAGGGAAAATCAACCCCTAGAACAGCGAAGACGCCAAGCTGACACGAACCGAATAGAAGTGAAGTTGCACTGGAGAATTCATAATTAGAACACCAACTGCACGCTTTTCCACATTCAAATCGCAATTAACCCATTGGGGGAGTGCAGCCTGGACCTTCCACGCCAATACCTATAGGATAACCTATACCCTGCCCACATTGATTGACACATCTGAATGGGCGGACCGAGCAGTTAACTTGGCTGTCAGGGGGGGCCCCAGTGAAAGAATTGCAAAACGTGACAGCAAAATTGGCATATGCGTTGAAAAATTTCCGGGTCGCAGGATATGCTGAGTCAGGAGCCGGCAGGGCAGGCAGGACACTAATAAAGGGGCAACTTCAAATGTCCTATATGTGTAGAAACACAAGCGGCGCCGGCTGTGTGTGCGTTCGAAATCACAAATCCTGCCAAAGTTGACATATTTCGCAACATGAAAAACGGAAATTGGCTACAGTTGCAGGCCAGGTTCCTTTGCAGGATTTTTGCAGCTCTATGTGTGCAACAATCCTTGCAATCGAAATGGCTTTTTCTCCATTCCGTAACATTCTTATTATTGAAGAATACGTCTATTCTTCATTATTCTAGACAAAACAAGAAAAGTGTTGGTAGAATAATGACTTTGCTCGACCATATTTAAGTTCCTTATTAAGCTGCGACCTTAAATGTTATTTACTTGCCAAAGAAATCGATTGAAACAGAGCAACTGAATAAAAAATGAAACATGAGAGACATATGGGGTACTTTTCCTAGTTTTTATTACAGAACATGACAAGCAACAAACAATTTATATTTTATTATTATTTTACAGTGCATAATATAACACAGCACATGAACATATATTTTCAAAAAACTGAACCTTCTCCAGTTTCAGTCATTATCGCAGTGGAATTCCGACTGCCTCCATAAACCCTTACATTGCACATGCAGGCAAATTTATGACCCACAACAGCAATTTTTGTGTTTTCCGCTATCTATAGGAATTTTCGTTTTTTATATGCCATCGCTGGGGCAATCAATAGTCCAGTCCCCCACCACCATTTTCCAAGTTCCCAAAGACGATGATGGCAACCATATTAAAAGGTAAGCATATCCAGGCGAACAATAAAAAATCAAGTTGTTTGAAAACAAATGTCGAAAGTTTATGCACTTCTTGTAGGTTTGAGAATTACGAGACATTCGAAGGGGAAGTCACATAAATTCCAGTGAACCGTGCTCCCCCTTCCCCCTGGCAACATAAAAAGAGGGTCGGCGGAGGGAGGACACATTCGCCTGCATTCTCAAGTGCATTTAATTAGAGCGACTGCGACTTTCCGCTGCCTGCAGCGTGGATTTTCCTCCCCCAGCGCTCGAATGATTTTTCTTGCCTCGTTTTCCTTTGTGTGGCATATTTTCCATGTCTACCAATTAAAATGAATGCGTTCATTGATCCGCCCTGCAGTGCCCCTCCACACCATAGGCCACACCATATACACTCGCATGTTGTTGTTGTTGGGGACTCGACTTCTGTTGCTTATCGGGCGCTATAAATCTTGATACGCTGTCATGTTCTGTCTAATTAGCAATATGTCAATAAACTTAAATTAATTTTGTTCTGCTTTTTACCGCACACGCCTTGCCAGTAGAATGACCTGGAATGAGAGACCGGCGACTTTTGTTGGAGTTCAAAACATGATAGAACGATACACACTAGGTTCTCCGAACATGAGGTCTCCGCTTTTCCAGGTCTTGTTCTAAAAGTGGGTCAACCCTTATATTAAAGATAAGTTTGTTTAGTTTTCTAGAGAAAATTGTCAATACTTCACCGTTAGCCATTTGGCTATGCGTTCCATTTGGCCAAACATCTTTACAATTTCCATCTTTCTTTTGATTTTCGAAAAATGTCAAAAAAATACGTTTTTTTGCTCTAAAATCAAAAATAATGTTCCAATTGTGGAATATCATACCTCGTTGAGCTCGCCACGTTATCCCCAATCGAACTGCGTTCAAGATTTAAGAACTTATTTTTTACCCATTTTTTGCAAAATTTGATGATGTAACCCCTTACAAAAAATGCAAAAATTGACCAAAAAATTAATTTTTCAAAATCAACCAAAAAAGGATAGGGATCGTTAGTTTGGCTCCTCAGCTGCACAAAACAGTCGATCTTTTGACTCTGCGATGAATATTGACCAAATTATAGCCAAACAAACTCTCTAAGTGGTTCAACTGCCTGATACCCATTTCTATTTCAAGCAATGTGCGTATAAAAAGTAGTTTTAAATGATATACATTAAGTTTTTTTATACTACATACGACAACGTTATTGACCATGGGTTGCAACTCTGAGAATCGAAACCCTTAAAATAACAATCTATTTAAAGCACTTTTCTGTGCATTTGATGTTGCCCCATCACAAAAGAAAATTGCCTAGAAATATGTATAAAGCTGCATCTGCATTAACTTCAAAATGAAATCCGACAGCAGTTTATCACCTTTAATTAAATTTCCTAAAATCAAGTTCGAGCAACATCAGCACCATCAGCGGAAACAGCCAGTGTGGCAACCAAAATCGCAGGCAGCAGTAATAATCGTTATGGGCATGGGTGAGGCACGCAACAAAATTTACGGCACCAAAATGCGGCATTGGCTGTCAACATGTTGAAAATAAATTACGATACATTATTAGCATAGGGGCCGATAGTGGGCGAGGGATTTCGGACAAGCCAGGGGGCGTGGCGCAACAAATAAATTAGCAAACTCTAACAAAAAGCCAGCCCCTGAGCGAGTGTGTGAATGTGTCTGTAACTAGATTGATTGTTTAGTTTTGGCACAATATACCAGCTATACTGAATATTAATTCGGACCTGAAGATGATTGACCATTGAGCCATAAATCCGAGCACAATATTTAATTAAATTCGATGGCAGGACTTGCCGGACATGCCGGACATGCACACTCCGAGTGTCGGGTTTAATCATTTTTTTGTAATTTGTCAAACTCCCGCAGAAACCGAGTGGCGAGCAACGGTCTACCGTAAATGAAAATGAAAATTAATTGATAAACGCTGATAAATACATTTAATTTGCAACCAAAAATCACATTAATTGCATTACCCGCGGCAAACACGGAAACAAAACCCCAACCATTACCAGTGACCAGATCAAAAGGACGCGCACCAACCACCAAACAGGAAAATAAAACTCCAGGTCAGCGGGCAAGGGATCAAATGCATAAGTACACACACAGCGCCACCTGGGGGAGAGAGTTGGACATACGGCCAGGACACCAGCCAGGACACCACTACTCACATCCTCAGCCACTAGTGCCATCCGAGGAATCGAACACAACGTGGAACGGTTGGGACGAGGTGCGTATCCACCGTTGTCATCAGTTCATCGGGTAATATGCGAAATTAAAGCTGAGGACTGCACCCTCCATTGTCCTTGTGGTCCTTCCTACTCCTGCTGGCCGAACATCTGCGCAAATCGAATTAATGTTCACGCATGATTCCGTTGTTTGTCTTGCTCCAAAGGAGGTCCTTTGTGCTGTGGGTGTGTGGGTCTCGTGTTTCGCGTCGAGTCTCGTATCCTTTCTGGCTTGATGTGCCCGCTTGGTTACGCCCGGCGGCAAAAACTAATAAAGCTCCTTGTTATGGGCCACTCTCCATAAAAATCGAGACCAGCAAGGCAAGACATTTAAGTTCAGACCATTCACCTTCAACTTTGGCTTGCAACCCCAAGTGATTTGTGGAAAGTGCATTAAAATAAGTGTAAAATGTATATACAATCATTTTTGGCAGTGAAGCATGAGGAGGCCAAAAGGTAGAACGCCATAAAATTAAAAGTGAAAACGGCACACGAAACGGGGGAAATTCGAAAATAGTCGTGGGATTTCCGAAAAACAGATAAGGCATGAATTTCAGTTCAAGCTGAAAGCCAAACAAAGTGCCGAAGTGGATGATAAAGAACAAAGTGCTGAAAAAATTAAAAAAAAAAACCAAGTCCGCCTTGCCAGTAATCAGCCATTAATTATTGCAAATATAGATAGAGGGCTGCCAATAGAAAATTGCGCCATTTCGAGGGAGTTTTTAATGAACTTTTAATAATAGCCAGTGGGGCAAGAGGGGGCGCAGGTGGTTTATGGGGTCGCAGCTGGGGGTAGCAAGCTAAACAGAAAGTGTAATGAACCGCAGGACACATTGTGCAGACATTTTCCAAATGAAAAGCCATTCAAAGGCGTTTGCCAATGGCCAAACAATAGCGGAAAAGATGGAAAAAAGAGCGTGGAGCTGAGCTGAACAGTAGTCGACTGTTGCCTACCCTTTATAATAAAAAGAAAAGTTGAATTATGAACGTCATTAAGGATTACAAATTCTTAAGATTTTTATGACTTTTGTTTTTAACCATAACTTATATTTGTTTCTGTATTTCTTGGTCATACCTTTTGGCCAACTCGCAATAAAGCCATCCAAATGCCGCACCAAGGCGAATCAAGGCTAACTGCGATGGGTGGCTGACTGACTGACTGACTGTCTGTCTGGCAGACAAACAACAATAAAGATAGAAATCAACGCAGACGTGTGCATAAAATATTAATTATCAGCAGTTTGCTGGCAGCTCAAGCGACAGCCCCTACATATTGCCAATGACTCTGAAATCCAGCTCAACCCAGCCCAGCTCAGCCCAGCCAGCCCAGCCCATCCAGACGGCAACAATATAGTACTTGGTAACTGCAACTGACTTTGGCAGACGCCCGACACGCAACCAAGTGCAGGACTCGGGAAGGATTGGGAGTGGCAATGGAGGGCAGGAGGACGACTTTGGCTTTGGCATTGGCATTGGTGTCGGCGGAAGTCGACGGAGAGGGAAATCGACGGAGAGGTCGGTGCTAAAAATTAGTAAGTTTGCCAGTTAGCAGCAGCAATGGGCACACCGGGCTGGGGTTCTCCAGCTTTGGTTAGACGGGAATGCATAAAACCCAGATGTGTGCACGAATGGAAGACAGGAGCTGGCCGAGCACCCAGTTTGGTACGGAAAATTGTTTGGGTTGAAAGCTGAAAACTGGCTGCAGATGGCGATAACAATGAGTTCTTGAAATATAATCAATTCCGTCTTAATAACAGAAAACACTGCGATGGAACGATTGCGATTTGCTTCATCAACACCATTGAGATTGGATGCAGTTGGAGTCCTGTGCATATGTTGCTAGTTGCAAATGTACAGACTTAATTTTGAATGAACGATATGTTTGTAAGTATGAGTCAGAATTCAAAACAATCGTATACGAATGGAACAAAAAATCATATCTTCAAACTCAGTTCTTCAAAACGGACTAACTGCCTACTGTGATTCCTAGAGAGTTTACTTATCGCGTGGTTCCTATCTGTTCTGTATCTTTTGTCTCTCTGACTAATGGATACATTTGTTGCATTTGCTGCATTATTTAGCCACGATGCGATTTGTAGCTATTCCCCCTGGGGGAATACTTAATAGCTCCCTTGCATGCTGACCATTTTCCAAGAAAACCAGATGGGAATGTCCCAAAAACACAAAAGTACTTTGTCTCTCGTACGAGGCAGTCAAACAGTGAGTTTCCTATTTCAGATTTTTAATTGTTTTTCCTCGACAAATTGAACAATGAGCAAAGGGTTGGCTGGCAGCCAGATCGAGCGGACTATCGCATGAGAACTAATGTTAATTCACATTTTATTGATTATTTAATTAGAGAATAAACTGTTAGAACCCCAGAAGGGAAACCTCATGCAAGATGATCGTTCAGTTCCAGGAAGAGCGAGATGTGCTGAACACTTGAAGGCGACGCTACTGAAATATGCCACCTAAACTAACAATTCGAGCGCGACTTGCTGCTCCACTTGAAGTCTTGAATTTCTAATGTGTCCTGCCTGCCTGCAGGAGGTTGTGGCACGCAGCCAAAAGGGATTCCTTACTCCTTGTTGGGACCCACATCCGACAAAGCAGAACCCAGCCCAAACAATCCTGATGGCAATGATGTGTGTTAAATACGACGCGGGCGCTGGAAAATTGTTTTTGTTAATAGTGCGCACTCTGTGTCTCGAGTCCTGGCGCCTATGTGTCCTCTTCCCTTTCTCCTTTTTATTTTTGTCAACGCTGCATAATTAGACACCCCCCACCATCTGCGTCGCTTTCCCGGTGCGTGTAATGTGCCGACGACATTTTTGGAAATTTATTTCGGTTCTTGGCGCAGCGGTATGTCGCATTCACCACACCAACTAGCCGACTGCCAAAAAGGACATTCAGGCTCATATCAGGCAAATATTCAGGATTCAATGAATTGACATCCCTTTTTATAGCATTGTTATTATAATTTTGCTAATGCTGCAGGAGGAAGTAAACATCTTCGAACCTATAAGGCACATATTACTTATTCATACGATCTTCTATACTACATCCAGAAAATTCTTTAAGGCAAGTGAGTGTGTACATGTTTTCTTTGTTATATATATTTGCGAACTTTAATTATTCTATTTTAACCCATATCAGTATAATTAGTACAATTGTAGGATGGATATTTACAGGAGAAACATGCACATGCCATTTCAATTAGGCCACTGTTCTTGAAATAACATGCCTACCCATTTCGAATATGTATTTGACTTTATCTTCGAGTCCGATCTGAAAGTCACTTTTCTTTGTACTTTTAAGCCCTTCAATTTCACCCCTTTTTCGACAGCTTTCTCCATTTACCGCCGCCTTTCACATCCAACTCCTTCCGCACTGACCAATTTCTGTTTATCAATTGGGGACGAGCTTCGTTTGTTGTTTAACTGTTAACTGATATGTCCACTTCATTAACTTGGCCACAATGCGAGTCCACTTCAAAGCATCCAGGGGCGGAAACCCCTTCTTGCCGGAGTTTTCCGCAGGCAGGCCACTTACTGCTGCTGACCGACAAACCCGCACAAAAGCGGCATCTTCCTTTGAGAAAGGACCCACAACAGCGAGCCGATGAGCAGGAACTTCTGGCGAAAGACCAGGGTGCACAAGGTCCTGGAATCGCTTAGATGCCGCACAGCTGTTCGCGGGCTTCTGGTGGGCGGGGTTGGTGCAGACGCCGCTGATGAGGAAAACGCTGCCCGTTCTTCTTGGCAGTTGCTCGATCGGCCTCAAGTGCAATTTTCAATCACGCAATTTCCCTTTTTCCAGCTTTCCAGCTGAGACCCCAGACAGCGAGGCGCGGCAAGCGTGCGAGGATGTGTGTGTGTGTGTGTGGGCTTGATGGCCATGTGCGTGTCCTTTGTCCCCGTCCTGCCATCGACATTCGAGGTCCTGTCACTCCGCTCTGTGTCATTCATTCATGCGGCCGTCTGAAGGCTTTTCATTAAAAATCGTTTAATCCACGCTATCATTTTCCCTTGCGCCTCCTCGCTGTTCCCACCACCCGGCACCACCCGGCACCACCGAGCACCACCACATCCTTCTGCTCGTTATCCTGCTTGCCAATTGCTCATTGATGCAAACGTCATTTGATTGTCGTCATTGTTGCACTGACAAGGACAGACGTCATCGACATTGGCAGCAGTGTTGCCAGTGAGCTGAGGAGTGGGCTTGGCTGCAGCAGTTGGCTCCTCGATTTGTTTTTTATGTGCCACAGCCCCCATCATGCCCCAGTCAGTTAGCCTTGACGAATCACCCACGTGAACCTTGGACTCGCTCGGTTTTGCTGTTTAGTAACCCAAGGTCCTTGCCTAATCACATCAGATGCAGCAAGCACTAAAGTGGAATGGTTATATGGATTATATGTCTTGATCCAAAAGGCATGAGCCCCAGATGTGACATAAGATGAACTTGTATAAGTAATTGATCAATCAATATTTGTTATATTATGAAGCTTAGCTGTTGCAGTGCCTTTAAGAATCGTGCATGTAACTTTTTATAAACAGCTCTTTATTTTCTAAAAGTAATTCAGAAACCAATTGAAATACAACTTCCTTTCAATAGAAAGCTTTTCACATTCTTAAAGCCAATTGGGCAGAAGAATTCCAAAAGCGGGAGTAATTCGAATTTTCACTTCTTGGTTGTCTGCTGTTCTGTTGAAGCCGGAATTTGTCGCCTTTTACGCATCGTACTTCCATTTGATTAGATCGGCTTTTAGGGACACACGTGCCATGGGTAAAAAGGCGGCACGCATCCTGTTGTGTCCCACTCCTTGTTTAAAATTTGCACGCTCATGGCTTTGAGAGTTTTTCGGCTTATCGGGCGGCACAACTTTCCTCATAATCAACATCAAAAAGTACTCAAGTCAGCCCTCCTGTGTGCACATCGTGAGCAGCAGCTATTATTATGCCCGTTGGAACCGCCGTCCCCCGAAACCCATAATCAATATCAATGCGCTTAAAAAGGAAGGAATCAACGTGATGTTTTCCTTAAAAAAAAGGTTGTCATCACAGCGCTCGCAACATCAGATACTGAGCATCAGCATCTGCGGCTTCTTGGATGAGTATGTTGATCAAAATTTGTTTTGTCACATCGATACGGCGTGACTTTTGACAGCCCTCCCAGCCCCTCATCACCATAACTCAAGCGATTTAAAGGCGGTTCAATAACCGACCCCTTGTGCTCTATCAGTTTTTCGCGACCAAGCCATCTTTGCCAACGAGGCCTAGAGTTTCCCAGAACAACGGTCCTGCATAATGACGACCAGGATTGGGGATTCTTTTTTATGTATTTGCGGTGTAACTTAGCGAGAAAGAAGGCGGGATGAATTCAAATTATGGAATTATAGTTCTTTAATAACATCCCCTGCCACTTTAATAAAATGAGCGATTTTTTTAAAATTATTTAATATTCATTCTTTTTTGATACTTGTAATTTACCTTACAGGTAATAGGACATGTAGATAACGAATTTTTAAGAAGTTCATAGCCGTCTTCTCTGTTTTTTCGGTCTTTGTTATAAATACAAAATTTATAAATATATATATTTATGTCTCCTATTATTATTTTTAGCTGTTCATCTTGGTTGGTTGTTTTTTGTCTCGTCAAACGCGTTTAATGGCTGCCATTTTGTGTCTGCGATGTCGTTTGGTGGTTACCTCAAAAGTGATGACAACGAAAAATACTTTAGAATGACGAATATTTAATACCCTCGACAATTTTAGATACTTCAATGTGGCTTCAGTGCAATTATATTATTTTTTAAAAAATATTACATGCTAAAGAAGTTATAAATAATAGTTGCCAAGAAAATTCCACAATTGTTGAAGGAAATGTAACTTTTAATTTAAAAAGCAATTTAGTTTTTCATACTTTATTTGTGTGAACAACACTGACTGCTTCTTTACTTGTTCCCGGGAACAGACATTTCCAGTTTCCGGGACAATAAGGACCGTTTTGGTCCATTAAAACGAGGGGCTGATTTACAATGCAGCGCTTATTATTTGTAGCCCGCTTATTAAAGCTCCTTTTCTCGCACTGTGGTGTAAATCTCCATTTTCTGATACTCTAAAAGAATGCTATTTAATGCTATGTAAGACATAATAGATATAAGAATCCATTTTAAAAACGGTGTTTAATCTTCTGGTTTTAATATATCATGTAGCTGTAATCACAAAAGTAACTATCTGTCACCTTAAATATTTTAGAATGTGAAATTTTATTCGCGAAATTCCTGGTTCGTCCCACCGTGCGCAGCTCAAGCCCCCCGTAAATATGAGCATAAAGAAGCGAAATCAAGGAACGAGGCTGCCGAGCTATGGCATAGATATCAGGGCTGAAAAAGCGCGGAAAAGCCGGGGGAAAAGCCAGTGGAAAAGCTTATGCTCCTGCGGTGAATGTTCGCTGCTGCTTTGTGATGTTGTTAACTTTACGTGATGTTTGCCTTTCACCTGATATACTTTTGGCCGCCTTATTTGGCTTATTAAAATCTCACTTCATTTGTCGCGCACAGCGCCCTTCGCACAGTAATTACACCGAGCAATATGCCAAATATACATTTAGACAGTAGGGGGTCCCCAAATACTCCACAAACATTCCGTTTTATTTTTAATAATAGGTTTCATGGTGACTAGTCTCGTAGATACTGCGGCTCTACTTTCATACAATCCCAATTATATAATCTTTATTGAATTTTCGTTTTCTGGGGAAACTAGCATAATAATATCAGTTTTTCCAACTACCCACATGGGTCTGTCCATTTCCAGGGCACATAACAAAAGCGGAAAACAGGAAAATATTACGAAAAGTAGCAAACAGAAGTGGACGCTCAAAAAGTAAAAATCATAATTCTTCACCCAGTTCCTACTCGGCCCCATTTCCGTGGAAAATCCACTGCGGGGCTCTGCTGCCACATGACTAGAAACAAAGTTTGCGGCTGACTTTAAATTTAAAGCCCCCAACCCGGGAAAGCGAATGGAAACTGTGGGAAAAGGGGGCGGAGTCGGCACCGCCCCCTGGCCCGAAATGGCTGTCATATGCTAATTTCCATATGGTCAACCCTTTTGGAAGGCAACGACCCAACGAAAATTTTAATAATTTTCACCGAAGTTTTCGCCGGGCTTCAACTTTCCCAGTGCGTTTTCCACGCCGCCCCTCCACCCGTCCATCCAGCCACCACCCCTTTTTCCGCTGCCTTTTGCAGGCTAATTGTATGCTAAACGGTTCAGGGCGATGGTGGGGAGTCGCCGTGGAAGTGGCGCTGAGAATCGGGGGCTTTCTGGGGATTTGGGGGCGCGGCTGGATGGTTTTAGCCAAAGTTTTTGTGGCACTTTTCGCAACTCGGCCAGACGAAAACCCGCCGAGGGACACATGAGACATTATTGCTGGCCGGGGGTGGGGAAAGGGGATTGGGGCGCACAACTTTGATGGCCCGAACTGCCCCTATCAACATGATAGGCGGGTAATGACTTTAATTGTTGTAGTCAAGTTAGAAGTGCTCATATCCCCAGAAAGCCCACCATCAAATATTAGGCAAATTTAAATGGCTTAAACAGCATTCGAGTTGGGTTTGATAGAGTTTCAAAGTTTCGAAACTACAATCAACAGTATAGAAAGTGCTAAACTCAACTACGAAGACGTTACCAGGAAATGCTGAAATATGTGTACATTGAATCATAACCGCAGCATTGAATAAAATATAAATCACTTATGTTTTCCATTACAAACTAAAAAAGCGTTTTAAAAGTACAGCAAAAAGGGTTGAGCAAAAGGAAGCGCTGCACATTCGTGCCTGCACTTTCGAATGCACCACCAAACGACAAGGATATTTTTCACTTTACTTTACTTCGCTGCCAACAAAATACAGGAGCAAGGCGAAAGGGACGAAAAGGACGAAAAGGAAAGCCACGTCTCTCACATGACAGCACTGGGCGGAAATTATATATGGAATTCAGGGCCATGGCCGAAGCCACTTGTTGGCCCCGGCCCAGGACTCCTGCCCTCGTCCTGTCGTCCTGCCGTCTGAGTCCTGGATTTCCGCCTGCGATGTTGCCAATGTTAATCGAAGTTGTGTGCAGGCGAAAAAATGTGTTCGGTTCGTGGCGTTATCTCACGTATTGGGGCAGACATAAAAACAAATTACATGTAACTGGGATGGGGAAGCGCTGCTTAAGCGGCTTTTATTTGCAAAAATTGTAAATGGCATTTGTCTCTGTCCCAGTCTCTCTGTCCCTGTCGCTCTGCCTCTGTCTCTCTCCCTCTCGCTGTCGCAGCGACCCTGCGTTGAGCCATTTCCGGTGTTATGCATTCCGCTTCCGGCCAGGCGAGCCAAAGTGCAGAAAAAGTTTATCAATATTGAAAAGTTTTCGCTTGTATTTACGGCTGTCTGCCCCAATGGTTTTCGTGGCATATATGGCTGGAGACATGCCCACAGCCGAATAGTAGTCATAACAATAAACCCGGTTCATAAATAAGTTATTAGTCAGTGTTCGGAGTCTCTTGAATGCGGGATTGGTCTATAAAAAATGCTTATAGACTAGAAAACTGCTTATAGCTCCATACGATTGCTTTGCAAATGTGAATTATAGGATAAAAACTTGCCTTAATGTTGATTAAGGGATCTAATTTAAATGGGCAATTATGCTGTCATCTCAACTACTTCTATTTAAATGTACGCCCTAAACAACCCGTAAAACCCAATTAAATATTAATCTGTAATTAAGTAAGTTTTCAATAATTTTCCGTTTCGCCTGTGTCACCAGCTTAAAATTCGCTTCATCATTTATTCATTATCTATGGGTCCTGCCGATGAACTTTCCTCCAAAATATATTCATTTATCCGAAGGGTTGTCTCTGTCTCCCGTTCCGCTCTTGTTTTGATGGAAACTTTAAACCCGACCCGAAACAAGAAGTTTCCCCACCAAGAACAGATTTGTAACTCAACTCTTGGAGTCGGGTGAAAGCACCTTTCACTCGCCCAACATCCGCCACTTTGGCAAATGGGAATTCGTTTTATTTGATTTGATGGTCACATTGCGTGACAGTAATTACAAAATAAATGCAAACATCTGCACCAGATCACAGGCGAAGTCACGGAAGAAAGTGTTTCTGTTTTCCTAAGGGATGAGTGCTGCATATGTGGCCCGGCTGGGGGAGTGGGTGGGTTTCGGGTTGAGGGTGGATGGTTTACGGTGTATGGTGGTTTCTCCCATTGTTATTGTTGGTAATTTGAGTGGCGATGCACACACTAGCACTTTCCTTTGATGGATTGGCCTGCCCAGATGCAGTTGGATAAACAGAGGAAGGCGGATATGTATTCGATTACATGTGTAAGTTGCGCTTAAGTTTTTTCCATTTTCCCTCTGTGTGACAAATTTTCGACAACAGCTGAGACCAATTGCCCTGCCCTGGCCACCCTCGTAGTTTTCCACCTTTTCAACTTGCTCGCTCTATCAATCAACGGGAAGAAGAGCAATCATAAAACTGCCATTAAGCTAAAGACGAGCTCTATCATAAATCTCAATCGGTAATCTTTGGGTAAACACTCGAAACTTGCAACGTGCACCCTAACCCCAACCTAACCAACCTGTCTTGGGCGACTGTCCTCCCCCGATGCGTCGGATATTTACGGTATTAACATATTGTTTACTTTCTTCTTTATCTATGAGTGCAGCAGTGGCTGCCAATGCCCCGGCCCTTATTGATTTTGCAATTTATCACACGAACTTTTTGTTCTTCAGCGGAAACGGAAATGGCGCAAAAAAGTGGTCACGGCTAATGGCATCATAACCGTACATAAAATATTAATGGATAGAAAACCCTCCCTCTCTATTTCCATACCATAAATGTAATTGTTTCGGTTAGGTGAGTACATATATTTTTTTTCAATTTTTAGAAGAGCTGGAAAATAAAGAAACGTTTATTCTGTTTTCCACTCTAATGAATATCTAACTCAAATGTTGCTAGTCTGGCAAACCGAAAAACGTGTTAATCTCAGCCAACTTCACTTCAATGCATGCTGATAGTCAAGCAATAAAAAAGGACTAAAATCGCAAATGAAAAGTAAATGAAATCTGATTATTACTCTCGTTTATTTTAAGCATTTTTATGTACACTTATAGATATAGCTACGCAAATGCAGAAGAGGTGAGTAAAATCAATCGGTATCCTTTCGGCAAGGGCCACTCATTCAAGTGTTTTTCGAGGCGCCCAATAAAGGACTCTCGAACAAGCCTGCCCCCCACCCCCGCTCTGAATGGCACTCCAAAGCCCCAAGAAAAACCAACACGAACAACACTGCGAGATTCAAAGTTTGCACTCGAAGTGCGTGTGAGGGAAATCGTGCGAGTGTTTGAGTGAGTGAAGTGCATGTATCGGACATTTTGATTAGCTTTGTGACTGGACGTCTGCCGGAAATGGAAATACATACAACAAAAGGGGAGAGTAGCTGCCGGCGGGTAGGTATATGGTATTAGTGCCCCAAAATCATTACTTGCCAAATGAGTAATCTGAAATTATTACCCTACAATATGCTGTGATTTGGGTGGAAAATTGCACGAGCTAATATGAATCAAGTTTCATAACTGGAAAATCCATCACCGAATATAAATTCAACTTAGTTTCACTCAGTCAAAGTAGGCCGGAAGCGGACCGGAAATGGTTACGCCTCATCCATCGCAGCTAGGGCTGTTCGAGAGCCTACATACCAAAATCGAAATCACACTGTTCGACTTATGAAGGGTCCTCGACAGCAGGTGGATTAGGAGCGGTGTTCGGGGTCTGATACGACAGGTGCCAGGTGCCTCCATGCTCCTTCCTCATGGCTCCTTCGCCCAGCCAGCAAAAACCAACCAGCCAGCTGATTCTGACTCCGGCTCAAGTTTGGCATGAAACAACAATAAATATCGCACCACACACTGAGCCCCTCCAATCCCTACCTTCCTGCTCCACCACCACCACAAACACACACCCACCCACACACTCACATGAATACCACACACACGACGCAAATTGCTTAGCATACTTTACGGCTTCAATTGGCAATTGGCAGCCTTTGAATTTTGTTTCCCCACCCACCCCATCGCCCCACACCTTTTCCTTTTCCGCTCACATGCCGCAGGCAAGGGGCTTTTGACACAAGTTGGTTGACGGCTTAAGGGGGCTGGGTGTTGGGTGTTGTGGAGAATGGCGCTTGGGGGACGGTCCTAAGAACGCCGCCTGCCTGTCAGCTGACAAGTTGGCAACTTCTGTTGTTGTTGTCGGTTCTGTGGAATTCCCCTTTTTTTTCCTAGGCGCACTCAGAAAAATTTAAAGCAAAAAATTTGGCATACAAATTGACAGGGGAACCTAGAGCAATGGATCTAACTAGTATCTAGTTAAACTTCTAATATCGTAGTATATGGAAGAGAAAGAAAGAAATCTTTAAAATGGAAATTCAATACAGAGATACTTACATATTTCCATAGTCCGAAAAATTAACCGTTTCTATGGCATTTTCTTGGATTTTAAGCGATAATTGTGGTCATGAGCCCATAGTGCGACTGAATGTGCAACGCCGAGAAATATTTTGGTAGTCGAGTTGGCCCGCTGCGAGTTCCTTCGACCTTTTCAATCGACTTTCAACAGCTTATGACACCCTGCCTTATTATGACCGTCATGGCTGTCAAGATGGGAACCCGTTCCTCAGACGCTGTCTAATATCTTCATTAAGCCGGAGCGCTCGGCTTGTACCTTCCGTTCCAGCTCCACCCTACCCCGCGCGCAGTCTCTATTTGTTTTTCCCGAAACCTCTCACCCCGCACTCGCACCTGAGCTCTTTTTTGACAGGCCAGACAGTTCAGGTGTAAAATAGTTTGCCACGTCAGGCGGCTGCGTTTTTGGCCGCCTATCTCTGTCTCCGCTTTCTCCGCTTATTGATTTTCCACCTTCACAAATGTCAGGACAATCAATCTGACGTCTTGACTTTGGACCTCAAACGCCCGCCAGCGGTCAGTTGTATTGGAAAACAAAGGGCATGAATCTTTTCAGTTTTTCCCGTTTTTCCAGTGCTTCGTCCCACGCGAATTTTGCGCCAAGTCATTGATTTTTGAGAAAAGACGGGTTCTCAAATCCTTTTTCGTTCCACAAATCATTTTGTCTAATTGCTTTGGATTTCTCAGTAATCCTCGAGGCGGCCCGCCGTGACCTATCCTTGAACTGCCAAGGTCAATCGACATCTTATATCTAGATTTATATCGTAGGCTTCACGTTTGATCCTATAATTGTGGTAACAAACCGTAGGTTTCTACAAATGTCGTTCTATTTATCAAACAGTGAATCATATGATTTTAATGTTTAGCTCTTTAATTCACCTGATTTGATATGAATTTATTCTTTAAAAAAGCAATCGCTTAAGATGCGCAAGTTTATTCCCAATTGGCCAAGTCTGGTTGACAAAAGTTAAGTGCTCATTTTCCAATGCGCTGCTATCAACAGTTTGATAACTTTGCAGACATTAAATCGTTCACGGTTTGCAAAGCGTGAAAAGAAAAGCAAACAGCTGTAGGGAAAAACTTGTGATAAGAACTCTTGGCTCATGCTCGACATCAATCTGTTTTCCCCCTTCTGCATTAAGTCAACAATTTGATATGCATTTTGTTTTGTTGCTGCAAACACATCGCTCCTCTGTCTCAGTGGGTTTTGGAATTTTCAAAGTTGCCTTAAGCCCCCCGTGCTGCAACTTCTGACAGCCGGTGATTGAATGTTTGGCAACGACATCGGGGATTAACTCGGCAGTTATCCTTATCAGCAGTCTGATGCCTCCGGGGCCATCCAGACGCTCGTTGGCCAGACTTGGCCCTAATTGAAGTGGCAACTAGCTTTAAACTAATTCCCGGGGACACACGCTTCAGTCATATGTTTGTTCTGAAAGTGTGCCTGCGCAGATAAAAGTTATAAGATGAATTTGTTATTGATTAATGTCCAAATCGCATAGACTTGCCAATTTCTTGTGCATAATCCCTAAACGCAAATTATGCACGTGTTTTATTTACTTAATTTTAATGCATTTTCTTAGGGTTTTTAGTTAGATTGACTATGCAGAGAAATTAGAGAGTTTAAACATTACGTCTTTGTTGCACAAAAATGTTGTAAAATTCAAAAACATTTAACTAGTATTTTAGAGACTTTGCCTTGAGCTCTTGTGTGTTTTTGTGATACATTTAACTTTATATAAAACGTAGCTATTGATTTTTCTGATTAATAAATGGACAACTAGTTTCCAAGCAAATAGAGAAATTTGGGATCGAGTGCAATATTTAAAGATGCAAATGCACATAAGCCTATAGGGTTTTACTACTGACTGTGTTTGAATAAAATGTCATAAACAGCAGCTCACTTAATTAAATATTGGTTACTGGCATCTTTTGATATTTCTGATATTTATTTTTTCCTCTTAATTGCTACAATTTTAAAGTCTTCGTTCACTGTTTTTTTTTAATGCAAGAAAGTTTCCTGGAAAACGATACACTATAGAATTTTCAATGCTTTTAATGATATCATTTCTCCCTTACTCGAGTTATGAATATTGCAAAGGAAAAAAAAAAAGACTCCATTACTATATTGGTTAATGAAAGTTGAATACATTTCGCGGTGACATGTTGCTTTACTTTGTTAAAACTTAACAAAAAAGTTGCATTCGCTTCCGTTCAGGATAATTAATTTTTTCGATAGCCCATTTTAATTTTTTCCATAATAACTCTTTTGCGGGCCGAAAACTTTTGTAGTTGTTTACATGACCCCCATCCCCCCCGCGAAGAATAACTGTTAGGATCCACAGCCCGTTATTTACCTTATGTAAATGTAAATGCTTATCAACAGGCAGCCGCTCTCCGTCTTATACGCCGAAACAACGAGAGCCGAAGAGAGCGCAGCTCGCTCTTAAATAGCAGAACTCTCTGCTACAGTTCAAGTTAATACAAAGTAACGTTGAGTTTGTTTTGTATGTGTGGGCGCGCTGGGCGGTGAAAGGTGAAGCAGGTCCAGAAATGTAATCAATAATTTTAAATATTTAATGCGCTAGCGAGAGAGTTTTTCCAGGAAAGTTGTGAAAAGAGGTATTTTCTTTTTTAAAACTATCTCAACAAAAATGTTCAGTTTTAGATTTAATTTTGCATCTGAAACTATTTACCTTTATTTGTATTTACAAGCCAGAATTATGGACTCACCTGTGCCAGCAACAACTCACCTCCCCCGCACTCCACCTACTCTATCTTTGCTCACCAGACAAATGGGATCCACATGCGAGCGAGTTTGCGCTGACGTCGAAAGAGAGTGGCGCTCTTTTTGCCTACTCTTGCTCGTACTCTTTATGACGGCAGGAAACGTCGCGCAAGGAAATCGCAAATGTTTCCTCTTTCGTGTGCGTGTGTGTGGTGTCCTCGGTGCTGTTTCGTCTGTGTGCGTGTGGATGACATTGTGGCGCTCGTTGAGGCAGCTCCAGTTGACGGGCCAGTAGTCGTTGCGAAACTTTTGCTGGAGCAACGCGTCGGACAACTGGCGGTGTTGTACCTATCGTTATCGGCCATCGTTAATCGATTGTCGGTAATCGCCTATCGATTATAAACAATCGTTATCGGTTATCGCGTGTGTCGACCTTGGGGGTAATTAGTGTTAACGGTAACTTAACCATGTGCAACGTCTCCAAGCGAACATTGGATCATCCGCAGGACTCCAAAGGCCTCCGAATGTCCAGGTGAGCCCGAATGCTTTTCCACCCAGTTTTGCCACCCGGGTGAACAGCTAGCCACCCCGAAAATTAGCCTCGTTTGGCTTGAATGCAAACAACTAAAGTTAAACTACGTCTAATGTCGATTTAATTATGTGAAAATAAAAGTTATGACTTCGTTTTTCGGCTTTTAGCTCATCCTAATTGGGCGATCAACGGTAATTCGCGTGGTCGGGACGAATCCAATAAAAAGTTTAAGAAGTAATTGAAACTAATTAAAACTATGCTCACCGAAATATGCACCAAATATTTGCTAACAGCTTTATGATGCCATTAAAGACCGGCCAAAATTTGAGGGGGAAAAGTTGGCGGCCAATCAAATTTGAGTGCTCCAACTTAAAATTAAATTATTTTGCTCTACTTTAACTTGCATAACTCAAGCCACTAATTGCTCATGCTGCTCTTAACAACACAATTTCAAATGGAGCTCATAAACTAAGTCATAAGTATTTTGCAGTGCCTGCAAATTCGACTTAACTTCTTACATGCCAAAAAGCCATAATTATTGTGATTGTTAAAACGAACTAATGGATTGATTCGAGCTATTCACAGCTCAATAGTTGAGGTTTATGGGGGCCTTGAAGTTATGATAATGAAATGCCTGATTAAGTGACAGATACAAAGCGCTCAGTTCGGACAACAAAAGGTAGCAAACCGTTTTAGCGCCTGAAAAACCCGCAGGCATTAAGATACCAGCTCAGATAGGCGGAGAGGTGATCGTGGGAACGAACTTTGACCCCTGCCAGTGCATTCGCTTTTAATTAAATGGGAGAGTGGACAGTGGAGGCCAAAAGTGACTTTTGAAATGGTCAGGCAGATAAAAGTGCAATAACTATAAAGCGGGGGTGGCGCAAACGCTATCGGCAGTCGGATCCTGGGGTCGTGGACTGGGCGAACCCAAACACGCACAAATTTGTTAAGCGGGTCACGTAGTCCGGGAAATCCCATGCCATCCCGGCCAGCCCCTCTGGGTGTTGTCATCAACACGAAAATAAAAATAGAAAATTAAACTTGAAACGCGCAAAATGGCTACAAATGCTCTTGCTCTGCGCTGTGAAAATCGATTTCAATAAACTTTAATTCGTTTTCGTTTTCCCCACTGAAGTCATCGGATGTGGAAACCTTGAAAATGACGCAACAAATTAAATGCCAATAATTTAAAACAATTGCCGACTCAAAATGCCAAGTAAAAGCAACCTTAAAAAGCGACCAGAGCGAGATAGCGTTTTGTTTATGGCTTTTAAATCTAATTAAATTCCCATAAAGACCGCGAGCGATATCAAAAAACAGCGCTGCACGTAGAGTAAATAAATAAAAAAAAAAATTATTTTAAACTTCAAACGGGCTGAACGACTACCAAGCCCCGCAAATAATTGAAAAAGACAACTAGGGGGCGGAAAATGCAAAACGGCGATGGGCAACAAAGGGTTAATGTGCTGCAGTAAGTGCGTGTGACAGTCCGCGAGGGCAAACTAAAAAGGGGTTGATGTAAATTGCACTAATGACCTGCATTTTGAGTTTGAACAGCGATTCATAATTTAGCCAAATGATTCGTCGAACAGAAGGTGGGAACTCAACCACCGGACTTGTGTCGCATCGAAACACGCAAAATGCAAATGCAAAGCCCTGCCTTAAACCTGTTCAATTTTATTCACCGACCCACTCATCGTTTGGCGAATTATTCACCATTTGAGAGCGGAATCGCCGTCTACAGACCTCAAGTTAACAACTTTTGTCCAAGTTTCAGTAGCAATTTTAACCCATATATCCAGGTGATTAGTGGTTCGCAATCCGTGTGAACTTCATGATCCTGAAAACCTGTTACAGATCCTTATTATATCTATTATTTTTTTTTATGTGTAAGGTACTGCTAGCGTTAAAGAACGAGTATCTTATAGTTGAGTTCGATGTACTTATCTTGGCTTGAATCGAAATTATATTTAAATGCCGTCCACAAGTGGACTACATGCCAAAAAATACCTGTCTTGAATTACCCGTTATACACTCAATATGAAAATGTATCAAATTGAGTCTAAAGCTGCGCAATCTACACTTGAGATCAGTATCTACCGGCAAGTAAAATAGCTACATATAATGTTCCAAAGATATTAACCCAATGATAAGATCCGTATTACGAGACATATAAACCATATAATGACCCGTCGTAATCAGGTGGCGTCAATCGTACCTCTAAATGGTTTGAGATCATTATTCACACGCTCAGAACAACAAAACTGGTGTCATTCAACCTCGGGGCCGCTTGTTTAGCGAACATCATTTTGAAAAAAGCTTTGATAAGAACTGTGCGTCGGGTCAGTGGGTGGTTGGGCGGTGCGAGGTGGGCGGTGCGTTGGGAGGAGGGCCCCATATTCGTGAAAAGCTCAGAACGGAGACGATGGCGCAAGCTCACTGCATGTTTGATGGCCTGGCATGTATATAACAAGTAAATTGCGCTAAATTTCTCTCAGTATCAGTCCGCGAGCGAGGCAAATGCGAAGATGTCAGCGATCACCATACGCGCCATGACAATTGGGGATTACGAGGAGGTCGAGGCCTTTCTCGCAGTGCATTTCTTCAAGCACGAGCCGCTGATGCTGATCCCCCAGGAGGATCCCAAGCAGAGCGAAGTGTCTCCGGCGGAGTCTGAGCTCCACCGTTCGCTCATACCCCAGGATCTCTCCCTGGTGGCCGTCGACGGGCAGCGCATTGTCGGCGTGGTTCTGGCCGGTGAACTGGTGCCCGAGGATCTGGAGAGGGAGTACCAGGAGGCGGAGCAGAAGGAGATCACGTGCCTGCTGGACAAGATACACAAGTTTCTGGCCGGGATCGAGCTGCAAGCCAACATATTCAAGCACTACGGAGTGGAGCGGGCGCTGTACCTCTACATGCTCGGTGTGGACACCTCCATTCGGCGGCAGAGAGTGGGCACCCGCCTGGTGGAGGCCACCATTGAGCTGGGTCGCCAGCGGGGATTTCCCGTCGTCACATCTACCTGCAGCAACCTAAACTCCAAACGCCTTATGACCGCCCTGAACATGGAGTGCATACTCACGAAGGATTACGCGGACTACAAGGACGAGCTCGGGGAGATCGTCCTGCGGGCATCCGAGCCACACACCTCCGCCAGTGTCGTGGCCATACGGCTGTAAGAGTAGGGAAGTTACCAAAGAATATGGAACCACGGCTCAGTTATAAACTCATAGCAACAGGCATTTGTTGATAGTCAATATAGGAAGGGGGAGTTGTAAGAAACTGAACGGATTTGGATAGATAAGAAAGCTCGGTTTATTTGTAGGCCTTGTAATGAACTTCGTATTGTTTTCAGTTCAAGTACATAGGAAATCCAACTATTATCATAAGTGTTTGTTGTTGACTTCTAGGGTGTTGCAAAATAAATAAGTACGCATGCAATTAACCGGGTATTTCCCAGCACTGTCCCATCGGATCGTAACTCTTCCACATAAATCACTTTGGAAAATCTGTCCGATTTGTCTGTGCGATTTTAAGTGTGGGATAAGAAATCCTGCGATTTGCTTCTGCCCAACATGAGCAGTTAAAGTCGTAAACGAGGACAGCCACTTCTTCCACGTCGAGTGGCTCATCCCACGAACTTTGCCCTCCCATTAGCTCGGCCTTGCTGCGGACCCACTTCATCGTATTTCATCTTCGTCGTCCATTAAAGGGACGTAGCACTGTTGTCGGCACTGCGGTTGCCCTGCTCTCGTTTTTCCGCTTTCGCACTAAAACTAATTGTTGTTTTATTGTGTTTGTAATCCAATCCACTGGCGAAACGCTAGCCACATGCGATGCAGGCGCAAACCATACATACATACATATATATATATGAGATACACATGGGCTAGGGATTACTCCCCATCTTCGTCTTATCTGTGATTATATATAAAACATATGATTGTGTAACATGTGCGTTGTTTTGGTTTCGATTGGCCGCGAAGGCTGAGCAGAATTATGGATCTCACACTTGGCTACCTTGAGCAGAAAGCTTTCTTTTGACGCTAACCGAAAAGCTTTTCTGATTCTTCTCTGGTCGGAAGAACATAGAGGCTGTGACAATTCTCCCAGATACTTTTTTTATGCTGCCGAGTTCACTCGATGAAGGCTTGTCGGAATCGGAATAGCTGGAGGTAGTTAGTAACTTGAAGGATTAGCATTCGGTACATAAAATTTGTCGAAAACATAAAAATTCATTTTTGAGTAAGCTGGTGAGGCTGGAAGTGCAACAGAATATTTTGGAATGTAAATGGAGTCGAGGGACTGGGACTCGATTGGAATGGGTCCTTTGGGTGGCCAGACAAAGTCCTGTCTGGTTGAAAATTCAGCAAACAGACCAAAAACCAACGTAATTTACATGTCTGCAGGATAAGTTCGACAAGAACGGAGCAGGAGGGGCAAATCTGAGGAAAGTCAGAGGGATTTCTACTACCGCTTGGCCTGAACAGTCTGTTTGCCATGTTTCGCCAGACTGGTAACAGTTGTTGCTGACCCCTGACCCCCAAATAGAAAAACTCGATTGGAGATAAAAGCGCACAGTCTCAAATTGCTTAATCAACACCGAAGGTTATAATGTGGAGCAATCGATTAGATGACTATAGCAGCCCTTTAGCCAGATTCTCGGAGGATCAAGTTTTAATTAAAAATGCTTGAAAAAATGTTGCTAACAAAGTCGCCAGCATAATGCAGCAAAATTGCCTAAAAAGAAAGCCGCTGGCATGGAAAAACATTTTAACAACCACATCCCGCAGTGGAGGGCAGTGAAGCCATCCATGTTGGTCGGCATATTTGCAAACCGCCACAGTTTTAGGTGCACTGAAATTTCTCCAAATATTTGCGCAAGTGAATTTTTGATTTATGCCAGCAAAGCGTGACCTAAAAATTTTTTCATACTCAGCCAAACTAATTAAAAGTGAAAAGTTGACATTTTCTAGTTGAATTTTTGATTTATGGCGCGAACTTCCCAACCGCAGCGAAAAATTTAATGAAAATTCTATCAAAGTTTGCGGCACTCTCCGTGAGTTCGGGTTATTTTGCGGCACGGAAAACTTGCAACATATGGCTGCCCAGTCTCCCAGCTTCCCGCTTGCCCAGCTGCCCTGCATGACCCGACCTCCGTCGGTTTTGTTATTGTTTAAGTGACCCTAATGAAGATTAATTTAGAACAAGTGCTACACTCACTGCGTGAGCGTTTGTGCAGCCGATCGTCTATTTTAATGTTGAAAAAAAAACAGAAAAATCTCGCTTATATGACACAACAAATAAGATATTGTATGCATCGACCTAAAACACTATACAAGATTTTTGAACCAACAAAAGATTTTCAAATTGTTTCCTATCTCATTCTTTAAATCAGGGTCTCCTGATTTTATCTAGAGAAAATTAATTGATTAAGCAATTTCCATAGTCAACTCCGTGGGGAGCATATATATATTATTTTTTTCAATCGAGGGGACTATCCCAATTCATGCTTTCTTAATTAATGAAAAATATACTCAGAAAACGATTATGCCCATGCATAATTAAAATATTCTGAAATATTTCAGTGAGCGGCAGATACCGATTTCGATTTCGATTCCGAATAGATTTAACTGCCTACACAAAGTGTAACAAGTTTAACGAATTCAAACTAAGTAGTTTCAATTCGGCTCGTTTATCTGATTTTCCTGAAGTGGTCAGTCTGCTTCCACATAATTTTTACCCAAGCTGTGAGTATTTTTTTTTAGAAATTCACTCTGCATGGGGGGTCTAATATTTTAATCAAAAGTAAACTGAATTGCATGAATATTCAAGTTTTATTTATAAAATTCAATACAATCATGTTGTGTTGCATTTTTCGAATAAGATGATGAAGAAATAAATAGTTCATATAAGATATGAAAGATACCTGGACATCTTAAAAACAGGGTACACAAAATTAAAGCATCTACATAAATTTTGGACTAAAAACACACAACTATCAGGAACGAAGCATGTCGAACTGCTTGTAAGCTTTAAAACCGATTTAAAAATTAAAGAAAAAACACAAGAGAGAGACGAAAGGGAAACCGCAGTAAAAAATATTAATAAGCCGAACTGATTTATGTGTCTGCTGCAGTGCGGTTCAGACGCGACCACTTAAAAAACTTGGCTCAACCTATCGCCAATCCGATTCATGGTCTAACCACTATTTGTAGCGGTTTTCGTTATCCTGAGCCCTTCATCTGCACCCATATGTGGGTCCTAGGTCCTGGCCACGATTATCGCTGCTACGATCGGCGCCTGCGCAACAGGTATGGTCAGCAGAAGGTGGCCAAAACGGCTGGTTCTGCAACTTTGTGCCATTGGAGTATCGATCTTGGGCAGCGGGCGTGTGCATGACAAATGCCTTCTGATTTATTGACGTACTGAGTACCTCTCTGCCTGTGCGTCGGCCTTGGTCACGTTCTTTGTCGTCGTCGGTCGACTTCAAAGGGCCGCACCGCCACCTGCTGGTTAATAATAGAGGTACCATATTGTGGGCATGTTAGTGGAAGGGGTTATGGATGCACAGCGCTGGAAAATCGAGAATAAACGATATAAATAGCCGAGGAAACTAAAATGACTATCGCTTTCTTCACTGACCTGTTTTAAAGTTAAACATTTAAGATAATTCGTTGCAGAGATATTGAAATCTTCGTGAATTAGCAAAAAAAAAATCAATTTAATCTATTTTTTTTGAGATATTGCCATTTTAGTATCTAAATAATATGCAGTTACCAATTTTAGGTATTTTGTATTCTTTTTTCCCCGAATATTGTGTCATTTTTTGTGAGCTAACACATTTTTTGTATCTCTATCTTAAGCTGTTACACTTAACACTCAATCACGAGTTTATCGATCACACAAATCATATTGGAATGTTCTTAGTGAAATTGCCACACAGAAATCACAGAATGAGGAACACGAAAGCAAGCAACAAATTTTAAGAAACGATAAATTATTATGAAGCATAGAAAACTGGGATGAAAAATTAAGTTGGCGTGAATGCAAGTCATTTGTTATATTTAGTAGATGGCATTAGAGATTCCAGTGAGTGGTTGTCGCGTTTTATATGACTGTTTAGTGGCTAGTCGCTGACCTCAAGCCATTCGCGTGTTTCGTCACTACGTAGACCGCCCATTGCACTACTTTCTTATTTATACTGAAGAATAAATAACAAGCTGAATTCCGGAATTAATTACTTCTTTAAAATACATTTTTATAACTTTAGTCTGCAACATATTAGAAAACAGTAGGAATGCGAATTTTAATATTTTCAAAAATTGTTGTTCCATTTTAAGTTCTTTTACAAATGTGCTCAAATTAGCTGGGGCAAAATTCGCGGCTCTTCGAAATGCTAATCATTCTGCAAATTAACATCCCGCCTACGGGTGCACTGAGTTCGTGCTGAGTTCGCTCCACCATAATATATGAAAACTTTCTAACCTCAGAGAGACACACCCGCATGAGCAGAAATGGAGGCACAAGCGCAGACACCCGATTACCGCGCCGAAAACGAGGAAACAAAATGGAAAGGACCCGGCTCCTCGCTCCGGCGTGGCCATATCCATTTTCCCTGGCTTTGTGCACGAAATGGCAGAAACGGGATTTTCAAACATATCGCATATACAAAATGCAAACACAAATCCCATAAATGTTTTGTGCCCCCCAACCAACGACTGCCACGAAGGGAAGTTAGAGGGTTTGCTGTGATGGGTGTACGGTAGTGATAAAAACTTGCAAAAAATATTTTCATATGTGAAAATGTGTAAAGTATAAAAGTTGTTCTCTACCGTTTGTGGCTGCTGCTGGCTGCTGGCTTTCAGGGCTGATTCTTCGGCGTTGTTTTGCCTGCTATTTTCCAGTTTGTTTTTTGCTTAGTGTGTTTTGCCACACTCCTGGCCGCTTTTTTGCACTCCTCTGTTTGCACTATGTGAGCATCAGGTGCTGTGGCAAAAGAAATTACAACAAATCCATTTGTAAAATTGCAAACCGAGACCGAGGCACCTCCTCCGCTTATCCCGTTGCCTTTGATGGCTTTTTCGGGTTTCTTTTTCGGCCAGTGGATGGCAATGACTGGCTTTCCTGCAGGATGACAGCCCGCTGCTATGAATGCTGTTTTGGGAGCAGTTTCTGGTGGCTAAAAAACTCGGTCCCTAATATAATTTTATTACGGCTCTACCATGTAACGAAAGTATTACCATTAATTGCGAAAAGTACTGGCGAGGGAGTTGTATTTATTTATCAAAGATTTTGATAGTATTTTTCCCAGCCACTGACAGCAGAGGATTTATTTCGATCTGTCACTGGGATCTCGCTTCTGCCCTTCACCTCAGCACAGTAACCAATTAGAGGAGCAGGTACAGCAGGTACACTCCTTCTCGGCCAGCTGGCCCCTGTCATTATGGACTCAAAAATCAAGACGGGAGCTACTCACTCGCTGCCTGTCATTTGCCTGTGCCAACATTCATCTTACTAAAGTTTGCACAGGCTCCTCCAAATCGCACTACCCACAAAGCTCTTCTGCCAGAGCAGTCCCCAGACTCGATCCCAGTGCCGGGACATTCGTCAATTTGTTGGTAAAAAGCAGCCAAAGTAAAAGCTGAGGTAGCAGCATCGAATCATCAGTGCAGCGTCTCGAACACCAGATACCCCTTACTGAACTCAACAGTTCGGCATTCAAAATCATGTAACTATGAGCTTATAAAATCTTATATCAGTTGGAATTTTTTGTTGCAGTCCTGTCTTGAATGGATGTTGCTCAAAATACCATTTAGAGGGTAACAATTTTTTCGTACATTCCAAATCTAATATACTGCAAGTACTCGTGCTCGTACCTGGAAAAGAGGAGGGAAAAAAATTGAAATGAACATTTTTCGAGCTACTCTGGATGCAACGGCAGCTTGGATATAAATTTTCAGCAGTGCCCCAGCCTTGCAGTCCCGAGTCCGTCCAACCCATCTCTCGGGTTGCTACACCCCATTTTGCTCCTGGTCAGCAAACTACACACGTCAAATTTCAAACAAGTTCGCCTGCCGCAGGACATGCAACAAACGGCCAACTTCCAGACACAGGTAGCCGGAAAAAATGCTGCCAACAAAATGTAGGAGCCATGTTGCCAGACTCCGGCGGAATTTGTGCCGTAGAGGGGAGCAGGAGCTGGATAGCTTGAGTTGGAGAGCTGAGGAGCAGCTCCTGCAGCTACAACACCTGGCATCTTTTTTCCCCAATCCCTGGCCCCATCGCCTTCTATCTTATTTCACGGCAACAATGGAAACGGGCAACTGGCGAGGCTGGGGCAAAGGAATTCCTGAGCTCAGGTTTATGCATAGCTAGCCGGCACAAGCAACCCGAATGCGAAATGCTTGTGATTTAAGTTTAAAGAGCCGTAGGAGAGGTTTAAGGTCAACAGAGTTTATTGCTTAAAAGTGGCAAGTTGGAACTGGGAGAAGGGTCGCCCATGGCAGATGAATACAATTAAGGGTTCGGTGGGCAGACTTGGAAAAAGCTTAAAAAGCCAGCTGGGCCTGCTAATTAAACGAAAACATTATTACCATTTGAGAATTTAATCTTGCAGACAAAATATTTTGAGTCAAGTATTAATTATGCCCTATTACTAATCCAGGCGATCATAAGATAGATGTGGTCTCTGGGTCGCCTAACTGCCACATTTTCGGCACACCAATTGAAACCCAACTTTGCAGCGAATAATTTCAAGTTGTCTAGCTCCGGAGTTTGCCCATTGAGAAAGTTTTCCGGGTGAAACAATAACTGCAGCTGCTCATCACGCCCAACTTCTGTCCCAGACTCTCAGACTCCTAGATTCCAGACCCCAATCCCACACCCCGCCCATCACCGGTGCCACCTGTCGTTGGAGGCAGCAGCTCCTCCTGGTTTTTGGCAGATCCTGGCTTACGCCAGGTTGGGGAATTGCAAATAAATATTTCAACTGCAGTTGCAGATTATTTTAGTGCTACGGCAACTGGGAAAGTCGTAACAATGCGGAATGGCAGCAACTAAGGCAAACAGCTAGCCAGGTCCGGAGTAGCTCCTCTGGGGGGCAGCAACTTGGCTTAGATTTCTCCGGGGACCTATGATAAAGTGCTCCCTATAATGAAGACAAAATACGGAGCTGCCGAGAGGAGCCAACTTTATGGGGTGTTTTTGGGCAAGGTGCCCGCTATTTATTCAGCCTCGCACAATTTCAATTTGTATCTGCTCGTGTCCGTTCGATTACTTCCTGTTCAGATTGTAGTTCCTCAGATAGATGCCAGCGAGAACCTCCTGGATGCGGCGACGCTTCTTGTCCTGCATCAGTATGGAGACTAGGTGTTTGGGACTCAACCCCCTGTTGCTCTGGCGATCCAAGGCGGCGATCTCGACCTCGCTAACCAAGTCCTCCTCGTGATGGTCGTCAGCCTCGCTGAACGGTCCATCGGGCAGGGGAATCTCCGCATTTTCATCCTCGGCCGCGTTGACCACCTCCGAATCATCTTCAAAGAGACTTCCATCACTCAGGTCGTCCAGGTTGAGTCCCTGCAGCAAATCGGAAATGGTGGGCACGAAGGCGCTGCGACGCGAGCTGGTGGAGTTGGAGCTGTTGGAGCTGGCGGGCAGGTAGATGCCCTGCATGTTGTTGGGGTTGATGATCAGGTAGGTGGGTCCTCCTCCCACAGTGTTCCAGTCCATGCCGGGAAACGGTGGCGGAGGACGGCTTTGGGGTGGTGGTGGGGGATAGTAAGGGTAGTAGGGATAGTTGGGGTTGTGGTGGTGGTGTCTATCCGATTCCTGATTCGAGCTGGGCTGCTGCACTATGATGATGGGCTGCTGGGAGTTGCGGTGGCTCTCCTGGTCGCCGCGCTTGATGTTCCACAGCAGGCGAGGAACGATCTTGGAGAAGGCTGTCCAGAGACGAGTATTGGATGAGTGTCCTCTGGGTTTTGTTCATAATGACTTACCATTCTCCTTTCTGTTCTTGCCACTGGAGGCCTGCTGGGCTGCACAAAAGGCAACCAGAGTTGCGAGTAGAATCAAGACGCTCAGGGTTCTCATGGTATGTCAATCGATAGCTGCTGGAGGTGACTGTGCTCATCCACTGGATATCCATTGCTATTTATACAAAAGAATTACTTCTGCCGAAAGTTCAGTGCGAATTTCACAGCCTAACTAGGTAACTGGGCATACTCGCAATTTATTCATATCAGCTCGTAAATCAACTTTGGCCCAACGCACTCCAGCCTCACGTTTATTACACTCGTAAAGTGAGTCTTTTGAATGGATTCACGGCTTTTCTTTCGCCCTCGGCCGCTTTCATGATCGATTTAGCACTAAGTAGTCTTCTACAGTTCATTTCAGATGTGTGTACTTTCAGTGCCGCTGGGCGCGAATGTGTTTAGTTTATAGTCGTCGTCGACGTAGATATTTATGATCTGTGTACAAAGGCCGGCAGATTGCCGATCGGATCTTGCGAACTGAATTAGAGGACATTAGCCCCAGCATTAGAATCATTGAACTTGGAAAGAGTTTAGAAAGCCGGTGTTCTCGTATCCAAAAATATAAATAGATGACTAGTGGCTGAGCTATAGGTATAATAAAAATAAAAGCATGTGTCTTCTCCTATACGGATGCCATTTGATTCGTCATAATAAATCCATTTCCTGTGTTCGGACTGGGCAAACAGGGCCTATGTTAAAAGAGCAAATACTATCTGAACGAATATCCGTTACCAGAGGCGGTAAAAGTAAAAGTTGAGACCATTTCATCCTGTGCAATCAAAGGCCAAAGACAACAATAAGTCCTGTGTATAGCACACGAGGTAAATATTATTTAAGAAATCAAAACACGTAGCCTACACAAAGTACAAATCGCACTCAATCAAAATCACCTCAAGACCGCACACAGTTCCAAAGCTTCCCAGATGGAATCCCGCCATTCAGACGGAGCAGTTCGAGTAGCAGTCGTAAGTAAAAATAAATAAGAGGCCACAGGAGCAGAGGGGCATCGGCAAACAGCAACAGGAGCCAAAACAGAGGACCCAAAACCCAGCACAGAAAACTGTCATGTACGAGGATTTAGCAGATTTAAATTCTATTAGGCCGGGCCAGAAAAGCTGGAGGGAGGAAAGTGGGAAAATAGCTGAAGAAAAACTGTGCGCAATCTCTCTGCTCCCGGAGTCCATGGAAATCGCTTTGAGAAACTGACATTTAATACTGACCACAGGCCGTTGGACAAGAGATTCTCTTGGTCGTGCCGTCTGGTCTTCAACTCGTCGTACATCTCGGCTTTTCTATGAAATGAATGGAAATTTATTTAGAGCTTTCAATACTGGCTAATAGAGAACTAACTAACTGAGAAGCCAGTGCAGCCTTAAATTAAATTACTTCTCTGTCAATGAGAAGGTCTACAGTATTAATTGCACAACAATTATGGGTTTGCTAGTCTGAGTTCTGAGTATTCAGATTTAACTAAGACATTGAAGATTGTGGTAATAACACTCGCAATTCTGCTCTGATTTAACTTCTAGCTAAAATTACCTAATCAGTATGTATCCTGTGTAGAAAAGAGGTCGTCATCCTTCTTATTATATCCTTCAAAAAGATTTACATCACTTTAAACCCATCAGCTCATGATGGCCAAGCATTACGCAGCCCCTATTAAAAATGATTTGGGCCAAAGCGGCGTCATTAAATGGACGTTGTGAGATAATTTGGGCCATCAAAGCCTAAAACCCAGTGGTGTCCAAGTGAGGGGGTGGTGGTTATCCTTGAGGCCTCGCAGCTCCGGCCACTTAGCCTACATTTGGAACGGCCTGTGTGCAAACATTTATCGATTGCCGTGACAATCCAATTCGTTATGCTGAAATCTACGGGCTCCCACGGGCGGTCAGTCCACCAGTTTTAGAGGCACTGGAGGAGGGCTTTGTGCGGGGAGCTTTCTGTTCGGGCAAATACCAGCTACAAACGGCAAAAGAGACTGCACCTGCTGAGCCAGGATACCGGGGTCTATCCACCTCACTGGCACAAATTTGCATCTGCTCTAGCATTTTTAGGTAAATTGACAGTTAAGACGGAACTGGACCATCCCCAGTTCAAATAGTGGGCGAAGCAAAGCTTTCTGCCGCAGAAGGACGAGTGTTTTTGTGGTGACTTTGCCGATGCGGGGACCGAAGAACTCTCTGCTGCGTTTTGAGCTTAATTAAAGTTGTTGTGGTTTCGGCCAGCATCCAGTCGTGTTAATCTCCCTCATGCTCCAATGGCTGCAGATTGGGATAGGTGAAGGATTCCCTGAAATTGCCGGGCAATCTGTTGATTGAGCTTTAATCAACAGGCAAATCGAAGGCATTTAATGAGACACTTCTAGCATTGCCGCACTAAAACTTAAAGTTATTGAAGAAGTGAAAGCGTGTTTGTTTATTTGTGCAGATAGTCACTTATTTTGATTGATGACAAAGGGTTATTCGTATCAAGTTTGGCAACACAGCACTGATATCACCGACATCCGCCCCCCAGTCGAAATGGCTTATCACAATCCAATTGCGAATCCCTGTTAGCTGCAAATACATTTGGGCCTCAGCTGAAGCTGAGCTAGCATTTGCACTACATGCCGCAGCTGCGACTGGTGATCCCAGATCGAAAAAGGCATTTCCCTCCATTTCCTGCGCGCTTCCTCTGTGCGCCTGTGTGCGTTTGTGTGTGGGCACACTGTGCTCCTGTCGCACTGCCAATTCACTTCCGGCGCTGGACAGCCTTGTTTAGCGGCGCACACACTGGAAGAAAATGTGTCCGGGAAGGGTGGGACACGGTTGAGGAGATCATCCGGGCTCAGGGCGGAAAATGAGCTGCTGATTTTCCCAGTGTGCCGAGTGGAGCCACTCAGCAGCGTACATTTTCGGCAGCACGCTTTTCCGCTTTGCCAACGCTGCAAGAACGGAGCACCAGCCACCCACTCGACCTTCCTTGGAGACGGAGCCTCGGCTCACTCAAGTTCAATAAGGATTTCCGTTTCAATTCGTGCGCAGCGCCTGTTTTCTGCTGCTGTCCATTTTCATTTATCGAATTTTTTACTTTGACGACCTTTAGGCCCCGGTCCCAAGTTTTTACACTTTTAGCGCCATCTTATCCCCCCAAAAACCAACCCACCCACCGCTGGCATTATTTATTTATTTTTACTTTGTGCTGATTTCATGCGTTTGCCCAGCGACTTTTTGGCGTTGCTCTTTGTGCTTGATTTGCTTTCCAATTTTCAATGTGTCACTTTATGAACACGACCATTAATCAAAAACAAAAAAAAAAAATAAAGAGCAAACTGGGGCTGTGGCGTTGGCCAAGAAGGAAAAGTGAGCCAAGAAATTATTGCTTAAATAAGCGTGTTTTACCCCGGTAATGGACAGGACCTGTGAAATGAACCGACCACAGAAAGGGTCTGAGTTGGCATTTTCCCGGTGCTCTTATTGATTTTGATTTCATGCGTCATTTGCGCGGACTCTGCTTTGCATGCCACGCCCCAATGCTCCAACGCCCCAATGCTACAATGCTTCGATGAAAAAGATTTTCGCGAGCTCATAATTTATTGGTTTCTCAGCCAGATCAGCAGCACGTTAAATAACTACAAATCAAATTATGGCGCGCTAAAGACTTAAGTGAAGATGGAGTGTTCGGAAAAAGGTTACTTTTACTTTTTTCAGCCCGATATATTAAGATTGAGGTAGCTTTGGAAACCTCTTATCAGTATCAATGTTTTATCATACATTTTCAATAAATACAAAATATAAACTTTCTGAGTCCAAGGTACAAGCGTCACGACCTCGTTAACAGGCGTGTTGATTAAAACCCACAAGCTAAAGTATCGCATGAATACTAACGGGAAATTTTTGTAAAACTACTTTACCTGGTGAGATTAGTAGTATCTACTGGCTTTGTTTATACGAACCACTTAATCGCTGTAAACGATCGTGAGGTGAAGAACCTCTTTAAGAGTGTGCCTTCAATTTGAGATTCTGATATGGTTTATTGCTTTCACTAGAAGAACTTTTGGTAAAGAGTAAGATTTTAAAAACAGGTCAGGCGATATAACTTTAATACGATATCTTTATTCCAAAAACTGAAATAGGAAAATAGCTAAATATACCCATTTCTAGGCCAACTTATTTAGCGCCTAGTCAAATTATTTAAAAATCTAGATAGGCAAGTGGCATAAAATTTAAATCAAACTTATCTAAGATGCTGGCAGCTGAGAAAAAAAGCGAACAAGATGAAGACATTGCAATTTCAGCATTTTATTTCAAGTGTCAAGTGTCAACACGAAAATGATTAGATAGGCGTTGCCAACCAATAGGATTTATCCCCACCTCCCGACCAGGGGGCGTGCCCGAAAAAGGAAATAAGAAATCCCATTACTCGGTCGGACATTCAGACACGAAGGAAAATGAGGAAAAACAGAAAGACAATCGAGGTAGTGTCAACGCCAGCTGCGACCGGAAAGAAACCCACCTCCGTTCTCCAGTCCGGTTTATGGTGCAGCTTTGATTTCAAAATATTATGATGACTCTTTAAGTTACAACCGCGCAGAAAGGCATTCGTGTTGATATTGAAATCATTTCTGGCTGCAGTCATCTCCACGCCACGCCCCCACCCCTTCCTTTCACGTCATCATCATTCTTATTTATGCATTTTTACTTCAAATTCGCCCGGCTCCATTCCCCTCCTAACTAGACTGGCAACCCAGCTCCACCCACTCCACCTTCGCGGGTTTCCACGGTTTCGGTGGATGTGGACAGGTGTTTCTTGTAAAGTTGTGTTTCCTCCGTCTCCGCCGCGGGATGCGTGTGTATGTCTGAGTGGGCGGAATGGCAGAATCCCACCTTCTGTGGGCCATTTCGCAGGCTCCTCCGAAGTCTTCCGGCGAATCTCTTTCATTTGTGATGGCTCGGGGCAAAGGTTGTTGCCTTTATGACTTCTTCTCGGCTACGAGGCAATTTGGCATTTGTCTGGGGCCTTCGGATGGTTTATGTTTCTGCCATTGAGTGAAAATTTTATTGTGAGTAAGAGTAAAGATTCGTGTTTAGCTGTTTCTAGGTAATTCCCTAATTCATTATGGGCCAAAAATAAAACGCTTTTATTTAGTTTGTTTATGGGAATTTTAGTCTATTGAAATGTCTTCTCTAATTTCAAAAGACTTTCGTTTCTTTTAATTTCGGTGCAGATGTACAAAAACACTCTGCAGAATGAATAAAGGTCTTCTAACCAAATAGTATAAAACGAAAAAAGCATATAAATTGTAAGCCTTCGTCGCGTCTTTTCCATTTTCTCCCTCTTCTCCCCTTTCTTACCACACTTCGCCAAACTGACCACCTGCATTTCCGGTTCTGGTTCTTTTTGCCGTTGTAACTCAACTTTCGGGAAGGTTAAGGTTGCCAGACATTGAAATTAAATACGGCGAAATTGCGCTGCAATTATGCGGTGTCGGAGACATTGAAAAATTATGGCTCTGGGAATTTCTCGTTTTGCTAAGCGAAAGTTTCGCTTCCACCGCCCTCCGATGATTTATGTTTATGACTCCGTAAATGGAAAAGCTCTAGGGCTAAGGCCATAATAGCACTATTCGGCCAACTGAAGGCTTTTGTATGTCTGAGCACTAAATGGAAAGGAATTTTACTAGCATGTTTTAATTTGAGACCCAGAAGTTTCTTTGCTAAGCAGCGAATTGCTATTGAAGATATTATAAGGTTTTTCTCATTCTGAGAAATGTTAAGTTGTGAATTCATTAATGCCGAGCAGACGGGTAATGCATTTTGCAATCTGTTGCGGACAAAAGGTGGCCAGACTTCGCATCACACCATTCATATGGTTTCCTATCGTACCGCCGATTTCCCCAAACTCCCCCAAAATGCAAGTTGCAAGTACCTAGTTGCACGTATTATTTTCGCACTCCGCCGAACAACGCAAATTTCCAAACCTCGCCAAGTGAGTCACTAAAAAGTTGAGTTTTATTTGCCTTGCCAGGCACAACGCGTAAATTATTACACTTTCCCTCCGTTCCCAGCTCCTCCTCAGCAGTGCAGTTGAGTTTTTTCTCCATCCATTTGGCCCGTGGATGTTGCTGTGTCTCCACCATTTAATTGCCACATGCAACACATGTTGCCGACGTCGCCGACGGCGGCAACGCCAAAACCGGCGAAAAAGGAAAGCTTGGAAAAATTAATAGACACAAACCATTTAAACCATTTTTTAATTTGCCCTTTGTGGGCGTCGGGCGACGGCATCCGCAACAATAACATTATGAAGGCCCCCAAAAAGCGGGGAGCGCTGGTGGGACAATTTTTTAACTTTCTGCGGTCCTAAAATTGCATGGCAATTGTGGGTAATGTTATGGATATTTTATGTGGGAAATAAGTAGATCCAGACGATTTGGGAAGGAGGCAGGAGGAGCTGGAAAAACGCTGGATGATTGCACTGAGGCAAAAATTTGAATGGGCTAGACGGAAACGCTTAAAAAGCTGTGAAATATATACATACCCCACACAAAGAGAAGTTTTACTTGACTTTAATACTTTAATATAACATTTGAAAAACTGGGCAGAGATTATCTTTAAGTTACTATATTTTTTTTTAGCATTACATCAAGAGTAACATCGGTTTGACTTTGAATTGACATGCCACCGAAAGTTGTAATAGACGGAAATGAAGTCCGATGTGCAGCAGCTTCCGTCTAACATCTGACCTCCGGGTCACCGGCGGGTCATCAACAATGTGGAGCACTCGAATCGAGGCGCCTCGCAAGCAAGTTGTTCTCCTTCGCTTTCGTCACATGCAAATTGGCATTCGCTGTGGCAACAGCTACCGGGCAAAAAACAGAAATTTCCAGACCGCGGGCCAGACCATTTGCAACTCCAACTGGAGTCCACATCTCCGACCAGCTGCCACGCTTGCCCCACTGCAACTGCCACGAGAAGGCGGTGGATTGGTGGGGAGTTGGGGAGCTGTGGAGCTGGGGAGCTGCGAAGTTGGCGTTAAAAGGCCGCCCTGTGGCCATAAAAACTATGCACGACCACGGCGGCGACTGCGACTGCGACTAGGAGCAGTGCACTACTGCTGCTCCACTCGCTGTGTGCTCAAGTGGTATTGTTGGTAGAAAAAAAAAAAGTGTATGCCTTTTATTTTTGGCGACTTTGGCGACGAAAACCAGAAAGCAGCGATACCAACAGCAAAACAGGCAAACAGCACAACAGCAGCTGAATTGCGGCACATTTGCAACTTTGCTGCCACTTCCACTGTCAAGTTGGCGTAAAATTTTTCATTTCGCATATGAAAGGAAGTGTGGGCGCCAGTTTTTCTGCCCCATACCGCCCCATACCTTCCCCCCAGCCATCATTGTCATCATCTGGCAAAACTCCCCCAACTTTTCATCTGCCGTTTTCATTTCACATTTTATTAATTGCTCGAGTGCATTTTTGCGTCGGCGAAATGCCTGTGAAAAATTTTATTTCTGTTTGATGGAGCCTTTTGATCTTTCCCCCTTGGGACTGTTTAAGAAAATTAAAACTGTCAGACCTAGAAGTTTGCTTATGGCGTTTGTCACCATTTAACTAAAAATTCGGCGGAAAAGTTGGGGCAAGGACAAATAGTTTGGATTAAACTGCTTAATGACGTGTTTTTGTTAGTTAAACCAATGAAATAGTTTAAGTGAAGCTGCATATGTCTATAAGATATTGGAATCGAGAAGAGGATAGGCAGTTACAAGTCATACTTTAGATAACCGTCTTGCACCAAACTTTCTTAAAATTTTAACGCCTTTTTAGTTTAAGTTAGTGGGGATGAGGGGCAATGGTTCTATTTCCGGCTGCGAGATGGCAAAAAAAAGAGAGGTAGACCCAGACCCCTGAGAAACTCCTCCTTCGGCGGCTGTGTACGCCACTTTTGCTCAGTTTTTCGCGCTGTTTATGTTTTTTTTTTATTTTGACACGTTTTGGCATCTCGCCGAGGGAAGCGTAGGGAGTTTCGGTCCCTTGAGTGCGTCTGACGTTTTACATAAATTTGTGCTGGCTCAGCCCTGGAAATCCTGCCGCCTCCTTTGCCGCCATCGTGCTGTCATGTGACAAAAACGCGACAGTTTGCAAGGTCACGTCACATTAATTTGCTGACAATGATGTATTTAGGGTGGCCGGGGCCTCGCATGGCTGGCATACTTAAAGTGCCGGCGATTAAGCTGCGCAATTCCAGCAATTCTGCTCTAGAATTTACCTTAATTTCTATACCCATCTTCTCTTCCAGAGCCTGAACATAAAAATGAGGAAGGAAATGGCCAAGGTGTGAAAAACGACAGAGGAAAATACGAGAAATCAAAATGCCTGCAATAAAGTTACAAGAATTGAATTCAATTCATTCACGGAGCACCAGGCTGAATCACATCCCAACCGAATGTTCGCCCACAATTGGAGCTCCAGCACTCGAGGAGCGTCAAGGGGGCGAGGGGCACGAGTCGCGGCGCCCTGCAACAAATTATTTAAAAAGTTATTGCCGCATTAAGCGTCATGGTGTTAATAACAGTAAAACTTTATGTTGGCTGACACTGACTTTGATTTTATTGGCCAACCGATTTGGAATGGGCACAGCAGTCGGAACGCCGGAAACACCAGCTGACGGAGGATCCAATGGGCTGCTGGCGGAAATGCCAATCGGTGAGTACAGTCGAGACCTATTTACATGTTTTAATTTTAAATACTATTTTTACAAACTATTATCTGTTGGGTTTGTTTAGGAAATATGCCATAAGTGCAGGAATGTTTTATTTTAGCGAAGGGGCAAACGCTCTAGAAAATAGCATTCTTACTGGGAAAAATGTCCTTGCAAAACTGATATTTGTACTTCACCTGTTACTTTCAATGGGAAATGTACGTTGCAATGTGTGCACTTCCCATGAAATACAATTTGTGCATTTCGACAAAAAGAGTCACATAAAAATGTTGAAATATATTAAAATGTATTTTCGGCACGTAACGAAGACAGCTTTGAAAGTGGAAGAAATTCGTGACCAAATTTTACATCGCATATGCATGGGTTAAGTTACATGGACATATGGGCAGATCTCGATCCAAATGCATTGTGTATGCAGGGAATTTCGAGTTGCGAGCAGAACTCCAAGTGCACCGGCACCGATACAACTGCATTTGCATTTAGCAATCAACATGGAAATCAATCAACCGCAAAACGGAAAGGGTCATGATCCCGCAGCCAACCGGCTGCTCCTGCTCCTGCTCCTCGTTCTTGGCCAGCGCCGGCTGCTCAAGTATTTACCAATAACACAAAACCGTAACTAATAATTGTTGGGCCAAGGAAGTGGTCCGCCCAAAGACCGGAGACCGGAGACCAGAGACCTGAGAACCACCCGGCACCCACTCGACCACAACCAATTACGGAAAATTTACGCAAAGCGCCATTGATCCGTAGACTCCGGCCCGGCGACGTCATTAATAAACATGAGGTTGGTCATCAGCCGGAGAGGATGGGGCTCTGGTCAGGGATAAATGGGCGTGGGGCGGCGCACAGTCGGATGGAGATGGATGCTAAATCGAAGCTCCACGGCGGCTCTTTTGATAGATGACTGCATCTTCGGTCGCTCGGATACAACTGCTCCTCGGCGGCTGTTGCTGCTCATTACCATTGCTGATTGGCCGAGACCCGGACCCACTATATACAATATCTACAAGATACACCGCTCACCTGTGCGTGTGTGGTCCCTCTGAAGGGGCTTTGTTTTTTTTCCTGCTCGTCTGGCGAGCATAACAAATTATCTGGTTGCTGTGAGCCGTCAACTTGTTTTCAGCATTTGGAAGGCGGCAACAATATATATGGCCCAGCATCCAGATAGCAGCACACACTCAAAAATATTCATGCCTGAAATTTCATTTTTACTTTAACTTTAGCTGGTAATTATGGTCAATACTTAGGAAGTGGGATTTGAATGTGAATATGAATGGGATTTGAATATGTCTTTTAAGTTTGCAGTTCGCTGCGCTACCATTTCTTCTATTTGTATCTGTATCTCTATCTGTATCCGCAGCTGTATCTGTTTATCTGTATCCGTAAATATATGTAGTTGTCTGCTGTTGAACACACATATTTTGCGATACGTAAATACCGACAAGTGACTGCCATATTTCATTTGACCGTGGGCACGTTGAAACGTTTTTCGAATCGCTCTGCAGCGAATAAAAAATTACTTCGAACCACATTGGTCCCCTTTCGACCAAGTTGCCGAGCTGGCTTTACTCTGTATTTAAATTGATAACGCTAAGGCCCAGACCGCTTAAATGGTCGTATAAATCGTTTTGAAATGTGCGTTGAAAACTGGCCCATGGATCGAATGGCCAGACCCTCCATCCTCCAATAAGCCCATGGGTTTACATGATAAATGTGCGACAGTTAGCATTTTGGAGGTCAAGTGGTGTCTGCCCAGATAAATGATATGTACGCTGGATTCGATTGGGAATCTGGGATGTTCTTGAAAAAGGAGTACTATGTCTAGCCTTAATTTCAGTTAAGCCACCAATTACATTCAGATAAAACGTGCTTTGAATGCCGTTTTACAACTGACCAAAATCGAATTATATTTCTTTATAAGCTCAAGAATTTCATTTGATTTTTTCAGAGCACTAATCTGTGCCTTTTTTGCCAATACATCGCATAAAATTTGGAATAAATTTCCCAAACGATTTGCAAAATGCACAGCGTGGCCCACTTTTACCTTCTAGCAGCGAAGTGTCTTGCGTTCGAACAAGTTAATACCTCGTCCCGATTTCCCCCTTTATCTGGTGCTGAAAAACTCGGGCTGAAAACCTGATATGAATGGGTATTAGATGTTGTGTTGCCAGAAACAGTGGCCAGCACAATAAATTGGACGCGAAACTACGGCAATGCATGTAATTTGGCCCGAGCTCGGAGGCGATTCCACAGCACCATAAAATCACCATTTAAAGTGCCGGTAGCTGGGACTTTCGATGGTAATCAAAAGTAAATACGACACTTAACCTCAGCTGCTGGCTGGAAATTAAAGTGCAGCTGTAGGAAAGGAGTGCGCAAAAAAAAGATACTTGCGGCGCTTGGAAAAACTTTATTAAATGATGATCGATCGGAATTTAATTAGCTACAAATGAATTAATTTACAAATGGAAACATATTTTGCCCATGTAAGAGCAGCAAAGTGGGTGGGATTTTTTACTTAACTGCTATAGGTAGAATTGGCTAATTAGTTGAAAATAATAATCATAGTTTCGTTATTTTGTATCATAATGTGTTATAATTTGGTATGCATCAGTTATCTGACAATATGTAGTTTCAATAGGAATAGTCATAAAATTGATTATAATAGAAGAGTATATATATTATACATTTATATTTTTTTTTTAAATATACCAAGGGTATATGAGCTTCGGTTTGCCGAAACTAGCTGCCCTTTTTGCTTTGTTTAATATGCCGAATAATAGCGTTGTCACTTGGCCACTCATTTTTTCACAGCTCATTCGTTTCGGCGTTGTATGGTCAGCTACTTTTTAATTGCATTCATAAGATACACCCGCTCGTCGTCCCCAATTGAAAGCCAATTAAAATACGTGCGTAATTTGTTTACACAGTTCTTGAATCCCCTTTTCAGTTTCAGCTTCAGCTTACTTTCAGCTTCAACAGGCCGTGGCCAAAAGTTCTGTTTGGCCAGTGGGGGGATGGTATGAAGTGTGGATTGAATGAGGGGGCGTGGGTGGCGGTAGAAACCTGGTCATAAAGCACGCCCTGTTGCTTTTGTTGTTTATGAGCGCCAGCAGATACGCGTCATTAAGCGCGTTTCTGGCGCGTTTTGCTCGCTATTTCCTCGCTGTTTCGGCCGCCCAGGAAACTTTTCCCGCTGCCTTTGTGTGCATGTAACTCAAACATTCGCCAATTCACTGGAGTGGCGGCGGCTGAATACCCTGCAATGCGATCGCAGAATGCCACTTTGCCAAAATCAACATGCCAACAGATAGTTGAGTTCCGCAAACCAGTGAAGTGGTTAAGGCTCAGCAGACACAGGCTTGATCCCACGGAAAACGCTTTCATAACTGAGTTTGCAGCTAGATTTTCCATTTTCGCACTCCCCGCCGCAGCTGCAGAGATGAAAGTGTATCCGCTGTGTTTGTCAGCAATTTGCAGGGCTTAGCCCACGCACATATGTATAGTTCGCATCAGGACCGTTGGTCCTACCCCCCACCCCCTCGGGAGGATCCTTTCGCCCTGCATTGAACTGTAAAATTGTGTAATTTTCAATTTCATAAAGTTTCGCGGTGTTTTCCTTTGTTTGTGTTGTTTTGCCCGCCCGCCCGGCCAAAGAGGGAACTTTGAATTATGATTATCGCACACACACGCGTAACTGCAGCGGACAGGGGCAAGAAGAAGCAGCACGAGCGAGCGGCCGGGCAGCGCACTCAAGTGCAGTTAATTAAATTTTGTGCAATTTATTCTGCTCAAAACTTTTCCAGCTCCAGCAGCAACAATTGGAGTTCCTCCGCCGCACACTGGGCTGATGCCAGTTCTCTCTAGATATTTTGTTATTTTTTTTTTAACTTAACAAATTTATTGATAAATCTACAAATGATTAAATGTCTTAAAATAAGTAATTTTTTAGTTGGTACTTGGTTTATCTTATATGACAAATCGCATAATATTTAACTATGTTTTTTAAAACACAAAAGAGTGCATAATGAACTGATTTGATCATACTTGATTGCATGCTAAAAACTTTAAACAATTATTTTGCGATTGCGAACCACTGTGCGTGGAGCTTTGTTTACTTTTCACTTTGCAGCTCTGCATTTCGCCGTCAAAGTTTCGCAAAATAGTTTCCTCCCAGGGAGATGTTTTCCCGGGTCTCGCCACCTTTGTTTATTCGGCCAAATATAACATGCTCAAAGCCACCAAGCATTTGCCAGGCCGTCGCCTTTGAGTTGGCATACTTTTTCCACTTGCCTGGCAATCATCCGTCCTCCGGAGAGACGGAAAACGCTGCCGACTGGTCGGTCCATTGTTATAATGGATATGCTGGATTCCAAATCGGGATCATCCATCAATTACGCACACAGTTTCTGCATTTCCCGCCAGTTGCAAGAGTTTTGTATGTTTTTCAATAATTAAAAATAATTTATTTATGTTAATATTGAGGGATGTTCCGAGTAGTGGAAGTTGAATGATTGCAACATCCACTGCCAACTTTGGCCGTCTGTGCATAGTTAAGCTATTGCGTTCTAACTAAATGAGTTTTCAGAACTGCAGACAGAATGGGCTAAATAACTAAACTGAAAAACCATGCTCTGGAAGCATTGAACACATAAATATTGTTTATGTAAGTAAACATTACGAGGGCAATGCGAGCGAAATAGATGAATATTTGTTGACTTCACTCGCTGCGATACTGAAAACAATTTGTTTATGAGTAAGTGTGGCGCAAAATGGTTTTTAGAGTGCCGAATAATTTAGTCAAAAGGGGTTTGTATAAAGTTCAGCCTAAGCGGTTTTTATTAATTTAAAAAAAATTTAAAAAAATATTGTTAAAGTGTTTTATAAGTTTCCGAATGCTTATTTGCTGTTTTTGTCTTAGCACACTTGCCTTGCATCCCATTTTCCAAAACTATCTGAGCCGCCCTCGCAGTCTTGAGATCTTCCATGGCCCTTGAGAAGAAACTAAGAAAAGGGTCACTGCGAGCATGGGTATCCATATCCATATCTGCAGATGGCGCGATTGACCGCCTCCAAAGCAGCATACTCGGTGGGAGTGGACGAGTGGGAATGGGATTGGGAATGGGAATGGGAGTGGGAGTGGGCCTAACCCTTGTCTGGTGCGCCGGGTCGGTGCTCAGCTTTGACTTATGGTGCTTAAGCACTGAGTGATTGCATCTAATTATTCACAGAATGATAATATTCTCGATATTTTGTGGAAGCAGCAACAACTTGCACCGAGCACCGAGGGGATGACGATGATGATGATGTCTGCGATGTCTCAACGACCTATTCATGACCCCATCGCGGTCCCATGATTGGGGGGAAGGGGGCGTTGCCCCATCACTCTTGGGAGCAGTGATGATAATTGCGCTTTTCATTCCCTCTCACAGATTGATGGCGAGTGAAAATTGAGTTGCTGAAATGATAGCAGCACAGTATCGCTTCCAATTTCCCGAGCTTTGTCCGCGGCATTCGGCAATTAATTTACGCATAGGGAAAGGTCTCTTGATTTGTTTTCCAATTACGGAATTCCGCTGCTTTGTTGAATATCTCCTTGATTGAATATCTCGTTCTTTAATTAGTTGTGATTTTTCATCTTTTTTGACCAGATTTTCTTCTGCTCTTCACAGGAACCTGCAAGCAGGCATTGGGCATGGAATCTGGCGCCATCGCCGACTTTCAAATAACGGCCAGTTCGGCCCATGATATGGGAAATGTGGGACCGCAGCATGCCAGGTAAGCTAAGCTCCCCAATCTGGCCCCTATATCATGGCACACACACGTGTCCCCGATGCTGCCTGAAAATGATAAACATCCATTAAATTTGACTCATAATATGACGAATACGCGTGTGCCTGTGGGTTTGTATAATGCGCACACATACATAAGACATTCTCTCGTTTCCTGCGTGCGTACATGAACATTATTATTATGAATTATTTAATGGCGTGTTTAAATGCCTTTATGTCGTTTGTGACAAAAAAAAAGAAAGAAAAACAACAGAAACACCAAACACACAATGACATAAATTAAAATACAACAGCGCAGCAGCAACAACAAGTCGAACAGAAACATGTGCAGAAAATTTACATCCACATCGAGAATAATGATACAACTTATGGCCACATTATAATTCGCTGACATTTATTTGCTCGCTATAAAGAGTGGGAAAGTGCGTTCCTGATTTATCTCAATCCGTTGAAGCTTGACAGAGAGGTACAAAAATATCCTGGTAATTATTTAGAAAGTCAAGGGCTGACCACGCACACACACAAGATCCCAGCCATCAAATCCATAATGCTGTGCTGGGCTATAAACTCTTCCAACATCTCTGTAAACATTTTTACGAGCACTAAAATCATCTTCGGAATGGAGATACAAGACAAAGAACCGCGGAATATTGACAAAGTCCAACTCCAACAAGGCAAACGAATCTCGGAAACAAAACAAGCCATTAAATATAACTTTTGGATTAATATTCGGGAAAAAATGTCCTGTCCTTAAGTTTCCTTTTTCTACTAGAAATCGGTTATTGATAGCGCATGTTGTATGAAGTTAAAAATCGTTCTTGAATCTATTTCAAATCTGATCTCAAAGTTTATACGGACAAACAAACGGACAGGGATAATAAGTATGTATATAACTACATAGCTTCATAATAGGACTGTTAGGACGAAAGCTCTACGTTGTATATATTATTAACAAATCTATTATCTATCATTATACCTATTAGTTTCCAAGACTTTAAAGTACAAACGGACGGACAGGCGGATATGGCCATATGTATTTTATAGTACTGATTGGTTTTTTCTATTTGTTTCATACATTTCAACGAATCTAGTAAGCCCCTTTACTAATGCTCCTGATTAAGACAATATAAGAACTGTATTCCTATACTTTGAAGCAGGGCATACTTTTACTAGAGCATAGCTGATACTACTTTACCAGCGAAGGGAATATGTATATAAAATCAAAAATTGGAACAGCAGAGGATGAGGCATCTCCGTAACGACAGTTACAGCGCAGTCATAAAATTTAAGCAAACGCTACAACTGATCCATGGGCAAACAAACAGTGTATGAGTGGAGTAACAGAAATATTGATTATAATGTCAATGTCGCCTGCGGGCGCGGCGTGTGGGTGGTGAGAGGGGGGCGGGGTGTATGGGGAGCTGCGCGGGAAAAAGGAGACCTCGCATAAAAATAAAAGAAAAGCAATAAAATTATGCAAAGTCAACAGAAAAGCGGCCAGCGACAGGCAAACGACAGGCAGGCGACCACGGTGCCCTGGTACGTGTTGACTGCCCCCCCAACCGCTCCCCCTTTATTTTCATTTTCCCAAGCCCCAACTCCCCCAAGCCAACATTCCCATTTCCTCGCCCCTTACAACCCTGTGCACATATGTATATGGAGGTATGTACTTTGTACGGGCAATGGGGGCAGCAGCTCCGGTGCGCAAAACAAATGTTTGGTAGTAAAAATGTCACACATGGCGTTTTGCATGTGGCGCCCTCTGCTGGGAAGAAATTGCCGTGCGATTGGAGTAAGTACACCGGGAGAAAAGGTTAGCATCAGCAGATGCTTCAACATATATTGTATGCTTTAGTTAAATTTAAACTAAATTTAGTTTGGAGTAGGTTCTTTTATCTTTGTCTTAAAGAAGTGTACAATTAATTTAGTTTTTTTTTTGATTACCCATTTTTTGCGGTGCACAAATGTGTGCGTGCCCGAGCCTAATGATGCCCTCGACCGTCTTCGAGCTGGGTTTTTGGTTAACATGCGCCAAAGTCATATGAATTTTATTACAAATGGAAAAGGTGGCTCCACATGAGACACAAAAACCAGAACCAGCGGGAAAGGGTGAATGGTGAGCGGGAAATTCACTTTCTTGCATGATAAATGAAAAACTTTGTTTTCCACATTCGAGCGGCCAAAGTTGGTCTTTAAGTTCCGTTTCGACAAGATTTATATCGTGCTTTTCGGCCACTTGGGAGAAGCACCGAAGTCGATGAAACTTATTACCTTGCTAGCCTACATTTGAGCTCCAATTCGAGAAACAAAGGCGAAACTAAGGCATAGTGCAAATTATGCCATCGCCGTTCTTTATGAGCCTCTCGTGACCGAAAACTCTTTGCCTAATTTAGTTTTACTTTCCCTCGCCGGCGGTTTGCTGTGTGCCGCCTATATTTGCCAATATCTGCCACTATTTTTTTTTCACTTTCACGGCTGGGAAATGACAATGTGCGGCATGCGCCATGTTTGGGGATGCATGGAATGGCCATGCGTGAATTTTGATGGATGTCTTTTCGGGAAAATATGCGACTCCCCTCTGCACTCGCTGCCGCACATTATCACGCATCAGCCACTTGCGTGTGTATGCACATGCATATGTATGTGTTCGGCATAAATTTTGGACATATATTTTTGACAGGTGATTCGACCCACAATTTCCATCGCCCGAATGTAGGCTACACTTTAATACATTCTATCGCTTGAATGTCCGCAGCACATGGAGAGAGGTCCTGCGACGAGGTCGGCACAGGATAATTGAAGCAATTTAAGGCAAGTCGAAGTTGGGAGTTTGGGGTATTCGTTTACAAGCGAAAAGTGGCCTATTTTAATACGTGAAAAATTAAAGGATTTAATGTTAGGTATACACGTCTTAAGAAAGTTCAAGCAATTGAAATCGCCCCTTAGGAGTATCAATTTAAGTATCCTCGTCAATGCCACGGATGCTTTGACATTATGTGCGGCTGTGGGGAAATTGAATAAAATGATATAAATAATTCAATAAGCAATTTATTTCTAATGAAATATGTAGGGCAGGGAAACTTTCTGCTACTCGAGGCCAGTGATTGAGAGCGATGCTCAGCGCACAGAAATGCCAAACCGTTATCAAAACTCGAATTCGATGAGGCAAAAGGAGCGAACACACAGGCCTTAAATCATAAAAATTGACTCATTTGTAACATAAAAAGCACATTAACACATTAAGGGATTCCAGACATCGATGGGACTTGGGACCGCCAGTGGAAATGGGGGCTACGGGGGATGATGATTGGATCTGCCGACAGGCGAAGAAAAAAGAATGTGGCAAAACATTCCGAGATTCGATAAACTAATGGCGAGGAACGGAATACCATCGGAGCGCATTACACTCGTAAAAATTGCTGCGAGTTTGTAATGTCTTCTTCTGTTAAGGGAATCAATATTTTGACTAACTTGTAACTGTCAATTTAATTCAATACAAAAATGTTGCATGTCGACTAACACTCCTAAGCATTCCAAGACTTGTGTTTCTTCATTAAAATAATTTGCATTTCTTTATTATTCTTTATGAACGAAGATGGTTTTAAAGTGGCATGAATTCTGGTGTTTAGATGGCACAAGGAAAAGCAGATCAAGTTCTAAGTTATGGTATTTCGACTGTATACGATGAATGTTCCCACCCCGAATTGGATACACCTTTGAGCTCCCATCCTTTGTGCCGGTGCCCCAACGCCCCCCCAAAAACCACCGCCCTAATTGTCGCATTAGACGCTGCTTCTGGCTGTGTGCGAAAGTCAGTTATGTAGCTGGGCCGCAACAAATGGGTGTGCCACTCCCACGAAAACACGCATACGCCCCGTCGCCCCGTCGCCCAGCCACCCACTTATCAAATTCACCTTCCATTGTTGCTCACTCGGCGGCGGTCGTCCTGTCGCTCACTTAGTCGCTTTTGTGGGGTTTCGCCTGTCAGTGGCATTGATTTTCGCTTTCGGCTCTCGGCGCAGCTTGCTTTTAGGCCCCCATTTCCATTGCCATTCCCGGTGCCAGCCCCAATCCCAATCCCAATTCCAATCCCCCAACGTTCGGCTCCTGCGTGGACTAGGCACTGATTGCGATGTGCTGGCAGCCGGCTGCCAGAGTTGGCCACTGAAGCAATTGCTGTTAACGCGTTTTCCATTTTATTGCATTAATGTTTGATTTGGTTTTTCGCCTCATTCCCAGCAACACTGCTGCTTAATGTCCGCCCGATTGAATTGATTGCTGGTGTGCGTGCATCTGGGCGGAGTACACTAGGCTGTGTGCTAGAGAAGACAGCGTGCCAGTCACGAGTCCAATTAACCGTTTCTCCATTGTCGATTCTCGCCATTCAAAATGTCCTTTTTATGGATTTTATCGGGAATTGACGTTGGTTTTTTATGAAAATGTTTGCTTGTGGCACGCTTATAATAGTGTAAAACAGTATGTAACGAGTAAAAAGCGGCTTTTCCGACTCAATTTATTTCATTTTACTTATACTAAAGTTACTATTTATCTAAATACATTAAATTTTTTATTTCGACAGAACTGCAATTGAATTGTTCTTACTTACCGCACCCTGGAGAACCGCTCTTATTTCTGACAATAGCAATTTCCCACATTTTCCCGCCTTTGTCCATTAAAGCCGCTTTCCAATAAAAACTTGTGCCCTCATGAACAAGTAAACGAAAGTTCGTCGGTAGGGTTCCGCGTCTGCAGCTGTTTAAACAGGTATTTGTAAAGTAACCATTCGGTCGCGGCACCCGAAAATCAAACAATTCTGTTGACCAAATAAAAATAGAAAAGAAGCTGCAACTGTGTGGGAGAACCACGCCCTCGCCGCCTCCCACCTGTCTGGCCATTGCGACGGATCACTTAGTTTCGCTTGTGATGTTGCAGTATATATTGTCTATGTTGGTGGAGTGAAATCTTCTGCCAACACATCTGAGGTCGTAGAGTTAAGAGCGCCCAGGCAGGGTAAACAGCGCGGTCCGAAGACTGGCAGGCGTATTGAGTTGTCCAACGGATCACCCGGAAGACTGGGAGTCGTGCTTACGCAGTCTGCAGCTTCTGTTTGTCTTTCAATTACTGGGGGCAAACACGGCATGGCTATTTGGCTTGGCTATTTGCCTTTGATCAGCCTCCTTTGAGGCTGCTGGTTACGCATGCGCGCCACACAATTTGCTGCTTCAGAGATCACTAGCTTTGCTGGCCGCCAATTAAGTTTGCATGGAGATGGACCAGGAACACATCTTTGGTGGAGTAAGAATAATGGGTTTATTGGGATAAGATGTGTTTAAATGCTACTTGTATCTAGCAGAAGAAAGATACAAGATGGATTAAAAGATACATTATGCACCTAACTTTTGTAACACTACATTTTATCATAATGAGCCTTCTATAAAATATTATGTTTGTTAAAATCCTGTAGTTTTATAATACTTTTAGCAGTTAATTAAAGTTAATTAACACTGTAGACCTACTAAACAAGGCATTTCCAGCACTGATACTTCTTTACAGATAGATACACAAAGCATGCTTTTGAAGTAGCTCAGTTAGGTGTGAGTAATTGAATTATCTATGGCTAAACTATGCTATCAGCAGAAGAGTGGTTGTGCTGCGACAACAATGCATTTTCGAAAAGTCCTTTAGTGCTGCACTATGTACCGGGACATTTGAGTCCAGTCAGGCGCATTTTAGGCAAATGTCATAACCGCACAGGCGACAATGACCAAAAGGAAGCCATTTGAAGGACGGGACTGTGGGCTGTGTAATGAGCCACTTTGGTAGTTGGCCGGCTGCAGCCTGCGACAGAAGAAAGCTGAAGAAAGTGGGTGGCGGCTTTGTCACAGCTATTGCGACCGACAATAATGGCTTAGGAAAGCGGCAGGAAAACAAGGCAGAACCGCAAGAGGGAATCAGCCAAAGCTGACTTGCAATGCTGCAAAACAGCTGCCAAAAAGCCGGCCAAGTAAATGGGCAGAAAATGGGAAATGACATGCGGAGGACAACTCTTCTTCGCCACCGAAGGAAAATGAAACGGGAAAGGCAAAAGAAAAGGAAAATGCGAGGAAAAGCACACAATACAAATGCAAGTCGGGAACGCTTTAGTAGTCGGCAGACAACACTTCAAAAGTGGTGAGGTGGGGCGGCGGGTGCGGAGTTTTGCATTTTGTGTGCCATTGTGTCAAGTGGAAATTGCAGGGCGAAAGCTTAGGAAAAGCGAAGGAAAAAATGGCAAACACGCAGAACTATCAGGCTACACCACGGAAAAGATGACAATATAGCCTCAGGCGCCGAGGCAGCAACAGCCAGCATAAAAGGAGATGTCGGCTTAAAGTTCAATGGAAAATATGAAAAGTAAAATGGCGACAGTGGCTTCCGTGGAAACTGGAAAAACGGCCGGGAAAGCCAGGGGGCCGGGACGGGGCCGGGAGGGATGCTTGGGTCGGCGAGGAGTCGGCCATTAGCGTTTTATGGCCAAAAAGAAAATCGATACACTCGCAAACCCACACACACATACACAGAGGCGAACGACAATATGTTTGCTGTTCTTGTAGTTGGCCTCCATTTCGTTTGCAATTTGTGACGTGCAAGGGTTGAGGACACCTTCCACACGCCCCCGCAGCCCCCTTTGTTTTCACTTCAATCATAAAAGCATAACACAAAAGCCATTATTCTCTGCAAGAGGGAAGATATACACCTACATACATATACGCCATGCCTTCCATCCTTCTAATGTGGGTTACGGCTGAGGAAAACTTTGGGTGCGGGGAAGCGGTGGAGGTTGACCGAGAATATGGTGGAAAAATACTACACTTCGGTCATAACATGGATTGAATCACTAAAATGCCACAGTGTATGCAAGTGCATTTAATTAACTAACTAAATATGAACACAGTCCCAAATCCATCAAGAATGCTGAGCACATAATCAGGTCAAGACATTTTCTTTTCCAGCTACGGAATGCTTGAGAGCAGGTCTTACCACAAGACTTAAGCTCTGCGAATGATTATCTTCCTGGCAGGTCAAGGATAAATTCCTTTTTACTTTAAGATACTACAAAGACAGTTTTGGGAAAGGGTTTTATAAGTTTTAGACAAAGAGCAGGATATAAACAAAATTGAATAAGTAGCATGATATGCTGTGCCACTTATGAAATTAGTAGAAATTCCTGCTCGTCGAATAAGCTAAACCCATTTCTTATTACTGAATGTTTAGCATAAATGGGCAAAATACATTTTTTTATTATGCAGCACTTATCTAAGTCAGACCATTCTTGGGCTTCGTCTCCAGACTCCACATCGAATTTATTTCTTTTTGGGCTGCTCGGGTTCATTTGCTTTTTTGTTATTCCGCCTAAGGACTTCTAATAAGTCTGAGATTTGTGGAATTTATGCAGGAGAGGACTTAAAGTTTGCACCTAGAAGCTGGCTAAGGTTTCCAGCGAAAGCAAAGCAGATTTCCAGCAGCTGGGGCTCTCAAAAGTTCTGCTGCTATCCCCTTGGCAACATAACTTTTGCTTTGAGGACCAAACATAAGCTGCTTAAATTTTGTTTTTCCACCGGAAAAACCTATCCAACATATGCGCCCCATCAAAGCCCATTTAATAGTCGCCAACAAGGGAAGGGTTGCTCCAAATTTGGGGGTTGCAGAGTTCAGTGGCACCCATGTACATTTTGTATGAGTATGTCTATCCCATTGTGTCCTTCACTTCACCTGTGGGCGGCGGGTGGAAAAACTGAACCGGGCTTGTGAAATATTTGCGTTTTCAATATGCCTCAACAAGTGTGTAAGATGCTTACGGGGGTGTCGGCTTCCCTCCTATTTATTTTTCATTTAATTTCCAATTCCTTCGTTCGGCGCTTTTAATGGCACTTCATGCAATTAAAATGCCAAGTCAACAATTCTTTCAGCGAACAGCTCGTAAGCTACTAAAAATTATTTTTTACGATTGTCATAAAGACGACTCTCTCTGGCCCAACTTTCTCCGCCACCCCAAAAGCCCCCAAAACCCCAAAAACCCTTGCCAAAACAATGACGCCTCGTCTAGCGACTGGCAGCGGAAACAAGCGAGCATCGTCGAGTTTTTAATTAAAATTTTTTCTCCTTTCTTCTCTGCTCAGTTGGTAAAATATTTTGGTAAGCTCGAAGTGTTGAGGCAGTCAAAGAACTGAGGGGCAATCCTTTAACAAATTAATTTTTAGCCTCAAATGAGCGCCAGCTGCCTTTAATAGCTTGTTTCCACCTACTTAAGTGGGTGGAGCAGAGCCTCGTCACCTAGCAAAAAGCGATAGATTGACATTGAACGGAGCTGGAAAATACAGGGGAAAATGCTGCAAGTTGAGTTTTAGTAACAGTCTTTGAAATTAATTAACAGAAATAGCATTGAGGTGAATGCTACGTTCTTCAAATTTGCCCAATTCGACTCTATAAGCCCGTCATTTCCTGACATTCTTCATATATACAAGTGAAATAGGTAGGAATAAGATGACCCAAAACGCATGCCGTGTTCGAAAATGGTTACAGCTTGTTTTTAAAGAATTTCACTTGAAATTCTTCCAGTTTTGCGGCCATAACCTGTAGTTGGCACATATGTACGCCTTACGACGAGCAGAAATCTGTTTCATTTTGAACTTACAACATTTTTGCAATACTTGCATTCGGCACTCTGCCAGGGAAAATAACTCTGTTGGTAAGGAGCTTAAATATTTTGCCGGGAGAATTTAAAAAATGTTCCGCTTGTTTATTTCATTTCAATTACTTTTCGTTGGAAAACGGAATTGTTATTACTATGATACAGCATTACTCGTACTTGGTATTGTAAATACTTAAGTTAAGAGTAATAATGTTTTCCATGGTAAATTCCACGCAGCATAACCAAGCAAGTAGTTCTGGATACCCGATTTGACCCACTTAACATATAGTATTTAACTCCCCGAGGATTAGGAATAACGAGCAGAGCTCCTCCATTATCCGACTAGTTTCCACCGAGGCGGACCCAGTTACCAGTTACCCGTAATTGTATCTGTGTATCTTCATCTCCGGATGTGTTGCGAATACATGGCTCGGTCTAGTTGCTGGCTGCTAAGCCACATAAGGTGGTAGCAGACCCAGTTAGCGACCGTGTGTAAATGCAACTTTTGCCACTTAGTCGGTTTTGGGGGCTTCGGGGCTTGGGGGGGACGGTGGAGAAGCCAGGTGTTCCGGGGGGCACTAACATCGTGTGCTGCAGTTATGCGATAGCCGCCGACCTTTTATGGCATTTTTTAGTGGCTCTTGCCTAAATAAAACTTGCTCCAGATGTTGCTGCTCGGGTTCAGGGTTTCCCTCGACGGGGCTTTTCCTCTGTTGACTTGACCATAACGCGCCGTGTATCCTGGGCTCCGCTTGCAAAGTATGCAACAATTTTCCGTAAAGCGAAACCACAGCACAGCAGCGGCAGGTTGAGTGAAAAACACATTTTCGCACGGCATTTTCCGGACTCGTTTCTCCGTCCTCTCGGGAATAGTTTTCGGGTATTAAATAATGTGACGCAATAAATGAGTGGAGCTGTCGGCCTCGTTAGTGCTCCTTCGAAACGAAGCTAATAAAAGGATCTCCTTGCCCGAAATGCAATGTAAGCTGGCCCAAACGAAATATAGCTGGCATTTTCAGCTGCATAACAAGCAATAGATACACTGAGCGAAAAGAGCCTAACCATTCCCAAGTTTAAGTTTATTTTTCTAGCTTAAAAGCAGGCCCATTATATTAACTATCATAAAGATTTACTGTATTTCAGAAGTTCTTAACCTTTTCAACGGCAAACTTTCTAACTCGGCTCAACTTTTCCTAATTTTTGGTTGTGTATATACTTCTTGTTTATTTTTTCCTGTGCAAACTTCAATTCTGGGTCACGAATTTGAGCCTTGCATTATATTAGCGAGACTTTCGGGAGCTCAGAACTTCAAGACATCATTTGGCCAATTTATAAATGCGCATTGAGAAAATGTTTCCGTTTGGAATTTTCAGTTCTCTTTTCCGAGCCCCGCAGCTTCGTTTGTCATGAAAATTATGCTAAATGCAATCCCAGGTGACCCATATGTTAACGGTAATAAGCAACGCAGAGTATCGCGCGGAGTAAAAATCTGTTTATACAGGCTCATTATATACCCTGCAATACAGTACTTGTGGGAAATTTACACACAAATATTTAAGAAAACGTTTGTCTGGTTAGGGAAAGAAAGTGCCATAATTTGTACCATATCATGGTTTATAGAGTATTATACCATTATTGTATGGTTACGTACTTTTGGCTGTTACTGGCAATGTGTGTGCGAAAGTAACTCAGTGGCAAAAGCCATGTTTGCCGCCTTCACCTTATGCCATGGCACAGTTCCCAGGACACTCTCCGTGGGATTTATGACTACCAAATTGATATTAATGCTGGAAAACACGTCGTGCTGCGCTCCTTCGGCAAATATGTGGAGTTGGTGAAATGGGGGGTTACCTTGGGCAGGATTGGTAATGGTTCGCTGTGCCAGCTTGGCATCGTTGAATTTTTGGACTTTTTACGTTGAGGGGAGATCCTTTCGGGCGTTTCGTTACGAATGCGCCCTATGGTGTCCTGACTTGGGGCGCTGTAAGCCGCGATTAACGTAAAATAGCGTATGAAGAGCGGCCAACAGTGGCTGCAAAAAAATATGCCACACGAAGCATGTGACAAAAAAATGCAAACTGAACATAATCCAGCTGTTCCGAGTGAACAGAATGTAGGTCACGAAAGGAATGAAGTAAACTGTGTGTATATAGTATATATCTATAATGCAGTATATGTTTGCAGTTTTGTGAATAAAAGTTACTGCACTTACAGACCACCAACTTTAAACAGACATACATTTGACGAGCATTCACTAATGAAGATAGTAATGTATAACTATTATATAAGTATATTGTGTTTGAGAAATGTTTTTCTTACTTAAAAACTTCCCTTTCGTTTCAGACTTAAGATAGACAACAACGGAGGCGCTTGGTGTCCCAAGCACATGGTATCTCGTGGTCTGACGGAGTACCTGCAAGTCGACCTGCTTGGTGTCCACCTGGTCAGTGCCATACGAACCCAGGGCCGCTTTGGCAAGGGTCAGGGACAGGAGTACACCGAAGCCTATGTGATTGAGTACTGGAGGCCGGGCCTCAAGAAATGGATTCGATGGAGGAGCCTTCAAGGCAAAGAGGTGAGCTAAAAGCAGGAAATAAAACTATGGTGTGGAAAAGGCAATTCGCAAAATAACTCACAGTTTAAGTTTATATCGGAATAAACCATTAAACAAATAGGATCTCTGTGAGAAAAAGTCTGTTTGCGAAGATACTCTATGCTTTGCCCATTCACACATTAATCATGAGCCGGCCGGGGCAAGTGTAGATAACCATCTGAACCATCTGGGGACTTGGATTCGAGCGGAGAGTGTGCAGAAGATATTGGATCTTTAAGCGAATCAATTTACGTGCGAATTACTGGCAAGTGGAGGAGTAGAGAAAATTGCGTAGGTGTCGCGGCTGGGAAGCGAACTCGAACCCGTTCCATCGATTTGCTGGCTGCCAGCGATGTGAAATCAATTTTAGCGCTTTTGTTTTTATTTCGCCTGCTCATGATAGTATTTTGGCGATCAGGTTGCCACCTACACACCACATCGCACCACATGCCAGCCACCCATTTGTAATGCCTGCCCCAATTGCGCCCCAACTCCCTCCTCTCGTTCCAGGTGCTGCCCGGCAACATAAACACCTACAGCGAGGTGGAGAACGTGCTCCAGCCCAGCGTCTTCGCGTCCAAGGTGCGACTCTATCCCTACAGCCAGTACGATCGCACCGTCTGCCTGCGCGCCGAGATCGTCGGCTGTGCCTGGGAAGGTAGGTGCCCATTCGCTTGCCATGAGTTATGCCCCCAACCCCGACCCCACTCCCACTCCATAGGAACCTGGAACCCCTGACCCCTATATCGCCCCATTCGATCTTGCTCGTGGCCTAAGGCCTTAGCTGCAATGTAATGAAAGTCGGATAGAAAATAAATTATTACGAGTCCGAAGCCTAAAAGTACTAGTTCAAAAATTAAGTTTGTTGATGCAAAAGTACACTTTCAATTCTAGCTAAAGATACATATTTATAACCGTTGCTGGTATCCGAGTCGATCTGGCCATGTCCGCCTATCCGTTTTCTCTTGTTCTCTTTCAATAATTTCACAAAAATATTTATAAATTATCTTAAATATTTAAATTAAAATATATTTCTTTCCCATTGCAGAGGGAATTGTATCGTACAGTATTCCCAAGGGCATGCAGAGGGGCATGGACATCGATCTGTCGGACAAAACCTATGATGGATACGAGGAGGGGGATCATTATGTTAACGGCTTGGGCCAACTCGTTGATGGTCAGAGGGGCAAGGACAACTTTCGAGCCGATATTAATGGCCTTGGCAAAGGTACGACTGTCGAAGCATTTAAAGTTCAATTTTTTTTAAATTTGTAACACTTTTGCAGGTTACGAATGGATTGGCTGGCGAAATGATACTTTGGTCGGGCGACCAGTTGAAATCATATTCGAGTTTGAGACAGTTCGGAATTTCAGTGCTGTTATCATACATACAAACAATATGTTTTCGAAAGATGTTCAGGTAAATTAATAGCTTAACACAAAAACCAAATGAGATCAAGCCTTTTCCTCAAGCCCTTAAAGTGTGGTATCAATGATTAAATAAGTTTTAAAGTAATCTTACTTGCCCTACTTAATTTTTTATTTCACTTTGTTAACTAGTGCTATTCACTTAATCACCACATCTACAAAATTCCGTTGAAGTAAATCGTAAAAGCAAAAACGCTATGGGGTTGCCTGGAACCACAAATGGGGGTCCCTCGCCAGACAAACTGGCGGCGAAATGAGCAAATAAGAGCTAAACATTTCCAGCAACTTCCACCCAAAGCAATAATAATAAAAAATCGAAAAAAAACGCATTTTATAAACAAACCGAAGACGCAATCGAACCTAAACAAACTAAAATTGATATGGTGAGCTCTTGGGGTCCGACTCGGAGTACTTATGAGTAGGGAATGGAGGGGGATCGCGCGGGATCCAGTGCACCCATTATCAAGTCATTTCCTTACTCACTGCAGTCTCTTTATCGAAAGTAAACAAACAGCGTGAGTGCGTATATATAAATAAAAGTGCACATACATATATCTTTATCTGAACTCTGATGCCATGTAAACAAATAGCTGTGCCACAAAAAATGATTGTACAGTGTTTACTTTTTTCGAACACTCCCAAATTGTTAAAGGAACGGCATAAACGTTTTTAAAAATACCTTTTAAAGAATATATTTTAATAGCACTATGTATTGTTATACTTACTTAATTAAGATAGCTACTACTGCATACCCATTTAATCAGTAGACAGTATATTTGTTATGCATTTTGGTGGCATGAGAGCTGCTCATTAGTAATGCTAAGGGCAAAGTCAAACAGACCTCAAAGTGAATGGGAAAAAAGTCCTAAATCTTGGCCAGACCACGATGTGCGGTTGGACTGGCTTGTCTTTTGATCCAACAGGTGGCGTGTGGGGGCCACACGCGTGTCATAATTAAAACGCACTCAGTGTAATTTTGAGGCTTATCAATGCGTCATAAATGGCATTTCCACTATTTACGGCACGACCACAAAGTGGCCAACGTTGATCTGCTGAGAAGCTCACTTCGTAATTTCATGACTAATGGGTCGTTTGATAGCGAAGACGGGTCCAACCGAATGATAATGGTAATGAAAAGTCGTAAAAATGAAAATCATAACAGCCGACGACATAGAGGCTCTGTAAATTACGGTGCAACCGAAACCAGAACTGAGAGGCTAATGGGGTCTTGAGTGCCTCCATGCCTCCATGCCTCCATGCCTCCATGCCTCCAGGTGAATCTAAGAAACTCCATCTGCGCCCCGAGTGGCGGCATCAAATCCGAGATTTGTGGTAATTGAAATTTTATATGCCGCTTTAAAGCTGCTGCCAATTGGCTGTAAAGTCTGCGGTTTATTAAGGAACGGAACCCCAATAATTAGATTTTTGTCGGAACTTTATACACCTTGGCATATAAATGTGATACAAAGATTAAGATGATAAGAAATATTGTAATTATAAACATATTCTTGATCATTCTTGATGTTAATTTGATTAGAAGTGTTGTTTTGGTGGTTTATTTATTTACGGTACTCATATTTCTTTACCAATTTCGACTTTAGCTTTGAGCCATTAGATGTACAACTCATTAGCCATTCTTAGGTGCAAACTACAACTCACACAACACTCTGCATCCGGCTGTCCAAAAATAGGCGATAATACCAGTCCAAGCCATTTAAAAAATTAAGTTGTTTTTGTTTGATTATACTACAGTCGCTTTCACAACTGACCATAACCGATTTTGTGGCTCTAACCAAAATTAGCGGTAGGAAATAAAATTACACATACTAATTGTATACGATTCAAAGTTCACACAATCGAAAAGAGGTGTGTGCATCAACACCTATCCACGTATTTGCTGACTACGAGGGTTGAATATTAATTAATACAACTATGTATCTGAATTCTGTATAAATTAGCTGGCAAAGCCGCGAGCAAGAATTAATTGATTTCGTGTAACAATTCTTTGAACGCAACACTTTTCAAAGATGAATTTGATTTTTTGCTCCTATATTCTAAGATCAATCCGTTTTTTTATTCCAGGTTTTCGTCCATGCCAAAGTGTTTTTCAGCATTGGCGGCCGCCACTTCTCTGGAGAGCCGGTGCAGTTTTCCTATATGCCCGATCTGGTTTTGGATCATGCACGCGACGTGACAATCAAGTTGCATCATCGTCTGGGGCGCTACCTGCAGTTGCATCTCTACTTCGCCGCTCGCTGGATGATGATAAGCGAGATAACGTTCATATCAGGTAAGCAAAGACAATCAAACAAAAAGGGTAAAAGCTAGATTATGAATATACTTAACTGCAATTGCTATTCTTTAAAGTAGCTTAGCTTAATCATGAGCAAACATATTCTTTATCAACATCGAGCTATTACAAATTAAGTCTCGAAAGTGTGTGTGTGTGTAGCTTGGAATCCTGCATCCTTTGAGCGCCGCTGAAAGTATACGTAGTTAAGCCCTCAAAATGGCAAAAAGAACACGGTACGTGAGGGCCAACGGTGGCAAAGTCAAACATAAACTGCGGCAGCAACAAACACAGCTCTCATCCATTGAAAATTCCCACTGACACTAAAAATCGCTGCGCATTTAATTAAAAACAAGCTCGCAGACTCGATCAAGAAGGGCTCGACTCTCGCTCAATGGCGCAAAATTTATTACCAACCGTGTTGGGTGGGAGCTTACACACATATTTATGTACATATACATATATATGGACCGATTTTTACTTGACTCACCCATGAGCACCAGTAGCCGGCAGCTTTGTTTTTCCTTGCCGTGTGCAATTGCGCATAGAGTGATACAAAGCGGCCGGGCGCAGAGGGGGAGGGAAGTAAGTTGCTGCTGCAACTCGACTGCCATTGTGACGTTGCAGCGGAAACGGAAGTGCTCACACACACACACACAGGCGCGCGCGCAGGGGAATCCGGCAGCATATGCTCCAGTGGAAACAGAACTAAGAGCCGAACCGAAGTGAAGCACTGGGATATTGTAAAAATTAAATGAGTTGCCTTCCTTTTGTGCATTTGAAATTTGCAACTCAATGAGCAGCCGAGCCGGATTCCCAGAAGCTTTCATCGCAGTCGTCAGTCTCGGATTGCATTTTGTTTTAAAATGTAGTACCTTCCAATGATGTGTGCAAGTAAATATAATCTGGCCTTCCATGTGTAACTTTCAAGATCGATGTTTTCGATGGTTCCAACAAATCTAGACCAATTTATCGGAAGCGGAATGCACATACCTTTCTTTTACGGTCAGCAGTCAATTTAACCACTTCGTTTGGGGAATACATACATTTGTTGCTCACCACAGCTCATTTATATTTGTTCGTGCTAATTGAACACGCGATTGTGTCTTTAATTTTTTCATAGTTATATTCAGTATGCGATAAAAAGTACATTAGTAGTTACGCGATAAATTGAATTGCAGAGTATTCCCAGTGCGCCGTGTCGCACATGGCAAACCCTTCTGTTTGTGTTTGTGTTTGTTGCCCATGGCGCTGGCTTAGTCCTCCTGAGAGATTTGTGTTTCGCTTTTACTTTTTTGCATTTGTTTTATCCCTTAATGCCCTGCCTCGGTCGGCAGCGTAGTTAAGCTCTGCCGGAACACTTACCTAGATAAATCAATAACGTTGCAATATATTTTTGCAAATGGAGCACATGCTTTGTCTCTGCTCAACGGTCGTCCCGTCTTTTTCGCTTCATTTGCTGTTTGGATGCATACGGCTCAGTCATCCGATGGCTCATTCATTCACTCACCCACTCGCCGAGTGAATGCATTCAAATTCATTTCGATAACTCCGCTGCTCGCTTTTTAAATCCTTGTGCAGCTTGTCCCGCTTAATCCTTTCTAATTGAAAATCGCTTTGGCTGGCGATGTGTGTCGCACGGGATGAAGATGTCTCCGGATGGAAATGCTGTGGAAATTTTGCTGCTCAATTCGGTTGATTCTTTTACCCATAAGCTGGCCTTGACAGCACTCGAAATGCGAATTCGATTTGTAATTTCCTTAATGACAGTCGAACTAAGAGCTGAAGAGTGAGTTTGTATTGAAAATAGCATAGGGAAAGTCAAAACCGTTCTGGGTTTTTAAAATTTAAAGTCATCTTAAAACGGACTCCTCCTACATATGTCGCGGCAAAGTTGTCTTTAGTAATCCCGATACCCCGCTTCGCCAGACATTTTAGGCAAAACCCTTCCATCGACGCTATTTGCATATTAAAATCAAACCCCGAAAAGTATACAAAAAACTTTTGTTGCCAAAGAAAATAAAAGGCGGCGAAGGCGGGAGAGAAACCGAATACACAAGCGAAAAATCAATGCCAAGAGCTGTTCAAATTAGCATATCCCCCCGAGTTGTTAAATGTTTTTTTTCGACTTTTTCTAAATTTATACAAATTTGTCCGTTTTTGTTTTTAAATATCCAGCGAGCAGGGTTGAGCAATCGCTCCAGGCGGAAATGCATCTGGACGATATGGAAAAGGATATAGAAAAAACAAAGTCAACAGACCGTTGGGTAAACTTTTCTGGCCATTGGTCTAGTCGGTATTGTTGTCGCTCATCGTTATTGACGACTGTCTGGGTTTTCGATGGATATATGTTTGGTCTGCGTCGGGGCAAAAGTCAACATCGAGTCCGCGGAGGAGCAAACAATCGCCGACGCACGCTCCAACGCCTTTAAGTAAACCTACAGCTCAGCGTAATGCCCCTTTCACACTTCCGCTTCTCGCGGATTTCCCACCCCACTTGTCATTGCTCGTCGGGGCGCTGATATGACGTGAAGCACTCGGCCATTTTTCATCATAATAATCGCTCTTCGTCGCCGCGTCTCCCAGATGCCACATTTCCCCTAATTGCTCACAGGACCCATTAGTGGAGGCAGTTTATCAAGGCGGACAGCATCCACGCCTCGTTCGGAGTAGGTGGACTTGCTTTTTTCGAATTCTCTTAAAAGTCCTTCGCACTCCAAAAAAGCAAAACAAACACGGGGTCAAGGATACAGTTCTCAATACCCTTCAGGGAAAGCAATTAGTCTTGATCTGAGCCTATTTTTCACACAATTAGAAGAAAAGCAATCATATTTATAAACTAATTATTTAACTTTCAGCTCCTGTAGTCGGCAATTTCACGGACGAACTAGCGAATGGCGAGAAACAGCCGGCCACTTCAGAGTATCCGTTGCAGCGAGATGAAGTCGGACGAGCGATTAGCAGCGGAGGTGAACGTAGTCAGCACACGACCCAAGGTGGGTAGAGTATATTGCATTAAAAAGTACCCCCGATTTGTTTCAATAAAAATGAGACTTGGCTAACTTTGTCCAGGACTTCTTTAATGTCCCTTTTATCCATGCTGAATAGCTGTGAAATCCTGATCAACGGACTATACTTAATTTCTTAAAAAGGCGCGCTTTGTCACTACGCAGATATCATTCCATACTCGTTCTTTAGTGCCACCAAACAATTTTTGAGCTTAATTATATCTCTTTATTTTTTTAACCAGGAGAAACTGTTTACTATAAGTTAATGCAAAATCCTTTATATCTCTTTACTAGTTATATCTCCGAAGCCCATTGACCACCAGGAACCGGAGACGAGCTTCGTCGGCGTCATAATCTCAGTGCTGGGCACAATTATAATGCTGCTGGTGGCATTTATACTGCTGATAGTGGCTCGCAACAAGCACGCCAGGGGCAGGGAGAACGGATTGGATGCCTTCCAGCACAACTTCAGCCCGGACACACTTAACGGCAACGGTGTCCTGAAGGTAAGCGCCTAAGCGCAATCCTCAAGTTGCCATTAATGCATTCCGCCAAACTCGCCGGGTTATGTAACATGCAAAGTGCATAACAACCCTGGTTCCCGCCGGCATCCTACGGCGGAGCTTGGTCAGTTGTATCCTTGGACCATTCCGGGATGCATGTCACCAGCTCCGGGGGCCAACAGGACATCTCAGAACCCAAAAAATAGATCGGACCGAGCACAAACGCCGGCCATATTCCAGAAATCATGATTAAAAACTGTAGTAACCGGACAGCGGAATGCAAAAAGAGCCCCGGGCAACACATGGGTTTTTTTTACCATCTACTACCCATTTTTTTTCGCCCCCAGGTGGTCACAACAATGGATGACAATGAGTCGTCCATTGACAAGAACAGTCTGTACCATGAGCCCTTCAACGCGAACATGTACACCAGTGCGGCGAGTGCTTGCCCCATGAATGACCTGCAGCGTCAGCATGTATCACCCGACTATACAGGTGAGTCGGTCAACGTACACTGCGAGAAAAGTTCGGTACTTGGGGGAGAGAGCTTGGTGGGGTTTATTTTAAAAAAGCTTCCAAACCTTTTGCATTAAATATTTTTAAACAATGCAGTTAGTTCCGTGCTCTAACACTTTCAACTTCGTTCTCTACATTCAGCTCATATTTATAGTTAAATTAAAAGTTATTATTATTATTATTTAATTTTACTCATTATTTGACTCTACATCTCTGTTTGGCCAAATGCGATCTTTTGGCACGATAAAACGAAGTGCGTTAACCCATTAAAACCTGTGTGCTGAGTGTTAGGAGATCCTGATAACAGATGCACCTATGACAATGATGTGTGGGCACTTGCCCCCAGCCATGGAACTACTGGGCTCCCAGCACTTGACGGCACGGCTCTCCTACTCCCGATCCCAATCCCAATCCAAACCCACTCCTCTCCGCAGTACGACTGCTAGCCGGGCTGTTGGTGTCGCTCTTGATGAGTTTGATGTTTTGCGTCCTGGCTGTGACAGGACATGCAGATGTTCCTGCGGCACGATAGCAAATGGCACACTAGCGCGGGGAGCAGCGGGGGGGCAGGACCGAGAACGCAATGCTTAATTTAGCGGACAACATGGATCCGAAAGTTTGGTGGTGCGGCGTTCACAACGATGTATATGCTGCTCCGGCAAAGAAACTGGACGGGGCTAAAAAACTGGTCGGAAGAGAGAGCGTTGTTGGCACCGCAGGACATAATTTTGAATTGCTGAGCCAGGCGGTTTTTTCGGAATATTTTGCAGGGTATGCAGCCTGAATAGGAGGTATTTGAAACAAAAAGAAAAATGTATAAAACACTAAACAAAATGAATGCGTATTTTCTAATGCTCCAACATTTAAATACTTTCTCTAAATATAATACATTTCATCATGAAATGAGTAACAATATTACCATATTATCTCGGTTCAAATATAATGTCGAAGGATTCTCCAGCTTGTGCTACCGCTTATCCCGGCAAAGTCACTGGATTCCCTACCAAGGGTATTACCAGTTCATCCGGCTAGTACGAGCATGTTTTGTGTGCCCCTTTTTTGTGTGCGACATGTGCACGGTTTTAATTGCCACACGGACATAAAACTGCAGTTAGAAGTTACGACCTGTGCTCCGTAAATTGTAATGAATTCTTATGCTCCTCTGTTGGCCCGCAGGTTACACATTTTTTTTGTGGTATCCAGCTTGGGGTGGTCCTTGTGTAAGATGCGCTTATCTGCTTCACATAAAATCGACAACAGCCATGCAGTGCGGATTGTTCGAGGACATTCTCGTTGAGATTACCCACCAGGCGACCTGCTCATCCTGCTCATCCTGCTCATCCAACTCCCACTTCCACTCATCATAAACGTTTGCAGCACGCCTTTCATGCGCTCCAGTCATTTGCCAAAAAGTTTCCTGACGTTGCCTTTGGGTGCATTTTATAACTGGGCAGCAAATATTTGTCATGGCTCCGCTCCACTCCGCCCTGCAATTCCTCAGTCTGGCTCTGCCTGGTGGTATATTAATTTAATTTAGCTGAAATAAATTAAAAAAAAAAGAGAAAGGACTGAGTTGCTGGCTCGACTCGGCACAGTCTCGCGCGATTCCAAATTGAGTGCTTCAAACTTCGGGCCGGCTGCAAAAGTTCTTGAACCGGGAACAGCTCAACTCGACTCGACTCGAGTCACTCAAATTAAACTATATTTTTGAAGTCAACTGGCAATTTGCACACGACCACAAGGACGGGAAAGCAGAGACTCGTAAAAAAGAAGGATTCCACGAACTTAATAACTTTGCATGCAAATAAGTATTGCAATAACACTGAGCAGAAAACGAGAAACGAAAGTCATTTGAAAGCAGGTCGTCCATATTCAACCAGTCAGTCTGACACGCAGTCCCAAATTTACCTTCCTTCTGCCATGAATTTCGTGAATCCTTGTTTATGTTGGTTTCATGAACAGAAAATAGTAGTGGAAAAGTAAAAGGAACTTAAAAGCATAACAACTCGTTTGGAGCTCAGCAAATTCGTTTGATCTTCGAAAGTTATTATATCCAGTTGAAATCAGGATCGACTTCGTTGTAAAGTTCATAAATTACATGTAATATTTTATAAAATCCTGGAATACTATTTGTTTATTTAGAAAATTCGATCCTAGTAGAGTATTTTGAATTTCAACGGGTAAGAACTAACAACTTTAGTGGAACTTCAAAACTGGAGGGTCCTGATTGCTCGGCTACATAGACACTCATATACGTGCACACAATTGTAGCTACCACTCACACACGTGCAGACATTCAGAGGACCTGCATACGAAATTCGCTCGTTCGTCGAAAAGTTTTGTCATTAACGTTCGTTGAGTGCCTGCGACTGTCCTTGTGGCTCGACTGTGGCCCAATCTGTCTCCCGTCTTCTGGCTGTTATGTTATTATGTCCTTCTAGTATTCCGGTTCCACAACGAATGCGAAAGGACTCTAAGTCGAACAAATTGACAGGCAGTCAGCACTTTCACAACAACTTTCACAATAATATTATTCTAAGAACTAAAAAAAAAAAGATTTGTGCTTAAATCTCCTGTTTAAGAAAAGGAATTAAGTGTCCTAAAAATCATTAAACGGAAAATATAAATTCCTTTCGAATACTTTCGTTACTAAATGTACTATTATTGAGTCCTCATTTTCCAGCTAAAATTTGATAAAAGAGTTTTGCCCAAGCAGCGCGCTTTTATTCCACAGTAAAATCATGGGCGTCAAGTTGCAATTAATTTCATTTAGTTTTTAGCCACACGCCGTTTTTCCTATCCCTAAGGTTCAACCTCTCATCTGGCCAAATGCTCCTCCATTGTGCCATCCTTCTTCTTCTGCGCACATTCCATTTTCCTTATGGCTAAATGGGAAAAGTTTGAAGTTGAAGGCAGAAAAGACTTGGACAGAACAAATGAAACCGACGGAAAAGCAGGAAGACGAAGATTTGTAAGAGCTGAGAAAGAAAACATCCACAAAATGCAAACTATTGCACTTTGTGAGCAAACTGTACTGAATCATATGCAGTGGGAAGCAAATACTTTGTTCTTATGGCCAACATGCAGTTGAACATTTCTTGCCTTCAACTACGCATCAAATAGTGGTTAACCAATGAAATATTGGGGAGAATTCTTTTCATTTGTCTTAATATTAGGTAAATATTTTCCATTTGCGTTTAAGTAGGAATAATAGATTATCATTTTTGCTAATCAGATGCGAATAGCTTAAAGGTTCTATATGTGAACAGATTTCCAGGAATCTAATGGAACGATTGGCAGCACAGGCTGGCCTTTATTGGGTTTTTATCGCACAAAATTAGCACTAACCCGTCTCCGTCTAATTGCAGATGTGCCGGACATTGTGTGCCAGGACTATGCGGTGCCTCACATGCAGCAGCTGCTGCCCAATGCCCCGCCATGCGGTTCGGGATGCGGAACAGGCACGGGCACGGGTCCTGGAACGGGGTCGAGTCCTGAATTCGTTGTTGCCACAGGCAAAGTGACCGCCAGCGCACGCAACTCTCTTAATGCGGCCACACTGCCGCTACCTTCGCCGCCCGTGCCACCGCCGCCGGAGAAATATTACGCAGCAACGCCAGTTAGCAGCAAACCCATGCCAGTGGCGCCGCCGGGATCCCAGAGTAGTGGATCCCTTAGCTCCTCGACTACGGCTGCGACCACGCCCACGAGTGGGGTGGGCGTGGGCAAACCGCATCATTACAATTTGGATATGAGCGCACATTTCGCCGACATTAACGAGGAGCGGGCCAATTGCCAAGTGCAGGAGTTTCCACGTCAGTCGCTGGTCATCGTCGAGAAACTGGGCTCCGGCGTATTTGGTGAGCTGCATTTGTGCGAAACAAATGTGCTGAAGTAAGTACTGCACACAGCAAACGGAATGCCCTCCAACTCCGCACTCCACACACAAACAAGCATTCCACTTGAAGATGGGGGTAAATCTTTGGTAAACTTCCTGGGTGTAAAACTGCAGATCGACCAAAATTAGCTGCTATGGGCAGTATATAACTGCCGCAAGGTGGGGCTAGTGTGCCAAGGGTATCTGATAGTCGTGGCACTACCATATCGCTTGCTTTTGTTCTTATTAAATTCAACCAAAAATTGTCAGATAAAGCAATTAAATCGTAGATTTACTTGATTTTATCGAAACTTTATTTCTGTGTGGGGTAATTTACTCAGGATAAGTCTGCTTCTCTGATTCTAGCTTGCAAATGGCGGGTTGACAGGCTTATGCATCCATCAAGTATGCTACAACCGCAAACCTCTGTATGTATAGATGTACACATAACCTTTGCGCCCAGTTCTATTATTCTTCCGCAGACCCAACCTCCTTTCATCACTTGAAATATATGCCCATGACTATTGTAATCCCCACAATTCACCGTCTCCGGCCACGACGTCCCTCGTCGGTTTTCATGCGCAAAAATCAATTAGAGTCAAGCTTCGAACAATATCCTGGTGGCAGGCCAATATTCTGCTTCTGGCACATTTTAATACGTTACGTTACGTAACAATTCGATTTGCCAGCTTGCTTTAATAGTTTTGCGGTTGGAAAGCCACAAAACGTATTACGTATACGTAATATTGCCCAGCCAGCAGGCAAAGACTGCCCAGCACTGCGGCGCGTGGCACGTGGAACGGGAGTGAGTCCCTGCAGTGGCTGCAAAACCATCAGAGAAACCTCCGAGACTCAGACAGATGTATGCAAAATAATTAACACACACACAAAGCCATAGCGACCCGAACATAACACACATCCAGACAGACTTTAATATGGCATAGGGCATTTTGCGGAAGGCAGCTGAGAGGCAACTTTGAGGGCGTTCGCATTGCCGCCCCCAAGGGCCTGACAGTCTGCTAAAATATTAATGGACAGTTGGAGAGACAGTTATCAGACAAAAGATAGATTTTATTGTCCTGGACCGCAGGTGAAAATTATAATAGACGTTGAAAATCAAAGCCACAACATTACGAATGGACGCACCAAAAATTGAACAGTTTCTGTGGTATTTGCATATTTCGGCACTGAGCCAGAATTCTACGCAGATTGAATCGTGTAAGTGCGTGCAGGGTTAGAGACTACTGTAAATGTGCATGCAGCAAGGCGAACAGACAGTATTGGTGTGCTCTTTTCGATTGGATATTCTATAGAAACGTTAGGAAGAAGGTGAATAGCTGTTTAGTTGCATTCGTCACTATGCTGGAGCTGTGTCATATGTTTTTCTTGATCATAATCCTAGTGATCTAACCGAATCTGATCTCCATCGCAGCGCTACCCTCGTGGCAGTGGCCACCCTGCGACCCGGGGCCAATGACCATCTGCGCAAGGAGTTCCGCAGCAAGGCAAAGCAGCTGGCGCAGCTGAGCGACCCCAATGTGGCCCGGTTGGTGGGGGCCTGCCTGCGGGACGAGCCCATCTGCATTGTGCAGGACTACTCGCACTGCCTGGGCGACTTGAACCAGTTCCTGCAGGAGCACGTGGCCGAGACCAGCGGACTGATGGCCAAGAAGAGTCTTAGGTAAGGACCCTCCTCGCACAAAAAAAAAAAAAAATGAAACCGTCGAAAGTGCTTTCCAACTAATGCGTTGTTTCTCCCCCCTTTTTTTCTGGGTGCGTTTTATCGTGCTTCCTGTACCGACGCCTTTTGCCGACGCGACACTTCCGGCCTCGTGTTCAATGATAACACCGATCCCAACCAACCAACCAACCAACCCATGGACCAACCACCGAATTGCGCCAACGGATGTGGAAACTTCGTTACTTGGCTCGCTCACCCCACCAACTTTGGCGACGTTGTCGCATTTGAAAACTTTTCAAATTCTCATTTGACGCTGGCATCTTCCGCATCCGCTCCGTACTCCGCCGGACTCCTCCCCCGCGTGCTGCTCCACTCGGAATCGGAATCGCAATCGGAATCCTTACACGTCTGCGGCACAGCTTCGGGTGCTTAGTCTACATTGCCACCCAAATTGCATCGGGCATGAAGCATTTGGAGCAAATGAATTTCGTACATCGGGATCTGGCGACAAGGTAAGTGCCAAAGATAAGAATTCCCCTCGAAGTGGGGAGCAGGTGATTTCCCTGCCACCTTTTCGCACTCCAAGCAGACGTGAATTTCATTCATTTAATCTTGAAGTTATTTTGTGTTTATGGGCACAAAGAGAAATACTTTAAGAAGTGACGCGGGGCTCTATATAAAAGTAATGGATTATTTTGTCACAGGTATACTGCGTGCACTTCAAGTCGGGCTATTTTACTTAATTGTACTTAATTATAATGTATTGACTGGCAAAACATAAGTCGAATCTGGCTGGAATATGCCAACTTCGACTGCAAATCCGCTGGGTATCAAATGTAATGCAATACTTTTTAGCCAGAAGCCAAGCGTGTTTTTGCAGACACCATTAACTTTTCGCCCCTGGGAGAAGTCAGGCTAAAAGCCCATGTTTTTAACTCGACATCCACGAATTCATATTGTATGATCTTTGGTGGCATCCCCGAAAGACTCTCAAGTTGCTTTAATGGAATTATTCGACTCTGCCTAGTCAACGAACGACTCAAATGATTTATAGGTACACCATGGCAAGGTATACATTGTATGTATATGTATTTATATAGACTGGTAATTCAATATATCGAGCAGCCCACAAACAATGTGTGCGCCTCCTCGCATAGAATGTAATCAATTAAAATTAATTTGCTAATGAAAATGTCAACGAGGAGCCGAGGACCGGCAGGCAATAGCCCCCTGTCATGTATTTGCGAATATTTTTCTCCCCGTTTCTCGTTCGCTTATTTTTTGCTTTCATCGTACATTATGGAAAATGTTGTTATAGCAGCCAGCCAAGGAGCAGTGCTCCTTGCTCCTCCCCCGATTTCGCTTTAGTCATAACAAATCAATAGATACGTACACATAGCGACTACCTGGCACCGCAGCTCACCTTTCCACCGCTCGGCCGCTCGGCAAAATGCTCCTTTGAAATCCAATAAGAATAAGTGTGCTATTTTTGGGCACGCAATTGTCAGACTTGGCCGCAAACCCGCCCTTTTGATTGCACAACAATAAAATAAGATGTAAATGCTGGATAAGTAAAGCAATATGCCATTTGACAGCAATTGGCAATGGAAGCGGCCAACGTGACGGATGAGCGATGTCCATTTTATTTTCTCTTCTAAAAATGTCTTGTTCGCTTATTGTCATCCATACTTTTTCGTACGGTTTAAGAACAAGATAATAGCTCGAGTTTCAAGCTTATTAACATTATTATGGAAATTTTTCACTCGAATATGAATATTTTGGCAACTGAAATAAATGAAGGCCATAATACCATAATACATTTATTGGCCGCTGCTCTGCACTGTTTTCACACTATTTGAAAGTTTTTGCCGAACATTTGGAAAATGTCGATGGCTGCAGCATCCTTGTGCAAACTGCAATGCAGCAAACTTTTGTCCCCGTGTGTATTGTCCCGTCCCGCCACACCATCAGCCGAGTTTGCTGGCCCAGAGCTCACATCAGTTAAGTAAATAACATTTTTTGCACTCTTAGTCACGTTTCTAATCATTTTTATTTGGTAACTGTTTGGAAAATGTTTGCACAACGGGCGGAGCGGGGCGGGGCAAGCAGACTATCGGCAGGACTCTGGCTCAGTTTCCTTGCCACAACCCACACACACACATACGTACGTACGTACGTACTTGGTGCACACACTAACAATATTTGTTGAAATGAGCTTTGGCACTAATATCGTTTATTAGCTTGGCACTTTAGTGTTTAAATGCTGAAAAATTGTTCGAGATAGTCCTTGGGTGGCACTGCCATGTGAATGTGAAGGACTCTGAAGGATAATGGGCGTGGGTGGCCTGGGCTTTGCTCAGCTAACGTTGAGTTTAATTTGAAATTAGTTGAACGCTGGCCGTTTTTTGCTTTCTCTGCAGAAACTAGCACTTTCTGCCACCAAACACACACTCCCCCGTTTTGTAATGGGTCGTGGGTCCTTTCGAAATGAGTTCAGATTGACTACAATCTTGCGGACTGGCGCACTTGGAAAATATTAAGGTCGAAAATGCTCCATAGAAACATGCTTAATTATCTTTAGAACCTCAAACGGGTCAGCATAATACGATGTAGAATAAAGGTGGATCTATGAAGATCGTTCTCCTGTCAGTGCTACCTTTTTTTATCACGTTAACAAGATAACTTTAGGGCCTGGTTCGGCGGTCCATTACATTTTACCTCCCACTGGGATCTGTCCGGTTTTCGACACCTTTTTCGCACATAAATTTTAATAACACCTGCCCGGAGACCCGAGTGGTGGTCTGCCATGTAAATCGTACTCCCATATCCGTGTACCGCGTACAGTGTACAACATATATGTAAGTTATTTTATGTGGTGGGTGTATGCCATACAAAACAATTCCCGAACGTAGCGACACGACACTCCAAGAGCTCCTGCTGCAATTGGCAAACAAGTCAAGGCTGAAAGCGGCGAATGAAACAAATACACACACACACACACACACAGAAGGTTGGGTCCAAGTGCGGTGGGGCGGGGAAGGGGGAAGTACCCCATTGGGACGCCCTATGTGGCGCTCATTTTGTGTCAACTACGCGACGTAAATGGAAAAAATGGCTAGCAGGAGGAGGAGCTGGGGGAGGACACCATGTCCCAAACTAGTTGATAATCTATGAAGCAGGAGCGGAGTGGCGCGCTGCAGTCAATAAACTATAAAATATGCAATGTTTGAAATATTTTGCATACAACTACGCTCGTATGCCACACCATGTATGTATATATAAGAATGTTATGGATGTGTGTGTGTGTGTGCAGTTTTTTCAGCGAAAATATTTTATGCATGCAGGTGAATTGATTCAATGGGCTGCCAACTCGGGGCAATGCAACGCGATCCCAGCCAAACACCAGCACCCAAAGGAAATTAGCTTGACAGGAAATTCCACAATACCCAGCAAAAACCAGCCAAGCCACCCAATCCAACCACCAACCACCCAGCCACCCAAGCCAACCCACCTGAATGCCACTGCGACTGCACAATGCACGTTGACATTTCCCCACTCATCCCGATTTTCATATTACATTTGGTTGAGCTTAAATGACGAATATGTTTGGTAAGCCGCCGCACAGTGGAGCTTGTGAAACAAACGTCTGAATGTTGCAAAAATCTTTAAAAAAATCCCACAGCATAAGTAACTAAATTCCATTTCAACAAATATCCAATTAATACAAGCACACTTAATAATTATCTCTGCAAGCGTTTGATTTTGTCAACCAAAGTACTAATTTGGACCCACTGTGCGACGTCTGGGCCCGGAATTTCCACATTAATCTCATTTCAACCCACCACCCACCGATGTGAACAGGGCAAAACCATAGCAATATATGTATACATTTAGGGTATACGTTTGCAGTTACAGCTTCATTATGTACAGCAATTTCACATTATTCAATTTAAGAAATATGCACTATAAATACATATAATATTTTCATTTTTTGTTACAAAATATGAGATCACTGGCTTATGGGAGGTGTGTTCGTCACTAGTCTTTAGCTCTGTTCACAGATCTTGTAACTTAGTAACTTTTAATCCATAATAAGCTATATTCCCTTGGCAAATCGAACTATTTTTTCGTAAATTATGATTTTAACCCAGTAGAACTACAAAAAACTCTAATGGACTCATCCTGATTTTTAAAGATTCGTTAGATATCAGATCTTTTCGCTTGCAATGCTCCTTTAATTTGCGGACGCGTTTCCTTTGCCAACGCAGCGGCGCAGAAAGTTAATTTTTCTTAAACTACCTATCTCGTTGTTTCTGTTGACTTGTGTTCTTGCAATGGTAGTGCAAAGTTTACCATTCGCGAAAACTTTGGCCATTTTATTGCTGGTTATTTGCTGGTTGGCTGCGCCAGACGACTACGACAAAACCAATCATCCGCTCCGCTCCCTTGGCCGCCGCTGCTTTGGGATGTCAAAATTTTAATAAAGTCGGGGATGCCACATTGGCCGACTGCCATCCACTTGGCTGCTCCTCATCCTCATCCTGGGCGGTGTCATGCATTTTTGTTGCAAAAAATACCGACGACCACCGACGTTTTTCATTTTATCGAGCGTCCTGTTTATGAACTCCGCGAACTAAGCGGGCACTTAAATTGTCTTTACGCCTTGGGGGCTCGTCTTCTGCTCCTTAAGACGTCGTCCTTTGACAAAACCTCCTTCTGAGCCCCTTTTTTGCCAGCGAATGTCTCGGGCTTTCCCAGAATTACATCCTTTTGGGAGCGGAATTTTTGGTCAAATTTAGTTCGTTCGTTTATCTTTACTGATTGCACTTTTAGCCTCTGTTTCCTGCGGGAAATTAAAATGTACTTAGCGATGTCTGAAAAGGCGTTACCAACTTGACCTTTGTTGTGTTAGGTTTTTAAGATTCTGTAAAAACGGCGAATTAGAGCGCATTCATTTTATTAACATTTTGATTCAAATAAACATAAGTTGATAAAACATCGACATTAGTCGTTCTTTTTTACATTGACCGGCATTCCCTCTCCTGGACAAGTCTTCTTAGTTTCCTCGTCCCGTGACATTTTAAACCAAATAAAAGTCACGATCCCAAGGATGAGTCCCATTATTACTCCAAGGCAAGCAACGGCAGCTAGGAAGGCGACGATGTTGACTTCCATTAGCATGTAGTCCAGAAAATCAATGATCGGTTGGACCACGTGGACGCAGACAATTTCAATGGGGTTGGGAATCATTTTAGCACTTGTGATAGATACAATACGTATTAGTTAGACTGAGAGTGAAAATCGTTTTGAACAACAACTGACAACTTTTTCACAGTTATAGATTTCTGTCGCATTTCACATTGCGAAGGGCAGGCGCTTGGAGCAGCATCAGTTCTAAAATTTCCAGTTAGCATTATGGAGTATCAGCACTATTTGCAGAAAGAGCTGACCATTTTCCACTACCACCTACTCTTCGACTATGGAGCACCGATCCAGTTGGCCACTTGCATTGCCTTCGGCGCCGTCTGTGGCTGGATAATGAGCCTGATCACATTCGTTGTCTACAAGGCAGCAATTGGCCTGGGAGCCAAAGCCACGGCATGTGACAAAGATGATAAGTACGATGATCTCGACCTGGACATGCATGTGGAGTATGGGTATGACCGGATGCTGTCCCAGTGCCAGAACCTTAGTGATTGGCTTGTGAGAACGCAGTAGCTTAGACAGGATAACGCCTGAGGGGGCATTCGGTTCGCCTTCTTTGTGCATGAGCCCCAATCAAAGTATCTCGACGCCACTTAGACCGTCTCGAGTGCGCCGAGTGAATTTTTCAGATACTGTTACAGTGGCAGTATCGAATATTTTCTCTGCCGTTCTCGAAGTCATTAGCATAATGTTTCTCGACACTGTCATGGCCTTAAATTGAATTCAGCATGCACCGCAGGCCGCCATTTATGCAAGTTTATTTCTATAGATGAAGGCCGGAGGTTCAAATATTTAATAAACCAAACCGTTTCTGTCGGAAAAATTCCCTTTTTTTCGTGTTGATTTTACTCAAACAGCTGGAAGCTGTTTTTCCCAATTTAATTTAACATTTTGCCTGTTGCTTTTAGAAGACCTTCTGTGTGCTCGAGCGCTTAAAGGTCAATCACTTGTTAGTAAAAAATGGTTATTTAAATCAGAAATCCACAACTGCATGCTTGTAAAGTGTAGGTTAAACTTCAGTGGTGGTTATGACATAAGAAAATTAATGACGTTTTTATGTAAGAAAAAATGTATCTGAAAGTACACGGCTTATACCAAAATAGCAACAATTCAACCAGTAGCCTATCATGCACGATTCCTTTTTAGAAAATGGTAAACGTGGGCAGCACCGTCGCCCCAAGAAGGTGAAATATTCAATTTTAGATACTTTTTGCCAGTAAATTGAATTTATTTTACAACCCCGCGTCAACCAGCAAAACGACGAGCAACCCCTCACCGCAGACGATAAATAATAATCGATTTGACTTTGGTTAGAGTTTGGTCACAGTGGGGAGCCAACTCTCATGCTATACACAGTAAAAAAATATTTAAGATAACATAAATTTTTTATTAATTCATTGCAATTAATTCGGTTGCTTTAAAGGTTGATTTACAATTTAATTTAAATTCATTTAATATAAATTCATTATATTAGAACCGATTTTTATATTAACAAATTCAGTGTAAATAATTTTTTGGGATATGAAATTATAAATGAAAGTTGATAGAATTTTGCCTAGATTTGAAACTTTGTTAAAGTAAGTCTTTTTTTGTGTGTGTAGAAATGGAGAAATCGACAGCAGTGTGAAAAGCCGAGCAGCTCTGAATTCTTTTTAGGCGCATCGATTTTTTCCCAGTCCCTTCTGTTTGCCCTCGAAACTCAAACTCAGTCTCTTAAATTTATGCGAATTCGAATTTGATATGCTTGTTTTCGCAACGTCAGCCATGCAAAAGCCTTGATAAGAGTGTGTGTGTGAGTGTATTGGTGTGTGTGTGAGCCGGGCTTTGCCACTTTTTAGTGTGAAATTAATTTGCTATAATTCATCAATGGCGACGAGGAAGGCAAAGGATTATTTTGCATAAAAAACGCCGGCACTTGTCGATTTTGCAAAGTTGGCCTTCGTTCGCAGTTCGAGGCACTCCACTATGTGCGATGAATGGTTAAATGTGTGTAACTGACGCACGTTATGTAATTTATGGCTGGCCATTTATTTTATTGGGCTTAATGTGGGCGCAGTTGTTATGGCCGATGCCATTTGAAAGGTGCAAAGGTCCTGGGTCATGGAGGCGGATTGAGTAATTGGATTATGCGGATAGGTCCACTTGAAGTGCCGAATGTCATTACGAAGTTTTCGTAATACAACTAGTTGTTTTGGATTGTAATACTACGAGTTACTTTAATATGCATAAGCTGTTCCAAAAATATCTCAAAAGTCAAGCTTTAGATTGATGATTATCTAGCTCGAAAGTAATAAGGCATAAAGCTAAAATTACCCTACTGAACAAGGATGGGTTCAAGTAAAACAGCCGATGATCCGAACTTGCTGGCCATAAATTTGAGGTGGAACTCTAGCGAAACAAAGTAGGCTAAGTTGACATTGCTTTTTGGGCCAGCGACAGATGGGGAATGATTTATATTTATTATTATTGGCGGTGAATTTTAAATCGAAGCTCCCGCAAATGTTGTGCAGAAATTACGAGTGAGCTGTTCGCTGTCCGCTGTCCTTTGTCCTTTGCCAGTCGAAAAGTGGAGTCCTGCCGTCATGGCCCCAAAAAGTGTGCTATACATTTTGTAAGCTGCTTTCGATGGCATTGGCGGCAGCTGCTTTTGTCATTATTAATAACTGTTAATTATTCACCATTATAGCTGTGCCTGCCGAGCACGTTCGCTGCCTTTGAAGGCAAACTTGTTTGCTCTGCCGCCCCGTCTCGCTCTGCCGCATCTTGCCTCCCTGTCTGGCCGCCGTGTGCTTTGCTGCCGCCCCAGTAATTCCCTTTTCATATTGTTTGGCATCATATTTTATGTGCTCCTTAGTTAACGCCCGCCGATGTCTAGCTATTCGTTGCTCTATTCCAACAACTAACCATCTCTGTCTTGCTCTTGGCCATATTTACATGTTATTAAAAACTTTTGCCCAGCTGCCCATTGCTGCTGGTGGCCAAAAAACAAAAAAAAAATAAAATAATAAGAGGGCATAAAAACGAAAAGAAACTTTTCTATTTTGCCTCGACTCAAGTTATTGAAAATTCATGAATAATTGACATTTATTGCAGTTGGCACAAATGATGGTCGATAACGGGCAAACTGGGGCTTATGGCGGCAAGCAAAAGAGGTGGGCGGTGGGCGGAATTAGGGGCGGAATGGGGCGTGGCAGGCTGGCCATCAACTCTAGGTTGCCTGCACATTTATAGACATAAATATTAAAGTAGCTTACGTACTTAATTGTAAATTATGCATTCAATTAGTTATGCCAGACTGCCCTCAAATGATATTTCCAGTCGGGTTCAATGTGAGATAGAGCGAGATTGCAAATTTTCCGGGAAAGAGACGCCAGCAGAAAGTTCAATTAAATTCCATATATTCCCCATTGTGCTCCTCTGAGTTGGGCTCCCAATAGTTCCAGCTGCAGGATAACACTTGGGTCATTCGAGCTTGGGAAATTGTATGTGTTATTGCTATCTTGTCGCATTATTTTAATCGCTGTGATTATCATATTAACGACACTCTGACAACTGCTAATTAATCCTACTTAAACAGGTTACATTTAAAAAGCACCCCAAACTTATTCCTTAAAAAAAGACTATCAAGTAAATTAACGTTTGAGTTAATCAGCTAAAAAGTATTGGAATTACAGCATCCCTTTCTCACAACTTTTAATAAATAATTAAGACAACTATCTCATTAATAACTAAAAGAGCATTCAAAGTATTATTCGCTTATATAACCCAGATATTCAAGAAGTTCATTCAAGATTTAATTGATTCAAAATAAGTATCTTTTCATTCGTCCCTCGTGAAAATGAGCAACTGCAAATGATACGTGAATTTGGCCCGCAGCTTTTTGGCTTCATTGGATTTCCAGGCTGCTGTGTGGAGTGCGTTTGCTCCATTTTAGATTATGAAAATATACACACCGAACTCGACCCGTGCGGCCCCTTCGTTAGCCTTAGATGACTTCACATATTTTGCCATGAAATAAGACCAGAGGGTGCTGTCAGCAACATACGCTTACCATTTCCGTTTTTGTTTTAGTTACAACTAGAGGCACACACACACACTGCCACGTTAGTGTGTGTGTGAGGGTGAGCATGGGTGTGTGTTTGAACCACACATGGTTGATGGTTTTGAGAGCCGGCGGTACGCATTTCCAGGCATTTGCATTCAAATGCATTTAATTAAATCAACTAGAACCAACAGACAATGCAGGAACTGCAACAGCATCCCCCTCCCCACCCCCTTCTGCAATATGATGAGCTCCATAACATTTAAAACCAAATTTATTTGGTGTAAATTCTGCCAGGTTCGGTAGTTTTAATTGTGTTTAGTTTCCATTTCCCAGTGCGAATTTGAGATGAGTCCGCAAACACGTCTATGAATCGAAATGGATAAAATATCTTTTTGGCGTACGCGAATACCACTGTTAATAGCTTTTTTAACACTTCATTGTTCTTCTGTGATGATTTTTTCGCTGACTATTGAAATTTGGGTAAGTAGGAGCAACGCTGACATGTTGCTAAACCTGTTTGCAGTCAGGCCCCACGTTGGGCGCCACATATAGAAAAGTGCTTTATAAACTTCTTTTGTAAATGTGTGTTCAATAAAACAGCTTTCTTAAACAACTTTAGCGAAGCAGCTTAGCAATGAAATTGTAATTTTGCTGCAAGGAAGCTTTTACATATTTTTTGCTCAGAATATATCTGTCAGTATGGCATTGTTTGGCATGTTCCCAAAAAATGCGAGGCCATTAAATAAAATATAAAACAAGAAGCGAGAGACTGTCAGCCTGTCTACTTGTCCTGGGGCCAATCCCAGTGTCAATTAGCCATTTGGCCGCTACAGCTTACCCGCATCAAGCTGTCAGAAAGTTAATATAAAAATCTCATTCGAATCATTTACTTTATTATAGCTAATTGAAGGCCAGGTCGGGTTGAAGGCAGCAGTCAAGTTGCCTTGCTCTTTAATCTGAACCAGTTGTGTCCTGTGCAGACTGAAAATCGAATTTGGATATAAATAAATAGCTGAGAATTCTTTTCTTTCAATATTACAACACACAGTTTTGTAGTTTTTTAGCGCATTTGGCTCTTGAGTTATGAACGTGGGTTTGTCATAATGGGCTTTCATCCCATAATGTAACAAAGAGCGAAAAAATTAAAGTCCTCGCTTAGCCTGCCAAGGATATTTCCCCCCTTAATTACTTTCAATCAAGAACCTTTCCTTTATTCTCGCACCCACTGACGGTGACACTTGAAAAATGTTTGGTAAACAAAAAAGTTGCGCTCGAGAGAAAGGTAAACTAATATACATTTTGTGTAGCATACCGCAAGGCGTTATGAAAAATGGACACAGAACGCCAACCAAAGGAAGACATCCTCCTCCGTCCACTACTTACCGTCTTGGCTTTGTCTTTGCATAACCCTTTGAAAAATGATTGTGAGCAGGTGACATAGCTGGCCAGTGCCATTTTGGAGCGGTACAGTCGCCACAAAAGCTGCGCCAGAGTCATTTATCAAGCGACACACTTAGAGACGAGGCCATCCAAACTTAATAAACAGGCATCAGGCTGTAATTATATGACGGTAATGTTATAATGAGCGCCCAGACAATACATCACAAGCTCGTTGTTTGCCTTGATAATTGAAAATGTTTGTAATTTTCGCCTCAAATTCCTGCCCCAATCCGCTTGCCCCGTCCTGACCGACCTTACCGCGGTCTCAAACTTCGCACTTTTATCTTCTGGAAAAGTTTCGTTGGCCTTTTTTATTTCCCTTTATGTTTGGATTTTTTCGCCTCTGTGTGCGGCCAAAGTTTTGCGACAGTTTAGGGATTAGGAGGCCCCGAAAGTAGGCAAGAAAGGAAAACTTTCCAGTCATGTCCAAATTTAAGTGCTGAAAAATTTTCTGGATTATGTGGCAGTTGATGAATTTGTTGCGCGAGGGAATTAGACGCTAATGTTTGTTCTTTTTCGCCGGAAAGGGAGCAATGCACTAATAGATTTGTCTGGACCATTGACTCCGCATCAACAGCTGGCGGGGCAGACCCGACCCATTGAAATGGCAGATTATCTGGTTTTAAGGACTTATAGCAGACGAATGGGAAAAGCTGAATTTCTGTTTACCTTTCCTTACCATCATGTAAGGGAATATGAAAAGATGTCTTGATTTAAAAATAATATCTTCCTAATGAATGGACTTACTAAATTTCTTAATTTTTTCCAAGACCCTGAAAATATGAAGTATACCATAGTGCGTCTGTACCCCTGCTAAAAAAAACCACATCCACAACTTTTTTTCAGTCTGAATGCGCTAAAAATTGTTGCAAGAAGACTTTTATGCACCAGGCGGCCAAAAGTTTTCATGGTTTTTCTGGTGTGAATGCAACAGCTTGTATTTATACTCATAATTGAAATAATTGCAGAAAGCAGACATAATTATATTTTCGTGGTGATTGTTCTTGTTATTGCAAGATGGGCTGCATCGTAGTCATTGTCCCTGGCTGGCAGTCTGAAGTTGGCTGAGATTGAGTTTAAGAACAATAGGGTTTTTAAGAGATAGAAAGTGCCGGATTTACACAGATTTTCTGGGGAGTCCAAAACAATATGAACTTATTTGAATTTCCCTCAACACTTTAATCGAATAATGACCACATAATATTGCACTTTAGGCAGTAGCCATCGCAACAGTTAAAGTAGCGAATTCAAATTGCATTATTCTGTAGGGACTTAGGGAATTAAAGGCACTACCTTTTAAAACTCCGATTATGGGAAATTGCTTTGAGAATGTAAGGCGGTAAGCTTGGGTTATTTCCAAGCAATTACCTTAAAGGAGCAATCATTTGCGAATGCCGATTCCTTTAAGTTCTTAGGCCCTGCGTAAGCCGTCTTTGGGCGCTTTCGTTGCAGCAATTCCTAAGCCTTCCGCTCCCCAAATAATCAACCCTTTCGGCAGCTGGGCAAATGTGTGTGCAGACCAGCGCTTGCAGCATATGCCCCCTAATTCAGATTCAGATACAGATACAGATGGGGATTGAGCTTGAGATTCAGGTGGCGGCGGGGCCAGGAGGATAAAGTTCGGAAAGCGACCAAAAAGCGGATTAAAGCTCTTGGGGCACCGCAATGAGGAACTTACCTCCAAATCCGATGCGAGGGACGGACGCGATGTGGCAACATTGACAAAGGACTCCACGAGTTGTCAGGGGCGCGCGGATTGGCGGTGGGCGGTTTTCGAGGGGGTTGAGCACAAATTGAGCAATGGTATGAGGTGGCCCGTCTAAGATGATTGATTGGGCTTTTAGTTAAATTGCCCAAGCGGCCAGCAAGAGCAGACCGTCTCCTCGAGAAAGTTGTGCCACCTATCCAAAACTTCGAACACGTTCCAGGAGCAACAGCTTCTGGGCGAAGTTAGAGCATCGCATATACCAACTATATTTCATCGTTATTTACATGACAAATCTTGGAGATGTGACTAATACAGTGATAGTACTTCATCTGAACTCATCGAGTATTTATTTTATTGAGTCATCATCATACTTTTTTAATAAAATCAGAGAACATTTCTAGGTAATTTCTCTTAAAATTTGCATTTAACAAAAGATTTTTTACTTACTCACATATATCTAAATAATATACAAATGGCAAAACCAATTGCATTACACATTTAACTAACATATATACTTTTTCCATCCATAAGCTTTCGAAGAAGTACGCGTGTTTGTTTTAGTTTTCATTATGTTGCTTCGTTTTTTCAATCATTATGATACCTATGAATTTAATTAACTGCATTTTTATAAAAATCTACATGGCTCTTATGTCCATTGTAATCATGGGAGCTGAAAGGAGGGCACTTTTGACGGCCTGGGTGTGCGTTTCAAATTGAGCGGATTAAGTTTAATTACAATTTTTCGGCATCGCTGCAGTGGGTAGCCATAACAGGACCTCGCAAAGGACTCTCTGCCCCTCGACTTGCGCGTGTGTGCGTGTGTGAGTGCAGTGCAGTTGTATGGGTTGTGCCTTTGTCCCCTTTTCGCAGCGCGTAAATGAAAAGTAAACCTTTATGGCGCGCTGCGGGCGGCTTGCAATATGTCTGACGAACCCAAAGGACTCGTGCCCATTCCGCTGGAGAAGGGCCGGAGCACACAACCCCCGAATTACCCAAAAATTCAATGGAAGAATTCGTTGCGCACACGTGTTCGATGTGCAGTGCTCTGCATATCCTGCGTATCCTGCGTATCCTGGCGGCTTCCTGGCAGCCCCGTCGCAGTGGCTGTAATTGGATTTAGTTGGCATCGAGCTTGGACTTGCCCATTGTTGTCCTTCGGCGCAATATGCTTTCCTTCAGAAATTGAGGCTGCCACAAATCTACTTTCAGCTGCGGATCGCGTGGCTGCTTTAATGGCAATCGTTGATATTCCGGGCTTATGACATGAAATATGCCCGCAAAAGCACTCCCGTAATGAGAGACGCACATATCGAGCTGAGTTTGGGGTGTCAGTGTGGTTTAATTAATTTTAATGTGATGCTGAGCGTTATGGACTCAGACATTGCATTGACACTAATCCAGCTGAGCAGGACTCGATTTGAAATCCATACGGTTGACACACATATGTATGCTGATTTTTTGCGTAACTCAAATTGGTTTCAAATCAAAAGCAAAAAATGCTAACAAAACAGTAAAAGCGAAAAGTTGAGATTTCTAAATGTATCAACATAATATTTGCAAGTCCTTTAACTATTTTTGAAATCGATATGAATATTTGAGTTTTTTTCTTTGTTTAATATTAACTTTTCGACAGTATTTGAGTTTTGAAATGGATAGTTTGGATTTTCCTCATCCTGCAGCGCCACAAAATGGCTTTTAATATCACTTTAATCACAATTGCGAACACTCACACTCCCCGCGTCCAATCAATTGTCATTTGCATAAAATCAACATTAAAAAGGCGGCAACCCCAGGCTCCAATCAAACTCATACCCTGTGAAAATTTTAATTAAAATCCAGACAGCAAAAATGACAAAAAAAAAATGCAACCGAACATGCACATTAATATTATGTATAAAAGTGAAAGTTTTAATACTTGAAATATGGCATTTAATTTCGAAAGCGCATGCAGCATCTAATAATCAGTTCGATATAAATATGCCATTCAAATCCAGGCACTTACATACATCTCGATCTGAATTATATATACATTTCGTGTGCTTGAATTGCAATTTGCATTGGTGCGAAGTGCGCCTGGCTACCTCCACAGCCGGGATTGCATTCCCGAAGTCAATCAATAGTTCTGACATGGCAACTACTGCCGCCTGGCTGAGCATCATTTCCAGCTCCGATGGCCCAGGAGCATTTCCGAATGTCCGGCGGTGTCATGGCAACGTTAGTAGCTCCACCCGAGGGTAGCTCAAGCCGGAGCCATACCCGCCCCATGCGGATGCGGATGCTACTGCAGTTGCAGCTGGTGCTGCTAGTGTTGCTACTGTATTTTCATTTTATTTGAACGCGTCGCCATGTCAGAGGTTAAATGCATGCGCAGCAGTCAGCGACCTTCCGCTGCGACCCCTTAATTTGACCTTTATTGGCAGCAGCGGCACCCCCTGCATTCCGCATTCCACCTGATCAGGTTCGCAAACCCCTTGTGACATAGTTCCGCCCTCGTTTCATTTTTGCATGCGTTGACATGTGAAATTGTTGGCCAAGTCCCCAGGCGAAGCTTGCTTTCGATTCCTGGAACTTGGCTCTTTTAGTCGCACGGGAGGGCTATTACCATCAAAGTGTTGCTGCTGATGTTTTAATTAATTGCCGCATGTCGACTGCATGCAAGTAGGTAAAATGTTCGGAGTGTCCCAGGGAAATTGATACAAGCTTTCCAATTAATCAATTTATATCATATACATATGCATATGTATCTCCCATGGGAACAATTGCTTTAAACTGCATTTATCTCGCTGTTATCGGAAAAATGCAGCGTAAATCTGCAGTTTTTCATGAATATTTTGTGTATGGTGTCTTTAAAAGGCTTTTCTACATGAAACGAGCATTAAAAACATTCATCTTAGTTATTATTTTACTACGTGAAACTGCATGGTGCCGCCAACTCGATTAATGATTCTATACCCTCAACGTTTTCAAAACATTTATTAACTTTCATGAAATTAAATGTTATAGAAAGTAACTGTAATCGATCAGAAGTATATTGCTTTTTCAGAAGCAATCGAAACCGTGTAATGAATGTGTACATTCGTACTGGTCTCGGTTTTCAGCTGGAGAAGCCTCGACACGTGTCGACGTCACTGTCAGTGCATGTCTAAGGCACAATGATGGAAATCCAAGCCAATCCATAAACAGCCCTGGCAAGCCTACTTAACTACTCACTCAGCCAGCGACCCACAATTCCAGTGTTGCCGCCCCTTCGCATGTTTGTGGAAAATTAAACCTTTCACTCAGCTCACCTCATACTCGTACTCGTCGTCGCACTCGCACTCGTTCAAACTGTTGACACGTCCTGGAAATGGAAATCTATAATGCGCCGAAATCAGAAACAGTTGTCTATCCGAGGCGAGGGTTGCAACTTGCCCTTTTCGACCCCTTCTCGACATGTGGTTTGCTGTTTGGGCTAAACGCATTACATGTCAAGACAACGACGTCGCTCTTAGCACTTCAAGCTTACATTTTATTTGCAATATGACAGGACTTTATATCCTTTTTCAATATTGAGAGACAGGAAATTATGCTTGTCAGACCGGTCGGCTGATGGGTTATGGCTCACTTTATGCTCCGCTGCAGGAGATTAGTCCTCAAGCGTCGGGCGCTTAGTCCTTCAGCCCACTTGGTCCTTGCATATTTGATTAGCCTGCCACTTAATGGCGGTGTCAGAGAGGAAACAGCCCCTACTTTCCTTACTCAGAGCTCGATAATTAGTTTCGATGTTGATTCCTCAGATTAGAGCGAAAGAAGCACTTATTGATTTCGACATGAAAACCCACACGTATCTATAGATAGGTACTTTAATATCCTAGCAACTGTATTTCTTATAGTCATACTTATACTATACGAACTTATAAACTTTCCAGAAAAGAAAGGACTTCTTTTCACTTAGAACTCACTCATTCCATTTTTATTGAGTGACAACTTTTTAGAACTGATAAATTGCAGTACTTGTGAATTTCACACAAAGCCTTACAAGGATGACTCCTATTTATAAATTCTTGTTCCGCACTTTTTCCATTAAATCTGTCATTTTTAAATTGCAAGCCAAAGTCAACTCCTTTGAAAAACAAACTGGACGTGGAGAACACTGGGGGCGTTCTTTTGTCTAAGCAAATGCAAATATTTGGAATCCTTGACATTGCACGAGTGTCTTTGGGGCGGTTTAGCTCTCTGGCCTAATATTTATTTTCTGGTATTTATTTTTTAATTGCCCTCATGCCTTGTGCTCCGGTTCCTTCCAGGAGCTGCATCATTGGCCCCGAACTGTGCGTCAAAGTCTGCTCCATCGGCACTGTGATAAACCGCTCGGCCTACGCGTCGGACTACTGCCAACTGGAGGGCTTCACCGGCAGACAGAGCCAGCCCATGCCCATTCGCTGGATGGCTTGGGAGAGCGTCCTACTGGTAAGATATACTAGTATATAGATCATATTATATTATATATAAAGAAATATCAAAAAAATACCTGCTTAAAAGTAGAATATGCTGGGTAATCAAAGTTCTGCATTACTTATAACTTAACATTAAACTTTTTGTAGGCGTGAGTGGTAACTTAGTTAGTGATTATACATATATGAGTAAAATGTTCAACAATAAATAAGAATGACATTTAAATAGCTTATTTTTTGTGTATTAGAAGCTGTATATGAAACCTTAAACTGTACATCCAAATACTAATTAAAATGTGACAGAGTTGGGCTTAGTAAACTCCATTTTAATTAATGGAACAGCAGACTGTTCAATAACAAATTTCAAAGTTCAATTGTAGCTATAGTTATTAGGCCCTAAAAGTTTCGGCTGCTAAATGTCAATTTTAATACCCTATGAATTATATTTCTTCAGAATTACACTTTTCGTTGGGTTAATGCCTCTCCATGGCGAACAATCTTTTATAAAATATGTACGCTCTATATATTTTATATATACAAATAATACAACGCCCACACCAAATCAATAAAATAATGTAAATTGTAGCCCCAATTAGGCGGCTGGTTAATTAACAAACATGCGGAGTCCATTAACCCTTTGGGTGCTCAACTCGTCTTATGTCGTGAGTGCTATTTTTTTGACCAAAAAACGTTTCATACGCAATTTTATAACAAAAGCACTGAGTAGGAAAAAACATTTGGCAAAGCGTAAAAGTAACCAAAAACCGAGTGAAATATTTTATAAATCCCCGAGCAAAAACCGCACCAACTAAATTAATTAACTACACGAGAACCGGGAGCAGATTTTTGGCCAGACTACGAAAAGCAAACGGAACGAAATGTACATGAATATAGTATGTAGTACATACAAACATTCCCACACAATATGACAGATAAAAATAAAAACAAAGAGCCTCTGGGAGGCAGGAAGACTAGATACAAGTACGAGTACGAGTCGGCGTGGCTTGGGGAGAATGGGGAGGATGCTTTTAGAGGTTTCCAGAGGGGTTCAACAGGGCCCAAATAAACGAACGAGTGAGTGGATACCACTGCAGGAAAAATCGGAATTGATAAGGGGGCGGATTGTGGAACGCTGTTGCGTATAATGAAAGGCTACAAAAGGTTTTAGATACATGAACAGGAGCTAACAGGAGCTAAGATAAAATGAATGTAGGACAACCAAATACTTCTTTTTTTTGCAATTTCCCTTGGTTTTTTATACTTAAGCTTACTAATTATATGCTTTATCTGTAGTTCATCGCAAGTATCGATACTTATGTATCTATTAAAAATTAAATTATCTATCTGTTTTTAACATTGTTTGATAATACCTCTTTGCAGGGCAAGTTTACAACGAAATCGGATGTGTGGTCCTTCGCAGTTGCCCTGTGGGAAATATTGACTTTCGCCAGGGAGCAGCCCTACGAGCATTTGTCGGACAAAAGTGTAATCGAAAACATCGGGCTCATATATCGGGACTACAAAATGCATGTGAGTGGCTATAGAAACAATTATTGATGTGGTCAAAGAATTATGTTTGCTCGTATTTCTAGGAACTTTTGCCAATGCCTCCGAATTGTCCGCGCGAGATTTACGATCTGATGTGCGAGTGCTGGCAGCGCGACGAGTCGAGTCGACCCAGTTTCCGCGAGATACATTTGTATCTGCAGCGCAAGAATTTAGGTTTTAAGCCACAGACACATACACACATGTATTGAAGCATTCGAGGTGTAGAAACACGAAATGAACATGATTTTAGCAGGTTATAATTCAATTATCAATTTCGACAGCTACCCGGGAAGAACGTACTTTTAAAGAGAAATGCATGTAGAGAACTTAATGGATAACAATCGCAAACCAAACCCCGAATTTAATACGTTACACTTTCTTTCCACTGGTATGCCCAATCGGAAATTATCAAAATATGTATGTATATCAGAGGTAACGACTGTTTGTACGGTAAAACACAGGAATCGCTAACAAATATTATACATCTAAGGACACAATCAAGTGAATAGCTTATAAAATCACTCGAATACAACACATTGAAAGAGTTTAAGTGTAAATAATATTGGTAGAAAACTCCGTATGGTAATATTTGTGCATTCTATCCAATGGATAATTAAATGGAATCGAAAATGAAAACATTGACATATGTGTGTACCTATCGCTCCTCCACCTGAACGCTATCTATCAAATCAATTATGCTTTACATATTTACTAGAGTAAAGTGAAATGAGTCTATATTTATAAAAACTAAATAATGTCCACCTGCCGTTGCTGCCCCTTTTCCTGGAAATTACAACTGCATTTTGACGATGTATCGCGATGGAAAAAAGTATTTAAAGCCTGCATATAATTTTGACAATAACTGTTTAAACAATGAAGTGTGAAAACAATTGTGCAAATCGCTTTGTATTTCTGCAAATCTAAACTCGTTCGAGTTAAAAACCTAGGCTAATCGCAGACATTCGTTCTTAAATCTAGTCTACACAAAAGTCAATTAGACGCATATCAAAAATGTATTTTGTTTAACCAAATTTTTACTGTGCCTTTTCCCTGCTATTTTCTTGTGCTGTACAAAGTCTAAAGAATCTTATATCTATTTTATTTAATTTGTATTCTATCAAATGCTTGAAAAGGTTTCGCTGAAAAAAGATATGCAGTTATATCAACTCGATCTAAGAAAATTAGTTTTAATCATAAGCATAGTTGTAAGATCGTTTTAAATTTGCATGATATACGACATTTACATTATTTCAGTTAAGAGTTCAATGGTTTTCATGTATTCCAAATATTTAAAAAGATTCTGTACTAAATAAAAACTAAATTAAACATAATTATTTTAATTTAGCATAGCCATAAACTAACCGATACGTTTCCCTTGCTAAAGATCAGTGTAACTCAAAATATAAATAAGCAAAACGTAGAGACAAGAAAGAAAATCGTTGAGCACAATCATGTTTAATAAAAGAACTCTAAAGATGAAACTCAGAATTGTACGCTTTTTGAAATGGAAGAAATTGCATTAGATTATAAATAAAGAAAAATCCTCAAAAACACAGCACTTTGTTTTAAAAAGTTTGTAGTTTCTAAATAATGGTAATGTATGAAAAAATAATATCACCTGTGCGCCATCTATAAATACATGTTTTAAAAAACATGAAGCAGAAATACCCGATTCCCAGATGAGCGGTTATTTATTGAAACAGCAGTGGCGCCACTAGCGAATTAAAGACGAACTTAGTAAACAATCGATACCAACCCATCGGTATTTAAATACCGCAGGTCAGCGATAGTCATAGATAGACTAGAAAACCTGGTATCACTGAGCGGTGTGGTCACACTGTAAGACGCGTCGGACTTTTAGTTTTCAGCTACTTTATTTTTCTAAATTAAACGGTCGCCCTCGTATCGAAAAACTAATTCGCCAAATGAAAGCAATTCGAATTACCATCTTACACACTCGGCCACGCAGCTAAGAACGAAAAGCGCCCACAAAACTGCAGTGCAACAGCCACTTTTCCTCGTCGAGATATGTGTTTGTGTGCGTGAGTGAAAGAAATTCCAACAATGCGCAGCACAATACCAATACACACACACGCTGCCTGAATCTCTTTATGCAGCAGTGTACGCAAAAAGGGCAGCTGGGAAACTACTTGCGGCTAAAAAAAAAGTGCGTATAATTAGCGAGTGCAGGGACATAAACACTGCCCCAACCAACTACCCACCCCCCGCAAATGGAAGGCCCTTGTAGGCCGCAAAAACCATTCAACTGCACCAAACACGCCCATATCTGCTGGCTGTGCGAGTGTGTTAGTGCGTCTGCTGTCTGTGTGGATGGTGCAAAGTGTGTTTTATTTACTACGCTTTGATTTTGCAATGCTCCTATTATTATTGTTGTGTATGGCTTATCCGCGCAGCGGATGTCGTCGCCTACAATTTTCGTTTCATTTTTTTGTTATTATTTTTCTGTGTCGCTCGCCCCCTCGCACTCAGGCACACACACACATGCACACGCTCAGCAATCGCTCTCACGTACAGTAGCAGCTTTGGCTCCCACACACATGCACACTCCGCCGACGCGTAGGCAGCGCATACTCAATCTCCCATGAGAATTTTCGCCCGCTCTCCGATTGTTTTTGTTTGCCTTAATTTATTGGCAGCATTGTGTTTGTTGTGGCGGAAAATGAAAGTGTGTTAGTGCGGGCAGCAAAAAAACCAGCGAAAAAAAGAAACAAAAATTAAAAAACAAAAGCAGCAACCTGCGCGGCCAGCAAACAAAAAGCCGAATAAGAATTGACTAACAAACTCTCACAGCAATTTCGTTTCGAATACCTTTGTTTTCGAGCCCCGTGTGCATCGCAATCAAAGCTTCGCAGATGCCACTACATCCGCGATTTGGGCCACCCTTTCTTCAAATTGGCCCAAACGCAATACAATGGCTAATCTCTCGGCCAATTGTTTTCGGTTAGAAAGCCAAACAATGTACAAATGGCAATTAAAAAAGTTGCCACTATTGTTGCTTTTATCTATATCCGTGATCATGAGGATATAACAAGCTATGGAAAGTTGATGCTGGTTCCAATTTCAGTTCTTTAGACCCACACAATTATAATAAATTGTGCTGTGTCATAAATCATATTAAATTAGAGGTTTAGAATGCACAGAAGCGTATCGAATCCTTTACTTATAAGATGACTTACACACTCTTTCTTTTGTTGCTTACTATGGTCCTTTCTCAACCTTTTCAGTTAAGTATAAAGTCTAATCTCATCACATATCACATCAAACGGGGCAAAGGTTGGCATGCCGTTGTAGACAGCATCCACAGCAAAAGCTACCCCTCATGGATCCGTATCACCATATCAGACATCATGTGAGTGCGCGCAGATTTGCTTATTGTACTTGAATTAAATTGACCTCTCTCCCCCAACAGTATCCACCCACAAGCATAGCAGGCACAGGAGCGGTGGTGGGCAGCTCGACGACAATCAACCGGCCGGAACTGCACCAAAAATGCAACCGGGGCTCGCACTCCAGTGACACCAGTTCGGCGTACAGCGGCAGCGATACAATGGCCTCGAACTATGCCTCGTCGCTGGAGGCCGAGGAGATTGACCTCTCCGGCCTGGTGGAGTCCGTCGTGGACTCTGACGAGGAGGATCTAGCGGAGAGCATGGATGTAAGTAGACGAAACATCGAATATATAAGGATTTTTTAGAATGACATTAGAAAAGGAAGAACATCTGATCATTTATTTGTCTTTTTTCTGATTTATTTAGAGTCTAACCGTGCGCGATGCAGTGCGTGACTGTCTGGAAAAGGATCCGGCGGAGCGGAGCGAGGAGGATGTGGAAGTACTGCTTGAGTTCACGCAGGGTCTAAAAGCATTCACAAACATTACGCTGGCAGTGCGGCGAGCACTATGTTCCGTGATGGTATTCGCCGTGGTGGACAAGGCCGGCACCGTGGTCATGTCAGATGGGGAGGAACTGGACTCATGGTCGGTGCTCATAAACGGAGCCGTGGAGATCGAGCATGCGAATGGCAGCCGCGAAGAGCTGCAGATGGGAGACTCCTTCGGCATTCTTCCCACCATGGACAAGCTCTACCACCGCGGTGTGATGCGTACAAAGTGCGATGACTGCCAATTTGTGTGCATCACGCAAACGGACTACTACCGTATTCAGCATCAAGGCGAGGAGAACATCCGGCGACATGAGGACGAGAATGGTTTCGTTGTTATGGTCACAGAACTTCGGTCCATTGGCGGTGCCGGCACTGATTCTGCTGGCAGTGGCGGATCGGCGACAGGAGCTTCGGCTTCGCTAAACATGAAGCGTGGTCACGTAGTTATCCGAGGTACTCCAGAGCGTCTGCTACAGCAGCTGGTCGAGGAAAACTCAATGACCGATCCCACATACGTGGAGGACTTTTTGCTCACACACCGCATCTTTATTCAGAACCCACAAGAGGTGACCAGCAAGTTGCTGCATTGGTTTGACTTGGAGCAGGTGGATGCGCACAAGACGCAGGAACTGCGAGATCGCGTAACACGCGTTGTGCTCCTCTGGGTGAACAACCATTTCACCGATTTCGAGGCGGACTATGAGATGATGGAGTTTCTGGAAGTCTTTGAGGCACTGTTAGAGCGAAAAAAGCTGCTAAGCCAGCTGCGCCTGTTGCACATAGCCTGTGCCGCCAAAGCGCGGATGCGCAGCTGTACCCTCACTCGTTCGTCACGTGACGAGCCGCTCAACTTCCGCATCGTGGGCGGCTATGAGCTTCGGGGCGTCGCCATAGCCACCGGAAACGCAGCCGTGGGCATCTACATTTCGCACGTCGAGCCGGGATCCAAGGCCCAGGATGTGGGCCTTAAGCGCGGCGATCAGATTCACGAAGTAAATGGACAGTCGCTGGATCATGTGACTAGCAAGCGAGCCCTCGAGATACTCACAGGCACCACCCATTTGAGCATCAGCGTTAAGAGCAACTTGCTTGGCTTTAAGGAAATAATGCAGGCTCTTGAGCATGGCGGTGGAACCGCTGGATCCGGGAGCATTTCCGCGTGCAGTGGCAGTTTCAAGTCCGTGCGAAGTCCACGCCGTATTTGCGCCAATGATATTGCTAAGTTGCACGGTCGCTCCGACAGCACCACCGACGAATTGTCCAGCGTCAGCGCCTCAAATCGGGCGCACATGGTGCGCCTTAGTTCCGTCGATATGCTACTTGACCAGCCGGACTGCGCTCCACCGCAAACGCCGCCAGTTAGTGGGAGCGGCAACATGGCCTCCAATTTTATGCAGCAACTCCTGCAAAGCGTTAACAATAGTTCGGCCAAGAAGTCCGGTGGGAATTCAAATTCGGATCAGCAGGATACGAAGGGCGGTTTTATGACTCTGGCGCCAAAGCGACGGCTGCAGAAAGCGCTGGCAAAGATGAATTTGCTCAATAAGCAGAATCACGGCAGCAGCCTAAACGACTCTTCGGATACGCTGCTTAACGATCCCAAGTCAAAACTATCTGCAGTTAGCTCGTGCAGCAGTTCCACTCAGTCGTCTATCAATGGATGTACGGTCAGTGGGAGTGGCCGGCTCTACCAGTCGCAATCGAATCCGGATTTAACCAGCCTCAACTACGATGGAGGCAGCGATGCGGGTGGAAACGGTGGAGGAAGACTGCAAGTGAACTACCTAAACGCCCACATTCACCGGCCATCAGCGGCCAGTACTTTGACGACAAACTCGACGCAATCGCACCTTTTGCCCGATTACCCGGACCACGTGCTCAAGGTGTACAAGGCAGACCAGACATGCAAGTATGTGCTCATCTACAAGGAGACGACGGCCCACGAGGTCGTAATGCTGACGCTGCAGGAGTTTGGAATACACGACCCCAGCTCGAATTTCTCGCTATGCGAAGTGAGCGTAGGCGACGGGGGTATGGTAAAGCAGCGTCGGTTGCCCGATCAGCTGCAGAACCTGGCCGAACGAATAAGCTTTGCGGCGCGTTACTACCTCAAGTTAAATGATAGCACCGAGCCGCTGGTTCCAGACGAACTGGCCCTGGAGCTGGTACGCGAATCGAACGTGCACTTCCTGCACCTGAATGCATACGAGCTGGCCATCCAGCTCACTCTACAGGACTTTGCGAACTTTCGCCAGATTGAGTCCACCGAGTACGTGGACGAACTGTTCGAGTTGCGCTCACGCTACGGAGTGCCTATGCTGAGCAAGTTCGCCGAACTGGTCAATCGCGAAATGTTTTGGGTTGTGAGTGAGATTTGCGCCGAGCACAACATTGTGCGCCGCATGAAGATCGTCAAGCAGTTCATCAAGATAGCGCGCCACTGCAAGGAGTGCCGCAACTTTAACTCCATGTTTGCAATCGTCTCGGGGCTTGGACACGGAGCTGTTTCGCGACTGCGTCAGACGTGGGAGAAGCTGCCCTCCAAATACCAAAGGTTGTTCAACGACCTGCAGGACCTGATGGATCCCTCGCGCAACATGAGCAAGTATCGGCAACTAGTGTCCGCCGAACTGCTGGCCCAGCACCCCATCATCCCGTTCTATCCGATCGTCAAGAAGGATCTCACCTTTATTCACCTGGGCAATGATACGAGAGTGGACGGCCTAATCAACTTTGAGAAGCTGCGAATGCTGGCCAAGGAGGTACGCCTGCTCACGCACATGTGCAGCTCGCCATACGATCTGCTCTCGATCCTTGAGCTCAAGGGGCAGTCTCCATCCAACGCTCTCTTCTCGCTCAATCAGATGTCTGCATCGCAGAGCAATGCTGCCGCTGGCACAGTTATCGCCGCAAATGCCGGCCAGGCAACTATCAAGCGGCGCAAGAAGTCGACGGCGGCGCCAAATCCCAAGAAGATGTTCGAGGAGGCGCAGATGGTGCGGCGAGTGAAAGCATATCTTAACAGCCTCAAAATACTCAGTGACGAGGACCTTTTGCACAAATTCTCGCTGGAGTGCGAGCCGGCGCACGGATCCACATACTCGGGCAGCATCTCGCATGGAAATACCTCACACCGAAGCGGTGGTGGAGGCAGCATCAGTGGCGGTGCTGGTGGCAGTTCCGGTGGAGGCGGCGGGGGCAGTTCCAGCCTCAATGCCGGCGACCAACTGAGCATCTATTCGCATACCAGCTCCAGCTCGGCGCCGAACTCCTCACTCTCGCTGCGCAAGAGGCACCCAAGTTCACCTACCCTTTCGACTACCAGCTCAACGAGCTCCACCAGCGATCATCAAAGAAGACAGATGCATAACAACGGCCCAAAGTTCGGCACAGCCTCGCCACAGGCAGTTAAAAAGATGCTATCGCTGTCAGAGTCCTCCAAGATTCGGCCGCACCAGCCATTCGTGCCTCGTCACGGATCCACAATGGCCGGAGTGATTCCACCACTGCATCACATGCATGCGGCACATGGTTTCAGCACACCGTCGCCCGGAGGAGTGGTCACCTCACCGGCAACCAGTGCAGTGGCCAATGTCCAGTGTACGCCAAGTCCTAGTCCCTGCTCCCATCGACGACTGGCTTCTGGAGGTAAAGGAATTATTATCAATGCCTCATTTTATATCACTAACTAAATTGGGTCCATTGCAGGCAACATTATTCCCTCTCGCGCAATCCACGAGCGGTCGCACTCGGACACCCCAGCTCCGCCGCCGCCTCTACCCTCGGTCGATCTCTCCCTGGAGAGCAGTAGTGTAACTACGTTTCGCGATTTACCATTGCGCAAATCCGTGACTTCCGGTAAGTGCTATGTCCTAAGATCGTAGTTGTAAATCGACTAAAAATACGTTATTAGCTGCTACTAAAACCCGATGCTAAGTATGCTTATATAGTGCGGTTATTATTTTCGAAATTCTTCAGAAATGTATTTTGAGTGTACTTAGCAATCGGATCCCGATACATAAATCGTAGTCGCCAGTTATTTATACCTTGTTAGTTGCGCTTTAGACTCCGTTCCCTGCTTGCATTTGAAACGTATAGTTTTTGGTGGTTGGGTTGGAATTGGTTGGTTGTCGGCTACACAAACGCAAACATACATATAACACGCAAACACAACACGCACACTTGCACCACGTGGTACCATGAAATGAATCCCGAATGGAGGTCACCATTTCACGGCCGCCATCTCAGACATATTCTTTACCCTAATTTCACACCCAACAGGTTCCATATCGTCCTGCGACAGCGGCTACGTGCATCAGCAGCAGCATTACCACATGCAGTACCAGCAGCAGCAACAGCAGAGCAGCTCGCAACACGAGCCATCCCCGCCGGTCTATACCGCAGCCGACTGCCGGCTGCTCCAGCAGATATCGAACAACGCGGTGACCCGCAACTTGAACAGTCCCTGTCAAAGCACAAACACACCACCCAGCACACCTACACCTCCACCGAACCAGCCCACAGCAACCATTCAGCTTTCTGCACCGCCGACGGCAGCAGCATACATGCACGCACGCAGCCAGCATCAGCAGCTCCAGCAGCAGCAGCAATCTTTGGCCATGCCACCTCCGCCACCACCGCCGTACAATGTGCCCCCCCTGGGCAGTATCTACAGCCACCACCAGGGCACTGCTGGCAGCAGGCACCTGAACCACATGCATGGTAAGACGACCGGACCGCAAGAGAGATGGTTTCCAGATTGCCATCCAGCGACAAAACAACAAATGCAAAGCGGGAGTTGAGTCGGGTCTTTCTGAGATAGGCGTTACACCGGGTTGTTCGACTTGTTTTTCTAGCTTGATCTACGTTTTGTAAGCTTGACTTATGTACCACTTTAATTATATCAATTTCTCCTTCACAGGTGGCCCGCCAAATTTTATGGATAGCACCAAGTGTACCATATGTCCCATGCCACCCATGAATCAATAATGAATCAAATTGTGCTGTTTTAACCGCTATATGTTTATTTAATTAGTTGTAAGTATGTCGATTCCATGTTCTATCTTCAGAACCATAAGCTCACAAGATAAGTTCTGACTTTCAGTTTCTAAGAACAACTTGAGTACTTATGGTTCTGAAACGTTAATATTAGTTATAGGCAAGCGATTATAACAATTTGCTCTTTTTATTTCAGCAGATAGAGTTGCCAAAATTTGTTAATGGTTGTGGTTTCAATTTCGCCAGCAATCAAAAACGACGTATCCGATCACCTTTACCCTTACCCCCTCACCGGAGCTGCAAAAACATTACTAGTATCCATTTGTATTGCGTATTTAGGTTTAGTAACTGAGAATTTAATTTTAGTTAGGGCCTACCATTTATTATTTAATTTAGCTAAATTCTTTGTACACACTTTCTACCCATCATTCACCGCCAGCGTAGAAGTTGCCTTTTCTCTTAAAAGAAAACGTCTGCAGGCAGACCCTCTCAGCAGACCCAACTAAAACTCTTTTGAAGACTTTTCGTCGGCATTTACAAGTGTAAGAACAGAACAAAATAATTTTAAAGCCCAGCACAACAACGAGACGATCAATTGATATAGAAACGCAAACGGAATCAACTCGAAGCCACCATTAATTCCATTAATGTATACTTCTTTAATACTTATGTACAAGCTAATTTTATTACAAGCATACTCCTTTAAACGCTATATATATATATATATTATGAAAAACCTTCGCTCCAATTCCAAATATTTAGTTGTTAAGCCCAAAAGAGAGATAGACAAAACATTTTTTCGAATATATTTTTGACCATTCGTTCCGGAGAATTCAAAGGAAGAGTGGCAGACAAATGCAATATTTGTGTATAGAATTATACAACTCCTAGCAATACCTAGACTAGCCCACAAAAAAAAGGAAATCATCAAAGTACAACTTCCTCGAAAGACAGAAATAAGTTATGAAAGACAAACCTGAGACATATAAAAACCATATATAATCATTTTTGATCGTATTTTTCTCACACGTAAGGAACTCCAATATGAATATTTGTGTGTGCATGAATGCCTGTTATATACATAGATATATACAATATATATATATACAACCTACATATACAAGCTATATACAAGAAATCTCTATATATACAAACCATGAGTGGAGACCCGTTTCTCGCTTCATTTTCAAAGGGAAAATCAAATTATGTTTTGCTGAATTCGAGAAAACAAAAACAAATCAAATCAAACGATATTGGATATGCTAAATATGTATACATTGTGCTCTTTGTACTTTTAAGTTAGACTAAATACCAAATTTGCTTTTTAAGGCTTAAGAAAAACATTAGATTGAAGCCTAAATTGTACTCTGTATAAATAAAAATCGCGTATTTTGCTTAATGATTTTCTGTATTTATATGTCTGTATGTTGTGCAACTAAATGCTTAGATTTTTAGGAATCTTTGAAAAACGACGAGAGACTTTTTTCAATGTCATGTTGAGCGTTTATTTTTGCAACTTGTTTGCAAGGGTGCACAAAAATAAAATTATTTAATAATGAATATTACCTTGAGAAAGTGATCTTTTAATTGTATCTTTGATTTTCAAAGATTCTGGGGACGTCACATAAATATTCAAAATTCAAGTGGCGAATGAAAGAAGTAGGCAGTTTAACCAAATTTTTAAACATTTCATGAAATTGACAAGACGTCTAAAAAATAAATGTCTGGCTTTTATTACCAAAACACAAAATTTTGTCCTACATCTGAAGACTATTAATTCAATTTGATGTTGATACGGGCCAAATATGTCTTCCTTTTTGCCACGTATTGTATGAAAATGTCTTGAGATCGTCAAACTAAAATGAAGTACATTTAATTCATATTTTAAGACCTATGTGACAATTATACATGTATTAACTATGTTTCGGACCATCAAACCAAATTAACAAAAATAAAATGCATTTTTGTTTAGACCTCTTTTTTGGACAAGGGCGCTGGGTCTTTTGAATGTATAATTTTTTAAGAAAAAACGCTTGCACATCGTATAAGATTTAAATGTGTTTATTGCTTTTTATCAATTCGTTAATGTTTTATTTCGAAATTTATTAAAATACACATGTATAAATAGTTCGGCTTTAAACCTTAGCCCAATTGTTGTGGCTGTGGTTAGTTAACTGGCATTTTTACTGGCTTGCCAAAACAACTACCTATCCGCTACTTTTATATTTATGTATTTATAAAGTGGCCATTGTGGGGGGTTCTGTTTTTATATAAATCTAGGGCTTAAAAACTAGTTGGTATTAAAATTTAACGATTATTGGGACAACAGCTGCCATTAGAAATATAAAATTGTTGAACGGAGTTGTACTGATTTTTAAAAACGAGAACTAAATGAAATTTGTTCGATATAAACAATTTTAGCTTAAACAAAGAAAAATACTTCTTGCCAAGTTTGCCAATTACTTTAGGACCTCAGATGAGCCTCGTGCGCTTCAAATAGGTAATCAGCAGATTGTATATGAACTTGTATTGCGCCAGGGATGGTATAATGCTGTCCCGCTGATGCCTTAGCTGCCCGATAACGCGAGGTATATCCAGGTCCTGCGATTACGATCGTAAGAAAAGAATGTTTATGGAAATTGACTAAGAGATTCCCTTTCTCCACTCACTTCATTGTGGTCCAACGTGTACAGCAATAGATCGGCGGTCAGTGTTACTCCCGAACGACCGCCTCCCTCCAGACAGTGAAGAAGAACCGGTGGGTTTGTGTTGTGTCCCGGTGGAACTTCTTGCGTTGATGCCAATCGCACGGAATTCAGCTCCTCGAGAAAATCGAGGAAGTGATTCACATCGCGTGGACAATTCTGCTCCGCCCAGTCAGCGTACTGCAAATACCAAACGGATCGGTATCGACGCGATGGTACGTGATAAAGGCGCAGCTTGATGGTGGTGCATCGATCGGTGGTTTGTGAGAATTCCTGATACACTTGGAACTAGAAAATATAACCGTTGAGGAACAGGACTAAAAGCTTATGCGGTTCACTTACCTGACCAAACTCGAGACGCTGATGACTGCTACGAGGAATATAGCTCATATCCTCGGTTAGCTGGACCACCAAATACACATCCGCCTCCCATACACACTGCCAGAAGATGCGCATGGTTAGCGACTCCTGTGGCGACTGGGCCACGATATAGAACCGCTGCTTTGTGCCCACTGTGGCCTGGAAAAGAAGTTTCATTAACGAAGTTAAGAAATTAAAGTTACAAAATTGGCTTTTCATCTTGTGTGTCAACTGAACGTACAGATATGGAGGAAGCATTAACGTAACCATGCCGATTGTCCATCGATGGAGTCAGTCGCACTCTGTTGTCGTCATAGGGTAAAAAGTTAGGGTCGTGGTTCTTTGGCTCGTTCTCCTCCAGCAGGGCGCACTCGTATAGGGCATGCTCCCGTCGCTTCGGTATGCGTTCAAACTCCATGAATAGCTGCGAGTCACTTAGCTTTTGGTCTAGGATTTGGCACTGGAAGTTCACAAGCGCATTGATCAGAATGGATTCCAAATCGAAACAATTATTAACCTACCAGTTTGTCCTTTGAATATCGTCCAGAAATGGGCTGCGGCTTGTTGACGCCCGTGGACCAACGATTTGGCAAGTTGAGATCGTCTTGGGCTAGCTTCAGCTTTGCCGCAAGCTTGGAGTGCTGACCTGCCGTTGTGGCCTTTTCCCTGCCCAGCGTGGCGGACTTCTGTTTGTCGGGTGTTTTGCTGCGTGACAAGAAGTTCCAGCGCTTCTTTCGTTTTAAGTCTTTGCTGGCCGCCGATGAGGACGTGGTGTCCAGCGTTGAGTTGAACATGGAGGATGTGGAAGCAGATGTGTTGGCAGAAAGATTCATGGCACTGAACTGCTGTTGCAGCGTGTCTCCGGCCGGCGGTATCATGTCGACCGTCGACGACTTGTTTAGGCTGGCTGTTGAGCGATGTTGTCGTGGTGGAGGTGTGAGCCCCATATCTGGCGCTGCACTGGCGGCTCGGTTGGTCCGCTTAGGAGCCTGCGGTTCCAGGAACAGCAGCTCCGTGCTTGCTGCTCGGTCTGCGCCGTACTTCTTTGTATTCCCATCGTCGGGCGGCGAATTCACAGTTACAGTAACTACGTTGTTGGAGCTGGCGTTTCGAGCTGCTGGAACAGGAACAACGCCTGGGGCGGACTGTATGGACGAAGCTCTTTGACGCATAGCCTCAGTATTTGCGGCGCCACTGCTACCACCGGATGCTCTCTGTGGCAGGGGTACATTCTCGTAGATTGGCTCGATGGAACCGTTCACCAAGCTCCTCTGTAGAGGCGCCGGCGTCGCCGATTTATGGGACGAAGCAACAACTGGCGGTGGAAGCGGGCTGCTCGCTGGCGGGGGCACAGAGCTACGATATCCACTTGGCGGCAGGGTGGGTGAACTGCAAGACCGTAGCGAAAAGTATTGTTATATTGTTTATTTTACGACTTTATTCCACTTACCTCTGCGTTACCACAGATCCGGCAGCTGCAGCTGCTGCCTGACTCATCGCTGACTGACGCAGCTGGGACATTATGGACGGCTGCTCCTCGATCATGTTGAGGTTCTCGAAGGTGCCGTGCGGGGGCAGATAGGGCTGCGAGTGCCCCATGTGGCTCACATACTGGTACTGGTGCAGCATGGTGGCTCCGGAAGATGTGGGAATATTGCCAGCATGTCCGCCTGCGGGCAGTGCAACGTACTGACCGCCATTGAAGAGCGTGCGGTTAGAGACTAGATCCGGCGAGGAGCCGCTTACGTAGTTGCGGAAGCCCTGAAGGGAACGGGGAGTGGCCACGGCCAAATCAGGCGTGGAGGAGGAACTCAGCCGATTGACATACGGCGGGGGGGCCTTGTGACGCATCATGTGCATGCGCTGCGAGAGCTCCAGGTACGCCTGGGCGGGGCTCATGGGCTGTGGATGTGACTGCGGTTGATGCTGTGCCTGGTACAGGTTGATGTGGTGGTGTAGGGCAGCCGCCGGCTGGGCCACGTCCGGATAACGATGCGCAGTCATATGACCATACAGCAAGTTCTCGTTGTGCATGCCTGGATTGTGGACATCCGGTTGGGAGCCTGCATAGTAGGCATTTCCGGGCGCGGCCATTGCCAGTGCCACGTTATGGAATTCCGCTGATGGTGTGCGGTACTTTAGTTGGACCGCAGTCTCATAGTCTGGTGCCGGACGGTATGTGGGTAGCATGGCTTTGAGGCGCTCCCGCTCATCATTGTTATTGTTGTTGTTGCTACCTCCGTGATGCAGCATGCCACTGCTGCTGTGCAGGTTGTTATTGCTCAGATCCAGGCAGGAGCTGCTTTGTCCCAACATCTGGTTAGCGCTGGCAGCCAGCGAAATGTTGGAGGAAATCATCTGCTGCTGCTGAATCTGTTGCTGCTGCTGCATATGCTGCTGCTGCTGCTGATGCTGTTGTAGTTGCTCGGCGGCCGCCGCTTCATTGTAATCGTAGTCCACATAACCCACGCTGTCAACGCCCAAGGGACCACTCTCTGTATCCGCACCACTTCCCAGGCTTGACGGCGTGGCGGTGTCTATGTAGCGCTTGAAGAACTTATGCTGGCTGATGGTGAGCTTCCAGAAGTAACGTGCCGTGTCCGCCTCGCTGAATATGAAGCTACCCACGATGCTGCCGCCCCCGTCCAGCTTGTTCTGCTCGATCTTGATCGTACGCTTGTCGATGGTCACCGTGTGGAAGTCCTTCCATGGAAAATACTGCCGCCCGTTGTCCGCGTTCACCACCATCCCGTTGATGGCCAGGCCCAGCAGCAAATCATTGCCGAGCGTGTCCTTGGCCGCGAAGCGTTCCTCGCCATACCCCTCCAGCTGCTGGCAACACTGTATGTACATCTCCTCCGCCTGGCTCTGGCTCAGATGTGCAATGCCCGCCTGCTGCTGCAGGACCTCCACGATCAGTCCCTCCAGCATGCTGTCATCGTTGGCCAGGCCCTGCATGTTGCGCGGCAGGACCAGCGACTTCTTCAGATAGTCCTTGCTCTGCTTGTCGCCCTGGTAGCTGTCGTACTCCGCCTGGCGGCAGTAGAGCGCCAGCAGTATGGCCCTGCGGATATCACAGGCGATGCGGCCCTCGTAGATGTCGCTCTTTAGCTGCAGGAAGTAGTAGAAGCGCGTGGCTTCGTCGCTCAAGTGGCGCACGCCAGTGGTCACGTAGTGGCGCACGCGCAAGTAGATCTTTGGCCCCGCCGCATACTTTTCCAGCTGCCGGCTGAGCGAGCGCTCCAGGTCGATCCATTTGAACTCGTCCTCCTTGTCCTTGCCCTTGACCAGGTAGCGCAGTCCAAAGAACTCCGGTTGCTGGATCAGCAAACGTTGGCAAACGTTGTCCAGGCACTCCTGTCCCTTGCTCTCCGAGCTGATAGTGCAGTCCACGGTGCTGGAGGTGTCTGCAATGGAGGTAACCGTGAAAACGTGCTCCAAACATCGGCCTAAGCCGCTCCAAGCACTCTCAATTCGCCGCACAACAACAACTTGGCCCTGCCCGTCGCACGCGCAAATATGCAAATAAAGTTTATAATCTCTTTCGAGACCTTATACGTTTTATGGACGGAAATTGTGGTGGCGCCGCTCAAATGTCTTCTTTCATCTGTCGTATTTCCTAACTGACGAAACGTAGGCCTAGTGTCTAAAACCTTTCAGATGGTTGTAGAAATTTAGGGGGTTTTAATTGAGTCAAGGTCTTCAATTCGCTTGCCAAATAAGTACATTCAGTTATGTGTATAAGAACTACAAAAAAAGCTTTAGTTTATCCAAAAAGCGAGAGTAAATAGTATACAAAATGTGAATTACGCAAACTTAGGAAGTTCTTATAGGCGATCTGTTAGTTTCAGATTTAACGTTCACTGTTATGTGTCCTGGGCGCCTCTGTTAACTCAGCGACTGTTAGCTGGAATGCAACAAGTTGAGGCATTTTTGTGGTCAGTGCCTTGGAAGGCGAATTCCATCTAAACTGGAAGTGGGCGCCACATAACAATCGTTGTGCACATTCCCAATTAAATAATCCCAATTGCAATGGCAGACGGCAGCTGTTAAGTTGTGGCTTTGTCACCGATTGCTTGTTGTTTCTATTGTCTCGTCTCCACTGTTGCTATTGCTATTGCTGTTGTTGTTGTGGGGGGCGTAGCGCCTCTAGGAATGTGGGGCTTACTCACCCAGCAGGTGATGCACTGATATAACAAACAAACTCTTGGACGTAACATTGTACTGGCGACACTTTTTCAAGAATTTCAATGGCATTTTTCGACTATCTTGCTCCACCGGGGCTCCGCTGGGCTCACAAAACTGGCTAAAACGGCAGCACCATCGACACCACAGGTTTTTTTTGGGGGAGTAAATTGCTCAATTGGAATTAGCCGATTTGAGCCAGCTGATTAGACACGCGAGCTAGAGCACTGCGCGTATTGGTTAAGTAAAGTTAAAGATAGTAATTGGGTAGCTAACGACAATAAATAAAGGAATTCACAAGAAATAAAACGAAGAGACCGAAGTGCTGATATCGATACGCAGGTGCTGACTGAGTATCTCGGTGGCTGGCATCGAATGGATCGATAGGCGGCATCGACTATCGGTATGGCTTTGCACAGTTGACTCCAAGAAACTAGGTTTAGTTCTGTTAAGCAAAACAAATAAAACCAAGAAATAAGGTAACTAAAACAAATCAGTTTCGATTTAAAAATGTATAACAATGACTTTATTGTATTGCAGTGATTAAATAAAATTCCTAAAGAACTTAAAACCACTGTCACTTACAATACTTCGTTGTACAGAGCAAGAGAATAACGGTTTCTAGCGAACAGTGAAATATCAAACTTAACAGAGCTACTGCACACCTAGGTGGCGTTTTGGCAAAGCTCTGTTATCCGTTCCAACTACAGTGCTGGAAAGTGCGTGCAACTGAGAAATCCACTCCGCGATTCAGCGACGGTCCCTCTGGAATTCAGTAATTTAGTACTGCTGCTGCCGTGGTAGTCGTGACTTCCCCTTTGCACTTGCCGCCCTCCGTCAACGTTTTATCGAATAAAGCGAATTAAAATTAAGATCGTGGCTTCGCCCCGCTGCGTAACTGAATAAAGCGAATTTAAATCAAGGGCTTTGACGTCTGCCAAGCGGCTGAGAGGGGCTGCAACAGGAAGAGCACCAGAGACGGGGCACCAATCCACATCCACATCCAGCGATCGTCGCCTATCTATCTACAGAGGATTAGGAGCAGCGCAGTCGGAGATAGCGATCGGTGAGTTTCGAGGAGCCGAATCACAAGGCCACGCACAGTCGAAATCCAAAAAGCAAAACCCGATTACCAAAATCGAAATCCAGTCCATAATTAAGTGCTGCTTAGATATTTTGAGCGCTGCATTGGCGGTCAAGGTTGCAGCGACGAGGACAGATGATGGAGCAACCGTACCGCTCTCTCGCTCGCTCACACACACGCGCACGCACACACACTTGAGCGCCTGCGAGCGAGTTTAAAGTTCAGTACCTGTTGCTGCGCTCGCCCTATTTCTCTCTCTTTCTCGCACAGCCTCGCCGCCGCCCGTGCGATAGTGCGCTCTCGCTCACTGCGGCCGCGCTGCGTGTAATTTAATTTAATTCACTTCTGTTATTAATTTGCGCTATTTGCACGCTGTATCGCCGCCTTCCACGTCTCAAACCGAGTCGTAGGCCGAATTGCATAACCAAAAACGCGACTCGGGTCGCCAATCGGCCATCAAGTCACTTTTCTGCTCGTGGCTCTCCGCTGAGAACAGCTGTCGTCTGTCTGCTTCCCGTACAGTAAGCACTCGATATGAGCGACGATGCTATGTTCTTAATTCCCTTTACCTACCTTTCCTTATTCAAAAAATCAAGATTTGAAAAACATATGTACACCTACTTTACACATTTTCCAATTGGAGTTGGCGTTGCATTTAGTTTTCAATTCATTTAAAACAATTTGTGAAAAATGGCACCCGATTTATTGTTTTATGTTGATAATACACACACACAGTTTAATGACAAACTTAACAAAATCATAGTATCAAAATTTACTACACGTTGGCCTCTGAGAAACAAAATTGAAAGTGGTTAACTTCGGAAAGTCGAAGTTTGTATACTCTTGCTGCCTTGTATGACCGAACTCTGTAAAGTCGTACCACTTTGAAAAAACTAAGAACGTAGTAGGAAGACTGCAAGTCTAGGTATGTACGTATGTACATTTGTATGTACATATAGACAAATTAGTTTAAAATTTACATCAAACTTTTTTGCTTTGCTGCATTGTTGTACATTTCATAAGAACTTTTATGGATATAACTTAATTCTCTGAAATTCAAGTTCAAAGACCAACTAAATATATAGAATTAAATGTCATGACACCCCATTATGGGGTTACCTACCTATTAAAGGTAGACTATTAGTTCTTCCACTGAAAGAACCATTAAAAGGGTAGGTTCCGTATTGGGGTTACATTTAATGGATTTCGGTTAATCCTACCTTAATTGAATTGAGCGCGGAGTTACATTTCATCCTTTCCAGACAGACACACTTGATTTATGATAAGAAAAGCTACTAGCACGCAAAGTAAATATGCCTAGTCATGCTTACTTTATATTTCTCCGTCGATCCGGACGAGTAATTCGCGAGTGTCATCGTGTTTAGAGAATTTTAAAATTACTTTGGCCAAGCGAGATTCTCAGCGTTATCGCGTGAATTACAAGTGTGTAGGTGATACTAGATGGGAGTTTGTTTTGACTAGACCTTAAACTTTGTTTAAATGGATGGTTAAGCAGAAAGAACCAAGATCATTTATCTCATTCATCTAGATAAACTACTTAGACGTAAACTAGAGAACGAAGAATTCAGTGAGTGTTTTTTAGGAAACTTGTACTTTCACTTGAAAGTTGAACTGTCCCCACATCTGATTGAGTTTTAGGATCGATTCTTTCGCAACAAAACTGAATAAACCGAATTTATGTTTAAATTTTTGGAACAGTTTTTGTTTTTCGTGATCATATGTGTGGTTCCAAACACAAATGGGATTCCACAGCTCAAAGTTTTGGGTTCTATCATTGCGGTGTCATCATTCCGTCAACCGAACAGCACACATGGGTGACCTATAAAAAGACTCCAATTTTATGTTCACCTCCACTTGTTGTCAGTGTTGGTTGATATCGGGAGCGTCGAACACCTACCTTCCTCGAAATCGGACGAGAATGACGATACTGGCGTCGATTTGCATATGCCTCGCATGTGTTTAATATTTATTTTCTGCCTTTTGCTGACCACAGCAACAAGAACTATTACGCGACGCTATACAAAGTACACGCACGTAGTGGCGCATTAGCAACATTAAAGCATTAAGTCAAACCCGAATTCAAGGTGAGAAATCAGTAGAGCTCCTAAAACCCAACAAAACAAAAGATAACACCTGGGATCAGCTCAAACTTCCATTCGCTTTGGTTGAGAGTTCTAGTAAAAGTGCTTTCGGCACTAGTTAGAACTCGAAGCAGTCGGGGCGAACCTCATTGAACTCCAAGTGTGCATTTCAGAACCCAAAATCAAACCCTTTCAATTTGCATTTCCTATTCTTTTTTATAAATTCGGGTAAAGACTGGTATCCAAACCGTATAGCATATACATGAAAATCTTTATGTACTCCATAAACTAAAGCCTAATGAAAGGGAATGTCTTTTGTTTGTGATGTCTTCAATCCGATTTCTAAACTAAATTCTATCTCTAGTTTAACATTCATTTCGCAACTTTTAACTTGGTTGCCACTGCAAATGAGCCTTTGCTCAGTGCAGTTGGTGATTTCCTGGGAACAACGGCTGGTAAAGGTGTTAATCGAGTGATTGGAAATCAAATTTAGTTATTTTGCGCCGCTCAAAGAGTTTTGGCTTGGGAACAGCGCATTTCGAACGCTTTTACTCGCTTTCATCATATCTCTCGACAGGCGGCGGCGTTCGATAAGCGCGTGCATAAAACCTGTTGCTCCCGGCGGTCAGTGAGCAGTGCTCCCTAACGCGAAACACACGTTGCGTCGCCACAGAGGCGGATCGAATCGAATTCATAGCTTTAATTGCACCAGTGCAGCACTGCAAGTGATCGACGGAGCAGTCGTAGTTGTCAGTGCAACGGGTACGTCCCAAGGTACGATCGATTAAAACCAGATGCGCGTTTTCAATGTCAACCGGCGGCGCTGGCGGAACATCCAGCTAGAGCGGTACCTTGCACCGTTAAGACAAGTGCGGAAGCGGACGGACTACCGTTAGACGCACAGGCGATGCTACGCCGCCAGCGCTGGCATACGTGGAATACATTAGAGTGGTTGTCCAAAGTGCGCGACATGCAAATGGAGCTAGACCAATGTTATGCAAAGCGAAAACTAAAGCGCCGTGAATTGTGTGCCCTTTTTTTGCAGTCATACACTTACCACCATGGCCAGCGAGCAAACGATTGATGGAGCAGCCGCAATTCCCAGCGGCGGCGGCGACGAACCCTTCCTGGGCCTGCTGGACGTAGCCCTACTGGCGGTGCTAATCGGCGGCGCAGCCTTCTATTTCCTGCGCAGCCGCAAGAAGGAGGAGGAGCCAACCAGGAGCTATTCCATACAGTAAGTATAGTTGAATCTGAGAAATCTGAAGGGTTCCGAAGTCCAAAACCATGGCGAGTCTTTAATTGAATCAGTTTCTTGATAAACCTTTCAAAGAACATGCATATCATGCCCACAATTCAATATTTGAAACTGCTTCTTGAATGAAATGCCTGATCTATTCGGTTCATTCCATCACAGATCGATATCTTCCTCCTGATTTTTGGAATCGATCGGACATTATTTGACGCTGTATGATTCACACATCGCAAATGAATGTGTGAATACGATTGTGTGATTCATATGATTCATTCGTTGTTTATCTCGTTCATCTGCGTGTTTACCTGCGTGTTAAGATAAGATTCAAATTTGACTGGGATTTTAACGCATATCTTTACCTTCTCCAGACCCACCACAGTGTGCACCACCAGTGCGTCGGACAACTCGTTCATCAAGAAGCTCAAGGCATCCGGACGCAGTCTGGTCGTCTTCTATGGCTCACAGACCGGAACAGGCGAGGAGTTCGCCGGCCGTCTGGCCAAGGAGGGCATTCGTTACCGTCTGAAGGGCATGGTTGCCGATCCCGAGGAGTGCGACATGGAGGAGCTGCTGCAGCTGAAGGACATCGACAACTCGCTGGCGGTCTTCTGCCTGGCCACCTACGGCGAAGGAGATCCCACTGACAACGCCATGGAGTTCTACGAGTGGATCACCAGCGGCGATGTCGACCTGACCGGGCTAAATTATGCGGTGAGTACGAGCGATATCACACGGAGCGGCCTTATCTGCACGCATACTGATTACACGAATCCCCCTCGCCAAACACGGAGTTCGTTCCTCTTATCAAAACACTGTGCCACTGATAAGTGATATATATTCCCCGCCCAATCGCAATTTTGGCTATCTCACCGTATTTGAGCGCTTTGAGTTGTTTGTTGTGTTTTGATACAGCTGATGTAAGCGGATCGAAAACATTTGAAATGGCATTGGCGGATCCTAATTAGCAGATAGCCTGTAACCTGATAGTGTAGCGCGCCCGGAAGAGTTTGTTTTTGATAATAAATCTACTATTATTACTCATCATCCACCAAATGCCAGCACTTCAGCGTAGGTAAATTGATAGAAATCTATTCGTTTTTTGGCAGCCTTATGAACAACGTTAAATATAGCATATTTTATTATGGCCGCCAGTCCAAATGGTAGTAAACCTAAAATGAGTTCTTGCTTATCAACCTTATCAGTTGCCCAATTTGAATCCCCCGCCAACCTAGCAGCTCAAAAATGCGTCGTTCTCGTGCCGCAGCATTCGGCTTTTGCCTGGCAGCAGTCACATGGAATTTTTAGTTGCTTCTTGAAAAACAATGTGCTCAATGTCGATCTCTGTTCTTGCGCAATTTGTTTACAATTGCCGTGGAAACTCTGCGGATCAATCCAGCAAATGTCGACCGGAAAATGCAGAGCTCGATCGCCACATCTGCCCACCTGTTCGTCAGGTTCCGCCCGCAAAAGCTGTGCAATTTGCTCGGCATTTTGAATAGTTTACGTAATAGAACAGCTGTCGCGAAAAGAAAGATTGAATGGAAGGTATTATGAAGTTCTGTTCTACAATCAATCATAGTTCAAACTAAATAACTGATAAGTGATAACCCTTGAGTCTCATTATAATAGATGGTTTAGTCATTCATTCATTGCTTTGAGAGTTAAGTTAACTGAATTTCATTCTGTAGTTACTAAATCCACTCTTGTCTGTTTTCAGGTCTTTGGCTTGGGCAATAAGACCTACGAGCATTACAACAAGGTGGCCATCTATGTGGACAAGCGACTGGAGGAGCTGGGCGCCAACCGGGTCTTCGAACTGGGACTGGGCGACGATGATGCCAAGTAAGTGATAATGGTGTAGCCAACACTATGAACGGTACTCAAGTGATATTTCCCCAACAGCATCGAGGATGACTTCATCACGTGGAAGGATCGATTCTGGCCCGCCGTGTGCGACCACTTCGGCATCGAGGGCGGCGGCGAGGAAGTGCTCATCCGTCAGTACCGTCTGCTGGAACAGCCAGAGGTGCAGCCTGACCGCATTTACACTGGAGAGATCGCCCGCCTTCACTCGATTCAGAACCAGCGCCCGCCCTTCGACGCCAAGAACCCCTTCCTGGCCCCCATCAAGGTGAACCGCGAGCTGCACAAGGGCGGTGGCCGCTCTTGCATGCACATTGAGCTGAGCATCGATGGTTCCAAGATGCGCTACGACGCCGGAGATCATGTGGCCATGTTCCCTGTTAACGACAAGAGTCTGGTGGAGAAGCTCGGCCAGCTGTGCAACGCCGATCTGGATACTGTGTTCTCGCTGATCAACACCGACACGGACAGCAGCAAGAAGCACCCATTCCCTTGCCCCACCACGTACCGCACCGCTCTGACCCACTACTTGGAAATTACGGCCATACCCCGCACGCACATCCTCAAGGAGCTCGCTGAGTACTGTACTGACGAGAAGGAGAAGGAGTTGCTGCGCAGCATGGCCTCCATCAGTCCCGAAGGTACGAAATTATTCATAAGACTTATTATTGCTGTACCAGTAATAGGAACTTCCAAGAACATATACTAATGAATGTTGAATTGCAGGAAAGGAGAAATACCAGAGCTGGATCCAAGACGCCTGTCGCAACATTGTCCACATTTTGGAAGACATCAAATCCTGTCGCCCTCCCATCGATCACGTTTGCGAGCTCCTGCCCCGCTTGCAGCCCCGTTACTATTCCATCTCGTCGTCTGCTAAGCTGCACCCCACTGATGTCCACGTGACAGCCGTTCTCGTGGAATACAAGACGCCGACGGGACGCATCAACAAGGGCGTGGCCACCACATATCTAAAGAACAAGCAACCGCAGGGCAGTGAGGAAGTAAAGGTGCCGGTATTCATCCGCAAGTCGCAGTTCCGTTTGCCTACGAAGCCAGAGACACCTATCATTATGGTGGGTCCTGGCACGGGCTTGGCCCCCTTCCGCGGTTTCATTCAGGAGCGACAATTCCTGCGCGATGAGGGCAAGACCGTGGGCGAGTCGATTCTCTACTTCGGTTGCCGTAAGCGCAGTGAGGACTACATCTACGAATCCGAGTTGGAGGAGTGGGTTAAGAAGGGCACTCTCAACCTGAAGGCCGCCTTTTCTCGTGACCAGGGCAAGAAGGTCTACGTGCAGCACCTGCTCGAGCAGGACGCAGATCTTATATGGAACGTGATTGGCGAGAATAAGGGGCACTTCTACATATGCGGGTAAGTAAGCTAGAGGATCGGCCAGCACACAAGATTCTCACCATCCGTTCTACCCATTTCAGTGATGCAAAGAACATGGCCGTGGACGTTAGGAACATTTTAGTGAAAATTTTGTCCACTAAGGGTAACATGAGCGAGGCTGACGCCGTGCAGTATATCAAGAAGATGGAGGCTCAGAAGCGCTACTCGGCCGATGTCTGGAGCTAATCTGATCCAAAAGCCAACCGATGATAAGCGTAAAGTTTTCTAGTTCACTAAGCTATGTAAGCGTAATTTTTGGTTTGGGAACTTCATGCTGCAGTTCAACAAACGAATGAGTAACGATTAAGTGTATGTCTAGTGTAATTGACTCTAGCTTGACCCTGGACTGTTTGATGGGACAAACTGAGATGGAATCTAAGTAATGAAATGAGCGGAGTAACAAGTTAACGATTAAGTAGCTGTGTACGAGTGCAGATTAGTTAAAGTCCTTTATATGAGCGATTTACTTCGTATTCTCTTGGTGATTTCAATACAAAAACGAAACATGTGCAATTAAACAGTGACATTGCAATTGTATTTTTATAAATAAAGAAAAGTACGGTTGACTTCTTTAATAATGTGTGTTTGATGTTTTCGAAGTGGGATAAGGATAAGTAGGGAACATTCCAATTGAAAGTTTAAGAAATAGATCTTATCTAATCATAAATGAAGATTTGATTTGCCTGGAAGAAAATTCAAGTGCTGCATACGTTTTGGCTGAAAAATAATTATAGTTCCTGTCACACATTTGGCGCTTTTTTAAAGTGAAAATAGTAAAAAGTGCACATAGCTGGTATTTTGTTTTTTATATAATATATACAAATTTTTGGCAAGGTTTTTGAAACTTTAAACCTGAATATTTTGTATTTTGAAATACATATTTGAAAAAATCCTAATATGGGTAGATATATTCAAAAGATACATATATAATAGTAGTGCAATTGTACTTTAATCCAATACTCCAGCGCGTTCAAAATGCGGTAGCGTGTAGCGCAGCGTATCCGCCAGTCGGCGAGACTGGAACATCTGACGCACCTTCTGCTTGGCAAAATCGGCGTCCTTGAAGTTCTCCAGGTTGTTGTCGGCCGTTTGGGCCTTGTCCTGGCTAACAGTGGGGAAAATGCCGTAGCTGGCAAAGAATCCGTAGGATTCGCGGCGGTGAACCTCCTCCAGGATTTGCTCGTAGCTGGGCACCGGTATGCCCATGTCCAGGTCGAGCAGCGTTTTGGCCAGCCGCGCGTGGTAGGTGCGCAGCAGCTGGGTTCGCCGATGACGCAGTACGTCCAACGTCAGGCTGGTGTAGAAGAAATAGTTGAGGTCGATGCCCGGACTGCCCCACACGCTCAACTGAAAGTCGATGAGTATGAGGTCCTGCGGACGCTGTGCTCCGTCGTACTTGAACAGCATATTGTTCACCCACAGGTCACCGTGATTGAGTACCTTCACCTCCTTTTCCAGCGGTGCCTGGCTGCGTTCCAAGTTGGCCCGCTGATTTTGCATGTACTTGCCGATCTTCTCGGCGATCTTCTCGAAGCCAGGCCACGTGCTCACAAGGTGGTGCAACTCCTTGCCGTTGCCCGAGAAGAACTGCATCAGTAGTCCATCGTCTTTGGCCAAGCCCCTCGGCGATAGCATTCCGTCGCCATATGCATCGAAGATGTGCGGATCCTGGCCAAGTCGTATCAATTCCATAAAGTTTCACCACTATAATTAGTTTATAAATGATACACTTACCACCACAGCCAAGGCCATCGAAGTGGCATGAAACTCCGCCAAGCGCTCCATGACCAGCTGACAATGCTCCTCGTTCAGGCCCAACTCCCGCGAAGCCATCACGAAGCCCTTCTCCGCCAGATCTTCGAACACAAGGGAGTTCTCCGGCTGTTTTAGGCAGTGGTAAAGTCTTTGGAAGATGGTTTAGGATAAACAGTGGTTTAGGATGTTGCAACAGTGCGTATGAGTAATGTGAGATTGAGCAGTAGTCAGCTAAAGATCTTTTGAGACTCACTTGGGTCCGAATCTCCGGTTGCACTGCATCAAGAGCTCCAGCCGCGGAAGCACTTCGTAATAGGTGATCTTCTCCTTAAGGTAAACTTGCAGGTCATCAATGAACTCCACCGAGTCCAGGTGGGGAATGCTCTTCACAATGAACGCCATGTGCTGCTCCGGATGATCGGGGCGCTTGAACGAAACCTTCACTCGGTAGATTTGACTGCAGTAGTTCTCGCCCGTGCTGCTGCCCATACGGATGTGAATGGAGAGCAGCTGCACCCTGGCTGTTCGCAGGGCTGTCTCCAGCACCTCCTCGAAGAAGGGTACGTCCAGGTGGCTGGGTGGAGCAACCACGTCCGCGTCGAACACAATGCTACACATCTTGGGATCGTTTGAAAAGTGGCTACCGGGCGGAGCTCAATTTATATACGTGTCGCTATGATCTTGCCCAGCTGAATCCGGCGGCGCAATTAATTATAGTTATGTGTATCCAGTTATGTGTAGTATTATACTTCAGTTATATATAGACTTTAATAGGCGACAACGAGATGTCTAATTTTTCGATATTTGTAAAACACGCAACGCGGAGACGTCGACCTTTTTAGGCGCACTTAACTAGTAATTTGACTTCCTGTTTTGAACTCTGCCGACAATATTCAGTTTGAATCTTTTTCGAACTCTGCTGGATGGATTCCACTTGCAGCGATTGGCAGCTCATTATCTTATCAAGTTTTGATTCCAATTTGCATTAATCCAACGAGTTTCTGATAAGGGAACGCTTTCAGTCAAGTGTCAATCCGAAGCTAACTATACGCGAACGCTTCCTAAATATATTATTTTTGTACGTAATCGTTTATATCATATTTGTTTGGCATGATTAAATTCAATATCCCCCTTACAGGTAATATGATTCGTAATTGGCCAGATATCGTACTGAACACAAGGTTTAGATCATATTATTAAGATGGCTACTATCCTAAATTTTAGGTGATGGGGATTATAAAAAAGAATATGCCTCATTCGGTACTTTATATAGGCAATCTGTTGTAGCAACGCTATAGCTTTAATAAACACATTAGACAGATGATAACACTATTAAACTTTTTTTATAAGTTGACCTAATGATAGAGCCCTAATAAAATGTTCCCAGGCTGCAGAATGTTTGAAGGAAACAACAACCATGAAATCATCAAATTCTGAATGCACGTGATCGCTTAGGGTATTATTATCTAATACCTACGTTGTTATTCAAGATGATTGTAAGCTTTATAAGGAATGCGAAATATATAATGTGAAATTATTCAATTCGAGCTGTACGTGCTTCAATCAGGTTTCCTCCATGCCAAACTCAATCATTTTAATGATTGCTTCAGATCTCGAAACCTACAACCCGAAATCTAACCATATATGTATATGTCCCCGATTCGATTGCGACAATGTGATCTTATCTTAATATTTACTATTTCGGAAGCATCAGAAATTAAATAAGATAAGTGGTTTACTTGATCGACTATGAATTGAAAACATAAGTGGTTTTTGTGTTGTGCAAGCCACTGACAATTGTCTGATACCATATTCCTATAATCAGAATTAAACATACATTTCGTTACTTTGATTTATTGCATTGAAGTCAGGTTTGGTACTTTAATCAATCCAAAAGCCCATAATTTGCACTTTACATTCTCAGGCAAGAAGCTAATATAGCTTTATCAAGGATGTGTGCCTCGGAAGAGCCTCCATTTATATCACAAAGGTAAAAGAACCCCAACCATCATAATACTCATGCCACTTTTCAGTAGTCCCCGAAGACGCCAATTGAATCCGCTCGCTTCAGAGCCCACTTTTGGTGGTCGTTCAGGAACTTTTGCGAGAAGATGGCATCCATCTTGCGCTGCTTGAAGGCCTCGTCCTGCATGTTCTCAATGCTGTTGTCCTGGGCCAGCTCCTTGGGCATGGTGATCATGGGCAGGAAGGCGAACATGCCGAAAAGTCCGTAGGTTTCGCGGCTGCGCAGCTCGTACTGCAGATCCTCGTAGCTGGGAATGTCCTCGAAGCGTGCGTACTCCAGAGCATCCTTGAAGGCCGCATAGTACACCTTGATGAGCTCCTCGCGGCGCTCCTGCAGCAACTGCAGCTTGATGCTGGTGTTCAGGAAGAAGTTCAGATCGCAGGCCGGACTGCCATAGAAGCTGAGTTGGAAGTCCACGAAGATGGCGCGCGTGGGAACGTCCGGCTGTGCGGCGTTATCGTATCCGTACATGAAGTTGTTGGTCCACATGTCTCCATGGTTGAGCACCACGTAGCGATCACCCTTCCTCGGCCTGGACGCATCCGCACACACGTTCCGGAAGTTGTCCATGAAGCGCTGCAGATGCTTGCTTATCTTCTCGTAGCCGGCCCAGCTCGCTGAGCTCTTGATGAGGCCCTTGAGGAAGCCGCCGAACATTTGCTCGAAGGTGTCGCTCTTCATCAGGATGTCCTCGCTGAGCATGCCACGCGTGTACTGCTTCACAATGGCAGGATCCTGTGGAATTGCAAAAAGGAAGTCAGTACGCAGTTGGGGGATTCTCCAAAGTCATCACTGCTACCTTCTTGGCCAGCACCATGGAGGTGGCATGGAACTTTCCCAGCTGCTGGAGAATGAGGGAGGCGTGGTTCCAGTCCAGACCCGCTTCACGCGAGGCCACCTTGAATCCCTCCACCTTGAGGTCGCTGAACACGATCGTTTGCACCGGAGTCTTCACGGAGTGATAGTATCTGATGTGGGATAGAGATGCTAGTAAGCACGGTGTACTTTCATCTACAACTTTTACCAACTTACTTTGCTCCGAATGTGTCGCCACGGCTGAGGATATCCAATCGAGGCAAGACATCGGTGTAGGTCTGCTTCTCCTTGATGAACACACAGACATCCTCCAGAAACTGAGTGGCTTCGGTGATCGGAATGGTCTTCACAATCAGCGAAAGCTGCTCCGTCACTGGGGATTCCCCACCATCGGCCCACCTAGCGAACGTGACTCCGACACGGTAGATAGCCGAGCAGTAGTTATCACCCGGATTGCTGCCCCACGCAAAGTTGATCTCCTTCAGGGTCACCTTCGACTCCCGCAGACCCTCCTCCAGGGTCTCTGTGAAGAAGTGCTCGTTGAGATACTCGGGCACCGAGATACTCTGCTCGTTCTTAATGACCACCATTTCGAAACTGCAACTAAAACGAGATACTTCCGATCGAAACCTTAACGCTTGCCTTTCGCAGCCAACTGATTTTGCGGCCTCGTAGAACTCGGCGTTTTATATTTGCCCGCAATAGTGTTAGTTTTTTGGGAAATGTTTATACGACAATTTCGAGCTTTTCATATGACTGTGGTGTCATCGTAAAAATAAACTAATTGGGTGGTAAAAAGTACAGTGGGTCGAATATGATTTGAATTTCGACTTGAATTCTATTTCCATGTAAAGTTATATCTTTAGTTTCACTTAAAATAATTTCGTATGTACTTCTTATGTACTTTTTTATAAAAATTTTTTAAATGTTGTGCTTCCTAAGCAATACCATACTGCAATATCTTGTATATACTATATATATTTTTTGACATTTTCTTATATTCTTTCTTTATTTTTTACTTTGTCAAATCAACTGTGACCCACTGTCCGAGCGTAATAGACTGCTTGCCTCGAGCTTTCTTAGAGCCAAGAGTCTCTGTCCAGTTTTGCATAGTCATCCACATCCAACGAAATACACATGCTTGTGGGTTGATGAAACCCTAATTAATTTTCAGCTCTTGTGCTTCGTTTTGTTTTGATAGAAGCAACCTGCTGAACAAAGTCATTCGACCACGTCATAGGTGCTCTATTGAGAGATTGAGATTCGATTCGGTTGATAGTTCGGTTTGACAACAGGCGGTGCTCCGCTGCTGGAACACCGCCCGTCAGTGGGTCAACAGACCGGGTATTTGCTCCGGGTGTTATCACCCGGCCCTGCTTGAGGCATCCGTATCGGAATATACTAGAATTATAGAAACGTGCCGGCCAGCTCATACATATATACATATGTGCTCATGTTAGTCGTACTTTTTACCCACGATGATGATAGTGTTAAACGACAACGGGTTCAGGGTAGGATTTGGACAGCACGGGGTATTTGCATCACATTTTCATATTCACCTAGTTTCTTACTTGGTTATATTAGTATTTTCTCTGTATGATGACTAGCATACAGTCACATCGAGTGAACCAACTCTTTTAGTAATTAACATTAAATAAATGAAATTTATCTTATTTCTTAATGTAGCCGGAAATCGAAGCTAATCCGCTCCTGACCAAAGGTAATGAATATTGCCTCAGTAGTAGAAGCCCAGCCCATCATCCACCTTATCATGCACACGCTAACAATAGATTAAATCATTTCCAGCGAGCTTTTGCGCTATCACACTCAGTAATTTCAGTGTGGCACAAAATAATTTAAAACACTTCAAAAAATATTTTAAAACCAAACGGAATAAAAACATTTTAAATGAATTTAAATAAATATTTTATTTGTTCACTCGATTTACTTGCCAATAACATGCTTTTGAGCAAATGGTATGCGGTGCCAGTTTTGAAAATTCGCCTTCTGCTGTTGCGCCTTCTCGGCCTTAAGTTGCATAATGTAGTTCTCCATCAGCTGACTGGGCGTGGTTTGTTGGAAGTTCAACGTGGGCGTGGGCACGGTTACGCCCAGATCCATCTGCCGTCGAGCCTTCCACCTTCGACGCAGTCCGTCCAGTCCAAAGGCCGGCACCTCAATGCACAGGAAGTAGGCCAGTTCCATGCCACTAATTAGGGAGCAGCCAAGAAACAGTCCGGCAATTCCACCAAAGCTAACTGGAAGAAAAAAGCTATATCTTTTGATACATAGTTTCTGGAACAAGCTACGGGATTATAGAAGCTACTTGATTTTGTACTGACCCATTAAGTCCACCCAGCCGAAGACGAGGCTGGTGCGATAGACCATAATGGTCTCGAAGCGGAAGTGCACATCCAGATCCACATAGGAGTTGTTCGCGTACACATCCGGTGGCAGAAAGGCGGGCCGGACATCGCTGATGTAGTTGAGGGAGTAGCAGTTGCGGAAGCACTTGCAGGACATGCCCTGGAAATGGTTGCGAACGAACTCCTTCTCGCCAGGATTGTGGGAGTAGATGAGCAGGTCTATGGGATGGGGATCTGGGTTATAGAAGGTTTTGAGTGAGGCTGAACTCCTACTAACCATTGTGCTCAGCGAGGCACAGCAAATCCTGCGCCCGACACGACCGATATTGACCTGGTCAGAGGAACCAATGAATCGATCATTTGGAAACGATTTTGATAACGTGCTCACCCGGTGGAAACAGCAGGTCCATTGTGCAGTTGCAATAGCGCACCAAGTACTCCTGATGGCACTCGGACTGGCAGTTCTCAATCATGTAAACGTATCCTTGCAGCGACTTGAAGTCCTTGCTGTTGTGCTCATCCTTGGGGCATCCAAAGTGCTGGATTAGGTATTACCTTGGTGGGTATTAAACAGATAGCCACTCACATCGAAGACACACTGGCGCTGGTCGGAGCGAACTCCCCTGGTGTCGTTGTCATAGAAGTAGATGACGGGCTCGATCTCCAGGGTCGTCTCCGTGTTCGCGGGCACGAAAAACGGATTGTTGTGCCACACGAATGGCTCGGTTACCATGACATCGATACCCTTCATGGCACTTGTCTCCCTGTGCCCCGGCCAGTGCTTCTCGGGCTGGATGAGGACGCGCACGGAGAGGGCGCTCATGGGACCAGCCGACCCTGTGCGCCAAGGCCACATGGGATCGAGCAACTGCATCCGTCTGCCCTCTTCCGTTTCCAGCGAGTTGAAAGCCCAACACAGGCCGTTCTTGCTGCGCCGCTTCGAGAAGATCTCGCAGCAGTCGTGGGCGTGGTGCCGCCACAGGCAGTCCGCGAGCAGCTCGTGGCAGCGCCAGGTCATGAAGTCCACCACCAGGCTGAAGTTGACGTAGTTGAGCAGCTCGGTCGGCTGGTTGCGCAATCGCTCAAAGGACTGAAAGTGCCCAAAGTAGGCATCGTCGTAGGTGCCCACAATCAGCTCGAAGAGCTCCAGCTGAGCGGCGTCGCTGCCGTTGGCCAGGAACCTTGACTTCGCCTCCGCCAGGCGCTGCCAGTTGAGGCGATTCCGGTTGCAGATCGTTATGACCGGAAAGGGTATGCGGTAAACCGGGAACCGCGTGCTATCCACCACCGTCTGGAAGTGGGCGGCGTTGTAGCGGGCGGAGAGGATCAGGCACACGTACACCGCGCCCAGGAAGGCACTGACAAAGGTGCACAGCCAGACGATCCGCTCCCACCGACTGGCCTTGGCAGTGAGCAGCCTGTCCAGGCCGTGGATGGTGGTCCGTTTGCCAAAGCGCAGGGCCAGCTGCCAGGCCGACTGCGCCAACTGTTGGGCCAGGCGACTGGATCTCGATGGCTGCTGCTGCTGCAGAAGCTTTGAAGGAGGAAAGTATACCAGTGTCATGTCGGCACAGGACTCACTGAGTCTGGTCGCAAGGAATGCCAGGTTTTTATACCGTCCATGTGCCGTGAACGGAATGCGTGCTGAAATGCAGTGGTAATTAGATGCCGTTTAGCGCGTTGACAAGCCACAAAATGCGGCTGACATGCCGACCCCTTATTAGCCCAATAACTGACTGACCCGGCTGTCACCCAAAGGTCGGCTCAATCGATTGCCTACTCCCATGAGATCTAACCTGATTCGCAGCCAATGGTCATGGTTAGTGCTAATGAGCATCGAAATAAATTCAATTGAATGCAATCAAACGCAATTGATTTGCAAACAGTGATAAAAAACGGTTTGGAATGGTGTTGCGACCTTTGAATACCCTAAGATACACTATCGAGCATTTCAAACTGATTTTTTCCAGTTGGTTCTATGAGTAAAGGAACTTTAAAATAGCTATTCAACTGCCACTCAAAGATTAAGTCGATCTCTTGATGTGAAAAGCTAATTGGCATCAAAATCAGGGAGGACTTGTTTTATATATGTGGCAAAGTGATTGATGTATTCAACACCTTGCAAGGATCAAAACATTTCGAGCTCGGTTATAAAAGCCATGATGCACCATAAAGGACTCACATCAAAATGTTCGTTCGCTCAACCGGAAAGGAATCGCGAGTGGTGGCTAATTGGATACGGCGACAGGACCAAAATCCTTTGGCGCCAGTCAATACGAAATCTGAAAACCAAAGAGCTTGGACCTTACTGATCGATAGCTACATATCCAGATCGCACATCCATGGATTGTATTTGCTCTTCTTGCCCTCGATGCGACGACGTATGCGGTGAGATTAGCAAGTCATCATCAAGTTGGGAAAAAACAATATATCTTTGATAGAGTTTTGTGGGCACTGGCCCTGATCTGCGCCTGCACCGTTCTGTTCCACGTGAGCTATTTGCTGGGTGAGCGGTACCACAACAAGCAGTTTCAGACCATCGTTGCCCACGCCCATGCCTCGATCCACCACATCGCCTTTCCAGTGGTCATCATCTGCAACAAGAACCGACTGAACTGGTCTCGGCTGCCCGAGATCAAGTCGTTATATAATATCACGCCGGCCCAAGATGAACTTTTCGATCGCATCCTCACCGCCTACGATGGCTTCAGTTTTCACAACTTCAACGCATTCGATTCGCTGCTTGGCGAGTCCTTGGATGCACTCAATCACCTGAACTTCACGGAAATCGTGATCCAGATGTCGTGGAGATGCGACGAAATCCTGAGAGATTGTCACTGGCAGACAGCGTCCAGAGACTGCTGTAAACTCTTTCGACCCCGCCGCCTGCCCCTCGGCTATTGTCTGGCATTCAACGAGCTGGAAAAGCGACGGGGCACGGAGACTGGAATCAACACGGGGCTACTACTGAGGCTACTTCTGCGGGAGGCGCAACATGCTCCAGGAAATCCAGGGTTGAAGGGCTTCTGGGTAGGTACAAGTCTCAATAGGGGCTGGTTAAATAAGCTTCTTTTTATCAAAATATAAAGAGGACGGCTAAATCCTCTAGAATTTTGTTCACCTTCCAGCTAACAGTGGTGGAATCTTCAGTGTGGTTTGGTTTCCCCATCGATGTGGTGCCCCACAGCCGCACCAATGTGGCGGTTACAGCGGTATACCACTACTTTGACGAGAGCGCCTTGAGCCTGCCCTCCAGTTGGCGACACTGCGTCATGGACTACGAGGAGGAGAGCGAACACTTTCGTACGCTGGAGGGCCAGAAGTATATGCTGGAGAACTGCCAGGCGGAGTGCCAGCAGCGGTATCTGCTGCGGTACTGCAACTGCTCCGTGGACCTGTTCTACCCGCCATCCGACTACCCCGCTTGCCGGCTGAAGGATCTGCCCTGCCTGGCGGCCCACAACCATTTGCTGCAAAACTTCGAGCAGCCCGGGGAGCATCCATATGTGCACCGGGAGGAGTCCGGCCTGGTCTGCGAGTGCCTGCACAACTGCAAGTCCCTCACCCTGCTGACCGATATGCGGAAGAGTGTCCTGCAACCCTGGCTGCAGCCCAATTCCAGTGCCATCGAGAGCATGTGGCTCAACGTGTACTTCAAGAAGCCCTCCATGCTGGTCTACAAGACCAACCTGATTTACACCTGGGTGGACTTGATTGGTATGCTATTGTGATGAATCTATGTGTATATGAATCCATGTATCCATTTCAGTTTCATTTGGAGGCATTTGTCAGCTTTGCTTGGGATGTTCAATTATCAGCCTCATCGAGTTCGTATTCTTTGCGCTGTACAAAGTACCTCAACACTATTGGAAGCGTTTTTCGAACGAACATCGTAGCAATGAATGACGCAGTTACTTTCTTACTTAGTTCTCAAAGAAGCTTTATGAGTTTTCACTTATTTATAAAATATTTTTTTAAAGGACGAATCATTATTCTGATATCCTCAAAGGTTATTGGTTTCGTAATTCAAAATGTCTATTTCTGGTTTTTTACTTATATTCTACATTAAATATACTTGAAATATTAGCAAAGACTCGAACCTCGTTTAATTATACAACAATATGGAAAATATCATAGAACGTCGACAACAACATTACTTTTCGAAATTAATTTCGAAGTTCTTCATTTGCCATACATCTTATATTCTACACATAATTTACTTATAAGTTACTTATTTTTACATTACACGTAAAAAATATCACGAAATTCATAGATTTGCTAGATAGCTCTTCGATATCGAATTCATGATTCGAAAATATTTTCGAAGTGGTTTCTTTTACTTATATTATACAGTGAATGTATATTTTATGGCACAACATCGTATGTAGAATTCCTACGTGTGCTATTATACAATTCGTTTCAGCTGCCAGAAGGTAGATGGATTTTTGATTTTACTGTGTCTGAGAATTTATTTATAAACCAGCAACAACAACTATTTTATATGGCTAAACGTTACAACGTAACCTTTTTTCTATCGTGAGCAATAGCATTTCGGTCGAACCATCATTTGCATAACTTTGTAGGAATAACTCTCAGTGCGCCAAGAGTGCCAGACGATCCCCTTCCACTGAAAGTACTGGCCCTCATCACCTTTCACATAGATGCCGAATAGATTACTGAAATAATAAAGTTGCTTAAAATCTGCAATTAAACCTTACAAGATAATTACCTGTAAGTGCAGTTCACATGCCACCAAGCACCCACTTACTCCTCGGCACAGTTTTTGTGCCACCCATCATTGTCCCTATCGAAAGTGGAGAAGTTTTGGTTCCTGTTGTGCATCATGGAGTCCCCTGCGTCGCCGGTAAATCCGCCCAGCTTGGTCATTGCATACCATTTGTTTTCGCTTTCGACAAAGAATTCATCGTAATGCGCATATCGTGTCTGTCCTTCAAAGTCCTCAAGGTGTATGTATAACTCATGGGGCTGTGACTTAGTTATGGCATGCAATTTGTCCAAGCCAATGAAGAAATCTCCATCGAGCTGCCCGAAGCCGTTTTTGTACTCCGCCCAGCTGCGAAAGAAGTTCAACTTGTTGCTGGTGCGACGGGCCATCACAGTCCATCCAGTTCCGGCAATCTCTGCATCGCAGGACACCTGGAAGGGCTCCAGTCCCAACACCTGAACGGTATAGATTCCGTGGGCAGACGGATAGGTGGGACAGTGGCTGGGATATCTTCCCGACAATCCAGGTGTATTAAAATCTGAACTGCTCTCTTGGATGTTTTCAGTACTAGGATTGGATTGGTTTTCCTCGAGCAAGGCCAGTACCAATTTGTATAAAGATTCTAGTTCGGGTTTGTGTCTGTAAAATAAAAGTTATCACATAGCTTTTGGAAGTGAAGGTGGAGCAGTAGCTATCAGTACCTGATAGCAGTAGCATTTTGAAAACTCTGTGGGATGATAAAACTCTTAGAAGATTTAATGACTCAAAAGTAACGGATTTACCTCAATATCCTTCGCTTCCGTTGAATAAAACGAGACACCCAGAAGCGCCACATATATCCACACTGATCGCATCGCAGCGCGTTTATAACTGAATCAACTTTACCATATCACCTTATATTTTATTACTGAATCATAATCACAAACTAATTTTGATAATTATCATAAATATTACTAATTATATATCAAATGGCCTTATTATACGGTATCGCAATTTAGTGCGGCTAAATAAATCATTTATGCTAGTAAATAGCTAGATTTGCTGCCAAATGTTTTTATCATTTCGGCGCTGATGTAATCATCATTAGGAAGTAATGATACATAAATTTATTGTTTATTAATAAAGCTAAGAGAAATATGTGTTTTGCATGAAAAATAATTAATAAAAGGTTACCTTAAAGTTATCTTTATTAGTTAATCCAGTTGTTAGTTGCACTAAAGTTTTATTTCAATCCCTGAATTTCATTGCCGTATTTTAATTATTCCGTTGGTAATCACACTTTGATTGAGAGAAATCCAAGAATAAAAGCTAATATAAAAATTTCGAATAATTTTTAAAGCACGGCCATAAGATTTACAGACATTCGTATGGCACTAAAGTGGCTGGAGCAGACTTCAAAATATATCTGTTTGTGGGTCTTCCATCCTAGTGAGTTTTTAACGGCTTATTGAATGCCGGCGGGCGGTGTCTTAACTGCTGCAATGTCGCGTTCGCCGCTTAACAAGCGTCCTCCGGATGCGAATGTGGATGGGGATTTGGATGGGGTCGGGAATGGGGATGTGGGCATGCCCGATGCTCCGTGCAGCTGGGGGCGATTGTGGCTGCGTCTGGCGGAGCGGGTCGGGATTGGAAGGGGTCTTGTCGAAATTACGCTCATAAACGTGACTTGACATAATAATCTGGAGCTGGAGCGCTCTGACTTCGTTCACTTGCTTTGTCTTTGGCACTTGCCTTCTGACTCCCGGCCCTTCTGACTCCGGTGGCCATCTTTGCCTCGGATTTCTTTACCTCACCCGGACTCGCTTTCAAGGTGGCGTCGATTTTTTTGCGGTCTCCTTTTAATTTTTTGCGGTCAGATTTTATGTTTTTATGCTTTTGGGGTCGGGCACCGCCCGGCGAATATGGCAAAAATTTCATTAGTTTTGCAAACAAGCAACCAAACAAACCCAGAAACAAATATTTGTGCCTGCATTTTTTAACAGTTTAGTGCCAGTGGTTGTTCTTATTGTAGGCGCCACAGCAGCTTTTTTATCTTGAACCGTAGAAAAGGAGCTGCTAGCACCAGGTGAAGCCACTTTCCTCCGGGGATATCAACTGAACAAACAGCGAAGGTATCAGAGAAATGGCATTTCTTGGATTCCTTTTAAAATAAACATTTTATGAACTTTGTTTGTTCTTACCCTTGCAGATAGCCAGTTAAAATAGAGCCGAATGTGTTCAAAGCAGTCACCTGACTACACAGCTATAACTTTTAACATGTTTGATGTAAAATTTGACCACTTCTATTAAATCAATCATTAAAAAGGTTCTAAACTATGAGTGCACTTTTAGCATTTAAGCCGGAAAATTATACTTTTTCGCAGTGCGCTTCGTCACTACGTGTATTTTCATTTGTTGCAGCGCAACTCTAGTAGCTAGTAGCTGAGAGGACATAAACGGAACCATAGAAACGCATTAATATCAGTAACTCTTTAAACGTGGTAAGTTATTAATAATGAAAGCGCCAATTTAATGAAACCAATCTCTTACGTACATCAATAGAAATGGCAACCTTTCTTGGTTGAATGAGACTTCTGTAAGATTGTTGTTTCTGACTGTTTCTACTTTCTAACTACTTTCAATAGCTTTCACGGGTAACTTATAGACTTGCTTGCTTTAAACAGACAGACTGGCGGACAAATGGGTGGAGTACATCGACTCGCCGCCTCGGTCTGATGAAAAATGTGTGTACATACATACGTATATGCTCTATATGGTCGAATGTGTACCAGGACTACGGTTGTGCTGGACAGCGTCCAACCAGACCTGGACTCGCCTCACCTCCTATCACTTGGCCCCATAATTTATGACGAAGAGGTTACTTTGTAATCAGCAAATTAACTTTATCGCCGAAAGCGCTGTGTCCATACACGTGTGTGCGTGGGGCGCCACATCTCATGTATGAAGGGTTGATTCAGTTCACATTTTGAGTGGACATGCCCTGACCTCTGTCCATAGAATAATGAGTGGTGTTTTGAGTGCATTTTTTGTATACTTGACTTTTTTATAGACAGCAATCAGAAATTAAATCAGAGAGGCGTTCTTTTTTTATCTCGATAATCAAAATTTTAATATTTGCTCTGTGTGTGGGAACGCACAACTCACGAGCTCCCCTTCGTTGGCAAATTTGGCGGTGTGTCACGGTTTTCGCGGTCCTGGCTGCAAATACGGGCGAGTTATAGGATCCGTGCTTTCGGTGGGGTAACCGCCGAGCGCTGTAAATTATCTAATTTTCAATGTCGGTGCGGTTCCCAGCCGCCCCCATTTGGGGTACTGATTGGATTTCAGTATTGTTCCTAATCTCCGCCCCACGCGGTATGCGCACGAGTTAATCGAATCTGCCTTTTATGTTAACGCATTTTCATATCGGAACAGCCTGCCATCATGCCACCCAATTTGGTTGTTTGCATTCGATTTGTTCCTCGCCAGGGTGTTTCGTTATCTCTTATTATACTAATTTCTGGCCATATTGCAAACAGTGTTCCATCTAAAGGTAATTTTGTTTAATTTGAAGCCACAACTTAAGCACTGTTGGCATCGTAAAGCTAAGAACACGATCCATTCTTCTTGTCACGGCCATAAAGTGGACAATTCATGTGAACTATGGAGTGTTGATAAGCCAAAGGTAAGAAATTGAAAATCGAATGTCTGTCAAAGTGTCGCAGCAATAGATTTACATTAGGTTCTAGCACAGCACATGTGTGCGAGCCCATATCCAGTCACCTGCCAGACCCAAATCCAGCCGTGACTGCCGATGTGAGGGCCGTTTAATAAGGCACGGATTATCGCCCGGCATTATTTCAATCACATACCAAGTGTCGAGTATTTAGCAGACAAGGAGCACGCGCTCGCCTCCACTGCCCGTTCCATTTCCAGGGTACCATCCCTGCTCCTGTCAGGCTGAGGCGTCAGTTGACGTCGGGAGCGGGGGGAGCGGTCCTTCCTAAAAAGCCAATAAAAATACTTTGTTTGACAAATAAAAGCCACAGTGAGAGAGGGGCTTTTGGCGATAAAACGCTTCAAGATATCGGGCGGAGCGCCGAGGTTGGTTCGTTCACAAGGCCTGGCAGGTCGCACATGTGTGGATGTGCCGGCGGTTTGGGATCTGCTCCTTGTGCCGGGTCTTCACATCGTTTGGCTTTAAGAGCCAGTTAAAGTGCCCCGTGACCGTTGGGTGTCTGTGTTTCTGGCTCTGTCTCTGCTTGGGCGGCACATCCGGTGGACTGGAGGTCGTCGGACAGTAGGAACGTATGCTACATTCTGGGGGTATCTAGGAAATCAGCTGCCATATTGTCGAGTAGGGTCTACTAGCACACCTGCAGCACAATGAGTATGGTAATATAGGTGATACCCAGTAAAATTACCATTCCATTCTAAAGGAAGCTGGATTTTTTTCTCGAGAGGCAAAAGTACCGCTTGCTCAAATCAGATTTTTGCTGGAAGCATTTCATTTCCGGTTTGTGTATAGGGTATTGTCTGGCCCGTAGGTTGTTCCCTTTGGCCGTTTGGAACCAAGACTACCGACCCAAGCAGATCTTGTTGTTGATGCTGTCGACAACTGTCCTTCGTTTTTCTTCGCCCTCTGTTTGACAATAATCAACGCTGACGACGTTGCCGTCTCACATGTTTGCCAACTTGGAGCGGCCATCACGGATATGTTTATGCCTGGGCGTTGAGTTTGTGCTGCCGAGTATTGGTTCATGTTGTTTTTTCGCGCACATATTTGCTCTTAGATAGATGACCCCGTGGCACTGCTCCTTCGACTTCCCTGATTCCTCTGATTCCTCCGGCATCCGACATCCAACATCCAACATTCAACATCCGGCTTTTCAACGGATTTTTAAAGTTATGTGCCGAGACATTATCATCAGCAGGCTGCGTGACTTTGGCCCCTGCTGTCGGCTTCTTTTATTTTTGGCGCTGGTTAAAACTAATTAAAATTGTGGCGCGTTATTTGGGCCCGGAGAAAATATGCAAACGAGCGGTAGCAGTAGGCGAGTGACGAGCATAAAAAATTGCGAGGGACTGCCTTTTGGGGGGCGGCAATTAAAACGGCTGCAACTTGAGCTGCTCTCGAGCACGCTCCGAAACTGAAATATTCGCCACGCATCCGGTCCGGCGTGCCACTGATGTTTGCTCATATCCTGCAATCAGTGCACACAAGCGCAGCCTAGTCAATCGCACACACACGCACACCCACACTCATACACACACGCATACCACTCAGTGGAGTCCTGATTACAGCTGCCATATTAATCAACTGACCAAAACATACAAATCGCCGATAGCCCATCGTTTATGAAACGCCACAGTGCTGCGTTCGAAAATTGTTGAGGCCAACGTTTGTGTGTGTGTTGGTTAATTGCAGATCCTCGTCCTTGCAGGACTATTGCGTTTGCAAACAAAAATCGTCGCTTGACTGCTACAAATTTCAATAAATGATTGCTTACTTTCGAGTGCTGAATTATTTGTGGCACTTTGGTCCGAAAATTTCGATATCTTGTTGGGCTCTATGATTTCAAAAGCGATGTAATATTATGCTCTGATTTTCACACTGCAATTC